>NW_027362762.1:294720218-295945218 GCF_046119375.1 Phyllobates terribilis
CTATTAAAATTTTCTTAAAATATCCAATACTCTTTTTAGATATATTTTTATTTAGTTTTCTTTAAGGGAATGTGTCATATACATTTTTTTTTTAAATGACCAATAATACCACATACAGGGAATACCGCCACACCATGACCAGACCACATATTACCACAACATAGTGACCGAATAATACCACACAGAAGGGAGAAAAACTGCCACACCATGACCAGACCACATATTACCACTACATTACTAATATTACCACCACATTACTAATATTACCATAAGTGTCATTATACACGGGAGCTCTATACATGGTATGTATAACGTAAGTGTCCAGGTAATCTAGTGATCACCAGTGAAATTATACACAGGAGCTCTGTATATAGTGTCAGTGTACAGGTAATACAGTGATCACCAGTGACATTATACACAGGAGCTCTGTATATAGTGTACAGGTAATACAGTGATCATCAGTGACATTATACACAGGAGCTCTGTATATAGTGTCAGTGTACAGGTAATACAGGGATCACCAGTGACATTATACACAGGAGCTCTGTATATAGTGTCAGTGTACAGGTAATACAGTGATCACCAGTGAAATTATACACAGGAGCTCTGTATATAGTGTCAGTGTACAGGTAATACAGTGATCACCAGTGACATTATACACAGGAGCTCTGTATATAGTGTCAGTGTACAGGTAATACAGTGATCACCAGTGACATTATACACAGTGTACATGTAATAGACTGACTCACCGGTGACGTCTCTAGGTGAAGTCCTTCATCTTCGCTTTTCTCCTTCATCCAGCACAGACCGCCATCACATCTTCCAGCCAGGACTCGTCTCTGCATAAAATAACACAGTTATCTAGAGCACATTCCCCAACGTCTACATTACGCAGCTGAATACAGACGTGCATCCACCATCAATATATGGTTAGTTATTATGCAACCTACCATTCCAAATATAAATTGTAATCCACCACTGTGCCCCCATTAACTGTAAATAGGCACTTAATATATAGTTTAATTAGAACCTCTACTCTTTCTGCCAATTTGTTACCAGTCACACTCCTGCATCCGCAACGCCCCCTACTCTATACTTCCTGCTCCCCGCATTCAATATTTACATGCACCCCCTGCCCCAATTCATTATATCATGTCCGTGCTCTCCCCACCCCATCATCATTTATCATTTACTCTCCCCCACCCCACATTCGTTATGTGCAGCTCATTATCCCCCTACTACCAATTCCCCCATGTGCAGCTCTCAAACCCCCCCATGTGCAGCTCTCATCCCCCCCATGTGCACATCTCTCACCCCCTCCCCCACATGTGCCCCTCTCGTCCCCCTCCCCCACATGTGCCCCTCTCTCATCCCCCTCCACCACATGTGCACCTCTCTCACCCCCCCCACACATGTGCATCTCCCATCTCCCCCCCACCACATGTGCATCTCCCATCCCCCCCCCACACATGTGCATCTCCCATCTCCCCCCCCACACATGTGCATCTCCCATCTCCCCCCCACACATGTGCATCTCCCATCTCCCCCCCCCACACATGTGCATCTCCCATCTCCCCCCACACACACATGTGCATCTCCCATCTCCCCCCACACACACATGTGCATCTCCCATCTCCCCCCACACACACATGTGCATCTCCCATCTCCCCCCCACACACATGTGCATCTCCCATCTCCCCCCCACACACATGTGCATCTCCCATCCCCCCCCCACACACACATGTGCATCTCCCATCTCCCCCCCCCACACACATGTGCATCTCCCATCTCCCCCCCACACACACACACACACATGTGCATCTCCCATCTCTCCACTCCTAGTTAATTGTATTTTAAAAAAAATAAAACTTGTTATACTTACCCCCATGCGATCCGTGCAGAATCCTGGCGCTCGTCCAAATCGCTGACAGCAGGTTCTCCTGACTTCCGGCCATGTGACGGCACCGTCACATGACCGGAAGTCAGGGGAATCATGAAGGCGCTGCTGCAACAGCGCAGCTCAGCGCTGAAATGTCCCGGACCCGGCGCATAGCATGGGGCCGGGGGCCCCATGAGGAGAGAGACGCACAAGAGGGGGGCCCCCGAGGGGGCCCCTACCGGCCGGGCCCCATACTGGAGTCAGGGCAGTCATGCCCTGATGGCGGCCCTGCTGGAGGCTGGAGGGGCCCCCTCTCCCTCGGGGCCCCCGTTCAATGAACCGGCTGCACGGGCGGTAGTTCCGCCCCTGCCCCTGTCCATGCCTACTCGTCCAAGTGTCTGTGGTGAAATGCACCCTGTCACACACAGAGTTTCTCAAAGAAGCGGTGATGTTGTGTGCGACATGCTGGTGGAGCGCAGGCACACCTTTCTTTGAGAAGTAGTGCCGACTGGGCATCTGGTACTGGGGCACTGCGACGGACATAAGGTCTCGAAAATCCTCTGTGTCCACCAGGCGGAAAGGCAGCATTTCTGTAGCCAAGAGCTTGCAGATGGTGAAATTCAACCTCTTAGCTTTCTCATGGCTAGGAGGAAATGGTCTTTTACTTGTCCACATCTGAGGGACCGAGGGCTGGCTATTGTGCTTAGACGGGGTTGATAAGGGTGTCCCCGGCAAACTGCCGGTCTGTGAGGAAGATGCAGGCGGACATGTTAGGTTGCCTTGATCCAAAGGTGGTGCTATCGATGTCGGACAGCGCTCAACACCAGCTGGTGTTACCACCTCCAAAGAAAATGATGACCTGCCAATCACGCTGGCTGTTGCGGGTAAAGAGGTGGCAGGTCTGTGCCCCAAAACAGGTGTGACTGCTGTCCCCCCAGTCACAGAGGATGAAGAGGCCGCGGATGCACAAGATATGGCAGACGGTGGTTGGCCCGGCCGGCTAGGCCGCATTGTAGCACACTGAGCTTCCCACTGCAACTTATGCTTCATGTCCATGTGCCGGTTCATGCATGAAGTACTCAAACTATGTATTTTTTGGCCTCTACTTAGCTTTTGCTGACAAATGTTACAGATAACACGAGTTGGGTCATCTTTATCGATCTGAAAAAATGCCCAGGCTATGCAAGGCTTAGCACCCATGCGACCTGAAGAGCCACCACGACTTGTGGTGAGAGGCAGAGTTGTGTTTGAGGATGCAGTTGTTGACGTGCTTCCAGTACTACGTCTCTGTCCAGGAAGGCGCAACCTGACCTCGTCGTCACTAGCATCTTCCTCCACCTCCTCTGCTGACCTCATCTCTTGGCTGACTGTGGGTTGACAGTAAGTGGGATCTCCAACCTCATCATCATCACCCTGTGTGTTATCACACCCGTCGTCCTCAGAGCCAACCTGTTCCTGCCCTGACAAAAAACTAAAGTTGTCGCTCCAATCAGGTATTTGAGTCTTATCATCGTCTTCCTCATTGTCTCCACCAACAGGAGTTACAGTTTGGGAATGAGGGTCTACATTATGGTCAGAACCTTCTGCGTCTGGTCCTGGATCCGACTCATAAAGATTCTGGGCATCAGTGCAGATCATTTCCTCGTCTGGATTCACAGAAGCGCTGGAGTCGACCTCTGATTCCCAGGCTATAGTATGAGTAAACAGCTCTGCAGACTCAACCATCTGTTCTACCTCATACTCAGACGGGCAGCTGGAGATTTGGGAGCTGTGAGGAAGCAAGTGCGATTTGGGTGACACCTTTGAGGACTGGAGTATTTGTGATGTTGAAGTTGATGTGGAGGAGAGCCCACTTAAAGGAGCACTTGATATCCGTTGAAGCACCTGCTGTTTTTGTGCCTCATCTGGAATTTGTAGCGATTGGCGTGGCCGTAAGAAAGGGATCTTATCACATTGTCCGCTAAAAGAAGTAGACATTTTAGTTTGGCTGGAAGATGGTCTTTCTTCTGCAGATGTTACTGTTGCTTTAACACCTACCCCACGGACACAACCTTTTTTCCCCTTCCCAACACGCCTATTCCCCTTTCCACCAGCAGCAGGCCTTTTTCCACTCATTTTGGTGGTTAACTAATTCACAACTCTGGAGTTGTTTGCACAAAAAAACAATGGATGGTAACCGAGCAGAGCTGAGTGGCCAAACTGTGGTATTAGGCCAAAACTATTGGCTGGGTTAGATGCAGAAAAAAATATATTCAGTTTGCAACCTGATGGAGGTCAGTATAGATGGACTAATAGAGAAAGTCCGACACACTGCTACAAGGCCAAATATTTTTTCAGAGGTAGATGCAGAAAAAAATTATATTCAGTTTGCAACCTGATGGAGGTCTGTATAGATGAATTAATAGAACAAGACCCACACACAGCTAGAAGCCCAATATTTTTTCAGAGGTAGATGCAGAAAAAAATATATTCAGTTTGCAACCTGATGGAGGTCAGTATAGATGGACTAATACAACAAGTCCCACACACAGCTAGAAGCCCAATATTTTTTCAGAGGTAGATGCAGAAAAAAATATATTCAGTTTGCAACCTGATGGAGGTCAGTATAGATGGACTAATACAACAAGTCCCACACACAGCTAGAAGCCCAAATATTTTTTCAGAGGTACTGTAGATGCAGATACAAATTATTTTTAATTTGCAACCTGATGGAGGTCAGTATAGATGGACTAATACAACAAGTCCCACACACAGCTAGAAGCCCAAATATTTTTTCAGAGGTACTGTAGATGCAGATACAAATTATTTTTAATTTGCAACCTGATGGAGGTCAGTATAGATGGACTAATAGAGAAAGTCCGACACACTGCTAGAAGGCCAAATATTTTTTCAGAGCTAGATGCAGAAAAAAATTATATTCAGTTTGCAACCTGATGGAGGTCAGTATAGATGGATTAATAGAACAAGACCCACACACAGCTAGAAGCCCAAATATTTTTTCAGAGGTAGATGCAGAAAAAAATATATTCAGTTTGCAACCTGATGGAGGTCAGTATAGATGGACTAATACAACAAGTCCCACACACAGCTAGAAGCCCAAATATTTTTTCAGAGGTACTGTAGATGCAGATAAAAATTAGTTTTAATTTGCAACCTGATGGAGGTCAGTATAGATGGACTAATAGAATGATGCTATGCCCAAAAGATTTTACTTCACTAGGTGCAGTAAAAAAATTGGTATTCTATACACAGGTGGTATATCTTGCAGCACAGATAGGCTACTCCACTGACTAACACACTCTGCAATAGGCCAAAAAGGATTAGCTTTGCTAGATTCAGCCAAATGCTGTGAAAAAAACTTGCACAGCACTGGCACAGACCTGCCTGGCAAAAACTGATAGGAACTGATGTAACCTAGTCCTGAAAAGGACTCCAATTACAATTAGTCTTTACTCCCACAACCTATCTATTTAAGAGCACAGACCTCCCTGATAAAAGTCGTAGGAAATGCTGTAACCTAGTCCTTAAAAGGACTGCAATCACAACTATTCCCTACTCCCAAGCTATCTGTATATTTGTGCGAAAATTGGCTTGAAATTAACAAGGTATAGCGCACACAGCAACAGCGATGCCGTCTAACACGCAGCTGCAGCAGTGAGAAAATGGTGGCGACGGGGAAAATGGCTTGGTCTTATAGGGCAAGGACATGTGACATACACTGCCAATGACACATGCCCTTGCTTGTGTGAAAAAAAGCACTTTGCTCCGTGTGTGCGCTGCTGATAGGCTGACAGATTGCACCTCCCCACTGCAAATGCGGGAAAGAGAAAAAAAAATGGAGATCTTCATTGTTCCTGCAGAGATCCATCCCCTGCCCCTCCCCCCACCCCGCTGTACACTCAGACTGCGTATTAACATTAATTTTCATCATTACTGAGAAAAAATCCAGTTATAATTTTGGTGCACGAACAGTTATCGAACATAACCTCGAACAGCCGAATTTTTATCAAATTGTTCGTGTTCGCCGAACGGCTCGAACACCGCCCAAAACAGCTCGAATTTGAGATTGGCGAACAGTTCGAGTAGAACAACGCTCATCTCTACTTGTTACCTGTATAAAAGACACCTGTCCACACAATCAATCACACGCCAACCTCTCCACCATGACCAAGACCAAAGAGCTGTCTAAGGCCACCAGGGACAAAATTGTAGACCTGCACAAGGCTGGGATGGGCTACAGGACAATAGGCAAGCACCTTCGTGAGAAGGCAACAACTGTTGGCACAATTATTAGGAAAATGGAAGAAACATAAGATGACTGTCAATCTTCCTCGGTCTGGGGCTCCATGCAGGATCTTGCCTCATGGGGTAAAGATGATTCTGCCTTCCAGCATGACAATGAGCCGAAACATGCAGCCAGGGCAACTAAGGAGTGGCTCCATAAGAAGAATTTCAAGGTCCTGGAGTGGCCTAGCCAGTCTCTCGACCTGAACCCAATAGAAAATCTTTGGAGGGAGCTGAAACTCAATGTTGCCCAGTGACAGCCCCGAAACCTGAAAGATCTGGAGAAGATCTGTATGGAGGAGTGGGCCAAAATCCCTGCTGCAGTGTGTGCAAACTTGATCAAGAACTACAGGAAACGTCTGACCTCTGGAATTGCCAACAGAGGTTTCTGTACGAAATATTAAGTTCTGTTTTTCTATTGTATCAAATACTTATTTCATGCAATAAAATGCTAATTAATTCTGTAAAAATCATACAATGTGATTTTCAGGATTTTTTTTCAAGATTCTGTCTCTCACAGTTGAAGTGTACCTGTGATAAACATTACAGACCTCTCCATTCTTTGTAGGTGGGAAAACTTGCAAAATTGGCACTGTATCAAATACTTATTTTCCCCACAGTGTATTATACCTTCAGGGGCTTTTACAGATGGTATGTATACTTGGACTGCAGTTATTGTGGGGATATTGCAGCTTTGATTATAGAGCAGTTTGTTTTCAAGTTTTATAAGGCCACTGTGCCAGCCTCTTAGAGTGGCAATGGGTTGGTTCTATTATGAATGTCATTTGTCTGTCACTGTGTGGCTGATACTGGTATGAGACACTTTCTCATAAAGAAAATGTCAGAAAGTGAAATATTGTTTAAATAAGACTTTTATGCAAATCATCTTTTTAACTTTTTTGATATTAGGTTTTTTATCAATGTTATCACTATGTGAAAAAAAAAACAAAAACAAAGCAGAATTCTTACAATTTCACACTGGCCACAAAGCCTTATACTAGACTAATACCTCCTAGTTAAGCCCCCATCCCAGATCCGTCCTTTGCTTTCCTCACCTCGGTCAGTTAGACTCTGTTGTACTCCATGTCGGGCTTTGAAGATGGCCCGCTGTAATCCTGCGTGAGCGTCTTAAGACTTCAGTGTTCTTAAAACTCTGAATTTCTCTGCACACCTTGACCTAGCCTGCTGGTTGTCAGTGGTTTCCAGGACATCTTTATATGGTCTCCCGGACATTGCCAGTCTGCCTCCAGCTTCCAGTAACTCTGCTACCTCTCTGCAGTTTCCTGGACATCTTTTGTCTGCCTGCGTCTTCCAGTCACTCTGAAACCTGTCTCCGGTCTCCAGGATGTGTCCTGCTTCCAGTGCTTTTGTTGTCTGTGTAGGCCGTGTACTCGGGTAGTCTCTCCCGGAATAATGCGGGCCGAGGACAAAGACCATTACCAGGCAATTTATTAAGGAACTACTTTTACTTACAATGAAAACTGAGTTACCTCGACAATGCACAAAAGAAACACAGTTAAATTTCACACACACCTAGCCCAGGTTAGCTAGGACCCCTGAGCTGCACAACCGATAGGCACAGTATGTTCTATTGGATACACTATAATTTGCCTGACCCGTGGTTCCACTTAATGCGGTAACCGGGAGTTAACCAAGGGCAAAGGTGTAATTAGATGGGTGCAAGATGCAGTCTCTGCAGTGGTGCAGCGCAGAGATTTACAACCTAAACAATTCTCTAAGATTACAATTCTGTTATGCTATCTTTACACAAGCTCACCCATTGAGGGAAGTATCTAGCTAAGGTTCACACACTCCTATTAGCAAACAATTTCTTCAAATGAGAATCTATGTATGGCGCCAAACTCTCTTTAAAGTCTGCATGCACGCTCCCACTGTGATCCCTGTGGTGGGGTCTGAGCTCAGGATTTACTGGCCATAACCTTATCACTTAAGAGGCTGTTGATCGTCCTTTCAGGCGTTTAGCTGGGAGGCCGAGGTGTGGATACTGGACTTGTCACCTGGAGCGCAGTTTTAACCTGATATGCTAGCAGAAGCCCACTCACGTCAGAGCAGATGCCTTAGGGGAAATCCACCTCCGCATCCATCCATAGTCGTCCTCCCAAAGTAATTCTTCCTCTTTGACATGAGTCACAGGAACAGTTACACCTTTCCTCAGTAATCTGATCAGCTCCCTAGCACACTGCACACTCTGAGCTTCCAGGATGTCACACGATTGTCCTGCTCAGTCAGCTTCCTGCTCCAACAAACTAAAACACTATGATGTCTATAGAGTCTATTCCAGAGGCAACATTGACTTCTTTTGGCCGAAGTCCGATACTACAAAACTGTCCAAACATTCTCATCTAACATCTGTGTCCTGTGTGCCTCACCCATGGGATGACCCCATGATGCATTCCCTACCATCTTTCTTGTCTGCCTTCTGGAAAGCACTTGATGAACCGGGTTGTGTCCACTCCACTGCTGATTCCTTTCTGCGGCTCACACAAGGGACTTGCTTTGTAGGACATTATGCCAGGACCGCACATTGTCTGCTGAGTTGACATGGAACAATGACACTCTCCTGGTCGTCTTCTATACCAGCCTGTCCAGTTGTGTCAAGGATGAACTTGCGGGTAGAGACTTGCCATTTTCAGTTGATGATTTCATTTTCCTCGCTACTTGTGTGGACATACGTTTTAAAGAGCAGTGGAGGGAGAAAACTCTGGATTCTCATATCTCTCCCCCAAGAGCATCTTTAACATCCCTTTCCAAACCATCCACACCGAAACCTTTGGAGATTGGCCAGAGCAGATTAACTACGGTTGAAAGATCCCGTTGACTTTCAGAGGGACTCTGTTTGTATTGTGGTGAATGGGATCATTATCGCTCCAACTGTTCCAAGTTGAAGGCAAAACAGGGAGAACTTTCTACCCTAGGTGGTGAGGAAGATTAGCTCTTTCCGCCACTAAAAATAAATGACTCCTGCCTATGTCTGTTTCTTACATTTCCTTTGTGTTCACGGGACAAGCATTGATTGAATCCAGAGCCGCTGAGAATTTTATGGACTTCTCTCTGGACAAAAGGCTGAAAATTCATTTAATTTCCGTGCAGATACACTAAATGAGGAATACAGTGGTTCAGAGTCTGCGCTGCCCAAGGTTTAAAGGTATGATCACACATGAAGGTGAAGCATGAATGTCGTTTATTATGTCAACGCGTTTCAAGGTTTTCAAACCTCTTCATCAGGACAAAACCACAATAATTTTTTTTTATAATTTATAATTATTGTGGTTTGGTCCTGATGAAGAGGTTTGAAAACCTTGAAACACATTGACATAATAAATCGCATTCATGCTTCACCTTTGTGTGTGATCGTACCTTTGAACTTTGGGTAGCGCAGACTCTGAACCTCCGTATTCCTCATTTATTTCAACGTATGTCCTTGGCGGTCCTGCTGCAGCCTTCACATGCTTCCATAGGAGTTGTGACTGTCACAACCCCATCAGTTGAGCGCTCCTATAATATTTTACTCAACTTGATTACACCACGCTTTTTGTCTCTCCAGTTTTACCATTTGATTTAATAATTCCAGGTGTCGTATCTAATTCCGGACAGTGAAGGCAATGCTCCAGATTGGTGCACTACACGTGGAGGACATTTCTTTTCTAGTTTAACCACTCTCTTATACACTGGGATTTTTGGGACTTTGGGGCCTTCTGTGGATATGGCTTTACGCTCTAGTCATTGACTAGTCATCCGACCTGATCGCCCAGTGAGATTCACTTTGTCATAACTGTTTTAAACTTCTACCTCACACACTTCAGAATCTCTACTCTGTATCCGCTGCTTCCAATGTTCCTGCCTCTTATCTGTACTCTGCAGATGTGTTCTCCAGGCATGGGGCCAAGGAGAAAAACAGGGAAGATGTCACTGAGCCTTGGTGTGTCCTTGCTTCTACAGTTACGGACTTCTTTGGGAGGGGCCCTAAGAGGGGGGAATACTGTTATGGACATGTCCCAGATCCATTCTTTGCTTCCCTCAGTCCGGTCCTCATGACTCTATTGTGCTCCATGTTGCAGATGGTCTGGCATAATACCATGTGATCATCTGCCCGTGCCTATATATGGCTCACAAAGACATACACCTGTGTCCTCGTATTAAGACTTCAGTGTTCTTTAGACTTTGAGTTTCTCTGTGCAACTTGACCCTCTCAGCTAGCTGTCTGTGGTTTCCAGGACGTCTCCTGCCTGCGGTTTCTTGTATCCCAGATGTCTTTCTGCAGTCTCAAGGATGTCTCCTGCCTGTCGTTTCCAGTATCCCAGATATCTGTCTGCATTCAGTCTCCTGTAACTCTGCTATCTGCCTACGGCCACCCGGATGTCTTTGGTCTGCCAGGACTTCCAGTAACTCTGATACCTGTCTGTGGTCTTCAAGATGCCTCCTGCCTGCGCTTTCCAGTATCCCAGCAGTCTGTCTGCAGTGTCCAGGATGTCTCCTCCCTGCCTGTGGATTTCAGTATCTTAGCTGTCTGTCTACGGTCTCCAGGACGTCTCCTGCCTGCTTGTGGTCTCAAGGACATTTCCTGCCTGCGCTTTCCAGTATCCCAGCTGTCTGTCTATGGTCTCCAGGATGTCTCTTGCCTGCTTGTGGTCTCCAGGACATTTCCTTTCTGCCTGCGGCTTCCACTAACTCTGCTACCTGCAATCTCAAGGACATCTTCTGTTTACCTGCAGCTTCCAGTAACTCTGCTGCATGTACAGTATGTGGTTTCCAGGATGTCTCCTGCTTCCAGTAAATCTGCTGTCTGTGTCCTGTGTGCCTCACCATCTGCTGCACAGACACTTGCGGCCCATGTGCCCACCCGAACCTTCGGCTTGGAGGATCCACCACACCTAGTGAGCCCCTTTTGTAACATTCCTTTTTTGTATAGATGACTTTTCATTATCATCACAGAAAGGTAACAATGAAAGGTAGCACCTCTGCAAATAGTAGGTAACACCTGACTTTTGGCAAGATTAGAGCATGCTAAGAAAATAATTCTATTTAAACAGATAGGGTCTTAGTCAGTCTAGTGTTGCTAATGTTGATCTGAAGAACACGAAATAGGAGTCTAATTCGGTCCGGTTAACAGTGTGAAAATTGAAAACATTTTTTTATATAGATACAAAAAAAATATACAAAATAAATACATTTAAAATGAAAAAAATATTCAAACCTTTAAAGACTCAGACGTTTTTTTCTTTCCTTGCTCCAAGAGCAAAAACTTTTTTATTTTTCCGTTGACATATGAGGGCTTGATTTTGCAGGTAGAGATATCGTTTTGAATGACACCATTCAATTTACCATATAATATACTGAAAATGGAAACAAAAAATACAAGTGGAGTGAAATGGTAAAAAAAAGAAATTAAGTCATTAATTATTGTTTTATTTTATGACATTCATTCTGCAGTAAAAATAAGTGGGCAATACAATTCTGCAGGTAAGTACAATTACGTCAATACCAAATTTCTAAGGTATTTTATATTTTAGTGGTTAAAAAAATTCAGAACCTTGCAGAACAAGTTTTTGTGTTCTAATTTTTGGGACCTGTAGCTTTTTATTTTTCCATCCATAGTTCTGTATTAGGGTTTGTTTTTTGCCCACTGAGCTGACATTTTTATTAATGTCATTTTGGAGTGTATATGACATTTTGATTACTTTTTATTGTATATTTTAGGAAGTTTGACTTTTACAATTTTTTATTTTTTATCATCATGGTAATTTCAGATGAAACACATGCTTTTAATAATTCAATAGAATGGTGGCGCTAATGGGTACCTGCTGCAAGAAAGGACAACTACCACAGTTGTCTGAAGCTTTCAAGGTAAAAAATATAAAACAACTTGCGCTGGTATATAGGGTATGTAAAAAAGTAATAGCAATGAAGATATTAAAATGACCAACTTTATTAAATGCGTAAGTTACAAGAAGTTAAAAATAATTCTGTTTTAAAAGGTGACTAGTGTGCTAAAAATGATGGAAGGAGGGAAGTTAATACGGATGGGGGCACTGGAAGTTTGTCCTGATTGAGAGGCAGTTACGAGCTTCCTGGAGGGTCTGTGGATGACCAGGTCGGAGGGTCCCCCTTATGTAGAGAGAGGAAGAGATTTGTTTAGTGGCAGGTTTTAGAGATTACCTTCATGAATCGGTAGGACATCAGGTTACCGGATTGGATGTGTAGGAGGGTTTAGGGGGGTCCGGTCAGGTGTGGGTGATCCAGATACCTGTTAGACTGTAAAAGAAGGAGTTGGTTTTGCTTCAATCACGAGAGAGCCTAGTAGCCTGGGAGGGGGGGGGGGTTCATGTGCCTGTAGTGGTTGATTGTAGTTGGAAGATTTTGATGCAGAGAAGGAGACGGCTTCCACTTGTAGAGTGAAGGCGATCACCTGTATTGAGTGACAAAAAGAGCAGGGAAAATGATTAGTAGGAAATGGTGGTATTTTAAAAACGAGTACTGCTAAGGTGCAGTGGTAAGGTATACCTGTACAAGCCGAGTCACTTATTAGTTGACACTGGTGGGTATAGACGTGGACCCAGGAGTAACTAGAGCAGATAGGTTCCTTGATGGAATGGAGCGGGGTAGAATTCCTGCAGCACTAGTGGAGGATAGCTTGTCTTGGTTTGAGCTTAGAAGTAGGGGGAGTCCCCTAACCGCTGTTACTTGAATCCTTGCGTGGATCAGTGAAAAACAAAGCTTAATCAGAGGATGTGCAGACACAGCGTGCAGAAACTATTCCAGGATGCTGCACATGTTGTAACCGGTCGGCAAAATAACAGTAGAACTCTTCTTGTCAGTTATGGACATCTATTGTCAGTGGACCTGAGAGGCTGCCGGTCCGTGCGTGAGAAGTTGCTTCCTCCGCTGTGAGGATGGATACCGCTCTCACCAGTCTCCATGTATCGGCACTCGGCGATGCAGTGAAGTACCTGCGCGCTTGTTCACACTGGCCGCTTGAGGACCTGCGTGACGTCGCGTCACTTGGGTGAGTACTGGTACGGTGGCCTAGGAAGATCAGAAAGGCTGACACGTTTCGGAAACTCCGGTTTCCTTCTTCAGAGCTGATCCCTTGGCACTTGTAGGTCCTGTTTATAGGTCTATAGATGGGAGTGTACCAATGGATAGGTAGCTGTCGCAGTTTGAGAGCTGTCAATCTTTATTAAACGCAAACAATTCTATTTCTGAATTCAAACCTCTAGGTTTCAGAGAGTCCAACATAAAAATCCATTTGCTCTCAACCTGAGACATTTGTTTCAGGTAGTCATCTTTCCGCCATTGTCTTGGCACTTTTTGTATAGCTGTCACCAAGGTGCCTGCTATGGAACCCCCATTTATTTCAAGTATAGTGCTTTGAAAGTGGATGTCCGTCAAACTTGTTGGTGATATTCCATAGGTGTACCTGATATCCTAATGATTCATGAAGGTGTCTCCCTAAAACCTCCCACTAAACAAATCCCTTCCTCTCTCTACATAAGGGGGACCCTCCGACCTGGTCATCCACAGACCCTCCAGGAACTCCTCGTAATTGCCTCTCAACCAGGGGCGTACATAGGAATCATGGGGCCCCATAGCAGAAGTTCTAATTGGGCCCCCCCCCAAAAAAGTAAACAATTGTCGGGGTCACAGAAGAGCAGATCTCACAAAATTCCAGCCTTTACATAGTAATTTTCCTCCTGCTGAAGTCCTAGATTCCTTTTTCATTGTCCCATAAAGTGTGATGCCAACAATGCCAACAAAAGTGTCCCCAAACACAGTATGATACCCCCAAGGTGAATTCCTCCACATTCACAGTATAATGACCCTATTGTACCCCACCTCAACTCCCAAGGCAAAGTATGGTGACCCCAACACAGTATGATCACCCAACTGTGACCCCCACACAGCCCTCCATGCAGTATAATGGGCCTGCATACA
The DNA here is from genome assembly GCF_046119375.1 of Phyllobates terribilis. Lineage (NCBI taxonomy): Eukaryota > Metazoa > Chordata > Amphibia > Anura > Dendrobatidae > Phyllobates > Phyllobates terribilis. Next base: position 294,734,335 of record NW_027362762.1, read on the forward strand.
ATATAATGGCCCCACACCTCTCCACACTCCACAGAGTATAATGCACTCGCCATGGTCCTCCATACAGTATAAGGCACTCACCATGGTTCTCCATACAGTATAATGAACTCGCCATGATCCTCCATACAGTATAATGCACTCACCATGGTCCTCCACTCAATATAATGCACTCACCATGGTCCTCCACTCAGTATAATGCACTCGCCATGGTCCTCCACACAGTATAAGACACTTGCCATGGTCCTCCACACAGTATAATGCACTCGCCATGGTCCTCCACACAGTATAAGACACTCGTCATGGTCCTCCACACAGTATAAGACACTCGCCATGGTCCTCCACACAGTATAATGCACTCGCCATGGTCCTCCACACGGTATAAGACACTCGTCATGGTCCTCCACACAGTATAAGACACTCGTCATGGTCCTCAACACAGTATAAGGCACTTGCCATGGTCCTCCACACAGTATAAGACACTCGCCATGGTCCTCCACACAGTATAAGACACTCGCCATGGTCCTCAACACACTATAAGACACTCGCCATGGTCCTCCACACAGTATAATGCACTCGCCATGGTCCTCTGCACAGTATAATGCACTCGCCATGGTCCTCCACGAAGTATAATGCACTCGCCATGGTCCTCCACGCAGTATAATGAACTCCCAATGGTCCTCCACGCAGTATAATGCTCTCCCCATGGTCCTGAATGCAGTATAATGCACTCGCTATGGTCCTCCACACAGTATAATGCACTCGCCATGGTCCTCCACACGGTATAAGGCACTCGCCATGGTCCTCCACACGGTATAAGACACTCGTCATGGTCCTCCACACGGTATAAGACACTTGTCATGGTCCTCAACACAGTATAAGACACTCGCCATGGTCCTCCACACAGTATAATGCACTCGCCATGGTCCTCCATACAGTATAATGCACTCGCCATGGTCCTCCACGCAGTATAATGCGCTCGCCATGGTCATCTACGCAGTATAATGCTCTCTCCATGGTCCTGTATACAGTATAATGCATTCGCCATGGTCCTCCACACAGTATAATGAACTCCCCATGGTCCTCAACACAGTATAATGCACCCCATGGTCCTGTACGCAGTATAATGCAGCCCCCCATAGGGTAAAATGCAGCTTCCCCCCACCATAGGGTAAAATGCAGTCCCCAGCCCTCCAGTTTTATCAGTACTCACTGATTTATAAATAAATACATACTTACCGCTCCTCGTTCCCCGCTGCTTCAGACTCTGCAGCGCGTCTCTGTCATCACCTCAGCAGCTGCCAGCTCCACTGTCTGACAGAGCATGGAGCGTCATCATGCCGCTGCGTCAGACGCAGAGGAGGAATGATGGGAGAGAGAGTGTCACATCCCTCCTCCATCATTGCTATCAACCAGGGCCGACTCCAGGTTTTCGTGGGCCCCTGGCGAAAGAGTCTCATTGGGCCCTTTAATGCATACCAACATTCATGATGCACAGATACGGCGGAGAAATATAGGTATAGTACACAGGGCCCAGGCTGTCCTGGTACGCCACTGCTCTCAACCAGGACAAAGTTCCAGTGTCCCCATCCTTATTAACTTCCATCCTTCCATCGTTTTTAGCACACAAGTCACCTTTTAAAACAGAATTATTTTTAAGTTCTTGTAACTTACGTATTTAATAAAGTTGGTCATTTTAATATCTTCATTGTTATTACTTTTTCACATATCCTATATACCAGCACAAGTTGTTTTATATTTTAATATATTTTACTTGTAGTAGCAGAAAAATTGAAGTAAGAACACATGTCACATAAGAATACACCCTTATAGTCATAATTGATACTTGTGCTTATAAAGCTAGGGCCACATTAGATATAATGGACAACCATGATGTAAAACAAATATTTTGTCACTGCTGCATAAAACCTTTAACACAGATGAATGACTGATCGCTGCCATAGTCCCTTGGCACAGGCTCCTAATACTGTTCTCCTCCTACTATATTTGCAGTGCAGCCTGTGATAAAACAAAGGAATTGGAGCATCAATGAAGGTGCAATTATTCTCACATCATCTGATAGAACAATGGATGTGGAAAATATTTAGGTTTTGCATAACTCAATCACATGCTATATGGAACAAAATTAAAGGAAATCAGCCTTAAATAACACATTAAAGCTTCGTTATTACACATGTGCAGACATCAGCTGAGCAGGACCAGGTGCAGTTCCCTTTGACTGTCTCTAGACAACATGAATTTAAAACACCCCTTTCATCCACAGTCAGGTCCATATTAGCGGCAATGATCCTATTAAAAGTGCTCCTCCTGTGGGAGGCAGTGACCTGTTCAATCAGATAGCCATGTTATGGATGAAAGGCTATGACTGGGACATATGAGAGATGGGATGGATTAAACAGAAAGTCATCATATAGGAAAAGGTTTTCTAACAGATTTTCCACTAAAAAAAACAAACAAACCCAAAACATAAGCATAAATACCTATGTGTATTTATGACACTTTGCTTTTTTGACATGTAAATCTTTATTTGACTATGGAATGTGTCATTTGGCTTTTTTATCAATGAAGATTCATTACCATATTGCTTGTGATATGTATAATGACCTACTCTTCTGTGCTTTATGGTAGTTATCCCTTTTTGTCAATCAAGGGCTCCCTGTGTGGTTTTAGCCTCTGTTTGACACTCTCCTTTTACTTGTTTTTAGTCTAATTATTCTCAATAAAGATTTACTTAATTTTATTTTGGCTTTCATACTCTTGATATTTTTATAGGTTTTCTCTAAAACATAAGCAATGTCATCCCAATGTTGGCCATTAGCTTTCATTAAAGAATCACTCCCATCAAAGTTTTTATCCTCTTAATATATTGCAATCATCATATTATAAAGCATTGTGCACTTTCAATTGCTCATTTTTCCTTTCTACCCAGGTAATCCTTCTCTTTTGCATTAGGTCTATGACTTCACGTGATTAAAAACAGACTAGCTGAATCCTTCTAAGCTCTATGTAGAAACAGGGGGTCAATTTTCCCTGCATGAGTCATAAGTCTCTGCAAAAGTCCCTAGCAGGGGGGAAGAGGAAGCAGCTGGGTCAGGAGTTGAAGAGGGGAATGATTAATGCAGGGACAAGAGACTTCCTGTTTCTACATAAAGCAGAGAAAATAAGAATTTACTGGGTACCAAAGGCAAAATGAGCAATTATAAGTACTCAGTGCCATATATTATGATGACTGCAATATATTAAGAGGATAAAAACTTTGATGGGAGGAGTGCTTCTTTAAGTTTCTACAAATGAAAATTAGTAAATGATGAATCTAACAATGGAATGGGACAATATCGGTGATGGTTGACCAGTAGTAAGTAGAGCTATCTCTGGACACTGCTGTTAGAGGCAGGTGCTGACTGTATAACACCTGCTAACCCTGCTATGTATGGGCTCAGCATTCATGCACCTCGATGCTGATGTACATGTACGTCAGAGTACCTGAAAGGGTTAATACAGGTTAACTGTAGAGAAATGCATTGGTTGGTTACTATTTGACATTAACCTGTGAAAACTATATAAACTGAGGGCCATGGCTCACACTCTTGGTTGGTAAAAGGCGTTTTGGCGCCCCAGGTAAATAAAGCAAATTCTCCCCCCTCCCTCCTTTCCCTTCCTCCTTGGGCATTAAAATAAATTTAACTGATAATGTTAAGATCATTGTGGAATAAGTGGAACATTACTTGTGCGGGTCATTAAAATTCTAAGAAGAGTTGTGATCATAGTTGGTGAGGAGTGATGAGCGAGCACACTCAAGTACTCGCCGAGTACTTTCGGCATGCTCAGCATTTCAGTAACAGTGGTGGCTGCATGTGTCACATCTGTTAGACAGCTGTGACACATGCAAGGATAGCCTTTTTGACTTAAATCTGCATGCAGGGATAGCCTGTATCTCTGCAAGTGTCACAGCTGTCTAACAGATGGGACACATGCAGCCACAGTGGCTGTTACTGGAATGCTGAGCACGCCGAAACTAGTCGGCGAGTTCCCGAGCGTTCTCGTTTAAAGGGTTAAACGAGCATGCTCGCTCATCACTATTGGAGGGTATTATTTTTACATAACCCCGCTAATCATAAGTATTTATTCTTCATCAGTCTCTAAAATGTAAGGCTTTCCCAGGAATGACAAAAAAATTTCACGGGAAAGCTTTTTATCTGTTGGATGAAGCTGATGGACAGCTCTGGTCATATGTTCCTCCATCAGCAGCCAAGTTGAGAACAGGAAAGCTGTGCAGCCTGTGAAGAAGGAGGTACTAAAGAATCTGTAATACTTATGTGTTAGTAAGTGTCACAAAATGATGTCCCCTCAATACACTTGACAGAATAAAGTGACCAACCCCAATAACTTCCCTCTTTCTACTGAGAATATATGCAAGCTAAGTAAAGTTGAGCATGCATGTGTATGGATGGAGAGCGGGGGAGATAGCTGTTGTGGTAGGTCGACTTGCTCGGCTGCTCCCGGAAGTAGACTCAGGAACCAGGTTTTCTCTGCAGGCTTTATTATATGGCATAAAGCCCTGCAACTCCAGCAAAATTAACACGGCATTACTGGCAAAACAACAAAACAAAAGATAAACAATAGCACAGTCCATATGTGTGTGTGTGCGGTTAGCTCACACAGGTTATTTCCAGCCTTCAGCTCCTTTCTGAGCTATGGCTGTCCAGTCTGGAGACCTTGCCTCTTCATACACAACACAGAGAAAAAAAAACAGGACTGAACATTTAAAGCTTGCTCAGCCACACCCTGAGGTGGAGAAATGGGGAATGACTTTCCTCCCATCTCTACGTCATTCCTATAAAACATATAACATGCTGGCAGAAATTCAGTAGGTCTCAGTTCACACAGTAGAGCATCCTGAGTGACACATACCTTCCCTCGCATATAACACCAGTGATTGTCACACTGCATAACTGTTAGATATCTAATGTATATGGTCAGTTTAGGGTACAGCTTTACATTCTTTCTCTTTTTATCTTTTACCATGTGAATATTACTTTAAAAATCTATATTAAATCAAATGGTCTTCTGATATCTCAAAGGACATTGTCATCTGATGTGATATGCTGGTCAATTTTACAAGTAGTTAAAAGTGGTCACAATATTACCATCTTTTCACCCTACTTTTGATGTAATCATATGTCACACTGCTTGTTTTATTTTTTCGTTTTATAATGAAAACATGTGCAGTTAGGGCAGACTGAGATTATTTCTCTGTTTTTATGAAAATTACATGTTCTATCTTTTGTAGTCCCATCTGTTATCTTCCAGATTTAAGCAAGCAGATGTATTTAAATCTTGGCAATTTTGTTATTTAGATTTGTCAACACAGCTTTTTTTAGACTTCTTATCTGTCACATATCTTTTTATGCGTCTTTCATACTTCAAGCTTTTTCTACCAACCTATTAAAGTCTGGGTGTGCTAATATGCAAAAAAAAAAAATCTGTTCATTAAAGGGGCTTTCCACTTTCAGGAACAGGGATCCCAAACGCTGTGAAATGCTTAATATAACAAACATATCAGGTACTCACCCTCCCTGCATCCAGTTCGTGCTGTGCGCTGCTGCTTTGTGTAACTTCCCTGGCGGCGTGCTGGCATGGTTTACCACCTCCCACCATGCAAGACAGCCATCTTACCTATCAGTCCAGGCTGCACAGTTTGCCCCAGTAGCTGCTGTGTGCGTGTCTCTTGTCTGATTGCTTAGGGCGGCGGTGCGGTTACTGCCTGATTCTTAAAGTTGCAGTGTGCGGACTCCTAATGCGTTCCCAGCCTATTGCTGACAGTCACTGGATACTTAAACCCCCTCCACCCAGTAGGAGTGCCTGTGCATTACTTTCTTTCCATGTGTTCTGTGCAACTGAGTTGCCAGGTCCTGTTCTGTATCTTGTCTGTTTCTGCCACCCTGGGGGTTGAGTACCCAGGCCTGTTACCTGTATCTGTGACTTCTAGTCTGTTCCGCCACCCTGGGGGCTGTATACCCAGGCCCGTTCCCTGTATTTGTGACTTCTAGTCTGTTTCCGCCACCCTGGGGGCTGAATTCCCAGGCTCGTTCCTGTATCTAGTTCCTGGTTCAGTTCCTGTCTGAACAGTGTCCTAGCCCGTTACTTGTTTGTCTCTATGTTCGTATCTTTCCTTTTCCTGCAGTGTCTGAACCTGCACCTAACTCCAACTCGTTGTGTCTGTACTTCTGTTTGTGAGTTTGGTGTCCACTCGCTACTTCATTGTAAGTACCTTGTGTGTATCTGCTCTGCTTGTCTACCGCACCTGCAAGTTTTGCTCTGCTCTGCTTGTCTACCGCACCTGCGGGTTTTGCTCTGCTCTGCTTGTCTACCGCACCTGCGAGTTTTGCTCTGCTCTGCTTGTCTACCGCACCTGCGAGTTTTGCTCTGCTCTGCTTGTCTACCGCACCTGCGGGTTTTGCTCTGCTCTGCTTGTCTACCGCACCTGCGGGTTTTGCTCTGCTCTGCTTGTCTACCGCACCTGCGGGTTTTGCTCTGCTTTGCTTGTCTACAGCATTTGCGGGTTTTGCTCTGCTCTGCTTGTCTACCGCACCTGTGGGTTTTGCTCTGCTCTGCTTGTCTACCGCACCTGCGGGTTTTGCTCTGCTCTGCTTGTCTACCGTACCTGCAGGTTTTGCTCTGCTCTGCTTGTCTACCGCACCTGCGGGTTTTGCTCTGCTCTGCTTGTCTACCACACTTACAGGTTTTGCTGTGCTCTGCTTGTCTACCGCACCTGCAGGTTTTGCTCTGCTCTGCTTGTCTACCGCACCTGCGGGTTTTGCTCTGCTCTGCTTGTCTACCACACTTACAGGTTTTGCTCTGCTCTGCTTGTCTACCACACCTGCGGGTTTTGCTCTGCTCTGCTTGTCTACCATGCCTGCGGATTTTACTCTGCTCTGCTTGTCTACCGCACCTTCGGGTTTTGCTTTGCTCTGCTTGTCTACCGCACCTGTGGGTTTTGCTCTGCTCTGCTTGTCTACCGCACCTGTGGGTTTTGCTCTGCTCTGCTTGTCTACCGCACCTGCGGGTTTTGCTCTGCTCTGCTTGTCTACCGCACCTGTGGGTTTTGCTCTGCTCTGCTTGTCTACCGCACCTGCGGGTTTTCCTCTGCTCTGCTTGTCTACCGCACCTGCGGGTTTTGCTCTGCTCTGCTTGTCTACCACACCTACAGGTTTTGCTCTGCTCTGCTTGTCTACCGCACCTGTGGGTTTTGCTCTGCTCTGCTTGTCTACAGCATTTGCGGGTTTTGCTCTGCTCTGCTTGTCTACCGCACCTGCGGGTTTTGCTCTGCTCTGCTTGTCTACCGTACCTGCGGGTTTTGCTCTGCTCTGCTTGTCTACCGTACCTGCGGGTTTTGATCTGCTCTGCTTGTCTACCGCACTTGCGGGTTTTGATCTGCTTGTCTACCGCACCTGCGGGTTTTGCTCTGCTCTGCTTGTCTACCCCACCTGCGGGTTTTGCTCTAGTCTGCTTGTCTACTGCACCTGCGGGTTTTGCTCTGGTCTGCTTGTCTACCGCACCTGCGGGTTTTTGCTCTGCTCTGCTTGTCTACCGCACCTGTGGGTTTTGCTCTGCTCTGCTTGTCTGCCACACTTGCGGCTCTGTTCCTGTATCCCAGTCTGTACTGGTCCCTATCCTGCCTGCGTTCTTACCTGCCAGTACCCACCTGTCTGTATACCAGTCGTGCCTGCCAGTATCCACTTGTCTGCATACCAGCCGTGCCTGCCAGTACCCACCTGTCTGCATACCAGCCGTGCCTGCCAGTACCCACCTGTCAGTATGCCAGCCTAACCTGCCTGTTCTTGCATTCCCCGGTGTGGGTCAATAGCTGTGACCGGGGTCTGACCTGGAGTAGCACCTGGTCCCTCTGCTCAGTTCCTCCCTGGTTCACGGAGTCGACTGAGCCGCCGTGTGACCTTGGTCGGACCTGGTTGATACTTAGTCACGCCCCTCCAGGCACTCCTCCGTTCATGGTCCAGTGGGATCACTAACCACGCTCACGCCAGTCTGTCCGGGCATGTGCTTAACACTTGGATCTTGGTGTTCTGACTACAGTGGTGACACAACATCAACAGTACGCATCACCTTCTGAGGTAGATGGTCCAAGCTGCTGAGCACAGTGATTGGCTACAGTAGTGGTGCGATATCACCGATGCAGCAAGACTGGAGCAGCAATGGACAGCCATGGTTGGATCCAGGGATCGTGAGCACCTTTGTATTTGTTATTTTAGGTATTTTACAGCATTTGGGTTCCCATTTCCCAAAAAATGCAAAACTTTCAATACTGTATATCTAATACTGAAGACTGACTATCATGTATGCCTACAAAGGTAGACAGCGAAGATCTATTTTAGAGCAATTAGAAGTCATCAGAAACATAAGAAGGTCCCAAACATTTCAATTTTAAGGCCACTTCCCCACTATCAGTATTTGGTCAGTATTTTTCTCAGGATTTGGAACCAAAACCAGGAGTGGGTGATAAATGCAGAATTGGTGCACTTCTTTCTATCATACCTTTTCTCTGATTGTTCCTCATCTTGTTTTGGTTCCCTCTCCTGAGAAAAAATACTGACCGAATACTGATAGTGGGGCTGTGGCCTGAGGCAAATTTTTGAGCAGTTTCCGTGCAAGGTAAATACAAAATTGATAATTGGCCACGAACCAAGGAGTGCCTGGAGGGGCGTGACTAGGGGCCTCACCAGATCCGACCACGGACGCAGGGCGGCTTAATCGACTCTGTGGTACAAGGAGGGACAAGGGAGGTGGCCCATGTGCTACTCCAGGTCAGACCCCGGTCACACAGCTGTTGACCCACACCGGGGAATACAGGAACGGGCAGGTTTGGCTGGTATGCGGACAGGCGGGTACTGGTAGGCATGACTGGTATGCAGACAGGCGGGTACTGGCAGGCACAGCTGGTATACAGACAGGCGGGTACTGGCAGGCATGGCTGGTATACAGACAGGCGGTTACTGGCAGGTAGGAAAACAGGCTGGATAGGGACCAATATAGACTGGGATACAGGAACAGAACTGTAGGTGTGGACGGGAAGTGGAGCAGGGCAGAGCAGAGCACAGCAGAGCCGTAGGTGCAGACGGGAAGCTGAGCAGGGCAGAGCAGAGCCGCAGGTGCGGAGGGGAAGGGGAGCAGGGCAGAGCAGAGCAGAGCCTCAGGTGCAGACGGGAAGCAGAGCAGGGCAGAGCAGAGCCGCAGGTGTGGACAGGAAGTGGAACAGAGCAGAGCAGGGCAGAGCCACAGGTGCGGATGGGAAGTGGAGCAGGGCAGAGCAGAGCTGCAGGTGCGGAGGGGAAGCGGAGCAGGGCAGAGCAGAGCCGCAGGTGCAGAGGGGAAGGGGAGCAGGGAAGAGCAGAGCCACAGGTGCGGAGGGGAAGCGGAGCAGGGCAGAGCAGAGCCGCAGGTGTGGAGGGGAAGCGGAGCAGGGCAGAGCAGAGCCGTAGGTGTGGTCAGTCAAGAATGTCGCAGGAGCGGCCAGACAGGACAGGGCTCTGTTCACATGGAACAGACAGGGACAGGAAAACACAGGAAGATAGCTAGAACACTGGAGGTAGATATGGAGCCAGATACACACAAGGTACTTGCTATGAAGTAGCGAGTGGACACAGAACTCACAAACAGAAGTACAGAGACAACGAGTTGGAGTTAGGTACTGGTTCAGACACTGCAGGAAAAGGGAAGGATCGGACATAGAGACCAACAGATAACGGCTAGGACACAGTTCAGACAGGAACTGACACAGGAACGAGATTCATGAACGAGCCTGGGCATTCAGCCCCCAGGGTGGCGGAAATAGACTAGAAGTCACAGATACAGGTAACGGGCCTGGGTACTCAGCCCCCAGGGTGGCAGAAATAGACTAGAAGTCACAGATACAGGTAATGGGCCTGGGTACTCAGCCCCCAGGGTGGCAGAACAGGAAAGATACAGGACACAGGTACAGGCCTGGGTACTCAGCCCCCCAGTGTGGCAGAGACAGGCAAGATTCAGGACAGGACCTGGCAACTCACAGTTGCACAGAACACACTGTAAGAATGTGTTCCTCAGGCACCTCCCACTGCGTGGAGGAGGTTTAAGTATCCAGTGACTCACAGCAATAGGCTGGGGATGCATTAGGACTGCGCACACTAACTTTAAGAATCAGGAAGTTCCAGCGCCGCTGCCCTAAGCCAGCAGACAAGAGACATGCACAGCAAGTAGAGGAGCATAGTGCGCAGCCTGGACTGGTAGGTAAGTTGGCGGTCTTGCATGGTGGGAGATGGTAAGCCATGCCAGCACACTGCCAGGATGTTACATAAAGCTATCTAGGGGGGTGGATGGGAGGAAACAAAGAATATGAAAATCTGGCGTTTAAAAAACTTTGGCTATCTATTTGTGTTAAGTTGCGTAAGGTCCTACAATCCATCCATGTTGCAGATACTGTAGTATAGGAACCGTCACTATAATCCCTATAAGACTTTTTGAACACTGATGTCATTGTTTAGCATTTCATTGGCACTACTATGTGAGCTCCTCTAGCTATGTCATAAAAATGACTGCTTCTGAATTAGAGTCAGAAAGCTGTAGAAGCCAAGATAACAAATAGCAGGCTTCAAACAGATAGAACGCACAGAAATTGTAATGATCTAGGTCTGGATTCAAGTCTTTTAATAACTACCACTGTAGTCGCACAGGAAGGTAGTGTAGTCAGTGGGAAGCCGGAGGTCAGTACATAGGAACAGCAATACAATATGGAGGAGCAGCAGGTAATGTAGTCAGTGAGAAGCTGGAAGTTGGTACACAGGAACAGCAATACAATATGGAGAAGCAGAAGGTATTGTAGTCAGTGGGAAGCCGGAAGTCAGTAAACAGGAATAGCAGCATGGTATGGAAAAGGAGCAACAGGTGAGAGAGCTAGACTAAAGGCTAGGAGCTCAGCAATCAAGGTAGGAAGTGCAAGGCCAGGGTTAAATAGGCTGTCCAATCAAGAAAACACAGAGTGGAGTCAATCAGGAAAAAACAGGTACTGGTAACTGAAAGAGCAAGGTCCATCTGCACATGAAGAATTGAGTTTTAATTTTTGCCAAAGATATGTTTTATATACATATGTATATATATATATATATATATATATATATATATATATATATATATATATATATATACACACACACGTGCATCTCGCTAAATTAGAATATCATCGAAAAGTTAATTTATTTCTGTTCTTCAATACAAAAAGTCAAACTCATATATTATATAGACTCATTACAAACAGAGTGATCTATTTCAAGTGTTTATTTCTGTTAATGTTGATGATTATGGCTTACAGCCAATGAAAACACAAAAGTCATTAACGCAGTAAATTAGAATAATTAACAAAAAACACCTGCAAAGGCTTCCTACGTGTTTAAAAACGTCCCTTAGTCTACTTAGTCTATTTCAGTAGGCTCATGGGGAAGACTGCTGACTTGACAGATGTCCAGAAGGCAATCATTGACACTAAGTAAATGCAAAGTAAATTTTGCATTTCATTTGGAAATCAAGGTCCCATAGTCTGGAGGAAGAGTGGGGAGGCACACAATCCAAGCTGCTTGAGGTCTAGTGTGAAGTTTCCACAATCAGTGATGGTTTGGGGAGCCATGTCATCTCCTGATGTAGGTCCACTGTTTTTTATCAAGACCAAAGTCAGTGCAGCCTTCTACCAGGAAATGTTAGAGCACTTCATGCTTCCCTCTGCCAACAAGCTTTTTGGAGATGGAAATTTCATTCTCCAGTAGGACGTAGCACCTGTCCACACTGCCAAAAGTACCAATACCTGGTTTAAAAACAACAGTATCACTGTCCTAGATTGGTCAGCAAACTCGCCTGACCTTAACCCCATAGAGAATCTATGGTGTTTTGTCAAGAGGAAGATGAGAGACACCAGACCCAACAATGCAGACAAGCTAAAGGCTGCTATCAAAGCAACCTGGGCTTCCATAACACCTCAGCAGTGCCACAGGCTGATCGCCTCCATGCCACGCCACATTGATGCAGTAATTGATGCAAAAGGAGCCCCGACCAAGTATTGAGTGCATTTACTGAACATACATTTCAGTAGCCCAACATTTTAGTTTTTAAAAACATTTTTCAAGCTGTTGTTATAAAGTATTCTAATTTACTGAGATAATGACTTTTGTGTTTTCATTGGTTGTAAGCCATAATCATCAACATTAACAGAAATAAACACTTGAAATAGATAACTCTGTTTGTAATGACTCCATATAATATACTAGCAATTGAGCACCTTCTGCACCTGGGTGGCGAGCATTTTTATTGGTATATGGTCTCCCATCCTGGTATTTGTGCTGCCCTCATCCTGGTATTTGTGCTGCCCTCATTTCTATCCTGTTATGCATGGGACCCCTCATCCCTATCCTGGTATGCATGGTCCCCTCAACCCCAATCCTGGTATGCATGGTATCCCTCATCCCCCAATCCTGGTATGCATGCTACCCCTCATCCACCAATCCTGGTATGCATGGTACCCCTCACCCCCAATCCTGGTATGCATGGTACCGCTCACCCCCAATCCTGGTATGCATGGTACCCCTCATCCCCCAATCCTGGCATGCATGGTCCCCTCACCCCTCATCCTGGTATGCATGGCACCCCATCCCTCATCCTGGTTTGCATGTTACCCCACAACCTTATTCTAGTATGTATGGTACAACTCATCCTGGTATACATGGCACCCCTCATCCCAATTCTGGTATGTATGGCATCCAATCCCTCATCCTGGTATGCATGGCTCCCTCATTCCCAATCTTGGTATGCATGGCACCCAATCCCTCATCCTGCTATGCATGACACCCAATCCCTTATCCTGGTATGCATGGCTCCCTCATCCCCAATCCTGGTATGCATGGCACCCCATCCCTCATCCTGGTATGCATGTTACCCCACAACCTTATTCTAGTATGTATGGTACAACTCATCCTGGTATACATGGCACCCCTCATCCCAATTCTGGTATGTATGGCATCCAATCCCTCATCCTGGTATGCAGGGCACCCAATCCCTTATCCTGGTATGCATGGCTCCCTCATCCCCAATCCTGGTATGCATGGCACCCAATCCCTCATCCTGGTATGCATGGCTCCCTCATCCCCAATCCTGGTATGTATGGCACTCCTCATCCTCCAATCCTGGTATGCATGGTACCACATATTCATATTCTGGTATGCATGGTACCCCATCCCTCATCCTGGTATGCATGGTACCCCGCATTCCTATCCTGGTATGCATGGTACCCCTCATCCCTATTCTGGTATGCATGGCATGGTACCCCTCATCCCCAATGCTGGTATGCATTGCACCCCTCATCCCCAATGCTGGTATGTATAGCACCCCTCATTCCCCAATCCTGGTATGCATGGTCCCCTCATCCCCCAATCCTGGTTTGCATGGCACTCCTCACCCCCCAATCCTGGTATGCATGGCCCCCTCATCCCCCAATCCTGGTATGCATGGCACCCCTCACCCCTGGTATGTATGGTACCCCTCATCCCCCAATCCTGGTATGTGTGGCCCCCTCACCCCCAATCCTGGTATGTGTGGCCCCCTCACATCCCAATGCTGGTATACATGGCACCACTCATCCCTTTCACGCTGCACACATACAAATAAACCCCACTTATACTCATCTTTCTTCCCTGTGCTCCAGCGCTGCTGTGTCCTGTTCTGCCTGAGGCCAGGGGAGGAGTGCGGCTGTCCGGCGCCATTTTGCCTAAGACACACTGCAAATGTGTCTTCAGTAAAATGTCGCCGGATAGCGCTATGCGCATACGCCGATTCCGACGCCTTCACTCCGCCCCCGATCTCCAGCCAGAAGAGAGGCGCCACGGCAACGCTCCTCCCGGTCAGGTAAGTATGCAAGTATGGCGCCGGAGATGGCGGTATGCGTTCAGTGTCTACGCATGCTGTGACCACCGGTGCCATACAAACTCCTCTTACCTGTAACGGCTCCATGTGTGCTTCTGTCTGGAGCCAGACTGCGCAGGCGTGTCGCGCTTGCGCAGTTTATAGAGGCTTCAGACAGAGGGACGCTTTTAGCGTTATATTATAGATGTTTCACTTTTTGTATTGAAGAACTGAAATAAATTAACTTTTTGATGATATTCTAATTTAATGAGATGCACATGTACCGTATTTTTCGGACCATAAGACACACTTTTCTCCCCTCACATTTGGGAGGAAAATGGGGGTGCGTCTTATGGTCCGAAAGTAACTTGCCAGTGGTGGTGGAGCGGGATCGGCGGCGAAAGCGGCAGCAGATGGCGGCGGCAGCAGGCGGTGGCAGCAGAAGAGGTATCTGCCTGGGAGCCGGGGCCTTGCCCGGTACCGGGGCCGGTTTCTTGATGTGAGCGGCGTGAGATGCTTCCGATGCGCGCGGCCATCTTTCTGAAGCTGATCTACAAGAAAATGACCACCGGAGCCGGCGCATGCGCTCTGCTATGCCGGCGGCCATTTTCCTTTAGATCTCAGCTACAGAAAGATGGGCGCGAGCATCAGAAGCCGCTCACGCCGCTTTGCCACGCTACTCACAGCAAGACACAGGCCCCAGGGCCCCAGCCACCTCTCACCCAGGCCCTAAGCCCCCAGCCACCACTCACCCAGGCCCCAAACCCCAGCACCAGCCATCACTCCCCCAGGCCCCAAGCCCCCAGCCACCACTCACCCAGGCCCCAAGCTCCAGCGCCAGCCATCACTCCCCCAGGCCCCAAGCCCCCAGCCACCACTCACCCAGGCCCCAAGCCCCCAGAGCCAGCCACCACTCACCCAGGCACCCAAGCCCCCAGCACTAGCAAGCAGACGCCCAGCGCAAGCCACCAGGCCCCCAGCCCACCAGCACCAGGCGCCCAGGCCACCAAGCGCCCAGCCCTAGACCAACAGCGCCAGGCCACCAGGTGCCCAGTGCAGGCCACCAGCACCAGGCGACCAGCGCAAGCCACCAGCGCCGGGCCCGGCTTCCTGAAGGACCTTGCCTCCTGTGCCCCACCTACACGGCCCATCCAGGTAAGATACCTATTCAGACTATAAGACGGACCCCCATCTTATCAAAAAAATGTTTTTCCTATTTTCCACCCCAATATTTGGGGTGCGTCTTATAGTCCGAAAAATACGGTATAGGTATATATATATATATATATATTTATATATATATATATATATATATATATATATATATATATAATAATTTTTCATTTCCATAGCGGCAACATATTCCGCAGCACTTTACATTTTAGAGGGGACTTGTACAGACAATAAAAGACATTACAGAATAACGATAATCACAGAAATCAACAGATACCAGAAAGAGAGAGGGCCCTGCTCGCAAGCTTACAATCTATTTGGCAATAGGGGAGACACGAAAGGTGGATGGTAACAATTGCTTGTATTGTATGGTCAGCCATCAATGTAATAAGGGTATTCACATAATGCTAAATGAACCAGTCACCAATCACTATTAGAACAAGTACAAACACAGTAGTCTAAGTGATGGGGTGTGTGAACAGAAGATGCGAGGGGCCTGATTTGGAAGGAAGTTTTGTATGGGGGAAAAAAAGGGTAGTTAGGTAGATGAGGTGAGGTGATAGGCCAGTCTAAACAAATGCGTTTTTAGGGCACGCTTAAAACTGTGGGTATTGGGGATTAATCGAAGTTTATATATTTTATATATAGTTTAGTTATATATAGTTTATATATAGTTTAGATAGTTTATATAAAGTGCCTGAGCCCTAATGCTAAAGCTATAACATGGATTCCACCAACTATTTGCTTATAATACTAGTGTCTGGTTATGAGGTAGAGGTGGCATTTGTCACCAAATAACATCAGGGCACAGATACAACACCTGGAATTTAAGTGACTAATCATATGAAATATTTTGGATTTCAATATCTAAAATGTAGAATTAGAAAAAAATTCTAATATCTAATTCAAATAGTCCATCCAAATACACAACATCAGGAGAATCTTACACAGTGAATATGAAGCCACCCTCCCCTGGTGTCAAATGAAGAAATCTGTCCTGGTACAGTTAGCGAGCAACACAGCACAGGGAGCAGGGCCGGTTTTAGATAAAGTGTGGCCCTGGGTAAAAGTCTAGGTGGGGCCCCAAATGCTAACATATTGAATCATCACAAAGAAACATTTAGGTTGCATCTACATGAGCTGAGTTCAGGCCTCTAAGTGAGTGTGATCGACAACATTGAAGTCGTTTGGCGCTTGTTTACCGGCCTCTTTATATAGGCTGACAAAGAATGATGTGCACAGAACGATCACTAGTAGATCAATCTGTCCCCATAATAATAATAATAATTTTTATTTATGTAGCGCCAACATATTCCGCAGCACTTTACAATTAAGCGGGGACATGTACAGACAATAAATTCAATACAAGGTGAGACAGTTTAAACAGTTACATCAGGAGTGAGGTCCCTGCTCGCAAGCTTACATTCTACAAGGAAATGGGGGGACACAATAGGTGGAAAGTGCTTGTTATTTCAGGTTTGGCAATTATAATAAGTCAGGATTATCATATAAGGCTATGTGCCCACGATGCAGAAATGAAGCAGAAAATTTCTGCAGCATTTCTGCATCTCCCTGGCAGAAAAAACGCATGCAGATTGTGCATGCGTTTTTCCTGCAGAATACATGCGGATTCACATGCGTATCCACATGCGTTAACGCATGTGTTTCCGCATGCGGACTGACAAGCACTTTCCAGGCGATAGCATCACTTGGAAAGTGCTTGACAACTAGGTCACACTGTATAAATCCATGCAAACGGCATGCATTTATACAGTGTGACCGTAAAAATAAAAAAATAAAGCTATACTTACCTCCGATGCCCCGCCGCGTGAGCTGTCGCGCTCCTTCCTGGTTCCTTCCTGGCTTGCCGGCATCTCAAGAGACAGCCTGCGGTCACATGACCGCGACGTCATCTCAGGTCCTGGAAGGAGAAGCGCCCTAGGGGCCACCGGACAGGTGAATATAAACTTTATTTTTTATTTTATTCTTTTTTTTACAGGTACAATGGTACCCAGGTCTGGATGAGAGTCTTCTCTCCTCCAGACCTGGGTACCATTCGCACATTGAAATGCATATTATCCACTTGTACAAATGTACAGACACGGATTCTATGCGTCTCAATGCAAGTCAATGGCGGCGCTTCCGCTGCGCTTCTGCAAAATTAATGAACATGCTGCGGATTTATGAGCGCTGCAGAAACGCTGCGGAAAAATCCGCAGCATGTGCATTGACATTGCGGAATGCCATTGGGGACCATGGGGTGCGGATTATCATGCGTTTTTGATGCGTTTCCGCTGCAGAAATTCCGCAGCGGAAACGCATGAAAAACACATCGTGTGCACGCAGCCTAAAGCTATATGATCCGGTCATCAGCCTGTATGTTCAAGTGCAATACTCAATTACCGAGTGCAGTTATCGTGTGCATGGAGGGTGTAGAGACAGATGAACAGTAGGGAGCAGATTCTGAATAGTATTTAGGAGGGAACAGGGAAAAGTTAGTTTACTGGGTATTTTAGGTGGTAGGCTTGTTTAAAGAGATGGGTTTTTAAAGCGCGCTTGAAGACATCGGGGCTAGGCATCAATTGGATCATCTGGGGTAGAGCATTCCAGAGAACTGTCGCAGCATGAGAGAAGTCTTGGAGACGGAGGTGCGAGGTTCGGATTATGGGGGATATTAGTCTTAGGTCATTTGTGGAACGGAGGGCATGTGTAGGACGATAGACTGAGATGAGAGGGGAGATATAAGGTGGTGCAGAACTGTGGAGAGCTTTGTGGGTGAGAGCAATGAGTTTATATTGGACCCTATAGTGAATGGGTAACCAGTGTAATGACTGGCACAAGGTGGAGGCATCGGTGAAGCGACTGGACAGAAATACGACCCTGGCTGCCACATTCAGGACGGATTAGAGAGGGGAAATTTTGGTAAGAAGGAGACCGATCAGAAGAGAGTTGCAGAAGTCCAGACGAGAGTGAATAAGAGCGACGGTAAGAGTTTTAGCAGTTTCAAAAGTGAGAAAAGATCAGATTCTGGAGATGTTTTTAAGATGCAGGTGACAAGAGCAAGTGAGTGATCGGATATAGGGAGTAAAGGAAAGGTTAGTGTCGAATATGACCCCAAGGCATGGGCGTGCTGCTTGGGAGTTATGGTTGAACCCTCCAAGGTAATTTCGATGTTAGGTAGAGTTAGGTTAGTAGAGGGGGGAAACACAAGAAGTTCAGTTTTGGAGAGATTCAGTTTAAGATAGAGGGAGGACATGATGTTAGAGACAGCAGACAAACAATCTTTAGTATTTTGTATTAGGGTAGGGGTGATGTCAGGGGAAGAAGTGTATAATTGGGTGTCGTCTGCATAGAGATGATACTGGAACCCAAATCTGCTGATTGTTTGTCCAATAGGGGCAGTGTATAGAGAGAAGAGGGGGGGGCCTAGGACTGAGCCCTGCGGAACCTCGATAGTAAGGGCATGAGGAGGGGAAGAGGAGCCGGCAAAAATACAGTGAAGGAGCTGTCAGAGCGGTAGGAGGAGAACCAGGAGAGAACAGTTTCCTTGAGGCCTATAGAGTGGAGCATAGTGAAGAGGAGCTGGTGATCCACAGTGTCAAATGCTGCAGAGAGATCCAGGAGAATCAGCAGGGAGCAGTGACCTTTGGATTTGGCTGTTAGTAGATCATTAGAGACTTTAGTGAGGGCAGTTTTAGTGGAGTGTAAGGAGCGGAAACCAGATTGTAGAGGGTCGAGGAGAGAGTTATCTGAGAGATAGCGGATTAGAAGGGAGTGGACCAAGTGTTCCAGGAGTTTAGAGATGAAAGGAAGATTAGAGACAGGTCTGTAGTTAGCAGTGTAGTTCTGGTCCAGGGATGGCTTTTTAAGTAAAGGGGTTATGATGGCATGTTTAAATGAGGAGGGAAAGATACCTGAAGAAAGAGAGAGGTTAAATATTTTAGTCAGGTGATTGGTGACCACCGGTGAGAGGGACTGCATGAGATGTGAAGGAATGGGGTCACTGTTACAGGTTATAGGCCGAGAAGAAGCGAGGAGCTGGGTAACTTCTTCTGTAATAGGGTCAAAGATGGCAAGTGAGCTTGAAGTGCGGCAGGGAAGGGGATCCAGGCACTGAGGAAATTGGGCTGAGATGTCCTGATGGATGTGGTTGATTTTTTCAAAGAAATAAGTGGCCAGATCCTCCCCGCTGAGGTTGGTGGTGGGGGCCTGTGCTTTAGGTTTCAGGAGGGAGTTTAAGGTTTCGAAAAGTTGTTTTGGATTGTTGGACATTGAAGTGATGAGGGTTTTAGTTATAGGTTTTGAACATGAATTTATAGTGGATGAAATCCTCTGCTAAAAGATTTTCTTCACTGACGCTCAGCACACCTTGAGCAACGTTGAAGAAAACGTGATTGCATCGTGTGCCAGGGCTGCCATTGTCTGTGTCGGATCTTTCTGTGTGTAGAAGGAGTTGCTTCATCTAGGGCACTCTTCAGTGTATTATTGTAGTGTGACAATGCTATGTCTGGACAGGAGAAGGAGGAGATGGGGGCTAAAGATGTGTGGAGATTGTCCATAAGCTGCTGGGAATTAATGGTACGTGTATTCCTATAAATGTGGTAAGTGGGGGTGTCCCGGGTGAGGAGACAATTCTTGACAGAGAAGGAAAGAAAAGGTTGTGGTCCAAGAGCAGGAGAGGGGAGTTGGTAAAGTCATCCAGCGAGCAGAGACTGGAAAAAAACAAGTCCAGAGTATTCCCGTCTTCCTGGGTAGGAGAATTAGTAAACTGTGAGAGACGGAATGAAGAGGTTAGAGAAAGTAGATGAGAGGCAGATTGGGAGAGGGGATCATCGATGTGAATGTTAAAGTCGCCCATGATGAGGGTGGGGATGTCACAGGATAGAAAGTGAGGAAGCCAGGTGGCAAAGTGATCCAAGAACTGGTGGGAGGAGCCTGGAGGGCGATACACAACCGCCACTCGTAGGGAGAAGTTTTTAAAGAGTCTGATGGTGTGGACTTCAAAGGAAGGAAACATAAGTGAGGGAACTGGGGGAGTGCCCTGGAAAGCACATTGTGAGGAAAGGAGCAGACCAACACCTCCACCCTGTCTGTTGCCAGGTCTGGCGGTATGTGAGAATTTCAGCCCACCAAACGAGAGAGCAGCAGCAGCGGTGGTGTCTGGCTGCTGAATCCACGTTTCTGTGATAGCCAGAAGGTTAAGGGAATTAGAGAGGAAAAAATCGTGGATATAAGTTAGTTTGTTACACACAGACCGTGCGTTCCAGAGAGCACAATGGAAATCGATAGGAGAGGGCATGCACTGAACGTTAATAAGAGTAGCAGGGTTTCTATATGCAGCTGGAGGAGTGTAATGTATGCTAGTGGAGGGGGGCCCAGGGTTGGGGGAGATGTCGCCTGCGACTAGTAAATGGAGAAAGAAGAGAAAGAGCAGGTGGTGCAATGATTTGTATGAACGTTTTGAGTGCTGTGTGGAGGTAGAGGATGGTTTGCAGTGGGTGAGGAATGTCAGTAGAGCCTCAGAGTTATACATGAGAGAGGGGAGAAGGGAAGGGTGGATATGGAGAGAGTGCATAGAATGTGTTAAAGGGCGGGCGAGTTGTGAGAAAGCAGAAGTGAAAACAAATAAAAAGCAGATTGATAAGACTAATGCATAATGCAGTATGACTGACCGAGAAGCATATTTGTATGAATATCTTATGCACCTTACCTGTCTCCTGCCCTGTCCAACTGCCATTGTGTAACTGCACTTTTAACTATTGCACTTAAAATCTATTGCACGTGTGCTATCCTGAGCCTGAGCTGAATATATATGAAATGAAATGTCTACTAGAATCCAGCACCAGTTGGTCATACTGAGTAATTAGTCAATTAGCACAAGGCCAGAGCAGGCAATGCTATGCAGGGTAAACACCCAATGTTAAGCAAAGAGGCCATAAAACAGTGAAATAGAAAGCTTTGAACACTAAAATAGAAACAGGAAAAAAAAAACACGGATGGAGGAATTAAATACCTGTGTGAAGAAGAGAGGAGAGTGGATTATCAGCTTCGTGCCATTGTATAACTGCACTTTTAACTATTGCACTTAAAATCTATTGCACGCTTGACATCCTGAGCCAGAGCTGAATATATATGAAATTAAATGTCTACTAGATTCCAGCACCAGTTGGTCATACTGAGTAATTAGTCAATTAGCACAAGGCTAGAGCAGGCAATGCTATGCAGGGTAAACACCCAATGTTAAGCAAAGAGGCCATAAAACAGTGAAATAGAAAGCTTTGAACACTAAAATAGAAACAGGAAAAAAAAAAAAAACACGGATGGAGGAATTAAATACCTGTGTGAAGAAGAGAGGAGAGTGGATTATCAGCTTCATGCCATTGTATAACTGCACTTTTAACTATTGCACTTAAAATCTATTGCACGCCTGACCCAGCACGCGTGCTATCCTGAGCCAGAGCTGAATATATATGAAATGAAATGTCTACTAGAATCCAGCACCAGTTGGTCATACTGAGTAATTAGTCAATTAGCACAAGGCCAGAGCAGGCAATGCTATGCAGGGTAAACACCCAATGTTAAGCAAAGAGGCCATAAAACAGTGAAATAGAAAGCTTTGAACACTAAAATAGAAACTGGAAAAGAAAAAAAAACACGGATGGAGGAATTAAATACCATGGAAAAAATCTTGCTAGAGAATATGACTCTGTTCACACTTATCATCAGACAGCACACAAAAACAGATGGAGGAATTAAATACTATGGAAAAAATCTTGCTAGAGAATATGACTCTGTTCACACTTATCAGACAGCACACAAAAACGGATGGAGGAATTAAATACCATGGAAAAAATCTTTCTAGAGAATATCACTCTGTTCACACTTATCATCAGACAGCACACAAAAACAGATGGAGGAATTAAATACCATGGAAAAAATCTTGCTAGAGAATATGACTCTCAGCTGTTCTGTGTTGGCCACTCCCCTCTGCTATATATGCTCGACACTGGCACTTGGGAATTACCAGTGATAGTTCTTACTGCCTGGTTGGGAGTTGGAGGTGAAGTTCAGTGTTTGGAGTTGGCGGTTTTAAAGTTGTTCTGGAGATTTCTGCATTGAGTTTGTTTGTGTGTTCATCCTCATCCTCTCCTATTTGGTTTCACCTTCCTATACCTCCCTTGTATTCCATTCTGTTGTTTGTTGAGTGTATTTTGTATGATAGTAGTTTCATTTATCCCTGTCTGTCTTCCCTTGTCTGTCTGGTTAGTGTAATCCTATATACTTTGGCCTCACACCTCCCTGGGTGGGGGAGGGAACAGATAAGGGTTAAGATAGAAGCATAGCAAGGTACGTGAGCCCAGCGTCTCCACCTTCAGGAGTAATCGAATGGAGATGGATAGACTAGGGTGTCCTTAGTTCGAGGGATTGGGTAGATGCCCACAGTCCCTTGTCACTATGTGACACCTGCACAGGCATATGCATGCATTCATATATGTACAGACACAGAGAACATACATACATACGGTATACTGTATACACACACACTATATAACACTTGCCAGTCTCCTCCTCTTCACTTCTTACAAACTCCCGAACAGTGCAGGACCTGTGGCAACATCACGGTCACATGACTGTGATGTAACCAAAAGTCCTTAAGCAGTCTCAACATGGAAATTAAATTGAAAATAGCAGAGCTATTACCAATATAATTTCTGTTGTTGATGCTGGGGTATCCTGGAGGAATGGAGGCCCTGGGCAATTGCCCAGTTTGCCTTCCCCTAATGCCAGCTCTGACAGGTAGATATCAGTACAGTTCTATAGAGGGTGTTACAGTATCCAATGATTGGATTTTCTTGCTGCCATTGTGATGCACTGAATGCAATTACAAACTTCAGTTTCCTGCCGTCTATTTGCACTGCCATGTCAGATATTTATTAAGATAAAAAAGACTGCAGAATTGTATTCTGAAATCAGAGTAATGATTTTATTGTATGTTGCTACCTAAAAACAATGTTGACTAATTGAATGTAATACATACTTCAATGGTCCCGATCATCTATAAATTTGCATTACATCACTGATGCTTGAGTAATTACTCTATTTTTATGCAGCAACATATTGTTAGATAAACAGAAGGAAAAAAATAGCATTTGATGTTCTATTATCAATATACTGTTATGTTTGCTTGACACATCTGATACTACTGGTACAATCCTCAGGAATATACAAGAATATCTACTTATCATGAATTAAAGAATCTTGGTTAAATCAATGCAATAAGTGTATATATTGTTTCGTTACTGTTAGCTTTGTAGCTAGAACAATGAGTGATAATTATCATTTTGTTTTAATTATAGCTAAACTATGATTATATGGTTTATATTACCCTCCTCAGAAAGGGAATATTTCAATGTCAGATGGCTCATTTATCTTCATGAACTTCATTGGCCAGAGCCATTAATTGGACATAGTTGTAAATCTGTCCAACCATTCTTAAAGTAACTCCCTTAGTAGGTGAGATGCCATTATGCTGTGCAGTTTCATTATTTTGGTCACAAGCCGTTTACATCTGGAGAGACTCTTTACCAAATCTGGCAAATCCTATAGAAAAAAGATTAAATGTTACAATTTGTATGAACTACAAATGTAAATCTAGAAATAAATGTTGATATTAACAAACATTGATGTTTTAGGTTAGTATTAGGTACATCAGTATACACTTAGCAAATATTTTGGAGTAAGTAAAGAAATAAGTAGGAGAAAAAAAAACTATGTGATAACTTAATCCTAGAATTCCTCATAAGTAGCACTTTCAATCTAGTAACTAAAAGGGATATGTCATGGATTTACCGCACCAGAGAGGAGTTAAAAGACCGTAGTGTCTGAGTTCACGTACATCGGCATTCAATAGAAGCACTTCTCCCTCTTATTAAATGGTGCTAGTTTCTTTCAGCAGTGCAGGAATTAATCTGCTCAGCTTTGAGTCTCTGTAGCTTCCTTCTGGAAGTTCTCAGCTGTGCAGCATCAGCCACTCCTCTCTCCTATACAGTCTCTGCTCTGGCTATCTGGGATTGCCAGTGTTAAGTCTTGTACTGTCTGGTGAGGAGTGGAGGTGTATTTGTTCAGTAGAGGCATTTAAAGGGAACCTGTCATGTCCTAGCTACTATGTAAAATGCGCCCGTTGCGTTGTTAGTGATGCAACGTGCATCACTAACACGCTTTTTTCATTAAAATTGGTGCAAATATAAGTATATAACATTTTATATACTTATAATCATACCTGCTCGTTCAGTCATAGGTTTGTGTCCTCACATTCAGTCATGGGTGGCGCCGCATCACTAAGGGCCCGGCACCGCCAACGTATTTGAATTTTGCTCCTGGCGAGCACTGAAGTTATGTGGCACTTGCACACTATGACATGCCGGCAGTAAAGCCTGCGGCACCAGGAGCCGTACATGCGCCGTGACGCGCGGCTCCCCTCGTGTGCGCAGTGAGGCTGTGTGTTACCAGCTTCACTGCGCATGCCAGATTCTTATCAGATTCTTACCTTTGGATTCCCAGAGGTGGAACTAGCTTTTGTCAGACATTTATGTCTTAATTTGTGGATATGCCATAAATGACGTTCGTATAACAACTCTATTAATTTCTAGATTTATTGGTCTTTTGGTGTTGCATATTTGCTAAAAGGATTTGTAGACTGTAATATTAATAAAGGAAAAACCAATATGTTCTGCTATATCCCATTTGTTTACTGGTTGCTGGCAGTTCAGGGTTATTTTGAGTTTGGCTGGTGATATGAATTGGCGTAGCGGTGCTTAATTATATATTTAATTGGCTTAGTGCTTGATATATTTTATCTTGGGTGGACAATACTTGATATAGAGTTAATTTGAGAGGCCAAAATACTACACATTTTAAATGTGGAAATTTGTCAAGCTTAATTTCCGCTATGCAAGGAGTTGTTTTTGTAACATCCCTGGTGGCGTGCTTGCATGGTGCACCACCTCCCACCATGCAAGACCGCAATCTTACCTGTTAGTCCTGACTGCACATTTTGTTTCAGTATCTGCTGTGTCCATGTCACTTGTCTGACTGCTTAGGGCGTCGGCGCTGCTTCTGCCTGCACAGTCCTAATGAGTCCCCAGCCTATTGCTGTGAGTCACTGGATACTTAAACCCCCTCCACCCAGTAGGAGGTGCCTGAGCAACACTTTCACTCAGTTTATCTTTTGCAACTGAGTTACCAGGTCCTGTCCTGTATGTAGTCTGTTCTGCCACCCTAGGGGCTGAGTTCCCAGGCTTGTTCCTGTATCTTGTTCCTGGTTCGGATCCTGTCTGAACAGTGTCCTAGTCCGTTACTTGTTTGTCTCTAAGTCTGTATCTTCCCTTTTCCTGCAGTGTCTGAACCTGCACCTAACTCCAACTTGTTGTCTCTGTACTTCTGTTTGTGAGTTTTGTGTCCACTCACTACTTCATTGCAAGTACCTTGTGTGTATCTGGTTCTGCTCATTCTGTTTCCCTGTCTCTGTATTTAACTCCTGTGTTCCAGCTATCCTCTTGTGTTTTCTAGTCTGTTCCATGTGAACAGAGCCCTGTCCTGTTCTGCGGGTTTTGCTTTGCTCTGCTGGCTCACCGTACCTGCGGTTTTGCTCTGCTTTGCTTGTTCACCGCATCTGCGGGTTTTGCTCTGCTTTGCTTGTTCACCGCATCTGCGGGTTTTGCTTTGCTTTGCTAGTTCACCGCATCTGCGGTTTTGCTCTGCTTTGCTTGTTGCCCGCATCTGCGGGTTTTGCTCTGCTTTGCTTGTTCACCGCATCTGCGGGTTTTGCTCTGCTTTGCTTGTTCATTGCATCTGCGGTTTTGCTTTGCTTTGCTTGTTCACCGCATCTGCGGGTTTTGCTCTGCTTTGCTTGTTCACCGCATCTGCGGTTTTGCTCTGCTTTACTTGTTCACCGCATCTGCGGGTTTTGCTCTGCTTTGCTTGTTCACCGCATCTGCGGGTTTTGCTCCGCTCTGCTTGTCTACCGCACCTGCGGCTCTGTTCCTGTATCCCAGTCTGTATGGTTCCTATCCTGCCTACGTTCCTACTTGCCAGCACCCGCCTGTCTGCATGTCAGCCGTGCCTGTCAATATCCACCTGTCTGCATACCAGCCGTGCCTGCCAGTACCCACCAGTCAATATGCCAGTTTAACCTGCCTGTTCCTGCATTCCCCGGTGTGGGTCAACAGCTGTGACCGGGGTCTGACCTGGAGTAGCACCTGGTCCCTCTGCTCGGTTCCTCCCTGGTCCACGGAGTCGACTGAGCCACTGTGCGACCTTGGTCGGATCGGGTTGATACTTAGTTGCGCCTCTCCATGCACTCCTCGGTTCATGGTACAGTGGGATCACTAATCACGCTCACGCCAGTCAGTCCGGGCGCGAGCGTAACAGTTTTTTTTATTTTTAAGAGAAACCACTTAAGTTTCCTATTCACTGTTTCCTGATTCTGACCCAATAACGTCATTGTCTTTTTGGTTGCAATGTAGACTGCCTGAAGTATCAAGCTGCAAATGTAGACATGCATGTTGAGATGCCGATGCAACCACTGGGCACATGCCCTAAAATGAGGTTATATCAAATATTTTCCTAAATCATAAATTTGTTAAAAGTACTGCGGAGTAGATTGTTCGGAAATTTTGAGTGTATATGTGGCACCCCAGGGGTCTGGTCTCCACAATAATAGCAATATTATGTCTGAGAGCAGGTGGGAGGTCTCTTGGTCAGGGATCCTATGCATGCCACACCTCCTGCCCAGTCCTGGGAGGGGAAGAACTTCCCCTATATAAACCTAGGGCTGAGGCAGGGTTAGTGAGTAGAGAAGAAGTAGAGACAGAGAAGAGAAGCAGATCTAGGAAAAGAACATCAGGAGCTCTGTGGAGCAGTGCTATAAGGAGTCAGGGGCTGGCAGCTGCAGAGCTCGCCCTGACTGAGAAGCTATCACCGGACCCGGAGTCCGAGGCTGTGGGGACTAATCTTTACCCAGCAGCAGAAACCGCCCAGCAGGGGATTTCAGGTCCTCTGGCCAAGAAACCCGAAGGCACGGTCATACGCTTGGGACCAGCACCGCCGTCGTGGAGCGGACGCCACTAGAAGGCCCCGAGTCACCGGCCATACGGGTGAGCACCACACGGTACACTCAGGGACGTGGGCTACTTATACCCGCCTCTAGCAAGGTAGCCAGAAGAGTACAGTCAGTTTGGGAGGCCTACAACTCCGCCTGGCCAGGGGAGATCCCATCTGCTCAAGGACTGACCAGGCCCCGATCGCTAGCCAGTACTCCGGGAGGGTCTATCTTTATCACCAGTAAAGACCCTGAACTACACCGCATCGTCTCTGAGTGATTCCTGCTACCCCCATCATCCACGTCGGCTGCCCTGAGGCCATACCCCTCCCGTTGGGGGTGATACTATCACGCTGCACAATCCTACCACCGGCCTCAGCGGTCTGCCCTGCAGCGGCAGCTCCTTCGCTGCATTCAACGGGTGGCGTAGTTGTCCAACATCTACTGCTAGTAGACTCGCCACTTAGTTTGA
The DNA here is from genome assembly GCF_046119375.1 of Phyllobates terribilis. Taxonomy (NCBI): domain Eukaryota; kingdom Metazoa; phylum Chordata; class Amphibia; order Anura; family Dendrobatidae; genus Phyllobates; species Phyllobates terribilis. The sequence goes on from NW_027362762.1 coordinate 294,762,033, forward strand.
CTCCCTGGGCACGGACCGGGTCACCGCCACGAGACTACTACCCCCATCTGATCCGGCTCCGGGTAAGCCCCCGTGCACGCGATGCCGCACGACACAGAAGGCCCAGGGGCGCGTCAACTTTTGGCGTAGTCGGCAGGATTTCGTGCCCGCAACCACCGGGTACTGCGTGCCTGAAAAAGACTGTTCAAACTTACCAGTGGTGAAGATTCCCGCCATCCGGCGCCATCTTCAGCCTTCTTCCCGCCATCGGTGAAGATTCCCGCCATCCGGCGCCATTTTCAGCCTTCTTCCCGCCTTCCGTGGAGCTTTCCCGCCGTTGGACGCCATCTTGAAGACGCCGCGCGGGAAGAAGAGGGGCGTGGACTCCGAAAGCGCGCGAGAACTGAAGCCCCGCCTCACGTCCGGACGTTGCGTAAGGTCCTGGAAGGAGCCCAGCAGACGCCGACGTCACAGGAGCGCGACGGAAGGTCCTCAACCCTGACGATCCACTGCGGAGCCGCGGCCTACGGAAGAGGATCATCGCAAGGTAGGCCACGGTCCACTAGGGGGGAGGAAGATGTCGGATACGGAGGAGAGCTTCACTGCCTCAACCCCCGCCAGCGCCAGCGCTGCTGCAGTCATGCCTTTCACCATGCCCTATATCCCGGGAGCAGCCTGGCTACCCCAGTACTCAGGGGAGTCACATACCCTGAATGACTTTAAAGAAAAGCTGGATAGCCTCTTCCAGGTGTACCCCCTCACAGAAGAGCAAAAAGTGAGCATCCTGGTGGCCCAACTAGCCGGGGCAGCCCAAAGGGAGGTAAAGTCCTGGCCACCTGGGAGGAGGACTGTTGCAGGGATACTAACCCGGCTGAGGGACACCTTTGATACCCGCACCTCAGCCGAGATCAAGCTTAGATTCTACGGGTGCAAGCAGCGAGCACACGAGAGTATAAGGGACTATGCCCTGAACCTACAAGAGGCCCTGAGAGCCATTAAGCAGACCGACCCTGACGGCGTGGGAGACGAGGACAGGCTGTTGACTGAACAATTTATAGAGGGTTTATATTGCAATGCCCACCGAACCCAGTTGCGGGCAATGGCCTTACAGGACCCTCATCTGGGATTTGCACAGTTCAAGGACAGAGCCATCCGGGTGCTCCGAGAACCGGCACCAGGTGGCGTTGTGACCCACAGATGCCCCACTACCACTTACCACCAGGAGGCGGCGCCCTTGTCGGCAGGGCCTGTGGGAGCTGATGCGCAGGCTTTGAACAATGACCCGGCTCCAGACCTGCACCATCAGGTCCAAGAGCTAGCTAAAAGCGTTGCCGCGCTAACCCGAACTGTGCAGTCTTTACAGGTTTCCACTCCAGGGAAGATCCAGCTGGCATCCGGACCGGAGGACATCCCGTGGCGTCGACCAAGGAGGACCCCACCGGCCAGAGGAAGACCCAGCGACCGATACAACGAGGACGGACAACCCATCTGCCGCCGCTGCAATCAACCCGGACATATGGCAAGGTACTGTCCTTTAAACTGGCACAACCTGGGGTAGAGGGCCAAACCCCAGGAAAAAGATCATCAGGCCCATCGAACTGGCGCGACAAATATGTGGGAGGACGTCCAGTCTTGCCTGTGGTACTGGATGGCATCCCTATGAGTGCCCTACTGGACACCGGGTCACAGGTTACCACTATCCCGTACGTGCTCTTCAAGCAGTACTGGAATGACTCGGATATCACCCGCTACCCTGACGACGATTTGAGTATCATCGCCAGCAATGGTCAGCCCGTGCCACAGATTGGATTTAAAGAGGTGACCATTAAAATCGGTAGAGTCGAATTGGCGGCACAGGGACTGATCATTGTAGACATTGACAAGCACGAGAGTCACCCAAAGATAACTCTAGGAACTAATGTAATTGAAAATTGTCTTGCAGAGGTGATTTTCCTTTTACAGCAGGTTTCCAAGAACGCCAGCTCCGGCCAGTAGCGAGTGCTCCAGAAAGAGATCCGGGCACTGATGCGACGGCAACAGATAGAACTCTCCGGTGGTGAGATTGGTAGCGTAAGAATGTGTGACCCTTTCCCTATTGCCATGCCCCCAAAAAGTGAAATGATGATTTGGTGCCGGGCAGCTATTGGTCTGAGAGGTAGAGATTACCAGGCAATGGTAGAACCAGTTTACTCAGACAGTAGGCCCACCATTTTGACAGCACGGGGGGTGGTCAATGTACGCCATGGGAGGGTGCCCGTTCGCATAATAAATATCGGGAAGAGGGAAGTGTACCTGCCCCGGTATGCCACGCTAGCCAAATTGTATACCATCAATCAAAATTCCATACAGTCCGTAGAACCCTTGCCTCCATCTTCCCCGGAGGAAGGTAACGGCTCTAAGGAAACAATGGAGGACTGGTGTCAGCAACTACATTTGGGTACTGACTCCACTCCCTCACACCAGAGACAGGGAGTCTATCGGGTGGTTCAAGAGTACGAGAGAGTGTTTAGTAAACACCCGTTAGACTTCGGGCGAGTCAAGGGGGTAGAACACCACATTCCCACGGGAGACCATCTTCCCATAAAAGAGAGGTATCGACCCGTACCCCCTGCACACTACCAACATGCCAAGGGGATGCTTAGGGACATGAAGGAGGCTGGGGTGATCAGGGATAGCTGTAGCCCCTGGGCAGCTCCACTAGTCTTAGTCAAAAAGAAAGACAACACCATGAGGATGTGTGTAGATTACCGGAAAATCAACCGTATCACACACAAGGATGCGTACCCCTTACCAAGGATAGAGGAGTCTTTGGCTGCTTTAAGATCTGCTAACTTCTTCTCTACCTTGGATCTCACTAGCGGGTACTGGCAGGTTCCTGTAGCAGAGGCGGACCGGGAGAAGACCGCATTCACCACCCCGAGTTTACCTGCATGCCGTTCGGACTCTGTAACGCACCAGGAACCTTTCAACGATTAATGGAGTGCTGTCTGGGCCACAGAAACTTCGAGACGGTCCTGTTGTACCTGGACGATGTCATCGTATATTCCAAGACTTATGAGGACCACCTGAAACACCTGGCGGAAGTGTTCGAAGCTCTGGCAAACTACGGCCTAAAGGTAAAACCCTCCAAGTGTCACCTCCTAAAACCAAAGGTGCAGTACCTGGGACACGTGGTGAGCGCTGACGGAGTGGCTCCCGACCCTGATAAGATCACCGCAATTAAGGAATGGCCAAGTCCCTCCAGTGTAAAGGAGGTGCGGCAGTTCCTCGGGTTGGTAGGCTATTACCGCAGATTCATCCCCGGTTTCACCAAAAAGGCAGCTCCTATGCAGGACCTCCTGATAGGCCAGTCCCGGAAGGCCAAGAACCAGAAGCCGCCCTTCAAATGGGAGAAGTTAGAAGAAGAGTCCTTCCGCCAGCTGAAGATGGCCCTCACGGGGGATGAAATCCTGGCGTACCCTGATTACAGCCAGCCCTTTATCCTCTACACCGACGCAAGTAACATCGGGCTAGGAGCCGTACTGTCCCAGATCCAGCAGGGGAAAGAACGAGTAATCGCTTACGCCAGTCGAAAACTGCGACCCACCGAAAGAAACCCTGAGAATTACAGCTCATTTAAGCTAGAGTTCCTGGCAGTGGTGTGGGCAGTCACCGAACGCTTTAAGCACTACCTCGCTTCTTCCCGGTTCACCGTGTACACGGATAACAACCCGTTGACACACCTGGACACGGCAAGACTCGGTGCCCTAGAGCAGAGATGGATGGCCCGTCTGTCCAACTACGAGTTCACAATCAAATACCGGGCAGGACGCTCCAATACCAACGCGGACGCCCTGTCCAGGATGCCAAACCTACCGGACGTAGGAGAAGATCCAGAGGGACTGGAAGAAGTCGAACTCCCCGCGTTCCACCGTCATGGGACTATCCAGTATTCCCATCGGGTAAGGAGTAAGCAAGCCGCTACGTTTAACTTGGTGGATTTACCGGGAATCCTTGTACAATTGGTTGGAGCGTAACCTAGGAATGGACTAAAGACTGCTAAGGACTCGGGGCAGGACAGACCCCTACCTGGTTACGTCTCCCTGTTTTGGTGAAATGGACACCTTGCTTTTCTTCAAAACTGCACCCGGTTGCGGACACGCCGTAACCATCTTTATGTGTTTTTCTTATTGTATTATTATTGTTTATACCTTGTTATGTTTTTCTAAAAATATGTTTAGTCCCGGAGTACTAAATTTCACTAGGGGGGAATGTGGCACCCCAGGGGTCTGGTCTCCACAATAATAGCAATATTATGTCTGAGAGCAGGTGGGAGGTCTCTTGGTCAGGGATCCTATGCATGCCACACCTCCTGCCCAGTCCTGGGAGGGGAAGAACTTCCCCTATATAAACCTAGGGCTGAGGCAGGATTAGTGAGTAGAGAAGAAGTAGAGACAGAGAAGAGAAGCAGATCTAGGAAAAGAACATCAGGAGCTATGTGGAGCAGTGCTATAAGGAGTCAGGGGCTGGCAGCTGCAGAGCTCGCCCTGACTGAGAAGCTATCACCGGACCCGGAGTCCGAGGCTGTGGGGACTAATCTTTACCCAGCAGCAGAAACCGCCCGGCAGGGGATTTCAGGTCCTCTGGCCAAGAAACCCGAAGGCACGGTCACACGCGTGGGACCAGCACCGCCGTCGTGGAGCGGTCGCCACTAGAAGGCCCCGAGTCACCGGCCATACGGGTGAGCACCACACGGTACACTCAGGGACGTGGGCTACTTATACCCGCCTCTAGCAAGGTAGCCAGAAGAGTACAGTCAGTTTGGGAGGCCTACAACTCCGCCTGGCCAGGGGAGATCCCATCTGCTCAAGGACTGACCAGGCCCCGATCGCTAGCCAGTACTCCGGGAGGGTCTATCTTTATCACCAGTAAAGACCCTGAACTACACCGCATCGTCTCTGAGTGATTCCTGCTACCCCCATCATCCACGTCGGCTGCCCTGAGGCCATACCCCTCCCGTTGGGGGTGATACTATCACGCTGCACAATCCTACCACCGGCCTCAGCGGTCTGCCCTGCAGCGGCAGCTCCTTCGCTGCATTCAACGGGTGGCGTAGTCGTCCAACATCTACTGCTAGTAGACTCGCCACTTAGTTTGACTCCCTGGGCACGGACCGGGTCACCGCCACGAGACTACTACCCCCATCTGATCCGGCTCCGGGTAAGCCCCCGTGCACGCGATGCCGCACGACACAGAAGGCCCAGGGGCGCGTCATATACAAACCATGTCTCCTGTACAGTCTTTCCCAGTGTATTTTTGAGAAACAGGTCTCAAAGATCACAGGATTATTGAAATGGGCTTTCCTAATTTTCCAATGAAGGCAGCTTTAAAATGTCCCACAGAATGTGATTCAAATGTTGGATGGTATGAATACTCTAGAAATATGTGATTATTTAGAATGCCTACCTTTTATTCTAAATTTAGCCATGCCAAATGACTGAAAGTCAGATGTAGCAATAGCGACACAACATGCCATTGTCTCGCAACCAACTCAAAATGCAAAGAAATAAAATTACTCAGTTTTATAACATGGATCAGATTAATAATGCTGTAATGTGGTAGATTCCAAATGTTAAAATGTACCTGACTTTTCAGGTGACTTTTCAGAATAAGATGCAATGTATGTGTGCTTGATGAATAACAGCATTCCTGGCATTTACATGACTTGTTTCCACCAGTTCCTCTCTGCAGGCTCCATCTCTAATTTTTAGTCCTCCCTGAGCTAGTGGGTTGAGCCTCACTGCTATGACGTCTCCCATATACAACACGCAAAGATGTATAGATTACTACTCTTCTTTCTCTGTGTAGCAGCAACGGCATTGAGATCATGATACACTAATACTTATCAGTGCTGCTGTGAATCCAGCAGTGGGGGTGAGAGAAATCATTTTCTAGAAATATTGGACAGCACTCAGAGATTTTACACGGATGTGTAACTGTAGCCTTACCCTCCCAATGGGTTCAAAGATACATAGATGTTTAACTACTAAAAATTTCATCAAGGTTGTGTATATATTGACAACTCTGCTTACCTAGGTAGCTTTCAGATTTACATTAAGTGTAAGGCTATGTGCCCACGTAGCAGATTTGATGCAGAGCGTTTTTGCCTCTCTCTGGCAGAAAAAAATGCATGCAGATTTACATGTGTTTTTTCTGCCAGAGAGAAGTGTTTTTTCAGCATTTTTACATGCGTTTTCGCATGCGTTTTTTTCAAGCAGTTTTCCAAGCGATTTTGAGCATCACTTGGAAAGGTGCTTAACAAGTTGGTCACACAATATAAATCCATGCAACCGGCATGGATTTATATTGTGTGACCAACTCAGATGATTTAAATGCTGCATCTATAGTAAAAAAAAGAATTAAAAAGTTAAAAATAAAAAAAACCTGTATACTCACCTCTCCAGTCTCTTCCCGGAGGCGTCCTCTCTCCGCGGCGTTGACATCATTTAGTCAGCTGATGGTCACGCGACCATCACCTGACCGCTGAGATCAGCGGTCGCGTGACCATCAGCTGACTAAATGACTTCAACGCAGGTCCTACCAGTACACCGCGGGACGCCAAAGAGAGAGGATCGCCGCCGGGAGGAGACTGGAGAGGTGAGTATACAGGTTTTTTTTATTTTTAACTTTTTAATTCTTTTTTTCACCGTGTGGTAGCCGGGATGAAGAGGAGTTGTAGTCTTCTCTTCATCCTGGGTACCACACGCACTGCGATTACGCTGCAAATTCGCGGCCATTGAATTTAATTGAAACGCAACAAATCCACATACAGTACAGACCAAAAGTTTGGACACACCTTCTCATTTAAAGATTTTTCTGTATTTTCATGACTATGAAAATTGTACATTCACACTGAAGGCATCAAAACTATGAATTAACACATGTGGAATTATATACTTAACAAAATAGTGTGAAACAACTGAAAATATGTCTTATATTCTAGGTTCTTCAAAGTAGCCACCTTTCACTTTGATGACTGCTTTGCACACTCTTGGCATTCTCTTGATGAGCTTCAAGTGGTAGTCACCGGAAATAGTCTTCCAACAATCTTGAAGGAGTTCCCAGAGATGCTTAGCACTTGTTGGCCCTTTTGCCTTCACTCTGCGGTCCAGCTCACCCCAAACCATCTCGATTGGGTTCAGGTCTGGTGACTGTGGAGGCCAGGTCATCTGGCGTAGCACCCCATCACTCTCCCTCTTGGTCAAATAGACCTTACACAGCCTGGAGGTGTGTTTGGGGTCATTGTCTTGTTGAAAAATAAATGATGGTCCAACTAAACGCAAACCGGATGGAATAGCATGCCGCTGCAAGATGCTGTGGTAGCCATGCTGGTTCAGTATGCCTTAAATTTTGAATAAATCCCCAACAGTGTCACCAGCAAAGCACCCCCACACCATCACACCTCCTCCTCCATGCTGTTATGATCTGCTACAAGCACTAAGGAAAGACAGGAGATCTGTCCCTACAATAGAACTAAACTGGATCCCTACGATGTAACGGGGAACCTGATCCTGCGATCAGACCCGCTAAAGTCCTCAGCTAGTCTGTACGAAGACCTATAGATGCAAGGGAGAGATCCCTACAAGAACTAGGGACTGAGATAAAGTTGGACACCTCCTAGCAGAAATTGTAGCAGTAAAAGACAAACACACAACATAGAACATAGAGGTCAGAAGACCAAGCTAAACAGACTGAGAAAGGTAACTATGCACCAGGCTAACTCAAGAGTAGTAATTACAATGAAGTCCAGCAAGGCCAGGAGGGCGGAGCCGGATTAAATAGGCAAAAAAGGTCATGTGACCAGCAAACTAGAAAAAAAACAACAGGAGAGTTCTAACACATGCTTCACGGTGGGAACCAGGCATGTAGAGTCCATCCGTTCACCTTTTCTGCGTCGCACAAAGACACGGTGGTTGGAACCAAAGATCTCAAATTTGGACTCATCAGACCAAAGCACAGATTTCCACTGGTCTAATGTCCATTCCTTGTGTTCTTTAGCCCAAACAAGTCTCTTCTGCTTGTTGCCTGTCCTTAGCAGTGTTTCCTAGCTGCTATTTTACCATGAAGGCCTGCTGCACAAAGTATCCTCTTAACAGTTGTTGAAGAGATGTGTCTGCTGCTAAAACTCTGTGTGGCATTGACCTGGTCTCTAATCGGAGCTGCTGTTAACCTGCGATTTCTGAGGCTAGTGACTCGGATAAAGTTTTCCTCAGAAGCAGAGGTGACTCTTGGTCTTCCTTTCCTGGGGGGTCCTCATGTGAGCCAGTTTCTTTGTAGCGCTTGATGGTTTTTGCAACTGCACTTGGGGACATTTTCAGAGTTTTCCCAATTTTTCGGACTGACTGACCTTCATTTCTTAAAGTAATGATGGGCACTTGTTTTTTTTACTTAGCTGCTTTTTTCTTGTCATAATACAAATTCTAACAGTCTATTCAGTAGGACTATCAGCTGTGTATCCACCAGACTTCTGCACAACACAACTAATGGTCCCAACCCCATTTATAAGGCAAGAAATCCCACTTATTAAACCTGACAGGGCACACCTGTGAAGTGAAAACCATTTCTGGTAACTACCTCTTGAAGTTCATCAAGAGAATGCCAAGAGTGTGCAAAGCAGTCATCAAAGCTAAAGGTGGCTACTTTGAAGAACCTAGAATATAAGACATATTTTCAGTTATTTCACACTTTTTTGTTAAGTATATAATTCCACATGTGTTAATTCATAGTTTTGATGCCTTCAGTGTGAATGTACAATTTTCATAGTCATGAAAATACAGAAAAATATTTAAATGAGAAGGTGTGTCCAAACTTTTGGTCTGTACTGTATACCTGCTGGTTTGCTGCGTTTCAATGTTCCTCAATGGCTGCGAATTTGCAGCATAATCGCGGTAGAAATGGTCATGCTGCGTTTCGCAATGCAATGCGAATTCGGCGCTCTAATTAGCGCATCATGTGCACAGCACATCTGAATTCACATTGCTTTGCATGGCAGACTGTTTTACAAGCGTTTTCGCGGCATTTTTGCGACCCTAAAACGCAGCAAAAACCCTACAAAAACGCTACGTGGGCACATGGCTTAATGTGTGGGTCTGGTTATCTTGTTTACCTTGCTACAGGAGTGTCAAGCAAGATGTTATATTGTAGTAAATGGCCTAAAAAAAAGTATTGATGCAGTGGGAAAAAGAAGGAATGTAAATTATTAGGCAACTAAGACTATTTTATAACTATTTTATAACTTTTATTATTCAGTTGTCTGTATATGTTGTTACACATTTCTGCTCTTTTGATGGGAATTATATAATATTAGAAACTGTCCAATTATGTAACTAGTTTACTGTTTACAGGCAATTACACAATTACAGGCAATCACTGACCTGTGTAGCAGAATTTGTAATGTGTATACAATGTATACTCACATATCAGTCAATTCTCAGCCGACTGGTTAATGACAGAGATTTAGATGTCTGAGGCTGCTAGGTAGTTGTAATGGTTTTCCCCTTCACTTCACCATTTATGGAGCTCATACCATTATGAAGGCAGTACTATATACTTAACTGATGCCCAATTCCTTCAAATGAAGAAAAAGTGAAATGTAAAAATTATGTAGCATATCCATTTTCATGTTGCACACAGCTGACAAAATCTTAAAAAAATATACACAGTTAGTATGGTCACTATAGCAATCACTATCAGTTCAATCCATATATTGTACAAAAAAAAAACATATTTAAAGAGAAACCATCATTTTTTTTCATAAATGAAGTGAAAAGTTTGTAATATATCTTATTAGAGGACTCGGCTTCTTTCGCCTCCTGGATTGATCATTCATAATGTGTCTGATTCCAGCTCCTCCCTCCTTCTCCCTCCTCTCCAATCTATAGAATTTTAAAAACACCAACTGTCATCTCCTATCTCAGTAATGGGAAAAGCTGAATAGAGATTTTACCCATGAATTGAGAGTGTAAGATCAATCCAGGAAGAGAAAGAAGCAGATTTCTCTGATATATTAAAAACTGTTTCTTAAATTAAAATGACTGTTACCCTTTAATGTCCAATTTCAACACCTAATAGAGATTTATATGGAAAGAGTTTCTGCACACCAGATAACCCCTTAAAATGAAAACTATGGAAAATAATTGTAAAACATATGGAAAAAGAAAAATGTAACTTTTACAAAATTTTGCAATCAGTGATTCATATGGGCATAGTGGCATGTGGTTTGGACTTATGTAAAGGCTGTGAGGTTCCTTAATACAGGGATATACGGCCCTATTCTGCCATATAGGCTTCATCAGGTGCATGTATTTATGGAAATATGATAATGTTACTTGGATCAAGCTCTGTCAGCGTCACCTTAGTGTGATCTGATTCTTTCTCATGACCAGATAAGGCAAAGCAAACAGCTGGGGGCTGATATTAATAGGCTGGGAAGTTCCATGGATATTGGCTGCATCCAAGCCTAATAAGACCAGCCCTCAGACACTCCAGAAATGGTGCATTCATTTTATATGTGCCAATTCTGGCTCTTAGCCTTGGCTCGTCCCGATTGCCCTAGTGCGGTGGCAATTGGGGTAATAGTTTTTGGGGTTGATATCAGCTGTATAATGTCAACTGGGATCAAGCACAGGGGTTAGTAATGGAGAGGTGTCTAAGTTAAAAGAAAAAAAACACACAGGAAAAAACAAAGTTTATTTGAATAAAGATTCCCCCACACATTCCCTGGTACCCATTTATTATTAAAAATGATCCTAGTAGTTCCGACAAAATCCTTGGTGTTCCCACGACATCCAGTGATTCTCTAGATTCTCACTAGGCCAGTACCGTCATTGACCGTGAAACATGACCAAGATTTACCACAAGAACGAGGCAGCATAGGTCACTCGCAGTCATGTCTCACCAGCCATGATCCGGCGTTTATACAGGCTGGAGTGCAATGGCCGGAGGTTCATGAGCAGGCAACAGCAAGTGGCTGTAGAAGTCCTAGGAAGTAGCAATAGGGGTTGTAGTAAACAATCCGGAGAGTAGTGAGAACAGTCGGGGTAAGAGAGCTCTCAGGAGCTGGAGACTGGATCTATACATAAGAGCTAGACACAAGCAGTAAGGAAGTGAGTGTTCTATGTGGCTTAAAGTAGGCCCAAATAGGAAACAAGATGTCTTCTACAGGTTCAGAATCTGCCATCTTAGTAAAGGGTGATCGCAGAACCCAGCAGCATCCTCCAGTTGTAAATCCGCAGAAGGACAACAGAATCCTGACAGGTTGATGTATAAAACGCTCTAATAAAAATTAATTCTGGTTATGATTGAAGAGTGTCAGAACATAAATTGCACCACATCTTGCTAAGTATGGGTTTGTGTACCCACAATTTTCCCAGAGTACTAATGATGACTCCTACAAGTGGCATGTAAGCATCACAATTAGGCCAAGAAGCAATAAAACAAGAGGTAGCTTAGTCAAGTGAATCATGTTTTATTTTAAATCATGTATGCATAGCTTTCTTGGGAAAGAAATGGCACCAGAATTCATTATGAGAAGTTTTGTGGAATTTCTGCTTTCAGCTAAATCATTTAGCACTCACACATTACAGGAGAATAAACTATTTTACTTTGGATATACAGCAACCTCACGCGAGACCATCACAACATGGAGGTTATTGTTACGTGTTGGGCTGTTGCTGGATTTGAAATGGGTCCAGAACCTTCTGTGATCTCCCATTCTGGTCTAGCCAGGGCTGATGCTGCTCAGCATCATCATCAGCCCCAACACCTAGCTGGTCCACTAGATGTACAGATTGTCTCTTGGGCATTTGTGCCTAGCAATGTTAAGCATAGGTTGGGGAGGGAGACAGGGCTCTTGGAGTCTAAGTCCAGGATTCGCCGCACTGAGCATGCCCGTGACCTGGCGGACCGTGATTGGTGGTTTGGCAACCACCTGACGAGGTGACCTGGCACCGCCTGATTAATCCACGGGTGGCGTCACCAATGGTGCGACGGTGGGCAGGGCTTAGTCTTTAAAAGGCCCGCCCACAAACATGGCGGCGCGCTCTGATCATTGAGCAAGTGATGCTGTTGTGTGGACGACTGTGTCCCACGTAGTTTCCATAGGCAGGTGTAGTGGAAATAGGCAGGCTAGTGGAAATAGGCAGGTAGCTTCGTCTAGCAGTCTGGCTCTGCCAAAGGGGTCGCCTAACACCCCGAGCAGCCTGCAGACGTCCTATTCATGGCTATCGCCTGTCAGCCACGTGGAGTAGTACCCTTCAGTCCGGTAGCATGCCAGCTGGAGGCACGTGTACCCATCGGCGTAGTCACACACGCATCCTAGCGCCGCCAGTGTAGTCCCTGTGCTGTAACAGGACTACAGATTGTTTTTCTCCGCATATCTCTCGTGCTGCTAACGGAGATAGTGCGAATTGCTATACCCGTTCCTGTGTGCAGTAACACGGAAGGGTTTATCATTTAAGTTGGTTGCTTTCCTTTTCACCCGGAAAGTGTTCGGCAACAGTCCACCAGGCTGCATCGCGGACCCTGGGGTCGGTTGCGTTCCATTATAATAAAGTTATTTGCAATCGCCCTCCTAACAGGTTATATAATGAAACTGAGCATAAACAAACAACTGAGAAGTCATACAGTGCAGTCTAGGAAAGGAATACATTAACCCCTTCACTCCAAGCACGTTTTCACCTTCCTGACCAGTCCAAATTTTACAGTTCTGACCAGTGTGTCATGGGTGTGTCAGGTGTGACAGACAGTCGTTCTGGATCCAACTGTAGAAGGTCATTGCGCTTGGCTCTGCAGGCACCGTCTTGATCTTTTCATCTCTGTAGTGTAGTGATATCCTTCTCCATCTGTGACCAAGCAGTAACCTCTACCTTCTGCTGCTATTTGACACACACTGGCTGGATGTTTAAATACCTTCAGTCTCTCCAGAGAGTGGCCGGTGATAGCTCTATTTTCCTCTGTCCAGGCTTGGAGTACTAGTAGTCGGCTAGTGTCTTCTTGGAGTCCCCTTGGAGGATAGTTGGCGTGATCTCTCTGGTGTCTTCTCAAGCTGTGTTTCCCTTGTCTGTTTACCTGTTTGTCTTTAGTTGCAGTGGGGGCTGAATAGTGCTCACCCCATCCTCTCCCTATATAAGGCCTATTGCTAGAGGCAGTCAGGGATTAGGTTCCATGCTCGGTGATAGATGCAGAACCTATTTAGGGACGTTAGGGGAGTCAAGGTGCCTAGGGGTCTCCACTCCTCCTTTCCCTAGTGTTTGGGCTTCCTCCACCAATTCCTGTTGTTGTGCACTTAGTCTTTCCCTCACCTTGCATGACACAGTGTTACTGTATGTGGTAATAACTCTGGAACGCTTCAACATATCTCAGTGATTCTTAGACTGTTTTTTCACGACACATTGTACTGCATATTAGTGCATCTAACTGTGAAAACGTTGGAATTTTGGCGAAAATTTCGCAGTTTTCAAACTTTTAATTTTTATGCTTTTAAACCAGATAGTTATATCACACAAAATAATTAATAAACAATATTTCCAACATGTCTACTTTACATTAGTATCATTTTTGAAACATATTTTTTTGAGGTAGGAATTTATAAGAGTTAAAAGTTAATCATAAATTTCTCAATTTTCCAACAAAATTTACAAAACCAATTTTTTTGGGGGACCACATCGCATTTGAAGTGACTTTGAGTGGCATATATGACAGAAAATATGCAAAAGTGACACCATTTTAAGAGCTGCACTCCTAAAAGTACTCAAAACCGCATTCAAGAAGTTTATTAACTCTTCAGGTGTTTCAAAGAAATTAAATCAATGTGGAAAGAAAAAATGAAAATTTTACTTTTTTCCCACAAAAATTTTAATTTAGCTCAAAATTTCGTATTTTCACAAGAGTAAGAAGAGAAAATGGACTGTATACTTTGTTGAGCAATTTCTCCCGAATACGCCGATACCCTATATGTGGTGGAAAACTATTGTTTGGGCACACAGCAGGACTCGGAAGGGAAGGAGCACCATTTGACTTTTGGAACACAAAATTGTCTGGAATGGATAGTGGACACCATGTCATGTTTGGAGAGCCCGTGATGTACCTGAACAGTGGAAACCCCCCACAAGTGACCCCATTTTGAAAATTATAACCCTCAAGGAACTTATCTAGAGGTGTGGTACGCACCTTAAACTCACAGGTGTTTGACAGAATTTTACAACGTTGAGCCATGAAAATGAAAAAATAAATTTTTCCCTCAAAAATGTTGGTTTGGCTCCAAGCTTTTAATTTTCAAAAGGGATAGTAGGAAAAAATGAACTGTACAATTTGTTATGCAATTTCTCAGTCGGTGCTATTACAGCGATACCAGATTTATATAGTTTATTTAATTTTTGCCTACTATTACACTAAGAAATGCTTTTTTTTGGAAAATAAAGTTATTCGCCATTATTTTGAGAGCTATGATTTTTCCATATTTCTGCTGACAGTAATGTGAGGCTTTTTTTTGCGGGACGAGTTGACGTTTTTATTAGTACAATTTTCGGTCACATAACATTTTTTGATTGCTTTCTATTCCGATTTTGGGAGGAAGAATGAACAAAAACCAACAATTCAGGAACTGCTTTTTAAATTTTTTTTATGCCGTTCTCCATATAGTAAAAGTGATAACTTTGTTCTTCGCATCAGTACGATTACAGCAATACCACATTTATATCATTTTTTTTTTATGTTTTGTTGCTTTTACACAATAAAAACTATTTTATGGAAAAAATAATTGTTTTTTGCAGCGTTATATTCTGAGAGCTATAACTTTTATTTCTCCACTAATAGAGCTGTATGATGGCTTGTTTGTTGCGAGACTAGATGACATTTTCATTGATATCATTTTTATTTACATTAAATTTTTTGATTAGTTTTTTTTCCACTTTTTTTTGGTGGTACAACCCCTGGCAAAAATTATGGAATCATCGGGCTCGGAGGATGTTCATTCAGTTGTTTAATGTTGTTGTAAAAAAGCAGATCACGGATATGGCACAAAACTAAAGTAATTTCAAATGGCAACTTTAGGGCTTTAAGAAACACTAAAAGAAATCAAGATTAAAAATGTGGTACTCAGTAAGGGTAATTTTTTTCAGACCAAGCAGAGGGAAAAAATTATGGAATCACTCAATTCTGAGGAAAAAATTATGGAATCGCCCTGTAAATTTTCATTTCCAAAACTAACACCTGCATCAAATTAGATCTGCTCGTTAGTCTGCATCTAAAAAGGAGTGATCACACCTTGGAGAGCTGTTGCACCAGGTGGACTGACATGAATCATGGCTCCAACAAGAGAGATGTCAATTGAAACAAAGGAGTGGATTATCAAACTCTTAAAAGAAGGTAAATCATCACGCATTGTTGCAAAAGATGTTGGTTGTTCACAGTCAGCTGTGTCTAAAATCTGGAACAAATACAAACAACACGGGAAGGTTGTTAAAGGCAAACATACTGGTAGACCAAGGAAGACATCAAAGCGTCAAGACCGGAAACTTAAAGCATTATGTCTCCAAAACAGGAAATGCACAACAAAATAAATGAGGAACAAATGGGAGAAAACTGGAGTCAATGTCTGTGACCGAACTGTAAGAAACCGCCTAAAGGAAATAGGATTTACAGACAGAAAAGCTAAACATTAGTGTTGAGCCACCCCCGTAGTGTTCGAGTTCGGTTCGGTTCGTTGAACACCCTTGTGTTCGCCGAACTGTTCGTCAAACTGTTCATCGAACACCTTCGAACACCATTAAAACCAATGGCAGGCAAACAAAAACACATAGAAACACATAGAAAACACCTTCAAAGGTGTCCAAAAGCTGACAAACTGCTCAGAAGACATAACTAACACATGGAAAAGTGACAAGTACATATAGTCATGCGAAAAGAAAAGAGGTGGAGGAGTAAAAGGAGGGGGAGACACAGATATAGGCATGTAATGCCATTCTAAAATCCAAAAAGTGAGAAGCCGACACGGCCAGTCCGTTCCTGCCCGTGCCACCTCCGTGTCGCCGGGTTTGTGCTAGAGCCGCGGTGGACCCTGATGGCCAGCCCCCCTCTCCCAATACTGGTGCCTGTCCGCTGGTGGGTCGAGCCCCCCCGCGGTGGGGGGGGAGTAACATCTGCAGAAGAAAGACCATCTTCCAGCCAAACTAAGATGTCGACTTCTTTTCGTGGACAATGTGATACGATCCCTTTCTTACGGACACGCCCATCACTACAAATTCCAGATGAGGCACAAAAACAGCAGGTGCTTCAACGGATATCAAGTGCTCCTTCAAGTGGGCTCTCCACCACCTCAATTTCAACATCACAAATACTCCAGTCCTCAGAGGTGTCACCCCAATCGCACTTGCTTCCTCACAGCTCCCAAGTCTCCAGCTGCCCGTCTGAGTATGGGGTAACACAGATGGTTGAGTCTGCACAGCTGTTTACTCATACTATAGCCTGGGAAACGGAGGTCTGCTCCAGAGCTTCTGTTAATCCAGACGAGGAAATGATCTGCACTGATGCCCAGAATCTTTATAAGTCGGATCCAGGACCAGATGAAGAAGGTTCTGAGCATAATGTAGACCCTCATTCCCAAACTGTAACTCCTGTTGGTGGAGACAATGATGAAGACGATGATGAGACTCAAATACCTGATTGGAGCGACAACTTGACTTTTCGGTCAGGGCAGGAAGAGGTTGGCTCTGAGGACGACGGGTGTGATAACACACAGGGTGATGATGACGAGGTTGGAGATCCCACTTACTGTCAACCCATAGTCAGCCAGTCGATGAGGTCAGCAGAGGAGGTGGAGGAGGATGTGACTAGCCCAGGGGATGGAGATGACTCGGTACCCGGGCCTTTGCCTGGCCTTGGGAATGTCGCGGTGGTCGGCTCCCTGGCCCGTACCCTGGGGTCACTCTTTAAAAGGGTGGATAATTGTTAATTTTATAAGAGTTTGTGACGCCACCTGTGGTATCTGGTGAGAAGCACCAGCGCTGCAGCAGTCCACTGAGGCCGGTGATAAGGCAGCTCGATGGTACAGCTCCCCAAAGGTGGAGCTAGGTCTCAGGGCAGTGTATGCAGGGGGAATGCAGGACAGGCAAGACCCAGCTGGGTCAGAGCAAGAACGGGAACGGACACGGTAGTCACTTCAGTACCTTTTACTGGTGGAAATTCAGGCACATCCTGGAGCACTGTAGGGTGAAGGGTGCATATCAGGATCCTCCCCAATGAGCGGGTGTAGGGCCTCCTGTTTCTTGCCTCTGCGTAGTAAGTTTCTGACCTGCCTGGAGCTAGGCCTAACTTTGTCTCTGTCCTGTGCTGGCTGACCTTGTGGTAGGGCCTTCTCTTGGAGTTCACGCTCCCAGTATGCCGGGCCTAAGCATCTCCTGGCTCTGTTACGTATCAGCACCTTAGCGATCCTGGGACTTGTAGTTCTCCAGGGATTCCGGTTATGCCTTACTGGGTCATAGATTTCCGGTAAGCTCGGATCCTGTGTCCGGTAAATGCTTCGGGGTGAGCTGGTTAAGCTCCTCTGCCCCTTATGTACTAACTCGCCACTCGCCTTTGGCCTACTCGGGCCCTCACTAGGCTATACACACTAACGGCAGCTTGCCGCGCTTCACCGATCTTATGGCTCCGGCACACCTTAAGCTCTATCTGGGCTCCCTGAATCTAGCTAGCAGGAGCCTCGTACTCCACTGCTGAACTATTAACTGAGTTCTCTAGACTAGACTGAGCTCCACTGCAGACTGACCTCTCTTAGGCTTCTCTACTGCAGGAACTCTTCAGAGGAACTGAACTGCCTAGCTCCACCTTCCCTATTTATATCCCTAACGGGCTCCCTCTGCTGGTCTGAGGTGGAAGGTGGAGATGTGTGAATGTTTATGGGGGCTTCTTGTGGAGGATTCCATCAATGCACTCTTCTAGGATCTGTGATACCAAGCGCATCGGGGTGTCACAGATGCTATTGACGATGAGGTTAGGTTGCACCTTCCTGGACAGAGACGGAGTACTGGAAGCACGTCAACAACTGCATCCTCAACCACAACTCTGCCTCTGACCACCACAAGTCATAGTGGCTCTTCAGGTCGCATGGGCTCTAAGCCTTGCATAGCCTGGGCATTTATTCAGATCGATAAGGATGACCCAACTCGTGTTATCTGTAATATTTGTCACCAAAAGCTAAGTAGAGGCCAAAAAATCCATAGTTTGAGTACTTCATGCATGTACCGTCACATGGATATGAAGCATAAGTTACAGTGGGAAGCTCACTGTGCTACAATGCGGCCTAGCGGGCTGGGCCAACCACCGTCTGCGCTCTCCGACATCGAGAGCACCACCTTTGGATCAAGGCAACCTAACATGTCCGCCTGCATCTTCCTCACAGACCGGCAGTTTGCCGGGGACACCCTACTCAACCCCGTCTAAGCACAACAGCCAGCCCTCGGTCCCTCAGATGTGGAAAAGTAAAAGACCATTTCCTCCTAGCCATGAGAAAGCTAAGAGGTTGAATTTCACCATCTGCAAGCTGTTGGCTACAGAAATGCTGCCTTTCCGCCTGGAGGACACAGTGGATTTTCGAGACCTTATGTCGGTCGCAGTGCCCCAGTACCAGATGCCCAGTCGGCACTACTTCTCAAAGAAAGGTGTGCCTGCGCTCCACCAGCATGTCGCACACAACATCACCGCTTCTTTGAGAAACTCTATGTGTGACAGGGTGCATTTCACCACAGACACTTGGATGAGTAGGCATGGACAGGGGCGTTACATGTCGCTGACTGGGCACTGGGTAACTATGGTGACAGCAGGACAAGGGGCTGCTGTCCAAGTCTTACCGCCCCCACGAGTTGTGCGTCAATCCTCTTTATCTCGAAGTTCCTCCACTGCTTCTGCCTCCTCAACCTCCTCTCGGTCCTCCATCTGCACCCAAAGCCTGTCTGGTAATGCCACCTGCTTTCTAACTGCCCAGAAAGAATCCTGCACACCTCCTTACTATGCTGGCAGCAGGGCTCAACGGCATCAGTGTTTACTTTGAAATGTCTGGGAAATGTGAGTCACACAGCTGAGGAGTTGTGGTCAGCTCTGGAGACCCAGTTTCATGAATGGTTGTCTCCACTGGACCTGAAACCAGGGAAGGCCGTGTGCGACAATGCTGCAAACCTGGGTGCGGCCCTTCGCCGGGGCAATGTCACACACATGCCTTGTATGGCTCACGTGTTGAACCTTGTTGTTCATAAATTTTTAGCCCACTATCCCGGACTAGATGGCCTTCTGCAGAGGGCACGGTCGCTGTGTGCTCACTTCCGCCGTTCGCATCCCGCAGCTCAACGACTAACATCTCTACAGAAGTCGTTGGGCCTGCCAGTTCACCGGCTGAAACGCGATGTGCCGACATGGTGGAATTCAACTCTGCACATGTTGCAGTGACTGTGGCAGCACCGACAAGCCCTGGTGCAATACGTTCTGACGTATAGCCTGGGTCAACGAGATCCAGAGGTGGGGCAAATCACGCTGCAGGAGTGGTCTCAGATCAGGGACCTATGAAGTTGACGTGCCCCCTGGGCCGTGGGGTACCCTGAGCCGGGCCGGTAGACGCTGGGGGTTGTAGTCACTGTGGCGGTACCCGGTCCGTGACCCAGGGCGGTCAATCCAAGGGTAATTTGTATATATGGATTTTATAATGTCCGACTACGCCACCTGTGGAGTGCGGCCAAAGGGGCTGCTGCTGCGGAACAGTCCTCTGAAGCTGGTGGTTTTGCAGCAACGGTATTATTACTCACCACAGGAAGTGTGTAGCTTCAGGGCAGTGTGGGTGGATGATGTTGGTTGTAGTGCAGGGAGTCAGTAATGAACACAGAGTCCGTGTGATGCAGTCCCAAGATCTTTACTCACAGTTGTTGCAGTCCAGATTACAGGTACCAGAGCAATCTCCCCCGTCGTGCTGTGCGTACTCAGTGAGGGGCTCAGTCCACCCCCAGATAGCTCCGGAGTACTTAGCAGGACCCCCTTCTGTGTGTCCTTTCTCTGGCCTTCTCCCTGCACCTCACACCCAGTGAAACTTCTATCCGGTATCCTCGGGCCTTGGCGGGCGACGTGTGTTCCGTCCCCTGGGTCCTATGTGGCTACCTTCTTAGTGAGACTGGTGTGGACTTTGGCCTGCAGTACATGAAATGCTGCAGCCTCCGGTTTCTAGTTGAGCCTTGCTGTTTCTCTGCTAGTTGAGGGACCGGTTTACCTTATCTGGCCTGACCCCTCTACCTCCTGGTAGCAGCGGGAGTACGGGTGGCCTTCTGCACGGCCCGTAGCCCTAAGGTCCCTTCGGTTCCTGGAGCCTTCCTGCTCCAACTCCTCTCTTCTCTCCTTCAGTCCTGGGCCTCCCAGGCTAGGCCCGCCTCCGGAGCAGAGCTCATGCCGAGCCTCTGCTCCTGTCACTTTTCCTCCTCTGACTGGCTTGCTCTTTCTAAGATGGCTTCCTATTTATACTCTCCCTGTCATGTGCTCCCCTAAGCTGCTCCCCTAAGCACCCACTACATAGGACCCTCCCACCAGCTAGGGACCTGGGACTGTGCTCTCCCTTAGGAGCAATCTCGCCCTACCCCCACTGCAGGTATGTGTTGGATGCAGGTGTTAGGGTCTCGAGCCATACGCCTTCCTTACCTGAGGGTGAGATACCACACCTCTAGGTGAGATGCAGTAACTCTGTGGCGACTGAACCCTCAGGGGCGCCACACACCCTTCTGCACAGTTTAGAAATGGCGACAAAGATGTTTAGTGTTGACGACTATGCCATTATCAGCATGACTATTCCGGTGATTTACATGCTGGAGCACACATTAAACAGAATTCAGAGTCAGGTAGTGGGACAAGAGGAGGTGGAGGAAGTAGAGGAGGCGTCGTATGCTCCAAGGTCCAGACGGTTGGCAGCACCAAGGCGGCAGGCATGGGAAGGTGGGGGAGAGGGATTAACCAGGGCGCATGGTAGCAGCCAAACTGTTGAGGAAGGTGCAGGAGCTGAGGAAGAAGTGGAGGACGAACTGGCGATGGGCATGGAAGACTCATCAGATGAGGGAGACCTTGATCACATTTCTGTTGTGCGAGGTTGGGGGGAGAGGACAGAGGAAGGAAGCATGATTCTTACCTCGCTACCAACACAACAAGGACTTGGTCCTCCTGGATGCGCAAGACACATGAGTGCCTTCTTGCTGCACTACCTGCAACATGACCCTCGGATTGTCAGAATTCGAAGTAATCCTGACTACTCAGTTGCCACACTCCCCGGTACGAAAGTAAATTTGACGAAATAATTCCTGCCATAAAAAGGGATTGACGCATGCAGGAGTATCTGCAGACGCTGTTGCAGAATCTTACATGTGCTTTTCCACAAAACACCAGTGGTGCACGTAGTGAATCTCACAGTTCTAACTTGCCAACCGTGGGACTGTCGAGTCTTCATCACTCAAACCGTAACAGTAACACAGTATCTGCTGGTAACAGCAATTTTGTGGAATCGTTTCACCACTTTTTTAGACCATCCTTTGCAAGGCCACAGGAGACAAGAAGTCTGACACATAGTCAATGCCTAGAGAGGATGGTACAGGAGTATCTTCAAGTGAACATCGAAGCCATGACTGTGTCACTGGACCCTTGCTCATTTTGGTATTCCAATCTGGAAAAATGGCCGGAGCTCGCCACTCACGCCTTGGAGATCTTGTCATGCCCTGCAGCCAGCGTTCTCTCTGAACGTGTGTTCAGCGCTGCTGGTGGTGTGCTGACAGATAAGCGCACGCGGCTGTCCACTGAGAATGTAGACAGACTCACGTTCATAAAGATGAACAAATCATGGATTCGCAAGGACTTTTCTACCCCTGTGTCATCCTTGGGAGACTAAAAGCTTGAGGATTTGGTAAAATCACCTCACCAACCGTTTTAAGCAACTGTGGGGCAATTGATGCCACTTAACCCTAGAACGCATGACCATAAAAATCTACACTTTCACATACCTGAGGCCTTTTAGGCCCGTGTGCAAATAACATGGAATAACTCAAACTCAAATGACAAACAACTATATACATGAAGAATACCTAGAGTTTCAAAATTCTAACTAAAGTAATCTTGCAGAAAATAGAAAACAATTAACAGGGCGGGCCTGCGAGGCCCCAGGTATGCGTTCTAGGGTTAAGTGGTGTCTGTGCCACAATTTTGGGAAAAAATAGAGACTCTTTTTGGAGTCCCCTTGCTGTGTCTTACGTGACGTTGGCATGGTCAATTCCAGGTGGGTTGGGTCGCTCCCCCCCCTTTTAACTGTAAGAAACTACATACACTATGGCTTGGGGTAACACAGATGGTTGAGTCTGAAGAGCTGTTTACTCAGAGGTCTGCTCCAAATCTTCAGTGTCTGCTAGTCAGCGTAGAATTTTTAACTGCTTCTAGCCTAGGCAATACTTTGGGCGTGTAACATACCTGGCGGCGTCCTTGCATGGTGGTCCATCTCCCACTGTGCAAGAGGGCGCACTTGATCTCCTGTCCAGAATGTCTCTCTGGCTTCCCTCCATGCTGTCTGTTTGTGTCTGTTTCTGCTGCTTAAGGGCGGCGCCCGATCACTTCCTGCCTTTTGTACCTGCTGTGGGTCACACCCCTTGTGCGTCCTCAGCCTATTGCTGTCTGTCACTTGGTATATAGCTCAGCAGCTCCCTTCTATCCCTGCCTGAGCATAGTGTTTCCTTCAGTGTGTGCTTGCACTCTGAAGGTGCCAGGTCCCGTCTCTTGTCTCCTGCTTTTTGTATCAGTTCCCGTGTCTGAACTGAGTCCTGTATGTCTCCTGCTTTGCGGTATCAGCTCCCGTGTCTGAACTGTGTCCTGTATGTCTCCTGCTTTGCGGTATCAGCTCCCGTGTCTGAACTGAGTCCTGTATGTCTCCTGCTTTGCGGTATCAGCTCCCGTGTCTGAACTGAGTCCTGTATGTCTCCTGCTTTGCGGTATCAGCTCCCGTGTCTGAACTGACTCCGCTCCTGTGTCTGGTCTGTCCTGTCTGAACACGCTCCTTGCCTGTTCGTTCCGCCTTCTAGTGGCCGTATTCCCTGACCCGCTCCTGTATCCCTCTGCAGTGTCGGTCTCCTCCGTACACTCAGTTCCAGTCTGAACTCTCTCCTGTCCTTTACCTGTTTTGCCTCTATGTCCGTTCCCTTCCTTTTTCTGCAGAGTCTGAACTCGTACCTAACTCCTGCTTGTTGTCTCTGCAAGTACTGTGTGAGTATCTGGCTCTGTCTTTCCCTTCCTGTCTGTTCCGTGTGAACAGAGCCCTGTCCTCCCTGCTCAGCCTTGTCTGCACTCTAGCTGTGCTTGCCTGTAACCCTCTGCCTGTATTGTTCCTGAGTCCCGGTGTGTACTGGGTCCTATCCCGCCTGTGTTCCTACCTGCTAGTGCCTCCCTGTCTGCACTCTAGCTGTGCTTGCCTTTACCCCCCTGCCTGCATACCCGCCTGCCTGCATACCAGTCGTGCCTGCCTATACCCACCAGTCTGTGTGCCAGCCTACCAGCCTGTTCCTGTATTCCCCTGTGTGGGTCAACAGCCGTGTCCGGGGTCTGTCCTGGAGTAGCACCTGGTCCCTCTGCTCGGTTCCTCCTTGGTGCACTGGCGTCGTATGCCGTCGTGCGACCCTGGTCGGATCGGGTGAATACTTAGTCACGCCCCTCCAGGCATTCACTCTCCGGCACGGTCCAGTGGAATCACTACCAATCACACGCACACGCCGCTTAGCCCGGGCGTGTGCATAACAGCATGCTCAGGCCATGGTTCCCGTTGAGCCCCACGGCCTTCGCTCTTTGAGAAGTTTTTCCAGCGAATACATGCATTAAAATAAAATAAATAAATTTTTTTCCCCCTTTAGCTGAGTTCCAGGCGAGTTACGCACCCGTCCAGATGGATCTATCAGCCCTCGTTCCTGCGGATCCGCCACGTTACTATGGGGATCCAAGACAGTGTCGTGCATTTGTGGAGCAATGCATGCTACACTTTAAGGCCTACCCTCTCTATGTTCCTTCCGATTGGGCTAAAGTGGCCTTTATGATTGACTACCTAGCGGGTGATGCCTTGAAATGGGTCACCCCCCTATGGGAAGCATGGGATCCTGTCATCCTTGACCTGCAGGCCTTCCTGGTGGCCTTTCGTATGGTCTTCGAGGACCCTAACTCTGAAGCCCCTGCTGAAGCTTCACTTCCCAATATCCCGGAGCAGCCCCGACGGGTAATGTGTGTGGGTAGCGCAATAGTCCTCCAGCCCAATGAGACTACTGCCCACCCAGAATCCTCACAGGGTGACTACGCTTTCCGGAATACTTCTCTCAACCTCAAGAGGCAGTCCAGACGTGCTAGACTTAGAGGCAAGCCGTCACGCCAGGGTCTGTCCTCCCTGAGACCTCCTGACCCCAACCTTGAAGTCCCTACTGAAGCTTCATCTCCCTGTATCCCGGAGAAACCCCAATGGGTAATGTGCGTGGGTAGTGCACCAGTTCTCCTGGCCGAAGAGACTTCTGCCCATCCAGACTCCACACAGGAGAACTTCCTGCACCCGGCATCAGATGCTTCTTTCTCTTTAACCGGTGTGCATGTCCAAGGATGCTCCAAAGCTGTGGTTACCTCAGAGTCTGTGCACCTCTACTACCTGGCGGAGGATCCCCTGTTGCCTCCTGAACCCTCCGGGATACCACTCGATGACAAATGGAGAGAGACTTCTCTACACCCGGTACTCAATACTTTGTCCGCTTCGTCCTGTGAGCCTGACAATGGGTACCCCAAAGTGGTAGTTACCTCCGAGTCTCTACACCCCTCCGACCAGGCGGAGGATCTCCAGTTGTCTCCTGAACCCTTCGGGGTGCTACCTGGTAGCGAAAGGACAGAGACTCTCCTATACTCTGTACCTGATACCTCACTCGCTTCGTCCAGTGAGTCCAACTTAGTGTACTCCGAAGCAGAGGTTACTCCTGAGTCTCTACACCCCTCCGACCAGGCGGAGGACCTCCAGTTGTGTTCAGAATCCTTCGGGGTGCCACCTGGTGGTGAATGGACAGAGACTTTCCTATATCCTGGATCTGATACCTCGCTTGCTTCGTCCAGTGAGTCTGACCTAGTGTACTCTGAAGCAGAGGTTACCCGTGAGTCTCTACACCCCTCTGACCAGGCGGAGGACCGCCAGCTGTCTCCAGAACCCTTCGGGGTGCCACCTGGTGGTGAATGGACAGAGACTTTCCTATACTCGGTACCCGATACCTCGCCTGCTTCCTCCAGTGAGTCCGACCTAGTGTACTCTGAAGCAGAGGTTACCCGTGAGTCTCTACACCCCTCTGACCAGGCGGAGGACCGCCAGCTGTCTCCAGAACCCTTCGGGGTGCCACCTGGTGGTGAATGGACAGAGACTTTCCTATACTCGGTACCCGATACCTCGCCTGCTTCCTCCAGTGAGTCCGACCTAGTGTACTCTGAAGCAGTTGTTTTCTCTGAGCCTCTGCACTCTTCTGACCCGGCGGAGGACCTCCAGTTGTTTCCTGAATCCTCCGGGATACCACCAGATAACAAAGAGACAGTGACTTTTCCTCATTATGTACGTGATAACCCGTCTATTTCTTCCTGTGAGCTTGACAAGATGTACCTCGAAGCAGAGATTACCCTTAAGTCTCTGTCCCCCTCCAACCCAGTGAACGACTGGCCCTCGAATTCCCTGCGGAAGATTCTGGCAGGCCTGAAGAAGAGGGGGCGTAAGGGGGGAGGTACTGTAACATACCTGGCGGCGTCCTTGCATGGTGGTCCATCTCCCACTGTGCAAGAGGGCGCACTTGATCTCCTGTCCAGAATGTCTCTCTGGCTTCCCTCCATGCTGTCTGTTTGTGTCTGTTTCTGCTGCTTAAGGGCGGCGCCCGATCACTTCCTGCCTTTTGTACCTGCTGTGGGTCACACCCCTTGTGCGTCCTCAGCCTATTGCTGTCTGTCACTTGGTATATAGCTCAGCAGCTCCCTTCTATCCCTGCCTGAGCATAGTGTTTCCTTCAGTGTGTGCTTGCACTCTGAAGGTGCCAGGTCCCGTCTCTTGTCTCCTGCTTTTTGTATCAGTTCCCGTGTCTGAACTGAGTCCTGTATGTCTCCTGCTTTGCGGTATCAGCTCCCGTGTCTGAACTGTGTCCTGTATGTCTCCTGCTTTGCGGTATCAGCTCCCGTGTCTGAACTGAGTCCTGTATGTCTCCTGCTTTGCGGTATCAGCTCCCGTGTCTGAACTGAGTCCTGTATGTCTCCTGCTTTGCGGTATCAGCTCCCGTGTCTGAACTGACTCCGCTCCTGTGTCTGGTCTGTCCTGTCTGAACACGCTCCTTGCCTGTTCGTTCCGCCTTCTAGTGGCCGTATTCCCTGACCCGCTCCTGTATCCCTCTGCAGTGTCGGTCTCCTCCGTACACTCAGTTCCAGTCTGAACTCTCTCCTGTCCTTTACCTGTTTTGCCTCTATGTCCGTTCCCTTCCTTTTTCTGCAGAGTCTGAACTCGTACCTAACTCCTGCTTGTTGTCTCTGCAAGTACTGTGTGAGTATCTGGCTCTGTCTTTCCCTTCCTGTCTGTTCCGTGTGAACAGAGCCCTGTCCTCCCTGCTCAGCCTTGTCTGCACTCTAGCTGTGCTTGCCTGTAACCCTCTGCCTGTATTGTTCCTGAGTCCCGGTGTGTACTGGGTCCTATCCCGCCTGTGTTCCTACCTGCTAGTGCCTCCCTGTCTGCACTCTAGCTGTGCTTGCCTTTACCCCCCTGCCTGCATACCCGCCTGCCTGCATACCAGTCGTGCCTGCCTATACCCACCAGTCTGTGTGCCAGCCTACCAGCCTGTTCCTGTATTCCCCTGTGTGGGTCAACAGCCGTGTCCGGGGTCTGTCCTGGAGTAGCACCTGGTCCCTCTGCTCGGTTCCTCCTTGGTGCACTGGCGTCGTATGCCGTCGTGCGACCCTGGTCGGATCGGGTGAATACTTAGTCACGCCCCTCCAGGCATTCACTCTCCGGCACGGTCCAGTGGAATCACTACCAATCACACGCACACGCCGCTTAGCCCGGGCGTGTGCATAACAGCATGCTCAGGCCATGGTTCCCGTTGAGCCCCACGGCCTTCGCTCTTTGAGAAGTTTTTCCAGCGAATACATGCATTAAAATAAAATAAATAAATTTTTTTCCCCCTTTAGCTGAGTTCCAGGCGAGTTACGCACCCGTCCAGATGGATCTATCAGCCCTCGTTCCTGCGGATCCGCCACGTTACTATGGGGATCCAAGACAGTGTCGTGCATTTGTGGAGCAATGCATGCTACACTTTAAGGCCTACCCTCTCTATTTTCCTTCCGATTGGGCTAAAGTGGCCTTTATGATTGACTACCTAGCGGGTGATGCCTTGAAATGGGTCACCCCCCTATGGGAAGCATGGGATCCTGTCATCCTTGACCTGCAGGCCTTCCTGGTGGCCTTTCGTATGGTCTTCGAGGACCCTAACTCTGAAGCCCCTGCTGAAGCTTCACTTCCCAATATCCCGGAGCAGCCCCGACGGGTAATGTGTGTGGGTAGCGCAATAGTCCTCCAGCCCAATGAGACTACTGCCCACCCAGAATCCTCACAGGGTGACTACGCTTTCCGGAATACTTCTCTCAACCTCAAGAGGCAGTCCAGACGTGCTAGACTTAGAGGCAAGCCGTCACGCCAGGGTCTGTCCTCCCTGAGACCTCCTGACCCCAACCTTGAAGTCCCTACTGAAGCTTCATCTCCCTGTATCCCGGAGAAACCCCAATGGGTAATGTGC
This sequence comes from Phyllobates terribilis, assembly GCF_046119375.1. Classification (NCBI taxonomy): domain Eukaryota; kingdom Metazoa; phylum Chordata; class Amphibia; order Anura; family Dendrobatidae; genus Phyllobates; species Phyllobates terribilis. The sequence goes on from NW_027362762.1 coordinate 294,789,869, forward strand.
GTGGGTAGTGCACCAGTTCTCCTGGCCGAAGAGACTTCTGCCCATCCAGACTCCACACAGGAGAACTTCCTGCACCCGGCATCAGATGCTTCTTTCTCTTTAACCGGTGTGCATGTCCAAGGATGCTCCAAAGCTGTGGTTACCTCAGAGTCTGTGCACCTCTACTACCTGGCGGAGGATCCCCTGTTGCCTCCTGAACCCTCCGGGATACCACTCGATGACAAATGGAGAGAGACTTCTCTACACCCGGTACTCAATACTTTGTCCGCTTCGTCCTGTGAGCCTGACAATGGGTACCCCAAAGTGGTAGTTACCTCCGAGTCTCTACACCCCTCCGACCAGGCGGAGGATCTCCAGTTGTCTCCTGAACCCTTCGGGGTGCTACCTGGTAGCGAAAGGACAGAGACTCTCCTATACTCTGTACCTGATACCTCGCTCGCTTCGTCCAGTGAGTCCAACTTAGTGTACTCCGAAGCAGAGGTTACTCCTGAGTCTCTACACCCCTCCGACCAGGCGGAGGACCTCCAGTTGTGTTCAGAATCCTTCGGGGTGCCACCTGGTGGTGAATGGACAGAGACTTTCCTATATCCTGGATCTGATACCTCGCTTGCTTCGTCCAGTGAGTCTGACCTAGTGTACTCTGAAGCAGAGGTTACCCGTGAGTCTCTACACCCCTCTGACCAGGCGGAGGACCGCCAGCTGTCTCCAGAACCCTTCGGGGTGCCACCTGGTGGTGAATGGACAGAGACTTTCCTATACTCGGTACCCGATACCTCGCCTGCTTCCTCCAGTGAGTCCGACCTAGTGTACTCTGAAGCAGAGGTTACCCGTGAGTCTCTACACCCCTCTGACCAGGCGGAGGACCGCCAGCTGTCTCCAGAACCCTTCGGGGTGCCACCTGGTGGTGAATGGACAGAGACTTTCCTATACTCGGTACCCGATACCTCGCCTGCTTCCTCCAGTGAGTCCGACCTAGTGTACTCTGAAGCAGTTGTTTTCTCTGAGCCTCTGCACTCTTCTGACCCGGCGGAGGACCTCCAGTTGTTTCCTGAATCCTCCGGGATACCACCAGATAACAAAGAGACAGTGACTTTTCCTCATTATGTACGTGATAACCCGTCTATTTCTTCCTGTGAGCTTGACAAGATGTACCTCGAAGCAGAGATTACCCTTAAGTCTCTGTCCCCCTCCAACCCAGTGAACGACTGGCCCTCGAATTCCCTGCGGAAGATTCTGGCAGGCCTGAAGAAGAGGGGGCGTAAGGGGGGAGGTACTGTAACATACCTGGCGGCGTCCTTGCATGGTGGTCCATCTCCCACTGTGCAAGAGGGCGCACTTGATCTCCTGTCCAGAATGTCTCTCTGGCTTCCCTCCATGCTGTCTGTTTGTGTCTGTTTCTGCTGCTTAAGGGCGGCGCCCGATCACTTCCTGCCTTTTGTACCTGCTGTGGGTCACACCCCTTGTGCGTCCTCAGCCTATTGCTGTCTGTCACTTGGTATATAGCTCAGCAGCTCCCTTCTATCCCTGCCTGAGCATAGTGTTTCCTTCAGTGTGTGCTTGCACTCTGAAGGTGCCAGGTCCCGTCTCTTGTCTCCTGCTTTTTGTATCAGTTCCCGTGTCTGAACTGAGTCCTGTATGTCTCCTGCTTTGCGGTATCAGCTCCCGTGTCTGAACTGTGTCCTGTATGTCTCCTGCTTTGCGGTATCAGCTCCCGTGTCTGAACTGAGTCCTGTATGTCTCCTGCTTTGCGGTATCAGCTCCCGTGTCTGAACTGAGTCCTGTATGTCTCCTGCTTTGCGGTATCAGCTCCCGTGTCTGAACTGACTCCGCTCCTGTGTCTGGTCTGTCCTGTCTGAACACGCTCCTTGCCTGTTCGTTCCGCCTTCTAGTGGCCGTATTCCCTGACCCGCTCCTGTATCCCTCTGCAGTGTCGGTCTCCTCCGTACACTCAGTTCCAGTCTGAACTCTCTCCTGTCCTTTACCTGTTTTGCCTCTATGTCCGTTCCCTTCCTTTTTCTGCAGAGTCTGAACTCGTACCTAACTCCTGCTTGTTGTCTCTGCAAGTACTGTGTGAGTATCTGGCTCTGTCTTTCCCTTCCTGTCTGTTCCGTGTGAACAGAGCCCTGTCCTCCCTGCTCAGCCTTGTCTGCACTCTAGCTGTGCTTGCCTGTAACCCTCTGCCTGTATTGTTCCTGAGTCCCGGTGTGTACTGGGTCCTATCCCGCCTGTGTTCCTACCTGCTAGTGCCTCCCTGTCTGCACTCTAGCTGTGCTTGCCTTTACCCCCCTGCCTGCATACCCGCCTGCCTGCATACCAGTCGTGCCTGCCTATACCCACCAGTCTGTGTGCCAGCCTACCAGCCTGTTCCTGTATTCCCCTGTGTGGGTCAACAGCCGTGTCCGGGGTCTGTCCTGGAGTAGCACCTGGTCCCTCTGCTCGGTTCCTCCTTGGTGCACTGGCGTCGTATGCCGTCGTGCGACCCTGGTCGGATCGGGTGAATACTTAGTCACGCCCCTCCAGGCATTCACTCTCCGGCACGGTCCAGTGGAATCACTACCAATCACACGCACACGCCGCTTAGCCCGGGCGTGTGCATAACAGGGCGTAGTAGCCCAGCTGCGAAGCAAGCTGCACCGCCTGTGTATCTAATAAGAATTTTTAAATGCATCTAGCCTAGGCAGACTGTGGGGACCCCCAACCAAACCCAGACGCTCAGCCCCCCTTTCCTTGACAATACAATAATGTAACTCTTACGACTGGATGGGTGAGGATCGGTCACAGCTTTATTAACTCTTTATACTCATTCCATTAGAAAGGCATTTTATTTCTAAAATAATTCAGCTTGTTGCAGCATGCCCTGGGTCTCCACTCCGGCAAGTTGGCCAACAAGTGTAACTCTCCAACATGTCCTTTCTATTTCCAGGCCACGGAGGATCCTGCGTACTCGTATGCAGGACTCTGACCCCCACCCATCACTCTTAACGCTTGTTCCACTCCGTCCTGGAGTCCTGACAGGAATATGTCCAGTCCAATATCCATTAAGTGAACACCGTCGGGCCGTATGAGGCCTGCTTTATCTCCTTCCAGTTGTCGGTGTTGTATCACTACACCGCCTCTGTCTCTTCTAAACTTTGCCATCCAAATATTTATTACCCGCCTTGTCCGTTCGATGGCCGTAATGTCTCGCGCACCTTGCCATACCACTATCGGCACAATCTCTGACCATACTATAGCTAGTTTTGTGAAAAATTCTCTGAAGCGCTCAGTGTCTAGTTTCATTATTGCCATTAGTTATGCGCTCTTGTGATGACCTAGGTTGTTTCCCCCGGCCTGTATAACTAAGATGACCGGACCTCTTGCCTCTCTCCCTACCTTGATTACCTCCATTAGTACCTGTGGCCATAGCAGGCCTCTAATACCTCTCCAGTTGAAATATGTGTTATGAAACTCTAATTTCCTCCCGCCTGGGCGGACTTTCGCCCTTTTTTCTGCCCAATATATATACGAGTGGCCTATCACCCACACTGTTGGCTTAGCGTCACCTGTAAAAGAAACAAACCACGTTAGGATAACAAGTTCGGTCATATGTATCTCGCCAAACACGTGGATCGCCATCTCCCTATCCTCTGAACTTCCGTTTCTGACAGTCCTGCTCTTGCTGCTTCCATGGCCGCGCCTATGCGGAATGAGTGTGTCCCGTAATCTTTGGGGTGTTTCCCTGCCGATGTTATGCATTTATTAAATATAGCTTGGAACTGGTATCTTGATAATGGCATTCCATCAATGTGTGATAGGAAGAAATTACTTTGTGATCTGATGGTTAGATATGTTTTTACTATTGTTACCCGATTCAGTGTACCGTTTGTGGGTTGTAGAAGTACCCAAGTGACCCTGCCCGCTGGAACCGTTTTCGATTGGTGTATGCGTAGTCGTATTGCATTATTGGCTATGCCTACTTCCTGGTGTAATAAGCCTCCACTGGTGGTAATTTTGGATTGAGGGACTAATTCGCTTATGCATAGCGCCCCGAAGAAGGCGATCACAAATGCAGTAGACAGTAGTGTTGCTTCAAATTGTGAGTGTCATGTTAATGGTGTTAGGGATATGATGTGAGAAATCAGTTTTAGTGACATGGGATGGGACGTCTACACTACTGACTTGGCTGACCCCTTTTCCACCCTTTTATGGATTGTCTGATGATGAATCTTTGTCACATCTCCCCAATTCAGTAGTTGGAAGTGAAATGCTACTCCAGTCAGACACTGCTGCGCTGACGCCCCTGATATGCCCCTCATCATTAGCTGGTGGAGAAATTCTATGGTGACGTGATCTGGCTTGTTCACATTGGTCAACCCGTCTGCCTGCTACTAGTCGTGTCCACTCTTCCCATGCCTTGCCGTATGCTTGCCACGTCGATGGGGCAACTGACGCTCTGATTAATGGCATCAACTATTCACCACTAGATCCCATAGGGAGGGTGGGCAACTGTTGCCCGATGGGTGGGCGTTGTGGAAGAGCTCTGTGAAAATCTGCCAATTGAATTGTTATAAAGCGTTAGCAGCAGCTTTAGACCCCTCAGCATAGTGGCTAGCGCGGACCCATACATTGTGTTTTAGGCACAGGAATGCTAGCCTGCGTAGTAGGCCTACCACTGGGAGAGACGATGATGCCATCTTATTAATGCAGTGCGCTAGGCTGGTATTTTTTGTTATGAAGCGTATCTTTTTGTTAGCCAGGCGCACGCCCCATATTTCTATTGCTACCACTATTGGGAAGAAAAATTATTTTCAGAGCTAGATGCAGCTAAAAATTATTATTAATTTCAAAGCTGGTGGAGCTTGGTATAGATGGCCTAATACAATGAGTCCCACACACTGCTAGAAGCCCAAATATTTTTTCAGAGGTAGATGCAGAAAAAAATTATTTTTAATTTGAAACCTGATGGAGGTCAGTATACATGGACTAATAGACCAAGTCCCACACACTGCTAGAAGCCCAAATATTTTTTCAGAGCTAGATGCAGAAAAAAATTATATTGAATTTGCAACCTGATGGAGGTCAGGTCAGTATAGATGGACTAATAGACCAAGTCCCACACACCGCTAGAAGCCCAAATATTTTTTCAGAGCTAGATGCAGAAAAAAATTATTTTTAATTTGCAACCTGATGGAGGTCAGTATAGATGGACTAATAGACCAAGTCCCACACACTGCTAGAAGCCCAAATATTTTTTCAGAGCTAGATGCAGAAAAAAATTATATTCAATTTGCAACCTGATGGAGGTCAGTATAGATGGACTAATAGACCAAGTCCCACACACCGCTAGAAGCCCAAATATTTTTTCAGAGCTAGATGCAGATAAAAATTATTTTTAATTTGCAACCTGATGGAGGTCAGTATAGATGGACTAATAGACCAAGTCCCACACACTGCTAGAAGCCCAGATTTTTTTTCAGAGGTAGATGCAGAAAAAAAATATATTCAATTTGCAACCAGATGGAGGTCAGTATAGATGGACTAATAGACCAAGTCCCACACACCGCTAGAAGCCCAAATTTTTTTTCAAAACTAGATGCAGAAAAAAAATATTTTTAATTTGCAACCTGATGGAGGTCAGTATAGATGGACTAATAGAACAAGTCCCACACACTGCTAGAAGCCCAATTTTTTTTTCAGAGCTAGATGCAGAAAAAATGATATTCAATTTGCAACCTGATAGAGGTCAGAATAGATGGACTAATAGAACAAGTCCCACACACTGCTAGAAGCACAATTTTTTTTTCAGAGCTAGATGCAGAAAAAAAATATATTCAATTTGCAATCTGATGGAGGTCAGTATAGATGGACTAATACAACAAGTCCCACACACTGCTAGAAGCCCAAATTTTTTTTCAGAGCTAGATGCAGATAAAAATTATTTTTAATTTGAAACCTGATGGAGGTCAGTATAGATGGACTAATAGAACAAGTCCCACACACTGCTAGAAGCCCAAATATTTTTTCAGAGCTAGATGCAGAAAAAAATTATATTGAATTTGCAACCTGATGGAGGTCAGTATAGATGGACTAATAGACCAAGTCCCACACACCGCTAGAAGCCCAAATATTTTTTCAGAGCTAGATGCAGAAAAAAATTATTTTTAATTTGCAACCTGATGGAGGTCAGTATAGATGGACTAATAGACCAAGTCCCACACACTGCTAGAAGCCCAAATATTTTTTCAGAGCTAGATGCAGAAAAAAATTATATTCAATTTGCAACCTGATGGAGGTCAGTATAGATGGACTAATAGACCAAGTCCCACACACCGCTAGAAGCCCAAATATTTTTTCAGAGCTAGATGCAGAAAAAAATTATTTTTAATTTGCAACCTTATGGAGGTCAGTATAGATGGACTAATAGACCAAGTCCCACACACTGCTAGAAGCCCAAATATTTTTTCAGAGCTAGATGCAGAAAAAAATTATATTCAAATTGCAACCTGATGGAGGTCAGTATAGATGGACTAATAGACCAAGTCCCACACACCGCTAGAAGCCCAAATATTTTTCAGAGCTAGATGCAGAAAAAATTATATTCAATTTGCAACCTGATGGAGGTCAGTATAGATGGACTAATAGAACAAGTCACACACACTGCTAGAAGCCCAAATTTTTTTTCAGAGCTAGATGCAGAAAAAAATTATATTCAATTTGCAACCTGATGGAGGTCAGTATAGATGGACTAATAGAACAAGTCCCACACACTGCTAGAAGCACAAATTTTTTTTCAGAGCTAAATGCAGATAAAAATTATTTTTAATTTGCAACCTGATGGAGGTCAGTATAGATGGACTAATAGACCAAGTCCCACACACTGCTAGAAGCCCAAATATTTTTTCAGAGGTAGATGCAGATAAAAAATATTTTTAATTTGCAACCTGATGGAGGTCAGTATAGATGGACTAATAGATCAAGTCCCACACACTGCTAGAAGCCCAAATATTTTTTCAGAGGTAGATGCAGAAAAAAATTATATTCAATTTGCAACCTGATGGAGGTCAGTATAGATGGACTAATAGACCAAGTCCCACACACCGCTAGAAGCCGAAATATTTTTTCAGAGCTAGATGCAGAAAAAAAATATTTTTAATTTGCAACCTGATGGAGGTCAGTATAGATGGACTAATAGACCAAGTCCCACACACTGCTAGAAGCCCAATTTTTTTTCAGAGGTAGATGCAGAAAAAAATTATATTCAATTTGCAACCTGATGGAGGTCAGTAGAGATGGACTAATAGACCGAGTCCCAAACACCGCTAGAAGCCTAAATATTTTTTCAGAGATAGATGCAGAAAAAAATTATATTCAATTTGCAACCTGATGGAGGTCAGTATAGATGGACTAATAGAACAAGTCCCACACACTGCTAGAAGCCCAAATATTTTTTCAGAGCTAGATGCCGAAAAAAATTATATTCAATTTGCAACCTGATGGAGGTCAGTATAGCTGGACTAATAGAACAAGTCCCACACACTGCTAGAAGCCTAAATTTTTTTTCAGAGCTAGATGCAGATAAAAATTATATTCAATTTACAACCTGATGGAGGTCAGTATAGATGGACTAATAGACCAAGTCCCACACACTGCTAGAAGCCCAAATTTTTTTTCAGAGCTAGATGCAGAAAAAAATTATATTCAATTTGCAATCTGATGGAGGTCAGTGTAGATGGACCAATAGAACAAGTCCCACACACTGCTAGAAGCCCAAATTTTTTTTCAGAGCTAGATGCAGATAAAAATTATTTTTAATTTGCAACCTGATGAAGGTCAGTATAGATGGACTAATAGACCTAGTCCCACACACTGCTAGAAGCCCAAATATTTTTTCAGAGGTAGATGCAGATAAAAATTATTTTTAATTTGCAACCTGATGGAGGTCAGTATAGATGGACTAATAGACCAAGTCCCACACACTGCTAGAAGCCCAAATATTTTTTCAGCGCTAGATGCAGAAAAAAATTATATTCAATTTGCAACCTGATGGAGGTTAGTATAGATGGACTAATAGACCAAGTCCCACACACTGCTAGAAGCCCAAAATTTTTTTCAGAGGTAGATGCAGAAAAAAATTATATTCAATTTGCAACCTGATGGAGGTCAGTATAGATGGACTAATAGACCAAGTCCCACACACTGCTAGAAGCACAAATTTTTTTTCAGAGCTAGATGCAGATAAAAATTATTTTTAATTTGCAACCTGATGGAGGTCAGTAAAGATGGACTAATAGACCAAGTCCCACACACTGCTAGAAGCCCAAATATTTTTTCAGAGGCAGATGCAGATAAAAATATTTTTAATTTGCAACCTGATGGAGGTCAGTATAGATGGACTAATAGACCAAGTCCCACACACTGCTAGAAGCCCAAACATTTTTTCAGAGGTAGATGCAGAAAAAAATTATATTCAATTTGCAACCTGATGGAGGTCAGTATAGATGGACTAATAGACCAAGTCCCACACACCACTAGAAGCCAAAATATTTTTTCAGAGCTAGATGCAGAAAAAAATTATTTTTAATTTGCAACCTGATGGAGGTCAGTATAGATGGACTAATAAACCAAGTCCCACACACTGCTAGAAGCCCAAATATTTTTTCAGAGCTAGATGCAGAAAAAAATTATGTTCAATTTGCAACCTGATGGAGGTCAGTATAGATGGACTAATAGACCAAGTCCCACACACTGCTAGAAGCCCAATTTTTTTTTCAGAGGTAGATGCAGAAAAAAATTATATTCAATTTGCAACCTGATGGAGGTCAGTATAGATGGACTAATAGACCAAGTCCCACACACCGCTAGAAGCCGAAATATTTTTTCAGAGCTAGATGCAGAAAAAAATTATTTTTAATTTGCAACCTGATGGAGGTCAGTATAGATGGACTAATAGACCAAGTCCCACACACTGCTAGAAGCCCAATTTTTTTTCAGAGGTAGATGCAGAAAAAAATTATATTCAATTTGCAACCTGATGGAGGTCAGTAGAGATGGACTAATAGACCGAGTCCCAAACACCGCTAGAAGCCTAAATATTTTTTCAGAGATAGATGCAGAAAAAAATTATATTCAATTTGCAACCTGATGGAGGTCAGTATAGATGGACTAATAGAACAAGTCCCACACACTGCTAGAAGCCCAAATATTTTTTCAGAGCTAGATGCCGAAAAAAATTATATTCAATTTGCAACCTGATGGAGGTCAGTATAGCTGGACTAATAGAACAAGTCCCACACACTGCTAGAAGCCTAAATTTTTTTTCAGAGCTAGATGCAGATAAAAATTATATTCAATTTACAACCTGATGGAGGTCAGTATAGATGGACTAATAGACCAAGTCCCACACACTGCTAGAAGCCCAAATTTTTTTTCAGAGCTAGATGCAGAAAAAAATTATATTCAATTTGCAATCTGATGGAGGTCAGTGTAGATGGACCAATAGAACAAGTCCCACACACTGCTAGAAGCCCAAATTTTTTTTCAGAGCTAGATGCAGATAAAAATTATTTTTAATTTGCAACCTGATGAAGGTCAGTATAGATGGACTAATAGACCTAGTCCCACACACTGCTAGAAGCCCAAATATTTTTTCAGAGGTAGATGCAGATAAAAATTATTTTTAATTTGCAACCTGATGGAGGTCAGTATAGATGGACTAATAGACCAAGTCCCACACACTGCTAGAAGCCCAAATATTTTTTCAGCGCTAGATGCAGAAAAAAATTATATTCAATTTGCAACCTGATGGAGGTTAGTATAGATGGACTAATAGACCAAGTCCCACACACTGCTAGAAGCCCAAAATTTTTTTCAGAGGTAGATGCAGAAAAAAATTATATTCAATTTGCAACCTGATGGAGGTCAGTATAGATGGACTAATAGACCAAGTCCCACACACTGCTAGAAGCACAAATTTTTTTTCAGAGCTAGATGCAGATAAAAATTATTTTTAATTTGCAACCTGATGGAGGTCAGTATAGATGGACTAATAGACCAAGTCCCACACACTGCTAGAAGCACAAATATTTTTTCAGAGGAAGATGCAGATAAAAATATTTTTAATTTGCAACCTGATGGAGGTCAGTATAGATGGACTAATAGACCAAGTCCCACACACTGCTAGAAGCCCAAATATTTTTTCAGAGGTAGATGCAGAAAAAAATTATATTCAATTTGCAACCTGATGGAGGTCAGTATAGATGGACTAATAGACCAAGTCCCACACACCACTAGAAGCCAAAATATTTTTTCAGAGCTAGATGCAGAAAAAAATTATTTTTAATTTGCAACCTGATGGAGGTCAGTATAGATGGACTAATAGACCAAGTCCCACACACTGCTAGAAGCCCAAATATTTTTTCAGAGCTAGATGCAGAAAAAAATTATGTTCAATTTGCAACCTGATGGAGGTCAGTATAGATGGACTAATAGAACAAGTCCAACACACTGCTAGAAGCCCAAATTTTTTTTCAGAGCTAGATGCAGAAAATAATTATATTCAATTTGCAATCTGATGGAGGTCAGTATAGATGGAATATAGAACAAGTCCCACACACTGCTAGAAGCCCAAATATTTTTTCAGAGCTAGATGCAGAAAAAAATTATTTTTAATTTGCAACCTGATGGAGGTCAGTATAAATGGACTAATAGACCAAGTCCCACACACCACTAGAAGCCAAAATATTTTTTCAGAGCTAGATGCAGAAAAAAATTATTTTTAATTTGCAACCTGATGGAGGTCAGTATAGATGGACTAATAGACCAAGTCCCACACACTGCTAGAAGCCCAAATATTTTTTCAGAGCTAGATGCAGAAAAAAATTATATTCAATTTGCAACCTGATGGAGGTCAGTATAGATGGACTAATAGACCAAGTCCCACACACCGCTAGAAGCCAAAATATTTTTTCAGAGCTAGATGCAGAAAAAAATTATTTTTAATTTGCAACCTGATGGAGGTCAGTATAGATGGACTAATAGACCAAGTCCCACACACTGCTAGAAGCCCAAATATTTTTTCAGAGCTAGATGCAGAAAAAAATTATATTCAATTTGCAACCTGATGGAGGTCAGTATAGATGGACTAATAGACCAAGTCCCACACACTGCTAGAAGCCCAATTTTTTTTTCAGAGGTAGATGCAGAAAAAAATTATATTCAATTTGCAACCTGATGGAGGTCAGTATAGATGGACTAATAGACCAAGTCCCACACACCGCTAGAAGCCTAAATATTTTTTCAGAGATAGATGCAGAAAAAAATTATATTCAATTTGCAACCTGATGGAGGTCAGTATAGATGGACTAATAGACCAAGTCCCACACACTGCTAGAAGCACAAATTTTTTTTCAGAGCTAGATGCAGATAAAAATTATTTTTAATTTGCAACCTGATGGAGGTCAGTATAGATGGACTAATAGACCAAGTCCCACACACTGCTAGAAGCACAAATATTTTTTCAGAGGAAGATGCAGATAAAAATATTTTTAATTTGCAACCTGATGGAGGTCAGTATAGATGGACTAATAGACCAAGTCCCACACACTGCTAGAAGCCCAAATATTTTTTCAGAGGTAGATGCAGAAAAAAATTATATTCAATTTGCAACCTGATGGAGGTCAGTATAGATGGACTAATAGACCAAGTCCCACACACCACTAGAAGCCAAAATATTTTTTCAGAGCTAGATGCAGAAAAAAATTATTTTTAATTTGCAACCTGATGGAGGTCAGTATAGATGGACTAATAGACCAAGTCCCACACACTGCTAGAAGCCCAAATATTTTTTCAGAGCTAGATGCAGAAAAAAATTATGTTCAATTTGCAACCTGATGGAGGTCAGTATAGATGGACTAATAGAACAAGTCCAACACACTGCTAGAAGCCCAAATTTTTTTTCAGAGCTAGATGCAGAAAATAATTATATTCAATTTGCAATCTGATGGAGGTCAGTATAGATGGAATATAGAACAAGTCCCACACACTGCTAGAAGCCCAAATATTTTTTCAGAGCTAGATGCAGAAAAAAATTATTTTTAATTTGCAACCTGATGGAGGTCAGTATAAATGGACTAATAGACCAAGTCCCACACACCACTAGAAGCCAAAATATTTTTTCAGAGCTAGATGCAGAAAAAAATTATTTTTAATTTGCAACCTGATGGAGGTCAGTATAGATGGACTAATAGACCAAGTCCCACACACTGCTAGAAGCCCAAATATTTTTTCAGAGCTAGATGCAGAAAAAAATTATATTCAATTTGCAACCTGATGGAGGTCAGTATAGATGGACTAATAGACCAAGTCCCACACACCGCTAGAAGCCAAAATATTTTTTCAGAGCTAGATGCAGAAAAAAATTATTTTTAATTTGCAACCTGATGGAGGTCAGTATAGATGGACTAATAGACCAAGTCCCACACACTGCTAGAAGCCCAAATATTTTTTCAGAGCTAGATGCAGAAAAAAATTATATTCAATTTGCAACCTGATGGAGGTCAGTATAGATGGACTAATAGACCAAGTCCCACACACTGCTAGAAGCCCAATTTTTTTTTCAGAGGTAGATGCAGAAAAAAATTATATTCAATTTGCAACCTGATGGAGGTCAGTATAGATGGACTAATAGACCAAGTCCCACACACCGCTAGAAGCCTAAATATTTTTTCAGAGATAGATGCAGAAAAAAATTATATTCAATTTGCAATCTGATGGAGGTCAGTATAGATGGACTAATAGAACAAGTCCCACACACTGCTAGAAGCCCAAATATTTTTTCAGAGCTAGATGCCGAAAAAAATTATATTCAATTTGCAACCTGATGGAGGTCAGTATAGATGGACTAATAGAACAAGTCCCACACACTGCTAGAAGCCCAAATTTTTTTTCAGAGCTAGATGCAGATAAAAATTATATTCAATTTACAACCTGATGGAGGTCAGTATAGATGGACTAATAGAACAAGTCCCACACACTGCTAGAAGCCCAAATATTTTTTCAGAGGTAGATGCAGAAAAAAATTATATTGAATTTGCAACCTGATGGAGGTCAGTATAGATGGACTAATAGAACAAGTCCCACACACTGCTAGAAGCCCAAATATTTTTTCAGAGCTAGATGCAGATAAAAATTATATTTAATTTGCAACCTGATGGAGGTCAGTATAGATGGACTAATAGACCAAGTCCCACACACTGCTAGATGCCCAAATATTTTTTCAGAGCTAGATGCAGAAAAAAATGTAATTCAATTTGCAACCGGATGGAGGTCAGTATAGATGGACTAAGAGACCAAGTCCCACACACCGCTAGAAGCCCAAATATTTTTTCAGAGCTAGATGCAGAAAAAAATTATTTTTAATTTGCAACCTGATGGAGGTCAGTATAGATGGACTAATAGACCAAGTCCCACACACTGCTAGAAGCCCAAATATTTTTTCAGAGCTAGATGCAGATAAAAATTATTTTTAATTTGCAGCCTGATGGAGTTCAGTATAGATGGACTAATAGACCAAGTCCCACACACTGCTAGAAGCCCAAATATTTTTTCAGAGGTAGATGCAGATAAAAATTATTTTTAATTTGCAACCTGATGGAGGTCAGTATAGATGGACTAATAGACCAAGTCCCACACACTGCTAGAAGCCCAAATTTTTTTTCAGAGTTAGATGCAGAAAAAAAATATATTCAATTTGCAACCTGATGGAGGTCAGTATAGATGGAGTAATAGACCAAGTCCCACACACCGCTAGAAGCCCAAATATTTTTTCAGAGCTAGATGCAGAAAAAAATATTTTTAATTTGCAACCTGATGGAGGTCAGTATAGATGGAGTAATAGAACAAGTCCCACACACTGCTAGAAGCCCAAATATTTTTTCAGAGCTAGATGCCAAAAAAAATTATATTCAATTTGCAACCTGATGGAGGTAAGTATAGATGGTCTAATAGACCAAGTCCCACACACTGCTAGAAGCCCAAATTTTTTTTCAGAGCTAGATGCAGAAAAAAATTATATTCAATTTGCAATCTGATGGAGGTCAGTGTAGATGGTCTAATAGAACAAGTCCCACACACTGCTAGAAGCCCAAATTTTTTTTCAGAGGTAGATGCAGATAAAAATTATTTTTAATTTGCAACCTGATGAAGGTCAGTATAGATGGACTAATAGACCAAGTCCCACACACTGCTAGAAGCCCAAATATTTTTTCAGAGGTAGATGCATATAAAAATTATTTTTAATTTGCAACCTGATGGAGGTCAGTATAGATGGACTAATAGACCAAGTCCCACACACTGCTAGAAGCCCAAAATTTTTTTCAGAGGTAGATGCAGAAAAAAATTATATTCAATTTGCAACCTGATGGAGGTCAGTATAGATGGAGTAATAGAACAAGTCCCACACACTGCTAGAAGCCCAAATTTTTTTTCAGAGCTAGATGTAGAAAAATTTTTTATTCAATTTGCAACCTGATGGTGGTCAGTATAGATGGACTAATAGAACAAGTCCCACACACTGCTAGAAGCACAAATTTTTTTCAGAGCTAGATGCAGATAAAAATTATTTTTAATTTGCAACCTGATGGAGGTCAGTATAGATGGACTAATAGACCAAGTCCCACACACTGCTAGAAGCCCAAATATTTTTTCAGAGCTAGATGCAGAAAAAAATTATATTCAATTTGCAACCTGATGGAGGTCAGTATAGATGGACTAATAGAACAAGTCCCACACACTGCTAGAAGCCCAAATTTTTTTTCAGAGCTAGATGCAGAAAAAAATTATATTCAATTTGCAACCTGATGGAGGTCAGTATAGATGGACTAATAGACCAAGTCCCACACACTGCTAGAAGCCCAAATATTTTTTCAGAGCTAGATGCAGAAAAAAATTATATTCAATTTGCAACCTGATGGAGGTCAGTATAGATGGACTAATAGAACAAGTCCCACACACTGCTGGAAGCCCAAATATTTTTTTCAGAGCTAGATGCCGAAAAAAATTATATTCAATTTGCAACCTGATGGAGGTCAGTATAGATGGACTAATAGAACAAGTCCCACACACTGCTAGAAGCCCAAATATTTTTTCAGAGCTAGATGCAGAAAAAAATTATATTCAATTTGCAACCTGATGGAGGTCAGTATAGATGGACTAATAGAACAAGTCCCACACACTGCTGGAAGCCCAAATATTTTTTTCAGAGCTAGATGCCGAAAAAAATTATATTCAATTTGCAACCTGATGGAGGTCAGTATAGATGGACTAATAGAACAAGTCCCACACACTGCTAGAAGCCCAAATATTTTTTCAGAGCTAGATGCCGAAAAAAATTATATTCAATTTGCAACCTGATGGAGGTCAGTATAGATGGACTAATAGAACAAGTCCCACACACTGCTAGAAGCCCAAATTTTTTTTCAGAGCTAGATGCAGAAAAAAATTATATTCAATTTGCAATCTGATGGAGGTCAGTATAGATGGACTAATAGACCAAGTCCCACACACTGCTAGAAGCCCAAATATTTTTTCTGAGCTAGATGCAAAAAAAAAAATTTTTAATTTGCAACCTGATGGAGGTCAGTATAGATGGACTAATAGACCAAGTCCCACACACTGCTAGAAGCCCAAATATTTTTTCAGAGGTAGATGCATAAAAAAATTATATTAAATTTGCAACCTGATGGAGGTCAGTATAGATGGACTAATAGACCAAGTCCCACACACTGCTAGAAGCCCAAATTTTTTTTCAGAGGTAGATGCATAAAAAAATTATATTCAATTTGCAACCTGATGGAGGTCAGTATAGATGGACTAATAGACCAAGTCCCACACACCGCTAGAAGCCTAAATATTTTTTCAGAGGTAGATGCATAAAAAAATTATATTCAATTTGCAACCTGATGGAGGTCAGCATAGATCGACTAATAGAACAAGTCCCACACACTGCTAGAAGCCCAAATATTTTTTCAGAGCTAGATGCCGAAAAAAATTATATTCAATTTGCAACCTGATGGAGGTCAGTATAGATGGACTAATAGAACAAGTCCCACACACTGCTAGAAGGCCAAATTTTTTTTCAGAGCTAGATGCAGATAAAAATTATATTCAATTTACAACCTGATGGAGGTCAGTATAGATGGACTAATAGAACAAGTCCCACACACTGCTAGAAGCCCAATTTTTTTTTCAGAGCTAGATGCAGAAAATAATTATATTCAATTTGTAATCTTATGGAGGTCAGTATAGATGGACTAATAGAACAAGTCCCACACACTGCTAGAAGCCCAAATATTTTTTCAGAGCTAGATGCAGAAAAAAATTATATTGAATTTGCAACCTGATGGAGGTCAGTATAGATGGACTAATAGAATGATGCTATGCCCAAAAGGTTTTACTTCACTAGGTGCAGTAAAAAAATTGGAATTCTATACACAGGTGGTGTAGCTTGCAACACAGATAGGCTACTCCACTGACTAACACACTCTGCAATAGGCCAAAAACGATTAGCTTTGCTAGATTTAGCCAAATGCTGTGAAAAAAACTTGCACAGCACTGGCACAGACCTGCCTGGCAAAAACTGATAGGAACTGATGTAACTTAGTCCTGAAAAGGACTGCAATTACAATTAGTCTTTATTCCCAACCTATCTATTTAAGAGCACAGACCTGCCTGATAAAAGTCGTCGGAAATGCTGTAACCTAGTCCTTAAAAGGACTGCAATCACAACTCTTCCCTACTCCCAAGCTATCTGTAGATTTGTGCGAAAATTGGCTTGAAATTAACAAGGTATAGCGCAAACAGCAACAGCGGTGCCGTCTAACACGCAGCTGCAGCAGTGAGAAAATGGTGGTGACGGGGAAAATGGCTGGCTCTTATAGGGCAAGGACATGTGACATACACTGCCAATGACACATGCCCTTGCTTGTGTGAAAAAAAGCAGTTCGCTCCGTGTGTGCGCTGCTGATAGGCTGACAGATTCCACCTCCCCACTGTAAATGCGGGAAAGAGAAAAAAAAATGGAGATCTTCATTATTCCTGCAGAGATCCATCCCCTGCCCCTCCCCCCGCCCCGCTGTACACTCAAACTGTGTATTAACATTAATTTTCAGCATTACTGAGAAAAAATCCAGTTATGATTTTGGGGCACGAACAGTTATCGAACATAACCTCGAACAGCCGAATTTTTTCAAATCGCTCGTGTTCGCCGAACGGCTCGAACACCGCCCAAAACAGCTCGAATTTGAGATTGGCGAACAGTTCGAGTCGAATACCGCTCATCTCTACTAAACATAAGCCATCATTAACTCCTAAACAGAAAAAATCAAGGTTACAATGGGCTAAGGAAAAGCATTTGTGGACTGTGGATGGCTGGATTAAAGTCATATTCAGTGATGAATCGCGAATCTGCATTCGGCAAGGTGATGATGCTGGAACTTTTGTTTCGTGCCATTCCAATGAGATTTATAAAGATGAGTGCATGAAGAGAACATGCAAATTTCCACAGTCATTGATGATATGAGGCTGCATGTCAGGTAAAGGCACTGGGGAGATGGCTGTCATTACATCTTCAATAAATGCCCAAGTTTACATTGATATTTTGGACAGTTTCCTTATCCCATCAATTGAAAGGATGTTTGGGGATGATGACATCATTTTTCAAGATAATAATGCATCCTGCCATAGAGCAAAAACTGTGAAAGCATTCCTTGAAAGAAGACACATAAGGTCAATGTCATGGTCTGCAAATAGTCCGGATCTCAATCCAATTGAAAATCTTTGGAGGAAGTTGAAGAAAATGGTCCATGACAAGGCTCCAACCTGCAAAGCTGATCTGGCAACAGCAATCAGAGAAAGCTGGAGCTAGATTGATGAAGAGTACTGTTTGTCACTCATTAAGTCCATGCCTCAGAGACTGCAATCTGTTATTAAAGCCAGAGGTGGTGCAACAAAATACTAGTGATGTATTGGAGTGTTCTTTTGTGTGTTTGTTTTTCATGATTCCATATTTTTTTCCTCAGAATTGAGTGATTTCATAATTTTTTCCCTCTGCTTGGTCTGAAAAAAATTACCCTTACCGAGTACCACATTTTTAATCTTGATTAATTTTAGTGTTTCTTAAAGCCCTAAAGTTGCCATTAGAAATAACTTTAGTTTTGTGCCATGTCAGTGATCTGCTTTTTTTCAACATTAAACAACTGAATGAACATCCTCCGAGCCCAGTGATTCCATAATTTTTGCCAGGTGTTGTATGGTGAAAATTCATTGTTCTTTTGCTTAGTTTTTTATAATTTTTTTACAGAGTTCGCTGAAGTGGTTAACTAGTGTTACAGTTTTATAGGTTGGGTTGTTCCAGACGCGGTGATACCAAATACGTGTACTTTTTTTTGTTTATTTTTTTTTAAGTTTACGTCATTTTGCAGAAACCCCTTCCTGACCATGATGTAAACTTATGTCAATTGTTGTGAAGGGCATAATAGACGCCAACAATTGACACAGTGCCATCTACTGTCTGCTCAACATAGCATAAGCCTGCAGCTGTTGTATACTTCAACACTGCTTATCATCAGCAGAAGCCTAGGTGTAGGCCCCGCCTCTCCATCAGCCTAGAATGTCTCTCTCTGCAGTCAATGATCGCAGACAGTTGGTCATTATTGTAGGACTTTGTTCTGGAAGATCCTTCAGAAAATTGAACTTAACATTCATATGCTTCGGTTACTGGTTTAACTTTTTCCATCTGTGTGAGTAACAGACATTCTTGGTAGACATGTACGGATTTCATTTTTTCCTGATCAGCTTTTATCCATTTCTTGGCTCTCTCTTATGAGAGCTTAGATCTGTCTTCCCAAAATGCAGGTTCATATACAATCACTGACCTTACTCTTCCTATGTTATTCTGCAGCTGGGCCCATAATCTGTTAAAGAATCTCAGCCTTAAGCATAATCATTATTACTTAGACATAGTGGGAGAATGAACTGTTTTACTTAGGAGATAGAGTAGCCACCATCTACATCATCACAACATAGATGATTAAAGGAACAAGCTGAATACAAACTATTAACACATCATATACTACAGTCCAGGAACTTCACCCATTACTGAATTCTAACAACTAACACAACGGCCCTTTCATTGATGACATACTAATTGTTTGGTATGGAGATGAAACAGCCGTACTAGAACTCATGCAATACATGAATGGAAATGAATGCAATTTTAGATTTACTGCAATACATCTTTTTAGATCTTTTTTATGATGGGTGATGTAGAACGCAACTCTATTTGTATTACCATCTATAGGAAACCATGTTCTGGCAATACTATTTTAGGAGCAGTTGTCATCCCAAATGCACGATTTGTTCTATCCCTTGCGAGGAAATGATGAGGGCCATAGGAATCTGTTCAGATTCTGCGTCTTTATTAAAAATAGACTCAACCAGAGGGGTTATAGTTCAAGTCTCCTTAAGCATGCAGAAATTAAAAGTTAGTAGGGAGGATTTTCTTACAATTGCTGTAACAGGAACAATAAAATAAATGGTACAAACTTTTCTAATCGGGGAAATGTTACTACTTCGTACGCAATCAATTTAATTCTATAAAACATATAATTAAAAAATATTTACCTGTTTTAAATCATAATGAGATCTTAGGTATGATTGTGGGGGCAACAAATGCACTGTGGCAACAAATGCCCATATGATACCAAAATGGATAATATTAAATCTAAAAATTCACAATCATATGCGATCAAATCATTTATCAGTTGCAACGTTATATGTAGCGTCTGCTATAAGCGTGCACACATAGCGATTTGATGTATTTGGGATGCACTACTCCGAAGTTAAAAACTAGGATCGCAGAACACTTTGTGGATAGCAAAATGAAGACGTTGACTGGCACATCAGGTGCGGCTAAACATGAGGGTAGCTTGGAATCGTTTACTTTCTTTGTTCTCATGAGGGTTAATAAACCCAAATGTGGAGGCAATTGGAGGAAAGTTCTTTTGAGGAATGAAGCTCAATGGATTATGAATTTAAAAACCAGATCACTACTGGGTTTGAGTTTCAGCAATGACCTTATGTTTATACAGTTGAAACCAGAAGTTTACATACATTCTCAATATCTGACATGAAATAAGAATTAACCTTTCCCATTTTAGGTCAATTAGGATTACCATAATTTTTAATATTTGCCAAATGCCAGAATAATGAGAGAGAGAGAATGTTTTAAGGCATTTTTATTACTTACTGCAAAGTAAAAAGTTTACATACACTAAGATTACTATGGCTTTAAACAATTCTGGACTGCCCATATGATGATGTCATGTGTTTGGAAGCTTCTTTTTGGCAACATCTGAGTTAATTAGAGACACACCTGTGGATGTATTTTCATGCACACCTGAAACACACTGTTTCTTTGTGTAATATCATGGGAAAATCTAAAGAAATCAGCCAAGATATCAGTAAGAGAATTGTGGACTTGCACAAGTCTTGCTCATCCTTGGGTACAATTGCAAGATACCTGAAGGTGCCTCGTTCATCTGTACCAACAATTATATGCAAGTACAAACAAGTTGGAAATGTCCATCCATCATACCGCTCAGGAAGGAGACGTGTTCTGTATCCCAGAGATGAATGTGCTTTGGTCCGACATTTGCATATCAACCCAAGGACAAAAGCAAAAGACCTTGTGAAGATGATGATGGAAGCTGGTAAGATTGTGTCAATATCCACAGTGAAACGAGTACTGTATCAACATGGGCTGAAAGGCCACTCTGCCAGGAAGAAGCCATTACTCCAAAAGAAACAAAAAGCCAGATTAATGTTTGCAAATGCACACAGGAACAAAGACCTTAGTTTTTGGAGACATGTTCAAACTAAAATTGAACTTTTTGGGCATAATGACCATCGTTATGTTTGGAGGAAAAAGGTAGAAGCTTGGAAACCTAAAAACACCATCCCAACTGTGAAACACGGGGGGGGTGGGAGCATCATGTTGTGAGGTTGCTTTGCTGAAGAAGGGACAGGTGCACTACAAAAAATAGATGGCATCATGAGAAAAAAAAGATTATGTGGCAATACTGAAGCAACATCTCAAGACATGGATCTTCCAAGTGGACAATGACCCAAAGCATACAGCCAAAATGGTAACAAAGTGGCTTAAGGATAACAAAGTCAATGTTTTGGAGTGGCCATCACAAAGCCCTGATCTAAATCCTATTGAAAATTTATGGGCAAAGCTGAAAAGGCAGGTGCGAGCAAGGCGACCTACAAATCTCAGTTACACCAGTTTTGTCAGGAGCAATGGGCCCAAATTCCGACCAACTATTATGAGAAGCTTGTGGGAGGATATTACAAATGTTTCACCCAAGTCATTCAGTTTAAGGGCAATGGTACCCAAAACTAATGAAATGTATGTAAACTTTTGACTTTGCAGTAAGTAATGCCTTAAGTAAAAATGCCTTAAAACATTCTCTCTCTCTCTCATTATTCTGGCATTTGGCAAATATTAAAAATTATGGTAATCCTAATTGACCTAAATTGGGAAAGGTTTATTCTGATTTAATGTCAGATATTGAGAAAAACATGCATATGTGTCTTTTTATATAGTGTATGTAAACTTCTGGTTTCAACTGTTTATTGATTTATTGTTTATAGTCCAGCTTTTACATTTCTTGGGTCCGTTGTCAGAATGATTTCATCTGTGGTATATATTAGAATAATGAATTGATTGATGTCATATTTGGGAGTGTCTATGGGTTTTTAAATGATCTGTTAGCATACTAAAACATGTTACAATTAAGACTGTATAGTTGAAACGTGTCAACATTGATCACTGTCTTGCTATAACGATCTTTTAATGGAATTTAAATAAAGATACCTTTTACGGAGCTAGCAGCTTTTCTCTCTTTCTATGAACTAACACAACACCAGCTGCTGTCTGCTCAACATAGTCCCCACGGCATAAGCCTGCAGCTCTTGTATACTCCAACCGGAAGAAGAAAAGCCAGGAAGAAGAAGTGTTACTAATATCTTTGAGCCAAATGCCACAAAAAATCTTTCAGAAGCTTTGTTGAGTCCAAGCCTAGACAGGTCACAGCTGATTTGGTCGGCATAATATGAGTCAAATGGTCTAAAAATGACAAAGAGGGCTTTGACGAGTGGCCTTATTTGCAAAATGTTATTGCTCACTAGTAACAAGGTCAGTTTATTTTTGTGCTACATGTCTTACATATGGGCAATTTAGCAATAGTAACTTTCTGTTTGCTCTGGGTCTTTACAATGAAGACTGGATGCAAATATCCTGGTGAGCAGGTCAATCGCTGCATGTTATTTCTTTACAATTATATTTTCAACTCAAATAAAATTGTTCACGATATTCCAAATACCTGAACATCAATGTCCTCTATACAGAGGAGATCCCCAATAGTGGAAGGAATGGAAGACTTAATTAACTGTTTCTATTAACAATTATGGTAAAACTTTATACTATAAAGCTGTATACAGACCCCGTGCCCCAGATATGAGACGCACGACTAACCTATTGTATTTATAGAAAGTCTGTGATATTGTAGGGTTTGCTATTTGATGGTGCTGTGATTTTGACCTACTTTATAGGTGACTATTTATAAACTGAGAAGTATTATACACAAGTGAACAGAGAACTGAATTACTGAGGGAAAAAACAGGTAAATAAAATACATTTTATATGTAAAAGTGATGTAATGTTAATAAGTCTAGGGGAGTCAAAAATCTGACACTTCTCGTTATTCTGAAGGCTGGTGGTAAAAGTTTGATAGCTGGGAGTAGAGCTGTAGTAGCTTTAAATTAGGATTATGTGTGCTTCTTCTTGATGCACTAATTTAAAGGGCCAAAGGTGACAGCTTCCTCTTAAAGGGAATTTCAATGAAACACATTTATGGCATGTCTATGAGAAATGTCATAATGCTGTGATGGGTAAGGTCAGGCAGGTCACTGTTCCTTGGGAAATGTAACCAATGACATTCCTATTTAAATGAGTCTGATTATATGATTATCTGGAGGTAGAGTGCACCGAAAGCAACATTTATAGCTAATAGACCTGTTTTCTAGTGACACAGTATGGAAAGCTTTTGCTTATTTATACATATCTGTTATATCCATTACTCTTCTGGTTTTGCTTTAATCATAAAAGTTACATAATTTTTTATGGCAATCAGAATAACGCAAAATGCTACACAAAGAAGACAAAAAAACAAAAACAATGAAAATCTGGAACCCTTGCCTTCAGTATTTTGCTATCATAGTTAATAAAGCAATAGATTTTAATGGAAGGCATCCGCTGTGTTCCATTAAGATCTAATATGCTTTTCCATTTATTCTGTTAAAAATGAATCTGCTAAAAATTGAATTGTGAGGACAGAATAAATGTGGTGTAATGTGGCATCTAAATAAAGACTCATGTACAGAGCGGACATATCATTGGTGCAACCTGTGAGCCGCATAGGGGCTCAAGACGTAAGAGGGTCCATTTCCAACTCCTAAATATGTGAAATTGTGTATCATGTTGAGTTCTTGGACTGCAAAGGGTCCATATATTGTTCTTGCACAGGGGCCCTTTTCTGTCTGTCCGCCAGTGCTCATGCTCATGGATGTATTCTGTGATCATCCTGCATGTGTCAGTCATACAGTGGCCACACTTCCATGTGTCACTTGGAATGGATCCAATATGTCGGCATGATCTATCACATGCTATTACACATGTGATTGCATTTTATTACTTTAAGGGAAAAACACAATGCAATACAAAAGTAAATATTTCACACACAATAACTACAACCAGTGTCAGATTGGCCCAACAGCGGACTGGAGGATACATAGGTGGCCCTAACCCTTCCTAAACTACCTACTTCTAGTAGAGGAAAAAACAGTTCTGGAAGTCCCACCACCAGACATTGGGCTTTTCGAAGGGCAGGATTTAACCGCTATTCCTTTCTTGAGTGCCTTGGATGGTACCATGTGCCTCCTGATCTTATCTTTCTGCACAGAACCTTCTATATGCAGAGATTCTTGTAGCGTCGGCTCAGATAGGAAGGTGAGGGAGGACTCATAGCAGGGGCAGACAGCAGAGCTCAAATGGAATATCTAAATAAGGAAGCTGAGCCCCTCCACCTCCACATAATCTCTGTGAAATTCACTGAAATTTGGGGTAGCATGCATATAATATATTAAATGAGCAAATATGTGTGTTTTTTTAATTATGATGTTAATAGAAAATTTGAATGGGTATATACGGGTGTGCATCTTTGATTATGGGTATATAAATATGATTGTAATAGGGTTTATTATCCTTATTGTATTCCCCCTTTTTTCCTTCACTGTCATTATTATTATTCACTTTTGTGATAATTATACATTATGCATTTTCAGCACTTTGTTTACATATTAGTTACTTCATTTTTGTTAATGAATTTTGTAACAATCAATTAATAATTTACTTTTTATTCACAATCCAATTCAACTAATTTTATAAAATTAATTAATAACTCCCTTTCTTACACTCCACGCCTTCCACATAATTTATGTTTATGTAGTACACTTTAATATGCATTGTTCCCTATGTGCAATGCATTTACCCATTAACATAGCCTTCTATGGATACTCACCGCTATATTCAAACCTACAGTATTTTCCCATTTACAATTTAGCTTAATGATATCTTAACAAATATGGCCACTTCCATCGGACCAGTAAAAAATGGTAGCCAATGTGCGCATGCACTTTGCGTCCTGGCGCCATGTTGCTCTGCTGAAGGCATCAGCACAGCGTTGCCAATGACGTCACAGAGTTATTATTCACTCAACATGCGTATGCCGCGATGATGGCCAGAAATGGAGTTACAATGATGGCGTGGGCTGCAATTCTCCTGTGCCAATTAATTGATATCACTTAGTGGCATTGCTTAAACCTTAGCAGGACTAGGTTATTTTACTTCCCCTTGAGAAAGCAATACACAAAATGTGTGTCGGGGCTGTGTGGTGGATTCAATAGCCCTGATACATAATGGGTAAGCAGTGCACTTTATGTTACTTTCTGCACTTTACTGTGAACTATATGGGAATCTATACACATTAATGGTATTTACTGTATGGAATAAAACTTCCCTGTACATGTACACTGTATAACAATAATATAATCTGAATTTGTCTATTTAAACTTATTATGGGCCATTAAGTTTCAACCATGACTTTTTTTCCTCCTGATAAACGATTACATTATGTATATAATTTTAATTATGTTTCAATAAAGTAATTTGTTTAAATATACTTCGGTGGTTTATGGTTA
This sequence comes from Phyllobates terribilis, assembly GCF_046119375.1. Taxonomy (NCBI): domain Eukaryota; kingdom Metazoa; phylum Chordata; class Amphibia; order Anura; family Dendrobatidae; genus Phyllobates; species Phyllobates terribilis. The sequence continues at coordinate 294,815,225 of NW_027362762.1, forward strand.
CTCCATATGTCTTATATTCTAGGTTCTTCAAAGTAGCCACCTTTTGCTTTGATGACTGCTTTGCACACTCTTGGCATTCTCTTGATGAGCTTCAAGTGGTAGTCACCGGAAATGGTCTTCCAACAATCTTGAAGGAGTTCCCAGAGATGCTTAGCACTTGTTGGCCCTTTTGCCTTCACTCTGCGGTCCAGCTCACCCCAAACCATCTCGATTGGGTTCAGGTCTGGTGACTGTGGAGGCCAGGTCATCTGGCGTAGCACCCCATCACTCTCCTTCTTGGTTAAATAGCCCTTACACAGCCTGGAGGTGTGTTTGGGGTCATTGTCCTGTTGAAAAATAAATGATGGTCCAACTAAACGCAAACCTGATGTATTCCATGCCGCTGCAAGATGCTGTGGAAGCCATGCTGGTTCAGTATGCCTTAAATTTTGAATAAATCCCCAACAGTGTCACCAGCAAAGCACCCCCACACCATCACACCTCCTCCTCCATGCTTCACAGTGGGAACCAGGCATGTAGAGTCCATCCCTTCACCTTTTCTGCGTCGCACAAAGACACCGTGGTTGGAACCAAAGATCTCAAATTTGGACTCATCAGACCAAAGCACAGATTTCCACTGCTCTAATGTCCATTCCTTGTGTTCTTTAGCCCAAACAAGTCTCTTCTGCTTGTTGCCTGTCCTTAGCAGTGGTTTTCTAGCAGCTGTTTTACCATGAAGGCCTGCTGCACAAAGTCTCCTCTTAACAGTTGTTGAAGAGATGTGTCTGTTGCTAGAACTCTGTGTGGCATTGACTTGGTCTCTAATCTGAGCTGCTGTTAACCTGCGATTTCTGAGGCTGGTGACTCGGATAAACTTATCCTCAGAAGCAGAGGTGACTCTTGGTCTTCCTTTCCTGGGCCGTCCTCATGTGAGCCAGTTTCTTTGTAGCGCTTGATGGTTTTTGCAACTGCACTTGGGGATAATTTCAAAGTTTTCCCAATTTTTCACACTGACTGACCTTCATTTCTTAAAGTAATGATGGCCACTCGTTTTTCTTTACTTAGCTGCTTTTTTCATGCCGTAATACAAATTCTACCAGTCTATTCAGTAGGACTATCAGCTGTGTATCCACCAGACTTCTGCACAACACAACTGATGGTCCCAACCCCATTTATAAGGCAAGAAATCCCACTTATTAAACCTGACAGGGCATACCTGTGAAGTGAAAACCATTTCCGGTGACTACCACTTGAAGCTCATCAAGAGAATGCCAAGAGTGTTCAATGCAGTCATCAAAGCAAAAGGTGGCTACTTTGAAGAACCTAGAATATAAGACATATTTTCAGTTGTTTCACACTTTTTTGTTAAGTATATAATTCCACATGTGTTAATTCATAGTTTTGATGCCTTCAGTGTGAATGTACAATTTTCATAGTCATGAAAATACAGAAAAATATTTAAATGAGAAGGTGTGTCCAAACTTTTGGTCTGTACTGTATATAAGTATATATATATATATATATATATATATATATATATATATATATACACAGTGCCCAGAAAAAATGAGTACAACTCTAGAGCAGTACAACTGTGAATTCATTATACCATCAATGAAATGTAGCTCCCTGACCCAGGGGCTGGCTGGCAAATTTTAGCCTGGGGGCAATTAGAAATCACTGGCCCATGACTTGTGGTGGCCTACCTTTAGCCTCCTTATTTCTGGCTGCTGCAATAAAGCAGCATTGATAGCAATTTTTAAAAAATAACTGTGACTGGTACATACTGTAAATACCTGAACAGAACAGAGCTTACTACGTATATACGGGAGTAGAACTACTTGGTTTACTGCATAAATACAGGAACAGAACTGAGCTTACTACTTAGTTGCGGAAACAGAACAGAGATTACCATATACTTGAAGATATGGGAACAGGACCAAGCTTAGTACATAGATACAGGAACATAATGGAGCTTACTACATAGATACAGGAACAGAACCAAGCTTATTACATAGATAAGGGAATAAAAGGGAACTTACTACTACGGGAACAGAACAGACCTTTCTACTTAGATACAGAAACAGAATTGAGCTTACTACATCAATACGGGAAAAGAACAAAGCTTACTTAAAATATATGGGAACGGAACCAGGCTTACTACATAGAGACAGGAACAGAACAAAGCATACTACAAAGATACGGGAACAGAACCAAGCTTACTAGATAGATAAGGGAATAGAACCAAGTTTACTACATATTTAGGGGATCAGAACAAAGTTTACTGAATCAATATGGGAACAGAACTGAGCTTACTACATAGACACTGAAACAGAACAGTGTTTACTACAGAGATACAGGAACAGTCTTAGGGAATTCCATTCTATTATATTAAAAAAAAAAAAAAAAAAACAGAAAACCTGTGATCGTATTACTGATTTTAGTGCATAATGCAAACCAAAAGTGAAATAGACTTTATTTTATAGAAGCCCCAACCTCAGGCTGGGCTTCATGGAAGGACCAACATGGTAGAAATGGAGACTTGCCATGGTAGCCCATTAGCAATCCAGAACCAGTCATGGGTGTGGGCTAATGCGGGTTGGTGAGCTCATACATTGGCCATCGTGCTATTTAAATAATACGATCAGTGATTGACAGTGGCATGTAAATAATTAAACAGCAGGGATTGAGGCAAGCTCTTACAGCGTTACAGCTTACAGCTGTTACAGCTGGTCACGGCCAGCATCTGCAGGGCATAGGTGGATTCAGCTCCTGAACCCGCTCCATACATACATTTCACTTGTCTGTTCCTAAAACTGGAAAGACAAAAGGAATTCCCTAACAAAGATGTGAAATGCCTGTTACAGATTTATTACCCCTTAAGGACCAGACGATTTTTAGTTTTTGCGCTTTTGTTTTTTCCTCCCTTTATTTCAAGAGCCATAACTTTTTTATTTTTCCATCGACATTTTTCCGTTTGTGGAACAAGTTGTACTTTTGAATGACAGCATCCATTTTATCATATGATGTACTGGAAAGCGGGAAAAAAATTCCAAGTGTGACTAAATAGCAAAAAAAGTGCAATTCCACAATTGTTTTTTTGTTTTTAATTACAGCGTTCATTTAACGACCTAACAATATGATTCTCCAGGTCATTACTATTGCGTAGATACCAAACATGTATAGTTTTTGTTTTACTTAAGTGTTTAAAAAAAATTCAGAAATTTGTAAAAATAAATTCGCTTGCGACACCATTTTCCTAGAGCTGTAACGTTTTCACATCTTTAGTTTTCGGGATATGGAGCTATTTGAGGGCTTGTTTTTTGTGCCCTGAGACAATGTGTTTATTGATATAATTCTGTGATAGATACAATGTTTTGATTACAATTCTGGCATTTTAATTTTTTTTGCTCATTACACTGTTTACTGATTGAATTAATTTTTTATATTTTGAGAGATCGGAGTTTTACAAATGCAGCGATAACAAATATGTGTATTTCTTTATTTGTTTTTTTATAGTAATTTTTAATTGGGGAAAATGCAGTGATTTTAACTTTTATATTTTTTCATGTTTTGTATATATATTTTTTTACCTTTTACTGTATTTGTGTGGGGAATTGAACCTGTGATTGTCTAATTGCTTGTGCTATACATAGCAGTGCTACCGTCAGCCACTGGCACAGGGGACTTCAGCAGACATCTGGCTGTCATGGCAATCTATCGGCATCCTGCAATCATGTCACATGTGCGCCGATGGGTGCAAAGAACAGTGTGCCCCCCTGCTGGAGAGCTATAAATGCCACTGTCACAGATTGACAGCGTCATTTGACAAGTTAACAGCTGCAGGTGGAACTCCACTCCACCCGTGGCTGTCAAAGGCAGATGATGGATGATTATTACAGCCATCATCGTCCAGCAAAGATACGGGCTCAGCATGTGAACCTGCAGGGACCTGGCATAAAAAGTACCAGAAGTAAGTCATATGTCGTTAAGGGGTTAAATGTACCACAAAAATACAAATGTTATTACTCATACACATACCACAATAGAGTATTACATACATGCACATCTTACATACATACCAGTTCAAGATACACAGCAATGTACAGAAAATTCCAACTGAGAAGCTCAAGGATCTTAAAGATGGCTAGAAGAAACGTTTGGAGGCTGTCTGCAATGCCAAAGGGTGCAAGCAAATATTAATTAGGGGAGACTTTATTGCTGCACATGCTATTTATTCAGTTTGTTTCTTTGAAATTGCAACATGGAAGTTGAAAAACAATGTTTTATTGTTGTATTACTTTGGACCACTAATTAAAAAATCCTGAGGATTTATTTCTGAAGATATTGTACAGTCTGTGAAAAAAAATAAAGGGGTGCTAATAATGGTGAGCTGCACTGTGCATATACACAAATATATACAGTACATGCAAACATACTTGCAATTCTGCATACAGGTACAAATATATATATAGACATACTGTACATATTCACATGCACATACAGTAAACACGCACATATACACATATATACTGTGATGTAGCAGACATCCCTTTAATGGTTCAGTGTGTTTGAATGACCATGTACCTTCCCCTTTAATTGACTGGTCACATGACCGTGACATCACACAGGTCCTTATGCACACAGAGGGTGTGGACACATGACTCTGACATCAGTTAAGGTCCTATCTGTGGATGTGTGCATGTGTGCTGCAAGATATAAAAACCTTGTGTGTTCCTGTGTGGGTGTGTTCCGGTGTGTAGGAGTTCCTATGTGTTGGGAGCTCCTGTGTGGGCACCGTGTGTCAGGCACGAGGCTGTTCCCTGTGTGTGTGGGGAACACCGCTCCTGTGAGGCCTGGTGAGGCCTGGTGGACTCCGGTGGAGGTGAAGCCTGGATCCCTCTATGAGAGTGTGTGGGATGCCAGTAAGCCTCGGAGTGCCACACAAGCATCCTGGTGGACTCCGGTGGAGGTGAAGCCTGGATCCCTGTGTGTGTGTGTGTGGGATGCCAGTAAGCCTCGGAGTGCCACACAAGTGTCCTGGAGGGCAGAACCTGGGTATGTGAAATACGCCAGTAAGCCTTAAGGGGTGGAGGGCTGGAGACCACGTGTGGTCAAGCCTTAGAGTCACAGTGGTGGCGGACTAAAAGCAGCTGAAAGCCGATAAAGGTAATACTCTTTATGTTATGGACATTTTCATGGACATTGTTTTATTACCTTGCGGAAGGCTGTAATTAGAGCCAAGTGGGCCGGTCTGCCACTTGGGCTCGTGGACATTTTGTATGTGAAATACGGTTTATGAAGTTTAATAAACTGCTGAGCATTGTTGAACTCATCATATGTGAGTTGATTGACGCAGCAAGCGAGTATCCCCCAGGATAATGACAAGTGCTGCCTTAAAAATACATATACACAATTCCACAAACATACAGTCATGGCCAAAATTATTGAGAGTGAGACAAATAGTAATTTTTCCAAAGTTTACTGCTTCATTTTTTGTAATGGCAATTTGCATATACTCCTGAATGTCAAAGAGTGATCAGCTTAACAGCAATTACTGTACTTGCAAAGTCAATATTTGCCCAGAAAATGAACTTTAACCCCCAAAACACATTTCAACATCATTGCAGTCCTGCCTTAAAAGGAGCAGCTAACATCGTTTTAGTGATTGATCCATTAACACAGGTGTGGGTGTTGATGAGGACAGGGCTGGCGATCAATCAGTCATGATTAAGTAAGAATGACATCACTGGACACTTTAAAAGGAGGCTGGTTCTTGGTATCATTGCTTCTCTTCAGTTAACCATGGTTATCTCTAAAGAAACACGTGCAGCCATCACTGCACTGCACAAAAATGGCAAAACAGGGAAGAGTATCGCAGCTACAAAGATTGCACCTCAGTCAACAATCTATCGCCTCATCAAGAACTTCAAGGAGAGAGCTTCCATTGTTGTCAAAAAGGCTCCAGGGCGCCCAAGAAAGACCAGCAAGCGCCAGGACCGTATCTTAAAACTGTTTCAGCTGCGGGATCGGACTACCAGCAGTGCCGAGCTTGCTCAGGAATGGCAGCAGGCTGGTGTGAGTGCTTCCGCACGCACTGTGAGGCGGAGACTCTTTGAGCAAGGGCTGGTTTCAAGGAGGGCAGCAAAGAAGACACTTCTCTCCAGAAAAAACATCAGGGACCGACTGATATTCTGCAAAAGGTACAGGGAGTGGACTGCTGAGGACTGGGGCAAAGTCATTTTGTAGCGTCGGCGTCCCTGCCCCCTGCTAGGCAGGGACGCCGTTCCCCTCACCTCTCCGCTCCGTGCCCGGCGGCTTCCTGCCGCTCTGCTGGCAGCGCGCGCTGCTTCCCGGCCTCTGTGCTTAGGGCGCGCGCGCGCTCCCCCTCTCTTAAAGGGGCCGCGCGCGCCATCCTAAGGAGTCCCCGGCCAATGGCCGGAGGACCTCTCCATATATAAGGCACCTCCTCCAAAATGGAGGTGCCCGAGCAATGTTGTTGCAAAGCCTTCACTCTGCTTCAGCCCTCAGGTCCCGTTACCAGTTACCTGCCAGTCACCTGCCAGGATCCTGCTTGTTATATGCCAGTCACCTGCCAGATTCTTGCCTGTTACCTACCAGTCACCTGCCAGATTCCTGCTTGATACCTGCCTGATATTCGCTTACCTGCTTGCAAGCCTGCGGTCCGACGGTCTGCCTTCTGACACCTGTCAGTCTGTCTATGGACCAGCCTGCTCGCTCACCTGCTACCTGCCTGCTAGCCTACCTGGAGGCTGTGCCGTCACTTGCCGTGACCACCTGCCTGTCCAGAGACTCTTGCCCGCTCACCTGGGAGCGCTCACCTGCTACCTGCCTGCTAGCCTACCTGGAGGCTCTGCCGTCACTTGCCGTGACCACCTGCCTGTCCAGAGACTCTTGCCCGCTCACCTGGGAGCGTCCACCTGCTACCTGCCTGCTAGCCTACCTGGAGGTTCTGCCGTCACTTGCCGTGACCACCTGCCTGTCCAGAGACTCTCGCCCGCTCACCTGGGAGCGCTCACCAGCCACCTGCCTGCTGTCCCTCTACCCAGAGACTGTCCCTGTCACTTGCCGTGACTACCTGCCCTTCTACCCAGAGACTGTCCCTGTCACTTGCCGTGACTAACTGCCCTTCTACCCAGAGACTGTCCCTGTCACCTGCCGTGACTGCCTGCCCTTCTACCCAGAGACTGTCCCTGTAACCTGCCGTGACTGCCTGCCCTTCTACCCAGAGACTGTCCCTGTCACTTGCCGTGACTACCTGCCCGTCTTCCCTGGGAGCCACCCGCTTCCTTACAAGGACCGCCCCCTTGTATAGTAGCTCAGAGGTTCCACCTCCCAGACCCGTTAAAGTTTGCTTGGGCCATGGAACCCGGTGGCACCCAAACTCCCTCGCTCTCGGACCTATGCCATGAACTGTCCCATCAGAGGTCCCAACAGGAGTCCATCCTGAGTCACCTGCGAAATGTCAACTCTCGCCTGGACACTCTGACTGCCCCACCAGCAACCACCGCTAGTGTCATGACTCGCAACCCGGCAGCGCCGCTGCCCACCAATACCATGGCATCCTGCCCCGGTCCCCGGATTTCTGCACCTCCTCGCTTCGGAGGCGACCCCGCTCAAGCTCGGGGCTTCATAAACCAGTGCACCCTGCACTTTGAACTCCTGGCCCACCAGTTTATCTCCGACCGAGCCAAAGTGGCATTCATCATGTCCCATCTCACTGGGGAAGCACTGGCATGGCTTAACCCTCTGTGGGAGAGAGGGGATCCCCTGGTGTCCGACCTGTCGTCTTTCCTCACTGCTTTCCGAAGGGTCTTCGATGAACCGGGACAAAAGACCTCATCTGCCTCCTCTTTGCTACGTCTCCGCCAAGGGAGTCTCACCGTGGGCCAATATGCCATACGGTTCCGCACCATCGCTTCTGAGCTTGCCTGGGATAATGAGGCCCTGGTGTCCGTCTTCTGGGAGGGCCTTTCCGGTCGGATTAAAGATGAGCTCGCCGGTCGGGACATTCCTACCACCCTGAATGACCTGGTGTCTCTGGCTACCCGGATTGACATCCGGTTTCAAGAACGTACCAAAGAGACCACCCGTGAGAGAAGGTTTCCCCGCCTAGCTCCTACTTTCCAGAAACCTGTCTCCTCTTCGGTCACTCCCCGGGCGCACTCACCCGAGTCCATGCAGATCGACCAGACCAAGTTGGTCAAATCTCGCCAAGAGTCACGCCGAGCCGAGGGGAGCTGCTTCTATTGTGGCAGTAAGGAGCACCTGATTCGTTCCTGCCCGGAGAGGCCGGGAAACTCCAGTGTCTAGGACCGCTCGGAGAGGTCGCCCTAGACAAAAATAAGTCCTCTCCAACCCTGACTTTGTCTGTATCTATCTCCTGGGGAGAGAACCGTCACTTTGAATTCGCCCACCTGGACTCTGGATCCGCTGGAAACCTCATCTCTCAGTCCCTGGTTGAGAAATACCGTATTCCCACCAAGTCTCTGGCTGAACCTTTGTCAGTCGCCTCCGTGGATGGAAGACTCCTTCCGGTGACCATCCTGCTCGTCACGGAACCCATAACCCTGCAGGTGGGAATGCTGCACTCTGAGGTAATCTCCTTCCATGTGTTGTCCGGACTCTCCCACTCCCTATTGCTAGGTCTACCTTGGCTCCAGACACATGAACCCGTGTTGAACTGGCATTCCGGTGAAGTACTCCGGTGGGGGCCTGCCTGCCATAAGACCTGCCTGGTTCCGGTTCGTCCGGTTCGTCCTCCACCTATCCCAGCTAATTTACCCGGTCTTCCGGCTCCTTACTGGCCCTATGCTGACGTCTTCGGTAAGAAGGAAGCAGAGACATTGCCTCCTCATAGGCCATATGATTGCCCGATCGACCTGGTACCCGGTGCCACTCCACCCCGTGGGCGTATTTATCCGTTGTCTGCGGCAGAAACCCGGGCCATGTCTGAGTACATAGAGGAGAATCTGGCCAGGGGATTCATCCGGAAGTCTACTTCCCCGGCTAGAGCCGGATTCTTCTTTGTCAAAAAAAAAGATGGCTCGCTTCGCCCCTGTATTGACTATAGAGGACTCAATCAGATCACAGTTAAAAATAAATACCCCCTTCCGCTCATCTCTGAGTTATTTGATCGTCTTAAAGACGCCAGGATCTTCTCCAAGCTGGATCTACGCGGAGCATATAACCTGGTCCGTATCCGTCAGGGAGACGAGTGGAAAACACCATTTAATACCCGGGACGGACACTATGAGTACCGTGTGATGCCCTTCGGTCTCTGCAATGCTCCCGCCGTCATCCAAGAACTGGTCAACAACATCTTCCGTGATCTTCTTTACTCCTGCGTGGTGGTATACCTGGACGACATCTTGGTCTTCTCTCCGGATCTTCCCACACACCGGAGGGATGTTCGTCAGGTCCTGCTTAGGCTCAGGCAGAACCACCTCTATGCTAAATACGAGAAGTGCCTTTTTGAGTAGACCTCTCTTCCTTTCCTGGGCTATGTTATCTCCCAGACAGGCTTGCGAATGGATCCCGAGAAGCTCTCTGCTGTCCTAAAGTGGCCCCGTCCGGAGGGCTTGAAGGTGATACAGCAATTCCTGGGCTTCGCTAATTACTATCGTCTCTTCATTCCTCACTTCTCGTCACGGACTGCGCCCATATCTGCGCTCACCCGTAAGGGAGCAAATCCCAAGGTATGGTCATCCAAAGCTGAGGAGGCCTTCCTTTCCCTGAAACAAGCCTTCTCCTCTGCCCCTGTGCTGCACCGTCCGGACTGCAACAAACAGTTCTACCTGGAGGTTGATGCCTCCTCCTCTGGAGCCGGAGCGGTGCTCACCCAAAAGTCTTCCTCCGGGAGAATGGTAACCTGCGGCTTTTTCTCTAAAATCTTCTCCTCCTCTGAGCGCAATTACTCCATAGGAAACCGAGAACTGCTTGCTGTTAAATTGGCGCTGGAGGAATGGCGTTACCTGCTTGAAGGGGCTCTTTACCCGGTGATCATCTACACGGATCACAAGAACCTGGCATATCTCCAAAATGCCCAGACACTTAATCCACGTCAGGCCTGGTGGTCTTTGTTTTTTGCCCACTTCGATTTCATCCTTAATTTCCGCCCGGCGGACAAAAATGTCAAAGCTGATGCCTTGTCCCGATCCTTCCTGTCCTCCGACCAAGAGGAGGAGCCTATGCACATTATCGACCCCTCCAAGGTGATGAATGTGGCCCCCTTGGATTTGACTCGTCTTCCACCCGGCAAGACGTTCGTGGCGCCTCCAGACCGTGAGAGGGTTCTTCGCTGGGGTCATTCTTCTAAACTAGCTGGCCATGCCAGCCAAAAGAAGACCTTCCTACTCATTTCCTGGCATTACTGGTGGTCTACCCTGCGTAAGGATGTGGTAGACTTCTTCTCTGCCTGTTCTTCTTGTGGCCGCAACAAAGTTCCCAGACACTTACCAGCTGGTCATCTCCTGCCGCTTCCCATACCTGTTGCCCCGTGGCAACACATCGCTATGGACTTCATTACCGATCTTCCGGTCTCTGCCGGATGTACTGTCATTTGGGTGGTCGCGGACCGCTTCTCTAAAATGGCCCACTTCATTCCCATGCCTGGTCTTCCGTCTGCACCTGAGCTGGCTAAGGACTTTATTCGCCATATCTTCCGTCTCCATGGCCTACCCCTCCACATCGTGTCGGATTGAGGGGTTCAGTTTACCTCACGCTTCTGGAGAGCCACATGTAAACTGCTGGACGTCACCCTGGACTTCTCCTCCGCTTACCACCCTCAGTCCAATGGTCAAGTGGAGCGGATCAATCAGATCCTTACCAGCTATCTCCGGCACTTTGTTAATGCCCACCATTCTGATTGGGTGGACCTCCTTCCTTGGGCCGAGTTCTCTTATAATAACCACGAGAGCGAATCCTCTTCCAAGTCCCCGTTCTTTATTGTCTATGGCCAGCACCCCCGGATTCCGTTTCCCGTCTCCGCCTCTGTGGACAACCCTGCCGCGCAGTCTCTTGTCAGCGAGTTTTCTACCATTTGGGAGAGTACTAGGTCTGCACTTCTTCAGTCCTCCGAGCGGATGAAGCGATATGCTGATAAGAGACGTCTTGATCCGCCTCAATTCCGTCTGGGAGACAAGGTTTGGCTCTCTTCCAAACATGTACGGCTCAAGATACCCTCCTACAAGTTAGGTCCTCGCTTCATCGGTCCTTTCAAAATCCTCAGGCAAATTAATCCAGTGGCCTACAAATTAAAACTCCCGGCCACCTTACGGATTCCCAACTCCTTCCACGTATCTCTCCTCAAACCCGTTGTCTTTAACTCTTTTTCCAACAATCCAGGTACTCCTCCTGCTCCGGTTTCCGCTGAAGACGTCTTTGAGGTAGAGAGTATTCTGGCCACTAAGAGGGTAAGAGGAAAGACTTTTTTTTGGTAGATTGGAAGGGGTTTGGTCCTGAGGAGAGAACATGGGAGCCCCGGGAGAACATCCATGCCCCTCTTATCCTTGCTAAATTTCTCTCTGGCCTAAAAAAGGGGGGGCCTAAAGGGAGGGGTACTGTAGCGTCGGCGTCCCTGCCCCCTGCTAGGCAGGGACGCCGTTCCCCTCACCTCTCCGCTCCGTGCCTGGCGGCTTCCTCCCGCTCTGCTGGCAGCGCGCGCTGCTTCCCGGCCTCTGTGCTTAGGGCGCGCGCGCGCTCCCCCTCTCTTAAAGGGGCCGCGCGCGCCGTCCTAAGGAGTCCCCGGCCAATGGCCGGAGGACCTCTCCATATATAAGGCACCTCCTCCAAAATGGAGGTGCCCGAGCAATGTTGTTGCAAAGCCTTCACTCTGCTTCAGCCCTCAGGTCCCGTTACCAGTTACCTGCCAGTCACCTGCCAGGATCCTGCTTGTTACCTGCCAGTCACCTGCCAGATTCCTGCCTGTTACCTGCCAGTCACCTGCCAGATTCCTGCTTGATACCTGCCTGATATCCGCTTACCTGCTTGCAAGCCTGCGGTCCGACGGTCTGCCTTCCGACACCTGTCAGTCTGTCTATGGACCAGCCTGCTCGCTCACCTGGGAGCGCTCACCTGCTACCTGCCTGCTAGCCTACCTGGAGGCTCTGCCGTCACTTGCCGTGACCATCTGCCTGTCCAGAGACTCTTGCCCGCTCTCCTGGGAGCGCTCACCTGCTACCTGCCTGCTAGCCTACCTGGAGGCTCTGCCGTCACTTGCCGTGACCACCTGCCTGTCCAGAGACTCTTGCCCGCTCACCTGGGAGCGCTCACCTGCTACCTGCCTGCTAGCCTACCTGGAGGCTCTGCCGTCACTTGCCGTGACCACCTGCCTGTCCAGAGACTCTTGCCCGCTCACCTGGGAGCATCCACCTGCTACCTGTCTGCTAGTCTACCTGGAGGTTCTGCCGTCACTTGCCGTGACCACCTGCCTGTCCAGAGACTCTCGCCCGCTCACCTGGGAGCGCTCACCAGCCACCTGCCTGCTGTCCCTCTACCCAGAGACTGTCCCTGTCACTTGCCGTGACTACCTGCCTTTCTACCCAGAGACTGTCCCTGTCACTTGCCGTGACTACCTGCCCTTCTACCCAGAGACTGTCCCTGTCACCTGCCGTGACTGCCTGCCCTTCTACCCAGAGACTGTCCCTGTCACTTGCCGTGACTACCTGCCCATCTTCCCTGGGAGCCACCCGCTTCCTTACAAGGACCGCCCCCTTGTATAGTAGCTCAGAGGTTCCACCTCCCAGACCCGTTACACATTTTCTCTGATGAATCCCCTTTTCGATTGTTTGGGACATCTGGAAAACAGCTTATTCGGAGAAGAAGAGGTGAGCGCTACCACCAGTCTTGTCTCATGCCAACTGTAAAGCATCCTGAAACCATTCATGTGTGGGGTTGCTTCTCAGCCAAGGGAATCGGCTCACTCACAGTCTTGCCTAAAAACACAGCCATGAATAAAGAATGGTACCAGAATGTCCTCCAAGAGCAACTTCTCCCAACCGTCCAAGAGCAGTTTGGTGCCCAAAAATGCCTTTTCCAGCATGATGGAGCACCTTGCCATAAAGCAAAGGTGATAACAAAATGGCTCATGGAACAAAACATAGAGATTTTGGGTCCATGGCCTGGAAACTCCCCAGATCTTAATCCCATTGAGAACTTGTGGTCAATCATCAAGAGACGGGTGGACAAACAAAAACCAACAAATTCTGGCAAAATGCAAGCATTGATTATGCAGGAATGGACTGCTATCCGTCAGGATTTGGTCCAAAAGTTGATTGAGAGCATGCCAGGGAGAATTACAGAGGTCTTGAAGAAGAAGGGGCAACACTGCAAATATTGACTTGCTGCATTAACTCATTCTAACTGTCAATATAGCCTATTGGTACTCATAATATGATTGCAATTATATTTCTGTATGTGATATAAACATCAGACAAACACTAATAAAAACCAGAGGCCAGCAGATCATGTGAAAATATAATTTTGGTGTCATTCTCAAAACTTTTGGCCATGACTGTATACATACATTTTATACAATATGTAGCATAGCTGGAAAAGACAGGGTTAAATCCCATCTCTGCAGGGTCTTGATTAGATACACCTGTAGGGTTCTTCTAAAAACCCGGAAGTAGCCTCATGGAGTGTCAGCCTGCTGAATGCTGAGCAGAGTTCAGTGTGCTACTGGTGAGTATCCAGCCAAAATATGAGCTGTAGCTGAGAGAGAGACACATGCTGGGGTTTCTCTCTGAATGGAGTGACACGGGTTTAGACCACGGTATCTGATTTCACGTACTCCTGCACTGATTAAAAGCTGTAGCTGAAGCTGCCCCCTGACAGGCAGAGACGCCGTCCCCCTTACTGCCGTGCTCCTGACCCGGAGTCTTACGGCTCTCCTGCTGCTGCTGCCGGAGCGCGCAGCTTCCCGGGCACTGTGCTTATGGCGCTCGCGCGCTCCCGCCCTCTTAAAGGGGCCGCGCGCCGTCCTAAGGAGTCACCGGCCAATGGCGGGAGGACTTCTCATATAAAAGGCACCTCCTCCGGGAGGTGCCCGTGCAAGGTTGTTGCTCTGTGTACTAACTCTGCTTCAGCCCTCAGGTCCCGCTGCCAGTCTGACTTCCAGTCCAGTCCGCTAGCCTGACTACCAGTCCAGTCTGCCAGCCTGACTACCAGTCCAGCCCCACAGTCTGCTTAAAGCCCAGTCCGCCAGTCAGTCTATGGGCTTGGCTAGTCCGCTTATCCGGAGCCTTCACCTGCTACCTGTCTCCGCCAGCCAAGTACACTCTCCAGCCCGACGGTCTGCCTACGGTCCAACCCGCTAGTCTGTCTATGGGCCAGGCTAGCCTGCCTACCCGGAGTACGTCCTGCCGTGCCTACCAGCCAGCCTACCTGGAGGCTCCTGCTTGTTACCTGCCGTGCCTACCAGCCTGCCTACCTAGAGGCTCCTGCCAGTTACCCGTGGTGTCTGCCAGTCCGTCTACCCGGATCACCCGTCAGCCTGCCGTGCTGATCTGCTGTTTCGGTCAGTCCCTGCCTTCTGACCCGTGAGAGTCACCTGCTCTCATACAAGGACTGGCCCAGAGTAGCACCTGCTCACTCTGCTTGGTCCTTCCCTGGTTCACGGAGTCGATTGAGCCGCCGTGCTACCTTGGTCAGTCCGAGTTGATACCTAGTTATGCCCCTCTGGTCCCTCCTTGCACCGCAGCACAGAGGTTCCACCACCCAGATTCGTAACAGTTTGCACGAGGCCCCGCGCTCTCTGACCTGCACCAGGAGGTCTCATTTCAGAGAGCCCAACAGGAGACTATCCTGTCTTTTCTACGGACTGTTAACTCACGCCTGGACACGCTGTCCATCCCATCTGTGTCCGTCTCTAGCCGAGCGGCACCTGCTCGGGCGGCACCACAACCCAGTGTCACCATGGCGTCCGACTATGGATCCCGGCTCTCGGCACCCCCACGTTTTGCTGGTGACCATGCCCTAGCTCGGGGCTTCATCAATCAGTGCACCCTGCACTTTGAGCTCCTGGCACACCAGTTCATCTCTGACTGGGCGAAGGTGGCATTCATCATGTCTCACCTCACCGGAGAAGCACTGGCATGGCTAAACCCCCTGTGGGAGAAAGGGGACCCCCTGGTGTCTAATCTACTGGCTTTTCTTGCTGCCTTCCGGAAGGTCTTCGATGAACCAGGACGAAAACCCTCTACTGCCTCCGCTCTTCTCCGTCTCCTTCAAGGGAGTCTCACCGTGGGTCAGTATGCCATACGTTTCCAGACCCTGGCATCGGAACTTGCTTGGAACAATGAGCCTCTGGTGTCCGTCTTCTGGGAAGGTCTTTCCGGACGGATTAAGGATGAACTAGCCGGTCGGGACATTCCTTCCACCCTGGACGACCTAGTGTCGTTGGCTACCCGGATTGACATCCGTTTCCAGGAACGTGCCAAGGAGACAACCCGGGAGAGTAGATTTCCGCGTCTCGCACCAACCTTCCAAGAGCCAGTACCGCAACCAACAATTCCCAGGGCACGCTCGCCCGAACCCATGCAAGCTGACCAAACCAAGATGGCCAAATCTCACCTGGAGACACGCCGAGCGGAGGGGAGTTGCTTCTATTGCGGCAATAAAGAGCATCAGATCAGTTCATGCCCGGTGAAGTCGGAAAACTCCAGTATCTAGGACCACTTGGAGAGGTCGTCCTGTCATTGACTCTATCTGTTTGTATTTCCAGTGGCAAGACACGCTTCTTTGAGACAGCCTACCTGGATTCCGGATCCGCCAGGAATCTCATCTCACAGGTGGTAGTGGAGGGGTACCAGATTCCTACTATACTTCTGGCTGAACCATTGGTGGTCACCTCTGTGGATGGGAGGCCTCTTCCAGTGAACATCCTGCTCGTCACAGAGCCTGTAATCCTTCAGGTGGGAATGCTGCACTCGGAGAATAACTCCTTTCACGTGCTGTCCAGTCTCTCTCACGCTCTCCTGCTTGGTCTGCCCTGGCTTCAGAAACATGACCCGGTCCTGAATTGGAGATTCGGTGAAGTGCTTCGTTGAGATCAGGAATGCCATAAGTCCGGCCTGGTTCCGGTCCGTCCAGCTCGACTTCCGTCTTCTCCGGCTAATTTACCTGGTCTACCGTCACCTTACTGGTCCTATGCAGATGTCTTCGACAAGAAGGAAGCAGAGACACTGCCACCTCATAGTCCATATGATTGCCCTATCGACCTGGTATCCAGTGCCTCTCCACCCCATGGGCGTATCTACCCCTTGTCGCTGGCCGAAACCCGGGCCATGTCTGAGTATATCGAAGAAAATCTGGCTAGGGGATTCATCCAGAAATCTACCTCCCCGGCTGGAGCAGCATTCTTCTTCATAAAAAAGAAAGACGGTTCACTATGCCCCTGTATCGATTATAGGGGACTCAACCAGATTACCATCAAAAACAACCCCCTGCAGCTCATCTCTGAGCTGTTCGACCGCCTTAAAGGCGCGAAGATCTTCACCAAGCTCAATCTTCGTGGGGCGTACACCTTGGTCCGGATCCACCAAGGAGACGAGTGGAATACGGCATTCAATATCCGGGACGGCCACTATGAATACCGTGTGATGCCCTTCGGCCTCTGTAATGCTCCAGCCGTCTTCAAAGAACTAGTTAACGACATCTTCCATGACCTCTTATATTCATGCGTGGTGGTATACCTGGACAACATCTTGGTCTTCTCTCCAGATCTACCCACACACCGGAGGGATGTTCGTCAAGTCCTGCTTAGGCTCAGGCAGAATCACCTATACGCAAAATTTGAGAAATGCCTCTTCGAGCAGACCTCTCTTCCGTTCCTGGGCTATATTATCTCTAAGACTGGTCTACGGATGGACCCCGAGAAGGTCTCTGCCGTCTTAAAGTGGCCCGACCGGAGGGGTTGAAGGCGATTCAGCGATTCCTGAGCTTCCCTAACTATTACCGCCTCTTCATCCCACATTTCTCTTCCCGGACTGCACCCATCTCTGCGCTCACCCGTAAGGGAGAAAATCCTAAGGAATGGAAGTCCAAAGCGGAGGAGGCCTTCCTCTCCTTAAAACAAGCCTTCTCTTCTGCCCCGGTGCTGCACCATCCGGCTTGCAACAAGCAGTTCTTCCTGGAGGTTGATGCTTCCTCTTCCGGAGCCGGAGTGGTGCTCATCCAGAAACTCCGTCCGGGAGAATGGTAACCTGCGGCTTCTTCTCCAAGCTCTTCTCCTCGTCCGAGCGCAACTACTCCATAGGAGACCGAGAACTGCTAGCCATCAAATTGGCACTGGAGGAGTGGCGTTACCTGCTAGAGGTGGCTCTGCACCCGGTGGTCATCTACACTGACCACAAAAACCTGGCATATCTACAAAATGCTCAAAGACTCAATCCGCGTCATGCCCAGTGGTCTTTGTTCTTCGCCCGTTTCAACTTTACCCTACATCATCGCCCTGCAGACAAGAATGTTACAGCCGACGCTTTGTCCCGATCCTTCCTGTCCTCCGATCAAGAGGAGGAGCCTATGCATATCATCGATCCCTCCAAAGTGATGAATGTGGCTCCGTTGGACCTGTCTCATCTCCCACCCGGTAAGACATTTGTAGCGGTTCCGGATCGTAAGAAGGTTTTTCACTGGGGTCATTCATCTAAACTAGTCAGCCATGCTGGCCAGAGGAAGACCTTCCTGCTCATTACCCGGCATTACTGGTGGCCTTCCCTGCGCAAGGATGTTGTAGACTTCGTCACGGCCTGTTCATCCTGTGCCCGCAACAAGGTTCCCAGACATCTTCCAGCCGGCCGTCTCCTGCCTCTTCCCATACCTGGTGCCCCGTGGCAACACATTGCTATGGACTTTATTACTGATCTCCCTGTTTCTGCCGGTTGTACTGTCATTTGGGTGGTCGCTGACCGCTTTTCTAAAATGGCCCACTTTATCCCTCTGCCTGGTCTCCCGTCTGCATCTGTGCTGACTAAGGACTTCATCCATCACATCTTTCATCTCCACGGCCTAGCCCTCCACATTGTGTCTGATCGAGAGGTCCAGTTCTCTTTGCGCTTCTGGAGAGCTACGTGTAAGCTGCTGGATGCCTCCCTGGATTTTTCCTCTGCTTAACATCCTCAGTCCAATGGCCAAGTGGAACGTATCAACCAGATCCTTACCAGCTTCCTCCGGCACTTCGTCAACGCTCACCATACCGATTGGGTAGAGCTCCTACCATGGGCCGAGTTCTCCTATAACAACCATGAGAGCGAATCTTCTTTCAAGTCCCCGTTCTTTGTGGTCTATGGTCAACACCCCCGGATTCCGTTTCCCGTCTCCGCTTCAGTGGACAATCCTGCCGCGGAGTCTCTGGTCAGCGAATTTTCCACCATTTGGGAGGACACTAGATCCTCACTTCTTCAATCCTCTGAGCGGATGAAGAGACATGCCGACAAGAGACGTCTGGACCCACCTCAATTCCGTCCGGGAAACAAGGTTTGGCTCTCCTCCAAACATGTTCGTCTCAAAATACCATTTACATTTTTGGCTAATGGCCCCTTCCCCGGCTACTAATATCAGCTCCCAGCAGTCAGCTTTCCCTCTGCTGGTTATAAAAATGATGCGGGAGCCCCATTTTTTAAAAAAAAGTTTTAAGCTATGTGCACACGATCCTGACGTAAGAGCGCTTTGAATGCAGCATATTTTTGCTGCGTCCAAAACGCTGCGTTCTAATGAACGCAGGTATATCCAGATGTGTTCACTTAACCATGCGGATTTACCACATTCAATACATTCTAATAGTCAAATTTCTGTTGGTCAAATTTTACATGCTGCGGTCCTGAGAGACGCACCGCATGTTATTGTCCGTGGGTGATCCGCAGCCTCATATGCACGCATAGTGGACATGGGATTTCTAGGGATCCCATCCACTATGCTGTAATATCTGGATCCTGCGGGTTGCAACGCTGTATAAACATGCAGCTTCAAACCTGCAGCGGCTCCTGACCGTGGCCACGTACACAACCTCACCCGCAGCATGTCAATTTCTGTAGCGGACATGCTAGTCTCTGCTGAAGATTTTGACTGATTGAAGTGTCATTATATGTGGTGGATCCGTGTGTATTGACAACAAAAGTGCGGCATTAGAACACAGCATTTTGGATGCAGTGAAAATACGCTGCGCCCAAAGCGCTGCTTGTTGCTGTTTGTGGGGACGTAGCAGCTAACAAAACAGCTGTGAGCTGTTATTAATAGACAGGGAACATGTTTGCCTAATGGCACCTTCCTAGGCTAAAAATAGCAGCTCCCAGCTGCCCCAGAAATGACTTGAATGGAAATGCTAATGAGATTGGGTGTATGGGATTAGTTGACAGTTGACACCTAGCTCTTTTGTTTGGTGATGACAAGGTGTCAATCAGACCCTTTCATTACTAAAAGCTAATTAAAGTAAAGTAAAGAGTTAAATAAACATAGACACACACAGAGTAAACACTTTATTTGAAGTACAACAGACACATTCTTTAATCATTTAAATGAACCAATATATTCACCTCAGGTCTGACGGTAATCCAAGGGTTAAAGCAAGGTCCCACGTTTCTTTTTTCAAATAACTTTATTTAGCTCCAAAAAACATTCATTGATGTCCAAAAACGCATACAAAAAATGCATTAAAAAACACATCAAAAATGTGTCAAAATCGCGGCAAAACGCGCGTGTTTTTCCTGCCAAGAGATGGAGAAACAATGCAGAAATTTCTGCAATCAAATCCTGAACATGCGTACATAGTCTAAGAGAATTTTTTTTTTTGTGGGACAATGTGAAATTTCTGTTATCAATTTAGTTTGCAGTACCTACAATTATTTAAAGGGGTTCTCAGGGCAAATGGTAGCAATGATCTATACTTTGAGTAGGTTATCAATATCAAGTCGTTGGGGTTCCAACATTGCCACAGACTCCAGCAGGGTGCACTTGTAAGCATCTATGGAGCTACATTGTTCCATTCCATTTTGTATTATCAATTATGTTTTTTTTTGTCCCAGGGCTAATTTTCAGCACACACTGTATCATGCCGAGTCTTAAGGGCAGGTGCAGACAGCTGTTTTTCTCTCAATCCACAAAAAAAGATCTGATTATGCTAATCAAACTCTGAACAGAGTTTGATCGTAGTGTGATCAGAGGTGGAGAGAAAAAAAAAAGTTTCTCCACCATCTCCATGATGTCAGTCTGTGAAAATCGAACTTGTGCGGTCCGATTTTTTTAACAGACCCATAGACATGAATGGGCATGTGCCATCCGATTCTAGGAGGCAAATTGGACATGTGCTCAACAGCCCCATAGAATACCATGGGTACGAATATTATCCGTCAAAGCTAAGGATAGCACTTGTCCAATTAGTCGTCTGCAGCCCTAACTGTGTATTATACACATTGCAATGTAAACACTGTTAGGTTTCCGCTCTGCTTGCCTGTTCAAGCAGTTGTCATGTGCGATTTCCATACTTTTATTCAAGTCCTCAGTAGATTTTCGGCCGCTGCACTCAAAGCTTTAATATGAACATTGAGAGAAGCAGAAAGAGAATCTAGTTAGCATGTGACCACAAGTATGCAAATCACATATGAATGTTCACATGACGACTGCTCAAACCAGCAAGGACAGAGGCTTGCGAAAGTATTCACCCCCTTGGCATTTTTCATGTTTTGCTACCTCACAACCAGGAATTTCACAGTGCTTTTTGAGGGATTGCATCAGTTCATGTAAAGAACATGCCTACAACTGTGAACATTTGGTTTTCTTTTTATTGTGAAGCAAACAACAAATATGAATAGTTACGTTTTCAGTTACTTTGTCCTAACTATTCACCCTCCTAAAGTCAGTACTTTGTAGAGCCTCCTTTTGAGGAAATTACAGCTGTAAGTCGCTTTGGATAAGTCTCTATGAACTTTCCACATCTTGCCACTGGAATTTTTGCTCATCCCTCAAGGCAAAACTGCTCCAGCTCCTTCAGGTTAGATGGTTTCCTCTGGTGAACAGCAATGTTCAAGTCTGACCACAGATTCTCATTTGGATTAAGGTCTGAGCTTTGACTAGGCCACTCCAAAACATTTATACGATTCCCCTTAAACCACTCAAGTGTTGCTTTAGCAGTATGCTTTGGGTCATTGTCTTGTTGGAAGGTGAACCTCCGTCCCAGTCTCAAATCACTGACAGACTGAAACTGGTTTTGCTCACGAATAACCCTGTATTTTGCACCATCCATCTTTCCCTCAACTAGGACCATTTCCCCTGTTCCCGCTGCCGAAAAACATCCCCACAGCATGATGCTGCTACCACAATATTTCACTGTGGGGATGGTGTTCTTGGGGTGATGAGCTGTGTTGATTTGGTGCCAGACCTGTGTTTACCTTGGTAGCCAAAAAGTTCAATTTTGGTCTCATCTGACAACAGCACCTTCCTCCATACATTTGGGGAGTCTCCCACATGTCTTTTGGCAAACTCAAAACAAACTTTACAATTTTTGTATCTAAGTAAATGCTTTTTTTCTGCCTATTCTTCCATAAAGGCCACCTCTATGGAGTGCACAGCTTATTATGGTCATATGTACAGATACTCCAGTCTCTTCTTGGGAACTCTGCAGCTCCTTCAGAGTTACCTTTGGTCTCTGTTCTGCCTCTCTGATTAATGCCCTCCTTGCTGAGAGTTTTGGTGGGCGGCCCTTTCTTGGCAGGTATGTTGTGGTGCCATTTTCTTCCCATTTGATGATAATGCATTTGATGGTGCTCCAGAGAGATTGGGATTGTTTTTATAATCCAACCCTGACTTATACTTCTCAACAACTTTGTCCCTGACTTGTTTGGAAACCTCCTTGGTCTTCATAGTGTTGTTTGGTTAGTGGTGCCTCTTACTTAATGGTGTTGCATCCTCTGTGGCCTTTCAGAAAAGATGTGTATATACTGACAGGTCATGTGACACAGATTGCACACTGGTGGACTTCCTTTCTCTAAGCATGTGACTCATGAAGGTAATTGCTTCCATTAGAATTTGTTAGGGGCTTCATAACAAAAGGGGTGAATATATATGTGTGACACCCCAGGGGTCTGGTTGCCACAGTAATAGAGATATTATGTCTGAGAGCAAGTGGGAGGTTTCTCTGGTCAGGAGCCCTAAGCATGCAACACTGCCCACCCAGACCTGGGAGGGGAGGAATCTGCCCTTATAAACTGGGTCTGGGGCGGGATTAGAGCAGACAGAGACAGAGCCTGCAGAACAAGCAGAGCAGTCAGAGCCTGGAGAGGAAAAGTGACAACAGGAGCTCTGTAGGAGCAGAGGCAGAAGGCCAGGGGCTGTGAGCAGAGATATAGCTCGCCCTGGCTGAAGTTACTAAAACCGGACACAGGAGTCCGAGGCTGTGGGGACTGATATATACCCAGCAGCAGAAACCAGCCGGCAGGGGATTCCAGGTCCTCTGGCCATAGAAGCCCGGAGGCTCAGTCACAAAGAAGGGACCAGCGCCGCCATCCAGGAGCGGAGGGTAACAGAAGGCCCCAAGTCACCAGCTATACGGGTGAGCACCACACGGTATACTCAGGGACGTGGGCTACTTGTAACCGCTGACAGCAAGGTAGCCAGGAAGAGTGCAGATAAACGGGGAGGCCTACAACTCCACCTGGCCAGGGGAACTCCTGCTTGCTCGCAGACTGACCAGGCCCCTTATACTAGCCAGTACTCCCGGGAGGGTCTGCCTTGTTCCATCATTAAAGACCCTGAACTGCACCTCACGTCTCTGTGATTCCTTGCCGCACCAGCACCATTAGCACTGGGACCCTCACACCATCACTCCCATCATCTCTCACATTAGCTGCCCTGAGGCAATACTTCTCCCATGGGGAGTTATCCCATACTCAGCTGCGCAAACAACATCAGCCTCAGCGGTCTGCAGCGCAGCGGCGGTCCCCACTGACCGCAATCCACGGGTGGCGTAGTCGGACATTTGCTATACATTAAGACTGCCACTGGTTTGACCACCCTGGGCACGGACCGGGTCACCGCCACACGGAGACTACAACCCCCAGCATTCTACAACAGGCCCGGTTCCGGGTTCCCCTGCACAACACAGGCCCAGGGGGCGCGTCAACTTTGGCGTAGTCGGCAGGATTTCGTGCCCGCAACCACCGGGTACTGCGTGCCTGAAAAAGAGACTTTTATACTTACCTGTGGTGAAGTTTCCCGCCGTCCGGAGTCGTTTCCCGCCATCCGGAGCCGATTCCCGCCATCAGACGCCATCTTGGACCGTTTCCCGCTGTTTTCTGCCTTCTTCCCGCCATCCGCAGCTGCTTCCCGCCTTCGGATGCCATCTTCGGGACGCCGCACGGGAAGAAGAGGGGCGTGGACGCCGAAAGCGCGTGAGATCCGAAGCTCCGCCCCAGGCTCCGCCCCACGCTCTGACGCTGCGCAAGGTCCTGGAAGGGAGGAAGAGCGACGCTGACGTCATCGGAGCGCGACGCCAGGTCCTCAACCCCGACGATCGACTGCGGAGCCACGGCCTACGGAAGAAGAGCATCGCAAGGTAGGCCATGATCCACTAGGGGGGAGGAGGATGCCGGATACCGAGGGGAGCGCCACTGCCACAGCCACTGCCAGCGCAACCGCTGCAGCAGTCATGCCATTCACCATGCCCTATATCCCGGGGGCAACCTGGCTACCCCAGTACTCAGGGGAGTCACATACTCTAAATGACTTTAGAGAAAGACTGGATAGCCTCTTCCAGGTGTACCCCCTCACAGAAGAGCAAAAAGTGAGCATCCTGGTGGCCCAATTAATCGGGGCAGCCCAAAGGGAGGTAAAGTCCTGGCCACCTGGGAGGAAGAGGACTGTCAGAGAAATACTAGCCCGGCTGAAAGACACATTTGATACCCGCACCTCAGCCAAAATAAAGCTCAGATTTTACGGGTGTAAACAGCGGGCACATGAGAGTATAAGAGACTATGCTCTAAACCTACAAGAGGCCCTGAGAGCCATTAAGCAGGCAGACCCTGACAGTGTGGGAAATGAAGATAAGCTGTTGACTGAACAATTTATTGAGGGTCTACTGTGCAATGCCCACCGAACCCAGTTGCGGGCAATGGCCTTACAGGACCCTGACCTGGACTTTGCACAGTTCAAGGACAGAGCCATCCGGGTGCTCCGAGAACCGGCACCAGGTGGCGCTGTGACCCACAGGCGCCCTGCTATCACTTACCACCAGGAGACGGCGCCCTTGTCTGCAGGGCCTGTGGGAGCTGATGCGCAGGCTTTAAACAGTGACCCGGCTACAGACCTGCACCATCAGGTCCAAGAGCTGACTAAGAGCGTTGCCGCGCTAACCAGAACTGTGCAGTCTTTACAGGTCTCTTCTCCAGGAAAGATCCAGCTGGCATCCGGATCGGAGGACGTCCCGTGGCGCCGACTGAGGAGGACCTCACCGGCCAGAGGAAGACCCAGCGACAGATACAACGAGGACGGACAACCCATCTGCCGCCGCTGCAATCAACCCGGACATGTGGCAAGGTACTGTCATTTAAACGGGCACAACCTGGGGTAGAGGACCAACCCCCAGGCATAAGACCATCAGGCCCATCAAACTGGCGTGATAAATACGTAGGGGGACGTCCAATCTTGCCTGTGGTACTGGATGGCATTCCTATGAGTGCCCTACTAGACACTGGGTCACAGGTGACCACCATCCCGTACGTGCTCTTTAAACAGTACTGGAATGACTCGGACATAACCCGCTATCCAGATGACGACCTGAGTATCATCGCCAGCAATGGTCAGCCCGTGCCGCAGGTGGGATTCAAAGAGGTGACCATTAAGATCGGTAAAGTCCAACTGGCGGCACAAGGCCTGATTATAGTGGACATAGACCGTCATGAGAGTCACCCTAGAATAACCTTGGGAACTAATGTGATTGAAAATTGTCTTGCAGAGGTGATTCTCATTTTACAGCAGGTTGCCAAGAACGCCAGTTCCGGCCAGCAGCGTGTGCTCCAAAAAGAGATCCGGGCACTGATGAAGCGGCAACAGGTGGAACTATCTGGTGGTGAGATAGGTAGCGTGAGAATGTGTGACCCGTTCCCTATTGCCATGCCCCCAAAAAGTGAGATGATGATTTGGTGCCGGGCAGCTATTGGTCTAAGAGGTAGAGACTACCAAGCAATGGTAGAACCCGTCTACTCAGACAGTAGGCCCACCATTTTGACAGCACGGGGGGTGGTCGATGTACGCCATGGGAGGGTGCCCGTTCGCATCATAAATATCGGGGAGAGAGAAGTACACCTGCCCTGGTATGCCACGCTAGCCAAATTGTTCACCATCAACCAGAACTCTGTACAGGCCATGGAACCCTTGCCTCCATCTCAACCAGAGGAAGGTAACGGCTCTAAGAAACCAATGGAGGACTGGTGTCAGCAACTGCATTTGGGTACTGACTCCACTCCCTCACACCAGAAACAGGGAGTCTATCGGGTGGTTCGAGAGTACGAGAGAGTGTTTAGTAAACACCCGCTAGACTTCGGGCGAGTAAAGGGGGTAGAACACCACATCCCCACGGGAGACCATCCTCCCATAAAGGAGAGATACCGACCCGTACCCCCGGCACACTACCAACACGCCAAGGGGATGCTTAAAGACATGAAGGAGGCTGGGGTAATCAGGGACAGCTGTAGCCCCTGGGCAGCTCCACTAGTCTTAGTGAAAAAGAAAGACAACACCATGAGAATGTGTGTAGACTACAGGAAGTTCAACCGTATCACACACAAAGATGCGTACCCGTTACCAAGGATAGAAGAGTCCTTAGCTGCATTAAAATCTGCTAACTTCTTCTCTACTTTGGATCTCACTAGCGGGTACTGGCAGGTTCCTGTAGCAGAGGCGGACCGGGAGAAGACCGCATTCACCACCCCGATGGGTCTCAGCGAATTTAACTGTATGCCGTTCGGGCTCTGCAACGCACCAGGAACCTTCCAACGGTTGATGGAATGCTGTCTGGGACACCGGAACTTCGAGACGGTCCTGTTATACCTGGACGATGTCATCATGTATTCCAAGACCTACGAGGACCATCTGAAACACCTGGCAGAAGTGTTCGAAGCTCTGGCAAACTACGGCCTAAAGGTGAAACCCTCCAAGTGTCACCTCCTGAAACCAAAGGTGCAATACCTGGGACACGTGGTGAGTGCTGACGGAGTGGCTCCTGACCCTGATAAGATCACCGTGATTAAGGACTGGCCAAGACCCTCCAGCATAAAGGAAGTGCGGCAGTTCCTCGGGTTGGTAGGCTACTACCGAAGATTCATTCCCGGTTTCACCAAAATGGCAGCCCCTATGCAGGACCTCCTGATAGGTCAATCTCGGAAAGCCAAAAACCAGAAGCCGCCCTTTAGGTGGGAAAAGCTGGAAGAGGAGTCCTTCTGCCAGCTGAAGATGGCCCTCACGGGGGATGAAATCCTGGCATATCCAGACTACAGCCAGCCCTTTATCCTCCACACGGACGCAAGCAACATCGGGCTAGGAGCCGTACTGTCCCAGATCCAGCAAGGGAAAGAACGGGTAATCGCTTACGCCAGCCGAAAGCTACGGCCCACGGAGAGGAACCCTGAGAATTATAGCTCATTCAAGCTGGAGTTCCTGGCAGTAGTGTGGGCAGTGACCGAACGTTTCAAGCATTACCTTGCCTCCTCCAAATTCACCGTGTACACGGATAACAACCCGTTGACACACCTGGACACTGCAAGGCTCGGTGCCCTGGAACAGAGATGGATGGCCCGCCTGTCCAACTTTGAATTCACCATCAAATACCGGGCAGGACGCTCAAATGCCAACGCGGATGCCCTGTCTAGAATGCCGAACTTACCGGACGTAGGGGAAGATCCAGAAGATCTGGAAGAAGTTGAGCTCCCTGCGTTCCACCATCATGGGATTACCCTGTATTCCCACCGTGTGAAGGACAGGCGCTCCGTGATGTTCAATCCCTTGCCCCACTACAACTGGGCGGAGACGCAAGACAGTGATCCCGCAGTCCATTTGGTGAAGAAAATGCTGACCCAGGCCGATGCCCGTCTTGACCCAGATGCTCCGGAGGAGACCAAGCAACTGTGGAAGGAGAAAAGTAAGCTGTTCCTCTACAGGGAGAAGCTGTGCCGGAGAATGGTTAACTCTCGAACACATGAGTTGACCTGGCAGGTAGTGGTCCCAAGACGAGACGCGGCTATGGTTCTGGAGGCATACCACAACGGAGCAGGGCATTTCGGATGGAAGAAGCTGGAGTTCTTGTTGCGTGAACGGTTCTACTGGGTAGGCATGAGAGGAGCCATCGAGAGGTGGTGCAGAGACTGTGGCCCGTGCCACCTCAGAAGAAAAGACCGAGCCAGCCAGAAGACTCCCCTGCAGCCCATCATCACCAGACAGCCACTGGAACTGGTAGCCCTGGACCATGTGAAACTGGCTCCAAGCAGATCTGGGTATGTCTACGCCCTCACAATCGTAGATCATTACTCCCGGTTCCTGGTGGTGGTCCCGGTCAAGGACTTAACGGCTCAAACAGCAGCTAGAGCCTTCCAGCAGCACTTCTGCCGTCCACACGGGTACCCGGACCAAGTGTTGACAGACCAAGGACCAGCCTTCGAAGCGGAGGTCTTCCAGGAGTTCTGCAACCTGTATGGCTGCAAGAAGATAAGAACAACGCCCTATCACCCTCAAACCAATGGACTCTGCGAGAAGATGAACCAGGTGGTGATAGATCTGCTAAAAACGTTGCCCCTGGAAGAACGCAGTCTGTGGCCTGAGAAACTGCCCGATCTGGTGGACCTGTATAACCACATCCCTGTAGGTTCCACCAACTGTACCCCGGCTTACCTAATGAGAGCAAGACCTGGTAAGCTGCCTATTGACCTGGATATGGGAGTCCTGACGCCTGAGGATACCTCGCCAGAGGCAGACTGGGATACAGAACGGCAGCAGCAGTATCGGAAAGTACAGGAGAGCGTCGAGCGAAGTCTGTCTCAAGCTAGAGAAAGGCAAGAGAAGGCTTATAACCAGTATGCTCCCGCTGTTCCCCTGGTACCTGGAGAGCAGGCCTTGAAGAGGAAGAGGCGGCTCCACAAGTTGGACGACCAGTGGGAGAAGGACCCGTACACCGTACTGCCATCAAGCCATGAGAACCCAAAAATCTGCGTAATCAGTAAGGATGGAGGAGAAACCACAGCCATTGTCTCCAGAGACCACCTGAAGAAGTGTCCCGAGCAGCTGCAAAGCCCTGAAGAAGATCAAGGAAACCCTCAACCCGCAGAGGAAAGGGAAGAAATGATCAGTACCGTACTCGGAGACTTCCCCCGGTCTTGGACACAAGTAAACGGAGCTGTCGTGGTACCCGTCCTCACCTTTCTCCAGCCAGCCCCGCAAGTGCCTACAGAGGAACCGGTAGAGCTGGAAGAGCAGCCGGCCCAAGAGGCAGAAGAGTCCACACCAGCAGTACAGGAGGATCAACCCTCTGCTAGTAGTGAGCCTGCCGTGCCCCTAGTGAGCCAAAGAGTGCGCAGACAGCTGCCCAGCTTACCCATAACACCTCCTACACCCTGTAGTGCCGAACCAGTTAGTGAGCTCCGTAGGTCCACTAGAGTCACTAGAGGTCAGATGCCCGCTCGCTGGAGAATCTAAACTAATGCACTGTGAATTTAACTGTTAACTGTTTATGGTTTATGTTTGTTGCCTGTTATTAATTATGTTTCTCAGTTACCCTGCAGATTTTTATGGACTAACAGGTTATGGACGTTGGATAACCGGAACAATTTTGTAGATAGTTGCACTTTGGTGCCTCTTGCGAAGACGGCCGCGGAAGAGAAAACCTGTCTGGCGTGGCCTCCTTGCGGCCCAAAGTAGTTAGTCTACCCTTGCAGCCACGCCCAAGGACAATGCAAGGGGTTTGCTTTGGACAGGTCCCCTACTTCGCTTAAAGTTTCACCATGGGTGACATGGACACCCTCTTGCTTCAAAAACTTCACCTTGGGTGATATGGACACCCGGTTGCGGACACGCCGTGACCTTTAAAGAACTAAAGCTTCTTGTAAATATGTTATTGTGTTATTGTTATACCCTGTATTTATGTTTCTTTAAAAAAATGTGTTTAGTCCCGGAGTATTAAAATTTACTAGGGGGGAATGTGACACCCCAGGGGTCTGGTTGCCACAGTAATAGAGATATTATGTCTGAGAGCAAGTGGGAGGTTTCTCTGGTCAGGAGCCCTAAGCATGCAACACTGCCCACCCAGACCTGGGAGGGGAGGAATCTGCCCTTATAAACTGGGTCTGGGGCGGGATTAGAGCAGACAGAGACAGAGCCTGCAGAACAAGCAGAGCAGTCAGAGCCTGGAGAGGGAAAGTGACAACAGGAGCTCTGTAGGAGCAGAGGCAGAAGGCCAGGGGCTGTGAGCAGAGATATAGCTCGCCCTGGCTGAAGTTACTAAAACCGGACACAGGAGTCCGAGGCTGTGGGGACTGATATATACCCAGCAGCAGAAACCAGCCGGCAGGGGATTCCAGGTCCTCTGGCCATAGAAGCCCGGAGGCTCAGTCACAAAGAAGGGACCAGCGCCGCCATCCAGGAGCAGAGGCTAACAGAAGGCCCCAAGTCACCAGCCATACGGGTGAGCACCACACGGTATACTCAGGGACGTGGGCTACTTGTAACCGCTGACAGCAAGGTAGCCAGGAAGAGTGCAGATAAACGGGGAGGCCTACAACTCCACCTGGCCAGGGGAACTCCTGCTTGCTCGCAGACTGACCAGGCCCCTTATACTAGCCAGTACTCCCGGGAGGGTCTGCCTTGTACCATCAGTAAAGACCCTGAACTGCACCTCACGTCTCTGTGATTCCTTGCCGCACCAGCACCATTAGCACTGGGACCCTCACACCATCACTCCCATCATCTCTCACATTAGCTGCCCTGAGGCAATACTTCTCCCGTGGGGAGTTATTCCATACTCAGCTGCGCAAACAACATCAGCCTCAGCGGTCTGCAGCGCAGCGGCGGTCCCCACTGACCGCAATCCACGGGTGGCGTAGTCGGACATTTGCTATACATTAAGACTGCCACTGGTTTGACCACCCTGGGCACGGACCGGGTCACCGCCACACGGAGACTACAACCCCCAGCATTCTACAACAGGCCCGGTTCCGGGTTCCCCTGCACAACACAGGCCCAGGGGGCGCGTCATATGCACATGCCAATTTTTAGTTATTTGATCCCATAAATGTAATTTTTGCCTATATTTTTCTCACTTCACTTCACCAACTTAGAATATTTAGTGCTAATAGATCACACACAAATCGGATTACAAAAATATTTAAACACAGGTCGTAATGTAACAAAATAGGTAAAAATCCAAGGGGGTAAATACTTTCGCAAGCCACTGTATATATTACACAATGTTAAAATTTGGCATATCACAGTCTCTGCCGAAATATTAGTTCTGTCCCAAAAAACACCTTTAAAGGGAATCTGTGACAAGGTTTTTGCCACCTAATTTTAGAGCAGCATAATATAGAGGCAATAACCATGATTCCACCAATGTGTCACTTACTGGGCTGCTTGCTATAGTTTTGATAAAATCACTGTTATATCCAAGGAAATTATCACTAGAGGACTAGTAAACCTGTTACCGTGTGGTCCTCCATATTCATGAACTTTGTATAACTTCACCCCGGTCCCTTTTCACTGATTGGCAGCTTTCGGTGTATACTGTGCATAGACAGAAATTTGCCAATCAGTGGTGTGGAGGGCAGGGTTATACATAGCTCAGCATTCAGATAACTGGTAGATCTGCTGCAACTATGACAGTGAGTTTATCAAAACAGCAGCAAACAGCCCAGTAAGTTATACATTGCTGGAATAAGGGTCTCTGCTCCTACATAATTCTGCTTTCAGATAAAGTAGCAAAAACCTGGTGACAGATTCCTTTTACTGATATTGTAAAATTAATTTTTATAGAAGTTACCATTGGAATCATTCTTCTACTGGGCCCAATGTCTGACACTGTCTTTAACTTCATATTACGGACTTACAGGGACTCCACATTCCGTTACACAGTGTCCGTGTCCTTCATGAACCAATTGTTTTTAAAGGGAATCTTTCAGGGGATTTTTGCTATGTAATCTGAAGACAGCATGATGTAGGGCAAAGGTCCCCAACCTGTCTGACTTTGACAGCTATATTCAGCTGTGAAAGAGGGTCGCGAGCCACATCCAGCTCCTGCACCACTCACAGTAATGACACCCAGAGCCCCCATTACCGTTATAATGACAGCCAAAGCTTTTCCACTGAAATCACACTAAGCCAGCATGCCAAGCTCTAGGATTTCCTATCTTACCCCATTCAGATTTGCCCTTCTGTGCAGGACTACACGCAAAAGTGACCATCTACTCTTAATAGTCTGTTTACTACACCTGGTGCTAATGGACCAAACTGGCAAACAGCCGTGAGCCACACATCATTGGCCCATGTGCCATATGTAGCTCTCAAGCTACAGGTTGGGGACCCCTGATGTAGGGGATAAAACACAGAACTCAATGTTGTGTCACTTATCAAGCTGTGTGTTGTTGATTACTTTAACTGAAGGTTTTATCACTTGGTGATTATCATTGCTGTGACTAGCTGGCATGCACTTGCTAGTCCAACTCCACCCTCTCCTGTGACAAGCAGCTCACTGTCTATAGACTATGTGTACACACAGAGCCTGGTGTGGGCGAGGTTAGCTTTCTCAGCTCTGTTACAGTCTACATCTATGAATTCAGATTGTTTCAGAACAGCTACACCCAGTAATCTAAGTGATACATCATTGGATTCAGCTTCTCTGTCCCTGCATCAGGCTGCTCTCAGATGAGGTAGCAAAAACATGCTCACAGATTCCCTGTAATATTTTTTTTTATAATCAACTGATAATCCAAAATATGCTATAATGCCAGTTTTAATGAATTCTAGCGTATTCATATTGTACACAATAGATAAAGAAATCATACTTTTTGCCTCCGAATAAAAAACTTATTTGAAATGAATTTGCGCTTATATAATTTCACATTTTTCATGTTCATCCTTTTCATTTCTATCCATTCAATGTGAATGGCTTGTTCTGATGAATAGAATGAGATAAAATATTAATTGTCTGGAAAGTTAAAATGCGTGTCACGGGAGAAAAAAAAAAAGAAACATGTGCACACGCATACACGCTAGTGTGGGGTTGCCTTAGTAACCAACAAAATTAATAAAACAATGCACAACTGTTTTTACATAATGAGGAGTGCAGAAAAGGTAACATACAGTACAAGTATCCTAGCAGGATGAAGCGTGCTGCCTGCCATCTGACTGATCTGCAAACCTCCTGTGATTGCAGCACATTGCTCTGCATTGCTATTGTTTGTGCTGTCAGTGCAATTATCAGCTACTAGATTATTATAACATAGGAGAATATGCAGCACGGAATATTCTCAAGGTCCCCTGTGCGAAATGCAGAACGCCTGTATCCTTTATGGGTCTATACTCATCCGCCACATGTTGTTCCTGTAAATGAAATATTTGCATAGTGTTCTACCTGAAATAAAACATTCTACCCGTGTTCACCCTTACGTAACGCAAAGTGGATTGAATGCAAGAAGAAAAAAAAAAAGAGCAAGAGAGAAAGCTGATGCGATACCTATGGTAACACGGTTAATCAAATCGGCTTTTAAATGTTGTCATGAATATTACATTAACCTTAGTGGAGCCTTATGATGTTTGAGAAATGTGTCTCATCATATGAAAGAAAAAAAAATGTCTATTCGTATAGGATCAAATAAAGCTTTTTATTAAAAAAAAAAAGATGGAAAAAAAAACCCATCCAACTCCTCCTACTCTATCTGTGCCTGCAATTCAGAGCCAGCACAGGGAGTGAAAGACAGGGAAATTTATTTCTAATGCACACCAGTGCTTGAAGCAGCAGGGAGAGTGAGAGCAGGGAAGAGATCTGCCTCTCCTTCCACCCACAGTAATCAGCTATTAAGGAGATCTGGATTTACATCACTTCTGCTGGGGGACTTGGAGCTGCAGGTTAAATAAGATTGCACAGATCACAGGGATTGATGGTAATCCTATTGACACTTGCAGAGGGGAGTTTGTGCCATCATCATCTTCCAGGCTTGGTTGGGTGATATTTGTTGTGCTTGGTGCTACAACTGCAGTCTTTTAGTAACATGTATCCTGCTTTGGCTTTGGATGCTTTACAGATCCACCCTTCCTTATAGCAATCAAGTGCTAGGCAATGGTTTTTACTTCGGGGATCGTACATGTCTCACTGCTCTAAGATTAGTTTTTTTGGCCTCTCTTGGGATTTCTTTAGCTCACTTCATTTGGCTGCATGCTGGAAAGGGAAATTGCTCACTTTGGTAACAGCCCTGTGTTGTTGTAATAATAATCATTAATCTTAACCTTATCTGAAAGCGGAAAAAGGAGAGAGATACAAAACAGCTCTCTAATTGAGGAGTCTCTAAAGATATAAACCCTGCACGGAAATAAGACTGGGAGACGCTAGGAAAATAATCATTTTCTATGGTTAAATTGGTACCCTTGTTCTGGAGAACTGATCACAATCTCTTATTATGCAACAACAAGGATTTCTTCGTTCTCAGGGTGTCTAAGCTGCTGGATTGCTTTTCGCCCAAATCAATGTGGTTTCTTTGGAACATTTTCAGCAAAGGAACGCATATGCTGCAGTGTCTTTGTGGCAAGAGTCTTAAGAAAAACAAGAACCCAAGTGGTAAGCATGATAAAAATGCACATTGCATGATTCTACCTTCATCCCATTCTATTGCTGGCTTCTGAGGAGCACTAGATCTTTAATGAGAATACAGAAGAAAATCATCTTGCCATGAGGCCGATGCAATGTTTGTGTTCTGTACCTTAAGCTTTTATTTTATTTTTTTCTATTTAATTGGCTTGAAAAGATACGTCATCCAGGTCTGGTGTGTGCCCATTTTCTAAAGGAGTGGCAACTTTGTTTGTTTTGTATTTTTTGTTCAGTACATATTGTAAATGCAGGTGACTGGCATGTAGGCACCTTTCTGTGAAAGCCCTAGCTTTGTACTTGACCTGTATACATTCACCATGGCACTGGCATCCTGTAATACTTTCAGATTAGCTGACAAATATTCCAAACACGAACAACCTCTCAAAAGTAGAAAAAAAAAAATCCAAAACAGTGTCAGGCTGTTACACATTTCTGCCTCTTCATAATGCCCGGAAAGCATGGCAGTGCCATTCAGAGGAAATCACAAGCTAAGTGAATATATTGTAAAGATTTGTTTCTTTATATTACAAATACATACAAGATGTGATTTCCATGCAGCATCGTTGGCGCTTTTATGTGATGCAGTGAAAACAGCCAGCACAGGGTTAATATTTGCAGTATACTGTGTAGGCTTCTTCCAGCAGGAGATTAACAGCATTTCTTAGTCCCATTCATTTTTCAGGACACCTTTTGTGAGGCTCATCGGGGCTTTATTCAATAATATCATAAAGGAAAGCCATGCATTCTCAGGCTTATTTACACTATTGCTTGTTATTTTATGTAGGGAACGGCTCTCGCTGCCCCTGTATTTGGTATCTCCCCGTGGCCTGCGTTTTTTCTGTTGGAGGAAGTGTAGACAGGGGGCTACATGAATAAAATGAAACATTTTCTGTTGGATTCCTCTGGTCCTGCATGACCTGCAGTTCCTTTAGCTCCCAGTCCCATGAAGAGCAATGAATCCCTGGTTTGCCTCTGACGTTGGCACTGCAGTGTAGTAGATCATAGATTTTTTTTTTCTCCTTTCCAATTGTGACATATTCCCAACATCAACAAACAGCAGAACCTGTAGGGTGACACTTCCCTGGGCTCTGACAATATTGTAGGGTTCGCTGCACGTTTCCTCGTTATTTCAGGGTGTATAGACTGAGGCAATGCTTTGCTGGGCTGGGATTTTCGAAGTGTGTGTTGTCATATCATTATGCAGCAAAGAGCACTTCTTAGAATACCAAAGAGGTGGAATTCTCCTGGCCGTCCTCTTGCAGGTCTGAGGGCCAGGTCCTTGTTGTGTTACCCACTCTGGAGGGTACCAGTTCACACAGGTTCTCAATTACTGCAGTGAGCTAGAAGAGGTTAGATGCTGCTTTACCTTGACTCTATTGAGAAGCAAGAAACGTACACTCCAGGCATAGTCAGGATGCCTGCATTGCCTGCTTTACATGTAGGCAGCATTGTAGATGCATAAGAAAACCAAGAAGCACATTTGCACTGGGGTATTTTCAATAGGCCATGGAAACAATGTTACAGTTGCCAATTTTGTGTTCCTATTGTTTAAGGTAAAATATTATGGACATATGTATCCAAATATCGCTTTATTGTTTTATTTTTGTCAACTTATGTACAATATGGGTGTATATGTCTACATTTCTAAGTGCCGTGAAGCAAACTTGTGTTCCAAACTTCTCCACAATCCAAATGTGAAGGCTTTTACTATTGTAAGCAGAATATATGTAAAAAAAATTTATATTTTCACACACACACGTGTATATATGTGTGTGTATTATTTATATATATGTATACATACATACACTTACTTTACATTGCAGTAAGGGATGAACATCTCTACCAACAGTGTACATCAGCTGGATTGAAGGCAGTATAGAGGGCTTTATTCCCAAGGTTCAGATCCTGTAAAGAATTTAATCAATTACCTTTGAGTCCAATGCAATCAATGTAACCCTTAATGCACAAATAAAGGATTCCAGTGAGAGATCTATTCTAGTAAGCGAGCATCCATGGGAACCCATTTGCTCTTGGAAAATTAGGTGGCTCAGTGGAAACTTTCATTCATCATTTGTGCCTTCATTGACATTATTGTTTCTGCTTCCAGCTGATCATTGGATGCTGCACCAACAATATTTTACCTTTTTTCATTTTAATGGGCTACAGTCGCTACTTGGCTGCTACTTTTTTCTTGTTAGGTCAGGTAGCTATTGAAGTTACGATGTTTGAAGACTCTATAGCAAACAAGCACCTATTGACCAGACTCTCTTTAGTAGTTGTTTTTGTGTTAGTAGCACCTTTTCATCTCATTAGTTATTCCTAAACTATCCCAGGATGCTTCTTTGTACATAAATCCTTAAAAATGATGCAACTTCACACGTCTTCGCAGTATGAAATTCTGCTGATCAATGATCTTTATATCCATTTTTGACATAGTTACTGAACTCGTGTTGTGCTCTATACTATACATGTATAAAATGTGACTATTAAATGTTTTATTCTTCAGCCAAGTTTTAAGTTATGTTACCCTTGAACCAAGATTTACCATATGACCTATTAAAAGAAACCTCTCATGAATTCTGAATAGCTGAATACCGAATGCGCTGTGATTTTGATATTCACTGTTTAGAATCAAAATCCAGTTCCTGTATGAACCTCAAGGTAGGGGTGTTTAGGATGGAGGGAAACTATTTACATTGGCCTGCATAGCAGTCTATACATTTTACATACAGCGATTGATATATATCTTCAACAATATCCAACTGGAGCCCAGAGCTGCCTAAGCCTTCACGTGTGGCCAAAAATGTATATGGCTGCTTTTCTGAGAAAAATGATGAAGAGTAAGATGTACGATGAGTAATCTATCCCACCATGAAGAACAGATGAGCAACTCAGTTTTCTCATCTGTTAGAAGAAGATATCTTCCCGATCTTTAACTGTTGTCTTGTGAGGATGTTTGGGTATGAATCGGCTATGTCTAGAAATAAAGATGTAAAATTTAAAAAAGAAAAGAAATTGTGCCTTCCACTTAAAAACGTCCTAGCTGAGTGTATTGTGTAGCCCTTTGGTTTAATGAATAGCTACAATATGATGAGTTAACCACTGCTGATAAAGATAGCTTTGAAGCTCCTAGTACCCCCTAAAACATTAGACCTGGAGTGCCTGTTATCTCGTCATTACCGACATCTTTACCATTGCATGTATACGTAAATTATTTATTTATTATCCGTAATTGTGGCATCTGCCTCCAGCCATTTGTTTTGAACATCTACAAGAGGAACTTCGATATACAATGTGTTCCTAATTTATCTAAAAGTTAGCACTGCTTTAGGGTACAATATTTCATTATGTTTCAAAAAGTTCTACCAAGAACATTGATACATGGATAAGTGTTCCCACTATACTTCCTAAATGGCGCAGTTTTAGGAGAAACAGTTGCTTTGTCACAAAGTTACAAGGGACTGTGGGCACTTACACGATCCCTCGAACTAGGGGTGCCCTAGGCTATCAGTTCCCTAGATTACCCCGGATGGTGGAGATGCCGGGGTCTCATATCTTGTTATGCTCCTATCTTAACTCTTATCTGTTCCCTCCCCCACCCAGGGAGGTGTGAGGCTGAAGTGTAAAGCCCCCATCACACTAAGCGAGATCGCTAGCGAGATCACTGGTGAGTCACAAGTTTTGTGATGCAACAGCGACCTCAGTAGCGGTCTCGCTAAGTGTGACACATAGCAGCGACCAGGCCCCTGCTGTGAGATCGCTGGTCGTGTCGGAATGGCCTGGACCTTTTTTTGATCGTTGAGGTCCTGCTGGGTAGCATGCATCGGTGTTTTTGACACCTTACCAACGACCTCGTTGATGACTCAGAACTGAGACACATAGGCGTGCATTTGCGTTGCATTATCACCATATCGTTGCTGCGTCGTGGGGAAGATCTGACTGTTTGACATCTCACCAGCGACCACATAGCGATGCAGCAATGATCCCTGCCAGGTCATATCGTTGTCGGGATCGCTGTAGCGTCGCTAAGTGTGACGGTACCTTAAAGGAAAACACTAACCAGACAGACAGAGGTAAACAGATTGGGATAAAAAAAAACTACAATCATACAAATACACTCATACAAATCATACAAAACAACAGAGTGGGAAACAGGGGAGGAATAGGAAGGAGAAACCAAATGAGAGAGGATAAGGATAAACAGGCACACCAACTTCTCTCAGAAATCTCCAGAAAAACTCTCCAGCTACCAACTCCAAACATTGAACTTTCTTCTTCAACATCAAACCAGGACTTAGAACCGTCACTTGCAACTCCCAAGTGTTGGTGGCAAGCATATCTATCAGAGGGAAGTGGCCAACACAGAACAGCTGAAAATTCAGAATGGAAAGCTCCAGGATATCAACTGAACTGATTAACCCTTGCAATGACAGAGCAAGGAAAACCTGTACTGCTTAATAGGATGGCGAAGCAGTTCTAATCAGTGCTGGAGTTCGTGTAACCAGACGCAGCGATCTTCTGGCCCCTCTCTGTCTCGGTATCCCTGTGACATGCTTACTCTGAACCAAAGTCCATTTGCTCATGTAAAGTTCCAGTTTTTGAAGTAATAAATCTACATTAATATATTTTATAAGTATTAGCACATACCCAATATATTGTGCATACTTATGCTTCTGGCCTACAGCATTATACACTACTCAAAAAAGTAAAGGGAACACTCAAATAACACATCCTATATCTGAATGAATGAAATATTCTCATTGAATACTTTGTTCTGTACAAGGTTGAA
The DNA here is from genome assembly GCF_046119375.1 of Phyllobates terribilis. Lineage (NCBI taxonomy): Eukaryota > Metazoa > Chordata > Amphibia > Anura > Dendrobatidae > Phyllobates > Phyllobates terribilis. The sequence continues at coordinate 294,853,840 of NW_027362762.1, forward strand.
TGTGCTGACAACAAAATCACACAAAAATCATCAATGGAAAACAAATTTATTAACCAATGGAGGCCTGGATTTGGTGTCACCCCCAAAATTAAAGTGGAAAACACACTACAGGCTGATCCAACTTTGATGGAATGTCCTTAAAATGAGGCTCAGTATTGTGTGTGGCCTCCACGTGCCTGTATGACCTCCTTACAATTCCGGGGTATGCTCCTGATGAGGTTGCGGATGGTCTCCTGTGGGATCTCATCCCAGACCTGGACTAAAGCATCCGCCAACTCCTGGACAGTCTGTGGTGCAACGTGACGCTCAATCGGATTCAGGTCTGGGGAACGGGCGGGCCAGTCCATAGCTTCAATGCCTTCAACTTGCAGGAACTGCTGACACATAAGTTCTGGCATTGTCCTGCATTAGGAGGAACCCAGGGCCAACCGCACCAGCATATGGTCTCACAAGGGGTCTGAGGATCTCATCTCGGTACCTAATGGTAGTCAGGCTACCTCTGGCGAGCACATGGAGGGCTGTGCGGCCCTGCAAAGAAATGCTACCCCACACCATTAATGACCCACTGCCAAACCGGTCATGCTGAAGGATATTGCAGGCAGCAGATTGCTCTCCACGGCGTCTCCAGACTCTGGAACGTCTATCACATGTGCTCAGTGTGAACCTGCCTTCATCTGTGAAGAGCACAGGGTGCCCGTGGCGACTTTGCTAATCCCGGTGCTCTGTGGCAAATGCCAAGCATCCTGCATGGTCTTGGGCTGTGAGCACAACACCCATCTTTGGACGTCGGACCCTCATACCACCTTCATGTAGTCGGTTTCTAACCATTTGTGCAGACACATGCACATTTGTGGCCTGCTGGAGGTCATTTTGCAGGGCTCTGGCAGTGCTCCTCCTGTTCATCCTTGTACAAAGGCGGAGGTAGCGGTCCTCCTGCTGGGTTGTTGCCCTCCTACTGCCCCATCCACGTCTCCTGGTGTACTGGCCTGTCTCCTGGTAGCGCCTCCAGCCTCTGGACACTACGCTGACAGACACAGCAAACTTTCTTGCCACAACTCGCATTGATCTGCCATCCTGTATGAGCTGCACTACCTGAGCAACTTCTGTGGGTTGTAGAGTCCATCTCATGCTACCACGAGTGTGAAAGCACCACCCACATTCAAAAGTGACCAAAACATCAGCCAGAAAGCATTGGTACTGAGATGTGGTCTGTGGTCCCCACTTGCAGAACCACTCCTTTTATTGAGGGTGTCTTGATAATTGCCAATAATTTGCATCTATTGTCTATTCCATTTGCACAACAGTATGTGAAATTGTCAATCAGTGCTGCTTCCTAAGTGGACAGTTTGATTTCACAGAAGTTTGATCTACTTGGAGTCATATTCTGTTGTTTAAGCGTTCCCTTTATTTTTTTGAGCAGTGTATATCAGACTCAGCTAACATCAAAAGTAGTGTATGGTATACAAGTAATATTAATTTTTATGCCCTTGGGTCTTCTGTCTCTAAAACTTTTGAGTTCAAACAAGTATATGTGGCTCTGTACTTAGTTTTGTGAGCGTGAAGTGTTTCCAGCAAAATTAATATTTGATGGATATACTTACCTGCCAACGTTCCCGAACAGAAATTCAACACAAAATAGGTCACTACCCTGATATACAGTAAGTATTCCTACTTCAATCTAAAATTCCCTTTATTCCCTGCTTCTTTTTTGCCAAATGTTGTTGCTCTTACATGACACAATCTGTGTGTATACTGTATGTGTATATACATTGTCTCAAAGCTAAAAAACATCTTAACACCAGACACTATAGTACTATATTAGGTTGCTCTGTAGATATATTTGTGTATTGTTTTGCTGTTACATGTCCAATGTAATAGTGTAGAATAATAAGTAATATCACATGTATTCTTAAATTGTGAAATTGGGTTTTGGAATTTTCCATTTGTAGGATTTCATGACCTTTTTATTACGTATCATCAAAGGGGACTTCAAGCATGACCATTTATAGATTGACTGGCTTCACATTGGATGTTTTTATGACTCTCATTTTCTAATGCTATTATTGAGTACAAATGAAAACTGCATTCAGACATGGGCTGTCAGGGATAATTTCTGTGTCCAGTCACATGGACCTTACTTTGCATACAACATACAAATGCATGAACATGCAGTAACACATAGTACTTTTTGTTTTCAGAAATCTGCTATGACGATGACAGCCGAAAACATCAAGCATTTTTGCTGAAATTTTTTTGATGATGCTTTGTTTCCGAACTATACCAGGAGTCAAAACTGATCTGTGATGAATGGGTCTGACTGTTTAACAAAGTGCCATGGCACCACTAATCTTTTGCTTGGGCTGTTGCTATACACATAAGGTTGTCAGTTGCTCCCACCAATAACTTAAAGGGTTAACCCCAATTTACTATGTATTAAAGTTCATCCCCTCTTACGTGGTAATTTGGTTTTCACTTTTTTTTGTTTATTGCTTGTTGTCCAGATTACCTGTCAGTACTTCATTCTAGCGCTGTTGGACAACTATGTGCTGTGCTTACAAGCTCTTCACAAAAGAGTTTGTGATCCCTGGTCTAAAGCTGACCAGGAATGCTGGAGCGCACAGTTTGCAGCATCAGAGAAGCACAGTAGCACAGTAGTACTGAATCTGGCTGCCATTGGGTGCAAAGACACAGCCACCTCATCATTGGAGAGCACAAAGTTTGGAGAAGCAGTATAGTGATCCGAACTGTCAGTCACCCTGCAGCGCACTGCCCCTGAACAAGCAGAAACTGTGAGTTTGGGAAGTAGTGTACTCCTGATGGTCTCAAGTAGTCAGCTGCAATAGATCACCCATGTCATCCTTCCGTATATCTTGAATTTCATATGGAGGCATATAAAATAATGTCACTGTTTCATATGACTCGCATTAGAAAAAAAACGAGGAAATGTTCAATTATGTGCTGTGTTAGTTATTTAGCCCCCATGAAGCATTTTTTCATGGCTAGGCATTATTTTCTTGCTAGTGAGCCTTCTAAAGGTCAGCACAGAGGTGTCAATAGATAAGTTTTCTTAAATTTGATTAAAGACTTCCAATATTTAATGAATCAAATTAAATATGTTATCACAATATGCTAACAAAACCTTTGGCAAGCTGCATTTGAAATCACAACGATTGGGCGGCTGCATATAGGTACATAACATAAACATCTCATGGCAGAGTATCTCACAATCATGTTTCTTTTTGTGTTCATTTTATGCCACACATCCCAAAATATGTCGGGAAACAAATAAATGGTAACAAAGGAAACATCTTTATCTCTGAAATACAGCACCATATGGCAAATTGCTATGCAGGTCTGTACTCCAGCTGCTAGTGAGTCTCCCTTCCATTCTGGTAGCTGTAAATACAGTGCATAGTAAGTTTAGTACAGTGGTGGCCAAAAGTATTGGCACCCCTGCAATTCTGTCAGATAATACTCAGTTTCTTCCTGAAAATGATTGCAATCACAAATTCTTTGGTATTATTATCTTCATTTAATTTGCTTGCAAGGAAAAAACACAAAAGAGAATGAAGCAAAAATCAAATCATTGATCATTTCACACAAAACTCCAAAAATGGGCCAGACAAAAGTATTGGCACCCTCAGCCTAATACTTGGTTGCACAACCTTTAGCCAAAATAACTGCGAACAACCGCTTCCGGTAACCATCAATGAGTTTCTTACAATGCTCTGCTGGAATTGTAGACCATTCTTCTTTGGCAAACTGCTCCAGGTCCCTGATATTTGAAGGGTGCCTTCTCCAAACTGCCATTTTGAGATCTCTCCACAGGTGTTCTATGGGATTCAGGTCTGGACTCATTGCTGGCCACCTTAGAAGTCTCCAGTGCTTTCTCTCAAACCATTTTATAGTGCTTTTGGAAGTGTGTTTTGGGTCATTGTCCTGCTGGAAGACCCATGACCTCTGAGGGAGACCCAGCTTTCTCACACTGGGCCCTACATTATGCTGCAAAATTTGTTGGTAGTCTTCAGACTTCATAATGCCATGCACACAGTCAAGCAGTCCAGTGCCAGAGGCAGCAAAGCAACCCCAAAACATCAGGGAACCTCCGCCATGTTTGACTGCAGGGACCGTGTTCTTTTCTTTGAATGCCTCTTTTTTTTCCTGTACACTCTATGTTGATGCTTTTTCCCAAAAAGCTCTACTTTTGTCTCATCTGACCAGAGAACATTCTTCCAAAACGTTTTAGGCTTTCTCAGGAAAGTTTTGGCAAACTCCAGCCTGGCTTTTTTTATGTCTCGGGGTAAGAAGTGGGGTCTTCCTGGGTATCCTACCATACAGTCCCTTTTCATTCAGACGCCGACGGATAGTATGGGTTGACACTGTTGTACCCTCGGACTGCAGGGCAGCTGGAACTTGTGTGGACGTTAGTCGAGGTTCTTTATCCACTATCCGCACAATCTTGCGTTGAAATCTCTCGTCAATTTTTCTTTTCCGTCCACATCTAGGGAGGTTAGCCACAGTGCCATGGGCTTTAAACTTCTTGATGACACTGCTCACGGAGGACACAGGAACATTCAGGTCTTTGGAGATGGACTTGTAGCCTTGAGATTGCTCATGCTTCCTCACAATTTGGTTTCTCAAGTCCTCAGACAGTTCTTTGGTCTTCTTTCTTTTCTCCATGCTCAATGTGGTACACACAAGGACACAGGACAGAGGTTGAGTCAACTTTAATCCATGTTAACTGGCTGCAAGTGTGATTTAGTTATTGCCAACACCTGTTAGGTGCCACAGGTAAGTTACAGGTGCTGTTAATTACACGAATTAGAGAAGCATCACATGATTTTTCAAACAGTGCCAATACTTTTGTCCACCCCCTTTTTTAGGTTTGGTGTGGAATTATATCCAATTTGGCTTTAGGACAATTCTTTTTGTGTTTTTTCATTGAAGACAAATTAAATGAAGATAATAACACCAAAGAATTTGTGATTGCAATCATTTTCAGGAAGAAACTGAGTATTATCTGACAGAATTGCAGGGGTGCAATACTTTTGGCCACCACTGTAGTTCGCTTCCTTTGGCATCTGATAGTGCGACTTCTCAGGTCTCTGGCAGCGATATATCTAGGCCCCAGTATATTCCCTGCATAGAGTTAGTTATGAAGTATAGAGCAGTGAAGGTAAGTACTCCTTACTTGTTCACAAGTCAACCCTAAGAAGCAGCCTTGCTTTGGAAATATTTCAGAGCAAACCACTGTATCCATAAAAGTGAATTTAGCAATGATGAAGGTATCTGTAAGGAACACTTTTATGGAGACTGGGTTGATCAATTTCACCACAAATGAGATGAGAAGAATGACATTTCAAAGGTAGGAACAATGTATTGGAAAGGCAGATCAACATCCTTGGCTCTACAGAATGGAGTTTTGGTCCATGTTTTCCTACATGTATATTTTTGCCGAATTGGTTATTTCATCCGACCAGATATAAAAAATAAAACTTGTGGTGTTTCCTTCTCATGCTTTGATGTCCACATATTTTGGGTAAAACATGAAAATGTATCTTATGGTTTTTTTTTTCCCAGCATCTCTAACCACAAGTGATCAGCTGTTATCTCCTAGACAAGCAGCGTCTAGCTATATGTATTTATCCTGCAGATAAAATAGTCTTCACTTCAGTTCTAGTTCATAATGGGGGTCCAAAGTGGGGAAAAAAAACCCTCTATGATGTCAATATGGGCCTAAAGGAACACGTGGACAGGGATTGTCAATATAAGAGAAGCTCTTTTAATGCAAACTTTCAGTATATGTCCCATATTTCAGCAATGGGAAGCATTTTTATTTCAAGGCTGCTCATACAGCCTAAATCATGTTATCTTTGGCACATTCAATGTCAGAATACTAGAAATAAGTATATCTTTCCCGGCTGCCAGGTACTGATGCTAATCTTAGTTATTCCTTCCTTCTCCTGCCTGCTAACCTTACAGATTGCTCTGGCTCTGATCACAGCAAAAGGCAAAGCTGCAAAAAGAATCGGCTTATTCAGAAAATAGGAAGTCATGATAACACGACTTTCTACTTACTAATTAGCTTATGGCTACTATTCCAGGTCTTCTGTACAGCCTTGGGTGATGTCAGAATGCTGAGTAATATGGAAGGGGGAGTAAAAGCTGTGGATGTGCCAGTCCTAATGAGAATGAGCTTGTGAAGGTGAAATCATAGAGATCATCTTTTGACTGAGAAATGTTTTAAAGAAGTTGTCCACTACTTAGACAACTCCTTCTCATACCCCACTCTTGGCCCTGATAAAACTGAAAAGACTATTTTCACCTCCCGTGCCGGCGCCGTTCCAGCGGTGTTGGCACTTGCGGTCTCAGGGTTCCCATGCAGTTGTTGTGACACATGGGCCCGTCACCCAATCTGCGCTGGCATCACCCCGGGACCACGAGTGCCGACACCAGGGGAATGGCACCAGGACAGGAAGTGAGTATAAGCTTTTTTTATTTTATTGGGCCAAACATTTAGATCAAGAAGGAGTTGTCCTAGTAGTGGACAACCTCTTTAAGGCTTAGTTGCCATTTTGAGGTCAAAGCCACTGTGATCTGCTAGTATTTCAAATTGGCTGTAGCTAGTAGCCATCTGAATGTCATTGGCCACGTCACGCTACTTTCAGCTGTAGTGAATTTGAAACCAACGCCGATCTGCATGGCACAGCTCAAAATGGCTCCAACATCTGAACACAGCCTTCAATGGGTATTATTGCTCCAAGGGCTTGTTCACATGCCATACTTTTGCCACGATTTTTCCTCATATTTTTGCTGCATTTGCAGTGTTTTACAGTACCAGCAAAGTGTATGAGATTTCTGAATTCTTGTCAACATGCTGATTATTTTTTGCTTGCAGATTTGAACCATCAAAGCTTTTTTTTCAAATCTGCAGCATGTCAGTTCTTTCAGTGCTTCTGCAGTATTTTTCTTCCATTCAAATGAACAAGAAAAAAACATAAGTGAAAACTCATGCAATAATGCAACAAAAACGTGCATACTTTGCACACTGTTTTTCCTGCCACCACTTTTTTGCTGCAAATACTCAACATGTGCACAAAACCTTAGGGTATGCGCTCATAGCGTCTTTTCAACACCAGTATAGTTTTTAAAGCAGAAGAAGACGCATCAAGACAACAACTCCGGTGTTCTTCCTCAAGCGTCTTCCTTGTCATATGTTATGCTGGTGGCTTTTTTAAAAGTTTTATATATAAAATAGTGGCGTCTTGTAAGCAGAAGTCACCAGAAGAATGGAAAGGTTACTTCTTTTACCGCTTCAATACTTTGCTTGACGAGTGGTGAAAAAAGACTGAACATATGTACAGAAAGTCATTTTTACATCCACCTGAACAAACCTCTGTGTGCACATACCCTTATAGATTTCCCCCAGAGACTTCCTATCCTACCCTTCATATCTTACAGCAGTTTTGTAATATTGCTATGCCATTTTATTTCTTTATTTTTTTTGCTGGCGTTTTTTTGTGTGGTATTTTTGGTTCATCTTTTTGCCTGTATAATTCTTGCTAAAAAGAAAAAACAAGATAATGCTATGCTAGGTGACACAAAAACCTTTTTCAAAAACTACTTATACCGGACTGAAAAGATCGTTAATTTTCAGCACTATTACAACGCACAAACAATGGAGACTGCTACATATGTACATTTACATGTACATTTACAGAATTGTATGAGATTAGAAAATCATGACTGCTTTTTTTGGAAATGACTCTACTCCATGAACTTTCTGGTAGTACAGTTGGCATGGAACTGAGCTGTAATACCAGGCACAGCACATTGGCAAGAGTGGCACTGTTTCTAAAAGAAAGCAATCTTTTTCTTATCCCCTTTTATGATAATATTAGTATAAATATTAGTAAAACAACAATATATAGGACGGCTCACTTCTGTATTGAATGTAGTGTCAGGATTGAATATTATTGAGACTTGGTCAGAGACCTCAGATAACATCAAAGGTCCGTAAGTAGCGATCACCTGGGATAAAATATGAGAATATTTGGCCTGTCTGCACACAATTACTAGAAAGTAGAACGTCTCAGCAGATGTAGCCGACAACCCAGAGGTTCACTGTCAGCTCAGGGAACGAGGCTATCAGTCATGTGATGGGGGTGGTTGATGAGATGTGTTCATCTAATGTGTGTTATATGATCTATACATATTGGATTGATGCGGTGCTAGTAGTACTCCAATATGTGATTACATCATATACTCTGCAGTGCTTTCTCTATTACTGGTATTTTTTTTACCAGTCCAGACGCAATAGAACTACATTCATTTCTTTATATTTGTCCAGTCCATCCCATGTATTGACGCCAGTACAAGAACATAGTATAGACCAGTGGCGCAGAACCTGCCCATGGCCCACAATAACAGACTGTGCAGTCCTCAGCCATCTGCATGGTGTCTGGTCATGTGTATTTTCCAGAGAAGACCATAGTGGTGGGTAACCATGAATGATGTGGTCATTTCTAGGGCAGAATGGGTAAGTCCTGACTCCTCTAGCACACAAAGGAGGAGATGAGGCCACAAAATCCATTGTAGTTTATCAGTGAAGGGAAATACTCGACTGTTTCATCTTCTGGTATATACAGGTGCTTCTCACTGAATTAGAATATCATCAAAAAGTTAATTTATTTCAGTTCTTCAATACAAAAAGTGAAACTCATATATAGAGTCATTACAGAGTGATCTATTTCAAGTGTATATTTCTGTTGATGTTGATGATTGTAGCTTACAGCCAATGAAAACACAAAAGTCATTATCTCAGTAAATTAAAATAATTAACAAAAACACCTGCAAAGGCTTCCTAAGCATTTAAAAAGGACATTTGTCTGTTTCAGTGTAGGCTCCACAATCATGGGAAAGACTGCTGACTTGACAGATGTCCAGAAGGCAGTCATTGACACACTCCACAAGGTCCCAGAGTTCCAATTTTCATTTGGAAATCAAGGTCCCAGAGTCTGAAGGAAGAGTGGAGAGGCACACAATCCAAGCTGCTTGAGGTCAAGTGTGAAGTTTCCACAATCAGTGATGGTTTGGGGAGCCATGTCATCTGCTGGTTTAGGTCCACTGTGTTTTATCAAGACAAAAGTGAGCGCAGCCGTCTACCAGGAAATTTTAGAGCACTTCATGCTTCCCTCTGCCGACAAGCTTTTTGGAGATGGAAATTTCATTGTCCAGCAGGACTTGGCACCTGTCCACTCTGCCAAAAGTACCAATACCTGGTTTAAAAACAACAGTATATCTGTGCTTGATTGACCAGCAAACTCGCCTGACCTTAACCCCATAGAGAATCTATGGGGTATTGTCAAGAAGAAGATGAGAGACACCAGACCCAACAATGCAGAAGAGCTGAAGGCTGCTATCAAAGCAACCTGGGCTTCCATAACACCTCAGCAGTGCCACAGGCTGATCGCCTGCATGCCAAGCCACATTGATGCAGTAATTGATGCAAAAGGAGCCCCGATCAAGGATTGAGTGCATTTACTGAACATACATTTCAGTAGGCCAACATTTCGGATTTTAAAATCATTTTTCAAGCTGGTGTTATAAAGTATTCTAATTTACTGAGATAATGACTTTTGTGTTTTCATTGGCTGTAAGCCATAATCATCAACATTAACAGAAATAAACACTTGAAATACATCACTCTGTTTGTAATGACTCTATATAATATGAGTTTCACTTTTTGTATTGAAGAACTGAAATAAATTAACTTTTTGATGATATTCTAATTTAGTGAGATGCGCCTGTAGTACAATGGAGAGAGCTGAATGCATGGCCTCTTCCTTTCTGTACTTCCCACACCAATGAGTTTGCTCTACTTTCCAGTAGGAGCCCTAAAAATGGGACCAACGCCTATTAATAATTTATGGCATATACGTTCAATATGTAAATGTCTCAGAAGGTAATACTTTTGTAATATTACAGCGCATGTGGTTGGCTCGATCTGACAATGTGGCCTTCGGACCCCAAAAAGTTGTGTACCCCTGGTATAGACATATAGACTCTACATCAAAAGCGGGAACACAGCTATGTCCTGTGACCAACACTTTTGTAATAATGGTGAAATTACAACCTGTCACACTAGTCTCTAATGTAATAGGCTAAGCAAAACTGAAAACCGCAATGGCAAAATGGATGTAGCCCATGACAATACAATAAGCGCCAAAGCTTTCCTGATACTTGGAAACGGCAGAATTTTTTTTTTTTAAAGCCATGCTTTAGAGATATTAGTGTTTGAGGGAAATGCAGACAGGGCTTACGGCGGTGAATGAAGAGATGCATCACAGAACGAAGGGAAGATATAATTGGATTTGTGAACCCAGATATCAAGTCAGAGGTCTGGTTATTACAACATGACTAAAGAAGGCCACTCTAGTCCAAAAGATTTATTAGTGTGTTAGATAAAACATAACCTTTTCTTCACTATTAAGAGTAGTGTTGAGCCACCCCCGTAGTGTTCGAGTTCGGTTCGGTTCGTCGAACACCCGTGTGTTCGCCGAACTGTTCGTCGAACTGTTCGTCGAACACCTTCGAACACCGTTAAAACCAATGGCAGGCAAACAAAAACACATAGAAACACATAGAAAACACCTTCAAAGGTGTCCAAAAGCTGACAAACTGCTCAGAAGACACAACTAACACATGGAAAAGTGACAAGTACATATAGTCATGCGAAAAGAAAAGAGGTGGAGGAGTAAAAGGAGGGGGAGACACAGATATAGGCATGTCATGCCCTTCTAAAATCCAAAAAGTGAGAAGCCGAGACGGCCAGTCCGCTCCTGCCCGTGCCACCTCCGTGTCGCCGGGTTTGTGCCAGAGCCGCGGTGAACCCTGACGGCCAGCCCCCCTCTCCCAATACTGGTGCCTGTCCGCTGGTGGGTCGAGAGAGCCCCCCTGTGGTGGAGGCAGCTCTAAGCTTTTTAATTTAAATTGTCCCTCTAATTTGAATGAATACACTTTAAATCCATTTACAAGGATCTATTGGAGGGCAAGTCTCATGCCAGCAGCCGCGTAATTCCAGCTCCAGTAGCGTCCACTAAAGCTGCTGCAGTTAAAAAGCTTTTATAAGGATCGAGCTCGGCTGTCCACCGCAAGGCATCCTAGTGCCAGTCCCAGCCCCTATGCCTTGGGGTGCCTCCTGATGCTCTTCACTAAGTATCCCGTGGTCCCGAAGCATTTCCTTTGAAAAAATGAAGTGTCCAAACTACAGGTGGTGTAGCTTGCTTAACAGCCGGGATAATCCGCTGACTAGCAGACCCTGCTACTAGGCACAAAGTATTTCCTGGGCTAGATGCAGTTAAAAATTTGTAAGTAGATACTCTCGTTGGATGCTGAGAAAGCATTCCATAGAGTCTCCTGGCACGCCATATATGATTCTCTTAAAAAGCTTGGGGTAGGGGTCTAGGGGACCCTTTTATAGCCAAAATCACGGCCCTGTATCACAATACGTCACCTAGGCTGAAGATAAATGGAACTGTAGCACCGAGGGCTCGGTTGCTACAGACGTATTGCACCTCACCCAGAGGTGTGATATCTCACTCTCAGATAAGGATGGAGTGTGGATCAGGACCCGACACCTGCATGCATTACACCACATTGCCGTGGGGCAGGGCGACCAATATGCCCCTGAGATGGGCACGACAGTCCCTGTCCCTGGCTGGAGTGGGGGGAGGGAACACTGAGGAAGGGGAACCCTGCAGTGCAGGAGCAGGGAGGAAGCAGTTCCTGGGTGCATTGAGAAGGGAGTATAAAAGGTGGGCACCATCTTAGTTCAGTGCAGAGAAGTCTGAGCAGAAGTGGCAGGGAGCAGGGGCTCTGCATGAGCTCTGCTCCGGAGGCGGGCCTAGTAACAGAGGCCCAGGCCTGCAAGAGGGAGAAGGAAGGAAGAGGAGCGGAGAAGGCTCCAGGAACGAGGAATGAAGGGATCCCAGGGGTGCGGACGGGCGAGTCGCCACCGCACGCCCGAATCCACCTGCGTGGAGGGGTCAGGCCAAAGGGGGAGACCGGTCCCCGAACTAGTGGAGGCAGGAAACGACCCTCAGCTAGAAACCGGAGGCTCTGACATTTTATGTGGCGCAGCCCCTTGCTCCACCCGCTAGGAAGGCACCACATAGGGTCAGGGAAACTGGCGCCAAGTTTACCAAGAGGAGGCCCGAGGCAGCCGGACAGAAGTGTTGGTAAGAAAGGCCAGACAAAGGACACACAAAGGGGGTCCTGTGAAGCGCTCCAAAGTTATCTGGGAGTTGTCTGAGCCCCTCACCTGGTGAGCACAGTACGACGTGGGCAGCCGTTACCTGCAGACGTGGTCTGGATAATAAGAACTGTGAGTAAAGGCCCTGAACTGCATCACTGACTCCGTGTCGTTACTGCTGCTGCCCTGCACCATCACCCCCATCCTCCGCATACACTGCCCTGAGGCTATACTCCTCCCGTGGGGAGTTATGCTACGCTCTGCTGCACCCACAACACCAGCCTTAGCGGTCTGCCCTGTAGCGGCGGTTCACTCTGACCGCAATCCACGGGTGGCATAGTCGGACATTTAAACATCAAAACCACATAAATAGTTCCGCCACTTTTTTGACCGCCCTGAGCCACGGAACCGGATCGCCGCCACGAAGACTACAACCACCAGCATCCACCAAAAAGGGTCCGGCTCCGGGTGTCCCAAGGCCCAGGGGGTGCGTCAGAACATTTTCATCACCTTTCACAATCACCAATGGGACAAGGCAGGGATGTCCTCTGTCCCCTCTCTTATACATCCTAGTGACGGAGCACCTGCTCTCATCAATTCGCCATAACCCCAATATTAGGTGGATTGAGGTGGGAGGCACCGAGTACAAGTGCTCTCTATTTGCTGATGATGTCCTAGTATATATCACTCAATCACATATATCCATCCCTGCTGTTATGGCTGAAATAGATCACTTTGTTACATGGTAAAATTTTAAAATCAATGCAGCGAAGTCTGAGGCCCTCGATGTCTCCCTCCCTAAATCCATATAGGATTCCATCCAGTCCAACTTTCCCTTTGCCTGGCCCTCACAGGGTATCAAATACTTAGGAATTCCTATTTATAGAGACCTCTCCCATCTATGTTATCTTAATTTTGGGCCCTTTATTGAACAATTCCATACAGACCACGGTTGGCAAGTTGGAACTGTGAGATTCACTATGTGCACCACTGGTATTTTGTGGAAAAGCACATGTAAGATTCTGCAACAGTCTCTGCTGATACTCCTGCATGCGTGCATCCCTTTCTATGGCAGGAATAATTTCTGCAAATTTACTTTTGTACCGGGGATCTAACAGTGTGGCAACCCAGTAGTCAGGATTATTTCTAATTCTCACAATTCGAGGGTCATGTTGCAGGTAGTGCAGCAAGAAGGCACTCATGTGTGTTGCGCATCCAGGAGCACCAAGTCCCTGTTGTGTTGGTGGCGAGGTAACAATCATGCTTCCTTCCTCTGTCCTCTCCCCCCAACCTCGCACAACAGAAATGTGATCAAGGTCTCCCTCATCTGATGAGTCTTCCATCAGTTCGTCCTCCACTTCTTCCTGGGCTCCTGCACCTTCCTCACTAGTTTGGCTGCTACCATGCGCCCTGGTAAAATCATCTCCCCCACCCTCACATGCCTGCCGCCCTGGTGCTGCCGACCGTCTGGACCTTGCAGATGTTAGCCCTTCCGCATACAACTCCTCCTCCTCTACTTCCTCCACCTCCTCTTGTGCCACCACCTGACTCCGAATTCTGTTTAACATGTGCTCCAGCATGTAAATCACCGGAATAGTCATGCTGATAATGGCATCGTCAGCACTAAACATCTTCGTCGCCATTTCAAAACTGTGCAGAAGGGTGCATAGGTCCCTGATCTGAGACCACTCCTCCAGCGTGATTTGCCCCACCTCTGAATCTCGTTGGCCCAGGCTATACGTCAGAACGTATTGCACCAGGGCTTGTCGGTGCTGCCACAGTCGCTGCAACATGTGCAGAGTTGAATTCCACCGGGTAGGCACATCGCATTTTAGCCGGTGAAGTGGCAGGCCCAACGACTTCTGTAGAGATGTAAGTCGCTGAGCTGCGGGATGCGAACGGCGGAAGTGAGCACACAGCGACCGTGCCCTCTGCAGAAGGCCATCTAGTCTGGGATAGTGGGCTAAAAATTGCTGGACAACCAGGTTCAACACGTGAGCCATACAAGGCACGTGTGTGACATTGCCCCGGCGAAGGGCCGCACCCAGGTTTGCAGCATTGTCGCACACGGCCTTCCCTGGTTTCAGGTCCAGTGGAGACAACCATTCATGAAATTGGTTCTCCAGAGCTGACCACAACTCCTCAGCTGTGTGACTCACATTTCCCAGACATTTCAATGTAAAAACCGTCTGATGACGTTGAGCCCTACTGCCAGCATAGTAAGGAGGTGTGCAGGATCCCTTCTGCGCAGTTAGAAAGCTTGTGGCATGACCAGACAGGCTTTGGGTGCAGGTGGAAGACCGAGAGGAGGTTGAGGAGGCAGAAGCAGTGGAGGAAAAATGACATAAAGAGGATTGACGCACAACTCGTGGGGACGGCAAGACTTGGACAGCAGCCCCTTGTCCTGCTGTCACCATAGTTACCCAGTACCCAGTCAGCGACATGTAACGCCCCTGTCCATGCCTACTCGTCCAAGTGTCTGTGGTGAAATGCACCCTGTCACACACAGAGTTTCTCAAAGAAGCGGTGATGTTGTGTGCGACATGCTGGTGGAGCGCAGGCACACCTTTCTTTGAGAAGTAGTGCCGACTGGGCATCTGGTACTGGGGCACTGCGACGGACATAAGGTCTCGAAAATCCTCTGTGTCCACCAGGCGGAAAGGCAGCATTTCTGTAGCCAAGAGCTTGCAGATGGTGAAATTCAACCTCTTAGCTTTCTCATGGCTAGGAGGAAATGGTCTTTTACTTGTCCACATCTGAGGGACCGAGGGCTGGCTATTGTGCTTAGACGGGGTTGATAAGGGTGTCCCCGGCAAACTGCCGGTCTGTGAGGAAGATGCAGGCGGACATGTTAGGTTGCCTTGATCCAAAGGTGGTGCTATCGATGTCGGACAGCGCTCAAGACCAGCTGGTGTTACCACCTCCAAAGAAAATGATGACCTGCCAATCACGCTGGCTGTTGCGGGTAAAGAGGTGGCAGGTCTGCGCCCCAAAACAGGTGTGACTGCTGTCCCCCCAGTCACAGAGGATGAAGAGGCCGCGGATGCACAAGATATGGCAGACGGTGGTTGGCCCGGCCGGCTAGACCGCATTGTAGCACACTCAGCTTCCCACTGCAACTTATGCTTCATGTCCATGTGCCGGTTCATGCATGAAGTACTCAAACTATGTATTTTTTGGCCTCTACTTAGCTTTTGCTGACAAATGTTACAGATAACACGAGTTGGGTCATCTTTATCGATCTGAAAAAATGCCCAGGCTATGCAAGGCTTAGCACCCATGCGACCTGAAGAGCCACCACGACTTGTGGTGAGAGGCAGAGTTGTGTTTGAGGATGCAGTTGTTGACGTGCTTCCAGTACTACGTCTCTGTCCAGGAAGGCGCAACCTGACCTCGTCGTCACTAGCATCTTCCTCCACCTCCTCTGCTGACCTCATCTCTTGGCTGACTGTGGGTTGACAGTAAGTGGGATCTCCGACCTCATCATCATCACCCTGTGCGTTATCACACCCGTCGTCCTCAGAGCCAACCTGTTCCTGCCCTGACAAAAAACTAAAGTTGTCGCTCCAATCAGGTATTTGAGTCTTATCATCGTCTTCCTCATTGTCTCCACCAACAGGAGTTACAGTTTGGGAATGAGGGTCTACATTATGGTCAGAACCTTCTGCGTCTGGTCCTGGATCCGACTCATAAAGATTCTGGGCATCAGTGCAGATCATTTCCTCGTCTGGATTCACAGAAGCGCTGGAGTCGACCTCTGATTCCCAGGCTATAGTATGAGTAAACAGCTCTGCAGACTCAACCATCTGTTCTACCTCATACTCAGACGGGCAGCTGGAGATTTGGGAGCTGTGAGGAAGCAAGTGCGATTTGGGTGACACCTTTGAGGACTGGAGTATTTGTGATGTTGAAGTTGATGTGGAGGAGAGCCCACTTAAAGGAGCACTTGATATCCGTTGAAGCACCTGCTGTTTTTGTGCCTCATCTGGAATTTGTAGCGATTGGCGTGGCCGTAAGAAAGGGATCTTATCACATTGTCCGCTAAAAGAAGTAGACATTTTCGTTTGGCTGGAAGATGGTCTTTCTTCTGCACCTACCCCACGGACACAACCTTTTTTCCCCTTCCCAACACGCCTATTCCCCTTTCCACCAGCAGCAGGCCTTTTTCCACTCATTTTGGTGGTTAACTAATTCACAACTCTGGAGTTGTTTGCACAAAAAAACAATGGATGGTAACCGAGCAGAGCTGAGTGGCCAAACTGTGGTATTAGGCCAAAACTATTGGCTGGGTTAGATGCAGAAAAAAAATATTTTTAATTTGCAACCTGATGGAGGTCAGTATAGATGGACTAATAGACCAAGTCCCACACACCGCTAGAAGCCCAAATATTTTTTCAGAGCTAGATGCAGAAATTTTTTTTATTCAATTTGCAACCTGATGGAGGTCAGTATAGATGGACTAATAGACCAAGTCCCACACACTGCTAGAAGCCCAAATATTTTTTCAGAGCTAGATGCAGAAAAAAATTATTTTTAATTTGCAACCTGATGGAGGTCAGTATAGATGGACTAATAGACCAAGTCCCACACACCGCTAGAAGCCCAAATATTTTTTCAGAGCTAGATGCAGAAAAAAATTATTTTTAATTTGCAACCTGATGGAGGTCAGTATAGATGGACTAATAGACCAAGTCCCACACACCGCTAGAAGCCCAAATATTTTTTCAGAGCTAGATGCAGAAAAAAATTATATTCAATTTGCAACCTGCTGGAGGTCAGTATAGAAGGACTAATAGAACAAGTCCCACACACTGCTAGAAGCCCAAATATTTTTTCAGAGCTAAATGAAGAAAAAAATTATTTTTAATTTGCAACCTGATGGAGGTCAGTATAGATGGACTAATAGACCAAGTCCCACACACTGCTAGAAGCCCAAATATTTTTTCAGAGCTAGATGCAGAAAAAAATTAGTTTTAATTTGCAACCTGATGGAGGTCAGTATAGATGGACTAATAGACCAAGTCCCACACACCGCTAGAAGCCCAAATATTTTTTCAGAGCTAGATGCAGAAAAAAATTATATTCAATTTGCAACCTGCTGGACGTCAGTATAGAAGGACTAATAGAACAAGTCCCACACACTGCTAGAAGCCCAAATATTTTTTCAGAGCTAAATGAAGAAAAAAATTATTTTTAATTTGCAACCTGATGGAGGTCAGTATAGATGGACTAATAGACCAAGTCCCACACACTGCTAGAAGCCCAAATATTTTTTCAGAGCTAGATGCAGAAAAAAATTATTTTTAATTTGCAACCTGATGGAGGTCAGTATAGATGGACTAATAGACCAAGTCCCACACACCGCTAGAAGCCCAAATATTTTTTCAGAGCTAGATGCAGAAAAAAATTATTTTTAATTTGCAACCTGATGGAGGTCAGTATAGATGGACTAATAGACCAAGTCCCACACACTGCTAGAAGCCCAAATATTTTTTCAGAGCTAGATGCAGAAAAAAAATATTTTTAATTTGCAACCTGATGGAGGTCAGTATAGATGGACTAATAGAACAAGTCCCACACGCTGCTAGAAGCCCAAATATTTTTTCAGAGATAAATGAAGAAAAAAATTATTTTTAATTTGCAACCTGATGGAGGTCAGTATAGATGGACTAATAGACCAAGTCCCACACACTGCTAGAAGCCCAAATATTTTTTCAGAGCTAGATGCAGAAAAAAATTATTTTTAATTTGCAACCTGATGGAGGTCAGTATAGATGGACTAATAGACCAAGTCCCACACACCGCTAGAAGCCCAAATATTTTTTCAGAGCTAGATGCAGAAAAAAATTATATTCAATTTGCAACCTGCTGGAGGTCAGTATAGAAGGACTAATAGAACAAGTCCCACACACTGCTAGAAGCCCAAATATTTTTTCAGAGCTAAATGAAGAAAAAAATTATTTTTAATTTGCAACCTGATGGAGGTCAGTATAGATGGACTAATAGACCAAGTCCCACACACTGCTAGAAGCCCAAATATTTTTTCAGAGCTAGATGCAGAAAAAAATTATTTTTAATTTGCAACCTGATGGAGGTCAGTATAGATGGACTAATAGACCAAGTCCCACACACTGCTAGAAGCCCAAATATTTTTTCAGAGCTAGATGCAGAAAAAAATTATTTTTAATTTGCAACCTGATGGAGGTCAGTATAGATGGACTAATAGACCAAGTCCCACACACCGCTAGAAGCCCAAATATTTTTTCAGAGCTAGATGCAGAAAAAAATTATATTCAATTTGCAACCTGCTGGACGTCAGTATAGAAGGACTAATAGAACAAGTCCCACACACTGCTAGAAGCCCAAATATTTTTTCAGAGCTAAATGAAGAAAAAAATTATTTTTAATTTGCAACCTGATGGAGGTCAGTATAGATGGACTAATAGACCAAGTCCCACACACTGCTAGAAGCCCAAATATTTTTTCAGAGCTAGATGCAGAAAAAAATTATTTTTAATTTGCAACCTGATGGAGGTCAGTATAGATGGACTAATAGACCAAGTCCCACACACCGCTAGAAGCCCAAATATTTTTTCAGAGCTAGATGCAGAAAATTTTTTTATTCAATTTGCAACCTGATGGAGGTCAGTATAGATGGACTAATAGACCAAGTCCCACACACTGCTAGAAGCCCAAATATTTTTTCAGAGCTAGATGCAGAAAAAAATTATTTTTAATTTGCAACCTGATGGAGGTCAGTATAGATGGACTAATAGACCAAGTCCCACACACTGCTAGAAGCCCAAATATTTTTTCAGAGCTAGATGCAGAAAAAAAATATTTTTAATTTGCAACCTGATGGAGGTCAGTATAGATGGACTAATAGAACAAGTCCCACACGCTGCTAGAAGCCCAAATATTTTTTCAGAGATAAATGAAGAAAAAAATTATTTTTAATTTGCAACCTGATGGAGGTCAGTATAGATGGACTAATAGACCAAGTCCCACACACTGCTAGAAGCCCAAATATTTTTTCAGAGCTAGATGCAGAAAAAAATTATTTTTAATTTGCAACCTGATGGAGGTCAGTATAGATGGACTAATAGACCAAGTCCCACACACTGCTAGAAGCCCAAATATTTTTTCAGAGCTAGATGCAGAAAAAAATTATATTCAGTTTGCAACCTGATGGAGGTCAGTATAGATGGACTAATAGAATGATGCTATGCCCAAAAGATTTTACTTCACTAGGTGCAGTAAAAAAATTGGTATTCTATACACAGGTGGTATATCTTGCAACACAGATAGGCTACTCCACTGACTAACACACTCTGCAATAGGCCAAAAAGGATTAGCTTTGCTAGATTCAGCCAAATGCTGTGAAAAAAACTTGCACAGCACTGGCACAGACCTGCCTGGCAAAAACTGATAGGAACTGATGTAACCTAGTCCTGAAAAGGACTCCAATTACAATTAGTCTTTACTCCCACAATCTATCTATTTAAGAGCACAGACCTGCCTGATAAAAGTCGTAGGAAATGCTGTAACCTAGTCCTTAAAAGGACTGCAATCACAACTATTCCCTACTCCCAAGCTATCTGTATATTTGTGCGAAAATTGGCTTGAAATTAACAAGGTATAGCGCACACAGCAACAGCGGTGCCGTCTAACACGCAGCTGCAGCAGTGAGAAAATGGTGGCGACGGGGAAAATGGCTTGGTCTTATAGGGCAAGGACATGTGACATACACTGCCAATCACACATGCCCTTGCTTGTGTGAAAAAAAGCACTTCGCTCCGTGTGTGCGCTGCTGATAGGCTGACAGATTGCACCTCCCCACTGCAAATGCGGGAAAGAGAAAAAAAAATGGAGATCTTCATTGTTCCTGCAGAGATCCATCCCCTGCCCCTCCCCCCGCCCCGCTGTACACTCAAACTGCGTATTAACATTAATTTTCATCATTACTGAGAAAAAATCCAGTTATGATTTTGGTGCACGAACAGTTATCGAACATAACCTCGAACAGCCGAATTTTTCTCAAATTGTTCGTGTTCGCCGACCGGCTCGAACACCGCCCAAAACAGCTCGAATTTGAGATTGGCGAACAGTTCGAGTAGAACAACGCTCATCTCTAATTAAGAGTCAAAACGAAGAGAGATACAAAGCGCAATCTCCCTATTGCTTAGTGGTGGGACAAAATGGAGCGCCCATCCTGAGACTCCAAGAGCCGCCAATTTTAGGTTCTGTTTTATAATTCGTTGGGAATTTGTGGACTTTTTGCTAATGTGGGACCTGCTT
This sequence comes from Phyllobates terribilis, assembly GCF_046119375.1. Classification (NCBI taxonomy): domain Eukaryota; kingdom Metazoa; phylum Chordata; class Amphibia; order Anura; family Dendrobatidae; genus Phyllobates; species Phyllobates terribilis. The sequence continues at coordinate 294,874,391 of NW_027362762.1, forward strand.
TTTATTTGTTTTTTTTTATTGCCTTCACTTCTAATATTGAGCTGCTGTGTTTTTATTGCACCATTCTGATTGGTTTTGGGTCGGTTCACACAAGCAAATAAAAAAAAAAATCAGTCAGCGTTTCATCCAGAAAAATGGGACAATTTTTTTCTTCTCCTCTGTGTGCAGTCCATATACAATCAGTTTTTTACAGCAGCTATTAATCATTTACAAGACTGTTTCCAATGTTACAGAATTGCAATGCATCCATAAAAATAAGATGCCATACTGTCTCTCTGTATGACCCATAGACTAGAATGGACGAGTCTCATGCAATTTATGGAAGACACTAGTGCTTGCTGCGATTTTTGTGACATGCAGAATTGGTCAGTGAAAAAAATTGCTCCTCTGCTCTGCCCCATTGAATAACATTGGTCCTAGTGCTGTTCGTTTTTTTTCATGGACAACACTCGGGCTGAGAATACAGTCGTGTGCAGGAGCCCTATCCCTAAAATATTGTGGTGTATCAGGAGACATGCACCTTGCCCCATCCGCAGATCCCTCTAATGATTCATTTTTTGGCTTACATTGACTATTGTTACATTTGCATTGATTTATATACAATAGTTTGACTTTACTAGGTTTTGCCCTGCAAAAATTCTAACATAGTTTTACGGTTTGCTTTTTTTTCATTTTGTTATGAAAGTACCCTCCTTTCTTTTTTTCCTGTTGGTCATGTACTTTGTGAATAACCATGCTCCCCATCCCCATTCCCTACCTACTCTTTGGACCAGAGTGACCTTTTTCTATGATCTTGTGAAAGAATGGAGAAGTGCTGTCAGTATTTGCTGGTTTGTGTCTTGATGGCTCCTTTCTTCTTTCCCCCGACAGAATATGGTACTGTCTGGTTTTGGGGGTACTGAAAAGAACAGCCAACGGTTAAATCCACAGTCCCGATTCTGTTCTTCCTTTTCATTACAATCAGTACTATTCAGAATGGTAGTTAATAATGAATTATTTATGTGAAAGCGAGCTATAATAATAGTGGAAGAGTTAATGCCATATTCAGTATTCCATTGTTTCTATGGTTCACCCTCCTTATAGAGCATACTATATGATTACTATGACTGTTCTTTTGTCTTTATTTGGCATTCCGACTATTAAAATATATATCCAGGTCTCAGGTACTTAGGAAATTGCATAGTAAGCCAATGCCGACACCACTGAAATCATTAGCATTAGGCTACAGAATAGTATATGGTCATACAAGTTATATTCAGGTTGTACACTAACTACTCAAACAGGTTATGGTTTGCTGTTGTTCTCTAAGAGTTACTTTATTCTGGTCAGCTCTCCTTAACATATAGCACTTTTTTGCAGTTGTCACCTTTTTTTGCTGCCATATTGAAAAAAGATGGTACATTTTATTTAAGGACATGTAATAACAGACACAATATGGCACTCGGATATAATGGAATCAGATTCAAGGGTCGATCCCCCTCCCCTCTGTATCAGTCTCTCACTATTAGTTTGTTCATCATAATTTCTATTTGTGTTTTGTATGGTACCCCCTCTCATGTACAGCACCATGGAATTAATGGAGCTCTAAAAATAAATAATAATAATTAGTACTATAAAGGATAGACTAATGATCAATATAATCTGGTTTATTCATTTTTATGTAAAAATTACTTGCTGTTCATATGTTCAGGTTTATAAACGTCTTGTAAGTTTTTCCGGCTTTCAAAAGATGCATTTAAAAGAAATTACAAGTCTGGTGTTTTCCATTAGGTAAGTCAATGGGAAGTCTAAAAAGATGCCCAGAAGATACCAGAGCTTCTTTTTCTGTATTTTAGCTTCAAATGCACTAGCGTTTTCTTCATTGTTTAATAAATTTAAAAAAATCCAGAAATGCCAATAAAAAGAATCCCCCAAAAACGCCGGCGGTGAAAATTCATAGACAAAGTGCTCAGTAAACAACTAAAATAAAATGCTGAAAGACACTTTAGTATTACAAAGCACCAGGGAAAAGAAACGATTCCTGGAGAGTCTTCTGCTTGAAAAACGGATGTTTTTGACAGCTGGAAAAAGACACAGTGTGAACATACCCTAAGGGTATATATGTGCATGGTTTATTACGTAACTTTCTGTGACTGAAAATCATTTCCAATGTATAAAATACTTGCCACTGCAATGAGAATATATGCAGATTGATGATTTTTTTGTAGGCAATCCAGAAATAACAGAAAGGATAAATATTGCTTGTACAGTTCCTTTTGATTTGTAAATTTTTTTTAAATTTGTTTTCAAGTTTACATTTTTGACTATTTTGACATATTAATCCTAGAGTCTCATAATAATTTACTACTAGGCACAACACAGAAAACTGCCAGGAGTTGTTATCTCAACCTTTCCGTTATTATTCTGCCAAGACTGAGTTTTTTATAATGGGGCATACTCTTCATACAAAGATATGCTATATGGTATATATATATATGGAACTATTACCTGAGTAACATTTTGTTCTTTTGAATAAATATATATACTCTTTTTTATTGTAATTTTTTTTCTTTTCGTCTGTATATCCATATTATATATAAATTTTTCTTTGTTTTAGTATCTGAGGAAGGTCCAACTTAGGGACTGAAACGTTATGTTATTTCTGGATTGCCCACAATAAAGTCATAAATCTGCATATATTCTCATTTACAAGATTTACAAAAGCGCTTCCCTTTTCTCTGTGAGAAGTGATAAGAAGCATGAAACGTTGCACTATCCGCCATTGTGTGTGAAGAATCCCCGTGTAATGAATAAAGTGAAATGCGCTAATTCACCTCCATATGCTCCAAGCTTTACATGTACTATACATTAAATGAAAGATGTCCTCTATAGTGATGTACTGGCTGCATCACATGCACGTCTGTGGTGCAACCACTACATCACTATAGAGTACATCTTGCATATTCTTGTTGTCGGAGTAGAACCCTTCTTGAGAACCTCCTCTACAGGGGGCCGTGTATCCAGAACACTGAAAATCATTTCCATACATCTGAAATAATTAGTTATATGGCATGTACATGGATTTCTACAGCTTTCATTCTAATCAATAGAACAATATTGTATGTGCACACAAGGTTTTTGGAAGAGAAACTAAGCAGAAACTTTCCAAATCCTAATCAAAAATTCAAAACTCCTAAAAAATTGGCTTTTCTTTTCAAAATAAGTCAGCAAAAATACTTGGTGTGCACATACCCTATTACTGCAACAACTCTTCTGCATGTGAACAACCTATTGACCATTTATTTGCTGTTGAGCCCTGGCCAAAATTGAATAACTACGTGTGACTGTTAATACTGGAGTAACAGGGACCAGGTCATTCTATGTACTGTATGTCCTATGGTTGTTTCTAATAAAGCCTAGACAGATGCTTAGTGTATTTGGCATGAGGGACATGAGTTAGGTATTCGTATTAATTGCTTCCACCACACAAGTGCCAATGCCAAATAGCAGTTTCAGATACATAAACTGACAAAAGGGAATATCGTTAGCATCCATTTTGGCAGAACCTGAAAAGTTTATTTATAAGCACTTACTGCTATGTGACAATCCTCAGCGGTGGGAGCAGGCTTGTTTTATTTAACATACGTAACAGGAGAAAACAAGGTTTCTCACTGTAAGGGCTTGTGCAGAAGGCAGGGCTGTCTTCTCGATAGTCCAAAGATTCTGTATCGTTCCTGACATCCAATAGCCAAGGTGGAACATTGAAGCCTTGCCCTGGATTACCTGGGAATGCCCCCAAATTACCCTTGAATACACCCTTTTCCACTCAAAGTTGTAGGACTGGCCTGGCCAAATCAGAACTGTTGGCAAGTATATCGTAGGTAGTGTTGAGCCACCCCCGTAGTGTTCGAGTTCGGTTCGGTTCGTCGAACACCCGTGTGTTCGCCGAACTGTTCGTCGAACTGTTCGTCGAACACCTTCGAACACCGTTAAAACCAATGGCAGGAAAACAAAAACACATAGAAACACATAGAAAACACCTTCAAAGGTGTACAAAAGCTGACAAACTGCTCAGAAGACACAACTAACACATGGAAAAGTGACAAGTACATATAGTCATGCGAAAAGAAAAGAGGTGGAGGAGTAAAAGGAGGGGGAGACACAGATATAGGCATGTCATGCCCTTCTAAAATCCAAAAAGTGAGAAGCCGACACGTTCAGTCCGCTCCTGCCCGTGCCACCTCCGTGTCGCCGGGTTTGTGCCAGAGCCGCGGTGAACCCTGACGGCCAGCCCCCCTCTCCCAATACTGGTGCCTGTCCGCTGGTGGGTCGAGCGAGCCCCCCTGTGGTGGAGGCAACTCTAAGCTTTTTAATTTAAATTGTCTCTCTAATTTGAATAAATACACTTTAAATCCATTTACAAGGATCTATTGGAGGGCAAGTCTCATGCCAGCAGCCGCGTAATTCCAGCTCCAGTAGCGTCCACTAAAGCTGCTGCAGTTAAAAAGCTTTTATAAGGATCGAGCTCGGCTGTCCACCGCAAGGCATCCTACTGCCAGTCCGAGCCCCTATGCCTTGGGGTGCCTCCTGATGCTCTTCACTGAGTATCCCGTGGTCCCGAAGCATTTCCTTTGAAAAAATGAAGTGTCCAAACTACAGGTGGTGTAGCTTGCTTAACAGCCGGGATAATCCGCTGACTAGCAGACCCTGCTACTAGGCACAAAGTATTTCCTGGGCTAGATGCAGTTAAAAATTTGTAATTAGATACTCTCGTTGGATGCTGCGAAAGCATTCCATAGAGTCTCCTGGCACGCCATATATGATTCTCTTAAAAAGCTTGGGGTAGGGGTCTAGGGGACCCTTTTATAGCCAAAATCACGGCCCTGTATCGCAATACGTCACCTAGGCTGAAGATAAATGGAACTGTAGCACCCTGAGGGCTCGGTTGCTACAGAGGTATTGCACCTCACCCAGAGGTGTGATATCTCACTCTCAGGTAAGGATGTAGTGTGGATCAGGACCCGACACCTGCATGCATTACACCACATTGCCGTGGGGCAGGGCGACCAATATGCCCCTGAGGTGGGCACGACAGTCCCTGTCCCTGGCTGGAGTGGGGGGAGGGAACACTGAGGAAGGGGAACCCTGTAGTGCAGGAGCAGGGAGGAAGCAGTTCCTGGGTGCATTGAGAAGGGAGTATAAAAGGTGGGCACCATCTTAGTTCAGTGCAGAGAAGTCTGAGCAGAAGTGGCAGGGAGCAGGGGCTCTGCATGAGCTCTGCTCCAGGAACGAGGAATGAAGGGATCTCAGGGGTGCGGACGGGCGAGTCGCCACCGCACGCCCGAATCCACCTGCGTGGAGGGGTCAGGCCAAAGGGGGAGACCGGTCCCCGAAACTAGTGGAGGCAGGAAACGACCCTCAGCTAGAAACAGGAGGCTGTGACATTTTATGTGGCGCAGCCCCTCGCTACACCCGCTAGGAAGGCACCACATAGGGTCAGGGAAACTGGCGCCAAGTTTACCAAGAGGAGGCCCGAGGCAGCCGGACAGAAGGGCTGGTAAGAAAGGCCAGACAAAGGACACACAAAGGGGGTCCTGTGAAGCACTCCAAAGTTATCTGGGAGTTGTCTGAGCCCCTCACCTGGTGAGCACAGTACGATGTGGGCAGCCGTTACCTGCAGACGTGGTCTGGATAATAAGAACTGTGAGTAAAGGCCCTGGACTGCATCACTGACTCCGTGTCATTACTGCTGCTGCCCTGCACCATCACCCCCATCCTCCGCATACACTGCCCTGAGGCTATACTCCTCCCGTGGGGAGTTATGCTACGCTCTGCTGCACCCACAACACCAGCCTCAGCGGTCTGCCCTGGAGCGGCGGTTCACTCTGACCGCAATCCACGGGTGGCGTAGTCGGACATTTAAACATCAAAACCACATAAATAGTTCCGCCACTGGTTTGACCGCCCTGAGCCACGGAACCGGGTTGCCGCCACGGAGACTACAACCACCAGCATCCACCAAAAAGGGTCCGGCTCCGGGTGTCCCAAGGCCCAGGGGGCGCGTCAGAACATTTTCATCACCTTTCACAATCACCAATGGGACAAGGCAGGGATGTTCTCTGTCCCCTCTCTTATACATCCTAGTGACGGAGCACCTGCTCTCATCAATTCGCCATAACCCCAATATTAGGTGGATTGAGGTGGGAGGCACCGAGTACAAGTGCTCTCTATTTGCTGATGATGTCCTAGTATATATCACTCAATCACATATATCCATCCATGCTGTTATGGCTGAAATAGATCACTTTGTTACATGGTCAAATTTTAAAATCAATGCAGCGAAGTCTGAGGCCCTCGATGTCTCCCTCCCCAAATCCATATAGGATTCCATCCAGTCCAACTTTCCCTTTGCCTGGCCCTCACAGGGTATCAAATACTTAGGAATTCCTATTCATAGAGACCTCTCCCATCTATGTTATCTTAATTTTGGGCCCTTTATTGAACAACTCCATACAGACCACGGTTGGCAAGTTAGAACTGTAAGATTCACTACGTGAACCACTGGTGTTTTGTGGAAAAGCACATGTACACTGTGTTCCAAATTATTATGCAAAAAGTGTTTAGGAGTGATAAGGGAAGAATTTGTTTGTTTGTCAGTTAAACTCATTGATGGTGATGTGTGTCAGGGCTCTTTATATCACTGTAAGCAATTGCAGACACCTGTGCTAATTAGTTTGGCAGGTGTGTCCAATGAAAGGCAAGACTACTTAAGAAGGCTGTCTCACATTATTAAGCAACCTACATTTTCTGCCAAAATGGGAAAGAAAAAGGATGTGTCGGCTGCTGAGAAGCAACAAATTGTGGAGTGTTTAGGTCAAGGCATGACTACAATCAACATTGTGCGATGATCAGGATGAAGTGTCTTGGCAATCAAGCAGTATGTAGCTGATTCACAGTACACACGTGTGCGTGCTGATAAGGGCAAATTGAGGACTCTTTCCTACAGGCAATTACGTCAGGTTGAAAGAGCAGCGGCAAAAAAGCCTTGTCATAGCAGCAGACAAGTTTTTGAAGCTGCTTGTGCCTCCAACGTCCCCCGAACAACAAGATGCAGGGTCCTTCAGAGGTTTGCAGCTGTGCATACGCCATCCTGTCGACCTCCTCTATCCACTTCACACAAGCAGAAACGGCTCCAGTGGGCCAAACATTACATGAAGACTGATTTCAAAACTGTTTTGTTCACGGATGAGTGCCATGCAGCGCTCGATGGTCCAGATGGATGGAGTGGAGGATGGCTGGTTGATGGACACCCCACGCAAACACGGCTACAGCGCCAACAAGGAGGAGGTGGAGTAATGTTTTGGGCTGGAATCATGGGGAGAGAGATTGTCGGCCCCTTTAGGATCCCTGAAGGCGCTAAAGATGAACTCCATAATTTATGTGGATTTTCTCAAACAGCACTTCCTGCCATGGTTCAAGAAGAAGAACCGTGTATTTCACAGCAAGATCATTTTTCTGCATGATAATGCACCATCTCATGCTGCACATAAAACATCTGCATCTCTGGCTGATATGGGCAGAAAAGGGGACAAACTTATGGTGTGACCCCCATGCTCCCCTGACCTCTACCCCATTCAGAACCTTTGGAGCATCATTAAAAGGAGTGTCTATGATGGCGGGAGGCAGTTCACATCTAAGCAACAGCTCTGGGAGGGTATTCTGTCCTCATGCAAAACAATTGAAGCAGAAACCATCCAAAACCTGACAAATTCAATGGACGAGAGAGTTCAGAAGCTCCTTTCGAACAAGGGGTCCTATGTGAAAATGTAACATCACCTAGAATAAAGTTTTGAGTTGAAAACTGTTTGATTTCAGTTTCTAACAACCTGCTAATGCTTATAATTTCAAAAATGACCATTTTTTTGGTCTTTATTAAAATGAAAAGGTTGATCGAAAAGTTTGGGGGATCTAAGAGTGTGGCAACCCAGTAGTCATGATTACTTCGAATTCTGACAATATGAGGGTCATGCTGCAGGTAGTGCAGCAAGAAGGCACTTATTTGTCTTGCGCATCTCGGAGCCCCAAAATTATTTTCCGGGCTAGATGCAGCTAAAAATTATTATTAATTTTAAATCTCGTGAAGCTTTAGTATAGATGGCCTAATAGGATCAGTGCTGCACACTGCTACAAAGCCCAAATTATTTTCCAGTCAAGATACAGATAAACATGATTAGTAATTTTAAATCTGGTGGAGCTTATTATAGATGGCCTAATAGAATCAGTGCTGCACACTGCTACAAAGCCCAAATTATTTTCCAGCCAAGATACAGATAAACATGATTAGTAATTTGAAAGCTTAAAACGGTTGGTAGGGTGATTTTAACCAATCATCAAGCTTTTACTCTCCCCAGGATGACACAGGGGTAGAAAAGTCGTTTCGGATCCATGATTTGTTCATCTTTATGAACGTGAGTCTGTCTACATTATCAGTGGAGAGCCGCGTGCGCTTATCTGTCAGCACACCACCAGCAGCGCTGAACACACGTTCAGACAGAATGCTGGCTGCGGGGCATGACAAGATCTCCAAGGCGTAAGTGGCTAGCTCCGGCCATTTATCCAGATTGGAAGCCCAAAAAGAGCAAGGGTCCAGTGACACAGTCGTGGCTTCAATGTTTACTTGGAGATACTCCTGTACCATCGTCTCTAGGCGTTGACTATGTGTCAGACTTCTTGTCTCCTGTGGCCTTGCAAAGGATGGGCTAAAAAAGTGGTGAAATGATTCCGCAAAATTGATGTTACCAGCAGATACTGTGGTTCTGTTACGGTTTGAGTGCTGAACACTTGACGGTCCCACGGTTGGCAAGTTGGAACTGTGAGATTCACTACGTGCACCACTGGTATTTTGTGGAAAAGCACATGTAAGATTCTGCAACAGTCTCTGCTGATACTCCTGCATGCGTGCATCCCTTTCTATGGCAGGAATAATTTCTGCAAATTTACTTTTGTACCGGGGATCTAACAGTGTGGCAACCCAGTAGTCAGGATTATTTCTAATTCTCACAATTCGAGGGTCATGTTGCAGGTAGTGCAGCAAGAAGGCACTCATGTGTGTTGCGCATCCAGGAGCACCAAGTCCCTGTTGTGTTGGTGGCGAGGTAACAATCATGCTTCCTTCCTCTGTCCTCTCCCCCCAACCTCGCACAACAGAAATGTGATGAAGGTCTCCCTCATCTGATGAGTCTTCCATCAGTTCGTCCTCCACTTCTTCCTGGGCTCCTGCACCTTCCTCACTAGTTTGGCTGCTACCATGCGCCCTGGTAAAACCATCTCCCCCACCCTCACATGCCTGCCGCCTTGGTGCTGCCGACCGTCTGGACCTTGCAGATGTTAGCCCTTCCGCATACAACTCCTCCTCCTCTACTTCCTCCACCTCCTCTTGTGCCACCACCTGACTCCGAATTCTGTTTAACATGTGCTCCAGCATGTAAATCACCGGAATAGTCATGCTGATAATGGCATCGTCAGCACTAAACATCTTCGTTGCCATTTCAAAACTGTGCAGAAGGGTGCATAGGTCCCTGATCTGAGACCACTCCTCCAGCGTGATTTGCCCCACCTCTGGATCTCGTTGGCCCAGGCTATACGTCAGAACGTATTGCACCAGGGCTTGTCGGTGCTGCCACAGTCGCTGCAACATGTGCAGAGTTGAATTCCACCGGGTAGGCACATCGCATTTTAGCCGATGAAGTGGCAGGCCCAACGACTTCTGTAGAGATGTAAGTCGCTGAGCTGCGGGATGCGAACGGCGAAAGTGAGCACACAGCGACCGTGCCCTCTGCAGAAGGCCATCTAGTCTGGGATAGGGGGCTAAAAATTGCTGGACAACCAGGTTCAACACGTGAGCCATACAAGGCACGTGTGTGACATTGCCCCGGCGAAGGGCCGCACCCAGGTTTGCAGCATTGTCGCACACGGCCTTCCCTGGTTTCAGGTCCAGTGGAGACAACCATTCATGAAATTGGTTCTCCAGAGCTGACCACAACTCCTCAGCTGTGTGACTCACATTTCCCAGACATTTCAATGTAAAAACCACCTGATGACGTTGAGCCCTACTGCCAGCATAGTAAGGAGGTGTGCAGGATCCCTTCTGCGCAGTTAGAAAGCTTGTGGCATGACCAGACAGGCTTTGGGTGCAGGTGGAAGACCGAGAGGAGGTTGAGGAGGCAGAAGCAGTGGAGGAACTTTGACATAAAGAGGATTGACGCACAACTCGTGGGGACGGCAAGACTTGGACAGCAGCCCCTTGTCCTGCTGTCACCATAGTTACCCAGTGCCCAGTCAGCGACATGTAACGCCCCTGTCCATGCCTACTTGTCCAAGTGTCTGTGGTGAAATGCACCCTGTCACACACAGAGTTTCTCAAAGAAGCGGTGATGTTGTGTGCGACATGCTGGTGGAGCGCAGGCACACCTTTCTTTGAGAAGTAGTGCCGACTGGGCATCTGGTACTGGGGCACTGCGACAGACATAAGGTCTCGAAAATCCTCTGTGTCCACCAGGCGGAAAGGCAGCATTTCTGTAGCCAAGAACTTGCAGATGGTGAAATTCAACCTCTTAGCTTTCTCATGGCTAGGAGCAAATGGTCTTTTACTTGTCCACATCTGATGTACCGAGGGCTGGCTATTGTGCTTAGACGGGGTTGATAAGGGTGTCCCCGGCAAACTGCCGGTCTGTGTGGAAGATGCAGGCGGACATGTTAGGTTGCCTTGATCCAAAGGTGGTGCTATCGATGTCGGACAGCGCTCAACACCAGCTGGTGTTACCACCTCCAAAGAAAATGATGACCTGCCAATCACGCTGGCTGTTGCGGGTAAAGAGGTGGCAGGTCTGCACCCCAAAACAGGTGTGACTGCTGTCCCCCCAGTCACAGAGGATGAAGAGGCCGCGTATGCACAAGATATGGCAGACGGTGGTTGGCCCGGCCGGCTAGGCCGCATTGTAGCACACTCAGCTTCCCACTGCAACTTATGCTTCATGTCCATGTGCCGGTTCATGCATGAAGTACTCAAACTATGTATTTTTTGGCCTCTACTTAGCTTTTGCTGACAAATGTTACAGATAACACGAGTTGGGTCATCTTTATCGATCTGAAAAAATGCCCAGGCTATGCAAGGCTTAGCACCCATGCGACCTGAAGAGCCACCACGACTTGTGGTGAGAGGCAGAGTTGTGTTTGAGGATGCAGTTGTTGACGTTCTTCCAGTACTACGTCTCTGTCCAGGAAGGCGCAACCTGACCTCGTCGTCACTAGCATCTTCCTCCACCTCCTCTGCTGACCTCATCTCTTGGCTGACTGTGGGTTGACAGTAAGTGGGATCTCCAACCTCATCATCATCACCCTGTGCGTTATCACACCCGTCGTCCTCAGAGCCAACCTGTTCCTGCCCTGACAAAAAACTAAAGTTGTCGCTCCAATCAGGTATTTGAGTCTTATCATCGTCTTCCTCATTGTCTCCACCAACAGGAGTTACAGTTTGGGAATGAGGGTCTACATTATGGTCAGAACCTTCTGCGTCTGGTCCTGGATCCGACTCATAAAGATTCTGGGCATCAGTGCAGATCATTTCCTCATCTGGATTCACAGAAGCGCTGGAGTCGACCTCTGATTCCCAGGCTATAGTATGAGTAAACAGCTCTGCAGACTCAACCATCTGTTCTACCTCATACTCAGACGGGCAGCTGGAGATTTGGGAGCTGTGAGGAAGCAAGTGCGATTGAGGTGACACCTTTGAGGACTGGAGTATTTGTGATGTTGAAGTTGATGTGGAGGAGAGCCCACTTAAAGGAGCACTTGATATCCGTTGAAGCACCTGCTGTTTTTGTGCCTCATCTGGAATTTGTAGCGATTGGCGTGGCCGTAAGAAAGGGATCTTATCACATTGTCCGCTAAAAGAAGTAGACATTTTAGTTTGGCTGGAAGATGGTCTTTCTTCTGCAGATGTTACTGTTGCTTTAACACCTACCCCACGGACACAACCTTTTTTCCCCTTCCCAACACGCCTATTCCCCTTTCCACCAGCAGCAGGCCTTTTTCCACTCATTTTGGTGGTTAACTAATTAACAACTCTGGAGTTGTTTGCACAAAAAAACAATGGATGGGAACCGAGCAGAGCTGAGTGGCCAAACTGTGGTATTAGGCCAAAACTATTGGCTGGGTTAGATGCAGAAAAAAATTATATTAAATTTGCAACCTGATGGAGGTCAGTATAGATGGACTAATAGAGAAAGTCCCACACACTGCTAGAAGGCCAAATATTTTTTCAGAGCTAGATGCAGATAAAAATTATTTTTAATTTGCAACCTGATGGAGGTCAGTATAGATGGACTAATAGAGAAAGTCCCACACACTGCTAGAAGGCCAAATATTTTTTCAGAGCTAGATGCAGATAAAAATTATTTTTAATTTGCAACCTGATGGAGGTCAGTATAGATGGACTAATAGAGAAAGTCCCACACACTGCTAGAAGGCCAAATATTTTTTCAGAGGTAGATGCAGAAAAAAATATATTCAGTTTGCAACCTGATGGAGGTCTGTATAGATGGATTAATAGAACAAGTCCCACACACAGCTAGAAGCCCAATATTTTTTCAGAGGTAGATGCAGAAAAAAATATATTCAGTTTGCAACCTGATGGAGGTCAGTATAGATGGACTAATACAACAAGTCCCACACACAGCTAGAAGCCCAATATTTTTTCAGAGTTAGATGCAGAAAAAAATATATTCAGTTTGCAACCTGATGGAGGTCTGTATAGATGGATTAATAGAACAAGTCCCACACACAGCTAGAAGCCCAATATTTTTTCAGAGCTAGATGCAGAAAAAAATTATATTCAATTTGCAACCTGATGGAGGTCAGTATAGATGGACTAATAGAATGATGCTATGCCCAAAAGATTTTACTTCACTAGGTGCAGTAAAAAAATTGGTATTCTATACACAGGTGGTATATCTTGCAACACAGATATTCTACTCCACTGACTAGCACACTCTGCAATAGGCCAAAAAGGATTAGCTTTGCTAGATTCAGCCAAATGCTGTGAAAAAAACTTGCACAGCACTGGCACAGACCTGCCTGGCAAAAACTGATAGGAACTGATGTAACCTAGTCCTGAAAAGGACTCCAATTACAATTAGTCTTTACTCCCACAATCTATCTATTTAAGAGCACAGACCTGCCTGATAAAAGTCGTAGGAAATGCTGTAACCTAGTCCTTAAAAGGACTGCAATCACAACTATTCCCTACTCCCAAGCTATCTGTAGATTTGTGCGAAAATTGGCTTGAAATTAACAAGGTATAGCGCACACAGCAACAGCGGTGCCGTCTAACACGCAGCTGCAGCAGTGAGAAAATGGTGGCGATGGGGAAAATGGCTTGGTCTTATAGGGCAAGGACATGTGACATACACTGCCAATGACACATGCCCTTGCTTGTGTGAAAAAAAGCACTTCGCTCCATGTGTGTGCTGCTGATAGGCTGACAGATTGCACCTCCCCACTGTAAATGCGGAAAAGAGAAAAAAAAATGGAGGTCTTCATTGTTCGTGCAGAGATCCATCCCCTGCCCATCCCCCCACCCCGCTGTACACTCAAACTGCGTATTAACATTAATTTTCATCATTGCTGAGAAAAAATCCAGTTATGATTTTGGTGCACGAACAGTTATCGAACATAACCTCGAACAGCCGAATTTTTCTCAAATTGTTCGTGTTCGCCGAACGGCTCGAACACCGCCCAAAACAGCTTGAATTTGAGATTGGCGAACAGTTCGAGTAGAACAACGCTCATCTCTAGTCGTAGGTGCCGTATGTGCTGCAATATTGTTTGTATTATGCATGGCCTTAGGGCTCGATTCATTATTGTGGTTTCTTCTTTTTTGTCTTTTTGTGTTTTTTTACTTTATTTATTTTTGCTCCTTTTTTAAAAAAAAATTGCTTGTGTTTAAAGTGTATTTTATAGGCATGTTCACCTGTTTTTTTTTGTTCCCCATTGGGGGTTGGGTTTAGGGTTTCAGTTGATTCATCGACTGTGACTTTTCAAAAAATCGCTAATTTTTTTTTCAAAAAAAAATGTACTCCAGTTCACCCTTGGAGTGTTTTTATGTATGACAGTTATTTTGGGCCAAACTTTGCAACATTTTAGCCGAACTTGCCACTTATACGGTAATAAGTTGCAAAACAGGTTAAAGGCAAGAATAAAGAATATTTTTCATTCTGCACAAAACCCATGTGCGCCATTTTGAAGAATTTGCGGCATAAAAGCCATCAATGAATAATACAAGACAAGAAAAAAAGGACTTAAAAGGAATCTGTCAGCAGGTTTTTGCCGCCACCATATCTGAGAGCAGCATGGTATAGAGACAAAGACCCTGATTGTAGCAATGTGTCACTTACTGGGCTGCTTAGTATAGTTTTGATGAAGTCACCATTTTATCAGTAGGAGATTATCACTAGAGCTCTGTATAACCCACCCACATCACTGATTGGCAGCTTCTGGTTTCCACTGTACTTGGGCAGAAAGCTGCCAATCATTGGTGTGGGCGAGGTTATATGGAGCTCAGCATTCAGAGAACTTCTAGATCTACAGCAGATATAATGGGAATTTTATCAAAACTACAGTAATCAGCCCAGTAAATGATAGAATCAAGGTCTCTGCCCCTACATTATACTGCTCTCAGATGGGGTAGCAAAAACCTGCTGAAAGATTCCCTTTAAAGGGCCCAGTTCATTATTTGCAGGTTTTTTTAAAGCATAAACCAATGCATTAAATCTGTAAATAGAGCAATCAATCAATGAAACATACTACTATATTCTTCCAGTGAAATGTGTGTGTAATAAAACAACTTCCTATTACATGTGTTTTATTGTGTTTTTATTTAAAAAAAATATATGCTCCAAAAGCCACTTCACAAAACTGTGACCATAAGTGGGAAAATGAGTGCCGTTTTAACCAGCAGTCTCATTACTGGACCATGGAAATACACCATTATGCCAGGACCCCCAAATGTTTTCAGCATACACTTCAAGAGTATTGTCGTGAATTTCGGGGCAGACATAGTATTTGTGTGACCTCTTCTACTGGCACCCTATATTCAGTAATAGGCTTCCTACTGTATTTAGGCTGTATGTAAGGATCTAAGCTTGAAATGTAATAAGCCACAATTAATCGTGGATTGTCAGAGCGACCGAAGGTTGTGCAAAATGTATAAATATTAGTGACTAATAGGATTAGTTGTTTTTTTTTAATCTGCAATACTGGAAATTTGATAGGGGTGATTGTAGAGAATAAATAACTGGTCATTATTTGTATAGGAGAGTCTGTGGCTACGAGCATTATCTGACCACTTCCCTCAGGTGTACAATTATCCACCATAAATAAACCGCCTGCTGTTCCTTATTGCTAATTAAAAGATTGAGCTGAATGCGTGTTGTCAAATTATACTTCCTGTTGCTTTGTTATAAGAGCGGTGTATTTAATGCTCTGTGTGTATACACAGTATTTATATCACAAACAGTCCAGGTAATTTATTCATGATATCAAGCTCCAGGATCACGGCATCATACACACAACTGGATTACAGTATTGTACAGGGCAGTAAAAAGTCACATGTAGCTCCATATGCCACTGACAGAACAATCCTAGAATGTTTCATCTGATCACTTCCAGGGAAGAAAAGATGTGAGGGCAGCCAGTGGAGAATTAGGTTGTGGCGCCCAATACAGAGTCACATGAGACTATCTGTTCTGCCATACAGCCTCCATATTGTATCCATATGATCTAAGGCTATGTTCTAGGGCTATAGGAGCAATGATTATCAAATTTTGCACTTACGGTAGATTATATTCACCTGTGGAAGTTGTGTGAAATAGCATATGTGCATATTTATTGTAACATCTGTGCTGGTTCCTGTCTATTCTGTTTCTGCTTTGGCCATTAGGCAGCCGTGCACCTTTGTTATGGGTAAAACATAACTGCTCAATCCATGGATTTTTAGGCGCCACTGGGTAAGGGAGCTATGGGGTAAATGTCTACTTTGATTACTCCTTTCTGAGAGCCCTATGTGTGGTTGTCTGCTGTTTAAACCCCTGAGTCTCTGACATCCACTGTCAATCAGTAAGTTCTGCCTACCAGGCCTGTAACTGTAGTCCTTGCATTTGTGGTGTCTTCCTGATTTGACCCATTTTCTGACCTCAGCTTGTATTTTGATCATTCACTTGCTTTATGATTTTGTCCATGACGTGACCTCTCGGCATTGACCTTGTGTGGCGACCCTTCTTGCCTTCAATTTGCTCCACTGGTCAGCACCTCACTCTGTGCCCCAGCCCAGGTGCCCTTTTGTAAGTCCAGATCCCTGTACAGGAGGTGAATGATGAAGGCCAGGTCATCCCTGGGAGCTGATAAACAGAGTGGCTTGTGCACAGTCTGTACATGGAAGCTCTATTAACAACTGCCAGGCTTCCACATCTGCGTGACAGCATGGAAAATCAGGGATGTTCGTGGGCGGAGCCGATTTTTTGGCGCGAACAAGTCGGAACCCCGAACACGAATTTGAAATGCCGAACAAATTCACTCAACACTAGTGACA
The DNA here is from genome assembly GCF_046119375.1 of Phyllobates terribilis. Taxonomy (NCBI): domain Eukaryota; kingdom Metazoa; phylum Chordata; class Amphibia; order Anura; family Dendrobatidae; genus Phyllobates; species Phyllobates terribilis. The sequence goes on from NW_027362762.1 coordinate 294,891,015, forward strand.
ACCCCTTAAGTTTAGCCCCATTGCTAGTTGGGCACTTTTGGGGGCCAATCAGAGGACTTCTGAACACTTTTGGCTCTAACCTATATTTAAAACCTAAGACAGAAACAAACTTAACATATAACCCACTGTAAGTAAGTAAAAAGCAATAATGAATATAAACAACATAGGGAACTTAGTAAACACAATTTTTGCTTAAAAAAAAGGCATAAAAGCCATCCCACCAGCATCAAGGTGCACTCAAATTGCGGATGATCCTAACCTCTAGTATTAAAACCTTATCATATGTCAAAGTGATGTCAATGTGAATAAGGGCTGAGCAGGACTGGTTTCCAAACATGAGTACCCAGCAGTGGGAAGCTATATAAATGTAATGTCCAGCTCACCCTTACCTGCACTAACTGCAGAGACCTGAAACCTGTCCATCAGTCTCCTCCAATACAAAAGCAGTTTCCTCATGTGAGGTTAGCAATTGGACAAGGCTGATGGACAGGTCTGGTCACTGCTCCTCCACCAGCAGCCATTGTATGGCCTGGAGAGCTGTACAGTCTATGAGGAAAGCTGCACTAACAAGAGCAGAAGGAGAATCTGTCATACCTATATAATAGTAAGTGCCATAAAATCATGTCCTCTGATAAAATAAAGATAATGTGGCCAACCCTAACCTCATTCTGCAGCCAGCAATAGGCAGTGTAATACAGAGACCATAGGAGGCAAACAGTGCAAAACTGTTAGTGAAGCCCAATTGCAAAAATTATTTTTAGCCCCAATTGCATGCATCTGAGTTAGAAAAAACCCCTTTAGTTGAATAATGGGTCTGCAATAGCTTGTGTCGTTTCATGGATAAATAAGCAACATGTAACTAATAAAGTTGCAAAATTAGCAAGAGTGATGTATCATATAAAATAGCTTGTCATTTAGGGGACACAAAGCACCCCAGCATTTGGGTCTGTGGACAAAATATTAGTGCATACTCAGACCTTGCATTGCAACACGTGGAGTCCCTAAATGTCCATTACATACTCATAGGCACTGCACTATCTGCTGAGCTGTCTCTAGTCAGGACCAGAGGACCTTATACCCACCATGATGGCACAATTAGGTTTCAAAATTGTATCGCCATTGGTCAATAGAGCTTTGGTTTGTATAGTAGATGGTTTAGATGGGTGTACAATAGATTTCTTATAAGCATCCAAACACACTGAGAATATGATATTACACAGTATAAATTACTTTATTTCTTTCTCAATTTTTTTTTTTAATGAAAATAAATAACTATGAAGAGAGAAGTTGTTAGTTGTTTGCCACCACCAAACTGTATCTCTGAGTGTCCCCCCAGACCCAGCCATCAGATTCTGCAGCAGGCGCAGGTCGCCTGTTACAAGCATAGTACTTCTCATTCAACTTTCACACTTTTCTCTAATAGTGCTTGGTACAGTATATTTGCAGTTTAGTATTCTAAATGTTTGCAAAGAGTGTTTTTAACTTTTCAATTATTGCATATCCTGAACATAAAGCAATATACCTGAGACTAAGTAAAACACAGGAATGGTTCTGCATTTGGCTTAGGAGAGTCTAAAAGTGATGAATTATTTATGTCTCAAAATGAGAAATAACGGCTGTTGTAGGAATATAGGGCAGAACTCATGGAGGAGAGCGGACTACCTTAAAATGTTTAATGCAGATGTTGGGAATTGTGAAGTGCAGGAGCATTTTACAAGATCACAGAATGACCTAGATTTTTAAGGTTGGAAATCATATGTAAATCCTCCAGAAGATAAGTGTTGCTACTTAGAGTATCTACCTCTTCTACAGAGCTGAGAAGACTTTAAATGGGTATTTATGCCTACATCTGCTCGCAAATGAGGATTTCAGCGCCTAAAAATGATGTCTCAGAGAAGAAGGAGCTTACTGTGAAGTGTTCTGCATTACGTACCGTCAAGTCAGTTCTTTTCTGCTGTCTTTGGATTTGGCTGGATTGGTCACTATGACATAAGACTGGGGGTCTTCACCATAGTCCAGTACCCTCCAGAAGATAACGTGCATTATTAAATGTTCACATTGATCTTAAAAAGCATTCCCATACACAGTAAAGACGCAAATAATCATGTTATAGTGCTGTGATTTACCTCTGTAAGAGAACAATGCCTTATATTCAACTTTCTATGAGAGAACAAGTAATCTAGTGAGCTGTCCAAAACTGGTGAGTTATCACAACTTATAAAAGAAACAGTTGTGACAGTTTCATCTCTGCTACATCTGCTTCACTAACTTGTTTAGTGTTCGATATAAAATCTTAAAGTCTGTCATTACAGCACCTATGGCCTTAATAATTTGGCATTACAAAAAAAGTCATTACTGGATTTGCTGTCATCTTTGGGACTACACAGGGCACTGACCTTATGTACAGAGCAAAACAAGCCCTGTCAAGTGTTTAGTAGGTGTGTAGATTCTATATATCTGCATTGTGTATATGTACGGTATCAGTGTAATAATACTAGCATTATTCGATTTTGGAATATGTACTATAGATAGTATTGACACTGGCCCCACCATAACAAGGTCCCTCATATGCTTGTCATTCTCATATACTGCCTACTTTCTCTAAAAGTAAAGCACATGATGTGTGACATATAGTGCAATGACCTCAGCAATTGTATTCATTACAAAATTATATAGAAAATAAACATTGAAAAATACTGTATACACTGATCAGACATAACATTAAACTCTTCTGGCTAATATTATGTAGGTCATCCTTGTGACGCCAAAAGAGCACTGACCCTTATAGAAATGGACTCCAAAGGATCTCTGAAGATACCATGTGGTGCCTGGCACCAAGACTTCAAATAAATGTAGATCCTTTAAAGTGAACCCGTCACCAGGTCAAAACTGGCCAAGTTTTTTACTTGTTTTATTCCTGCTGCTCCCCTGAGTATTCCAATTTAGTTTTTTGTAAATCTACTATACGTTTCCAAATATGTGGCCTTTTTATTTAGTGCTAATTTTTATGGTCTGTACAAGGGAATGTGACTTAGAGGACTCTTAGGGGTGGGTCTTAAACAGCTCTGGATTATTACCCTGTGATACAAGCCCTTGTAAATACAATGAAAATTTGCATTACATAAAAAGTCCCATATATCCGGAACCATAAGGTGGATTTAAATAAAACAAAACCAGAATGCTCAGCAGTAGGAATAAGATAAGAGCAAATACTCGCCACTTTTGACCTAATGACAGGTTCTCTTTAGGTTCCTTAAGTTGTCGGCTCTTCCATGGATAAGACTTGCTATTTTTCGGTAGGGAATTCAGTTACCTTGAAGAGGTGTGTCTGGTTTGCAGTAATGCTTAGGTTTAGATGGTACATGTCAAAGTAACATCTACATGAAGGTCACGATCCTAGATGTCACAGCAGAACATTGCCCAGAGCATAACACTGCCTTCACCGGCTTTCCTTCTTCGTTTAGTGATCCTGGGAACATCTCTTCTCCAGGTAAGTAATGCTCCTGTACCCAGCCCTCCAGATGATGCAAAATAAAATGTGATTTAAAAGAGGAGACCACCTACTTGCATTGCTCCAGAGTCCGGGTCTGGTACTCCTATACCTAATTAGAGGTGCTTTGATGAAAAAGGGTCAGCTTGAGAACTCTGACCAATTTCCAGTTACACAGTTCCATAGAAGTTATCTCGTCTACTTTATATTTTTGGAAACGTATGCTTAAGACTCCGTTCAAATGTCTTTGTTTCACATACGTGATCTACCCATGTCTTCAATGGACAGAACTCCTTCTCATATTCCCATAGTCTATGGACATGTTTTATGTGGAGACCGAAAACAAAACAATCCTGGACACGTCCATTTTTTTCATCCATTTCTGTGAATAAAGGATAGCATTTGGATGTAATTGGTGTATCATCTGAGTGCTGTCTATGACTTTTTTAATGGGTAGGATTTTTTCTGCCACACTGATGGTAAAAACAAACACAAAGGCTAAAAGTGTATAAAAATTGGGTCCAGCACAGTGATGAAAAATGGTCTGTTTTTTCTTTTATGCAAAAAATCAGACGTCTAAATGAGGTCTAAAGTAACTAGTTTTGTTCTGCGAGAGTATAGCTGAGCTAACAGCCTGATTACAGAAAAACAATAAACCAAGATCAATACATGGAGAATACAAAGCAATGATGCAGCATTTCAAGGGAAGCCTATGTGCTCAGCTTTGTAATCTTACTGTAAGCCACATGTATGATATTAGTGGCTTTTGTTTCCAAAGCATTAAAATAAAATGTGCCTTATGTCCATGAAATTCTCCTTACAGTTCTTATGAGCCTTATCTTTGTGCGGCATTCAGTGCATGGTCCTTGTATGCACATTAGCTAATCGCCTCCAATGTGACAGTGCCTGATTTCCACATGCTGCCATGTTACTTCTAGTTTCACATGACAGGTAACGTCAGCATAATGTACATGGCACAGACTAGACCCTTGTTTCATACCATTGTGTTGCTCTCCTATATGTGCAGGGGAGTTTCCGTTTATTTCCATGTATACAATATCTCTGGCAGTAATTAAAGAAAAAAAATCAATAATATTTCTTAAAAAAAATATGTAATTGTAATCATCCTATACAGCTCAGTCGGTGTAATATTGAAGAAAGCAATAACATTTTATTAGGAATTGTTATGTAAGAAATTTCATAATATATGCTGGTATACACATTAAAGGATACCAGGAACACATCCATTGTGCTATTAAGCCAAAGGGGAAAAAAAGAGAAAAGTAATTATTATGTTATGTAGTTTATAAAGTCTGACAAAATATATAGCCGAGTTTGCTGCACACAAAATGGAAGTGTTCCCTACGCCGTATTTCTCATCATTGACTGATGGTCACTCAGTATAAATGCAACCATCAGTCAATAGTGGCAGTAGGAGGCGGGGGGGACTCATTTCTATGCTTTAATTTTTGTTAGGCTATATTAACCAAATGGTTGGAACTTGCTTCATACACTGTTGATTTTGGCTGTCTTATACAGCCGACACTTGCTGTACTTGCAGCAATCAGAGCTAGCTCTAATTGCTGCTGCTTAACACCTTAGATCAGGGGAGTCAAACTTAAACACACACAAGGCCAAACTGAAAAACTTGGACAAAGTCACGGGCCAATCAGTATACAGTATAATGGGCCTGACATAGTCCTCCATACAGAATAATGGGCCTCACATAGTTCTCCATACACTATAATGGGCCTTACATAGTCCTCCATACAGAATAATGGCCCCGCATGGGAGTGGCGGTTCTGGTGTCAGGAGCCAAATCCAACTACCTTGCGGGCCAGATTTGGCCCACGGGCCTGAGTTTGACACGTGTGCCTTAGATGATACAGCCAATGGAGTATGCATACATCTCCTGCCCCTATTTGTCAAAATCATTATGCCAGAAATTCTGGCATAAAATGATTTGAAAAAGTGCAAACATACCAGAAGGCTCCCTTTTCTGGTATGTTGGTGCTTTTATAAAGCCTTGTCAGAAGCAGGACTTGAGATTGTTGAATTTACAATACAGTGTAGGTTCAAGTTTCCTAAGGGAACTAAAACAGGTAAACAAGTTTAAAAAAAAAAAACATTTTGTATTACTGCATCTATAAAAGTTCACAATATAATCCTGCATGCTAATAAACCCAATAAAAACAATGCTAGAATTTGCTGTTTTTCATCATCTAACCTTTCCCCCAAAAATGTATTTAAAAAGTAACCAAAAAGTTGTATAAACCCCAAAATGGTAGCATTATAAAAATAGCATGCCTTAAAGAAATAAAAGCCCTCACTTAGCTCCACAGACAAAAATATAAAAAGTAATCCTCTAAATACTGGATAATTCCCAAGTAAAATTTGTAGGCACAAAACCTTATTGAAAATAAAATGGAGTTTCCCCAATGCGAGTTATGTATAAATAGCTTCAGCGTGAGATAGGGAGGAGGCCCTCTACATATCATACACATTGGGGGTGACTGTGTGGTCAGACCTCTGTATGATTAGCAGTAGGGCTCTGTGCATATATATTTTGTTTGGAGATTATTCAGTATATGTTTGATTTATTTACTGTATATCCTATGATCGGTGAGCCACTGTGGCTGTTGTCTTGGCTGTGTCCATCTAGCTATAATAGGGTATTGGTGGTCACTTGTAGTGTATTATGGGCTCTGCGCCACTTATGTGAGTTTGTGGGATCCTTCTTGAAATCAGTTTATGTGTGTAAAGTTTTTAATATGTGACAAAATGTGTATGTTTTAATTATCTTTCTGTAGATAGAAACTCAAAGAAAGAAACAATATAACCTATCTGTCATCACAGTATATTCTATGGCTGGTTCCACACGTCTGTGAAACGTCTTCCATCCTCGGATTGGAATACCCTGAACAAGTCCTTCCGCAGATTGCAACCATAATATCTGTGCAATTGACTTCTCTTTATTTAAGGCTGAGCAAAGAGGAGAACAAATAACTGACCTTAACAGTTCACTGTACGGTATCATAAAACACCTGGAAGAGATATGCTGGCCAGAGTCATTGTTCTGGAAAAATATTACATTTTGATGTAAAAAGCCAGACAGCTGAAACTAGCTAACCATTTCTCCTGGCACATGAAGCCCTTCACAGAGGATATGTATTATTTATTACTACCACCGCACACTTTATTGAAATCAGTTTGCTGGATATTTAATTGGACTAAAGTGCATTGAAAATTACATTTCACATTTTAAAGCATGTCTTGAAGTTTTCTTGTAATTTAACATATAAGAAATTCTTATGTTGTGGCCAGGGCCGGCTCCAGGTTTTTCTGGGCCCCAGGCGAAAGAGTCTTAGTGGGCCCCTTTAATACATATGTAGCGCCGGCGTCCCTGCCCTCTGCTAGGCAGGGACTCTGTTCCCCTCACCCCTCTGCTCTGAGCCCGGCGTCCTCCTCCCGCTCTGCTGGCAGCGCGCGCTCCTTCCCGGCCACTGTGCTTAGGGCGCGCGCGCTCCCTCCCTCTTAAAGGGGCCGCGCGCGCCGTCCTAAGGAGTCCCCGGCCAATGGCCGGAGGACTTCACCATATATAAGGCACCTCCTCCAAAATGGAGGTGCCCGAGCAATGTTGTTGCACTGTTCACTACTCTGCTTCAGCCCACAGGTCCCGTTGCCAGTTACCTGCCAGATTCCTGCCAGTTTGCTGTCTGATTCCTGCCTGATATTCTGCTTACCTGCCTGCTAGCCTGAGGTCCGACGGTCTGCCTACCAACTCCTGTCAGTCTGTCTATGGACCAGCTTGCCCACTCACCTGGGAGCGCTCCTCTGCTACCTGCCTGCTAGCCTGAGGTCCGACGGTCTGCCTACCAACTCCTGTCAGTCTGTCTATGGACCAGCTTGCCCGCTCACCTGGGAGCGCTCCTCTGCTACCTGCCTGCTAGCCTGAGGTCCGACGGTCTGCCCTCCAACTCCTGTCAGTCTGTCTATGGACCAGCTTGCCCGCTCACCTGGGAGCGCACATCTGCTACCTGCCTGCTAGCCTACCTGGAGGCTCCGCCGTCACGTGCTGTGACCACCTGCCATTCCAGAGACTCCTGCCCGCTTACTTGGGAGCGCACACCTGTTACCTGCCTGCTAGCCTACCTGGAGGCTCCGCCGTCACGTGCTGTGACCATCTGCCATTCCAGAGACTCTCGCTTGCTCACCTGGGAGCTCACATCTACCATCTGCCTGCTAGCCTACCTGGGGGCTCTGCCATCACAGGTCGTACCTACCCTTTACCCAGAGACTGCCCCGGTCACTTGCCGTGACCTCCTGCCCGTTCATCCAGAGACTGCCCCGGTCACTTGCCGTGACCTCCTGCCCGTTCATCCAGAGACTTCCCCGGTCACTTGCCTTGACCTCCTGCCCGTTCATCCAGAGACTGCCCCGGTCACTTGCCGTGACCTTCAGCCCGTTCACTCAGAGACTGTCCCGGTCACCTGCTGTGACTGCCTGCCCGTCTTCCCTGGTCGCCACCCGCTCCCTTACAAGGACCGCCCCCTTGTATAGTAGCTCAGAGGTTCCGCCTCCCAGACCCGTTACAACATACCACGATTCATGATGCACAGATACCGCAGAGAAATATATATATATATAGTACAATGCCGAAGATTTCACTTCTTACATTACATGAGCGATCTCTATTGTAAATTCCACAATAGCTCAGAAACCAGCGAATCGCTCCACACAGAATACTGGCCCCCATATAAGGCTCCATACGGAATACTGGCCCCCATATAAGGCTCCATACGGAATACTGGCCCCCATATAAGGCCCCATACAGAATACTGGCCTCCATATAAGGCCCCATACGGAATACTGGCCCCCATATAAGGCCCCATATGGAATACTGGCCCCCATATAAGGCCCCATACGGAATACTGGCCCCCATATAAGGCCCCATATGGAATACTGGCCCCCATATAAGGCCCCATACGGAATACTGGCCCCCATATAAGGCTCCATACGGAATAATTGGCCCCCATACAGAATACTGGCCTCCATATAAGTCTCCATACGGAATACTGGCCCCCATATAAGGCTCCATACGGAATACTGGCCCCCATATAAGGCCCCATACAGAATACTGGCCCCCATATAAGGCCCCATACGGAATACTGGCCCCCATATAAGGCTCCATATGGAATACTGGCCCCCATATAAGGCCCCATACGGAATACTGGCCCCCATATAAGGCCCCATACGGAATACTGGCCCCCATATAAGGCCCCATAAGGAATACTGGCCCCCATATAAGGCTCCATACGGAATACTTGGCCCCCATACAGAATACTGGCCTCCATATAAGTCTCCATACGGAATACTGGCCCTCATATAAGGCTCCATACAGAATACTGGCCCCCATATAACGCTCCATACAGGATACTGGTCCCCTTATAAAGCTCCATACAGGATACTTGCCCCCATATAACGCTCCATACAGGATACTGGTCCCCTTATAAAGCTCCATACAGGATACTGGCCCCCATATAACGCTCCATACAGGATACTGGTCCCCTTATAACGCTCCATACAGGATACCGGCCCCCATATAATGCTGCATGCAGGCTGTTACCCCCCACATAATGCCCCATACAGGCTGCCCCCCCCTTATAATGCTCCATGCAGGCTGTTACCCCCCACATAATGCCCCATACAGGCTGTCCCCCCCCCCTTATAATGCTCCATGCAGGCTGTTCCCCCCACATAATTCACTATGCAGGCTGTCCCCCCCTTTATAATGCCCTATGCAGGCTGTTCCCCACCTTATAATGCCCCATGCAGGCTGTCACCCCTCCTCTTTATAATGCCCCATGCAGGATGCATCCCCCCTCTTTATAAGGCCCCATGCAGGATGTCACCCCCCTCTTTATAATTCCCCATGCAGGATGTCACCCCCTCTCTTTATAATGCCCCATGCAGGATGTCTCCCCCCTCTCTTTATAATGCCCCATGAAACATGTCACCCCCTCTCTTTATAATGCCCCATGCAGGATTTCACCCCCCCTCTCTCTATAATGCCCCATGCAGGATATCACCCCCCCTCTCTCTATATTGTCCCATTCAGGATGTCACCCCCCCTCTCTCTATAATGCCCCATGCAGGATGTCACCCCCCCTCTCTTTATAATGCCCCATGCAGGATGTCACCCCCTCTCTTTATAATGCCCCATGCAGGATGTCACCCCCCCATATTATGCCCCATGCAGGATGTCACCCCCCCATATTATGCCCCATAAAAAAAATCAAATAGTCACCTCCCTCCTCCTCACCTGCTGCCCGCTGCTCGGGTCCGGACTCCAGCGTTGCCGGCGTCGTCCCGCTCTGCGCTCCCTGTGACGGCTCAGGGGAGCGCGTGGTGGAAAGACGTCACCACGCCCTCTGACCTGAGACGTCACAGGGAGCGCAGAGCAGGAAGACAGCGGATCTGCGGAGGCACGGAGAGAGGTAAGTATCTGGCTGCCGGGGCCCTGAGCAAGCAGCGGAGAAGGGCGGGCGCTGACACTGCTCTCCTCCACCCATAGCCCAGCGGGGTGCGCGACCGCCAGTGGGCCCCCCTGCCTGCTCAGGGCCCCAGCACTTGCCCGGGTGCGCCGGGTGCTGACGCCAGCCCTGGTTGTGGCTATTTATTATCCTACACTCCCAAACGTCAAAATTGCATCCCCAAAAAGGAAAAGTCATGGAGTTATGGAAATCACAGTACACACAGTCTGTAAAGAAGGCACGTCGATGGGTTGCCATGATGGCCAGGAGTTCACTGAAGATGCCTGTCATGATGGTCCCCTTGGCTGGTGTTTAGAGAAGACTGTGCTTTTTGCTATATACAGAAATTTTGTGGCGTAAAGTGGCTAATATAGTGAAAAGTAAAAAAAAATATATGAAAAAGATAAAAAAAACAATATAGTAAGTTCAAATCACGCTCCTTTTTCCTCATTAGAAATTATTAAAATAAAAACATGTAAAAAATACACATATTTGACATTGCTGCTTTGTAAAAGTCCGATCTATAAAAATTGAAAATAAATGTATCCAATCGGTAAACGGCGTAACGAGAAAGAAATCAAAACGTCAGAATTGCGTTTTTTTGGCTGCCGCAACAACACGAACAAATGTAAGAAGAGGCGATCAAAGCATCATATCTACGCAAAAAAATAAAATATTGTCTTGGAGCACAAAAAACAAGCCCTCACACAGCTCCATATACGGAAAGCTGAAGATTTTACGACTCTTGAAAAATGGTGTCACAATCAGTATTTTTTTTTTATAAATTTCAGAATTTTTGGGGTTTGGTATCTCTGTAATTGTACTGGCCTGAAAAATATTGCCAGGTTAGGTTTACTGTAAAACGAATGCTGTACATAAAACCAAATCTAATTATGGAATTGCACTTGTTTTGTTGTTTTGCTATTTTGCCAAGCTTGGAATTTGCTTTCCAGTACATCACATGGTAAAATAGATAATGTCTTCCAAAAGTGCAACTCGTCCCGCAAAAAAACAGGTGTGAGAACACGGCTATGTTGACATGAAAAATAATAAAGTTATGGCTCTTAGAAAAAGAGGCGGAAAAAATAAAAGGGCAAAAATAAAAAATCGCCCAGTTCTTAAGAGGATAAAATAGAAGTGAAATAGCATCTCTGCTCCAAAACATGACATTTTTTACTATCCTCAAATATTTTTTCTTTATTGTGCATAATTTAAAAAAAAATACATTTAATTAAAAGATATCACATGATACTCTATATTAGCTGTCTATGTTACAAGCCTTTGTGCTGGTCAGTAATAGACAACAATATATTTTCACAATATGTTATGCTGAATATGTAAAGGAGCTGTTCACTGTTGTGAGGTGTAAAATTGCTGCTATGCCCTAGTAGTCATGGTGGTGGGTGTACCGCGGCGCTGAGATAATTCTAATACACAATAACGATCCAGGAATTGTCCAGCTACAAAAATGTTGTTATATGTACTTAGATTAGTAAGATATGTAATAAGCTACCGTATTTTTCGGACTATAAGGCGCACCGGATTATAAGGCGCATTAACAAAAAAACTCTGCTGAAACGTCTTGGTCCATATATAAGGCGCACCGGACTATAAGGCGCATTAAATTAAACAAGGCTCAGACCGTAAATCAAATTTTATTTAACTCTTTCACAATAGCTGCAAATCAATACATTTGCTTTTTCAGTTCATTCTTCTACCACAAATCCATCAAACTCTTCATCTTCAGTGTCAGAGTTTAATAGCTGGGCGATTTCGGCATCAAGCATGCTCGGGTCCTCCTCATCATTATCCGAGTCGGTCTCGCCGCTGATGTTTAGCTCTTCTTCAGTGATAATTCCAGACTTCCTGAGAGCTCGGATGACACTGGAGACTGATACCTTCTCCCAGGCATCCACGATCCACTTGCACATAGTGGCATAACTCGCCCGGCGTTGCCTCCCGGTGTTGGTGAATGTGTGGTCCCCTTCTGTCATCCAATGCTCCCATGCAGCTCTCAATTTAACTTTAAAAGACCTGTTGATGCCAATATCTAGTGGCTGGAGCTCCTTGGTTAATCCACCCGGAATGACGGCAAGCTCCGAATTAGTTTTCTTCACTTGGTCTTTGACAGCTTCGGTCAGATGGGCGCGCATAGAGTCACAGACCAATAGGGATGGGGATCTGTGAAAAAAGCCATCCGGTCTCCTGACGTAGACCTCCCTCAGCCACTCACTCATCTTCTCCTCGTCCATCCAGCCCTTTGGATTAGCCTTGATGATGACACCAGCAGGAAACTGTTCCTTTGGCAAAGTCTTCCTCTTGAAAATGACCATGGGTGGTAGTTTCTGGCCATTAGCCTGACAGCCGAGAACTACAGTGAAAGATGACTTCTCGTTTCCTGTGGTACGTATAGATACCGTACTGGTCCCTGTTTTCTCAACAGTACGGTTTACGGGGATGTCAAAAGTGAGGGGGACCTCATCCATGTTAGTGATGTGTTCTGGTTGGATCTTCTTTTCATTTATTTTGGTTATACAGTAGGTGCGGGAAATGGCCAGCTTCTCTTCATAATCCTTTGGCAGTTGCTGGCAGACAGTAGTTCTGGTGCGGATAGAGAGATTACGCCTTTTCATAAAACGAAAGCACCATGAAGGACCTCCTCGAAAGTCCTTGATCTCCATGTCGCGTGCTATCACTGTGGCTTTTAGGCGAATAGAGACAGTGGAGACGCTTCTACCTGCGGCTCTTTGTTCGATAACCCACTGTTCTATTTTGTCCTCCAAATGTGGCCATCTTGCTTTGTTTCCTCGGAAACTCAGTTTGGTCTTCTTTCCCTGGCGTAGGGCATCTTCTTGTTTCCTCCACTTACGCACCATAGATTCATTTATGTTGAATTCTCTTGCAGCTGCTCTATTTCCATGCACTACTGCATGACTTATAGCTTTAAGCTTAAAATCTGCATCATAAGCATGTCTCTTAACAGGAGGCATTTATGGGGTAGTCGGTATAGAAACTTAAGCACGGGGCTCCTGCGCACAGAGCTGTATGTGTCACCGCGCTCAGTGAGGATCCTGACTACGGTGGCCGTATTGCTTAAGCCAGGTGCGGGTCCATATATAAGGCGCACCGGACTATAAGGCGCACTTTTGATTTCTGAGAAAATTCTGAGATTATATGTGCGCCCTATAGTCCGAAAAATACGGTAATATAGTTTACTAGTGAACGGTGTCCAATCTTCAGCTACGTTTTGGTTCCAGGCACCAGAGGGTTCACTCCCAGTTTGTTTCCAACACAGGATAGGCATCTCCTTTGTTGGCACGTGACAGGAGGTATGTATGAAAGGGGGTGGTTGACTGCTAATTTCAATACCTAAGCCAGCCCCCTTCTATGTCTATAAACTGGCTATAACAGAAAAGGGGGGCTGGCTTATCTGCTGAAAAAATTCAGTCAACCAGCGTTCTTTTTTCAAAGCTCTGTGCTGACACAGGAAACTCTGTTCTGTGTCAGACACAAGCCACAAGAGGACCTGTTTGGGCCCATGGTCTTAACTGAGGTTTATCTTTCAGACTTGAACTTTATTACCACTTTTTTTCAAACCCTCAGAAGAAGCTGATGCGAAACTCCAGTGGGATCTGTACCTCACCACTCCCTCTCAGGTTGCTCAAGCTCTTATGTATTTCTGGTTTACATATTTTACATCCCCACTCTGAGGTGTTACTGGTATATTCACTGTACCTCAAATTGTTGGATTCTTTTAACCTCTATCATTATTGTGTAGGAGGCCGCTGGATGAGTGGAGTTTCTTTGTTCCACACACCTTGTTTTATTGCTTTTTTATTCTTTAGTGTTAGATGTATATTAATAAAGATCATTATTTTGATTTGGTTGTTTTGCTTCCATTGTTTATTGGATCTGTGAATTTTCTGGGACTACCCTCTTTAGCTGTTGGCCATTTATAGGTATTTATATTACTAAGTTGCATTTACATACATTTTCCCCTACCATTTTTCTTTTTTAGTTGGACAACCCTTTAGGTCTAGATGTCGGTACACAGATAATATATAAATACAGTTCTTTCTTAGGCAACATTCACACGTTCAGTATTTGGTCAGTATTTCACATCAGTATTTTGCATCAGTATTTGTAAGCCAAAACCAGGAGTGGGTGATAAATACAGAAGTTGTGACGTGTTTCTATTACATTTTTCCTCTGATTGTTCCACTCCTGGTTTTAGCTTACAAATACTGATGTAAAATACTGATGTGAAATACTGACCAAATAATGAACGTGTGGACATGGCCTTATTCCACCACTTTTTCCACCATTTTTTACCCCACCTAAAAGGGTACTATTGGGAAATCATACAATGCAGTGTGCCTTGGCTATAATATTTGTATATGGGTCCATAGACTGCAGGGGAAGGATAGAATATATGCATTTACTATGGTGGTAATAGTGGCACGATATGTTAAAATGGCATGATAATTATTTTTAGAAAATTAGTGGTAATTATTTTATCGAAATGCGCTTACTGAATCTGCAGAATAAAAAGAATGCTCTTGCTGCTGGCAGCATTTGTAAGACATTTACTATACGTATTATTTGCTCAAATCAGTTCTGTTATTGGAAAATTGTTGGAAGAATATTTTATTGAGAACTCCCAGCAGTGACAAGGTGTTAAGCTCTGCAGACATGCTGATACTTGCTGTACGTGATTAGGTATTAACTCTCCTGGAGTTCCCCTTACATGAAATTATACAGTTCTATGCCACCTGATATTTTTCTTTATTCCTGAAACTTTGAAATATGAGTAGGATTTATTTCTCACATCCCGCGCTGTTTATCACCATAGTTATATATTGTAACTATTAGAGTATTTTTTTTAGATATTTTATGTATTCACCTTTCACATGGTTTTTTTTCTTACTTTCTTTCAATGATCTTTTGGTGAGTTTTTAATGTTGCAGATTTTCTGCACCCATTAAGTAAAATAGATTGTGTATTTTCAAAAACATGCAAGTAAGGTAAAAAACTCACCAAAAGCTCATCGTGGGAACCTATCCTTATATACAAGGTATAAGTGGCTCAATATAAGCATTTGTGTTGCCAATCTTTGGTCATTTTAATATACTTATGACTATTTTAAAGGGTTTGTCCCGTCTAAAATGACAAGTCTGCAGTCACTCTGTGTGACTGCAGACTTGTGAATCCTTGCAGCACACGCACTGTGCACTGCAGGGATTCGCCGTTGTCTGCCCTGGGAACGGCGTTCAAGTATGCAATATGCATACATCCGGGCAGAACCCATCTAGTCAGTGTGACCTCTCTCAATACAAGTGTATTGAGCAAGACCGCACTCTGTTTAGTGGGTGTGGCTGCCTAGTGGGCACGGCTTTGCTCAAAAAGAGTGTATTGAGCAAGGCTGTGCCCACTAGACGGGTTCTTTCTGGGATTATGCATATCGCATACTTTACCACCATTCTCGGGGCAAATAATGGTGAATCCTAACAGCGCACAGTGTGCTAGGAGGATTCACAAGGCTGTAGTCACCCAAAGTGACTGCAGACTTGTCATTTTAGGCTGGACAACCTCTTTCAGGCATCATGCACATAGCCATACAAGGCGGTATTGATATTTATTTGACCTTTCTACGTAATCACCGTTCAACTCAATACATTTAATGTATTGATTAAAAAGTAATCCTAATCCTTAAAGCACCACTCCAGAGTTTTTTTTTCAGCGCTGGAGTGGCACTTTAAATGTAAGCCCACTGCCCTTGTTCTTATACTCCCCTTATGGCGGTTTCACCTTTTACTGACAGCAGTCCTATTTCACTGCGCCATCTTGTGATAGTAGCTTCTGACTGGCCGGAAGTCAGAAGCTGCGTCACAAGCTCTCAATGCAAGTATATGAGAGCCAGAATGAGGCCAGAACGAGGCTCCCATAGACTTGTATTGAAAAGTGACCTCCGACGCGCTCCAGAAGATACCGGCAGGTCATTTGTCGCCAAACACAGACCGGGGCGATGCTGGAAAAGGATGAATGGGAGAACAGGTGAGCATGAGACAGAGGGCAGGGGACTTATATTTAAAGCACCACTCTAGTGGTGCAATAAAAAAAGCAAAACTCTGGAGTGGTGCTTTAAGAAAAAAAAATTGGCATCCTTTTCTGCAAACCATGACTCCCCAGTATCAATTACCATCTCACTTCTCAAAGTTTTGTCCTTTTCAATGATTTTTTACATTTCAAAAGGAGATAATAGATCAAATCAGGAGAATATAGTGGATGTATATGATCAGTGTACATGAATCTTGAAAATATACTGACTGAATACATGTACCTCCCTATATCTTTTAGTTTTCAGGGAAAATTAAAGAAGCACTCCTCCCATCAAAGTTTTTTTTCCTGTTAATATATTGCAATCATCATATTATATTGCACTGTGTACTTACAATTGCTCATTTGGCTTTCTTCCCAGTAAATTATTCTCTTTTCTCTGCTCTTTGTAGAAACAAGAAGACTCTTTTTCCCTGCATGAGTCATCTTCCTCTTCAACTCTTGACCTAGCTGCTGTGCTCCTCACACCTGCCAGGAACTTTTGCAGTGACTCATGACTTGTACAGGGAAAATTGTCCTCCTTTTTTTTACAAAGAGCTTAGAAGAATCAGCTAGTCAGTTTTTAATCCCGTGATGTAATAGACCTAATGGAAATTGTAAGTACACAGTGCTATATAATATGATGATTGCAATATAGTAAGAGGATAAAAATTTTGATGGGAGTGCTTCTTTAAGGCTGTGTACCCATGATGACTTTTTGGTGAGTTTTTTATGCTACATATTCAAAAACGCAGGGCAATAACGCTGACAAAAATGCACCAAAAATGCACGTTTTTCCTGACGAGATGCAGAAATGGTGCAGAAATTTTACTCAACATGTGTACATACCCTTACAGTTTCAACAAAGTGGATGGGATTCATAAGAATTTCATGCCCACTGTTTTGTTTTTTTTAAATTTTTACTCAGCGTAAACTGACCTGCGGTGCGCATTTTAAATCCGTAGCATGTCAATTTCTCTTACGGGTATGCTGAATTTAACGTGCAGATTTTTCCAATAGACTATATGTGGAAAATCTGCAGGTAAAAAACGCTCATGACAGTGTGAATAAAGTTTTTGTCAAAGCGAAATACCAGGAAGCTTCAAAAACAAAGCAGCTTTATTTACAATATAACACACCAACAAGAGACAGAAAACACAATAAAAACGCACTCAAAAACGCAATAAAAAACCCTAAGAGACCTAATTTACTTTATAGGTGCAGAAATGCTGCAGAAAATCTGCAGTATCAAAAACCGAAAGCTCATTGTGGGAATGTAGCCTAAATGTGAACGTTCATAACTTGCTGTATTACAAAGGTATTCTCGCAGTCACTATATGGCACCACACAGAACACCTTTATGTCCTTTCTGCCATGTAAACACTCCTTGTGCTGCAGTGCAGGGTCCTTATCATGGTCCTTCTGGGCTTTTTTTTTTATCTAGTTCGAGGTTCTAAACATGCGAAACCTAAATCATATTTGGCATAAAATCATTGGTATTTTCATAAGCTTCTCCATCATGTTGCATTAATGCATTATCTGGGAAACTCTGCAGAGGCATTCTGATTTATTGGCAATGTGTTTCTGTGGAAGTCTTCTTAATAATTTGTCTCATTGCTGGGTTCTTCACATTGCCAGGATAAGGCTTTACATTGGCTCTCTCCTTCGCCATAAATAAATTGGATTCTCTTTCATTTAACTATGCAGCTTCTTTTATTGTGCTCTTTCTGACAAAGAGAAGACAATTTTCTCATAGATTTTTGTAATTGAAAATATTAAGAACTATTTTTTTGCATTAGTTTCAATGTATAGACTGTTGATACTAAAGAGTAACTTCAGATTTAGATCTGTCATAATATATCAGTATATTAAACTAATCAAATGTATCTCAATCTTGTGCCAGAATCATTATCAGTCATCCCAGCTGGTCATTTCTTGTATCCAAGATGCTCCGTTCCTTATTTTTACTACGTGATGGATGGACTGGAATAGAAAGCAACGTCATATAGGACACGAATCTTCTTGAAAATGCAGGAAATGTTTATTTTATCCCCACTTTAACAGAATTAATATTTGACTGTCCCTTTTGTATCTTTTTCTCTGTAGCTATACATGTACAGTATATAATATTACTCTACAGCAGTACCCTATTTATCTGTCAGGTGCTTGTAGAAGTCTATTAGCTTTCAGACAAAGCAACCCCTTTCAGATGAATAGAATTTATTTTCAGTTGCTGAATATTTTTTTATCAAATCTGCCATATGTGAATATACCCTTAAAGAGGTTGTCCAGGAATAAAAAAAAAAAAGGGATGAACTGACAATAGACAAGAATGGTGCTACTTCTGGAACTGAAGGCATTAGTATATGGAATTAATCTATAAAAGCAATATGTATAAAATATCACGCAGACATCTTTTTTTTCATTCAGTTGCCTTAGCTGTCATGAACGTAATGATTGCCATTGCAGAGGGTGCGACCACGTCCGGGCCTGTGCAGGAGGGGGGGCGCGCCGATGACAGCGCTTATTTGAGCTGGATGTGTGTGACGCGCCCCCTGGGCCATGTTCAAGAGACACCCGGAGCCGGATCTGGATAGGGGTAGTAGTCCTTGTGGCGGTGACCCGGTCCGTGCCCAGGGTGGTCAAACTAAGTGTGTGGCAGTCTTTGTAGATGTTGTTTGAGTGTCGACTACGCCACCCGTTGATTGCGGCTAGGAGGCCGCCGCTGCAGAGCAGACCGCTGAGGCCGGTGGTAGGTTTGTGCAGCAAGGATGGTATAACCCCCAACGGGAGGGGTATGGCCTCAGGGCAGCAGATGTGGAAGTTGGTGGTTGTGATGGTGCAGCAAGGAAGCTCAGAGACAGGTGATGCAGTTTCAGGGTTTTTACTCACAGGTGTTGCTCCGGTCACTCCGGCCTTGAGTGACCACCCGAGCCGTGCTGCGTCCACCAGGTGTGGGACTCGGCCAACTCCCAGGCAATCCAGAGCGTGGTCCTGAGCTCCCTTCTCTCTCTCTCTCTGCTGGCCGTTCCCACCAGGGATCCACCTTTGTCCGGCTCCCTCGGGCCTCTTGGTGGTAAAACCTTCTCTGGCTTTCCTGACCCTATTCGTGGTGTGCCTTCCTGGTGGATGTGGTGAGGGTCGTGGCAAAACTTAACCACAACCTCCGGTTCCTGGTTAAGGATCATTAGCCTCTGCCAGTTAGGGTTCCGGTACCCGTTTCTGCCAACCCTTCACCCTTTTGGTTTACTTCTGGGATCTCAGGGTTACCTCTTGTCTTGTGTCTCTGGGCCTTTCTTCCTCCTTCTCTCCACTACAGGCCTGGCCCTGGAGCTGGGCCCAGCCGGAGCCACAGCTCCCTGTCAGCCCTCCTGGCTGAGCTCCTCTGCTCTGCTCCTCCTCAGTCTGACTGACCCTGTCCTAAGATGGTGCCCACCATATATACTCCCTCTATGTGTGAGCCCAGGTGACTAGCACCCAATGGGCTCCTACCTCTATGCCCAGAGTCCCTCCCCTATCTGCCCCTACACTACTGGGATGTTCCTCCCCCCCTCCCACTCCAGCCAGGGACAGACGCTGTCGTACCTGCACATCTAACTGGTGGGAGTACCGTAGTTCTGTCCCCCGGAAATGGGATGAGTGTAGTGCATGCAGCTGTCTGAGCTCAGTCCCACACTCCATCCTTACCCGGGAGTGGAATACCACACCTCTGGAGTGAGGTGCAATACCCCTGTAGCAGCCGAGTCCTCAGGGTGCTACATGTGTCCATGGACGCACATTCAGCTGAGATGTATTGAGGCACAGAGAACCACTGACTCCTTGCAGTGCAATACACACTGCGAGCAAACCAGGCGTCGGCAGCTCACGTTGGCGTGACTGGTACTTGCAGCACATGGCAGTGATGTCATGCACCACCGATGGTTGGCATGATGAAGTCAGCTGCTGGCCTTTGTACCCGCTAAAGAAGAGGACGCTGTGCATTGTTGGAGTGGGGCAAGGTAGCAAGAATTGTTTCTTTTTTGTTAAATGTGTTAGAGAAGAATGGCAGAACAGGTAACATTAAAACTGGAAGGGGCCCAGGATGGGGGTCATTATAACTGCAAGGAGCCTAGGATGGGGAATATTATACCAGGAAGGTGCCCAGGATGTGGGACATTATTATAGGAAGGAGCCTAGGATCAGAGACATTATAACAGGAAAAGACTCAGGATGGGGGAGCATTATAACAGAGTCCGGGGTGAAGGGCATTGTAATAGGAAGAGTCCAGGATGGAGGATATTTTAAAATGAAGAGGCCAGGATGGGTGACATTATAACTGGAAGGGGCCAAGGATGGAAGAAATTATTAATGTAAGGAGCCCATAATGGGGGACATTATTACTGTAAGGGGTCCATAATGAGGGACATTATTACTGGAAGGGGCTTGGAATGGAGGACATTATAACTGCAAGGAGCCTAGGATGGGGAACATTATACCAGGAAGGTGCCCAGGATGGGGGACATTATTATAGGAAGGAGCCCAGGTTTAGGGACATTATAACAGGAGAGGACACAGGATGGGGGGCATTATAACAGGAAGAGTCCAGGGTGAAGGGCATTGTAATAGGAAGAGCCCAGGAGGGAGGATATTTTAAAATGAAGAGGCCAGGATGGGGGAGATTATAACTGGAAGGGGCCAAGGATGGGGAAAGTTATTACTGGAAGGGGAAGGTAATGGGGGACATTAACACTGGAAGGGGCTCGGGATGGAGGACATTATTAAAGGAAGGGGCCCAGGATGGGGGACAGTATACCAGGAAGGGGCCCAAGATGGGGGATATTATTACTGGAAGGGGCCCAGGATGGAGGAGATACAAGGAAGGAGCCAAGGATGGGTGGCAGTATTATAGGGTGGGGGACATTATACCAGAATAGGGGACATTATTACAGGAAAGTGCAAAGATGGGAGAAATCATTACAGGAAGGGGCCCCTGATGGAGAACATTGTTATAGGAAGGACCCAGGATGGGGACATTATTACAGGATGGGGTACATTATTACATGAGGATGCAAACAAGTATGTCTTTATAGGACCTTGAACACTTCAAGAGCCCATACACGTGACCAACATGCATGTGGTGGCACAGGTCCAAATTTTGCACCAGGGTCCATCGGACTTTAGTTATGCCACTGATTTCTGTCATATGGCAATAAAACATCAGAATACAGTTTTCTAGTGTGCTTATTCAGACATCGGAATTACTGTTGGCACACTTGGGGAAATTATATGAGATAAATATATTACACATGGAATCTTAGTATTCCTTTTAACATTTTAAAGAAGATAACAAAGCCATTTTTAATGATAAGTGAGGCGTTAGATCAATGACAACCTGAGCTAATGGACGGTATGAAGCCCTGAAACTATTGTGAAGATGTAATTGATCATGCCACCGCTTACATTTTTATATTTCAATCGTTATGATTGCCGTCATGGTTCTAATTGCTGCAAGCGTAAAGTGTAATTTCTCATGCAGACATTTACAGTGACTGCATTACATAGTCTGTAAAGATACTTGTAAAATGTGTAAATAACAGAGAATTCTACCTGAGTAAACTCTCATATTTTAACCTAACAGTAAGCTGAATGGACCAGCACCACCCAAATAATAGGGTGCTGTGCCATACACCCAAAATAAGGACAATAAATGGAAACAGAGTGGTGTAAAGAGAAGCACCAGTCAACCCATTATATGATATGACAACTAAGATACATTCAATTCAAATACTTTAATTAAATAGCCAAAGTGAACAACTTGAATTAAATACAATTAAAAAAGGAAATAAAGCTCAAAGTATCCACCTAAGTTCCCACATAACAATATATGTGGAAACCTAAACTGTCTCCCTAAAAATCAAAATGCAATATGATACATATATCCAAATAAATGGATAACATAATCAACAATCTGTAGATAATAAGTAAAGCTCACGAATGACCAATGATTACCCATAGATCACAAGAAGAGGTAAGACAAGTATATAAATAAAGGTAAACAAATAAATTACCAACTCAAATATCAGGCATGTGACTTATGGTGAAGAGATAGGGAGAAGGGCCTTAGGGCCCCGTCACACTAAGCGATGCAGCAGCGATCCCGACAACGATACGACCTGTCAGGGATCGTTGCTGCATCGCTAATACATCGCTGATGAGCTGTCAAACAGGCAGGCTCACCAGCGATCAGGGGAGCAGCGATATCGTGGAAAGAATCGTTCCACGATGTCCTGCTCCCGTTACCAGCCTGCTGCAAGCAGGAGCAGGCTGGTAACTATGGTAAACATCGGGTTACTAAGTGCGCGTGTGCCCCTAGTAACCCGCTGTTTACCATGGATACCACTCTGCTACAGTGCGCGGGAGCCTCCACGCACCGTAGCAGAGTGGTATCCATGGTAAACAGCGGGTTACTAAGTGCGCGCGTGCCCCTAGTAACCCGATGTTTACCATAGTTACCAGCCAGATCGTTGGTCCCGCTGGTCACACACAGCGATGTGTGCTGGCCAGCGGGAGGCCAACGACCAAAAAATGGTCCAGGACACTTTGCAACGATCAGCGACCTCACAGCAGGGGCCTGATCGTTGCAAAGTGTCACACACAGCGACATCGCTGGTGAGGTCGCTGGTGAGTCACCAAAACCGTGACTCAGCAGCGATATCGCTAGCGATATCGCTATGTGAGACGGGGGCTTTACACCAGCCACTGTGGCTCCTTCAGGGGTGCTCATGTCTCCACCCAGGTATTTATAGTAACTTATTTATAGTAACTCAATTGGTAATTAATAGTGTTGAGCGAGCATGCTCGACACTGCTCGGTACTCGCCCGAGCATCACGCTACTCGGGATGTTCGGCGAGCACCGAGCATTTCCGGGTTACTCGGGCGGGAGCTCGGGTCTCCGCCCTGCATGTTTAGCGCTCTTTACAGAGCCAATGAACATGCAGGAATTGCCAGCCAGTCACTGTAATGCCGCAGCCATGTTGGTTGTGGGCATTACAGTGATTGGCTGGCAGCACAACGTCACCTCGAGTATTTAAAACTGGGCGCCGCCATCTTGGATACAGTCGCTCCGGATCAGACAGTGTAGGGACAGCGCTGCTGATTTAGGGAGAGATATATCCTGCGAAATAGTTAGTGTAGGGTCTGTAAAGGCTGCCAGATCAAACAAACAGTCCTTCTCAGGACTAATATCCATCCCAGATATCAGGCAGGCAGGCTGTATAGGAGACGCAGTGGTTATACCAGCAAACGCTGCATTACAGTCCTGTGTGCTCCTGTTGCTGAAATTTCTGGACTTAGCTCCAGGTCTCGGGGGCCAGGAAAAATCCTTTTTTTTTCATCTAAATCCTCTTTTTTTTTCCTCCTTCACACTGTACAAAAACCCGTCTTCTAGAGAAATGGAAGTGTGGTTTTGCAGTTCCACAGTTCAAACCTCTGTATTATCCAATTTTGGGCCATTTGTATCTAAAAAAAACAGTTTGAGTGTGTCGCTCACTGTTCAGCCGCAAATATATATTTAAAAAAGTCTGGTATACACCAGTAAATTATAACTGTGGTTTTGCTGTTCCACGGTAAAAAATCTCTATTATCCTGCTTTTGGCATTTTTTGCCGTAAAAAAAAAAACTAATAGTGTCTCCTGATTGTTCAGACACAAATATATCTGTTGAAAATAGTCTGGTGTAGACCAGAGAAACAGAAATGTGGTTTTGCAGTTCCATGGTTCAAACCTCTGTATTATCCACTTTTGGGCCGTTTGTATCTAAAAAAAAACAGTTTGAGTGTGTCGCTCACTGTTCAGCTGCAAATATATATATTTAAAAAAGTCTGGTATACACCAGTAAATTATAACTGTGGTTTTGCTGTTCCACGGTAAAAAATCTTTATTATCCTGCTTTTGGCATTTTTTGCCGTAAAAAGAAAAAATAATAGTGTCTCCTGATTGTTCAGATACAAATATATCTGTTGAAAATAGTCTGGTGTAGGCCCAAGAAATACCTGTGTGATTTTGCAGTTCCACGGGTCAAATCTTTGTATTATCCTGCTTTTTGCATTTTTTGCCATAATGAAAAACAGTAGTGTCTCCTGATTGTTCAGACACAAATATATCTGTTGAAAATAGTCTTGTGTAGGCCAGATTACTAGAACTGTGGTTTTGCAGTTCCACGGGTCAAATCTCTGTATTATCCTTCTTTTGCCATTTTTTGCCGTAAAGAAAAACAGTAGTGTCTCCTGATTGTTCAGACACAAATATATCTGTTGAAAATAGTCTGGTGTAGGCTCGAGAAATACAAGTGTGGTTTTGCAGTTCCACGGCTCAAATCTCTGTATTATCCTGCTTTTTTGCATTTTTTGCCGTAAAGAAAAACAGTAGTGTCTCCTGATTGTTTAGACACAAATATATCTGTTGAAAATAGTCTGGTGTAGGCCAGATTACTAGAACTGTGGTTTTGCAGTTCCACGGGTCAAATCTCTGTATTATCCTTCTTTTGCCATTTTTTGCCGTAAAGAAAAACAGTAGTGTCTCCTGATTGTTCAGACATAAATATATCTGTTGAAAATAGTCTGGTGTAGGCCCGAGAAATACAAGTGTGGTTTTGCAGTTCCACGGGTCAAATCTCTGTATTATCCTGCTTTTTTGCATTTTTTGCTGTAAAGAAAAACAGTAGTGTCTCCTAATTGTTCAAACACAAATATATCTGTTGAAAATAGTCTGGTGTAGGCCCAAGAAATACAAGTGTGGCTTTGCAGTTCTACGGGTCAAATCTCTGTATTATCCTGCTTTTTTGCATTTTTTGCCGTAAAGAAAAACAGTAGTGTCTCCTGATTGTTCAGACACAAATATATATGTTGAAAATAGTCTGGTGTAGGCCCAAGAAATACAAGTGTGGTTTTGCAGTTCCACGGTTCAAACCACTGTATTATCCACTTTTGGGCCATTTTTACCTAAAAAAAAAACAGTTTGAGCGTGTCGCTCACTGTTCAGCAGCAAATATATATATTTAAAATTTTCTGGTATACCCCAGTAAACAATAACTGTGGTTTTGCCATTCCACGGTAAAAAATCTCTATTATTCAGCTTTTGGTATTTTTTCCGTAAAGAAAAACAGTAATAGTTTCTCCCTGATTGTTCAGATTGTTTAAAAGAGTCGGGTGTCAATTGTCCATATCCCAGACCTTTGAAAGAAAGCGGAAATTTGCAGCTAACGCCCCACAGGCCACAGTTCTAAATTCTCACATTTCACGACTGCTTGTGTAGCGCCCCGAGGGTTCGGTTGCTACAGGGGTATTGCACCTGAACCAGAGGTGTGATATTCCACTCCCAGGTAAGGATGGAGTGTGGACCAGGGCTCAGTTAGCTGCATACACACACATACACACTCCCCATTTCCGGGGGACAGCTCGACGGTGCTTCCATATAATTGCAGGCACAACTGACCATGTCTCTGGCTGGAGTGGGGAGGGGGAAGAGAACCCAGTGATGTAGGAGCAGTAGGGGACGGTTTCTGGAGCATAGGAAGGAGCTCATTGGGTGCAGGTCACCTGAGCTCAGACTCAGAGAAGCAGATAAAAAGTGGGGGCCATCTTAGGAGGGAGTTCTGTGAGAGGAGAAGGCAGGGAGCAGAGCTGCTGCATGGGCTCTGCTCCCTGGGCAGGCCTAGCACAGAGGCCGGAGCCTGAGAGAAGAAGGAGAAGGAAGGAAAGAGGACAGACAGAGGAGTAGAAAGGCTCCAGAAACAAGAAGGCAGAAGGGACCCTAAGAGAGCAGAACGGACAGCAACCGTTGCAAGCCCGCGTTATATCGGGTGAAGGGTCAGGCCGTAGAAGGGTACCGGATTCCCAAGTTGGTGGAGGTAAATCATCCCTCAGCCAAGAACCGGAGGTCGTGATCATTTATTGGTGCGACCCCTTGCTACACCCGCTAGGAAGGCACCACATAGGGTCAGGGAAACCGGCGCCAAGTTTTACCATAGAAGGCCCGAGGCAGCCGGACAGAAGCGTGGTCACTGGTGGGACACGAGAGGCCAGAGAAAGGATAGAAGGGGGTCCTGTGCCATACTCCTGAATTGCCTGGGAGTTGATCGAGACCCTCACCTGGTGGACGCAGCACGGGTCAGGCAGTCCTTGCCGACGGAAGTGACTTGGATAACAACTGTGAGTAAAAGGCCTGAACTGCACCATTGGACTCTGTGTGATTTATGCTGCGCCTGAACCATCACCCCCAGCATCCACCTACTTTGCCCTGAGGCTACACTCTTCCCGTGGGTAGTTATCCTATCCCTGTGCTGCACACCAACATCAGCCTCAGCGGTCTGCCTTGCAGCGGCGGTCATCCCTGACCGCAATCCACGGGTGGCGTAGTCGGACATTCATAACTCTACAAATAGACTGCCACAGCATTTGGTCTGACCACCCTGAGCCACGGGATCGGGTTGCCACTACTACCCCCATCATCGCACTGAAGCCCGGTTCCGGGTGCCCCACGGCCCAGGGGGCGAGTCACTTGCGTTGGAAATGCTGCCTTTTAGGCTGGTGGAGACGGAATCCTTCCACAACCTTATGGTGGTGGCCGTCCCTCGGTACTCGGTCCCCAGCCGACACTATTTTGCTCGATGTGCCATCCCCGCACTACACAAGCACGTGTCCCAAAACATCTGCCGTACCCTCAACAACGCAGTTACTGGGAGAGTCCACCTGACAACGGACACGTGGACAAGTGCTTGTGGCCAGGGACGGTACATCTCCCTGCGGGCACACTGGGTAAACATAGTGGAAGCCAGGACCCAGTCGGACCTTGGGACAGAACACATCCTCCCCACACCGAGGATTGCGGGCCCTATGTCAGTCAGAGTTGCCCCCACAGTGTACAGCTCCTGCGCATCATCCTCCTCCTCCTCCTCATGTTCAGCCTCCATCTCAGATATCACCACATCAGTTACAAGCTGGAAGCACTGCAGTACTGCCTCCGCCAAGCGGCAACAGGCTGTGCTGAAACTCATAAGCTTAGGTGAGAAACCTCACACTGCTTGTGAGTAGTGTTGAGCCACCCCCGTAGTGTTCGGGTTCGGTTTGTCGAACCCCGGGATGTTGGTGGAACTGTTCGTCGAACACCTTAGAACACCGTCAAACACCGTTAAAACCAATGGCAGGCAAACAAAAACACATAGAAACATATAGAAAACACCTTCAAAGGTGTCCAAAAGCTGACAAACTGCTCAGAAGACACTCTCTTTAAAAAAGCCGGCCGGCAATTCAGCAGCGGCATACACCGGTACCCGACAATTTAGACAAGAAGGAATAGAGCATCACACATAGATTAGATAGATAGAAACATGTCAGTCACATATATAAGAAGTACAGTGATAGTGTTGATTACTGTACTTGTCATTTAGTGTTAAAATAAAGGATTTATTAAAAAAAAAATTGGCGTGGGGTTCCCCGTAATTTTAGTCTCTAGCGGAGGTTAAGCAGATGGCTGGGGCAGATGTTTGAAGCCTGGGAAGGGGGTAATACCCACAGAGCATCCCAGGCTACTAATATCAGCCCCCAGCTGAATACCTAGCCTTTACTAGCTATTAAAATGGGGAACCCCCCAAAAAATGACGTGGGGTCCCCCCTATTTTAATAGCTAGCAAAGGCTAGGCAGACAGCTGGGGGCTGATATTAATAGCCCAGGAAGGGTGCCATGAATATTGGCCCCCTCCCAGGCTAGAAACACCAGCCGTCAGCAGCCCCAGAAATGGTGCATCCATAAGATGCGCCAATTCTGGCACTTAGCCTCGCTCTTCCCACTGCCCTGTAGCGGTGGCAGTGGGGTAATAGGGTTGGGGTTGATGTCAGCTTATAATGCCAGCTGACATCAAGCCCAGGTTAGTAATGGAGAGGCGTCTATAAGACACCCCCATTACTAACCCCATAGTCAAAGTTACAAAAAAACACAAACACCCAGAATAAAGTCCTTTAATTGAAATAAACACACAATTCTTTATTGTTCTAAATTAAACCATACTTACCATCACGCCCATTCCAGCTGAAGCCAACGATCTCCTGCAATAAAAGTAAAATAATAAAGCAACATAATCCTTACCTTTCCATTGTTCCCACGACAGCTTCATCTCTGCTACATTCACATGACAGGCTGGACCGCAGCAGAACGCTGCCATCCAGCTTGCCATGCGGCAGACACTGAGAAACGCAGGCATGCTTGCGCTCCTCAGTGTCTGTCTGTGACGGCATAAAGATGAGCCGAATTCATGTCCAATGAACTCAGCTCACCTCATGCACGTCACTGACAGCGTGGGAAAATTCTCCTGCGCATGCGTTGAGTGCAGGAGAATTTTCCCACGCTGTCAGTGACGTGCAAGAGGTGAGCTCATGTCCAATGAACTCGGCTCACCTCATGCACGTCACTGACAGCGTGGGAAAATTCTCCTGCACTCACCGCATGCGCAGGAGAATTTTCCCACGCTGTCATTGACGTGCATGAGGTGAGCTGAGTTCATTGGACATGAACTCGGCTCATCTTTATGCCGTCACAGCCACCGCTACAGGGCATTGGGAAGAGCGAGGCTAAGTGCCAGAATTGGCGCATCCTATGGATGCGCCATTTCGGGGGCGGCTGACGGCTTGTGTTTCTAGCCTGGGAGGGGGCCAATATTCATGGCACCCTTCCTGGGCTATTAATATCAGCCCCCAGCTGTCTGCCTAGCCTTTGCTAGCTATTAAAATAGGGGGAACCCCACGTCATTTTTTTTGGGGTCCCCCATTTTAATAGCTAGTAAAGACTAGGTATTCAGCTGGGGGCTGATATTAGTAGTCTGGGAAGCTCCGTAGGTGTTACCCCATCCCAGGCTTCAAACATTTGCCCCAGCCGTCTGCTTAACCTCCGCTAGAGACTAAAATTACGGGGAACCCCACGCCAATTTTTTTTTTTAATAAATCCTTTATTTTAACACTAAATGACAAGTACAGTAATCAACACTATCACTGTACTTCTTATATATGTGACTGACATGTTTCTATGTATCTAATCTATGTGTGATGCTCTATTCTTTCTGTTATAAATTGTCGGGTACCGATACTGAATTGCCGGCCGGCTTTTTTAAAGAGACGGTGCATGAAAACACTAATATTTTTTTTAATAAATCCTTTAACACTAAATGACAAGTACAGTAATCAACACTATCACTGTACTTCTTATATATGTGACTGACATGTTTCTCTGTATCTAATCTATGTGTGATACTCTATTCTTTTGGTTCTAAATTGTCGGGTACCGGTGTATGCTGCTGCTGAATTGCCGGCTTTTCATGTTTCACTGTGAGCACTGTTCCCATCGATTTGGGCATCCACTGTAATGCCACAACCACCATGGCTGTGGCATTACAGTGAGTGGCAGACAATCCCTGCATGATTGGTGCTCTAAATAGCGCCAGACATGCAGGACACGCTTTTGGTGCACGAACAGTTATCGAACATAACCTCGAACTGCCGAATTTTTTGCAAATCGTTCGCGTTCGTCGAACGACTTGAACACTGCCCAAAACAGCTCGAATTTGAGATTGACGAACAGTTCTAGTCGAACACCGCTCATCTCTACTTGTGAGTTGTGGACAGCTGTGAAAGAGCAGGCAGATCTGTGGCTGAGACCGCTGAACCTACATCCAGGCATGGTCGTGTGTGACAATAGCCATAACCTGGTGGCAGCTCTGAGGCGAGGCGAGATCACACACTTACCATGCCTGGCTCATGTGCTTAACCTCGTGGTTCAGCGGTTTCTTAAATCGCACCCCGAGTTGCCAGATCTGCTCGTCAAAGTGCGCCCCCTGTCAGCTCATTTTTGCAAGTCGGCTACAGCTTCCGCCGCCCTTGCTGTGTTGCAGCAGCATTTGCAGCTTCCGTCACACCGACTGGTGTGTGATGTCCCCACACGTTGGAACTCTACCCTCCACATGTTGCAAAGGATTTGTGAGCAGAAGAGAGCAGTTGTGGAGTACCAGCTGCAACAAGGCTGTTGATATTCAGGTCAGACTCCACACATAAGACCTCAGGAGTGGACCTGGATGTCTGACATATGTACCATCTTGACAAACTTTGAGGAGTCCACCAAGATGGTGAGTGGCGATGACGCCATCATTAGCGTCAGCATTCCACTTGTCTGTCTTTTGCAACGCTCTCTGCAGAGAATTAAAGAGGAGGCATTGCAGCCAGAGTATGATGAGATGGATCAATAAGCCGTAGCGGTCGATTACACACAGCCCAGCCTCATCTCATCCCAACGTGCATTGGGGGACAATGAGGGAGAGGAGGAGGAGGAGGATGAGGAAGAACAGGAGCTTGTATCATGCGCTGTAGACGGTAGTACCTGTACAACTGTCATACTGTCGGTTCAGTGTAGGTGGCCTGAGGACAAGGGGGAGGAGGAGGAGGAGAGCATGGTCAGTCGTCATCTTGGTGAGGACACGGAAGT
Source organism: Phyllobates terribilis (assembly GCF_046119375.1). Taxonomy (NCBI): domain Eukaryota; kingdom Metazoa; phylum Chordata; class Amphibia; order Anura; family Dendrobatidae; genus Phyllobates; species Phyllobates terribilis. The sequence continues at coordinate 294,921,636 of NW_027362762.1, forward strand.
CTTGCCCGTTACCAGTCTGGCACGCATGGCTGACTTTTTGTTACGCTGCCTTAACCGTGACCCTCGCGTTGTCAAAATGTTGGGTGACAGTCATTACTGGTTGGTGACACTTATAGACCCCCGCTACAAGGAGAACTTTCACTCTCTTATTCCTGAGGTGGAGAGGTTTACAAAAATGGGGCAGTACCAGAAGGCCCTTGCTGCAGAACTGTTAAAAAAATTCCCATCTGAACACGCTAGCGGCAAATGTCACAGTTCGTTGACCAACCAAGGCGTACAAGCGAGAGAGAGGCAACTCCAATCCAGCAGAGGCAGGGGAACACTGTCAACGTTCTGGGACAGTTTTCTGAGACCCGTCCAGCTTACAGGCCCTGAGGCGCGGGGTACTCTCACAAGGAGTGGAAAGTTTCAAAAGATGGTGAGGGAGTACCTTGCCGACCGTACCAGCATCCTCCGTGATTCCTCTGTGCCTTTTAATTGTTGGGTATCTAAGCTGGACACTTGGAATGAACTCGCTCTGTACGCCTTGGAGGTCCTGGCCTGCCCTGCTGCTAGCGTGTTATCGGAGCGTGTTTTTAGTGCCGCTGGGGGGAATTATAACTGATAAGCGCACTCGCCTGTCAACTGACAATGCTGACAAACTGACCCTTATCAAAATGAACAAGGGCTGGATTGGGCCAGACTTCTCATCACCACCAAATGACAGCAGAGTAACATAAAGTCAAATCCACTGTGTTATTTCAGGTGGTGTATTCACATACACTGCTTCACACCCACACATGGGTATACGCTTCCTCAGTTTGGCTGTTTTATGTTCTTCTCCTTATCCTCAGCCTCCACCACCACTATACCACCAGGGTGACCGTGGTCCGTGTTGCCATTATTGAAAGTTCCTCCGTCCTTATTTTTGTCAGCTTTTGCTTGGAAGGCATAAGAAAAGATTGTGGGAGAGCCACTCCCCAATAATGGCAATAATATTTTTAAGATGCTGTACTGTATGGCTCTTGTAAGGGGCATTAAAAGCGTCTTGTTAAGCTATTGCGACCTCCACCACTTTTCCGAGGGGCATTAAAAGCGTCTTGTTAAGCTACTGTGACCTCCACCACTTTTCCGAGGGGCATTAAAAGCGTCTTGTTAAGCTACTGGGACCTCCACCACATTAAAACCGTCTTGTTAAGATACTGTGACCTCCACGTCTCTTCCAAGGGGCATTCAAACCGTCTTGTTATGCTACTGGGACCTCCACGTCTTTTCCGACGGGCATTAAAACCGTCTTGTTAAGCTACTGTGACCTCCACATCTCTTCAAAGGGGCATTAAAAGCGTCTTCTTAAGCCACTCTGAACTCCACAGCTCTTCCAAGGGGCATTGAAATGTTATTTTTAATTACCTCTAACCTCCACCATTCTTCCAACGGGCATTGCATTTCCTCCAAATTTTAGTCAGCTTTTGCTTTTCAATGCAAAGGCGAAAACTAAGGGAGACCCACTCCCCAATAATGGGTAGAAGGTTTTTAGTACGCTGTAATCCACGTCTGTTTCAAGGGGCATTGCAGTTCCTCATAATTTTTGGAAAGCCTTCCATTCACTGCTTAGGCCAACAATGTACAGGAGACCCAGTTGCTATAAATGGAAAAAACGGTTTAGTTAAGGCCCTCTGACCCCCCATGTCATTTCCAAGGGGCATTGAAGTGCCTCAAAATTTTTGGTAGGCATTGCACTCACTGTATGCCCTATAACTGTGTAGCCGAACCGCTCCTTTTGTTACAGAAACATATCCTACAAAACATATGTGGTTGACTGGCCTGATATTGATGTGAATGGTCCCTGTTCCTCCTGCTCTTTCTCCTTTGCCACTACCTCATCCATCATTTATTACCTGAAGCTTTGTTTTAACGGGAGTCATAGAACTGGGATAGTAGCAGGAAAACATCCAACAATCCTCGGAGGAGGTAGGATATGCGCCAAAACGCTGACCACCTCAGGCCTAGCCGCTACTACATACATGCGCTTGCATTCCAAGAAAGCAAAGCATATGCTAACTTCTATCATTATCATCATGCTCCTCACCTTGGCACTCTCAACTCCCCTGATGGAGAAGCCAGGGCCCACCGGAGGAGTCTGGTTCTCTGGTGGGCTCGTCCAATGCTGCCCTAAAGCAGGCCGGGCTAAGAAAAGTGTGTGGGGGGAAGTTGACAGGAGAAATAGGGGCGGCTGGGGACCGAGTATGGACACCCGGTTGCCCCCTGGTGGCTGTGGACCGAGTGTGGACACCCGGCCGCCGGGCGGCTGGGGACTGAGTATGGATTCCAGGTCGCCAACGCAGCCATGACGTGGTGGCCAGATTCCGCCTCCACATGCCTAAAAGGCCCAATTTCAAGTGCAAGCAAGCATTATGGTATTGCAGCCTGGGGGTGGGTGTGTGGTTGGCTGCATATTTGCGCTTGCATTGCAAGGAATGGGGGAGGTACAATTGAACAGTGCCCTGGGACAAGAACTTGCACGGGGATAGTTGCAAGTCTGCATCTTCTGATGCGGCAAGGATGACTTCTGAAGGGCACACTTTTAGGCAGTGACCTGGGTGTTAGAGATGCTTCCAGGGGTCTTCCCCATGCTGTTACCATGTCTTTTCAGCACTGTATGCATGTGTCACACAGCACATGGCAATATAAGGTTGTAAAATGTTAAAATGACATTTCCCGGTGAATGCATTTGTCACGGTTGAAAGCAATACAAAAGTGCAAAAACACATAAAAAATGCTACTTGTGAACTTGGGGTTATTTATTTTACCTTATACACAAGTCTTTACCCTGGAAAGGAACTTCCTTAACATATTTCACAGGAAAGCAGTTTCAGTTTCGTTTTTGAACGTTTTATTGTGAGCCCTTAAAAGTGGCTTAATACCTCTGACCACGTTGTTGACAGCAGTGACCTGGGGGTCAGAAATGCTTCCTGGGGTGATCCCCATGCTGTCCCCATGTCATTTGAGCACTGTCACTATCGTTTTGGGCACTTGTTAGGCTTTTAAAGACTGCCGGGGGTGCCGCTGCAAAAATGCTCGGGTCTCCCATAGACTAACATTGGGCTGGTTGCTCGGGTCGAGCACCCGAGTATCACGGCAAGCTCAGCCCGAGCTTCGAGCACCCGAGCATTTTAGTGCTCGCTCAACACTAGTAATTAATAATTCCCATATTTTTCGGACCATAAGACACACTTTTTTTCCCCCAAACTTGGGAGGAAAATGGGGGTGCGTCTTATGTTCCGAACGCAGACAGTGACGTACCTGATAGTTGCGGTGGTAGTGGAACCCAGCGGTGTCAGCAGCAGAAGAGTTGAGATGCTGCGGGCCGGTGCCTGGCTGGGGGCCGGTGAGCGCCGCGCTTTTCCGGTGTGCGCGGCCATCTTCCTGAAGTTGTGAACTACAAGAAAATGGCCGCTCGAGCCGGTGCATGCGCAGACTTCCAGCTCGAGCGGCCATTTTCCTGGAGATCACAGCTTCAGGAAGATGGTGGCGCACACTGGAAAGCTGCGCTTGCAGCTCTGCCAAGCCGCTCACCGGCCCCGGCCCGCAGCTCTGTCATGCCGCTCACCGGCCCCAGCCCACAGCTCTGTTATGCTGATCAGTGCCCCCTGGCACACAGCTCTGTCATGCTGCTCACCGGCCCTGGCCCGCAGCTTTGTCACACCACTCACTGACCCAGGCCAGCAGCTCTGTCACGCCGCTCACCAGCCCTGGCCCGCAGCTCTGTCATGCCCCTCACTGGCCCTGGCCCGTAGCTCTGTTATGCCACTCACCGGCCCTGGCCCCCCAGCCAGGCATTGGGTCCCCAGCCAGGCATTGGTCCCCCAGCCAGGCACCGGGCCTCAGCCAGGCCCCCAGCCAGACACCAGCCCCAAGCCAGGCATCGGGCCCCACCCAGGTACTGGGTCCCAGCCAGCCACTGGGCCTCAGCCAGCTCATCTCTTCTGCTGCAGCTGCCAGGTTCCTGAGGGAGGGAATGGAGGGCCCTGCAATCCTGCTCCACCACCTCTGCAACTCCCCGCTGCTGGAGCGCCGGCATCCTGAAGGACCCTGCTTCCTGTGACACTCGCTCCACCCCCCAGGTAAGTTACCATACCTATTCAGACTATAAGACAGACTCCCATCTTATAAAAAAGTTTTTTCCCTATATCCACCCCAAAATTTGGGGTGCATCTTATAGTCCGGTGCGTCTTATAGTCCGAAAAATATGGTAGTTTTGCAAAAAGTATAATCACACAGGACATGAACATTTTTGTATGTACCCATTTCTGTGATTTTTTTTAAATTTCATTTTCAGTATTGGTTCCTAAACCTTTTCATGTCTTCTGTTTCCTTATTACTCTCTTGTATGCCATACCCCTATATAAATATTTCCAGTCTTGTATTGAATTTATAATGCATATACTGCATTTAACTTGTATCAGCATGCAGTCCTACTTTGTCGTTTGGTTGTCCGTTCCACTTTGTAACGTACGCCACCTTTTTATTGTGCAATCCATTGTGATACACATGTCCTGTGTGATTATACTCGCTGTGTGCATTATTTCTCTATGCAGCCTGTTTGCCGTTATTTCTGGTGGTACTTTCCATTCTGACACACATGCCATCTCTGGTGCAAAAATACCTTTGATGCGCTTGCACTTACCTTCACTTTGTCTCCACTTGTCAAGTATCACATCTGGCTTTGTGGTCCACGCATTCCGTTATTACACCTACTCTCTTCTTGTGTAAGCATATCTATTGGGCTATTCTGTCTGCCAACGACCATCCTCACATGTGCTGACAGGTAGATATTATAGATATTATTGGTAAAATTACCAATCAAGTTCTCTATAAATACATACCTGAGTGAACACATGAGCATCCCCGAAGAAGACATATTTGCTGGAGTAACATGTGGAGCTTATGTCCTTCTCACTATCTCTTCAACCATTTTTGGGTAACACCATAATTCACAGACCTATATGGGCCCTGGTATTTGACCTTGTATCTTGTTTACCTTCCTACCATTATTATATACAGTCTTATCTCTTTTTTGAACTATAAGTAAACATGGGAAGATGGCTTGGGTTCCAACATATATTTTTATATGGGACCTAGGTGGGTACTTTGAACTTTCTTGTTATTTTTAATTTGTTTTTAATGTAAGTTGCTCACTTTGGCTGTTTAATACAAGTATTTAAACTTCATGTATCTTGGTTGTCTTATACTATGGGTTGACTAGGGCCTCTCTTTACATCATTCTGTTTCCATTTATTAAATTTTAACCCAGCACCATACTAAACTTGTAAAAAATGATACAATAACTTATTTATCGAAAACTGGAATTCCCTCCAACGTATTCCACCATTTTATGCCAGTGTACAGCCTTGCAGTGGCACAGCTTGGTTATTAACCACAATGGTGAAAAAAACTGTATATTGTGCAGTATACATTGTATAGTAAAGTTTAGAGTGGAGTCTATCCTCTGTTGGGTAAATCGGGCCTATGGCTGTGTTGCCTGTATGCATCGGCAGCTTTCCCAGTGCAAATGCTCAATGTGTTAACATAAAAAGAAGCTGTTTTCTGCGGTGATCTAGATCTAGAAAACCAAAACTTTGATCCCGAAGATGACACTTTTTTTGTATTACACTTCAGTATTCAAGGATAGACAGGATCCAAATCATTTGCATATTTAATACTATTAATTAACTCTACATGGGTCTAATTCCCCTGTATTTTTCCAGTTTTTTCTCACTCTTATTTTCATTGGATGCTGTGTGTCACCCTACTACTGCCCTTGGATGGCTGGTAGCATTTCTTGCATGAGTGCCAAGAAATCAATAAATATCAGAAGAGAATACATTTATTTAATTTATCTGCAAAGCTTGCAAGAAATTGTTATGTCAAAGCTGTTTTGTTTCAGAGATAACTTGGTTTAACATACACTTCTCAATATTGGAATTGCAAAACCAAGAAGGAAAAGTGGTGTGTTCTGCGTGTGGCGTTCATATTCAATACTGAATAAATCAAGATGTTTTGAATATTTGAATATTTTGGCACCTTTTCAGTAAGACTGGAGTTTTGTAGGCTAGTGTTAATGATGAAATTCCAGGAATAAGTTGTGCTAAATTCATTAAAGGGAATCTGTTAGTAGGATCTATTAAAGCAGTCTATTTTGGCATATAGGTCATAGAAAGTTGAAAAAAATGATACCTTGATATCTGCAATCCGATATCTCATTCCAGAGAAGTCCATGTTTTTCTTCATGTGTAAATGAGCTGTTAGGATCTATGGGTGGGATATAGATCTCCCTGAAAATCTGCCTCCAGAGCTTTTTTTAAATGAAAGGAGTAGTTACCAGTATAAATCAAGTAATGACTGACAGTCTTCTTTCTGGATTTACATGTGTCACACTGGTAATACCCCCTTTCATTTAGAATAAGCTCTGGAGGCAGATTTTCAGGGAGATCTGTGTCTGGCCCATAGATCTTAACAGCTCATTTACAAATTAAGAAAAATGTGAATTTTTTTGGAATAAGACATCACATTGCAGATATCGAGGTTTCATTTTATTCAACTTTCTATGACCTGCATGTCCATATAGACGGCTTAGGAGGGTGGATCCTTTTGATTCCTTTTAAGAGGCACACAACACTAAATGAATTTGGCACATCTTAACAGTGGCGTGCACCTCCTCCAGAAATGTTACTTCAGTAAACGACTGGAGTAATATTTCTGGTATAAGAATTGCTGCCCCTTTTGATGAAAAACCCCACCCCTGCTTCTCCCCAGCTCGGACTATTTAGAAAGAGAGGCCCAAAACTATCATGAGAACGCCAAATGTAGCAAAATGTATGAACAACTTTGCATTGCACAACAATTTTGAGACTTTTCAAAATGTTCATGCCAGTTTGATGACTGAAGGCCACAGTTTCCATTTTTTCATATCATTAACATTTTTATCGATCCTGTGATTTCCATAATTACACAACTTGTAAAGTGTACTTATTGATACATAGGAACTTGTACTGTATTGATTGATACTAGTGATGAAGGATGGTTCTGGGCTAAGTCTATAGCAACATAAGTGAAAATTTATTGAGCATTTGTCCACTTTTGGCAACCTTTTTTTTTAAAGGGGTCATCTGAAAATAAGCTTATCATAGGGTGTCCGATGTAACCCTGTCAATCAGCTATAATCTGAGAAGAAACCTTGTATGAAATGTTTCTTTCACCTGCAGCGCCACCACAGGAGGAATGGGACATTACTCAATACCCAGTGAAGTCAGTGTGCTGTTCATGTAATGTTCAGATATGCGGGGTCCTCCAGTAGTACAGATGATCTTTCTAACTCCTTTGGTTTTGGCTAGTTAACGGAGGTCCTAAATTGGGGTGTTTGAATATGTATCTAAACCATACAACCTCTTAAATTTTACAGAACATTAACATAAAATACTGTCACTGGTGATTTTTGTTGGCAGATTTTATAATGGTCTACCAACACATAATGTCCATGGAGACTACCAACGCCTGGAGGACACATAGGTAAACAGGTTGGATCTTTTCTGTTCAGTGCTATTGTTTACCCTGGAGAGAAGTGACACCGGAGTTGTCTGGCAGTCACTTATCCTCCTCACATTATGGAAATACTAAGAGAGACGGTTATGTGTGGTAACATTAAAGCTGATAAGGTAACTCATGTCTATGGCCAATGGCCAAACCTTGTGCCCGATGACTAATCTGCAAACATCTTTGGCGTATAGATTCCTTTTTTCTTTTTTTCTACATTTTATTCATTCTGTTTGAGCTTTAGGCTAGAAACATTATAACATTTTCCATAATATCTGCATAAGTCAGGGAAATCAATTGCATTTTCATGTAACTCTTTGCCTTATTGACAGCTCCTGGTAGGAAATGTTAAAATAATTGTCCAGGGCATTCAGAGCCTAAAGGGGTTCACATATAAATTCTTCTGCACTTAAAATATCAGAAGTATCTTTTTAATTACAGCATATGCACATCTGGTCATACGCATGCATAAACTGCAGTGCTGATCAATAATTAACGCAGGCAGGAATATTTTATACGTGTTTTGCCTTCACATTTTCTGTAGGATTTTTTTTTATAATTCCCTGGCCATTCCATGGACTTTGAGAGGAGATGAAGAACAGAAACAGATCATCATTTTTAGATGTGCTAGAGGGAAAAACTGAGGGTTAACTGATGGATGGATTAGCAATCTAGAAAATCAGAAGTAAAGTTTGCAAACAGTGGCCGGCAGATTAATGAAAATACAGTGTTTATGGGGCAACTCATCCAAGATACACAATTCCCTCATTATTTTGTAAGATAATCCTTGCTTTTTCCGTACAGCTTGTTTGTGAGATTCACAAACTTGGATCCAGTAAGCAAAAAAAGGATCCGTTACAAATAAAAGAAAATCGGATGGCTAATTAACGGATTTTGTTTTCTATAGGCTTCAATGTTAAAGAAACGGATCCAGCAGAGATCAGTTATTTAAAAACTGACTAAATAGTTGTATCTGCACAACTTTTTTGCCAACGGATTGCTGCTGGATCTGTTCTAACTCATCACTACTGGACATGTGAATATAGCCTAATAGTTTATCAAAGGTTAAGTTTATTCTCCACCTGATCACCTAGCCTGATTGGCAGTCTCTTAGTGTCATTTCTGTTGCTGAGATCTCACACTGCTCAGTATAAGCTGCAGTCGTCAGGCTGGGTGGGCGGAGATTGAATATGCTTGAACTCATGTGCTCACTCATTAGCTTGTCTCATAAAATGCTAATCCATCATTTATTCTAATGATTTTCAAAGTAAGCAAACCAGCCTCACTACGTCTAAGAAATCAGTGTGAACTAATTGGCTAGAACTGCCTTCAGGCCGAACACAGTCTAGTTGCACTAACTTACTATTTTAGCAGGGGTCATCAACTATCTAATGTATTAGGGCCTGCTAACTCTTCCCAACAGTGGATGTGGGATTTCCCCTGCTGATCCTTCAGTGAGATCAGCAGTGTCTAGAAGTGGCTTACTCCTCTCTTCCTTCTGATAACACATGCATGCTTGGAGAGCTGAGTGTGCTTTTGTATTGGAGGATGAGATACATATTTAATGTGCTAATGTGTATCGTCAACTTAAGTTTGAGACAGTGTAATAACAAAATAGACTTACAGTAAGAAGCTGAGATATGGCACACTTAACCCCTTGGAATAAAATGTACATGTATATTGGTAAGGGTTGTAAACAAAGGGGGGCTAATTTATTAAACAATTTTTTATTTTTGTGTAAAGAAATGTCATCAATTTTGTTGAATGCCTTAAAGTATAAGACTTTTTACATTGTAAACGGGACCCTTCAAATATCTACTCAAACGGGCATATTCTGATAGTAAAAGTTAAGATATCCTGGACTTATTATGCACATCTAGATGGAACAGTGGCTAAAATAGGATTACTTAAGCAGCACTGGGGTCACTTGGGTAATAGTGATCACAAAATAAAAGTTTTCATTTATCCTTTAATAAGATGTGTAGTAGAGGGGTTACAAGGACACTAAACTTCAGGAAGGTAAATTTCCAATAGTTGAGACATGATCTTAGTGCAATAAACTGGGATGATATCCTGAGACATAAAACTACACAAAGCAAATGGGAGACATGTATTAGCATCCTGAATAGGACCTGTGCACAATATATACCCTATGGGAATAAACATGCTAGAAATAGGAGGAAACCACTATGGCTAAATAGAGCTGTAAGGGGCGCAATAAGTGACAAAAAGAAAGCATTTAGAGAACTAAAGCAAGTAGGTAGTGATGAGACATTAAATAAATACAGAAAATTAAATAAATTCTGTGAAGACCAAATCAAGGCAGCAAAGATTGAAACAAAGAGACTCATTGGCAGAGAAAGTAAAAATAATCCCAAAATATTCTGTAACTACATAAATAGTAAAAAACTAAAAAATGATAGTGTTGGCCCCCTTAAAAATAGTCTGGGTGAAATGGTGGATGAGGATGAGGAAAAAGCCAATATGCTAAATGATTTTTTTTCAACAGTATTTACACAAGAAAATCACATGGCAGAAAACCTGATTAGTGATCACAAAAATTCTCCATTAAATGTCACTTGCTTAACCCAGCAGGAAGTACGGCGGCATCTAAAAATCACTAAAGTTGACAAATCCCCGGGCCCGGATGGGATACACCTGCGAGTACTGCAGGAATTAAGTAACGTCATAGATAGACCATTATTTTTAATCTTTAAAGATTCCATAATAACAGGATCTGTACCACAGGACTGGCGTATAGCAAATGTGGTGCCAATATTCAAAAAGGGGACAAAAACTGAACTTGGAAATTATAGGCCAGTTAGCTTAACCTCTACTGTGAGTAAAATCCTGGAGGGTTTCCTAAGAGATGCTATACTAGAGTATCTGAAGAAGAACAACCTCATGACCCAATATCAACATGGGTTTACGAGGGACCGTTCCTGTCAAACTAATCTCATTAGCTTTTATTAGGAGGCAAGTTCCGGCCTGGACCAAGGAAATGCAGTGGATGTTGTGTATATGGACTTTTCAAAAGCTTTTGATACGGTTCCACACAAAAGGTTGATACATAAAATGAGAACAATGGGGATAGGGGAAAATATATGTATGTGGGTTAAGAACTGTCTCAGTGATAGGAAACAAAGGGTGGTTATTAATGGAACACACTCAGACTGGGTCTCAGTTAACAGTTGGGTACCACAGGAGTCAGTATTGGGCCCGCTTATTTTTAACATATGTATTAATGACCTTGTAGGGGGCATACAGAGTAGTATTTCAATATTTGCAGATGACACTAAACTCTGCGGGGTAATCAATACAGAGGAGGACAATTTTATATTACAGGAGGATCTATGTAAACTAGAAGCTTGGGCTAATAAATGGCAAATGAGCTTTAATGGGTATAAATGTAAGGTAATGCACTTGGGTAGAGGAAATAAAATGTATAATTATATGCTTAATTGTAAAACACTGGGCAAAACTGTCACTGAAAAAGACCTTGGTGTATTGGTGGACGACAAGCTTACGATTGGTGGCCATTGTCAGGCAGCTGCTGCAAAGGCAAATAAAATAATGGGATGCATTAAAAGAGGCATAGATGCTCATGAGGAGAACATAATTTTACCTCTATACAAGTCACTAGTGCGACCACACTTAGAATACTGTGTACAGTTCTGGTCTCCGGTGTATAAAAAAGACATAGCTGAACTAGAGAGGGTGCAGAGAAGAGCGACCAAGGTTATTAGAGGACTGGCGGGTCTGCAATACCAAGACAGGTTATTACACTTGGGGTTCTCTGTCAGACATCATTTTTGGCTGTATTTGAGGCTGGCTCCAAGATGTGGTCTACTGCGTCTTGTGACTCCAGCCTTACTTCTACCTGTGTCTTCTGGTAAGTCGGAAAAGATGAGGATTGAAGTATGGGAGTGTACTTCCCACTCAGAATCATCAGTCATTCCTAAATAACCTGGATCCAAACTCCAGTTAGGTAAATTACTCAATGACACATTACCAATGGTCATATTGCCATCTGCAATTTTACCTCCTGATTACTTACAACTTCTATTACCACTTTTGAAAAGGGGGTGTTCTTTAGAAAATGCTGAGCCACAAAGGGACCAACAGATTTAAAGAAATTTCAGTTAGAAATTGTCGTAATTTATAGAACAAATCTACACCGGCTCATGGCGGACCTAGATTTAAATTTCTGGTGCATGGACAGCCGAAAATATGAGATATGATCTTGATGATAAATTTGTCACATCTTATTCCAGTACAAATTAGTTTAAGACTGGAGCATGAAGTTCATGAACTTGCCCCCTAAGTATTTATAAGTCGTCTGCTCTAAGAACTACTTTATGCTTTATATATTAGGAGAGGGAAATAAAAGAACAGGATCTTTGCATAGAGATGTAGGTTGTGTTCAGTGCTTTTGACGGAAGTAGGTTCAAGGCATTGTACACAGAAGTATTTCAAAACACCCTTAGGAGAAACGCACAATAAAACACACAAGAAGTTTTTGCCCTGATGATTTATTTATAGCCGGAAGAGAATGCAACCAGGAATAGTAATGGCAGAAAATAAAGACTAGGGTGTTAACAAAGGTTGTGAATTAATAATGTATTGTATATAGTACATTTAAAAAGCACTAGAGCTGCTTTGGTTTGTAGCCTGGAACATTTCACTTCTGCAGTTTACTTTTTGTGATTGACTAAATTTGGCAGTTTACGCCATTAAAACCTGAAGAGATAGGATGCTTCTCTAAACTAAAGCTCCATCAATGAATAACACGGTGCACCCTTTGCATAGTTTTGCTAAAAGCCAGCTGGTAGCAGTTTGTTCAAAGGGGCTTTGTTCTAGATATCTGCACATCAGGTAGCTTAATGCGTCTCTGTGCAAGAAGCCATTGAGTAACAGTGTTGCTATGATAAGTGAACCCTTTTAAATGTTCCCCTTTACGTTCTTTGCAGTTGACGAGTGGATGGAGACTACAATATTCCTAGGTTTGCTGTGGTCAGCTTCTTCGAATGAGCAATTCTGGGAAGATTCTCTACAGTTATATTTTATATAAGAAAATTAACATTGTAAGATGTCATTTTTTACAGGTTATTTTTTCTGGATGCCATGAAAGAAATCCAGGGGATAGAGCATGCAAAGGTTAAAAAAATAGAAATAAATAAAACGTTATAAAATGTATGTAAAAATGGAGTTAAAAATCTGCAAAGAATCAGTGTTGGCCACTGCAAAGTCTGAATCAAATGCTATGTAAGCGTTAAGTCATAAAACAAGATAAGGATAAATGCACATAATTGTATTTACTCTATATTGACTCTAACATAAACTACAGAATACATTTTTCACACCCACAATGATCTCAACAGTGCCCCACATCTCTAACACTTTACCTGTGCTCTGCATTCTGCTAGTGATCTAAGAGCAAAACATACTTCATAATCTGAACCTAGCATCTCAAACACTTTACTCATGCTGCGCTAGTTTTCTGGAATGTACTACTCAAGACAATCCTGTTTACTCCCAGTGTTCAGTTTTAAGCATGCTCTAAAAACAAATCTTTTTAGGCAGGCCAATCATACCACCTCACTAATCAAATTTTTTGTAAATTCTCTCTTGCTAAATTTTCCCCAGAAACGGGTCCTTTCTATTCCCACACACTCCATGCACTCAGCAGGACTTCAGGCATGCAACTTATTCATTGTAAAAGATGGCTGGGCAATACAATACAAGCACTGTTTACCTTTTGTGTCAGCCCTATTTCCTCATAAAGTATGTTAGGCGTTGGTGTGGTGCTGGATTTGAAATGGGTCCGGGACCTTCTGTGGTCTCCCATTTCAGTCCAGCCAGGGCTGATGCTGCTCAGTGTCGCCGTCAGCCTTAACGCCTAGCTGGTCCACGAGCACTGTTTATCTCCCAGGTAGTTGTGCCTAGCAATGTTAAGCCTGGGTTGCAGAAGGAGACAGGGCTTGTGGAATCTAAGTCCAGGATTTGCCGAACTGAGCATGTACGTGACCTGGCGGATCATGATTGGTGGGTTGGCACCCACCTGACCCGGTGACCTGGCACCGCCTGATTGGTCCCCGGGTAACGTCACCAATGGCGCGTCAGTGGGCAGGGCTTAGTCTTTAAAAGGCCCGCCCACAAACATGGCGACGCGCTCAGATCATTTTGCAAGTGTTGCCGTTGTGTGGACGAGTGTATTCCACGTGCTCTCTAGCTGCTCTCTCCGTGACCTGCCGATGCCAGAGTTAGCTCGGCTGATTAGCACAGGTCACTCAGGCAGGCTTAGATTCGCTTAGGCAGGTAGCTACGTCTTGCAGCCTGGCTCAGCCAAAGGGGTCGCCTAACACCTCGAGCAGTCTGCAGACATCCTGGCCACGGCTATCGCCTGTCAGCCACGTGGTGTAGTACCCTTCAGTCCGGTGGCACGCCGGCTGGAGGCATGTGTACCCGTCGCGTAGTCACACACGCATCTTAGCGCCAATCCCTACAGCGTAGCGCCTGTATCGAAGACAGGGCTACTGCTTTCCCTCCGGTCGTACGTCTCCCTGCGGTTCTTGGAGATTGTGTGAACCGCTGAAACCCGCTCCGTGTGCATTAACTCGGAGTGGTTCTTCAGTTAAGTAGGTGCTTTCACGGTCACTCTCCTCCCATGCAGTTAACGGAGATAGAGCAACCGCTATACCCGTTCTTGTGTGCTGAAACACGGAAGGGTTTAACATTTAAGTTGGTTACCTTACTTTCCACCCGGAAAGTGTTTGGCAGCAGCCCTCCAGGCTGCATCGCGGACCCCGGGGTCGGTTGCGTTCCATTTTAATAAAGTTGTCTGCAACCGCCCTTCTAACAGTATAAGATCTTGTGAGCAGGCCATAACTCCTCTTGTTTGAATTGTTGAATGTGTTACCCTGTAATGTCTGATATAACTTGTACATGTCTCCTCTGTATTGTAAAGTGCTGCAGAATATGTTGCTGCAATGTGTATAGACTGTGTGCAGGATCAGGCAATTTGTATTTTTGATAATTCATTTTATTATTGAACAGCTACAGTGATGTCAGTCAATCCAAAATGTTAATGAACCTGAGGATTTAAAAATGTAAAAGTGAGGTTTTGTCTTTCTTAGGAGATTATCTATGTGTGCAGAATTAATGGACAACCATTAGTGTGCAGGATTATTATGCAACTAAATGAAAAACACTGTAAATTTTCCCATTTTTTTTTAAAGTGAGAATAGTAACCAAACAACTCCAAAATGTACAAAAATACATTTAAAAAAAATATCAGTGACCAATTTAACCACACTTTTTTGTAATACCAATTATAATTCTTCCATCCACGGAGTCTGTCATTTTCTTAATCTGTTGCCAATCAACTTTTTGGGCAGCACCAACCACAGCTTCCCAAACACTGATCAGAGAGGTGTACTGTTTTACTTCACCATAAATCTCCCATTTATGAAGGGCCTAATCTTGACATTTCAACTCTTGTTTTTTGTTCAGTGGTGGCCGAGTTTCAGCCTTTCTTACCTTGGCCATGTCTCTGGACACCTTGTACTTCTGGCCTCTCCAGGGAGGTTGCAGCTCTGGAATATGACAGCACTAGAATATAATGGCTTCCTGGTCACTCCATGTCTGATTCCTCTCAAATCTTTGGTAGTCAATATGCTCTTTTTCACAACATGTTTTTTGCAACCCTGTTGACAATTTGCAACAAAACTTTTGATAGTGGTTTGATCACACCACAATATCTTAGCAATTTCAAGAGTGCTGCATCCCTCTGTAAGACCAGTAACAATTTTTGAGTTTTCAGTCAGTTAAATCTCCTTTTTGCCTATTTTGCCTGAGGAAAACAAGCTACCTAATAATTTTGCACATCTTGATAAAGGGTGATGATATCCTTAGGCCATACCATCCTTCATTACACAAATACTCATCACCTGATCTGCTTCATCCAATAAGCATTCAAGTTTATACAGCTCGAAGTTGGAAAATTTGCATAAAAATTATAACATGGTCAAAATAATCACTAGCCTAATAGTTTTTCACCTACTTTATAAAATAGCTATTAAACTATAGGAACATATAGATACTGCTTTATAAACCTAATATGTAACAAGGCTTCCTTTCACCCACAGCAAAAGTTTAGATCTCTGCCCAACAATATATCTATATACCCTGGCCAAAGGGGAGTGACTTGTTGGTTCAGTAATGCGCACCCAGCACCTGAGATATATGTCCTGTCAGCATCCGATAGGATAATTAGGTGTATGCATACTTTTATTGGAGTTAAAATGATTTTCTAAAAACTGCAAGTTATCCCCTAACAACTATCCCAAGAACGAAACACCCGGGAAAGTGGCTTTGTGGAGCTCCATCTTGAAGTGTTCATACTCTGCCTCTGATCCAATAAATGTCAAATGGGGTTGATGGAAAAAGTGAGCTCTGTACTCGGCTTTCTCCAGCAGTCCCATAGACAATGAATGGAGTAAGGGTTCCATTCAAGATGTAGCTTTCTCAGGGTTCCAGAGCTCTGGGGACTCCAGCAATTAAACCACCCCAGTCATCAGCATATATTTCCTATCCCACCCATTTTAAAGGTTATCTATGTAAAGTTCTTTATAGCAATAATCATTATCTTAGTTACAGACTAAGACATTTCTGTTTAATGCAGATTGGATAATATTTTTACTGAGTCTGTCCTTTATCACCACTACCTTTGTCTTGGAAGCATACATCAATTTCTATATTCTGTTCATTTGATTTATTTCCGTAAGCATCATATTCTTCTGTCATGAATTATGCAGTCTCTGATTATAGTCAATTCATAGTGTCAGAATTTTGTGACTTGACTATTTCTTAAAAAAATGGCCTGGTAATTACAGCTCTGTTTTACTCCTTTTGTTAAAAGATTTTTATTTATGATCAGTGCCCTGGGAGACTAGAAGTGATACACTGCACATTCATGGGGCTTATTTTTTCTTTAGAGATTATATCGGGTATTGCTCTAGTTATTTATTGGCACATTTGTTTTCTTATTTTCTTCATTGATGCTAAATGCCATTAGCACTTGATTCACATCTTGAAACTGCTGAATTTATTTCACCAGCAGAGTGGTTACAAGAGACGGACCCCATAGAAAAGATCAAACTGGGTCCTTATTAGGGTGTCAGATATTGCCACCAAGGGCGGAAGTTCCTTGTGCCTTTTGATCTTTTCATGGCCCATTGGTCAATTTCCTGCCCCTTTTTTATAACAAGGCTGTTCCTCTATGAAGGAATGACCTCCTATAGAGGTTGGCACCAACCAGTTGCAAATGGGGAAGGTAGTAAAATCGTTATGTGTAAATGTTTCCTTGAATTTAAAATCTGCAACATCTCAGCGTTGTCTTAGTTTTCATAATTTAGCACCTTTTCTATATAATGGTCACTGATTAGCCTGTAATGTGACCCCCAGTCATTGCTAATCTCAATTGGTCAGAGATCCAACTGACACATAAGCCTCTAGACTAATTCAGCCACTGACAAACCTTGTAGACTGTTGGATGCTAAAAAATGGGATGCTTTAGTTAACCTTTACAATAGATTATATTATAAGCTACCTTTTAAAGGGAGTCTGTCAGCACAAAATTACTGTTCACACCAAACACAGGTCCTCAATGCACCTTTGGCGTTGCCAAATAGTTCAGTACACCTTCCCATTTGTATTCTATCTATCTCTGTCCTCCTCTGGCTCCTGTAATGCCAGAGCTGTCAATCAAGTAAGAGGAAGGCAGAGATAGATGGAAAACAAATTGCTGGGAAGGGTGCACTGAGCGTATGTGCTTGGTTTGAACAGTCATTTTTTGCTGACAGACTCCTTTTTATTACAAGACATAAAGGTTCTCCCTCCTGGTTTTAACAATATATAAATACTAAATTGGTTATTCAATTCCATACATTTGTTTCTATAAATTTCATTTTAAAGTATTTTGAACAGAACACTGGGTAAAGAGCATTTTGCTTTATGGCTTAAACCTAAAATATGTGTGTGGTAGGAAGTCAGGGACATCGTTCCGTGAACTTGTAATCTGGCTTTAGATACTGTATTGTATGTCACCTAAACAAATCTAAAGTTATACCATATGGCAGATACATGAATTATTCTTGTTCTGCTTATCTGGCCCAGTAATGTCAACGCGATAAGAAAATGTATCATATAACCTCACTACGAAAAAGACGAGATCTCTTGCCATCTTAGGGAAATCTGTTGAGAGCTTGGGAGCGTTATATGTGTGATAACTTGATGTTTAGGCCTTGTTCACAATGTGTAGTATTGGTGGGTTAATATTGGTGGCATTTTTTATTGGTGTGGTTGGTTTTCAGTATTTTATGGTTGCCCTTTTTAACTTTTAATGGAAGGAAAAGGTTTCTCATTAGCTACTATACCAGGTGAAGTCATTATTTTCAACATAAAACCCACTTAGGGGATGATACTATCATTTATAAAACTAAGTGTGACATCTGATATATCCCATCAAACACATCCAATGAAAAAAAAAAACTGTATTTTTTTTTACATACAGTATTTTGTGTTTAGTGCATTTACTATTTTTCAATGAGATTAATTTTTCGCACAAGGATTCATATTAGCCAAATGTATACTCCTTTCAGGTGTCACTTGGCAAATGAACATAGTAACAACTACAAGTAGGCTCTCAATACTATCATCTATCTATCTATCTATCTATCTATCTATCTATCTATCTATCTGACATATCTATATATATATATATATGGATGTGAATATATATATATATATATATATGAGATATATATATATATATATATAGCACATTTTTTTTACATTATATATGTCCATAAGAAATAAAAAAAAAGATTCCTGGCAATTCTTTCTTTTATTGTGCATTTTTTCCACTGTAATTGGGGCATTGATGGGAGTCCCAGTTAGGCTAGGGTCAGACAGCCATAGACGCTCTCATCCGAGAGAATCGGGTCGATTATGCTAAAGACACTCCGGTCATACTGTGATCAGAGAAAGAACGGACAGAAGCGGTAATAAACCACTTCTGTCTTAACTGTAGAAGCCTAGGATGTGTCTGACAGCTGGGACCTGACCTGCTTGTGCCTGATTGCAGGAACTTTAACTCTGTGATTTAAATTTACAGTGATGTGGGGTTAAAGCCCAGAACCAAGTGTCATAAATTTATGGCATTAGGTTGTTCTCAGGTTAAAAACACAAGATTTTGAAATACTTATGGGAGGTGTCTATACTAAATGTATCTATGTGTGGTTAGCCTGTAGTTGTGATGTCTGTCATGTCTAAATAATGTATTAAATTTGTATTGAATAAATTTGTGGAAAAGTAAGGGTAGACAAATTTATACATGGAATTAAAAATGTTGAGTTACCAAGTCTGAATATATTTTAGTACCACAGTTGTTGTCAATGCAGTGTGATGAAAACATCTGTATAAGACATCACATTTAGAATCTAATGCAAAGAAACATACGTTTATGTTGATACAATTCAAGCCATCAATAATTTGTACTGAAACAATTCATTTTCAGGGATCAGGTATTCATTTATACTAGTTTGCACTGCACATTGAATAAAATATGATTAATAGCAAACTCAGCTCTCCCAAGGACAAAGGAAAGGAACAGTACAGTACTAACGCTGAAGTAATCCAATCTGAACAATAAAAATTGACATAACGCAATATATACTGTGTGCAGATGGCAGCGGGAAATGGAATAGAAAAGGGTTATTCCTAAATCAAAATGTTCTAAAGTTAACCATGCTGGAAGAAAATGCCTTTTGAGCTTTGACTGTAGATAGGATGCTTTTCTAGACCAGAACATCTTAAATAGTTTAATTGAAAGTTGTGATTGTCTTCATGATACAAATTAC
Source organism: Phyllobates terribilis (assembly GCF_046119375.1). Taxonomy (NCBI): domain Eukaryota; kingdom Metazoa; phylum Chordata; class Amphibia; order Anura; family Dendrobatidae; genus Phyllobates; species Phyllobates terribilis. Next base: position 294,941,129 of record NW_027362762.1, read on the forward strand.
ACCTATGTATTTTCAACAGCAACACTAATTGAAAAATGTGCAGATGCTTTGGGATCGGAATTCACTCCCACAGTTAATTATATACTACCGGCTGTTAAATAAGTGTTTGTGATGTCTGTGGATAAAGGAAATATATTGAAAGACATAACCATTTATGCATTAACATAATTTAAATGAGCTTCATGAAATGGGAAATTGGCTGCATTACATTGCATTTTGGCTAGCTGATTTTTAATATTAGTATGTAAAAGATACTTTTCATCCACTGTAAGGCCATTCTCAGCTTTGTTTACCGATATACTAGTTTATGATTGCTGAGAAGAAAAAGGTTTCACTGATCTATCTCAGACGCTGTGATCAGAAAAATGTATAGTTTCTCTCGCCTAATCTGCTGTCTTTCCGATAATTCTTTTCTTGATCCTTTACAATCTGATTTCTGGACTGTACACTCTACAGAAACTGCTCTTGCTAAAGTCTTTAAGGATCTGCCAACAGCTAAATCTAATAGTAACTACTCTTTTCTGATTCTTCTGGATCTATCTGCAGCGTTTGACACTGTAGATCACCAACTTCTCTTTCATATATTCCACTCCATTAGCCTTAAGCAAACTGCCCTCTATTGGTTCTCCTCCTATATGTTTGATCACGCTTTCAATGTCTCATTTGCTGGCTCCGTTTCCCCTCACTGTCAAAGTTCCTAAGAGATTAGTCTAAGGTTTCTTCCTCTTTTCTTTTTATACAACCTCTATTGGACAAACTCCGTAGAGTTGACTTTCAGTATCATCTTTATGCTGATGACACTAAGTTATACATATCTGCTCTTGACCTCAAAACTACAAAACTATTACAAAACATCAATAACTGTATGACTGATGTCTCCAACATTATACTCTCTCTCAAAACTGAACCTCTATATTTCCTCTTTCTACTAACCTACCTAAACCTAACATTTCCATTTCCCTGTGTGGTATTTCCATAACTCACTGAATGCAAACTCATTCTCTTGGAATTTTATTTGACGCAGAACTTTCCTTCATTCTCTATATCTAATCACATACTAGTGTCACCTGCTCCTCCAAAACATATACATAATTATTTTTTTTACCAGTGACACTGCAAAAACTCTTAGGCTATGTGCCCACGATGCAGAAATGCATTTTTGCATCTCCCTGCCAGAAAAAACGCATGCGGATTGTACATGCGGATTGTACATGCGGATTGTACATGCGTTTTCCTGCCAGGGACATGCGGAAGTGAAGCGTTCTTCACATGCATTTCCGCATGCGGGTTGACAAGCGCTTTCCAAGCGATTTTAGCATCACTTGGAAAGTGCTTGTCACACTTGGTCACACTATATAAATCTATGCAAACGGCATGGATTTATATAGTATGACCTTAAAGACTGGTTAAAAATAAAAAAAATAAATCTATACTTACCTTCCGATGGCCCCCGGAGTCTTGCTTCGCTCTGTCCTGGATGCCGGCAGATCGCGGTACACTGAAGGACCTGCCGTCACATGACTATGACATCAGCGTAGGTCCTTCAGTCCATCGCGATCTGCCAGCATGGGAGGATGAGTGCAACGGGGGCCATCAGAAGGTAAATATAACATTTATTTTTTATTTTATTCTTTTTTTCACAGGTACTATGGTACCCGGGTCCGGAGGAGAGTCTCCTGTCCTCCACACCCGGGCACCATCCGCACATTGAAACGCGTGGAATGTTCATCTACATATGCTGTGATGCGTAATCTATGCATTTCAATGCAAGTCAATGGCAGCGAAAACGCAGCACTTCCGCAAAATAACGGGTAGTGCTGCGTTTTTTTCCGCAATGATAATCCGCAGCGGAAATTTCCGCAGCATGTGCACAGCACATGCGGATTATCATTGGGGACCATGGCAGGCCTTCTACCATGCGTTTTTTAAGCGTTTCTGCAGCATTTTTGCCACTGCGGAAACGCTTAAAAAACGCATCGTGGGCACACAGCCTTACTGTCACCTTCATTCATTCTCAACTCAATTACTGCAACTCACTACGATTAGTTTTTCTTTAATTAAACACTCCCCATTTCAGTCTATCCTGAATGCAGCAGCGAAGCTTATATTTATGTCCAGCTGCTACACTGATGCCGCCACCCTGTTTCAGTCATTGCACTGGTTGCTCATCCACTTCAGAATACAATGTAATCTTATTACTCTCACCCACATAGTGCTCTATAGTGCTGTGCTATCCTATGCATGCTTTCTGTTCTATTTATGATCTAAGTCTAACATCTGCCATAATCCGAACCTCCCAATTTCACCTCCAAGACTTTTCTCATTCTGCACTCTACACCAGACAATCTGGTTAATTACCAGTGTCCACTATTTTAAGCATGTCCTAAAAGCACATCTTTTTAGGCAGGCCTGATACATTATCTCACTAATCTATTTTTTCCCCATACTTCTTTCCTACATTTTTTCTCCTGGCCCCCTCTTTCATTGGTTTCCCCCAGACTCCATACACTTTATATCTGTACACTCACAGATACTAAAATGTGACTAGTTCATGCAGATTGACACAAGCACCCTTGTTTACTATAAAAGATAGCTGTACTATACAAAGCGAGCACTTTTTACTATTTGTATCATCACTATTTGCTTACTGATTGTATGCTTTCGTGAACAGAGCCCTCACCCCTCTTGTTTGAATTGATGAATTTTGTGTTACTCTGTAACATCTGGTTTTGTTCAAAAATGTACCCTCTGAGTAGTGCTTTCAAATATGCCGGTGCTATAAAAAAAAAAACATCATTATTATTACTACTTCATTCAAGGTTTATAGTGCCTGCTAAAGAGGTCCACTCCTTTTTTTTTATTAGCGTATGGCTCAAATGTGCTGATGAAAATCGGCATCTACACTTATACTTGGACCATATTTTAAAAGAAATGGATAGAAGAACCCCTTTTAAATTAAGTGTTTCAGACTGTGTCTTAGTTGCAATTTTTCATTGTGATAACATGCCTGTTATATCCAATTCTATGGAGCAGTTTGTCAGAGAAAGCTGGGGCACCACTGATCTGTAGCCTGTTTTCTACTATTTAGAATGCTTTATGAAATATCCCATATAACTATTACAGTATGTGTCCTATGTAATAAAAGGATTAGAATATTCCCATTACTAAAATATTTTTGTTCATGAGTAAGAAAAAATATAACTTTTCTTATGCAGTCCACTAGTGGTTTAGGCTAATTACAACAGATGGCACCATATTAATAAGTACAGCCAAAATCCTTAATAATACAGATCTGATTTGGAAATTATGCTATAAATAGAATCTTTGCTATCTTATGTAGCTTAACTTTTGACTACTTCAGTTTATATATAGTTCCAACTCTACATTTGCTAGTAATTTACTTTATTTTTATGAATAGATCCCAAGTTTGTAAGAAATGTTATAGTCTCAAGATCCCATATATTTAGAATTATACCTGTTGCTAATGGAACCCTTCACTATTGACAATCACATCAAGTTTACCTGAGGGCCTATTATTTAATGTTCTTTGCTTCAACATTGATGCAGTTTTTTTTAAAGAAAGGCTACAACTCCAAAAGTTACCTTGAAGCGGATATCCTCATGTTGCTAAATTGCTTCAGTTAGTCAGACAGTATGAAAACAAGCAAGTTTGCTATTGACTTGCTTATTCTATCTGCTTTCATTTCCTGCTGAGAGAGCTTGTTACCAGTAGTCATGTGTTAGAATGGATTCAGCAGAAATCCGTTGGCAAAAAAAAAGTTGTGCAGATACAACTGTCCCTTTTTAAAAAACTGATTTCAGCTGGATCCATTTTTTTAACATTGAAGTCTGTGGACAACAGATCCGGGGAGTGGAGGATGGGGAAAAAAGCAAAGTAGGAGAAGGAGGGGATTGACATACAACCAAAACCATGCAACAATCTTAGATAAATCCTCCTAATGCCTTCTCAAGCAACAACTCTCCACCAAACTCCTGAAACTATGCAGCATGAAGCTAGCTCTGGCAATGACTGCTTGCCAGAGCCTAGAATATATAGAAGAGGGGAGTGGCTAACAGTGAACAGCTGTGAGTCATCTGCATGACAGTGTGGCAAATCAGGGATGTTCACGGGCGGACCTGATTTTTTGGTGCGAACAAGTCAGAACCGCGCACACGAACACAAATTTGAAATGCCGAACAAATTCGCTCAACACTACTACTGACTTACACAAACTACTCAGTTTGGCTCGAGGTAAGAAAATTGCACTGTTTCAGGTTGAAATCTTTTTGACCTCTCATATGTAGTTTTCTACTAGTTACAGACTTTTTTTCTGGCCATGTCCCTCCTATTAACACATTCTGGATGTGAGATATGTTGTCACGAGCAGCTCCCATTCACTGTATACGTGGCTCAAATATGACTTTAGAGGGGCACTCCACTTCTCACACTCACTCGTCCACTTGCCCATCACAATAGACTTACAGTGAGCTAAGCGCACCCCACAGCCAGTCCACACATCCATAATACAATTCTTGCTGCAATCACTCACTCACTGTTTTGATTGGCCAGGGAGACTCCTGCCCTGGGTAACTTGCCAGTACATGCGCTCACCCAGCTTTCCAATCACTGACAGGTACATTTCTTGCACTCTGTCATACACATAGTGGGAAAACCAGGCTATAATTTCCCTCTTCAGGATTGAAGAAACGTTTAGAGCAGCAGGAAACAAATTTATTACATTTTTAATGTAATATACAAAAAAGGTACAGTGCTTAAAAATATTACAAAAAGATGACATAACAAAAAGATAAACATAAAAGGCAAAAACAGTTTAAAACAAAAAGAGATAAAGAAGGCTCTTATGATTAGATCTGAGACCATTTATTGTTGCATCCCAGGTGTCCAGTGATATTGGATTGATTTACCTAATCCATAACTCCTCCATAACATATGTGCTTCGTCCTTTTCTAGCTCTTATGTATGAGTCCTGCTTCTTTCTTGGACTGATTTCTCCTTCTACAGCCCATGAGGAATCTCTTCCCTTTTGTGCTGACAGACTGTAGTGTTTCAGACGGTGTGATACCCATTGCCCTGTAGAGTATTACTATTTTCCCCTTCATTCCTTTCCGTCTAACTAAGATATGTGGCGAGCCTGAAGAGCACTCATGACCAGAAGCAGTGTCTGAAGCACTAGGACTACCAGTTGGGGTGGAATTATACAGTCTTTGCAGCAGCAAGTGGTAGGACATTTTTTAATGAAGGCTATTTAGAAAGTTGCATCATTTTGCATTTAGGAGACAAATAAAAAATTCAATGTATTGACGCATATAGCTTTTAGGTTTTCATGTGTCTTTGTTTAGGTTTTGTTTTATACAAACTATTTCTAATAGCCAACGAGCTTTCTTCAGTGACCAAGTTTGAAAAGCGTTCATCTTATTGGATTTGAATTGAGAGCAAAGCCAGTTTTTGGGACAGCCTTCAACTAACTTTTTTTTACTTAAAGTAATACACATTCTTTCTGAGAGGCAACAAACAAAGTCTATCTATGTTCCAAGAGGCATCCTGGTACACTTAAGAAAAACAAAACATACTGAGGTTTTTTTAGATTTACTCTGGGCAAAGAATAACCATTTGTCTTAGAATCTTAAATTATCTACTAAAGGTAATTGTACATGAGCCAATGAGCTTAGATTTGATTATGGGATTAGCAAAACTGGACAATTGGACTCTTTTATCACCCCCAAGCCAACGTCTTGTCTACACGCCTCAATTACTGTAAAAAGGGTTTAATGTTTTCCCTTAATCTGTAATTCACTCTCATTAACATCAATATCCCTGGCAGATATTGCCTATATAAATTTTCTTTTTTCTGGACACTACATATTGAATCATGGACAGCCAAAATATTATTTGCAGTCGAATTGAAAAAAACAATAATTAAGAATGAGTAGTGGATGTGCATAGCTGAATATATTGATATGAAATTATTGTGAGCAGATATGTATAATGTCAATAATTGCAATGACCTGCCCAAGTACAACCAGCCTCCAATAAAAATAACAACATTTCTATTTTTTTTTCAAAAACATTTGAAATCATCACATGTCTAGGAAATTATTGACAGTTGGCTGGAGAACATATCTTTAATGCCCCCATACACATTCGTTTAAGGCATGAAAGGCAAATTGAATAGGAGGGTTGGTGTGCTCCTGTTTGTGTAGCATTGTACAGATCAGACAGATATATAGAAGGTATACACTAACCTTGGTGGGTTGTGCAAGTATTGGCACAACACTAGTAACAGCTCATGTGGGTTGATTACATGATTGTAGGCTGCTGGTCCGTGGGATTGTAGTCCTCTAATACCTGTTGCCATCTGGATCCAGTGGTGTTCCAAGAGAGGAAAAAAAGACTGTAAGGCTATGTGCCCACAATGCAGAAATGAAGCAGAAATTTTCCGGAGCATTTCTACATGTCCTTGGCAGAAAAAACGCATGCGGATTTTACACGCGTTTTTTAAGTGTTTTTACTTGCGGATTTACCATGCGTTTTTCCAATGCATTGTATATGCAAATCCGCATGCGGAAACGCACAAGAAATGGTCATGCTGCGTTTTTTTCCGCACCTAAAATCCGCGCAGAAAAAATCCTGACCGTGTGCACAGAACTTGCAAAATGTCATAGGAAGTCATGGGATAAAATGTGCAATGCGTTTCTGCTGCATTTCCGCACCGAAAAAATGCACTAAATTCGCATTGTGTGCCCATATCCTAAATGTACAACCTACAATTAGGTGCTGCCTGGAAAAAAAGAGTTGAACAGAAAATAATGAATGGATATTTATCAAATTATACTAAAAGCAACGCGTTTCGGAGACTGCTTTGCACTTTCATCATGTTTTTCATGGCAGGGATATTTATTGAAGCTTACAAAAAACAAAGCTTGCACTGAAACGCGTTGGTTTTAGTATACTTTAATAAGTATCCTTTCCATTTTTTTCTGCGGAACTCTGAACTTGGGTTGTACATTTACATTTTTTTTTATCTTCCCATTAAATTGAAAGATGTTGCCTTATTGAGCAATTAACACATTTTAGACCATATTGCCATTATAATCAGTCAACCTGACCATACATATTTCGTGATACCCAGCGATCTTTCTAAGAAATTTTCTTTCAACTAAAGATTATTCATGGACAAACAATCTTTCTCTGAAGGAAAAATCTTTCTTCTGACTTTCAGCTGAAAAAACGGTCTGTGATCAGTCAGCTAAAGTGCTCATTCCTTCTTAAGTTTTAACAGAAAGAACCATCATTTTGGTTGAAATAGTTCTTTTTCATCATCTTTGATCTCACAAATACGGAGGGAGGCCTTAAGTATGCTGAAAAAACTCAGTGCTCTCTTGCTTTGATTCTTAGATAATGGGTTCACACCTGTAACCTTATGTATTCTATGGTTTGAAGGCAGAAGGTAAACAGGTTGTCAAGAACAGTGACTCTTTATTTCAGGACTTAAGTAGGTAATGTAATTTTGCTGTATTCCTTAATGTAATCTATTGATGTATTTAACCAGATAAATGCGCCACTGCAGTTCTGCAAACCTCCAGAATCATTTGCATGTAACAGTATGAGTGATACTAATAGCTCTTTATTCAAGCTACAGATTTTAGGTTTATTTCAGCTTCAGTCTGATGTATGTGATATAACTATTTACCTTTTCTGGTTGTCACACTGTGTATTTTATTTCCCTAGCCATTTTGACAATTTCACAGTGTGCCTGCCATTTGATAAGTAACTTGTTCTAGAGTAAATAGTAAGTACCAATATGCGATACAAGGGCTGTATTGGAGCTTACCCGAGAGAAAGCAATTGGGAGCTATAAGACGATCTAAAATAAATCTTCATAGTATTTTCCAAAATGTACATTTCTAACAACTCTCTGCCAGTCCAGTGGTTTTATGTATCATAATCTCATGTTAAAAACCATGTATCTGCATTACAGTCTTGATGCATGGGAGTGTTGGAGTCAGACGTTCCTGATTCATTAAGAGGCATATGACAAATGACATGCTCCTTGCCACAAATCTTACTCTAGCCAGGGATTGGAGTAAAATTTATGGCAAGGAACACAACAGCTCCTCTTAGGGTTGAGCTGTGGCATCACACCTTTGTTCTGCCCTGTTCCATTCCAGTTTTGCCCATTTTGGCAGAGCTGGGCGAATGTGGAGTGAAAACCCCAAAAGTCGCACATATTTTTGCGCAGCTCAGCGTTGCACAAACAAATTGCAACATTTCAAAGCAATTTATGTCAGAATTCCGGTATAATAGCTTTGATGAATCAGGGCCACATTGTATTACCCAAAATTGCTTGTGATTAATAGTCATGGCTTTCAGCAGCTCTGGATTACTGTATGATCATCTACTGCCTGTAAATGTCTTTAAGTAAACTATTAGTGTTTGAATGGTGTGTATTACAGATCAGTGAATATGCAAGATTTCAGTTCACTAAATGATGCAGATTTTACCAATTTTGTTTGAAGTAAACTTATTCTTCAGAAATTGAATGTTCCCTACTATGTTCTGGAGTCTCCCCATGTAAAAAAAAATAATACTCACCTCACCACTTACTTGTCCTGGCACGCACATGGTCTCCACTGCTCTCCTGTTCGGGCCTAAGGGCCTCTTCTTTCCACATATGCTCGACAGTGTCTTCACTCTAGAACAGGGATGTCAAACTGAAACATACAGAGGACCAAAATGAAAAACTTGGACAAAGTCGAGGGCCAACCAGTACAGTATAATGGGCCCCACATAGTCCTCCATACAGAATAATGGGCCCCACATAGTCCTCCATACAGAATAATGGGCCCCACATAGTCCTCCCTACATAATAATGGTCCCACATAGTCCTCCATACAGAATAATGGGCCCCACATAGTCCTCCATACATAATAATGGCCCCACATAGTCCTCCATACAGAATAATGAGCCCCACATAGTCCTCCATAAAGAATAATGGGCTCCACATAGTCCTCCATATAGAATAATGGGCCCCACATAATCCTCCATACAGAATAATGGCCACGCATAGTCCTCTATACATAATAATGGCCCCACATAGTCCTCCATACAGAATAATGAGTCCCACATAGTCCTCCATATAGAATAATGGGCCCCACATAATCCTCCATACATAATAATGGCCCCACATAGTCCTCCATACAGAATAATGGGCCCCACATAATCCTCCATACAGAATAATGGCCCCACATTGGGGTGACTGTTCTGGTGTCACAGGCCAAATATAGGCCAAATATAACCACCCTGCGGGACATATTTGGCCCACTGGCCAGAGTTTGACATGTATGCTCTAGAACAAAGCTGTTAGCTGCGACCAGGCCTCGGAGGTCTTGGCATGTCATGACATTACAACGTGCCATCACCATTGAGGCCTGGTCATGTTTGGAAGTCCTGTTCTAGGGTTAAGATACCAGTGTGCCAGTAGAAAACAAGGCCCTGAAGACTGGATAGCGAGCTGTGTGCACTGGAGGCAAGTGGGGTTGCCAAGACAGGTGAGCAATGAGTATTATGTTTTGTTTGTTTTTTTATTAAAAAAAATACATTTTATGGAGAATATGGATTTTTGAAAAATTCAAGTAGAATACAATTTCACTTGGATAAAATTCACCCATCTCTAGTGTGTATATTACTACACTGATTTTATTACATTTTCATTTTGGTTACAGATCAAACAAATAGTTTCTTCCTAATAATACTGTATGATGTTAAATAATTCACTTGTTATAATTAACAAGTAGAATCGTTTGACAATTAAGTAAAACTTGAGCACACTAAGATCAAGTGTTAAAGGAAACTCCTAAATTGACTTGAGAGCTTAATTAAGATTAGAAAGTACTTAGAACCTAAAGCAATACATGTGATAATCCCAATATAGCAATCCACAGCAGAATTATCATCATCCTGGTACTCAAAGCTAAAAATATCAGTAAAACAGTAAACTGAATGGTTCTGTAAGCTGTAGAATAGTTGGGAACTCAATGCATGTTTTTTTATAAAATTAGTCAGTAAAATTGAAAGCTTAAATATATCTCTGCAAACCCAATGCAAATGAAGCCATGCGAAGAGTCTTACAGTGAAGTGTTTATTTATGAGTATTTACAGATAGGTGAAATGGAACGACCACATCTTGTGAATTATTTGAATTGTGCTTTATTTAATGTAATATTTCCTGGTCCTGCTGATGTTCACCAAGGATACAACAAATCTATCAGATATCAGCTGATTCCTGTGAAACCATCTTTTAGGGAGGAGATATCTTGATTGAACAACCCAAAGGCTCATGCAGAAGACTATATTTTCTGACAAAACATCTGACCTTACTCCGGCCAATATTATCCTATGGGCTGTGCACATGTCTTATTTTTTTCATCAGACTGATTCTGTCCAATGAAAAAATTTCAGCATGCACTATTTGGATCTGTAAATCCGATCGCACCCAGCTATGGAAGTCAGTTGGTCTGTGGGAAAATTGGACCACACTCGGATAACATCCAAGGGTGGCCCGATTTTCACGTACTGACAGAATGGAGAAGATGGGGACATTTTTTTCTTCCCACTTCTCCACATCCGAGACAATTGGGTCAAACTGTGATCAAACTGTGATCAGAGTCTGTTTAGTATAATCGGCTCGATTTTCTTGGATGAGAGAAAATAGGGCCGTGTGACCCTAGTCCACGAAGGAAAAATAATCTATTAGTAAATCAGTAAGGTCTAGTTGGGAACTGGCTTGTTTGGCCTAACAGTTCAATGGTTGAAGGTCATCTAGTAGATTTGTAAAACGTTGTTGCCTTTTTTCATTTTTGTAAGTGATCAAAACTAAATGGACACATAATGTCCTAAATCACTTCAGTCTTTGAGTTACATTTTGTGTCCTGTTCTTTTTGCTGAATCAAAAGGTATAACATACTCTTGATCTTAAATGAATGGTCATAAATTGATGCATTTTGGCACCTGTCTCCATCTCGCGGATGAGATCATTGAGAAGATATGTTTCTTTACATTTTTCACAAAATATATGTCAAAACAATGTAAAGACGAATGCTTATATGAGTCCAAGCTTTTGGAAGAGACTGCTTGAGCAAAACCTAGGGAATCGGAGAAGAAAATTTGTAACTGATGATTCATAAAACACAATGACAATTAGTTGTTTGGCATAACCATGATGTACAATACAAAGTTATATTGTGGTACCGTGGTAGCCAGAAAAATTGATGTAAATAATGTTATGCCCAAAAATGGCAAAAGTATTCTTGGAGTGATACCTTTATTGGCTAACCAGAAAAAAAAAAAAAAAAAAAAATAAAAAAAAATATATATATATATATATATATATATATATATATATATATATATATATACACTGCTCAAAAAAATAAAGGGAACACTTAAACAACAGAATATAACTCCAAGTAAATCAAACTTCTGTGAAATCAAACTGTCCACTTAGGAAGCAACACTGATTGACAATCAATTTCACATGCTGTTGTGCAAATGGAATAGACAATGGATGGAAATTATTGGCAATTATCAAGACACACTCAATAAAGGAGTGGTTCTGCAGGTGGGGACCACAGACCACATCTCAGTACCAATGCTTTCTGGCTGATGTTTTGGTCACTTTTGAATGTTGGTTGTGCTTTCACACTCGTGGTAGCATGAGACAGAATCTAGAACCCACAGAAGTTGCTCAGGTAGTGCTGCTCATTCCGAATGGCACATCAATGCGAGCTGTGGCAAGAAGGTTTGCTGTGTCTGTCAGCGTAGAGTCCAGAGGCTGGAGGCGCTACCAGGAGACAGGCCAGTACACCAGGAGACGTGGAGGGGGCCGTAGGAGGCCAGCAACCCAGCAGCAGGACCGCTACCTCCTCCTTTGTGCAAGGAGGAAGAGGAGGAGCAATGTCAGAGCCCTGCAAAATGACCTCCAGCGGGCCACAAATGTGCATGTGTCTGCACAAACGGTTAGAAACCAACTCCATGAGGGTGGTATGAGGGCACGACATCCACAGATGGGGGTTGTGCTCACAGCCCAACACTGTGTAGGACGCTTGGCATTTTCCACAGAACACCAGGATTGGCAAAGTCGCCACTGGCGCCCTGTGCTCTTCACAGATGAAAGCAGGTTCACACGGAGCACATGTGACAGACATGACAGAGTCTGGAGAAGCCATGGAGAGCGATCTGCTGCCTGCAACATCCTTCAGCATGACCGGTTTGGCAGTGGGTCAGTAATGGTGTGGGGTGGCATTTCTTTGGAGGGTTGCACAGCCCTCCATGTGCTCGCCAGAGGTAGCCTGACTGCCATTAGGTACTGAGATGAGATCCTCAGACCCCTTGTGAGACCATATGCTGCTGCGGTTGGCCCTGGTTTCCTCCTAATGCTGGACAATGCCAGACCTCATGTGGCTGGAGTGTGTCAGCAGTTCCAGCAAGATGAAGGCATTGAAGCTATGGACTGGCCCGCCCATTCCCCAGACCTGAATCTGATTGAGCAAATCTGGGACATCATGTCTCGCTCCATCCACCAACGTCACTTTGCACCACAGACTGTCCAGGAGTTGGCGGATGCTTTAGTCCAGGTCTGGGAGGAGATCCCACAGGAGACAATCCGCAACCTCATCAGGAGCATGCCCTGGTGTTGTAGGGAGGTCATACAGGCACGTGGAGGCCACACACAATACTGAGCCTCATTTTTACTTGTTTTAAGGACATTACATTAAAGTTGAGTCAGCCTGTAGTGTGTTTTTCCACTTTAATTTTTGGGGGTGACTCCAAATCCAGGCCTCCATTGGTTAATAAATTTGATTTCCATTGATGATTTTTGTGTGATTTTGTTGTCAGCACATTCAACTTTGTACAGAACAAAGTATTCAATGAGAATATTTCATTCATTTAGATCTAGGATGTGTTATTTGAGTGTTCCCTTTTTTTTTGAACACTGTATATATATGTATATATATATATATATATATATATATATATATATATTCATGTTGTATGAAAGTGTTGCAAAAGGACATTACCATTGCTTACATGGATATTAAAAGTTATATAAAACGATTAGTATTTGTGAATGTAGAAGCTTCATGGATTCTGTATGAGGCAGCTAATCTATTAAAGGGAATCTATCACCAGGCTTTTGCTACCTAATCTGAGAGAATAATGTAGAGACAAAAACCCTGATTCCAGCAATGTACCACTGGGCTGCTTGCTGTAGTTTTTATAAAATCACTTCACTTTCTTCTTATGCACAGTATAAACAGAAAGCAGCCAATCAGTGGTGTGGGTGGAGTTATACAGAGCTCAGCATTCAGAGAACTGCTAGATCTGCAGGATCTGCAGCGATTAATCAAAACTGTAGCACCCAGCACTGACTTCCATCATCTCAGCATTAGGGCTGGCTGTCAGTCAGTGTGGGGGACGGAGTTACAGCCGCCACTCTATATACAGAGCGGTGACTGAATCTGTGCCAGCGCTACCCCTATGACTGAATACTGAATGCTGCCAGGAGGAATGAAGTTAATTTCTTACCGGCAGTAGGGGTCTAAGTGCTGGCGCCAGGCAGTTTCAGAATGCTATTAACCTGCAGATTAACCCCCTATCTACAGGTTAATAGCGTTTTTTCATGTGACAGGTTCCTTTAATAGCTTTTCATATAGAAATTTTAATGTTATTCTTATTATTGTGATGAGTTGTAGTGCCATCTTATACAAGTACTGTATATTAAGATACTTCTTAATGAGTAAATGCACTTTTTTGGATCTTAAAGAGAATCTGTCAACTGATTCATGCTGTCTGAAATACCTGCAGCATGAATCAGTCTGCCTCAGCTTTTGCAGACATGTATGATTTACTCTGAAATGCTGTGGCGTTTCATGCCCAACATACTTTGCGAAGCTTGCCAGTGACTATGGCCCCAATTCATCATTTGTGGGTTTTTTTAAGTCTCTTTTCTTTTTTTGTCTGTTAGTATTAGTTGCAATTTTGGTTCCAAATTCATCAAAATGGCGCATACAATAAATGAATTTGGTGCATATTCAAAAATTGGCCTTTCTCCTGTCTTGAACTGTTGTGACTTTTGATGCCAAAAGTTGCATGTCAGCTCCACAAGTTGCAAAGATTGGACCAAAATGCTGTCGTACTCAAAAATACACTGGGGAGAGAGGAGGGGAACCGCAGTGAAGTTGTGCCAAATTTTGCAACTTTTTTAGACCTCGCACTTGTTGAATTAGGCTAAATCATCTGGAATTGCTAAACTGCTCACAATGCAGAAATCAAAAACAAAAAATATGGATATATATCCATATATATATATATCTAAAGACATACTAATTGGGGCTCACAATCTAGATTCCCTATGGGGACAGTGCCCATAATGTCTGTAAAGCGCTGTGGAATTAATGGTGCTATAGAAGTGAGTAAAATAAATAAATATAGATATGTATATATATATATATATATATATATATATATATATATATATTAGATAGACTTCTAAAAAGGTGCAAATAGAATATTGAATTGGGTGCAAACAAAAAAAAAGGGCGCAAAGCACAAAACTGGAGAAAAAACAGGCACAAAGGAAATGATGAGTCTGGGCCTATGTATCTTGGCTCACTAGTTCAAGACTGGTGCACAGTGGCTTCTGTATTCTTTGATCCCTGTGAATGATAATCATCATCTCCCTGTGTATGGCATCACAGCCGCCTGATAGTTTCACCACGGTATTGGGATGGAAAGATACCAATCTAGCTGTGGATCTTATTATTTGATGTTGTGTGTTGTTGGTATAATATCCCTATATATACACCTCCCACCAGCATTATCTGACCAACCTTCCTCCAGGGAAAAATGTAGGAATGTGCACAAAGACTAAATTTAAAATGTAGAAATGTGATTGGAATTCTATGGGGATGTGGTGGACAAGCAAGAAAACTAAACATCTTCCTCATGGAGCGAAACGTTTACAGCAAATACATATATACATTTTAGTATACATCAATGTATATACACATCCAATCTATATATACATATCCACACAGTCAGATGAATATTGCAATTTCCTACACTTCCCTTTACGCCCTTTCACACATCTGCATAATACCGGTACCGGAGAAAACGTTACCGGTGTCATCAGTGTTTTGGATCAGTGTGCCATCAGTGTGTCATCCATTTTTTTCCAATACGTCTTAATAAAAATCAATATCAAAGCTTCTCCTATACTTTGCAATGTTAAACACATACAGCACACGAACCTATAGACTTGTATTGCTCTTGTCATCTGTGCTGCTGATAAAAACAAACATGTCTCTCTGTGGTTTGCTCGGACACACTGTCCATGCAAACACACAGACATGTGTATAGCAGCATAGGTTATAGTGGGTATGTGTGCCATCCGTGAAAAAAACAAATGCCACATGTACCGGAGACATGTAGGGGGCCTTACACATGGCTGCAACAATAGAGTCAGATTCTGATTGATGTTACCTGTGGTTCGGACAGTTTGATTTAGATGACAGATTCCCTTTAATGCCTGCACATTTTTTTACCAATGCTTTCAAATAACTTTTTCTCTATTGATACCGCCTTATTAATGCATGTGTTTTTGAAGAATGAGTGTTTTTAATGGAACCATTTGGGCGTACATATAATGTGATCTATACATTTTATAGAATTTTGTAGGTGCAGTAAAAAAGCTTTTCTGACTTTTTGGGGGTTTTGATTTCACAGTGGTCACTCTGTTGTATAAATTACATTTTATTCACTAGATTGATACAATTAGTCTGGTACAATATTTTGTCATTTCACTGCAGGGGAAACTATGGGATTAAAGAGAAAGCTCCCTCGCTCTAAAACCACTCAGATACTGAGATTGCTATTGACCGCTGCATCTTAGGGGCTAAATGGGGCTAAAGGGCTGATATCTGACCTATCTCCGATCCTGCCATTTAGAGCAGGAGCTTGGCTGTCATCAGACACCTGGACCCTCCCTTTATCGGTCTTGGAACAACAATGCAGTGCTTTATGCTAAAGCAGCAGAAAAAAACACTGCAATGTGCTATAATGCCCCTTAACGGTTGCCATAAAAAGACTTATTAGTGGCTGATAATTGGTTAACAAAATTTTTGACATGTCATAGAGGAGTTCCCAAAGTATAGATTGGGAAGGTCCACTTCTTATGATTAAAATTAATGAGCAAAAGTGCTTAGCGCGTGCGGTTCTACTTGAACTGAAGAAAAGTTACATTAAGCACTTTTGGTGGAGGGATCTGTTAGACAATATCTAAACACAACCTTATTTTTAGTCTGTTATGTGAAACAATGAAATTCCTGCTATGCATAGACAATTTACAGCTAGCCATAGATATGAGAAGAGATACATTGACTGCCAGAACCGTTGGTGCCACGTTTTCACCCATACAACAACTTGGGGAAGGTCAAATAGTCCCCATAGACATAAATTGACTTATAAATGTGCCAAGATAAAATTGAATGTCTTTGGTCAACTTGATAAAAATGTTCTATGCGCCCTTTCAATGCACAGGACTGTCTACGTCCCCCCAAAATCCTTGTTCATGAAATCTCATATACAATACATGGTTTATACTGTCAGAACCAGGGCAGGCACTCTTATGTCTAGGCATGTTTAATTTTACACTTTTCTAAATCTTTTTGACTTACATAAGTAGTTTCAGTTTAAGCAATTCAAATCTTAGCTGATTTTCTTCCTTTCCTCTGCTTGAGATATAGTACATACTGATCAGGACACATACTGCCTCTTAACCTCTGCTGCCTATAGGCATAGACTTACTGTGCCTAATGATATAGCAAAGTTACACAAGGAACGCATGCAGACCATTGCATCACACATCATCCTGAATGCCATGCTGTGAAAAACTTTTGCATTTCCTATAACAGTTATCCATTTGTAATCATACAGTCCATATGTTTTGTAGAAGACAGAAGTATGGAATTGATAAGCTAGTAGATGCTTACAAATCAATATTCTCTTGAAGAGCAGGTTATATAGAATGAATAATGTTTACCCTTGCTGTAAGACTTAATTCAGCACCTCATCATATCACACGGCATTGCTAAATCTGTCTTCATTTCACGAGAGATGTTGAGGAATATTAACATAATGTCAGTTACAATTTCTACGCCATCATGCTTCTGAATGCCATTTAAGGTCTGTCCTTCCTAAATTTGGCAAATGGCTTTTCAGAGTAAAATGAGTGCAATGGATTAAGTGTTCTCTAGTATGTGCCCATGAATTTATTGGGATGAATGTATGCATTTGGTCTCGTATTTTACAGTAACACATGCTTTGTGTTAGGACCAAATATCAATTGCCTATGAGTTAAATATTATATAACATGGATAAAACACTGTTACTGGTGAAGGTTATAAAAGGTCCATTGTTGCAAAGTGTTTGTATAAAACCCTTTGCAACACTAGAAAAGAAAACAGTTATAGAGTATTTGAATGTCAGACTTGTATGGTATCTCTCCATTCACTTCACTTCTATGGGACCACATGCACCTCTCCATTCTTCGAAGCAGCAGCTGGTGGCCATCTCGTGAGACCCGGATATTGGCATGTGGATATACCATAAATGACAATCTGTAGTAGTATCCTACTCTACGTTTTGTATTATGATTATTAATTTATTATACAATTTTATTGTCAGTATGTATTAAGCACTTCATCACATTTTTCTCATTGGTCGCCTGTTCTTTATAGTTTGAATTCATACAGATGGCTAGTGTTATGCATAGTAGGAAAAGATATATTCTAGAGATGAGCGGATACAAGTTAAATTTCCTGAAATTTGCTCGTCCCGGTGAATTCAAACAACTTGCGTTTCAATTTGTGAGGATCCCCCCAAAAATGGCCTATGTTATTTCACACATTACTGAAGGGAGAGCGGACTTGACATTAGGCTTGGCAGTATGGAATTCAACATAATTCCCTGCAACTATCACTTCACGTGGTCTAGAGCAGCCAATCAAGGGGGGTTATCACAGGGACAATAAAAGGTGAGAACAGGGAAAGCAGTAGCCATTTTAGAATTTTGCAGCCTAGAGATAGGTAGTCAGTGTGTACAGCTCGTTATTACAGGTAGGCAAGGAAAGGCCTAAATCTGATTGCAGTGTACTACTGCAGCGCTGAAGAACATAGAAAATGGGAGTGGTAGTCTCAGTTTGTGAATAATAATACAAAGATCAAGTGATAGGGAGGTGCTGAACCTGCAGAGTCAGTGTGACTTAATACAGCTGGTTTATTTTTTTCTTCACACACTGCAAACAAGGAGGGCAGTTTAAGACCCCTCTGTCCTAATTTTTCAACTAAAGAAAAGTCCTGAAACCAAAGCTTGTGTGCCACAGAAAGTGTGTCTTCTGGCTATATTTTTATACTTTCTGTTGCGTTATTTTTAAAAGATAAAAGAAAAATGTCCACAATCCAAAAGTTTAAACACAACTATCTACCTCACAAAGTTATAAAATAAAATTGAATTTTCTTGCACACATCTTTGTTGTAATAGTCCAATATTAGATTCGTACATGTGACCTGAATACAGAGGCCTGTTGCAGGTGTACAATTTGAGAAGCCCAAAAAGTCTGATACAGTGTGTTGTTAAATAGGCTGTTGATTACCACTGGTTACCCCTATGTTTTTACTTATCCAGATAGGTTGAAGTCACTTGGGCTTTACTGTGGCTGTTTTTGCTTTAAATAGTTCAAAAGGATTTCAATACAGTCCTAGGAGACCTCAGACTGTTATACAAGTATTTTATGGGCAATTAGAAGCTTTGCTGCATTGAGATATTCAAAAAATCTATTCACCATGAATCAAATATTTGGGGAAAATTCAATAAAGCTGGCAAATTTGAATTTCAAAAGATCCACTCATCTTTATTATATTTACAATTGAAGATGGGCTAAAGTGCTGAAATTCTAATATAAGAGATTAACTGGAGCTTAGCTGGGAAATTTGATTTGCATTGAAAAAATTTGGTGAGAATGGAATCAGCCAGAAAAAAACCCTCAACTTTCCTCAGCCCTTTACATTCCTCTTCCGCCACTTCCAAACTGCTGTTTGGTCTTGTCTTTTCTATCTTCCTCTCTATTATGGGGCCTCCGGTGTTGCCATTCTTTACTAGGCTTGATGTCATGCATTACTCCCCACATGACCACAAGGAGCGCAACATACTTCATTAACATGCATTGTTCCTCACGTAATGGTGTAAGACCTAGTGAAGTCAAAAGAGTTAGTCGGAGATAAGGTGGTGAGAGAAGTATGTGGAAGCCAAAAGAGATGACAATATTTTTTTTTTAACCCGGTCTTCAGAATTCTGAAAAATGGCAGCCATATTGCTTCTGCTAGAATTTACATGAATTGAAACAGATTCTGGCAAGAGAACAGGAACAATTGTATTGAAAAGTTGCAGGTGTGGCAACTACTACAGTATGAACACTAATATTGTTATTTGTACCTTTTGACTATGTTTCCATAATGCTGTAGCATTTTTTGGGGGATGGTTTCACATGTGTACATAATTTTAAACACCACTATGCAGTTTTTTTAGCTTAAGCCATGAGTGGATTTGAAAACAATGAGGAGATACTGTATATAAATAAAAATCTGCAGTAACTCCAAGCTTTTACACAAGATAGGATATCGCCATGATGCAAAATGCCCTAGTTGTGGGATTGATGAGACACATTTGATGCATATGATGTGGGAGTGTAGACAGAAAGGCCCATTTTGGAATGAGGTCATATCTTTGATAGAAAGGGTGTATGGAGTGAAATTGTTAACAGATCCCCGTATATGTACATTGGGAATATTTGAGGATGGAGTGGATCCCGACTTACACCTATTCATAGGTATCTCTCATATCTTATTTCAAGCACGTACTTCTTGCATTTCACTGGTTAGACACACAACCTCCATCTAAGGGAGAGCTACAACGAAGGATAAATAATATAATCTGGTTGGAAAGAGGAGTCTATCATAAACGTAACTTCGCAAATTCGAAAAGATATAGAGTCCTTGTTTGGATACTCCAGATTTGCCCACAAATCTTCTAATTATAGATAGAATATTAACGATTCTATCCCTTTGTTAGTCACTTTTTTATCTTCTTCCCCTTTCTATGAATGTTATACTGCATTATTTTAGAACTGCTCTGAAAATGGTTCTCTCTGGAATGTTGGGATTTGGGTTTAAGGTGGGTTAGGGAACTGAAGTTGAGATACTTTGTTCATACTTTATCCTATTGAACTACTTTGTCATTTATGCTATGTGAAAGATGAAAAATTAGTATTTGGAGTTTTTCAATAAAAATTATTTGATAAAAAAAAATCTGCAGTAATTCTAGTCCTAAAAAACTAGCAGACATGGCTGTGCCAAATACCTCAAGATTTCCACCCTTTTTACAGGTTGAAGGTGCCTAGCTGGAATGAAAATGGGTATGGGAATTGGAAGGGGCCAGGCTGAAATGACACAATAATGATGTATCGAAATGTGGGTGCAAATTATGATGTAGAGTGAGCCAAGCAAAGGTTGTGTAATGTTAGAAAAAAATGTCAAAAAAATACCAGGTTTATCTAACAGAACGAGTCATTGTAATAAATCTGGAACATTTTTATACCGTCTAGTCTAAGTTTACACTGTCTGAATATTAAATAAGTAGATTTGCTGCACTGTGGGTGAAACCATCCTTATTTTATATAGAATATTGAACTCATCTTAAGCTGTTAGATTGTTTTACCAGTGATTGCCAAATGTCTTTCCATTATACCGTTGAAATTTTCTTCCCAACAGCAGAAGGCAGTATGCAAAAGCAAGTTAAAAATATAGAGAGATACTGTAGAAATTATTGCAAATCTCCCTTGCTTGGAAATTCTTATTTGACTATAATATTCAAATTATAGAATAATTTTTAAGTGTTGACTCAGATATGCACAGCGGTATACTTAGTTCGAGTGATGTACGAATTATTCCCAAATGTCATCATTAAGTTAGCAAGATGGATAAAATCTTGAAAAGTACATCTGGTAACTGATGTATTCTGAAAAATTACATAATTTAAAATAATGTTTAATTTCAAAGCAATTTGTTACTATTTTTTTCTTTCTTAGTGTTGTAGACTTCTCATGTTCTTTGACGTATTTGTCACTTCTAGTAAATGAATGTTAATATTCTGGATTTATTGATGTTATGATTAGGGTTTGTGGGGTATAAAGAAATATGTAATGTAAGTCTAATAGCTGTATACTTTTTCTGCTGCTAGAAATAAGACAGTGTCAGGCAAAATGTAATAGTTTTTTTGGACATACTTGCCAACTTTCCCAGATCTTCCAGTTGGCTCCTAGAAAAAGGGGTGACTTCCCAGAAGAGTTTACAAATGTCATGAGCAACAAAAGTCTTCTGGAGCAAGCAGCGCTCCCTTCGAAAATTTCCTGTGTGTGGTGCCAGAATGCCACATATTCAGACTTGATGTCAGCATCCAGATACACATTCATAGGGCTGGAGGGGTATTTCTATCCACCACTCAGTGTTGGAGGGGGTAAACATAAAATGTGTATGTATTTGTGGCAATTTCTGACATTTAATCCAAATACACATTTCTTCTTTTTTTTATAGAATGTGAAATGTCAGAATAATACAAGAGACAATTATTTATGTTACATTTATTTACTTCAGTACATTCCCGTTGGCTCAAAAGCTTACATATAAAGGGTTAGAATTTAACATGCCTAACTTGGGGAAGTGTTTTGGTTCAACTTCCATAAGCTTCACACAATAAGTTGCCGGTATTTTGTGCCACTTCTCCTGACAGAACTGGTGCAATTGAATCATTTTAGCCCATCTTGGGATGCAATATATTCACGTAATTTTCCTTCCCCATCTCTTTTGTGAAAGAGCCGACTGCCCCCTCAGCATGACCCTACCATTTCCTATCTTTACAGTTGGGATGGTCTTCTTTGCCTTGTAAGCACCTCCATTTTTCCTCTGTACATAAAAATGGTTACTATTGGTTC
Organism: Phyllobates terribilis; assembly: GCF_046119375.1. Lineage (NCBI taxonomy): Eukaryota > Metazoa > Chordata > Amphibia > Anura > Dendrobatidae > Phyllobates > Phyllobates terribilis. The sequence continues at coordinate 294,963,253 of NW_027362762.1, forward strand.
ACTAGATACTGGTGAAACTGTTTCCTCCAACGTCTCTACAAGGTCTTTTCCTTATACTCTTGGGTTAATTTGTATTTTTTACACCAATATTCATCTCTGCGAGACAGAATTTGGCTCCTACCTGTACTGTATGATGTCTTTATGCTTAGAAATTTAATTTCTAAGGTGTTCCACCTAAGTGTATATGAACTTATGACTTCAAGAGTTTATAAAATATGAGAGTAAGTACAGAAGTCTCATAAGACATTAACTTGCTGAAGCTAGCGAAAGAATGTTTACACTGTTTTGCCATTTAGAGAAATCCAAAGCCTCGAAAAGAATAATACAAATAAACAGAACATAGATTTTCCCAGTGTGTTCAAGCAGTCTGCTAGAATTTCCTCTTGTTTCTGATTTCCAATTGTCTATCATATTTGTACGGGGAATGAGTTAATATTCTTTATCTACTATTGTTGAGAAAGATTTTGAGCAGAATGTAAGGAGTTAAGCCCATGGTATATTGGAAAAATACTTCATCCATGCACTCTTCAATGTAACAAGACAAAATCAATTCAAAAGAAAGGAAGAGTGTGGAGATAAATTGATGGAATTTTTTGTGTATTTTCTGTTTAGTTAGGCTAAGCATAAATGTTGTAATTTAAAACTGTGTGAATACTTTCTTTACTGTATTTATATCAATTCAATGTTGTCTCATCATGTTACCCATTCATTTACATAGCTGGTGATTTCTGGCAATATCTTTTTGTACTGACTGCACTTAAGCTTTATCTCGCTGTCAGACATATAATCAGTTTATCAGAAGATGTAGTGGTGGAACACCACTGCAGATTTGGGGCAAATTCAAGCTGATTTTGCTGTAGAGTCATCATTTTTAGTCTTTTATATTGTGTAAATCCACAGCATTTTAGCAACATTGGTTACTGTGGAATCTGAACTACTGTGAAATCTGCACAGTAAATCCACAGCATCTTAACTCACACAATGCACTGTACTAACGCTATATGAAATGCCAATAAAACACCATAAAATGTATCCCGTAAAACATATGGCAAAATAGGCAAAGTAGTAGATTGTGAAATATTGTAAAATGCCATTTGAGAGAAGAGTCCTCCTTTAAATTTTAAGGGTTCCTTACCACAGTACTGTCACACAGGGTGTGGGAAAGACTTAGTGCAACACAGAGGGAAGAGGGAAAGGGAGCCCAGACTCTAGGGAAACGGGGGAGTGGAGACCTCCTAGTCTGGTCTAGTGTCACCCTGTTTCAACTACCATCCCTATATTGGCTCTTCACCAATCACCGCACGCGTGCCTCGCCCTGACTTTCCCTGGTGTATGGCTAAGGCTAGGGAAGGGAGGAGATGAGCACTAGTCGATCTCCACTAAACTCTATAGACAACAAGGGTAGACAAACGGGGGATTGCTTAGCTTTAGACGACTCCAGCCAAATGCGCACACGGCCTCAAGCTACAGAGAGGGCGAAGTACTGCTCTTGCTAAAGCCTTACAAGTAGTAATGAATATCGCCGACACCTCCCTCTCAGACACACCAGGTATTTATACACCCAGGCCAGGGAGCTAATTAGCCAGAGGGAGGTAGCCGCTGGGTCCTAGAGACAGCCAGCCTCAAAGAAGATGTCTGTAATGCCAAACGTAGAGGTCTCCTGCAACCAACTGCAGGGCGACTGTCTGTCACCTCTGACACACCTGTGACAGGTACATTCATTTCCTTGTCACAAAGTGCTAGAATTTGGAAAATTTTTGCAAAATGTCGAAACGCATTGCAGTATAGCTAAATTATCTTTAAGTAGTAAGTTAGATATTAAAGTATTATTAGCCTAGGTGGTCTGATCCTCTGCAAGGCTTTCATATTTGCATCCCGGCAGTTTTTGGTTCCTGTCATCTGCTGGACACACTACAGCCTTTCCTTTCCTGCCTTGGCTTGTAACCAAAGGAATGATTATCTAGCTAAGCCAACCTTCTTTTTGCCTATACTTTGGAGATTAAAATTAAATCGGCAAGCCCCACTTCAAACACTGCTTTGGTCATGTCCTCACAGCAGAAATGCTATCCCATGTCAAGCATAAGACTGAATGTGATGTGGCTGGGACTGCCAATGGATCGGATAGCAAAGGAATGATGCACCTGGCTTAACAGAATTATAGTAGTATCTTATAATTTATTATTTGAATACTTTTTTTTCACTGGGGGAAACTCTTTAACTGACGTTGATATGTTCTATTTTTTTTTTTGAAAAATCAAGAAACTGAGAACTCTATTTGAACTAAAGCATGTGAAATATGTTATTCAAAGAACTGTAAAGATAATAAAGTAGCAGAAAAGAGTGGTTAAATCTGCGCTGATGGTTCTGTGTTCACATTGACGGTCCCATATGCGGTTTTAAAAGGTGTATGCAGTTTTTTAGTTTTGAAGTTAGCAAACGTTAACTGTTGTGGGTTCTCCTGAAGAAGAAGCTTGCTAACCTTGAGGCGCGTTGAAAATAAAACTATATAGACTTTTTTCAACGGCATATGGGACCTTTATTATGAACACAGAACCAGCAGCAAATATTTGACACTCTTCTCCACAATTTAATTATGTTGGATCTAAAAATCCTTTGGTGTTGGAGCAGCCTGTACTACTACCTCCCAAAGCACTAACTCTTGTTGTGGGCCACATAATCTCAACTGAGCAGTTACCGCATCCTCCTATCCTTCACTGGTTTATGGGATAAGACCCTATTGCACTTGTATTGCCACCCCTGTTTTCTCTAGCATTCAAAAAACTGTTTGAGGACAACAACCTCAGGCCATATGCCCAGTATATGTACACCATAGAGCATGGTATACTTAAAAAGAGCAGCTCTCAATCTGGAGGACACATGGTCACTGCATGGTCTGCTATCCTTTGGTACATTCCTTTTAATGGCCGTGGCTGGAGAAATGAAATGCCAGATGTGGCTTTCCAGGGTGGTCAAAGATGGTAAGAGTAGCCAGATCCTTGGCAATCAGGTGGTTGTGAGGTCACCTGTCTATGTGAGAAATCTCCTTTGAATATTTCACACATTTGAAATATATTTGAATTATTTCCTGTTGTCATCCACATATTGGTTCATGAGCCGACTCTACGCTAAGCGTTACTGACGCAATCTGCATTCTCCAGACTATCCACACTAGGATGATGTTACTTTTCCCATCATGTAGATTTGAGCCTCTTTTTTTTTATTGTGACTCGTAATGGAGATGTTTAGGGAAAATGCCTTGTTCTGTTCAGGAGATGGGACAACTGAAAGCATGTTACTGTCAGAAAGAGCAGTGCCTAGGAAAAAAAAAACGGAGCAGCATCTTTTCTTGTGGCATTTGCAGATTTTCCTGACGTTCTGTCTTAGGGCTGAATGAATATTCCTCACTGTCTCAGCAAAACCATTCCAACGGGCAACTGCAAGAAATCATGCTGAGTTAAAGTTGTTCCATGGTTCCAATCAGTAAGGAAACCTTAATCTAGCTATTATCTCTTTCTTCTCTTTGACATCAGTGAGTTTCAGATTTTAAGAGGCTTCTTTGGTTTGCATTCTTTATTGAGATTAAAAATGTTCAACGTGTAATTACTAAAATTGAAAGAGCTTGATGGCGTTACTAAAATATAGCAGTGCAATACAGCTTAAGAAATGTGCGTGATTACTGTAAGCTGGGTGCATTCTGCTACCTACACATACAGTGATATTATTGGTAATGTCGTATGCACTTATGTAGGTTAGGTTAAATAAAATGAATTAAGCAGACACATTTTCCATTAGGAGGTGAAATGAATCACTTTCAGTCCTGTGTGGTTTGCAATGTGGCTTTCAATACTTTTAAGTCTATTTCTTTGGCATTCAGTTTCCTACATTGATGTATTAAAGCTACAAAGAAAATCATCTTCCATTCTGTAGTCATTTGTAGAAAAAATATTATTACTTTCTTATATAGCGCCATTAATTTCCACAGCACATAACAGATATAATCATCACTGTCCCCACTGGGGCTCACAATCTACATTTCCTATCAGTATGTCTTTGGAGTGTGGGGGCAAACCGGAGGACCCGGAGGAAATCCATGCATACACGGGGAGAACTTACAAACTCCTTGCAGATGTTATCCTTGGTGGGATTTGAACGCAGGACCCCAGCACTGCAAAGCTACAGTGCTAACCACTGAGCCACCGTGCTGCATATAAATGTGATGCTGTACCAGCTTTATTAAGTCCTTATTAGAGATGAGCGGTGTTCGACTAGAACTGTTCGCCAATCTCAAATTCGAGCTGTTTTGGGCGGTGTTCGAGTTGTTCAACGAATCCGAACGATTTGCAAAAAATTCGGCTGTTCGAGGTTATGTTCGATAACTGTTCGTGCACCAAAAGCGTGTCCTGCATGTCTGGTGCTATTTAGAGCACCAATCATGCAGGGATTGTCTGCCACTCACTGTAATGCCACAGCCATGGTGGTTGTGGCATTACAGTGATTGCCCAAATCGATGGGAACAGTGCCAACAGTGAAACATGAAAAGCCGGCAATTCAGCAGCGGCATACACCTGTACCCGACAATTTAGAACCGAAAGAATAGAGCTTCACACATAGATTAGATAGATATAAACATGTCAGCCACATATATACGAAGTACAGTGAAAGTGCTGCTTACTGTACTTGTCATTTAGCGTAAAGGATTTATCAAAAAAAATAATAGTGTTTTCATGCACCGTCTCTTTAAAAAAGCCGGCCGGCAATTCAGCATCTGTACCCGACAATTTATAACAGACAGAATAGAGCTTCACACATAGATTAGATAGATAGAAACATGTCAGTCACATATATATGAAGTACAGTGACAGTGTTGCTTACTGTACTTGTCATTTAGTGTAAAGGATTTATCAAAAAAAATAATAGTGTTTTCATGCACTGTCTCTTTAAAAAAGCCGGCCGGCAATTCAGCATCGGTACCCGACAATTTATAACAGACAGAATAGAGCTTCACACATAGATTAGATAGATAGAAACATGTCAGTCACATATATATGAAGTACAGTGATAGTGTTGGTTACTGTACTTGTCATTTAGTATTAAAACAAAGGATTTATTATTAAAAAAATTGGCGTGGGGTTCCCCTTAATTTTAGGCTCTAGCGGAGGTTAAGCAGACGGCTGGGGCAGATGTTTGAAGCCTGGGAAGGGGGTAATACCCACGGAGCTTCCCAGGCTACTAATATCAGCCCCCAGCTGAATACATAGCCTTTACTAGCTATTAAAATGGGGGACCCCCCAAAAAAAATGACGTGGGGTCCCCCCTAATTTAATAGCTAGCAAAGGCTAGGCAGACAGCTGGGGGCTGATATTAATAGCCCAGGAAGGGTGCCATGAATATTGGCCCCCTCCCAGGCTAGAAACACCAGCCGTCAGCCGCCCCAGAAATGGCGCATTCATAGGATGCGCCAATTCTGGCACTTAGCCTCGCTCTTCCACGCTGCCCTGGTGCGGTGGCAGGGGGTAATAGGGTTGGGGTTGATGTCAGCTTATAATGCCAGCTGACATCAAGCCCAGGTTAGTAATGGAGAGGCGTCTATAAGACACCCCCATTACTAACCCCATAGTCAAAGTTAAAAAAAACACAAACACCCAGAATAAAGTCCTTTAATTGAAATAAAGACACAATCCTTTATTGTTCTAAATTAAACCATACTTACCGTCACGCCCATTCCAGCTGAAGCCAACGATCTCCTGCAATAAAAGAAAAATAATAAAGCAACCTCATCCTTACCTTTCCATGGTTCCCACGACAGCTTCAGCTCTGCTACATCGAGATGACAGGCTGGACCGCAGCAGAACGCTGCCATCCAGCCTCTCATCCCGCAGACACTGAGAAGCGCAGGCTTGCTTGCGCTGCTCAGCGTCTCTCTGTGACGACATCCAGATGAGCCGAGTTCATGTCCAATGAACTCAGCTCACCTCATGTACGTCACTGACAGCGTGGGAAAATTCTCACGCTGAAGCGGTGAGTGCAGGAGAATTCTCCCACGCTGTCAGTGACTTGCATAAGGTGAGCTCATGTCCAATGAACTCAGCTCACCTCCTGCACGTCACTGACAGCGTGGGAGAATTCTCCTGCACTCAGCGCTTCAGTGTGAGAATTCTCCCACGCTGAAGCGCTGAGTGCAGGAGAATTTTCCCACGCTGTCAGTGACGTGCATGAGGTGAGCCGAGTTCATTGGACATTAACTCGGCTCATCTGGATGCCCTCACAGAGAGACACTGTGGAGCGCAAGCAAGCCTGCGCTTCTCAGTGTCTGCGGGATGACAGGCTGGATGGCAGCGCTCTGCTGCGGTCCAGCCTGTCATCTCGATGTAGCAGAGCTGAAGCTGTCATGGGAACCATGGAAAGGTAAGGATGATGTTGCTTTATTATTTTTCTTTTATTTCAGGAGATCGTTGGCTTCAGCTGGAATGGGCGTGACGGTAAGTATGGTTTAATTTAGAACAATAAAGAATTGTGTGTTTATTTCAATTAAAGGACTTTTTTCTGGGTGTTGTGTTTTTTTTAAATACTTTACTAGAAATTCATGGTGGTCATGTCTAATATTGGCGTGACCCCATGAATTTCGGGCTTAGGGCCAGCTGATAATGCCAAGCTGGCCCTAACCCCTTTATTACCCAGTGAGCCACCGCATCAGGGCCCTGGATGAGTTGGGTACAGCGCCAGAAGATGGCACTTCTATGAACGCGCCATTTTCCGGGGTGGCTGCGGACTGCAATTTGCAGCGGGGGTGGCCCAGAAAGCTTGGGCCTCCCTGCGCTGCGGATTCCAGCCCCCAGCTGCCTAGTTGTACCTGGCTGGACACAAAAACAGGGCGAAGCCCCACGTCAATTTTCTTTAAATTATTTCATGAAATAATTAAGAAAAAAAGGGCTTCCCTATATTGTTGTGTCCGGCCAGGTACAAATAGGCAGCTGGTGGTTGGGGGCAGCCCGTTCCTGCCTGCTGTACCTGGCTGGACACAAATATAGTGCGAAGCCCCACGTCAATTTTTTTTAAATTATTTCATGAATTTCCTGAAATAATTTAAAAAAATTGAAGTGGGGCTTCGCACTATATTTGTGTCCAGCCAGGTACAGCAGGCAGGAACGGGCTGCCCCCATCCACCAGCTGCCTATTTGTACCTGGCCGGACACAACAATATAGGGAAGCCCTTTTTTTCTTAATTATTTCATGAATTTCATGAAATAATTAAAAAAAATTGAAGTGGGGCTTCGCACTATATTTGTGTCCAGCCAGGTACAGCAGGCAGGAACGGGCTGCCCCCAACCACCAGCTGCCTATTTGTACCTGGCCGGACACAACAATATAGGGAAGGCCTTTTTTTCTTAATTATTTCATGAATTTCATGAAATAATAAAAAAAAAAGTACGTGGGGCTTCGCCCTATTTTTGTGTCCAGCCAGGTACAACTAGGCAGCTGGGGGCTGGAATCTGCAGCGCAGGGAGGCCCAAGCTTTCTGGGCCACCCCCGCTACAAATTGCAGTCCGCAGCCACCCCGGAAAATGGCGCGTTCATAGAAGCGCCATCTTCTGGCGCTGTACCCAACTCATCCAGGGCCCTGGTGCGGTGGCTCACTGGGTAATAAAGGGGTTAGGGCCAGCTTGGTATTATCAGCTGGCCCCAAGCCCAAAATTCATGGGGTCACGCCAGTATTAGACATGACCGCCATGAATTTCTAGTAAAGTATTTAAAAAAAACACAACACCCAGAATAAAGTCCTTTAATTGAAATAAAGACACAATTCTTTATTGTTCTAAATTAAACCATACTTACCATCACACCCATTCCAGCTGAAGCCAACGATCTCCTGCAATAAAAGAAAAATAATAAACCAACCTCATCCTTACCTTTCCATGGTTCCCACGACAGCTTCAGCTCTGCTACATCGAGATGACTGGCTGGACCGCAGCAGAACGCTGCCATCCAGCCTGTCATCCCGCAGACACTGAGAAGCGCAGGCATGCTTGCGCTCCTCACTGTCTCGCTGTGACGGCATCCAGATGAGCCGAGGTCATGTCCAATGAACTCGGCTCACCTCATGCACGTCACTGACAGCGTGGGAAAATTCTCACGCTGAAGTGCTGAGTGCAGGAGAATTCTCCCACGCTGTCAGTGATGTGCATGAGGTGAGCTCATGTCCAATGAACTCAGCTCACCTCCTGCACGTCACTGACAGCGTGGGAAAATTCTCCTGCAATCAGCGCTTCAGCGTGAGAATTTTCCCACGCTGTCAGTGACGTGCATGAGGTGAGCCGAGTTCATTGGACATGAACTCGGCTCATCTGGATGTCGTCACAGAGAGACGCTGAGCAGCGCAAGCAAGCCTGCGCTTCTCAGTGTCTGCGGGATGACAGGCTGGATGGCAGCGTTCTGCTGCGGTCCAGCCTGTCATCTCGATGTAGCAGAGCTGAAGCTGTCGTGGGAACCATGGAAAGGTAAGGATGAGGTTGCTTTATTATTTTTCTTTTATTGCAGGAGATCGTTGGCTTCAGCTGGAATGGGCGTGATGGTAAGTATGGTTTAATTTAGAACAATAAAGGATTGTGTCTTTATTTCAATTAAAGGACTTTATTCTGGGTGTTTGTGTTTTTTTTAACTTTGACTATGGGGTTAGTAATGGGGGTGTCTTATAGACGCCTCTCCATTACTAACCTGGGCTTGATGTCAGCTGGCATTATAAGCTGACATCAACCCCAACCCTATTACCCCCTGCCACCGCACCAGGGCAGCGTGGAAGAGCGAGGCTAAGTGCCAGAATTGGCGCATCCTATGAATGCGCCATTTCTGGGGCGGCTGACGGCTGGTGTTTCTAGCCTGGGAGGGGGCCAATATTCATGGCTCCCTTCCTGGGCTATTAATATCAGCCCCCAGCTGTCTGCCTAGCCTTTGCTAGCTATTAAATTAGGGGGGACCCCACGTCATTTTTTTGGGGGGGTCCCCCATTTTAATAGCTAGTAAAGGCTATGTATTCAGCTGGGGGCTGATATTAGTAGCCTGGGAAGCTCCGTGGGTATTACCCCCTTCCCAGGCTTCAAACATCTGCCCCAGCCGTCTGCTTAACCTCCGCTAGAGCCTAAAATTAAGGGGAACCCCACGCCAATTTTTTTTAATAATAAATCCTTTATTTTAATACTAAATGACAAGTACAGTAACCAACACTATCACTGTACTTCATATATATGTGACTGACATGTTTCTATCTATCTAATCTATGTGTGATGCTCTATCTTTCTGTTCTAAATTGTCGGGTACCGCTGCTGAATTGCCGGCCGGCTTTTTTAAAGAGACAGTGCATGAAAACACTATTATTTTTTTAAATAAATCCTTTACACTAAATGACAAGTACAGTAAGCAACACTATCACTGTACTTATTATATATGTGACTGACATGTTTCTATCTATCTAATCTATGTGTGAAGCTCTATTCTTTCTGTTCTAAATTGTCGGGTACAGATGCTGAATTGCCGGCCGGCTTTTTTAAAGAGACGGTGCATGAAAACACTAATATTTTTTTTAATAAATCCTTTACACTAAATGACAAGTGCAGTAACCAACACTGTCACTGTGCTTCTTATATGTGTGACTGACATGTTTCTATCTATCTAATCTATGTGTGATGCTCTATTCCTTCTTGTCTAAATTGTCGGGTACCGGTGTATGCCGCTGCTGAATTTGCCGGCCGGCTTTTTTAAACAGAGTGTCTTCTGAGCAGTTTGTCAGCTTTTGGACACCTTTGCAGGTGTTTTCTATGTGTTTCTATGTGTTTTTGTTTGCCTGCCATTGGTTTTAACGGTGTTCGACGGTGTTCTAAGGTGTTCGACGAACAGTTCGACGAACAGTTCCTCGAACATCCCGGTGTTCGACGAACCGAACCGAACCCGAACACTACGGGGGTGGCTCAACACTAGTCCTTATCTCAAGCTGAAAACTTTAAGGGCCTGTACACACGTTGCAGATTTGTCTCTTTTTTTCTGCACAGATTTGTCACAAAACCTGAAAGGATTCCTGATACCAGCAAAGTGAATGAGAATCCTGAAGTGTCATACACACGATGCTTATTTGTGACTTGCAGATTTGGAGCATATTTACATCTGCAGCATGTCAATTCTTTCAACTATTTTTGCTGCGGATTTCAACCATACTATTGAGTGGGAAAAATCTGCACCAAAAAGGCATGTAAAAAGAGTATAAAAAACGTGCATATTATACGCTGTGTTTTTCCTGCCAATATATGCAGAAATGGTGCAGAAATTTCTACACCAATTACTTATCATGTTCACTTACATTAATTAATCTTTTTCTTATTGCTTCTATGAAAAGTACTTCAAACTGAAATATTTGACATGAACCCCGAGGCTGTGACCATATGCTGTCACTGCCTTAAAACACAAATTAAAAAAAACAAAAAAAAACAAAACAAAGTACTTGTACGCTCTTGAGCAAGGGTGGGCATTTGATTTTCCTAGGGGGTCACATGAGACAGAATAAAATCTGTTGACTACCTGCTACTACTAATACATGTAAGAATACATGTTACAATAAACCCTATCGTAACAAGTAGTAGCTAATTAATACCATATAATTTACTGCTTTTTATAAGGTTATAAAAAATGGTAACTAATACAGCTCCTGTTATCCACCCTTTAAATATATATAATAAGAATAGAAGTATCTTGAACAACAGCTCCCCCCACACAGTCTGATTCCCCCACAGCCCATTACATACATTATGATGGACTCCACAGACTCCCACACACTATGATGTCACTACAGCCCACCACACACAGTATGATGCCCATACAATTTCTCACATTGAATGATGTCCCCACAGCACCCACAGAGAATAATGTCCCCACATCCCTCATACAGTATGATTTCCCCACAGCCTCCCTTCACTACTTTAGTCAAACACACAAATGGGCTCACCTGGTGAGGTGGATCGGCTAAGCCTCAGATGTTGGTGGCAAGCAGGAAGGCAGGTGGGAAGCGAGCACTTGGCAATCTCAGGAATCTTGGGAGCAGCAGGACGGATGCAGTGGAACACAGCAGGGATAGGATCAGGTTAAAACACGTTGTGTATAGAAGGTGGAGTACACCAATCGAAAGTCTTGAGACCCAATCCTAAAACACAGATGTGTATCCATATGGGCCTTAAACAGGAATAGGGAGATGAGATGACATTACTGAGCCATGCTAGTCAGCCTGCAAAACCTGATGTGGCGCACAACAGAAGGCAATGGACAGAGGTGAAGGGAGCAGAGCCCGGCATACCCGGGACAGGTGTGTAACACACGCTAGTGACAATTTCATAGAAAGCCATGCAAACCCAGATTAAAGTTTTTGTCCAGGTTTGGCATGAAAGTCTGCAGTCACTCTTTGTGACTGCAAACTTGTGAATCATTACAGGGCGCGCGCAGTGGAGATTCTCCGGAGTTGACGACGAGGCCAGGTGGTCATGTTGCCACAAGTATGCAATATGATATTTCCAGCCACATTCTGGCTGGATATACGCAGCCTTGCTCAGTTCACTTATATTGGGCAAGACCCCCCATGTCTAGTCAAAATATGGCCAGGAGTATGCATATTTCATACTTTTGGTCCCATGACCGCCTGATTCCCAGCACCAGAGAATCCTGACAGTGCGCACTGTGCACGCTGTTAGAATTCATGAGTCTGCAGTCACATAAAGTGACTGCAGACTTTTGTGCAAAACCTGAACAAGCCCTTTAACTATAGCACTGTAATTCAATGCTGTAGCCACTGTGAGCTTTGTTTAGAATTCTTCTCCCCAAGAATCAAAGATGTTGAGGTGCGTACACAAGTCAAAATCATACAAAAATATGCCTATGAATGTTGTATTATGGCTAATATGGATTAGACCCTTTACTGGGGAAAATTGCTCACAGAGAGTTGCCAACAATAGCACATATGGGGGGTAATTTGCAAACCCACGTGTGCCAGATACAGTATATGGCTTAACCCTAGAACGCACGACCATAAAAATTTACACTTTCACATACCTGGGGCCTTTTAGGCCCGTGTGCAAATAACATGGAATGACTCAAACAAAAATGACAAACAACTATATACCTGAGGAATACCTAGAGTTTCAAAATTCTAACTAAAGTAATCTTGTAGAAAATAGAAAACAATTAACAGGGCAGGCCTGTGAGGCCCCAGGTATGCGTTCTTGGGTTAATTTTCCCAACACCAAAAAGGGTTTTCCATGTCTTGCAACACATTTATTATGGGTTTAGACACATTTTTGACACGCTTGGCAAGAAGGAGAGTTGTTTATCTGAATGTGGGTGGGGAAACAGGCATGGTCTAAATTGCAATCCTGTGCATCAAAATTGCATTGAAGTTGTGGCACAATTTGACTCTTTGGCCCATAGTAAGCCATCTTATAGCTGCTGCAAACATAGACTAACCAGTATACAAATGGGCCTTGTTTATCAACCAACACAAGCAACTTTGATAAATTTTGATGCATTTTGGGTCACCCTAGTGTAATTTTAGACTGTTCAAAAGTTACACCGCTTTATTTTATCAGTCCCATTGTTGGGACATTATAGAAAAATATATTTTGCTGACCTCTAAGTGGTAAAAACTTGTCTAAATCCATAATGCTATCATCCATGAAAAAACTGAAATGTTAAATGTGTTGATATTTTCAGTACTCCATAACAGCTGTTATTACAGATTTGGAAGGATGTACAGAGGTGCTCAAGGCACACCTTCATAATAAAACAAAATGTAAAAGGATGTTTCTTTAAGATGCAGGACATCTAGTCAGCCCATACATTGTTACACACTATTATATATTTGTAATTATGTGCTCTGTTGCACTTCGCTTGCTAATGAGCAGTGTTCCCATTGCCAAATTGTACAGCTGGCACTTTCCTGTCTGGTGCAGACAAAATTGAGAACATGGCTGTAAATAGTAGGAGGCAAACACACTAGGTCATCCTCAACCGCTCTGCAACTATGGGATGACTTTCTGAAGGCAACTGAAGTCTCTGTTTATTGTACAATGATATTGTCCAACTTGTAGATTGGAGTGAAAAATATGCAGTGTAAAAACACGCAGTGTAAAGCTGACAGTAAATCTCTCAATACTGGGCATGATATATCACTATACTACAAAGTTCTTAATTTAATCTAAATATGACAAAACATTGTTGAAACAGAGTTTTCATTATTAAAACAACAAAAAACAAAAAGAGTTAAATGGGTATTCCCATCTCCAAGGTCCTATCCCAATATGTAGTAGGTGTAATAGTAATAATAATCTTAGCAAATAGCTCCAATTAGAAATGTCGTATAGTTCTTCTGATTCGCTATGTCACTTACCCCATGTGCAGGGCAGTAGCTTACATTTTGTCCTTTGTTGCATTTAGTGACGTATGTATTTAATGACCCATTCCTAAAAAGTTTGTGTCCACGTGCCTAACTCAAGTCAAAACCTAAAAATCCAGGTACAAGTGAGGTCAGTGCCATTGCGGTCAGTACTCCTCGTCCAACCTGTAATACTCACATTGGATGCTGTATAGCAGAGCTTTCAAGCTAATAAATTCTTTTGTCTCGATTTACAGATCTAAAAATATTTTTTCATTTCTTTTTCTTTCTAAATTTGCTAATATTTTGTTTGGCATAAAATGTGTGAGTATTTTTGTCTAGGTCATCCTACTAAAAATCAAAAAGCAGTGACCAGAGGCCAAAATAAGATTGATCCCACTGCACAAAAATTAGCATAGAGAAACCAAAAGAAGAAAATGTTCAGGATCCAAAGCATCATAACAAATTATACATTTTTATTAAATGATATTAAAACAGTAGGTATGAATGTATGACACAATACATACAGAAAGAAGCCAAAGATACACAGACAAATGAACAAGAATGGTGGGTGAGCCAAAGAAAGAAAGAGTACATATATTAAAAGTTAATAAAAAAATTGAATGCAACTGTAATGTAAAAAATATAATGTAAACATCAATTGTGCACAATGCAGATTAAGGGTAAGGAAAAGTAAACAGTATAGGTCATCCTAAATAATGATATCGTGCAAACTCCATAAACAGCTGAGAAAGTAAGACAGCAGAGGCGTACCCACCATCCACCCGATGTGCGTTTCGCAACTGCTTCATCCAGGGGTGATCTGAGTCTCACGGATCAGAGACATGGATCTGTTTGATTTGTGTATGGCTCAATGAAACTCTATGGGTCAGTGTGATGTCCAATAAAAAAGTGACATCACTATGACGTGTCACAAGGATCCGTGAATGTAGCTTCTAATTAGGCTTCGAACATTAGGGGTCTGACTACCAATCAGTCGGCAGTAATGTTAGCCACATGCCTTTTATGGTTAACTGTTATGACGCTCTCTCAGTGGCTGCCTGGCAGCTCTAAAATGGCTACCTCGAACAGGCTTGGAGCAAGCTACTTTGTTTCCCACCCCCTTTGGGTTGCCCTGGCCTTCACCCTTTAACCTCTATACAGGGATCTGGATTTACACAGGGTTCCCTGAGCAAGAGCCACTTGCTGTTCAGCAAGTCAGTCAGCTGCTGTTCAATGGTGCAAGCTGGCAAGAAGGATAGTCAGGTAGCCGGGTCAAGATGAAGAAGGCCACAAAGGTTCAAAATTGTCTGGCAGGACAAACATCAATAAATAGGCCGAGGTCAAGACAGGAAAACACAAATACTAAACAGGAGCAGGTAGCACAGACCTTAACCAGGGAAGCACAAAGCTATATCTGGCAGCTTCCAGCAGTAAGCTAGAAGCTTAAGTAGGGTGTGGTGCTCTCCAGTTGGCTGGAGCAGAGGGCTGATAACTCCAGCTGGACAGCATACACGCTCATACTGTCAGACTGAACATCACTGCAGAGCCTGCACCGTCCAGAGCTTCTGAACATCTCTTCTATCACCAGCGCTGCCAGCAGAGTGAATATGGCGGCACCTGGTGACAGAAGATAACGTCGCAGGAGCAGCTTCTGGTGGAGATGTGACATTTACTAAGCCACTGTGCTATATATTTGGTAGATACTGATCACTAAGGGTCTCAGAGTAATCAAAAACAGAGGACCCCCTTAAGCTCTTCTTTTTAATGAGTTTTAGGGTTTTTTACACATTATAGAAGATGTCATTCACATTGGTGTCTGAGCTATTTTCTATTAAAGCTTATTTTAGATTTCTTACCTTGGAAGGGATTTTGTACATGGTTATATTATAGGAAATTAGCTAAATCCTTGTGAAATGCATTTCTAAAGTAAAACCATTTTTGTGAGAACCCGATGTCACAAGCTTCCTGCCATCGTTGGTTCATCTTCTCAATGTTAGTTTACTTTGTAATTTTTTTTCTTACGTAACAGAAAAATATAATTTGTAAGATAAAACGATTTTCTGATTAAATTATAAACAAATGTCCTAAGGAGCTGGTGACACATATCGTCTAATTATACCATTGTGATAGGAGGTGAATGCAGTGAAGCCGCTACGCTTTCTTCCATTTTTCTGTAAAGGTTAATTGTCTCTCAGAAGAAATAACCAAAGGGCAGTGTTTTACAGTTTTCCCAACAATACAATTGTAACCTATGTGAGGAGTGCTGACTGTGCAGCATTAGTTCTGAATTGCACAGCTCTATAGTTTTCCGACTTCATGCATTAGTTATTTTCCCTAAAGATCTAAAAGCATTAGGACATGAATAGATTTATTTCGCCATTGGACAAATTCATTTGGTCCCACCAACCCCCATACCTGGAACGAGAGCACAAGAGAAGTGCTAAGTGCAGTGTTAAAATGAACGTCAATACCTTTTGATGTGACAGACTTTCTTCATTACAATTAAATGCCTTTTTGCAATATCCTGTACAAAGTTCTATGTTAATTGTGGTGTGAAGAATAATAAATATTTCTATTTTACATACGGGTAGTGTATAATGTATATGAATTATACAGAACATATACGAGTAAACATCATATGCCTTTGAATAGAATAGGGTATTAGCATTTTTGCCACAAATTTACTATTTTTACCTCCAATAAAATAATGCTACATCCTGTGAGTTAAAACTCTGACTGCATCTACTATGCAGATGCCGTGCAGATATCAATAGGAAATGCCATCGATGTCTGATCATTGAGGTCATAGTGCTGTGGAAAACATAGTCCAAGACTTTTTCCTTAAACTGCTCCACTTCATTTATGATTAAGCCCTGTGCACTTGCATATGGTTACATTGCAATCCTGTATACAACAGTACATAGTCTTGATGAATGTTGTGTAGAAGCCAGACCCTACATTTGGAATTGGTAACGCCCAACATTCAGACATTTTAAGTATAACCTATTGATATACTAATGTCTCTACAGTCATGGCCAAAAGTTCTGAGACTTATCGAAACGTGCGTCGGGGCGGACGCTCAAACATTGGGAGCTCCTGTATGTAAGAGTGATCTAGGTAATTTACATGTTCTATATCCTGTATTGCCGGACAAAATTGCCTTGGCCTATGTTGATGATCTATGCTGCCCTATCACTCCACGTATTTATTATAGTTAAATGTCAGGACACTTTATTATATCATATATGGAAGTTAGGTTATGAGATTTCTTATGTGCATGCATATTTATATACTTATATTGCTCCCAGTTTGTATGCCCCTTTTACACAGTTATTTTCCCCCACATGTGTCTGCTCCCCATTTCTCCATCCTGTATTTATAGTTGATTAAAAAAAATTGACATTTTTACATATTTTCTGGACTGTCAATCGCCGTTTTCTGTTTCTCTATCGAACAGTACCTAGTCTTGATTAATGCTGTGTAGAAGCCAGACCCTACACTTGGAAATGTTAATGACCAACAGTCAGACATTTTTAGTACAACCTATTGATACACTTATGTCTCTACAATCATGGCCAAAAGTTATGAGACTAACACAAATGTTGGTTTTGCTGCTTCAGGGGTTTCAGATCTTTTAGTCAGATGTTTCTATTGTTACTGAAGTACAATTATAAGCATTTCACAAATGTTTAAACTTTTAATGATAAATATATCAAGTTTATGCAATATTGACAATGTTGACCCTTATTTTTCAAGACTTCTGCAATTCACCCTGGCATGTTGGATAATAAGTGAGGTGGGAGGAATGTTAGGAAGGAGAAACTGTCAGCGAATTATCCATCTTGAACCTTTGTAAGAGTCTCAGGATGGTGTTTTGTAGGCGACGTGATTGGGCACAGAGAAAAGGATAGATAAAGCTATGCCCCTTGGGAAATGTAATCTGGAGGCATAGAAAAAAAACACAAGGCTTGCAGTGAATGGGACCTATAAAAATAAGTTAAAATTAACAGGAGGGTTTGGAGACTCATTACAGGGACAGCCAGATAATTTTGTATTTATTTTTTTGTGCCTGGAAAAGCCCTTTAACTTAAAGGGAATCTGTGATCAGGATTTCACCCCCAATCTATTTATACAAACATGTACAGTACAGACCAAAAGTTTGGACACACCTTCTCATTTAAAGATTTTTCTGTATTTTCATGACTATGAAAATTGTACATTCACACTGAAGGCATCAAAACTATGAATTAACACATGTGGAATTATATACTTAACAAAAAAGTGTGCAACTACTGAAAATATGTCTTATATTCTAGGTTCTTCAAAGTAGCCACCTTTTGCTTTGATGACTGCTTTGCACACTCTTGGCATTCTCTTGATGAGCTTCAAGAGGTAGTCACCAGAAATGGTTTTCACTTCACAGGTGTGCCCTGTCAGGTTTAGTAAGTGGGATTTCTTGCCTTATAAATGGGGTTGGGACCATCAGTTGTGTTGTGCAGAAGTCTGGTGGATACACAGCTGATAGTCCTACTGAATAGACTGTTAGAATTTGTATTATGGCAAGAAAAAAGCAGCTAAGTAAAGAAAAACTAGTGGCCATCATTACTTTAAGAAATGAAGGTCAGTCAGTGCGAAAAATTGGGAAAACTTTGAAAGTGTCCTCAAGTGCAGTTGCAAAAACCATCAAGCGCTACAAAGAAACTGGCTCACATGAGGACCGCCCCAGGAAAGGAAGACCAAGAGTCACCTCTGCTTCTGAGGATAAGTTTATCCGAGTCACCAGCCTCAGAAATCTCAGGTTAACAGCAGCTCAGATTAGAGACCAGGTCAATGCCACACAGAGTTCTAGCAGCAGACACATCTCTACAACAACTGTTAAGAGGAGACTTTGTGCAGCAGGCCTTCATGGTAAAATAGCTGCTCGGAAACCACTGCTAAGGACAGGCAACAAGCAGAAGAGACTTGTTTGGGCTAAAGAACACAAGGAATGGACATTAGACCAGTGGAAATCTGTGCTTTGGTCTGATGAGTCCAAATTTGAGATCTTTGGTTCCAACCACCGTGTCTTTGTGTGACGCAGAAAAGGTGAGCGGATGGACTCTACATGCCTGGTTCCCACCGTGAAGAGTGGAGGAAGAGGTGTGATGGTGTGGGGGTGCTTTGCTGGTGACACTGTTGGGGATTTATTCAAAATTGAAGGCATACTGAACCAGCATGGCTACCACAGCATCTTGCAGCGACATGCTATTCCATCCGGTTAGCGTTTAGTTGGACCATCATAACAGGACAATGACCCCAAACACACCTCCTGGCTGTGTAAGGGCTATTTGACAAAGAAGGAGAGTGATGGGGTGCTATGCCAGATGACTTGGCCTCCACAGTCACCAGACCTGAACCCAATCGAGATGGTTTGGGGTGAGCTGGACCGCAGAGTGAAGGCAAAAGGGCCAACAAATGCTAAGCATCTCTGGGAACTCCTTCAAGATTGTCGGAAGACCATTTCCGGTGACTACCTCTTGAAGCACATCAAGAGAATGCCAAGAGTGTGCAAAGCAGTCATCAAACCAAAAGGTGGCTACTTTGAAGAACCTAGAATATAAGACATATTTTCAGTTGTTTCACACTTTTTTGTTAAGTATATAATACCACATGTGTTAATTCATAGTTTTGATGCCTTCAGTGTGAATGTACAATTTTCATAGTCCTGAAAATACAGAAAAATCTTTAAATGAGAAGGTGTGTCCAAACTTTTGGTCTGTACTGTAGCTCTTTCAAAGACAAGTCCAGCAATACATTTTCCAAGCAAGTCTGTTCATCCTCATTTGCATGGCTGTTAAAATGCTGATTTCTCAGTAATGGAAGAAGTACTTTCGGCACTTGGAAGCTCTTCCCAAGCCTCTTTCAATCCATCTCTATTCTCCGCCCCGCACCTCCTACTTTACTGGCTACTTCTTTGCTTGAAGTAAAGGAGCTATAAGTCAAGCAGGAGGAGGCAAAGCTGGGTGGGTAATACAACTGGAGTGTCAGAGGCTTCATACCTTCCATTGCTCTTTAGTCTCATTTGCATATCACATCAAACGCTGATTTCTCAGTAATAGAGGAACGGACTGGCCATGTAACTATATTGCTGGATTTATCTTTGAAAGAGCTACATGTGCATATACATAGTCTGGGGGATGAAATGCTGCTGACCAATTCCCTATACTTTTCATTCATCCACCCATTTCAAGACCTGCTTTTTTTGTATAGAATTGTCATCAATTTAATGCACCGTTGACAAAGGAAAATAAAGATCTCTGCAGATGGACCTTCAGATTGTTGATATTTTTCAACAATTTTGGTTCTCAAGTCCTCAGACAGTTTTTTGGCAGTTTTCTAGCCATAGCTTGCATTTTTCATTTGGGGAAAAAAACCTATATAAAAAGCTATGTGTGAACATAGTCTAACCATTGTACAGCCGTTAGGGCTGGCAGTTTTATAGTTCTGGCATTGTATTCATTAACCAGGAAGATTGGAATGAAGTGTGTTACTTTCAAAAGAAATTCTGCCATATTGGATGAGGAAAAAATTAACAATATAAGATGAATATGAATTTAATACAGGACTTGGAGATATCTTTTTGGTGCTGCATATGCAACTATAGTCCATGTTACAAGTCCCTAAACCTATATTATGTAATTTTATTGTGTTAGAGTGCTGTCACAATGGAGTATCCTAGTATTTGTAATATAGGTGTATTGGATATTTCAAGTAGTGGATATAAAGTCTACACACCCTTGTTACGACGTAAGGATTCGGAAGTCTGCAGTCACTTAGAGTAACTGTGACTGCAGTCTTTCAATCCAAACCTGGACCACCGCAGTTAACAGGGGTGTGTAGACTTTTTATAGCCAGTGTAAATGCAGGATCACATTAGACTGAAAATGGTACATGCCCACTTTTAGTAGTTACCGTGCACCTACATTAGTGTCACATTGCTGGTAATGTACATTTTGCTTAGATATTTCTATAATGTGTTGCTGTTAATAATATTGTTCATTCCCACAAAGCCGTTTGAGACCAGAGCCGCGTCAGTATTGTTCTTAGGCTTTTCCATACATTAACAATGAGGGAATATGGCAACTTTTGTATGAACAATACAGCTGATTTCCTGCAAGATTTTTATTTTTATTAATGCACATTAAGGAAAAAAAATCAGGTATTCCCTAAGGATCTGTGACTCATGCATCTTAAAAACCCCACAGATGACACATGACAAGTTACTGCAGTATATCTGTGTCCCCGGAGAGTGTTTCTAATGCATAATGTGAAGCGATCAGTGATGTTTACATGACTCTGCAGCAAGTTCTTATTCCGTGAGAGCCAATTTACGCAAGGGAAGCAGAAACCATCCACATATCCCTATTACAAATAGGGTTATAAATATTTTTTCCGGATGGAATATAATTGCTACAACCAAAACCCAGTATTATATTCATATTACCTATTATAAAGGATTAGTATATTCTTAAAGGGATTTTCAGGATATTTTTTATATTATAGCCATCTTGTTTTGAAAAATATAAAAAAAATTAGCTGTACTTACCCCTCACAACTTTTCCACCTCTGCCACTGTTTTTTTATTGACAAAGCTGCAAGGGTGGCATCATAACTATAGAACATTACCGCTGCAGCCAATCAGTTGCACCATCTTGTAGTTGGTATGTCATTACGGCACAATCATTTCCCTCCTGACGCGTCCATGTACATGAGCGCTCTCTCTGCTCTCATGTTTTGTATGAGAGAGCTGAAACCAGACTCCTCTGGTAATGGCTTATCTCAGCAAGAGCAAAAGGTTCAGACCGAAACTGGGCATGCCGGATCCTTATCCCCTCCATTATCATTATCATTTGCCATTGCAGAGTCAAAAGGCCCACATACACATTAGACTGTCGACTGAGCCTTACGATATCGGTGGGTTTGGACAAAGTAAGTCTAGTATGTATGGGGGACTTCAGTATACCTGATTATGGTATTTTTAAGTAGAGGACACCAATAAAGAATAAAAAAAAAATATATATATATATATATATATATATATATATATATATGTATATGTATATGTGTGTGTCTCATAAATATCAGATACATTACTATAAGGCAATGGAGTGCATTTATGAAAACTAGATGTAAAAAACTTGTTCTCTGCGGAATGTATGATAAAGTGATATTATGGGCACATAATGCATTAAGAATTTCACATTTAACACTTTTCAAGGGATCATGTTTGTAAGAAAATAACTATATTCAACATCTATAAAAATAAAGTAGACTTGGGAGAAAGAGTCGCTGTTTTGTTATTATGCAAGTACAGTTATATGAAAAAGTTTGGGCACCCCTATTAATCTTAAGCTTAATGTTTTATAAAAATTGGTGTTTTTGCAACAGCTATTTCAGTTTGATATATGTAATAACTGTTGGACACAGTAATGTTTCTGCCTTGAAATGAGGTTTATTGTACTAACAGAAAATGTGCAATCTGCATTCAAACAAAATTTGACAGGTGCATAAGTATGGGCACCCTTATCATTTTCTTGTTTTAAATACTCCTACCTACTTTTTACTGACTTACTAAAGCACTTTTTTTGGTTTTGTAACCTCATTGAGCTTTGAACTTCAGAGCCAGGTGTATGCAATCATGAGAAAAGCTAGTTAAAGTGGCCACTTGCAAGTTGTTCTCCTGTTTGAATCTCTTCTGAAGAGTGGCATCATGGGCTCCTCAAAACAACTGTCAAATGATCTGAAAACAAAGATTATTCAACATAGTTGCTCAGGGGAAGGATACAAAAAGCTGTCTCAGAGATTTAACCTGTCAGTTTCCACTGTGAGGAACATAGTAAGGAAATGAAAGAACACAGGGACAGTTCTTGTTAAGGCCAGAAGTGGCAGGCCAAGAAAAACATCAGAAAGGCAGAGAAGAAGAATGGTGAGATCAGTCAAGGACAATCCTCAGACCACCTGCAGAGAGCTGCAGCATCAACTTGCTGCTGATGGTGTCACTGTGCATCGGTCAACTATAGAACGCACTTTGCACAAGGAGAAACTGTATGGAAGAGTGATGCGAAAGAAGCCGTTTCTGCCAGCACGCCACAAACAGAGTCGGCTGAGGTATGCAAAAGCACATTTGGAGAAGCCAATTTCTGTTTGGAAGAAGGTCCTGTGGACTGATGAAACCAAGATTGAGTTGTTTGGTCATACAAAAAGGCGTTATGCATGGCGGCAAAAAAACACAGCATTCCAAGAAAAACACTTGCTACCCACAGAAAAATTTGGTGGAGGTTCCATCATGCTTTGGGGCTGTGTGGCCAATGCCGGCACCGGGAATCTTGTTAAAGTTGAGGGGCGCATGGATTCTACTCAGTATCAGCAGATTCTTGACAATAATGTTCAAAAACCAGTGATAAAGTTGAAGTTACGCAGGGGATGGATCTTTCAGCAAGACAATGATCCAAAACACCGCTCCAAATCTACTCAGGCATTCATGCAGAGGAACAATTACAATGTTCTGGAATGGCCATCCCAGTCCCCAGACCTGAATATCATTGAACATCTGTGGGATCATTTGAAGAGGGCTGTCCATGCTCGGCGACCATCAAACTTAACTGAACTGGAATTGTTTTGTAAAGAGGAATGGTCAAAAATACCTTCATCCAGGATCCAGGAACTCATTAAAAGCTACAGGAAGCGACTAGAGGCTGTTATTTTTGCAAAAGAAGGATCTACTAAATATTAATGTCACTTTTCTGGTGAGGTGCCCATACTTATGCACCTGTCAAATTTTGTTTGAATGCAGATTGCACATTTTCTGTTAGTACAATAAACCTCATTTCAAGGCAGAAACATTACTGTGTCCAACAAGTTATTACATATATCAAACTGAAATAGCTGTTGCAAAAACACCAATTTTTATAAAACAACAAGCTTAAGATTAATAGGGGTTCCCAAACTTTTTCATATAACTGTACATTGTAGAATGT
The DNA here is from genome assembly GCF_046119375.1 of Phyllobates terribilis. Lineage (NCBI taxonomy): Eukaryota > Metazoa > Chordata > Amphibia > Anura > Dendrobatidae > Phyllobates > Phyllobates terribilis. The sequence goes on from NW_027362762.1 coordinate 294,986,671, forward strand.
ACATATTTCAGGAAATATACAGTTTAATTGTTTAATTCTTTCCTTTTCAGTTAATTTTCAAAATTTGCTGAAGCCAAATAGTCTTTTTAGTGAGAAAAATATGTTTTTAGGCATCAGCTGGGGTGAATTTCCCCAGTAGGACCCTGCACAGATCTGGATCCAAAGGGTGAATTTATTTTACAAATAAAAATTCTTTGTATTATGTGGCTGTAATTTTCTTCAACCAAATTCAATGGTTAGTGACTCTGTTTCTCATGATCTGGACGCCATTTTAGATACAGAAGGGTAACACACAAAGTGAGCATAACAGAGTGTCAGTGACAGATGAATAGTTGGCCATCATTAAGTCCAGAACTGTGCATGCATTGTTTATAAAATTCATGGTCGACCAGATTTGTCATAGACTGCAGACTTAAGTATATATATTCTGAGTAGGCCCCCATGCAGGCAATTTAAAGGGAATCTGTCAACAGTTTTTTTTTGTGTTCTGAGAGCAGCAGGAAGTAGGAGATGAGACCCTGATTCCAGAGATGTGTCACTTACTGGGCTGTGTATTTTTGTTTGAATAAATTCAGTGTTTAATCGGCAGGAGATTGTCACTATCTGACTAGCTGCCTCCTGCTTGCTAGTTCAACCTTGTCACTACCACTGATTAGCAGTGTACAAAGAAAGCTGACACACAGTGGTGTGGGTGAGGTTATACAGTGCTCTATATTCAAAGCTCTGCAAGATCTGCAACAGAAAAAACTGTGTTTCTGTCCTAACTGCTGCATTCTGTAAACTCAGGGTATCAAACATTATGCTGATGTCAGATTACATAGCAAAAACCTCATGACAGATTCCCTTTAACTAATTCTTTTGGACTTACAAGCAATGCCAGGTCAGTCTGCCCAATCACAAAAGACTAAGTGGGTAATTTTAGGGGATTTTTTTAATTTTAAAAAGCCTGAAAGGTCTGTCTGTACAGTGTGTTATTAAATGGGCTGTTAGCTACCACCGGTTAATATACAATTATATGTTGAGGTCAATTTTACATTACTAAGGGTTTTTCCAGGCAGTTGGAGGCTTTGCAATAATGTAATTTTGCTACAAATCAAATTTTTGCGAAACATTCGACGAAGCTGACGAAGCTGAATTTCAAAAGATTCGCTCATGTCTATTGTCTAAATCTTATGAGCCACTGATCTGGTGCACAGTAATTTGTGATATGTTAGTAAAGTGAGGCTAGTACAATTTAAAATTAAAAGTGATGAATAAAAATATTCCATCGATTTACATTTTCTGACTAAATGTGTATAACACAAATGTACAAGTGTGAATTCTTCCATGCATTCACTGTTCATTAGTCACTCATGGATCTAAAGGGTAGACTTGTCCACTATTACGGTAAGAATCTTTTGGAAGGCCTAGTATCTGAGACATGTCTCTCTAAAAACAGGGAGCCCAAAATCCAACCAAAGACAACTATATTTGACTGAGACTTTGGATCTATTCACTTGCCGTATGTTCATCTATGCTGCCTTAATAAATAACAATTATTTAGTTAGTAATCGTTAAACATTAGAACAAATAAAAAGCACAAAAGTTCTATTAAAAAACAAGTTTTCACCATTGTCATATATCTTCAAACCATTTGACTTGTTTTGTCAGGCATTAGCATGGCCATCTGGTGTCCTGTCATTCTTCTCGGCTGAAGCAGTTGCTTAGTATCTGTTATAGGTGATACTGTGCTGTTTACATAGCAGTGATATATAAGGTCTGGCCATCTGGAATGACTCTGTGGTATTGGGTATACTTTAGAAAATTAGTCATCTATCAGAGACCCTATAAACTAAAATAGGTACCTTACATAATAAATTACAATAATTGGGTGACTTTGGTGCTCTTAAGGTCCATTCTCATGAAGTAGTATCCCTAGGAATGGTCGTTCACCATAAACGTGCAATGTAAACAGGCTACAAATCACCCAACGTACTATCAAAGCGCTCCTTCATCGGGTAATAAGATCATTTGATTTGTCCAAAAGATCATATTTCTCTGCCACCAATCATCCTATGTAACCAGGACTCCCACTGCCAAAAATAATGGCAGTCTATGGGCATAGAACCATCTATTACTGACCATACAGGAGACATCTGGAGCCAGATCGGGAAGCATGTTGCATCACACAATAGTTTCATTCTACTCTTGCCAAGAAGAAACATGTGTGAAAAGTTAGAATATCAACTAGTATCAGGTTGTAATTAATGTCAATTGTGGAGAGTTCATTTTTTAAAGGGAACCATCAGAGCCGGCTGTCAGTCAGTGCCTGGGGCGTGGTTACAGCTGCCGCTCACTATGCACTGAGTGATGACTGAAGCTGCGCCGGCCCACACCTATGACGGAAAGGCTTTATTCCTAGCAGCAGGGTTCTCAGGGCGGCGCTGGGTAGCTTCAGAATGTTATTAACCCACAGATTAACCCCTCATGCTTTGTGTAAGCCCGCCAGACATGATTGACACACTATTCACCTGCAGATTACCACTATATTTGGCAGTAAATAGTGTTTTTGAAGGTGACAGGTTCCCTTTAATATCTTATCTAAAGTTACAAAGCTTGGTCATGTACAAACAAATGAAGCCAAATTGAATGTATTGCAAACTAGGTCACACACTTGTACCGTGAAATTGGGCAGTCAGTTATGTGCTCGGATCCTTTGGGTACCAATTATTAGACTTTGCCATTGGCTTCACAAATGATTTATGTCACAAATGGTCTTTTTCACCAAGCTCATATTGGCTTGATAGACTGATAAAATTTGAATACATGTTGGTTAGAACCGGAAATAATTTGAACCTTCACGCAGTGGGGTCTGTAGCTGATTTTTATGTAATTAATAAGAAGTAAGTAAATATATATTTTTTGTGCTTTCATCGGTAAAACATAAGATAAATACGTGTTGTTGTTTTTTTAAGACCACGCTGGGCCTTTATTAAGAAAAAGTGGGAAAAAAAGTGGTGGGCAAATTATTTATCAAGCTTTGTGACATGAATGTGATAAGTTCGAAGTTCGGGAAGGTTAATGACATTTTATTGCAGATCTCTGTACATCATTATTTAGCTGGCCCCTTGTTTCTTTTTGTTTCAGACTCCGAGTTTTATTCGATCTTGGTTTCCCATGCCTACATACAATACTAGGTTAATGAAGGAACAGTAGTACAGCACACATTCCTGTATTAGTTGTTACTAGACTCTGAAGACAATTCTGAGAAATAAATTAAAAACCTTTCTAACATTGTCATGAAAGTTCAACCCAGTGTAGTTTTAGAACCAGATCTTATTAACCAAAGTTAAACGAATTCCACCATCTTCTACCTAGAACCAGATCCCCAAAGAGTCTGTATAACTGAAAAGAATTCATAAAATGTCTCTACAGTGTTGTCTGAATGATACTTTTAATTGTGAAGTCAAAAACTGGGGCAGGGTATTTAATATAAAGTTCATGAAGATGAAGAGTAGATTCAGATTAAAGATGACTGATTTGTTAATGTTATGTAGCCCATATGTGTAAACCATGAGTATATAGTAAGTTTTCAACTAGTAATTAATTACCTCACATTGTTTTATCTCTTACACATTAAAGCCAGCACACTGAATAACAAATGTTTAAAGGAAAATGTAGGCTGATTCATGCTGCCCAAACCATGAATCATAAACCTGATGTGCTAGTGCAGCTGTGTATGTTGCACTTTGAAGCACTAGAGTGTTACTGAAAGATTATACTTGAAAAGCAGGTCAGGGACTATGCCTCTCTGATGACTTGTCTGAGGCAGGTCCTGAAGGCTTCTCCCCACCCAGCAACCCATGACTGACAGGTTTCATCCAATTCACACACCTGTCCGACATGGGAAACGGAATGGGAAGAAGTCACCAGCCTCGGACTAGTGATTCGAGACCCATGGTCCCAGGCTGTCTTTTTAAATTATGTTGTTTCTGAAACACTGCACCACTTCTGAGTAAAACATACCAGGCTACAATAGCACAGCCAGACCCTAATTCATGCAGGTTATGTGTTGGGCAGTCTGAGTCTCCTATTAGGTTTCCTTTTAAGCACAACTCCAGTGTTGTTGTTTTTTTATTTTACCACTAGAGTGACATCACCAATCCAAGTTCCCTCCATCTAGTATTATACTCCCCTGCCGCCATCTTCATTTGATATTGACGCTGCTCCGGGCGGTCTTCCACAGGTTGTGACCTTCCAGATCGCTCCAGTGCTTCCTGGATGATCCAGACATCACTACGCAATGTAAGTCTATAAGAGAGAGAATGAGGCCAGAATAAGGATCTCATAGGCTTACATTGAAAGCTTATGACCGTTAGCTCTGACTTCCAGTCAGTCAGAAGTTGAGGTCACAAAATGGTGGATCGGGACTGGAGCAGTGCTGGGAAGAGCTGAAGACAGTGGCTTGTGAGTATAATACTATGTTTAGGTAACTTTGATTAGTGACAGTACTCCAAAGCTGAAATTAAAAATACTCTGGAGTGGTGTTTTAATTTACAATACAGATACCTAAAACTACATGAGATTTTCATACAAGTCCTAAAAGTAGGTAAAGAGAACCAAATCAAACAAATGAGTCAAATAAGATAAATATTACATTTAATCATTTTTTAAATGAAAATGATCCAATATCATGTTTGTAAATCTTTGCGTTCAGTATCTGGTGTAGCCCTCTTGTGCAGTAATAATGGCATCTAAGCATTCCCGGTAATTGTTGATTACTCCTGCACATCGGCTTGGAGGAATTTTAGCTCATTCATCCCAACAAAACAGCTTCAGTTTTGTTATGTTCGTGGCTATTCGCTAATGAACTGATTGCTTCAGGTCCTTCCACAACATTTCTAAAGAATTAAGGTCAGGACATGGGCTTGGCCATTACAAAACTTTAATTGTATTTTTCTTTAACGATTCTTTTGTAGAAAGATTTGTGTGCTTTGTGTTGTTGTCTTTCTGCATGACCCACATTCTTTTCAGATTCAGCTCACTGACAGATGTCCTGACATTTCCCTTAAGAATATGCTTATAAAATTCAGAATTCATTTATCCATCAGTGGTGGCAAGCCATCTTGGCCCAGATGCAGCAAAACCAGTCTAAACCATGATATTACCACCACCATGTTTCACAGGTGGTAAGAAGTTTTTCTGCTGTAATGCAATGCTTTTTTTGTCTCCAAACATGATGTTTTTCATTTAAACCAAAAACTCTATTTTGGTCTCATCCGTCCACAAAACACTGTTCCAATAGATTTCTGGCTTGTCTAGGTGATCTGTAGCAAACTGCAGACGGGCAGCAATGTTCTTTTTGGAAAGCAGTAGCTTTCTCATTGTAATCCTGCCATGTACATCATTGTTATTCAGTGTCCTGGTGGTGCACTCATGAACAATAACATTAGCTAATGTGAGAGAAGCCGTAATTTGCTTACAGGCTAACTTGGGTTCTTTTGTGACTTCAGGGACCATTACATGCCTTAGGGCTCATTCACACGTCAGATTTTACGACTTATGACTGCTATCCATTTTTTTCATGGATAGCACTCGTACATATGACAGTCAATGGGGCTTTTCACATGTCAGATGTTTTTCTTGGACCGAGTGGGTGAACAAACGCGGAGACGTGTCCGATATTAATCTAAGTGTTAGGGCTTATTCACACATCAATATTTGGTTAGTATTTTACATTAGTGTTTGTAAGCCAAAACCAGGAGTAGAACTTACAGAGAACTCTATAATTGAAAAATTGATACCTGTTCTGTATTTCAGACACTCCTGGTTTTGGCATACAAATACTGATGAAATCCTGATCAAAAATACTGATGTGTGAATAAAGCCTTAGATAGGTCAGTTAAATAATCTGACAGCATTCAGATGCCATTTGTGTGTTGTCCGTTTTTCACTGACTCATAGACAGGAGAAGGTAGAAAAATTTTTTTTTCTCATCAGTGAAAAAAACTGATGAAACTCTGACCAAACTCTGATGACACTTTGATGAAAATCACTGATAAAACTGGATCTGTTTTTCTCATATGTCAAAAAAACTGATGGCTGAATGAGGCCTTACTGTTGGAGTGAGCTTTGCTTGTCAACCATTCCTGCGGATGTTAATAATGGTCTTGAATTGCCTCCATTCCATTTGTACACAATCTGTCTGAATTTGAACTGGTTGAGTCCGAACCCATTAGAGATGATTTTATAACCTTTTCCAGCCTGAGGAGCATTGACAACGCTTCTGATCCATTCAGAAATCTCCATTATTTGTGCCATGACGCACTTTCACAAATATTTGTTGTGAAGATCAGACTTTGATAGATCCCTGTTCTTTAAATAAAAGATGTCGCCCACTCACACCTGATTGTTATCTCATTGACTGAAAACACCAGATTTCAAATTATCTGCTAATGTCAAAGGCTCACATACTTTTGCAACTCAGACAAGTGATATTGGATTGTTTTTCCCAATAAAAAAAGGACAAAGTCCAATATTTTTGACAAATTTGTTTGATTTGGTTCTCACTTTGTATTTTTAGGACTTGTATGAAAATCTTATGTACTTTACCTCACATTTTTGCTGAATATAAAAAATTCTGAAGGTTGCACAAATTTTCAATAATTTTCTTTTTATTTGGGGGATTTTTTAACAATTTTTAGGGAGGGGATTATAGTCAATAAAGTGAGTGATAAAACACAACAGAATGATCTAAAACTAGTTCGACTAAATAAGTAAGAAGTTCTATCCAAAGAAGAATCAAGAGAGAAAAAAGGATAGGTGCAAGAGGAAAAGGATGTGGAAGGAAAAGGTAGGAAAGGTAGAGGGGAAGGGTAAGGAAATAAAAGGGCCAAGGGGAAGGTTGGATCAGATAAACGTGGAGAGTCGGGACAAGGGAAAAGATCATCCTTATTGAAACAATATTTATAACAAAACACTTTTCAATTCGCCTAGTTAAATATGTGATTGTACTTGTACTTCTTGGCATATAATAAATCTTTTTATTTAAAAGGGGGCATTCTGACTTGAGGAAAGAAATAGGTTCCAAGGTGACCATGTGGAAAATAATTTTTTTAAAGAATTATTTCTTAGGTTATGTGCCCACGTAGCAGATTTGATGCAGAGCGTTTTTGCCTCTCTCTGGCAGAAAAAAACGTATTCAGATTTACATGCGTTTTTTCTGCCAGAGAGAAGTGTTTTTTCAGCTTTTTACATGCGTTTTCGCATGCATTTTTTCAAGCAGTTTGCCAAGCGATTTTGAGCATCACTTGGAAAAGTGCTTGACAAGTTGGTCACACAATATAAATCCCTGCAACCGGCATGGATTTATAATGTGTGAACAACTGATGCTTTAAATGCAACATCTATAGTAGAAAAAGAAAATTAAAACGTTAAAAATAAAAAAAAACTGTATACTCACCTCTCCGGTCTCCTCCAGTCTGCTCCCGGCCGCGTCCTCTCTCTTCGGCGTCCCGCAGTGTACTGTCAGGACCTGCGGTGACGTCATTTAGTCAGCTGATGGTCACGCGACCATCACCTGACCGCCGACATCAGCGGTCGCGTGACCATCAGGTGACTAAATGACGCCACCGCAGGTCCTGACAGTACACCGCGGGACGCCAAGGAGAGAGGACATGGCCGGGAGTAGACCATGGGGCCGCCGGAGAGGTGAATATACAGGTTTTGTTTATTTTAACTTTTTTATTTCTTTTTTTCACCGCGTGGTAGCCGGGATGAAGAGGAGTTGCAGTCTCCTCTTCATCCCGGGTACCACACGCACCGCGATTATGCTGCAAATTCGCGGCCATTGAATTTAATTGAAACGCAGCAAATCCACATATACCTGCGGGTTTGCTGCATTTCAATGTTCCTCAATGGCCGCGAATTTGCAGCGTAATCGCGGTAGAAATGGTCATACTGCGTTTTGCGACGCAATGCGAATTCGGCGCGCAAATTAGCGCATCATGTGCACAGCACATCCAAATTCACATTGCTTTGCATGGCAGACTGTTTTACAAGGGTTTTCGCGGCGTTTTCGCAGCCGTAAAAACGCCGCAAAAACGCTACATGGGCATATGGCCTTAGAGCGTAAGAATGTTCAAAAGAATTATGGGTAGACATTCTTTTCATTATTTCTGGAATGGAAGGAACATCTATTGATTTCCACTTAGATGCTATAAGTATTTTTATTACAGCAAATAGATGAATTGCAAGATGTTTAATTTTGGGGGGAAGTTGATTTGAATCAAGCGAGAACAAAACTAGTTGAGGAGAGATTTCAACTACAGAGTTGTTAATATTGCTCAATAAATTAGCTACTTCTTTCCACAGGTACAAAACCTACAAAAGACAAAAGACAAAAATATATCTCATACCCTACCATCATTATATATAAATGTAAAGCAAAGTTGCATAATAAATATAGGGTACTTAGTGAACTATTTTTGATCAAAAAAAGTATACAAGCCGTCCCACCAGCGGCAAGGTGACCCTAAATTGGGACGGTACCTATACTGCCTATATTAAAAACCTTACTGTATATCAAAGTTGAAGTAATGCATATAAAAGGGTAGACAAATAGGACCGGGTCCCAACTCCAGACCACCCAGGCCCGTGGTAAGCTACATATATACCAGTCAGCTCAACAAAGGAGATGCCACACCCTTAAATTGCACAAAATGCAAACAAGACAAAAAACCAGGCAATGTGAACTGAGGTCTAAGATGGTAGACATGCAAGAAATAGGAGCATGTTCACACTAGCAAAAAAGAAACAAAACCTACAAAAGACAAAAGACAAAAATATATCTCATACCCTACCATCATTATATATAAATGTAAACAAAGTTGCATAATAAATATAGGGTACTTAGTGAACTATTTTTGATCAAAAAAAGTATACAAGCCGTCCCACCAGCGGCAAGGTGACCCTAAATTGGGACGGTACCTATACTGCCTATATTAAAAACCTTACTGTATATCAAAGTTGAAGTAATGCATATAAAAGGGTAGACAAATAGGACCGGGTCCCAACTCCAGACCACCCAGGCCCGTGGTAAGCTACATATATACCAGTCAGCTCAACAAAGGGGATGCCACACCCTTAAATTGCACAAAATGCAAACAAGACAAAAAACCAGGCAATGTGAACTGAGGTCTAAGATGGTAGACATGCAAGAAATAGGAGCATGTTCACACTAGCAAAAAAGAAACAAAACCTACAAAAGACAAAAGACAAAAATATATCTCATACCCTACCATCATTATATATAAATGTAAAGCAAAGTTGCATAATAAATATAGGGTACTTAGTGAACTATTTTTGATCAAAAAAAGTATACAAGCCGTCCCACCAGCGGCAAGGTGACCCTAAATTGGGACGGTACCTATACTGCCTATATTAAAAACCTTACTGTATATCAAAGTTGAAGTAATGCATATAAAAGGGTAGACAAATAGGACCGGGTCCCAACTCCAGACCACCCAGGCCCGTGGTAAGCTACATATATACCAGTCAGCTCAACAAAGGGGATGCCACACCCTTAAATTGCACAAAATGCAAACAAGACAAAAAACCAGGCAATGTGAACTGAGGTCTAAGATGGTAGACATGCAAGAAATAGGAGCATGTTCACACTAGCAAAAAAGAAACAAAACCTACAAAAGACAAAAGACAAAAATATATCTCATACCCTACCATCATTATATATAAATGTAAAGCAAAGTTGCATAATAAATATAGGGTACTTAGTGAACTATTTTTGATCAAAAAAAGTATACAAGCCGTCCCACCAGCGGCAAGGTGACCCTAAATTGGGACGGTACCTATACTGCCTATATTAAAAACCTTACTGTATATCAAAGTTGAAGTAATGCATATAAAAGGGTAGACAAATAGGACCGGGTCCCAACTCCAGACCACCCAGGCCCGTGGTAAGCTACATATATACCAGTCAGCTCAACAAAGGGGATGCCACACCCTTAAATTGCACAAAATGCAAACAAGACAAAAAACCAGGCAATGTGAACTGAGGTCTAAGATGGTAGACATGCAAGAAATAGGAGCATGTTCACACTAGCAAAAAAGAAACAAAACCTACAAAAGACAAAAGACAAAAATATATCTCATACCCTACCATCATTATATATAAATGTAAAGCAAAGTTGCATAATAAATATAGGGTACTTAGTGAACTATTTTTGATCAAAAAAAGTATACAAGCCGTCCCACCAGCGGCAAGGTGACCCTAAATTGGGACGGTACCTATACTGCCTATATTAAAAACCTTACTGTATATCAAAGTTGAAGTAATGCATATAAAAGGGTAGACAAATAGGACCGGGTCCCAACTCCAGACCACCCAGGCCCGTGGTAAGCTACATATATACCAGTCAGCTCAACAAAGGGGATGCCACACCCTTAAATTGCACAAAATGCAAACAAGACAAAAAACCAGGCAATGTGAACTGAGGTCTAAGATGGTAGACATGCAAGAAATAGGAGCATGTTCACACTAGCAAAAAAGAAACAAAACCTACAAAAGACAAAAGACAAAAATATATCTCATACCCTACCATCATTATATATAAATGTAAAGCAAAGTTGCATAATAAATATAGGGTACTTAGTGAACTATTTTTGATCAAAAAAAGTATACAAGCCGTCCCACCAGCGGCAAGGTGACCCTAAATTGGGACGGTACCTATACTGCCTATATTAAAAACCTTACTGTATATCAAAGTTGAAGTAATGCATATAAAAGGGTAGACAAATAGGACCGGGTCCCAACTCCAGACCACCCAGGCCCGTGGTAAGCTACATATATACCAGTCAGCTCAACAAAGGGGATGCCACACCCTTAAATTGCACAAAATGCAAACAAGACAAAAAACCAGGCAATGTGAACTGAGGTCTAAGATGGTAGACATGCAAGAAATAGGAGCATGTTCACACTAGCAAAAAAGAAACAAAACCTACAAAAGACAAAAGACAAAAATATATCTCATACCCTACCATCATTATATATAAATGTAAAGCAAAGTTGCATAATAAATATAGGGTACTTAGTGAACTATTTTTGATCAAAAAAAGTATACAAGCCGTCCCACCAGCGGCAAGGTGACCCTAAATTGGGACGGTACCTATACTGCCTATATTAAAAACCTTACTGTATATCAAAGTTGAAGTAATGCATATAAAAGGGTAGACAAATAGGACCGGGTCCCAACTCCAGACCACCCAGGCCCGTGGTAAGCTACATATATACCAGTCAGCTCAACAAAGGGGATGCCACACCCTTAAATTGCACAAAATGCAAACAAGACAAAAAACCAGGCAATGTGAACTGAGGTCTAAGATGGTAGACATGCAAGAAATAGGAGCATGTTCACACTAGCAAAAAAGAAACAAAACCTACAAAAGACAAAAGACAAAAATATATCTCATACCCTACCATCATTATATATAAATGTAAAGCAAAGTTGCATAATAAATATAGGGTACTTAGTGAACTATTTTTGATCAAAAAAAGTATACAAGCCGTCCCACCAGCGGCAAGGTGACCCTAAATTGGGACGGTACCTATACTGCCTATATTAAAAACCTTACTGTATATCAAAGTTGAAGTAATGCATATAAAAGGGTAGACAAATAGGACCGGGTCCCAACTCCAGACCACCCAGGCCCGTGGTAAGCTACATATATACCAGTCAGCTCAACAAAGGGGATGCCACACCCTTAAATTGCACAAAATGCAAACAAGACAAAAAACCAGGCAATGTGAACTGAGGTCTAAGATGGTAGACATGCAAGAAATAGGAGCATGTTCACACTAGCAAAAAAGAAACAAAACCTACAAAAGACAAAAGACAAAAATATATCTCATACCCTACCATCATTATATATAAATGTAAAGCAAAGTTGTATAATAAATATAGGGTACTTAGTGAACTATTTTTGATCAAAAAAAGTATACAAGCCGTCCCACCAGCGGCAAGGTGACCCTAAATTGGGACGGTACCTATACTGCCTATATTAAAAACCTTACTGTATATCAAAGTTGAAGTAATGCATATAAAAGGGTAGACAAATAGGACCGGGTCCCAACTCCAGACCACCCAGGCCCGTGGTAAGCTACATATATACCAGTCAGCTCAACAAAGGGGATGCCACACCCTTTCCACAGGTCAATTATTTTAGGACAGGACCGGGAAATATGCAATATGTTAGCTTGTTGAGCACAGTTCTTCCAGCATAAGTCTGATCCACCCTCAAAAATCTTCTTTAATCTGACAGGTGTATAGAACCAACGAGATAAGATTGTAAAATAATTCTCATTAATATTAGCATTTACATTTGATTTGTATGCTATTTCAATTGTTTCTTTCCATGTCTCAGGCTAAAAACATACATTCATATCTTCTTCCCACTTAACCATGTGTTTTCATTTTTCAATAATTATGTCACTATTGAAGAGTGTATACAGATTTTTGGTGTTCCAAATAGTATTTTTTAAGGGATTTTCCAGAAGAGATATGATAACTCTTGGAAGAGATATGGGGAGAATTCTTTCTCCCTAATATATTTCCTTAGTTCTAAAAAGTTATAAATTTCCTCTTTGGGAAAGTTGTACGATAGAGTCAAGGATAGAAAATTTATGAGTGAATCTGGTTGCACAAATTTTCAAGCACTGCTGTAAATAGATCTAACACAGTATACTCTAATTTCTAAATGTATAGTATATTTCTTTAATTAATCTCACTGCTATTCCCATGAACATGCAATAATGATTCCAACAGCTAATTTTACTCTTGATATCAATTTGTGTCTACCGTTTGCATGGATTTATATAGTGTGACCAAGTTGTCAAGCACTTTTCAAGTGATGCTAAAATCGCTTGGAAAGCGCTTGACAACCAGCATGCGGAAATGCAGGTGAAGAACGCTTCACTTCCGCATGTCCCTGGCAGGAAAAACGCATGTACAAGCCGCATGCTTTTTTTCTGCCCGGGAGATGCAGAAACGCTCAGGAAAAATCCAGAGCATTTCTGCATCGTGGGCACATAGCCTTAACCTTGGATTCCTCTTTGTCACGGGTGTGTCAGAAGTGACAGACAGTCGCCCTGCAGTTGGTTGCAGGAGATCTCTACATTTGGCATAACAGGCATCTTATTAGAAGCTGTCTCTAGGACCCAGCAGCTACCTCCCTCTGGCTAATTAACTCCTTGGCCTTGGTGTATAAATACCTGTGTGCTCTAGAGGGAGGTGCCGGCGATATTCATTACTACCTGTGAAGGCTTTAGGAAGAGCAGTACTTTGTCCTCTCTGGAGCTTGAGGACGTCTGCGCATTTGTCTGCAGTCATCTAAAGCTAAGATATTTCCCCCTGTTTGTCCTTCCTTGTTGTCTATAGTGTTTAGTGGAGATTAACTAGTGTTCATCTCCTCCCTTCCCTAACCTGTGCCAGATGCCAGGGAAAGACAAGGCGAGGTACGCGTGCGGTGATTGGTGAAGAGCCAATACAGGGACGTTAGGGGAGACAGAGTGACTCTAGATCAACCTAGTAGGTCTCCACTCCCCCTCCTTTCCCTAGAGTCTGGGCTCCCTTTCCCTTTTCCCTTTGTGTTGCACTAAGTCTTTCCCACACCTTGCCTGACACTCTTCTAGAATGAGAAATGTTGTTTGCTGCCACTCTTCTCATTGGTTTGTATAGTTAATCTCTTCCATTTAAAGAAGCACACCCATCAACATTATCCTCTTAATATATTGCAATCATCATATTACATAGCATTGTGCACTTACAATTTCTCATTTTGCCCTTCTACCCAGCTATTTCTTCTCTTTTCCATTAGGTCCATTGCATCACATGATTAAAAACTGAATAGCTGAATTCTTCTAAGCTCTTTGTAGAAACAGGAGGTCAATTTTCCCTATATGAGTAATACTTCACTGCAAAAGTCCCTGGTGGGGGGGAGGAGCAGAAAAGCTGGGTCAGGCATTGAAGACAAATGCAGGGAATGATAAATGCAGGGGCATGAGACTTCCTGTTTCTACACAGAGCAGAGGAAAGAGAAGAATTAGCTGGGTAGAAAGGCAAAATGAGTAATTTTAGGTACAAAGTGCCATATAATATGATGACTGCAATAAATTAAGAGGATAAATACTTTGATGGGAGGAGTGCTTCTTTAACTCATTGACCTTAAATGATATTGGAAAATAGACTTTCTATAAAAATGAGACAATCCTTATAGGATTTAACTAGGGGGCAAGGTTATAAATAATAATATTGCATGGCAGGCAGCTTAACAGGCCCAAGCATTTGCTGGGCCATTGTGCCTAGGGACCACTCAGCAGGGATTTCTATTGGCAACATCTGACATATATGCATGTGATGTGTGCACTGCAGGTATGAACTGGGTCAGCACCCAAGTCTATCTGCTGTTATTGGCGGTAACTCACATAGCAGTAGTTTAACACCTTACATGCTGCTGTCACTCAAGACAGTGGCATTTAAGAGACTGGAAATGGGGGAAAGTGTCCCTTCCAATACTTATCATTACTCCCTCCCCATCTCAATGCAATAGCAGGTTGCTGAATACGTTGTCATGGCAGATGAGAGCCTCCTTAAGGCCCCCATGTTTGCCAGATTGTATACCTATGAAGCCCAACCAGTGTCTGGACAATATAAGAGGTCTGTAATTTTACAATAAACTGCAATATTATGGTATTGTAGTGCACTGATCAAGCAATCACAGATTCAGGAGACTAAAAAAAATAATAAATATTAAAAAAATGTATACACTACTGTATAAAAGTTTTAGACTGGTGTGGAAAAAAATTCTGCAAAGTAAGAATGCTCTCAAAAATAAAAGTTTCAATAGTTTATTTTTATCAATTAATAACATACAAAGTGAATGAACAAGAGATATTTAACTCAAATCAATATTGAAAAGCAGTATGAATTCTTCTAGGTACATTTGCACATATTTTTTGAAGGAAATCAGAAGGAAGGTGTTCCAAACATCTTGGAGAACTAAACTCGGATGCTCTGTAGATGAAGGCTTGGGCAAATCCTTCTGTCTTTTCATGTAATCCCAGACAGACCAGACAATGTTGAGATCAGGGCTTGATGGAGGCGGTATATTCACTTCTAGGACTCGTTGTTCTTCTTTACATTAAAGACAGTTCTCAATTACAATGATTGTCCTCGCTCCTCCTGTACCAGTCGCTGACTCGTTTTATTAAGATTATGTAAATGTTTTTGCTATGTATATCCCTATCACATGTAAAGCGCCATGGAATAAATGGCGCTATAATAATAAATAATAATAATAATTATTGTATGTGTCGGGTCATTGTCCTGCTGCAGAATAAATTTGAAGCCAATCGGATGCCTCCTTGATGATGGATAATTATCTGCCTATATTTGTCAGGATTAAGGACACCATTACTTCTCACCAAATCACTAGCTCAGTTTGCTGACATGCAGCCCCAAACTTGCAAATAATTTCCACCATGCTTCATTGTTGCCTGCAGACACACATTATTGCATGGGTCTTCAGGAAGAAAACTGCCTTTTGTTGCAGCCAAATATTTTATATTTTGGTCCATCACTTCAGTGCACCTAATTCCATTTTTCTGCACCCCATCTCCAATGTTTCCTTGCATACTTGAGTTGCTTTGTCTTGTTTCCATGTTCAAGATATGAGCAGACTTCTCCAAACAGTATATGGGTGTAGTCCCACAGGTTGCTGCCAGTTCTGAACTGATGGCACTGCTGTCCATCTTCAGTTTTGAAATGAGGTTAGCATGATGTGTCTTTTATCTGCTACACTAAGTTTCCTTGTCTAACCATTCAACTGGTCCTCAATGTTGTCAATTTGTTGGTGATTCTTCAGAAGAGTTTGAACAGTACATCTTGAAACCACTATCCGCTTTGAAAAATTTGCCTTGGAGAGACCTTGCTGATGTAGTATACCTACATTTTGTCTTATTGCTGTTCTTAGTCTTGCTACGATGTATGACTTTGACATGAAGCTGTCTTCCACAACCTTATCTTTGTAGCAGAGTTTGGCCGTTGTTGACCAAATTTTAAGCCTCCTATACAGTTGTTTCTGTTTAGTTAATGACTATTTTAACCTATATATGAAAATGATGATCACCTGTTTTATATAATCGGTTACTCATACACCAGACTATAGTCCTACAAAATCATTGACTTTGTGCAAATGTACCTAGAAGAACTGATGCTCTTTTGAAGGCAAAGGGTGGTCCCGTCAAATGTTGATTTTTATTTACATTTCTATTTTGTTCATTCACTTTGCATACTGTTATTTAATGGGAATCAGTCAGTAGGATCATCCAACTTGGAGGAAAAAGTTAAAGTGATTTTGTCGCCCAAGGGATGCAACTTGGAGCCAATCCTGTTCTTGAGCCTCAACTTTGGGTGTATATTTATGTAATTAGGAATGCACCCATTCTAAATCCATAATATGGTGCTAAAAATATTGTGTGTTGATGTATGAATGTATTGGGTGAAGCTTGCGATCTCATGTCCTGATTAGTGATGAGCGAGTATGTTCTGTTAACCCTTTCGGCGAACATGCTCGGGAGCTCGCCGAGTATCTTTAGTGTACTCGGGTGTTATGTTTTACTCACGCTGTGTGCATGATTAGCGACTGTTTGACAGCTTTAATACATGTGAGGAATGCCTAAGAAACAGGCATTCCTCACATGTATTAAAGCTAAAACGACTAAAACATAACACTGCAGCACTCTGAAGATACTCGGGAAACACCCGAGCATGCTCGTAAATCTGGAGTAATGAGCATGCTCGCTCATCACTTGTCCTGAATCCTGATATATTCCATTTAGTTTGTAATAATGCTTGTTTTGTAAATATGAGCTATTTTCAAGCATTCCTAATTATTTCACTTGACTAATTTAGCATTGTAGTATTGGTGAAGGTAAAACATGCCTGAATATGAGAATTTGTTTCATAGATCCTATTATCAAAAAAGCATCTTAGCTTACATCTGAAATTAGAATAGGAAGGCGAACATGGCAGCGTTTTACTTTTAGGGTCATAGGTTTGGTCCTGGGAAACTGTAAATTGCATGTTTACACATTCTCTCCATTGTTTTCTCCTTTTTTCTTCAGTGCAGCCATTCTCCAATATTATGTTTATAGGGTAATTGACTTTAGTATGTGTTTGAGATTAATATGGAAATTATCTTCACTGGAGAGGGAGACAGATCTGTGTGCAGCCCTGCATTGTAGGTTGGGACTGAGCAAGCGAAGGGGGAATAAGGAAATACTGTAAATACAAATCTAACATGTTCCCATCTGATATGATCTATTTCTTCAAAATTACCGGTGGGAGATAGCAGATGCAGGAAACTGATTACAATGTCATATGGCAGCACCCTGTGACCCAACAATGCAGCACAATGCTTCACACCTGTACTCTACATCTGTATGTTAAAATAGTCCGGCTAGGTCCCCGGTGACTTCTACTATTCATATACTTTATGAGAATAATGTATGTTGCCTTCATTTTGCCCCTATTTTTTTTTCAGCTCACAGAATGAGTGATTTTATGCTCTAAAATGAGTACAGTTGTCATAGGTGAAGATACCAGAGGAAAAAATCCTTGCTTTATTACATATTAAAGAGCTATAGATCGTAGGATCAGTTAGAAAGTATAAAGCCTACGGAGATGTCACTGACAACCCTGATTAATATTTCAAAATAAAGCGAAATGGAAAGCAAAGAGAATAAAAGATAAGCTGCACAACCCAGATAGGTTTATGAGTGGCAGTTCATATAGTTTTATCTTAATTAACTCCTTAATGACAAGGGCCTTTGTAATGAGATGCGTTATTTCAATTTTTTTTTCTTATTTGTTAAATTCGCCAAGGGATTTTAGTGTTCTATACTTGAGTATAGCTTTTATTTTGAAGGATTATTCAAAACATTTTGGATCAATTGGGTTGTCCGGCCTTAGGCTACAAATCTGCAGTGAATCTATGGGACTTCAGACTTGTGAATCCTCACATCACCTGAACTGGGTGCTGTGAGGATTCTCTGGTGGAGCGGACAGTCATGTGAACACAAGTATGCAATCTGCATAATTCCGGCCACATTCCTACTAGACTTGTTCAGTCTCGCTCAATACACTTGCAATGAACGAGGTCGTACACATCTAGTCGGCACTTGACTGCATGTTTGCAAATGGCATACTTGCAGCCACGCGTCCTGAGCCAGCATCGCAGAGTGTGAAGATTCACAAATCTGCAGTCACTTTACACGACTGCAAACTTTGTAGCCTAATTCTGGGCAACCCCTTTAAAATACTTTGAGCTTCTGGGGATAAACAAGAAAATGCAATGAACATAAAATTAAAGCAACTCTCTACCCCAAACATTAAATGTGACTATACATTTCTAAAATATAATCACCATACTTAATGTACTCTTTTCTGGTGCTAGAGACCTTGTCTTCCAGATTGGCGATTTGGTTTCTTCTTGCCTGAAATGGCTTTTGTGGAGGCATGAGGAGCGCTGTGAAACTTCTGAACCCTGCTTTCCTGCCTTTATATTGGTGTGGGATGGACCAGTGGCGATGACAACAGTGTGGGGTCCATCCCGTGGAAGAGAACAGGCAGAAGAGGGAATGGGTCAGACATTCCACGTTGCTCCTTTGGCCTCTGGAGTGTCCCCATTAGAGGTGAAGAACATGGGGCACCGATCTGAGAGACAGAGGCAATGGCAGCAGAAAGGCACACATTAAATATGATGACTGTACGTAACAAATTATAGTACATGGATGGTGACTTTAATGTCATTATGGGACCATTATTATCAAGTCTACAAAGTTTACTTCAAACCATAAAAATGGGGTTTGAATTTTTAAATAGGAATTTTATTTTGCACTGATTTCTTGTTTGACACTATTCCTTGTATTTTTAGTAAAATAACTTTTCCTTCTTGAATACACCTTTATTTTAGTATCATTTATAATTGGGGAAAATATTATGAAAACATTTATATTTTCATTTATTGAGCAACTCACATTCGCAGTATGCGCTGAGTATGTGAGAGGACTAATTTGTAAAGCAAAACAAAGCGTCCAAATGAATACTGTGAAAAAACCTCCTTTTGGTCAAACATGTCAGAAGAATGTTCTATAGAATAACATGCGGCTGACTATCTATTACTATAGGAAAGCATATACACAGAATCCTTTTTTTTAACAATGAATTTAAATGTGGTGTGAAATAGGCTTTATTTATCCGACCTCTAATTATCACCAGAGGAGAAACATGATGTAACCTCTTCACGCTGCATGGACACTCACTGAGCACTTGGCAGACAAAAATCAGAATATCTCTGGAATTTTGGGTTGTAGCTGACAGCCTGGATCCACATGTGTAACCCTACCAGGCGGCACGCTGCTGCCAATCCACTGTTCTGTAAAACGTCAGCCCTTGTCTATCCAGTGTATGAATGAGATGAGCGTTGATGAAGTAATTTAATATCTCTTAGATGTTACTGTACATGAACGTCCTCTCCAACACAATTATTTAAAATCTAAATAAGTTTAAGATTCTAAATCTATATATAGTGGTTTGTGCTTTGTTTTGCTGGTACGGATTTCCAAATCTCCACCCTGGCTCTTACACCGCTTGATACACTCATACACCTGGAAGTATAGCAAGTGGCGTCAGCAGAGAGGAGCCAGGGTGGAGAAAGCTCCCATCCAGTATGTGCGCACGGCCGGGCTCGGGCACTGTCAGTGCGCACACGTCAGCTGTTATTATTCAGCCACGCCAAGGGTACTCTGACGCACCCTCATTTGCATACAAATGAAAAGTTATTTTGTCAGGTTAAAAGATAAAGTGCTAGTATGATTTTAATAAGGACAAGTCCCTTAAATCACTGTATACCTAGTTTAAAATGCATTTTGGATGTGACCAACTCTATTTAGCATGCTTGCTACCTGCTGTCACCACTTAATGCACTTATTTTATACTTTAATATGTTAAAGGGATTGTCTCAAAGAGGACCTGTCACTTAGAAAAAAATTAGTTAAATAACTTGTAAAAATCTCTCTTGATTCTGATGCTTTTTTTCTGTGTTGCACTGGATCGCTCCATTGTAGAGTTATTCACATTTGCTGCTTTTGGAGCACAATATGTGAAATCTTTGATTGTTGTGCAACTGCATGTTTCTTCAGATTTCTTTGCGGGCATGTGTTTTAATCAAACAGTACCACAGAAAGATCGACTTAGAACCATAGGGGTCCACAATATCACAACAGACTAAAACAAAATCCCACTAAAACCTTAAATCTTTACTAAATATAATTATTAAAAAAGCACACCCGTTATTTATCAAATAAATATTAGCTGCGAGGCCAAAAATCCCTTATTGTAGTAAAAGGTAAATTACTCAAGACACAATAAATGAACTGATAGCAGTGGTAGGGTAACAGATGTGGGGGCTTACAATCATCCCAATATTTATCCATACCTAACCATGGAGGTTGGCACCCTAAAAAATATGACACTGCTACCCCTGCTCAATGAAGACTGTGCCCTAAGCAGTCCCTATATTTTAAATTAATTTCTAATAAATATGTGATATCAAAAAGGGACCAGTCAGTACAACCCCCAATAAAGAATAAATAAGCATTAGCAATAGATACGAATATTGCAGAAAGTACTCTTCATGTGTCATGGTAAGCAAATAATACAAACAATCCAGCACTTATAAATATAAGGATGTTCCTAGGTAAGGACTCCATAGGAAACTATTGCACTATTTACTCACCCATGGCTAATGTAAACAATTAGTGATGCAAGACTTAATAATAATGGCCACATTGAAATTAAATAATAATTAAATACAATTATTGTGGTCATTATTATTTTAAGTCTTGCATCATTAATTGTTTTCACTAATGAGCCCTAAACAGCATGATGGAGCGGTGGTGCTCCACTCCGAAGATTGTTTCTATCGGATCGCAGATATCAAGGTATCATTATATAAAACTTTCAATGACCTACAGGTGCTTCTCACTAAATTAGAATATCATCAAAAAGTTAATTTATTTCAGTTCTTCAATACAAAAAGTGATACTCATATATTATATAGAGTCATTACAAACAGAGTGATCTATTTCAAGTGTTTATTTCTGTTAATGTTGATGATTATGGCTTACAGCCAATGAAAACACAAAAGTCATTATCTCAGTAAATTAGAATACTTTATAACACCAGCTTGAAAAATGATTTTAAAATCTGAAATGTTGGCCTACTGAAATGTATGTTCAGTAAATGCACTCAATACTTGGTCGGGGCTCCTTTGCATCAATTACTGCATCAACGTGGCGTGGCATGGAGGCGATCAGCCTGTGGCACTGCTGAGGTGTTATGGAAGCCCAGGTTGCTTTGATAGCAGCCTTCAGCTCATCTGCATTGTTGGATCTGGTGTCTCATCGTCCTCTTGACAATGCCCCATAGATTCTCTATGGGGTTAAGGTCAGACGAGTTTGCTGGCCAATCAAGCACAGTGATACTCTTGTTTGTAAACCAGGTATTGGTGCTTTTTGCAGTGTGGACAGGTGCCAAGTCCTGCTGGAGAATGAAATTTCCATCTCTAAAAAGCTTGTCGGCAGAGGGAAGCATGAAGTGCTCTAAAATTTCCTGGTAGACGGCTGTGCTGACTTTGGTCTTGATAAAACACAGTGGACCTAGACCAGCAGATGACATGGCTCCCCAAACCATCACTGATTGTGGAAACTTCACACTAGACCTCAATCAGCTTGGATTGTGTGCCTCTCCACTCTTCCTCCAGATTCTGGCACCTTGATTTCCAAATAAAATTTGAACTCTGGGACCTTGTAGAGTGTGTCAGTGACTGCCTTCTGGACATCTGTCAAGTCAGCAGTCCTCCCCATGATTGTGGAGCCTACTGAAACAGACTAAGCGACCTTTTTAAATGCTTAGGAAGCCTTTGCAGGTGTTTTTTGTTATTTTTTTAAATTTGCAGAGATAATGACTTTTGTGTTTTCATTGGCTGTAAGCCATAATCATCAACATTAGCAATAAACACTTGAAATAGATCACTCTGTTTTTAATGACTCTATATAATATATGAGTATCACTTTTTGTATTGAAGAACTGAAATAAATTAACTTTTTGATGATATTCTAATTTAGTGAGATGCACCTGTATATGCCCATATATAAGCAGCTTCTGAGGGTTTATCCTTCTGACATTCCCTTTAAGGTAAAACGGGTTTGCAATCAATAATCGTAATATGATAGTGCCCACTAATAAGGGACGGGTGTAACAAATTCCAATCAATTACTCTGAAGCATTATTAGTAGGAGGTATTACAGAGTAAGATATTGTGGTAAAAACAGCCTCGCATAATCTAGATATTTCTGCTTTGTGATAGATGCAAGGTGCAGGGTAAAGAAGTTTGTTTTTGCATTTTAATAGTTTTCGCAGAGCCTCTTGGAAGCATGTTACAGTTTTGGAGGTCACAGCCATAAGTCATGGTGTTTGTTGAGGATATGTAGACTGGTGCCATTGATAGTATATTCTCAGACATTGAAACATTCATAGGATTTTAAGTGTAAAAATGTCATAAATGTCCTGAGGCCTTGACCTTATATCTTTATATGATTGTTTCAAATATCTGAATACAAAATTAACCGAAAATCTGTTAGAGGGTGAAGGTTGACTCAGGCCAACTCCTTGCCATTTATGCTGTTATTATTATGTTGAACATGTTGCCCCTATTATTTTGAATTGTTCACACTTTATATTTTTTATATGCCATACTATTTTATTGCCATGCCATAGCACTGCCAGAATAAGATGATGGCCTGTGAGATTTCTGTGTTTCCAGCCCTGATATGGACTTATGTTCAGTGCACTTGTCTACATATTAATTGTCTGTTATTTTCAAGCATTGCATTCTGTTTGTGTTTTGTGCCTGTGAGTAGAGTGGAGTCATGCCCTACTACTGCAGTTTAAGAGTTAAAGCTGTTGTCCGGTCTTAACCTACAAGTCTGCAGTCACTCTATTTGACTGCAGCCTTGTGAATCCTTACATCACACGCACTGTGTGCTGTGAGGATTCTCCAGTGGCAGCGTCGGGGGCGGCAGTCATGCCTTTTGCAAGAGGCCAGCAGAAGAACAATAATTGGTGTCGGGCTTAAGAAGGAAGAAAAAAGGCAAGGCCGCAGTCTGGTAGCAGACAGTAACTGGGCAGGACCACCCTCAGACTAAGGCCAAGGCCCCACTATCAGTATTTGGTCAGTATTTGGTCAGTATTTTTTCTCAGGAGTGGGAGCCAAAACCAGCTGAGGAACAATCAGAGAAAAAGTATAATAGAAACAAGTCACCAATTCTGCATTTATCACCCACTCCTGGTTTTGGCTCCCACTCCTGAGAAAAAATCCTGACCAAATACTGATAGTGGGGCCGTGGCCCGAGAGATATGGTTGGGCACCTGTCAGGACTGCTTTTGAGGAACCAGACAAGTGAGGGGCCTGAGTGAAACCCAGTAGTACTGACCACTGAAAAGACCATGTGTGGAGCTCAGTGAGGCTGGTGTGAAAGCTGCGACATAGGAGAAGGTGGCAGGCATGTGGTGGTGCAGGCTGAGGTGACCACATTTCATTAGTAAGATGGAAAAACTAGAGGTTTTGCTATTATTCAGTAAAAAACTAGCAGTGATATTGGATGACTGTAAATTCAAGGGACTGTTCCTATTGTTTGGTTTCTTGTCAGGAACTCAGTGTATGGTCGGAACTCCCTATATAGGGTGCAGGGGCATCCACACGGCCTGCCCCTCTTATAAGTCCATTATATAACCTTTTATTTCTCAGGATTTCCAGTCCGATCATAATCTTTTTCTATATGTCAGGGGCCCTACCTGTATGTTAGACCTATGATTTCCTCACAATATATTCTTGTAGTCTGGTATTGAGGAACAATATGCTTCTCATGATCATTATAGTCAATGACCATTATAGTTGAAAAGGTCACAGAAAAATGTCCTTGCTGTTAAATTGTGCACATAACAATAAACTAAATGTAGATTCCTGACTGCTAGATATATACAAAGCATTGCTGAATTACATAGTGGAGGTATTTCTGTACAGAAAGGAGGAAAAAGGACAAATGTACATGAAAGTCTTAGAGCTAATAACAATTTGTGATTTCTACTGAGCTGTAATATGGCATCTTTAAAAGTCTATTTGGCCATAATGTACCTTTTGATACCTCCAATTTTATACAGAAGTGTAGGTAAGTTGAGGTGATCCATTTAGAGTTGTAACACTATGAGCCTCCATTAATGTGTTTTCTAAGATGACATTGTGAGGTCATTGTAAGGGTCCTGATTGCACATACTGTACTTGTCAGGTTGATTACTCTTACTTTTACTTGAGGGACAGTATGATAAAGGGACAGGTTGTTTGTTTCGGCATATTTTCTGCTTGTTTGTTCTGCAGCCACAACTTATAAATTAAAGAAAATGCCTTAAAAGGAACCTATTTACAAAATGGGGAAAACCCCAAAAAAGATCTTTGCCAGTGTCCCATCCCCTGATGACGCCGCACATGCGGTGAAACATGTTGGGGGGACTTGTGCTATGAGTACAGTTTGTCCTATTCTGCCGTTTGAATGAAGGCACCCCGGGGTGCCGCTAAGTGTGTGTAGAAATACGAATATCACTATAAAATACTAAAGGCAGATTAGGGACAACATTTTTTATATACCCCTAGGCGTTTTTGATCAAATATGAAATAAAAGCTACGTTTTATGGCTTGTTAGAGAGGGGTCTTTTTTGGGGTTCTCCCCATTTTGTAAATACATTATCAATATACCCCTCCCAGGCCATTGTTTTCCTCACAGTTTGTTATATATTAAAAGGAACCTATTAGCTAATTTATGCTGTCAGAGCTACAGGCAGCTTGAATCAGAGTCTTGCTCTATCAATGCAGGCAGGTATGTTTTACTCTTAAAGGAGTGGTCCGAAGACCAAGTAAATTTCATTCTAAATCATCTATTTGATGCTATAATCGAAGCTATTTTCTAATATGCTTGCTTTAAAAATTCCTTATTCTTCCCTAAATTCACTATCTCTTATTGTATTTCTTCCCCTACTTCCTATGTGATGATGCTTCATTCGAGAATCCCAGTGCATGCTGGGAAACTCAAACAAAGTGTCATCAGAGCTGGGGGCAGAGGCTTGTGGTCACTGTCACAGCCCCTGCCGGCAACAGCACGGTGTCAGAGTACCCAGCGTGCAGGAGATCAGCGCCGCCCCCGCAAGTGACATCACTGGTCTCTGCCAGGTATTCTTACAGCGCACTGTTGCCCGATTATTACTGCAGATCTGAACAGACAATTGGTGCGCACTGAGTTTGTGCTTCAGGCCATCGGATTTCTCTGAGCTGCCACTTGGGCAGTGGACTAGTGACTTGTTGTATTGATGAACTATCGGCACATCCCAGCGTCTACCTGCTAGAACTGTAAATGATTCTGTGCAGTGATTGGGCCTTTGACAAAGGATGAAATCTAGCCCCGCCCCCTCACTGATGATGCTTCATTTCAGGGAGGGGGCAGAGGCCGTGACAGTGACCGCAGCCTCTGCTCCCTGCTCTGATGGCACTTTGTTTGAGTATCCCAGCATGCACTTGAATTCTCAAACGAAGAGTCATCATACAGGAAGTAGGAAAAAGTGTAGTTAGGGAACGATATGGAATATTTAAAGCAAGTATATTAGAATATAGCTTAGAATATGGCATCAGATAGGGATTTAGAATAAAATGTACTTCGCCTTTGGACCACCCCTTTCAATGCTGTGATGTTTCAGAGAAAATATACATTTAAAAAACTGCCAGGAACCATGATTGGTCTCATACCACTCCCACTGAGTGACAGGTCTTTCACTACGTATGTGTACAGGGAGAAGCCTATCACTAAAGGTGAGCTGGATATTGTACCAGCGCCATGGTCTCAGGTCCGCTGTTAAATGTTTGTGTTATCTGAAACAACACAGCGTTTCAGAGTAAGGGCTTGTTGACATACTATGTTCTTGTTATATTTTTTTCTAGCGTGTTTTTCACAAATCTCATGCATATATTACTATTTTTTTCCTTGCAGATTTGAGCCATCAAAGCTTTTTTTTTCAAATCTGCAGCATGTTAATTCTTTCAGCGTTTTTGTAATATTTTTTCACACATTCAAATGGTAAAACCATGTCAAAAATGCATTAAAAACTTGTGAAATTTACACAGCATTTTTCATGCCAACACTCTTTTTTTTGCTGCGGAAAAACCTGCTGCAAATACTCAATAAGTGCACAAACTCTTAAACATACCCATGTCTGATTCATGCTTCCTGTGGTTTGGAAACTATGAATTACCGTAGCCTTTAACATCTTTCTCTATTTCAAATATTTAATTTACTTATAAATATGTAAAGAACACCAGTAAAATGTACGTTTTAGTGATTCAACCTCTTTTGAAACACATAATTTTCTTATAAATGTTATTGGTTATTTATGTCCAGTTATTCTGGATTATGTTTAGTTTTAGATAATTTGAGATACCACAGGATCTGTATTTCTAGATAAGTAAGTAATAAGTAACCAGTTTTATAAACTGCAATTTCTTCTACTTTCTTGCTTATACATTTTTAGACTGATTCGAGGAAGAACAGTCGAGACACAGGGTAATTGTAATCTGTACAGTAAATATTATAGTTTTATAGTTTGATACTAATAGAGTAAGCATTATAGCAGTTGCAAGAAATCCTGTTTTTTATTATAGGCTGTTCCACTATGTTGAAATTGGCAAAGACAATACTTTTGGTTTTATAAAAAAAAATGTAAGATTTTTCAACAATTTTAACATGCTTTATATGTTTATAGCAATACATTTAAATCCCAACCCAATCCATGCTGCTTCTTCTTTAGCGCACCTGAGGGGAACAATCTGCCAGGTCATCTGGTTGGTTTTACACCAGTTCAAAGCTTTATTATAATGATCAGCTACGTGCTGTGATTCAAATTTCTCTTCTAGGACCAGTTCCACAAGTGCTGTGACAATTGGCATAGGAAGGTATCAAATGAGGTTTCAGCTACTTGTATAGCCATCTGTACGTTATATGGTCATACAAGAGTTAAATGGGAACTGTACTTTCAGCTAACTTTGCATAATTCAATAGTACAGGTGATTATAAGAAACTTTGTAATTTATCTCATTAGATAAATCTGCTTCCTTCCCCACTTCTAAGAAACTTTTCTCACTTACCCGCCCCTCGCCTCCTGAACTCACTATCTACTCTGAAAAAAAACGGTCAAGTTCTTTTTGCTCAGGACAAGACAGGCTGCAAGCACAGGCCATTATATCATATGAACAGGGGAGAGGGGTAGTGAAAGCAGAGAAAAAAAACAGGCAAAGGGAGACACAGAAAGATCGTGCTGACCTTTCTAACAAGTCTTTTACCTTACTCCGGTGCTGGGTTCATATCTACACTGATCACTACTGCTGTGTAATTTCCTCCAAGCTGCTGCTGCTTTTTTCCTGTGTGCTAAAAATGGATTAAAGAGCAGGAATTTTCCTGTTTGTGTTGTGCTGTGTATGAGAAAGATCATAGCAGCTAGTTACCAAAAACTGCATCCCAAATTAGAGATAGAGCCCACAATGGGGAAAATTAATGAAAATGCAAGTCGTATAATGGCCAGTAGGATCATCCCTCCTAAACCGTCTATATGGGCATGTAGGTCATAGAAAATTGAATAAAATGATACCTTGATATCTGCTATCTGATATTTTATTCTAGAGAAATCCACGTTTTTCTTATATGCAAATAAGCTGGTAGGATCTATGGGCCGAACATTGATCTGCATGAGAATCTGTCTCCAGAGCTTATTTTAAGGGAAAGGGGAAGTTACCAGTGCGAGACATGTAACGACTGACACTTTGGAATATAATTATAATAATTATATTTTTTACTTTTTAATAAAACCAATTGGTTATAGGTCTTCTTCAAAGTAACGTAAAACCGAAACCACTAAGTATTTATACAGTATGTATGTTTCAAAACTGAGGAAAGCACGCATTATTCAAGATTCATGTAAGTCATACACTCTCTCTGTCTCGTACATATACAATTCATGTATGAACCGAAATTGCGTAATGCAAAACTACAAAATTGTTAATGAGAACTTGTTCTACACAGTCTGTTTTAGTAAATATATGCATGTAAATATATGTATTCCCTATGAAATGACAAAGACAATTGCCCAGCATTATTTGACATAACTATGCATTGTGCTGTTTCTCTCTTATTCCTCCTAGAAAAATATTAAGTAAATAGATAATTAGATGTTACCATTCATCTTGTCAAAGGGGTTTGTCTCTACATAATCAGATGCAGTCGACACTGATTATACATTGTGACTATGTAGGAGCACCCCCCAACTAGCACCACCCAGTTGTCAATTTTTTTATAAATAATATTGGAACAACACAGTGCAGATTTATAAGTAAAGACGCTCCAAGTCTATTATTTGATGGGGGAAGGATTTACTACACCAGACATATAAGGGATCCTAACAAGTTTTCTTTAAATAGTGTAGCTTTTCACCTTTACATTGTTGTAGATTTGTAAGCTGTCTGTCCATCATGCTTTACACTGCTGCTTTATTTGATCAGATGGAATGCTTAACAGAAAGTCACCAGCGCATGGAAAACTTTTCTGTCATGCAAGGTTGGAAAGATTATAAGCTATGTATTTTCTGTAAATCCTTCACGCCATTGCTATTTTTTTGTTTTCATTTTTTCCTCCCCTTCTTCCAAGAGACATATAACTTTTTTATATAGCTGTACGTGGGCTTGTTTTTTGCAGGACGAGTTGTACTTTTGAATGACACTACTCATTCTACCATATAGTGTACTGGAAAAAGGGGAAAAAAATTCCAAGTGCGTTGAAATTGAAAAAAAAGTGCAATTTCACAATTGTTTTTTGGCCTTTTTATTTACCATTTTCACTATATGGCAAAACTGACCTGGCAATATGACTCTCCAGGTCAGTACGAGTACGCAGATACCAAACATGTATAATTTATTTTTCCTTATTTAAGCAGTGAAAAAAATTTCTAGTAAGAAAAAAAATGTTTGGTTTTGTCGCCATTTTCCGGGTACATGTAATGTTTTCATTTTCCAAGATGTGAGGCTGTGTGAGGGCTTATTTTTGCGCCCTTAGCTTACGTTTTTACAGATACCATTTGGTGGTAGATACTGTACAATGTTTTGATTGCCTCTTATAGTATTTTATTGCAATGTTGCGGTGACCAAAAAAATCATAATTATGGCATTTTGATTTGCTTTTTCATTGTACCATTTAATGATCGAATTTATTTTATATTTTGAAACCTAAGGTAAAAACAAAATGAACAAATACCCCTCAGTAAGTAAATAAATAGCAATAGTGCATGAAAATTACATAGGTACTTAGTTAACATTGTTTTGATCAAAAGAACATAAAAGCCATCCCACCATGTCAAGGTGACCCTATTCGGGACGGTCCTAACTTCTAGTATTAAAACCTTACCTTATGAAATTACATAAATATGAATAAGGGCTGAGCAGGACCAAGGCCCTGACTATTGGACACCCAGCAATGTTTTTTTCATATTTTTTTTCACTTTTTTTTTCACTTTTTACTGTATTAAACAGTCCACTTAGAAGACTTGAAGCTGTGATTATCCGATCGCTTGTGCTATACATTGCAGTGCTATGCATACGCCAGCGTTCACAGGAAGATCTTGATGACCGGCATGGGGGGTCATCAGCAGACCCTCTGCTGTCATGACAACCCATCGGCGCCCGCGATCACGCCACGGGTTCGCCAATGGGAGTGTGGAACAACGCGCACCATTGTCGGTGCATATCAAATGCTGCTGTCAGAGATTGACAGTATGATTTAACAGGTTAATGGCCACGGGTGGAGTAGAGCTGTAAAAGGCACATGACGGCTGATTAAATCAGCCGTCATGTTTGGGGAAAAATGAGGGCTTGGCATGCGAGTCTGCATCAAAGTCTGGATCCAGCATATGATGTAAGTTTACATCATATGTCATAAAGGAGTTAAAGCTTTGTGCATCTGTGTGGTTCTATTAGGGGAGAATACCTACATAAGGCATAGGGATCACATGTCTCAGTGTAAAATTGAAGTCATATCGAAGTATACAATAGTATAGGCCCTCATTTGCAATGTATCATGTTCTCTTCTTCATGTATACTTTATATCTCATTATCTTTTGGTGGGGGAAATAATTGCAGCAGCTGATTGAGATGAGCAATTTGATTCGTGCTGCCTTGGTCTGACATCGAGTCCAGTAACAGCTGGTTTTCACTTCCGAGTGGGCATCACCGGTACAGCATCTTGGGTGCCTATTGCGCTTTCTAGACAGGGCAACGTCATGACATCATTAGGCCTGGTCACTAAGCTTCATGCGGCATCTTTGTGGAACCCAGTAGATGCCAGGGGCACCCAGGATACCAAGCGCAAAAGTGAAGACTGGGTTTCACAGAGGAATGGACTGAACACTAGATCAGGGCCGTGCAAATTGAATTGCTAGTGTCTAGCAGCTGTACATTTCCACTATTGATGACTTTAATATTGCAGAGGACTACAGTATATACAGTTGAAACCAGAAGTTTACATACCCTATATAAAAAGACACATATGCATGTTTTTCTCAATATCTGACATGAAATCAGAATAAACTTTTCCTGTTTTAGATCAATTAGGATTACCATCATTTTTACTATTTGCCAAATGGCAGAATAATGAGAGAGAGAGAATGTTTGAAGGCATTTTTATTACTTACTGCAAAGTCAAAGGTTTACATACATTTCATTAGTATTTGGTACCATTGCCCTTAAACTGAATGACTTGGGTCAAACGTTTGGGATATCCTTCCACAAGCTTCTCACAATAGTTTCTTCAGAATTTGGGCCCATTCTTCCTGATAAAACTGGTGTAACTGATCCAGGTTTGTAGGTCGCATTGCTTGCACCTGCATTTTTAGCTTTGCCCATGAATTTTCAATATGATTGAGATCAGGGCTTTGTGATGGCCACTTCAAAACATTGACTTTGTTATCCTTAAGCCACTTTGTTACCATTTTGGCAGTATGTTTCGGGTCTTTGTCCATTTGGAAGACCCATTTCGGCCAAGCTTTATCTTCCTGGCTGATATCTTGAGATGTTGCTTCAGTATTGCCACATAATCTTCTTTTCTCATGATGCCATCTATTTTGTGAAGTTCCCCAGTCCCTCCTGCAGCAAAACAACCCCACAACATGATGCTGCCACCCCCCCCCCCCGTGTTTCACAGTTGGGATGGTGTTCTTAGGCTTCCAAGCTTCTCCCTTTTTCCTCCAAATGTAACGATGGTCATTATGCCCAAAAAGTTCAATTTTAGTTTCATCAGACCATAGGACTTATCTCCAAAAATTAAGGTCTTTGTTCCTGTGTGCATTTGCAAACATTAATCTGGCTTTTTTATGTTTCTTTTGGAGTAATGGCTTCTTCCTGGCAGAGTGGCCTTTCAGCCCATGTTGATACAGTACTCGTTTCACTGTGGATATTGACACAATCTTACCAGCTTCCGCCATCATCTTCGCAAGATCTTTTGCTTTTGTCCTTGGGTTGATATGCGCATGTTGGACCAAAGCACGTTCATCTCTGGGACACAGAACCCGTCTCCTTCCTGAGCGGTATGATGGCTGGACATTCCCATCTTGTTTGTACTTGCGTATAATTGTTTGTATAGATGAACGAGGCACCTTCAGGTATCCTGAAATTGTACCCAAGGATGAGCCAGACTTGTGCAGGTCCACAATTCTCTTCCTGATATCTTGGCTGATTTATTTAGACTTTCCCATGATGCTAGGCAAAGAATCAGTGTGTTTCAGGTGTGCATTAAAATACATCCACAGGTGTGTCTCTAATTAACTCAGATGTTGCCAAAAAAAACAGAAATCAGAAGCTTCCAAACACATGACATCATCATATGGGCAGTAAAGAATTGTTTAAAGGCATAGTAATCTTAGTGTATGTAAACTTTTGACTTTGCAGTAAGTAATAAAAATACCTTAAAACATTCTCTCTCTCTCTTTATTCTGACATTTGGCAAATATTAAAAATGATGGTAATCGTAATTGACCTAAAACGGGAAAGGTTTATTCTGATTTCATGTCAGATATTGAGAAAAACATGCACATGTGTCTTTTTATATAGTGTATGTAAACTTCTGGTTTCAACTGTATATCGTGGAGGACTCTATGGAGGATCCATAAGTATAAACTGTATGGTAGTAGAGTTTAATAAATATTTAATTCTATAAGTGCAGCAGCCACTTCAGTATACAGTGTTTTTTTTTTTTTTTTAACCTGTAACTTGTTTTTAGTACATTTCACGTCTCATTGCAGCTTTAAGAGCAGCCTTCTAAATTCCTGAACAGAGAAACCTTCCAGTACATTGTTTGTGTGGCAGATTTCCAGGAGAAATACTCGTGTTGAAAGTAGTGCTGCACGTTCAGTGTGTTTGGTGCAGTGCAGCAAGCTTCTACCACATCAGCACTGACCTGACGTTAGTTCAGAATTGTAGCTCATAGAAATGGAATATATCCATTGCAATAAAATACAGTATTAGCAAGGGAGGTTTGCATTCATTTATCACTGCTCTGACAGATGCTGCTTTCTGGATACCTCATCTAAAACCATAGAAATACACCGTTACACATAGTTTCAATCTCTTTTTCATATACAAGGTAAATACTAAATTAATATATACAACAAATCCTGAATAAAGTTAACTAGACAAGCAAATTATTATTCTATAATTTATATTTTAAATCTGATTATTTGTTTCTGATATTGCTATAACTGATGTGCAATAGTATATTACAGAAAAATATATCATTGATGCATTAAAGGTGTTTTCACAACCATTCTGAAACCATACCTTTTGTAAAGTTATTAATATTTGATATGTGTTTTATTTTTGTGTGTAGTGCTTTGGCGATCTTGCATCCCATATAGTCCAGGTCCCTTCTCTGTATTTTCAGGGTTGTCTATATAGCCATGGCTCCAGTCTGGCAGCTGTGGTTGCCCTTGTGAAGATGTTTCTTGATTCTCACCTATGTATCTCAGTAGGTTCTCATGAACGCACATTTTCTAAACACGTGGATAGCTCCTGATCCAGCCACCTCTCTGCACTTCTAATGATGGTTCTCAGCAGGGTTGGACACAAACAGAAGAAGGCCTCTGTGAAAGAACAATATATGGGCCATTTTCAGTCCAATAACACATCATAATGCACAATTTCATTTGCTTTGGAGGTGGAACTCGACCCCTCAACCCTTGGGCTCCTGTGCGGTTGCACCATGTGCACTATGACACATAGAGACCAATGTAAATATATTGTTTAAGACAGCAGTGGAGACTTTCAGAATACAATTATAATTTAGAACAGTTTGGTTCAGAACCGCATCTGATAAGTAGATAAGTTGTGGTGCCTTTTCTGATTTATATGTATCCTAGAAATTCCATTGCTTTACCATTGGAGTCATACAGTCTCTTCTCGTTCAGTTATATTAGGAGAGATCCAGTGGTGTTCCCTGGCTCCAAGCTGGGCGCTTTTGTTAGTCGGTGATCAGTCTCTTCTCCTTCCTGCTTGGAATGTCTGTCTCTGAGTTATATCACCCTAGCCTAATTACTATTTGGTAATATATAGATTTCCGCAGTCTTACTCAGAAATAGAGTGAGACTGTGGACACCTAAGCTATGTCAGTATACATTATTGGTTAGCATAGAGAGCGAATAGATAGAAATCAATTTATAGGTGAATTCTTTTCTATCAGTACTATGCTTGTAAAACATATACTAGGGAAGAATGACCCACTACATTGGGATCAGAGAGAAGAGGGCATTCCGATTCTGCAATATTTTAGGTCATTGCTGCATCAGGGGCTCCTCACTGCATAGAGGTAAGAATGACATGCGATCGAAAGGTAAGCTTATTGAACGCAAATCATCCAGCACCTCTGAGCGGGCAACAGAAGAGGGAAGAGGTTGAAAAATTATTTGTCTGAAGCCTGAAATTTGATAGAAGCTGATCAAGAGTTTTATTTTTAATAGGGATTAAATCAAAATTAGAACTGTAAACTGGAAGACTGTCTTTGAAACTTTGGCCCCAATTCATTAAACAGTTTTCGCCAGAATACTGGTGTAAAACTGCTCGAAATATCACCAAATTTTTAGGCAATATGGCAACTTTTTTGAAAAGCAGGCAGCGCTTAGCTGGATGTGGGGTGGTTAAGCACGGCTGAAAGATTCATGCTAATTTATGACGCAAAAGAGGCGTAAATTATGACAGAAATGTTCTCCAGTCCATGGGTGACATACATTTCTTAAGGTGGTGCACATTTCTTAATGAATTTTGTGAATCTTACTCCAGTCCACCCTCCATGAACACCGGCATGCAAGATGCTAGTCCTAGTTCAAAGTGATGAAAAAGGATTTATAATCCAGCAAAGCGAATTAAAAGCAAAACTTCTTTGTTGTGATTTAATTAAAATAGTAGCATGGGTATAAAAAATAATGACGTGTTTCGAGTCTCGCTGACTCTTAATCGTAAATATAGTATCTGATTAAGAGTCAGCCAGACTCGAAACGCGTCAGTTAGTTATTTTTTATATTTGATGGGTGAGCTGTATCCACAAACTTTCTTATAATAATGCTAGTCATAGTATTTATTGCAAGCAGTTTCTATTGTGCTCTGGATGTATGTATTTTCCTTATAGTTTTGTTTTTGTCCGTACTATTGGCATTTGTTAGCCATGATTTGTAGGACATTATGTGGTTCATATTCTTATCTTTCATATGTTTTCGGAAGCAAATGAATCTAACTGTTCCATTTGGACTCATACTAAATATAAAATGAGTGCCCCAAAGTACATTCCAAACTGAGTGCTTCATGTTTAGTATAATTCCTCTGGATGTTATCAATAATTCATTTATAATTAATCTTTCATCCAACAAGGTAACCAGTAGAAATATTCCAGCATACAGTCTCCATGCACCAATGCTGAAAATCACTTTTGTCTTCATTTTATCGGGATAGTACAAGATGGAGTGTAATAAGCGATGCAGAGCTCGGTATGAATCACATTTTGTTACCTATAATTTTTGTTTGTTTAGTCGTTTCTAGAATCTAGGAATGATTCTGTGTGCAGTGCTGTGTTGCCAACATGTAAATACAATTTCCAGGGCCAATTTGCTAGAGGGTGAGAACACTCAGTGTGATAATTTAGCCCTTGGTAAGAGTACAATATAGATCTAATTTGTAAAATGACTGAAATGCACATAGTTGTAAAATGTAGAAGTTTTTTGAAAATGTTATGAAATTTGTGTAACTGACAATGTGATAACATAATAGAACAAACATAACTCACCATTCAAATCCCCATCTGATTCAGCTCTGCTACTTCATCTCTGCCGTTCCTACAGATTCTCTTGTGCCATACATTATTCACGTGACTTCTGCAACCAACCACTTGGCTCAGTGACTATGTGATTTACATGCAAACATCGCTAGTCAGGCCAGTGATTAGTTGCAGCAGTCACATGATTGATGTAGAGCATGTGACCAGCTGCAGGATCAGCGTGAACCATCGGAGCAGTTGTGCTGGAACAGTGAGTCTTACTTTAATATATTTCCTGCTGTTTGGCAAAGGTTGTAAAATCCCGGAGAATTCCTATCAATGGTGTTAAAGATGGTGTTTGCTATAAAAACATCATTGCATCATAAAACAATATAAACATATAATCAAGTAATAGAACCTCATATATGATCCGTACGGCAATGATCGTGGAGTAAGATATGTAAGCTGTTTCTTCTACCGGACATCCTGCGTGAGTATTTGTTCACCTAAATCTGATGTTAACAGTTCTTGTGTTGCTAGAGATGTAAAGATATGGATCAAGCTTGCAGACAGAGATTTCGATCCTATTAGATTTTTGCATTGTACTCCGATCACTGCAGGCATCCTTTGAGATGGAGAGAGACAAAGATATGCCTTACAGAATCTCTGCCTAGTTAGACACTGCAGCGTCTCAAAAAAAATCTCTAGATATAATCTCTTTCCTCCTTTTTGATGTATTATACAATTCTTGCCTACAATACAGCTCTTTCCCACTCTTCATATATCCCACTAAATAATACTAAACTAAAAATAAGATCATTACATCATTTCAATATCTTTTGTTCTTGTAAATGTACACATGCCAGAGGAGAATACAGTGGGCTCCATGCATCACACCTGCCTGACATCAAAACTGGCTTAGTATCCAAAGAGGGACCACTATTGGAAATGATGGCATGTTATTAGGATTTGCCAACATTTGCTGGTGGTATTTTCTTGTAACATGCCATAAAATTAAAAGATTGGAATACGCCTTTTATACTTGGGACTCTTATATTGGACGCTAAACCAATTTGGTAATTGTCTAAATAAGTTATTTACCAAAGTTTGACAATGATAAGTCTTAATCCAGAGGGCCTAAAGCTGGGCATATACTGAGATAGATGTCAAGCAAACATTTGCTTGGCAGACAACTATCTGTCACGACCCACACACCCAATATCTGGGTACAAAGGGATGATATAGGGGAAAGGAAGGCCCTAACGGTAGGGAGCGAGGGATGGGACAACTCCTGACAGCAACCTGTGTCTCTCCGTAAGCTCCTCTAAGACCGTATGCGGGTCCTTCCCCCCGCTGCCGTCATGTGCCTAATCCCTGACTATCACCTCAACTTACCCTAGCTAGTGAACTGGCCGACAAGGACGCTAGCCTTATCACTACTAGTAATGTTACACAAGGAAAGAAGACAAACAAGGGATGGGCAGCAAGAAAAACAACTTAACTTATAATCAGCAGCAAAGCTCCAACAACGGCACCAGGGTACAGAACTCCTACAGCGGCTCCACACACGTAACTGACCTGCAATAGAATGAACTTCATAACCGACGGTCAGCTGATGGGTCATATGGCTATTTAAA
The DNA here is from genome assembly GCF_046119375.1 of Phyllobates terribilis. NCBI lineage: Eukaryota > Metazoa > Chordata > Amphibia > Anura > Dendrobatidae > Phyllobates > Phyllobates terribilis. Next base: position 295,023,853 of record NW_027362762.1, read on the forward strand.
GGAAGGTGGGAGTGGTTCCAACCAACATCAGCTGACTGGCCTCAAAAAGCTGCCAGCAAGAGACTAACATTGGAAAAAAAACAAAGGAAAAAAAACTACGATTTAAATTCCAGCATAACCAGAGCTGCCACGAATCCCCTAATGATTTGTAACACTATCTCTTCCAACTCTCCCATACACTTGAGTTGTCAAGTATTCATGTGTTTTCAATGGGGATAGAGGAGATAGAAGATAGCCTCTGCCAGAAGTGTCTGCTATCTCCCATGAAAGCAAAAGGATCAGTGCATTGAAATTCCAAGTGCCTGATTTTTCTCTCCCTTCACATCATCTGTTGGGAGAGATTCAGGAGGCCCCCATATATATCAGCCGGTCTGCTGTCCCTTTGAAATTGGCAGATTTCATCAAATGTATATGAAGGCATTAACTGGAATCTGTCAGCAGTTTGTTGCTATATAATCTAAAAGAAGCATGCTGTAGAGGCAGAGAGCCTGATTCCAGCAATATATCACTTGCTATACTGCTTGCTGTAGTTTGGATAGAATCCCTGTTTTCTCTGCTGTAGATAGAGCAGTGCTTAGAATGCTGAGCTGTGTATAACCCCATCCATACCAGTGATTGGCAGCCTTCTGTGTACACAGTACATTGTCAGCAAAATGTCCATCAGTGATGGGGCAGGATTACACAGATTAGCTTGACTGGCCTGCACATGAGACCTAGTCAGGCAGTGATAGTTTCCTGCTGCCAAAAAACTGATTGTATTAAAACTACAGCACTCAGCCTAATAAGTGACACATCCTTGCAATCAGGCTCTCTGAACCTACATTTTTCTGCTCTCAGATTCAATAGCAAAAACCTGCTGAAAGATTCACTTTAAGGGAACATACATGGTGAAAAATTTAGTTCAAGAAAAAGTGAAAGGAGTTAATCAGATGAAAAATCCCACCAGCACTAGGAGAAATAATACAATGAAGTAGAAAAACCTAGTAATGCTATTGAAGTCAGAAACATGTAAACTTTGTGTTTTCAGAAAATGTTGTATTGTTTAAATCAGATTTGTGTGTTACATGTATTATTATTTTTTAAAATTGATTCTTTTTCATATCACAATTTTTATGTAAAATAAAATTGGTAATCTGGCAATTTTCACACTTGTCACATGGGTTATTTCTTGTCCTTTCAGGATGTGTTGGCAAAGGCAAAATTAAAAGGACACCTCTATATGCACACCAAACCTCTATATGACACCTCTATATATAGCTGATAACTTAGGACCCACCAATTACAATAGGCACTGTCACAGTTCCCCCTTCTTCTACTCCCCCTACCTTTACAATGACCTTTGAATACTCATATTAGAAAATTATTACATTTTTAATTCAAAAGATAAAGTATGTTTATTTCTTCTAATATACATGTATGGATTTCCTGAAATGACAGGAAGTTTGAGTAAAAAAAAAAGCCGCAGTGGCCAGTATGAAAATTGCAAGATTTCTCATTTATATTTTTAATAAAGATCGTGATATGGAAAAAAAAATATTATCAATATTATCTATAATATAGAGAGAAAATAAAAAATGAAAATAGAGAGAGAATAAGAACCTGATTTAAACAATAGGTCATTTTCTGTTGATTTAACATGTCCTCAGACTTTCCAAACTTTCGTACACCACTTGCTTGCAAACTGAACAGAGTCAATCTGAAGCAAAGAGGCACAGTCACTGTCCCCTTACTTTTGAAATCAGTGGGCATATTAGCTTTTGGACCACTGTGATGACTATGACTATTTTTTTAATAGGTGGCTTTTATATGTTTAATAAGACACGTTAGGGAGCAGCGCACCTACTACTAATATCCAACAACACAGCACCAAACATGTTGCAAAATTACTTGCTCAACTTTGTAAAGGAACAGCCTAACTTTGCAAAGTTCCTAGCGTGTTACTAATGAGAGCTGTAGATTGCTCCACACTTAGGGTATGATTGTCACATGGTTTAAATGTTTCACGGGGGACGTTTTCTGTTTTAGCCTTTAGTTAAAAATCAAAATGACACATAAAATTGTGCATTATTATTTTCACTAACTTTAAAATGCTTTAGTAGGTTGTGTCGTGTTACATTAATGTCTTGCAGGAAATCATTGCACTTTTCTACAGGTCTTGCACCTCTGATATTGCTGATTTAGAATCTCAAAAGACAGGTATGAAAGAGCCCTAGGGTAGCCTTAAGACCTAGCAATCACAGTCCATCTAGAGAGTAAATGGATTTTCTTAGTATCTTCTATTCTAATACGTGTCATTTTGTTTTTCCGCGTATACAAGCTACGCGAGATTTATGTGTAGTAATTGTTTTAGATAGATGCTTCAAGTGGTTAGTGTCATACTAGACCTCATTTATTTGCCGATACCTGCACCATTTGTTGACAGACAGTGGGTCGGTAAGAATATGGCAGCAATGACAGAGTAACACATGAATCATAAAAATGTGACTTTTCATCACAATACCTAAGTATGCATAGGAGCTGTGTACAGTAATTGGTAGACCATTTGTAAAATTTATTTTTTTTATCTTAAATGCATTGGAGCAAGAAAAAAAAGCTGTTGTAGAAGTTTACAAAGACTTTAATGTATGCTTATACTAAATATGAGGTGTTCAATCCAGCCTTAAAGGGAATGTGTCATCAGATTTGGTTTAAATCATTTTTTTTTGTGTTATATGTATTTTTGTCCTCAAATTGGCAAGGTTTTTCTTTCTATATTAGGATCTCTATTAAAAATAGAAAGTAGAAATCTTGCAATTTTCACACTGGCCACTGGGGCTACCTTAGACTCATACTTCCAGTCCTTTCAGGAAATGCTCATGTACCTTAGCAACAATAGACATATTCCTATCTTTAATTTTGGAGTATCTAATGGTCAGTGTGAAGGAAGGGGGAGCAGGGTCAGCTGTGACATTGAAAAAAGAAGGAGTAGCCAGCTCATCACATTAGTCTGTAATTCTCCGGAGCTCGGATCTATGTCACTGCTCAGGCGGGAAGACAAGAAAACGAAGTAGTGATGGATCCAGCCACACGGGTAAAAAAAACCTGAAGTTAATTTGTTCATATTAAAAGTTCCACAATACATCCTTTACAATCCGAAAGCAAACCACCACTGACGTGTTTCAGGTGATACGTGCAGCAGAAACATGTTGGTGGCATTTCCCTTTTGGACTGTAACAGGTATTTTCTGGAATTTTTAATATGAATGAATAAAACTTCAGCTGTGACATTGCCAATTGTGAATGGTGGGTCCTATGTCATCAGCTGAGTATAAAGGTATTACCTGTCATTGTAATCCTGCCTCTGATGATAAGGAAACAGCTGTAAACTCTTCCTGAAAGGACAGGATTTTAGCATTTAAAACAGTCTCAGTAGCCATTTTAAAAATTGCTAGATTTCTAATTTAGTTTTTTTTTAAATACATATTGTGATATGAAAAAAGCCCATTGCAAACATTGTTAACAAATACATGTCATCAACAAAAAATAGGTCATTTTCTGATGATACCTTCCCTTTAACATTGTTCTGACCTTATTTGCAGCCTTTCTGCATTTCCTGATGTTTATCTCTGTACAGGTTCCTGGGAGGATCATGATAACCAGTTCTAGGGCTGTTTTGAGCCAGTAGACCATAATGGAGCATGAGATAGCCTCGTATAACTATTGTGAGAAGGCCTGGAACCTCGACTATAGATAAAAACCTGGATCTTCAGCTTCCTCCTGATATTTCACTTTAATTATTGTAAACTAATATAGTGTATACTTTATGACTGATATGCACTCATTAGCCATAGGAAAAAACGATTGTGAAATATGAATCAATGTGGTGTCCTCTCTGGATCTGTGTATATTTGCTAATGCTATTGTCCAGTACATTGTCGTGTAATATGTTAATGGACTGTGGATTATTGTTTTTTGTGGCTTAGATGAATACAGTTGATAAAGTGCATTATTATATTTCTATTTAAGCAATATATCTCTGGTTTATACTCCTGAAGACATTGCTTGCTGCTGATATAGTTATAAACTTGATAATGTGCTGTCGGCAGTGACTTCTTTTTAGTTGAGGTCACAGGCCGAAATCTTTGACTCATCATATGACTATTATACTGAAAAGTTAAATATCTAATTGTTTCAGAAATTACTAAGTCACTTTTATATCAGAAAATTTTTCCTGTTGATGGTATCATTTTTAATGCTAAATAAATTATTATGCGATCCTTTAATCTAGCCGCTTTCCTAACCTTTTTAATCATAGAATTACTGTATTTTTATAATATTTCAAGGCTGTTGTATTGTGAGACTTCAAACTGATGCACCTGTTTTCTCGGGCAGAGAGCCGAAGTTTGTACATGAGCTCAGAAAAAAGATATTCGGGCAAAACATTCAAGAGGAATGGGACATACTTTTTTTTGGTACAGTGTCCTGCTGGCACATTTAGATTCACATGGCTATGAGTATATCTCATTGAGTCGGCTTATTCACTTATGAGTGGTTGCCACACTAATAGAGGGGCTATCATTACATTTGATTGTATGGTTTCTATTCTAATACGGTGTTTGGTATCACATTTAATTGCATAGTTGTCATTCTAGAGTATATATTATCACTTTATGCTGTATCTCATGTTTGGTTTAATAGACCTTTTTCTTGCTCAGTTTATAGATCATTCTGTCCTTGTGTAGATTTTTTTGCCTTTATATAGTAGCAATTTCTTTGCAGGCTTCATTGGCTTTAGATCTTTTTTTTCCGCAACATCCAAACTGACACTTTTTGGAAAGTTGTGTGGATCTTTGCCTAGCACTTCACTATAGACTGCAATTGTTTGGGACACACACACTTGGTTCATTGCTGCCCCGTGCTGTTATGTTTGTGATGCTCTGATTTCTTGAGACATCTTGTGATGTAATTATACCTTATTATGAGAATTAATCAAGCTTTGTGTATTTTATCTTAAAGAAGCACTCCCACTAACTTTTTTATTCATTAAATCTGGTATATATGCATGTTATGTAGTGTGAGTGTATTAATATACTCACCTACCGCCGCGTCCTCCGGTGTCCAGCGTCGTTCTTCTCTACTTCTGAGTGACGTCACCACAGTTGTGACTAGCCGGCTCGTTCTGTTGGCTCTGCATGAGCCCAAAGTAGATTTTACAATGAAAGCCTATGGAGACTCTTTCTGATGCTCCATAGGCTTTCACTGTAAAATCGACTTCCGGGTGATGCAGAAAGCAGCGTGACCCCGACCAGTCTGCAGAGTGGTGACGTCACAGAGAAGGACAGTGCTGGACAGTGGAGAAAGCGGCGGTAGGTGAGTATACTAATGCACCCGCACTACATTACATGCATATACACAGATCTAATGAATAAGACTGCTTCTTTAGTTGTGTGACTTTTCTCCCTTTCTGTATAATTTCTCCTATTACCTTGGCACCAGGGGCATTCTAAGTTAGGAAGTTATCCTCATCGAAACAAAAGTAAACAAAAAATTACCTAACATAAGAATTGGTCATCAATAAAAAAAAAAGTAGTGGAGCAACCCTTTAAGTCTACTTTTCTCTTTTCTCGGCTAAATGAAGATTCCCCTTAAAGGGACTGTGTCATTCAAAAATTACCAATTTTTAAATAAGATTTTTATGTTTAATTGTATTTTATTTTTTTAATTGTTGCCAATTTTTTTTTCAATATCACAATCTTTATTAAAAATAGAAATTTTTAAATTTTGCAACTTTCTCACTGGCCACTTGGGTTTTTAAAGACTCAATCTTCCTGTTGTTTCAAGAAATCCACAAGTACATAGCTATAATGAACAGATTCTGATTCTATCCTTTGTATTGAATTATATAATTAGCTTGGTCACTGTGAAGGGAATTGTGATTAGGGGATCATGTGTTATCAGCTGTGTATAGAGGTGTAACTTATCATTGTAATCCTGCCTCTGCAGCTCAGGAGCCTGATGAAAACTCTTCCCAGTGGCCAGTGTGAAAATTGCAAGACTACTAATTTTGTTTTTTAATAAAAATTGTGTTATAAAAAAAGGGGAAATCCTAAAGTGGTCAGCCCTTTTAGCATATACTATGTGGGTTAACATGCTGTTTCTTTCCCCTGCCCCCCCAATTTTCTTCTGCGGAATTGTGAATACTCTCATGCTACTAAAGACTATAGAGTTTATGAGAAGGATATGGAGTACTAAGGTTTTTTCTATCATTCCTTGGTATTAAGGCCCTCATTTCTATTCCATCTCCATTTAACAGAGAGCCCCGCAGCCTCAGGCTTACCTACTTTATATCTTTCCAACCTTAGTAGGAAAAGTTCTGCCAAGCTCCTTTTGCATACATCCTCTATTGCCAGAATTCATATAGCCTGGCAAAGAAAGTCGCTTTCTCCCTCATCTAAGATAAAACTACAAATATAATAGTTACGAACATAAGAAGCTTAGGATATCTTCTAGCTCTGGTTCAGGATAAATGGGACAACTTTGGCTCCGTTTGGTCCTCATGCGATACATTTAATAGTACATACCAATTGTACAATCTTTTACATCACTCTTTCATTGGAAGTTTCACGCATCTAACCTTTATTTTTACCTGCTTCCTCCTTCTTCTGCAATCTGTCCTGTTTTTTTTTGTTTTGCTATTTGAATCAAAGTTAACAGTATTTAATTATTATTTAATTAGTACTTACCATTAAGAGATCCTTCTCCTTGATAATTTTCCAGTTAGAATGCTTAAAGGGATTTTCCAAGTTGAACATAAACGTCTACCATTGCTCTATGTGACTTCAGATTGCTAAATCCTGATAGTGTATAATGATGTACTATCAGGATTCCCCACTGTTGCCAGATCAAATGGTTGTCACGTGACCACAAGCGTGTAAATTGCATCGTTGCGCTTACATGCCGACTAGCAACTTTTCCAGGCCCAACTTAATGTTGTATTGAGAGAAGCGGATAAGAAGCTAGTCAGCACGTGACCATAACTTTACAAACTGCATACTTGTGGTCACGTGTCGACTGCTTGTGTTGGCTATAGAGGGGGAATCCTGACAGTGTATACATTACACACTGTCAGTATTCAGCAATCCTCAGCCCAAAAAAGTGACTACAGAAATTTATGTGAAGCCCCAAAAATCTCTTTATCTTGACAACAGTCCTTGTTGGTAGGATTCTTTCACCTTTTATTTTTTGGGTGCTGTATATTTTAGAAATTTTAAACATTTATGTAATATAGTTACCTGGTGTCTCCTGTGTATATTGTTTTGTGTTTAAAAATTAGGTTTTCATCGAATGTATTGCAATAACTTTTATTACCAGATGCCCTACTTTATGTGTACTCTGCCGCTTTTTTCTGAGGCATTGTTACTTCCAAGACAAACATTTTGTTTTAGGCTGAAGGGGATCTGTGGCACCCCAGGGGTCTGGTCTCCACAGTAATAGCAATGTTATGTCTGAGAGCAGGTGGGAGGTCTCTTGGTCAGGAATCCTATGCATGCCACACCTCCTGCCCGGTCCTGGGAGGGGAAGGACTTCCCCTATATAAAACTGGGGCTGAGGCAGGGTTAGAGAGAAGAAGAGGAGAAGAGTAGGGAAGAAGAGGAGCAGCTTAGGAAAGAAAGATCAGGAGCTCAGTGGGAGCAGTGCTAAAATGAATCAGGGGCTGGCAGCTGAAGAGCTCGCCCTGATTGAAGAGTTACCACTGGACCCGGAGTCCGAGGCTGTGGGGATTAATCCTTACCCAGCAGCAGAAACCGACCGGCAGGGGATTTCAGGTCCTCTGGCCAAGAAACCCGAAGGCACGGTCACACGCGTGGGACCAGCACCGCCGTCGTGGAGCGGAAGCCACTAGAAGGCCCCGAGTCACCGGCCATACGGGTGAGCACCACACGGTACACTCAGGGACGTGGGCTACCTTTACCCGCCTCTAGCAAGGAAGCCAGAAGAGTACAATTAGTTGGGGAGGCCTACAACTCTGCCTGGCCAAGGGGGATCCCATCTGCTCAAGGACTGACCAGGCCCCGACCGCTAGCCAGTACTCCGGGAGGGTCTATCTTTGTCACCAGTAAAGACCCTGAACTATACCGCATCGTCTCTGAGTGGTTCCTGCTACCCCCATCATCCACGTCGGCTGCCATGAGGCCATACCCCTCCCGTTGGGGGTTATACCATCCACGCTGCACCATCCTTCCACCGGCCTCAGCGGTCTGCCCTGCAGCGGCAGCTCCATAGCTGCATTCAACGGGTGGCGTAGTCGTCCTACATCTACTGCTAATATACCGCCACTTAGTCTGACTCCCTGGGCACGGACCGGGTCATCGCCACGAGACTACTACCCCTATCCGATCCGGCTCCGGGTAGGCTCCCGCGTGCGCAACGCTGCGCGACTCAGGCCCAGGGGCGCGTCAGCTTTTGGCATAGTCGGCAGGATTCCGTGCCCGCAACCACCGGGTACTGTGTGCCTGAAAAAGAGACTTTTAAACTTACCTGTGGCGAAGATTCCCGCCATCCGGCGCCATCTTCAGCCTTCTTCCCGCCATCGGTGAAGATTCCCGCCATCCGGCGCCATTTTCAGCCTTCTTCCCGCCTTTCGTGGAGTTTTCCCGCCGTTGGACGCCATCTTGAAGACGCCGCGCGGGAAGAAGAGGGGCGTGGACTCCGAAAGCGCGCGAGAACTGAAGCCCCGCCTCACGTCCAGACGTCGCGTAAGGTCCTGGAAGGAGCCCAGCAGACGCTGACGTCACAGGAGCGCGACGGAAGGTCCTCAACCCTGACGATCCACTGCGGAGCCGCGGCCTCCGGAAGAGGATCATCGCAAGGTAGGCCACGGTCCACTAGGGGGGAGGAAGATGTCGGATACGGAGGAGAGCTTCACTGCCTCAACCCCCGCCAGCGCCAGCGCTGCTGCAGTCATGCCTTTCACCATGCCCTATATCCCGGGAGCAGCCTGGCTACCCCAATACTCAGGGGAGTCACATACCCTGAATGACTTTAGAGAAAAGCTGGATAGCCTCTTCCAGGTGTACCCCCTCACAGAAGAGCAAAAAGTGAGCATCCTGGTGGCCCAACTAACCGGGGCAGCCCAAAGGGAGGTAAAGTCCTGGCCACCTGGGAGGAGGACTGTCGCAGGGATACTAACCCGGCTGAGGGACACCTTTGATACCCGCACCTCAGCCGAGATTAAGCTTAAATTCTATGGGTGCAAGCAGCGAGCACATGAGAGTATAAGGGACTATGCACTAAACCTACAAGAGGCCCTGAGAGCCATTAAGCAGACCGACCCCGACAGCGTGGGAAACGAGGACAGGCTGTTGACCGAACAATTTATAGAGGGACTATATTGCAATGTCCACCGAACCCAGTTGCGGGCCATAGCCTTACAGGATCCTCATCTGGACTTTGCACAGTTCAAGGACAGAGCCATCCGGGTGCTCCGAGAACCGGCACCGGGTGGCGTTGTGACCCACAGGCGCCCAGCTATCACTTACCACCAGGAGGCGGCGCCCTTGTCGGCAGGGCCTGTGGGGGCTGATGCGCAGGCTTTGAACAATGACCCGGCTCCAGACCTGCACCATCAGGTCCAAGAGCTAGCTAAAAGCGTTGCCGCGCTAACCCGAACTGTGCAGTCTTTACAGGTTTCCACTCCAGGGAAGATCCAGCTGGCATCTGGACCGGAGGACATCCCGTGGCGTCGACCAAGGAGGACCCCACCGGCCAGAGGAAGACCCAGCGACCGATACAACGAGGACGGACAACCCATCTGCCGCCGCTGCAATCAACCCGGACATATGGCAAGGTACTGTCCTTTAAACTGGCACAACCTGGGGTAGAGGGCCAACCCCCAGGAAAAAGATCACCGGGCCCATCGAACTGGCGTGACAAATATGTGGGAGGACGTCCAGTCTTGCCTGTGGTACTGGATGGCATTCCTATGAGTGCCCTACTGGACACCGGGTCACAGGTAACCACCATCCCGTACGTGCTCTTCAAGCAGTACTGGAATGACTCGGATATAACCCGCTACCCTGACGACGACTTGAGTATCATTGCCAGCAATGGTCAACCCGTGCCGCAGATCGGATTTAAAGAGATGACCATTAAAATCGGTAGAGTCGAACTGGCAGCACAGGGACTGATCATTGTGGACATTGACAAGCGCGAGAGTCACCCAAAGATAACTCTAGGAACTAATGTGATTGAAAATTGTCTTGCAGAGGTGATTTTCATTTTACAGCAGGTTGCCAAGAACGCCAGCTCCGGCCAGCTGCGAGTGCTCCAGAAAGAGATCCGGGCACTGATGCGACGGCAACAAGTGGAACTCTCCGGCGGTGAGATTGGTAGCGTAAGAATGTGTGACCCTTTCCCTATTGCCATACCCCCGAAAAGTGAAATGATGATTTGGTGCCGGGCAGCTATTGGTCTGAGAGGTAGAGATTACCAGGCCATGGTAGAGCCAGTCTACTCAGACAGTAGGCCCACCATTTTGACAGCCCGGGGGGTAGTTGATGTACGCCATGGGAGGGTACCCATTCGCATAATAAATATTGGGAAAAGGGAAGTATACCTGCCCCGGTATGCTACGCTAGCCAAATTATATACTATCAACCAAAATTCTATACAGTCTGTGGAACCCTTGCCTCCATCTCATCCGGAGGAAGGTAACGGCTCTGAGAAAATAATGGAGGATTGGTGTCAGCAACTACATTTGGGTACTGACTCCACTCCCTCCCACCAGAAACAGGGAGTCTACCGGGTGGTTCAAGAGTACGAGAGAGTGTTTAGTAAACACCCGTTAGACTTCGGGCGAGTCAAGGGAGACCATCCTCCCATAAAAGAGAGGTATCGGCCCGTACCCCCTGCACACTACCAACACGCCAAGGGGATGCTTAGAGACATGAAGGAGGCTGGGGTAATCAGGGATAGCTGTAGCCCCTGGGCAGCTCCACTAGTCTTGGTCAAAAAGAAAGACAACACCATGAGAATGTGTGTAGATTACCGGAAAATTAACCGTATCACACACAAAGATGCGTACCCCTTACCAAGAATAGAGGAGTCTTTGGCTGCTTTAAAATCTGCTAACTTCTTCTCCATCTTGGATCTCACTAGCGGGTACTGGCAGGTTCCTGTAGCAGAGGCGGATCGGGAGAAGACCGCATTCACCACCCCGATGGGACTTAGCGAGTTTACCTGCATGCCGTTTGGACTCTGCAACGCACCAGGAACCTTCCAGCGATTGATGGAGTGCTGTCTGGGACACCGGAACTTTGAGACGGTCCTGTTATACCTGGACGATGTCACCGTCTACTCCAAGACCTACGAGGACCACCTGAAGCACCTGGCGGAAGTGTTTGAAGCTCTGGCAAGTTACGGCCTAAAGGTGAAACCTTCCAAGTGTCACCTCCTGAAGCCAAAGGTGCAGTACCTGGGACACGTGGTGAATGCTGACGGAGTGGCTCCCGACCCTGATAAGATCACCGCAATTAAGGAATGGCCAAGCCCCTCCAGCGTAAAGGAAGTGAGGCAGTTCCTCGGGTTGGTAGGCTACTACCGAAGGTTCATTCCCGGTTTCACCAAAAAGGCAGCTCCTATGCAGGACCTCCTGATAGGCCAGTCCAGGAAGGCCAAGAACCAGAAGCCGCCCTTCAGATGGGAGAAGTTGGAAGAAGAGTCCTTCCGCCAGCTGAAGATGGCCCTCACGGGGGATGAAATCCTGGTGTACCCTGATTATAGCCAGCCCTTTATCCTCTACACCGACGCCAGTAACATCGGGCTAGGAGCCGTACTATCCCAGATCCAGCAGGGGAAAGAACGGGTAATTGCTTACGCCAGCCGAAAACTGCGACCCACCGAAAGAAACCCTGAGAATTACAGCTCATTTAAGCTAGAGTTCCTGACAGTGGTGTGGGCAGTCACCGAACGCTTTAAGCACTACCTCGCTTCTTCCCAGTTCACCGTGTACACGGATAACAACCCGTTGACACACCTGGACACTGCAAGACTCGGTGCCCTAGAGCAGAGATTAATGGCCCGCTTGTCCAACTATGAGTTTACAATCAAATACCGGGCAGGACGCTCCAATACCAACGCAGACGCCCTGTCCAGGATGCCAAACCTACCGGACGTAGGGGAAGATTCAGAGGAACTGGAAGAAGTTGAGCTCCCCGCGTTCCACCGTCATGGGACTATCCAGTATTCCCACCGTGTAAGAAGTAAGCAAACCGCTACGTTCAACCCCTTACCTCATTACAACTGGGTGGAGACGCAAGACAGTGACCCTGCCGTCCGTCTGGTAAAGGAGATGCTGACTCGGCCAGATGCACGCCTTGACCCAGACGCTCCAGAGGAAGCCAAGCAACTGTGGGCTGAGAAGAGTCGACTGTTCCTTTACAAGGGAAAGTTGTGCCGCAGAATGGTTAACTCCCGGACGCATGAACTAATCTGGCAAGTAGTGGTGCCAAGAAGAGACGCAGCTATGGTGATGGAGGCATACCACGACGGAGCTGGGCATTTCGGATGGAAGAAGCTGGAGTTCCTGCTGCGCGGGCGGTTCCATTGGGTAGGCATGAGAGGAACCATCGAGAGGTGGTGCAGAGACTGTGGCCCATGCAACTTAAGAAGGAGGGACCGTGCCAGCCAGAAGACTCCCCTGCGGTCCATCATCACCAGACAGCCGTTGGAACTGGTAGCCTTGGATCATGTAAAACTGACCCCAAGCAGAAGTGGCTACGTCTACGCGTTAACCATCGTGGATCACTACTCCCGGTTCTTGGTTGTCGTCCCCGTCAAGGACTTAACGGCTCACACAGCAGCTAGAGTCTTCCAGCAGCACTTCTGCCGTCCGCATGGATACCCGGAGCAGGTGCTGACGGACCAGGGGCCTGCCTTTGAAGCGGAGGTCTTCCAGGAGTTCTGCACCCTGTATGGATGTCGGAAGATAAGAACAACACCCTATCACCCGCAAACTAATGGACTTTGTGAGAAAATGAACCAGGTGGTGATAGATCTCCTGAAAACATTGCCCCTGGAGGAACGCAGTCTGTGGCCTGAGAAGCTGCCCGACCTGGTGGACCTATACAACCACATCCCTGTAGGTTCCACCAACTGTACCCCGGCTTACCTAATGAGGGCAAGACCTGGTAAGCTTCCTGTTGATCTGGAGATGGGAGTCCTGACACCCGAGGACACTTCACCAGAAGCAGACTGGGACACAGAGAGGCAGCAGCAATACCGAAAAGTACAGGAGAGCGTGGAGCGTAGTCTCTGTCAAGCTAGGAAAAGACAAGAGAAAACTTACAACCAGTATGCTCCCGCTGTTCCCCTGGTGCCCGGAGAGCAGGTCTTGAAGAGGAAAAGACGGCTCCACAAGTTGGACGACCAATGGGAGAAGGACCCGTACACCGTACTGCCCTCAAGCCACGACAACCCGAAGATCTGTACAATCAGTAAAGACGGAGGGGAAACCACAGCCATTGTATCCCGGGATCACCTAAAGAAGTGTCCCGAACAGCTACGGAACCCGGAAGAGGAACAAGAGGACCCTCGACCCGTAGAGGAAAGGGAAGATATGGTTAGTACTGTGCTCGGAGACTTCCCTCGGTCTTGGACTCAAGTCAATGGTGCTGTTGTGGTACCCGTCCTCACGTTCCTCCAACCAGCATCCCAAGTGCCTACGGAGACACAGGTAGAACTGGAAGAACAGCCGGTCCAGGAGGCAGAAGGCCCCACACAAGCAGACCAGGAAAATCAACCCTCTGCTTATAGTGAGCCTGCCATACCCCTAGTGAGCCAAAGAGTCCGTAGACGGCTGCCCAGTTTACCCTTGACAGCTCCTATACCCTGTAGCTCAGGACCAATCAACCAGCTCCGTAGGTCCACTAGGGTCACTAGAGGCCAGCTGCCCATACGGTGGAGGATCTAAATGTTCAAGCTATTTTATTAATGTTTACCTGTTTATTGTTGCTTGTGTATAATTATGTGTTTCTAGTTATTTATAGGAGTCTTTGGTGGATTTACCGGGAATCCTTTGTGCATATAGTTGGAGCGTAACCCAGGATGGACTGAAAGACTGTTAAGGACTCGGGGCAGGACAGACCCCTACCTGGTTACGTCTCCCTGTGTTGGTGAAATGGACACCCTTGTTTTCCTCAAAAGTTACACCCGGTTGCGGACACGCCGTGACCACCTTATGTGTTGTCTCTATTAGAATGTTATTGTTTGCACCTTGTTATGTTTACAAAAGTATGTTTAGTCCCGGAGTACTAACTTTCACTAGGGGGGAATGTGGCACCCCAGGGGTCTGGTCTCCACAGTAATAGCAATGTTATGTCTGAGTGCAGGTGGGAGGTCTCTTGGTCAGGAATCCTATGCATGCCACACCTCCTGCCCGGTCCTGGGAGGGGAAGGACTTCCCCTATATAAAACTGGGGCTGAGGCAGGGTTAGAGAGAAGAAGAGGAGAAGAGTAGAGAAGAAGAGGAGCAGCTTAGGAAAGAAAGATCAGGAGCTCAGTGGGAGCAGTGCTAAAAGGAATCAGGGGCTGGCAGCTGAAGAGCTCGCCCTGATTGAAGAGTTACCACCGGACCCGGAGTCCGAGGCTGTGGGGATTAATCCTTACCCAGCAGCAGAAACCGACCGGCAGGGGATTTCAGGTCCTCTGGCCAAGAAACCCGAAGGCACGGTCACACGCGTGGGACCAGCACCGCCGTCGTGGAGCGGAAGCCACTAGAAGGCCCCGAGTCACCGGCCATACGGGTGAGCACCACACGGTACACTCAGGGACGTGGGCTACCTTTACCCGCCTCTAGCAAGGAAGCCAGAAGAGTACAATTAGTTGGGGAGGCCTACAACTCCGCCTGGCCAAGGGGGATCCCATCTGCTCAAGGACTGACCAGGCCCCGACCGCTAGCCAGTACTCCGGGAGGGTCTATCTTTGTCACCAGTAAAGACCCTGAACTATACCGCATCGTCTCTGAGTGGTTCCTGCTACCCCCATCATCCACGTCGGCTGCCCTGAGGCCATACCCCTCCCGTTGGGGGTTATACCATCCACGCTGCACCATCCTTCCACCGGCCTCAGCGGTCTGCCCTGCAGCGGCAGCTCCATAGCTGCATTCAACGGGTGGCGTAGTCGTCCTACATCTACTGCTAATATACCGCCACTTAGTCTGACTCCCTGGGCACGGACCGGGTCATCGCCACGAGACTACTACCCCTATCCGATCCGGCTCCGGGTAGGCTCCCGCGTGCGCAACGCTGCGCGACTCAGGCCCAGGGGCGCGTCAGATCCTCGGGCTATAATCCTCTGCTCTACATGCATCTTCATTTCTGAAAAGTTTAAGCCTGCATGATAACTTCCTCAGCTCCAGCAATAATACAGCTCACATTATACAATGGGCCAAATACACGTCACTAAATGGTGACATTTTCTAGACAAACGTTTGAAAGGTACCTAGTGTAATGCGCTTATTATATGTTCTCCAAGTCATTTTGACATCTGGACAATTTTAGATTTTAAATAGCACAGTAGCATTGCAAAGTCAGCAGGCCTGAACAGTTTACAGAAGTTCCTATGCAGCGAGACTCCTGTGTTTACTGTATTATTTCTTGCAATAGATTACAGTTTCTAAAGACTACGTTTTTCAGGATGCAAATCTGGACTACTGGTATTGTGAAGATAGAGTCAGGAAGGAACACTATGAGATTTCAGCTGTGAACTCTGCAATATTGGGAATTCTGCTCTGAACTAAAACCCAGACTTTATCTCAGGCTCAGTTTGCATTTAGGTTCATTCATTTTTATTTTAATCTGTATCTTTTTTGGTCAAAAAGTAGATTTGGGCGTTATCATGTAGCCACCTTGAAAAGTTGATTAAATGTTCACCTAAAACTAAATAGGATTTTTCAAGATTATAGTACTTATGGTCTATCCATCTAATTGATACCATTAAATATCAGATTGGTGGGGGCTTTACTCCTGTTAGAACCCTCCTGTTTGTTTTTTTCCATCTTGTGTTTTGCGGTCACATGACCATCTGCCTTTATATTCCAGCTCCGCCTTTTTGGCTGTGCTGGACTTCAGTGTTTGACTGTTTCTCTAGTAGGTGCTTCGGTGCCTTTCTCTGTCAGTTCGCTTGGTCCTTCTGGGACCTCTAGTACCTTTTTGTCAGTTTGTATTTTTGTGTTCTGCAACAACTTCTCTGTTTAGGAGGTGTCCCATTTTTTTCCTAGTCCTTAGTTCTTTTAGGGACCCCTCCCCTTATGCTATAGGTGTTCGCTCAGACTAGTCGAGGACAAAGGCGGGTCTGTTCACTAGGAACAGGCAGCCCGCTACATCGTAGAGATTCAGCTTAGTCTTACTGTAGGGACAGCTTTCCCCTATCTTTCCTTAGTACTTGTTGCAGATCATAACAACTCCACCATTCAACTGATCACCTTTACTGTTCACCATGCACACTGTACATTTGTACCTGGTTTTGTGGCTCGATTTACTCGAAAGGGACTACAGTACCAGACACAACTACTACCAAATATACAGTGATCTGCCAATTAAAGAGAACCTGCAGGATTTAAGTCTATAAAGTAAAGGCATGGACATAAGTTATGCTGAATAAATTGATACCTGTGGTGAAGGAATCTGATCAGTGGTTGTTGTATAATTAGCCTCTCTTTGCATCAGGACGCACCTAGGGTGTAGGGTCTTTTCTGCTACTCCACCCCTCCGCCAGCCTCCTGTGATTCTTTTACAGGTCACTGATTATTCAATGAGCTGCCTCCTTTTTAAAATTCCGTGCCACTATCATTGTGGTGGGCGGCACGTGTGCAATGTAATTCCACATATAGTCTGCAGGTGTTCAATAAAATGGTGACGAAAGTGGCGCATGCGCAGAATGAGTTTTCAGCATAACGAAGATGTAGCACCCTGAGGACTCGGCTGCTACAGGGGTATTGCACCTCAAACCAGAGGTGTGGTATTCCACTCCCGGGTAAGGATGGAGTGTGGGACTGAGCTCAGTAGGCTGCATGCACTACATACATCCCATTTCCGGGGGACAGAACTACGGTACTCCCACCAAGTAAATGTGCAGGTACGACAGCGTCTGTCCCTGGCTGGAGTGGGAGGGGGGGTGGAACATCCCAGTAGTGTAGGGGCAGATAGGGGGAGTACTCTGGGTAAAGCTAGGAGCCCATTGGGTGCTGGTCACCTGGGCTCACACATAGAGGGAGTATATATGGTGGGCACCATCTTAGGACAGGGTCGAGTTCAGTCTGAGGAGAAGCTGAAGGAGAGTTCAGCCAGGAGGGCTGACTAGGAGCTGTGGCTCCGGCTGGGCCCAGCTCCAGGGCCAGGCTTGTAGTGGAGAGGAAGAAGGAAGGCCCAGAGACGCAGAAAAGAGGGAACCCTAAGATCCCAGAATTAAGCCAAAAGGGTGAAGGGTTGGCAGAAGAGGGCACCGGATCCCAAGCTGGCGGAGGCAAAAGTAACCCTTAACCAGGAACCGGAGGTCGTGGTCAAGTTTTGCCACGACCCTCACCACATCCACCAGGAAGGTACACCAAGAGTAGGGTCCGGAAAGCCAGAGAAGGTTTTACCATAGAAGGCCCAAGGGAACCGGACAAAGGAGGATCCCTGGTGGGGACGGCCAGGAGAAAGAGAGTGAGAGGGAAGCTCAGGACCACGCTCCGGAACTGCCTGGGGGTTAGCCGAGTCCCGCACCTGGTGAATGCAGTACGGCTCGGGTGGTCACTCCCGGCCGAAGTGACTAAAGCAACATCAGTGAGTAAAAACCCTGAAACTGCATCTCACGTCTCTGACTCTCCTTTCTGCACTATCACTACCTCCATCATCCGCACCAGCTGCCCTGAGGCCATACCCCTCCCGTTGGGGGTTATACCACCATTGCTGCACACATACTACCAGCCTCAGCGGACTGTTCTGCAGCGGCGGCCTTGTGACCGCAAATCAACGGGTGGCGTAGTCAACACTGAGACAACATCTACCAAGACTGCCACACACTTAGTTTGACACCCTGGGCACGGACCGGGTCACCGCCACGAGACTACAACCCTCAAGAGATCCGGCTCCGGGTATCCCTTGAACATGGCCCAGGGGGCGCGTCAAAGACACCATTGAGCCAACGCCATTTTATTGAGGACCTGAAGACTGTTTGTGGAATCACACTGTCCACGTGCTGTCCACCACAATGACGGTGGTGGCAGCAGAAGCGTGGAATTTGAAAAAGGAGACAGTTCACTGAATAATGAGTGAACTGTAAAAGAATCACAGGAGGCTGTTGGAGGGGCGAGTATCAGAAAGACCCTACCCCATAGGCCCACCCCGATGCACAGAGATATCATTAGAAGGAAACTTTACTTCACTGCAGGTATCAATTTAATCAGCACAACTGCTCCATTATGGCTATGTCCAAATCCTGCTGACAGGTTCTCTTTAAACAATAAAGGGTAAGATATACTCACTTGCTTTCTGGAAAAATCTTTATGATTATACTGTATGTAAATGGTATCTTATTAATGCGGTAGTGTCTTATATAGTAGCAAATTTTTAGAAAACTGTGATTAAAGAGGCAAAAAATATGATCAATGTGTCTACCAAAACCATATGGTAAATTAAAGGGCAGCACAGTCGCTCAGTGGGTAGCACTGTACCCTTGTAGTGCTGAGGTCCAGGGTTGAACATCTTCAAGGAGTCTGTATGTTCTCCCCGTGTTTGGGTGGGTTTCCTCCTGGTTCTCGGTTTCCTCCCACATTCCAAAGACATCCTGATTGGGAATGTTGATTGTGAGCCCCAATGGGTATAGTGATGCTGGTGTCTGTAAAGTGCTGTGGAATTAATGGCGCTATATAAGCAAATATAGTTCATTTAAAAAAAAAATAAGCCGTGATTCTTACCCTCCCCAGGTCCAGCATTATGACTGTCTTTAGGCTGAGCTCAGTGACTTTGCCAATGTAGACCGCATGAGCTGCTGATCTTATTGATTGGCTGCAGCTCTACATCACCTCTGCAGCCAAATAAGAGAGACCAGGGTAGCGCTGGAGACCCTGGGGTGGACGGGTAGGAGCGTGGGTAAGTCAAGTTGCTGTGCTTGTTTGTTTTTTTATAACAAACTGAGCTGGCAGACAAAAGTTTTCTGAAAGGAGATCATCCCTTTAACGATGTGTTGCATTTAAAATAATACTATTGTGATATCTATTTCCTGAGCAAGGCGCCATGCACTAACACTTTGATTTACTATACTATCATTTTGATTTAGAATACTAAATGAATATCAGTATCTATAGGGCTATGTGACTCACTGATCTGACATCACACTTGGAGTGAATTATGTAATGTTCCATTTGTTTTCTGCTGAATATTGCATTAAGAGATAAGTGCATCCATTGATCATGGTTACTGTATTCCATCCTTTGGGAAAGATTGTTTTCTTTCCATAAATTAATACCCTCTTTATAATGTGGATCTGAAATATGCTAGAAAACGTTGTTTCGTGTCCATTTCATTTTGGCATTGTATACAGTAATGATGTTATATTGAAAACTCCTGTAATACTTGCCGTGGCTATCAAGTGCAGCTTTTTTATTACCAAGTGTTCATAAACTTCAGGAATACATAATATAAGCTGTCTTGTTCTTAGATTAGGGCACCGTGATCTCAAAATGATTATTATAAAAAAAAATTATTTGATCTAATTAGTTTTGGATACTTTTTTAATTTTTGGAAAATGGAGTGAAAGATTGCATTAGCGATAATGGCAGAGGTAAAATGCAGCACGCAGTATGATATCAGAGCCATTTAAATGAATGGCGGACCATGTAATACATACAAAAAGTGAAATTAACAAGCACGTTTGAGCAAAAGTGACATGTATAGCCTATAGCATGCAAAGAAACAAAATTAACCGAGCTCTGAGCCGCTAAGATGTATATGAACATTGAGTACAGTACATGAATTTTGAGCTGAATTACAGCTATATAGTCTATACTTATAAAATTAACGTAGTTAGAAAACAGTTTGATCAAATTGTATGGGCCCATCTACTATGGGAACACGCGTCCCTGGTAGATGGGAATCTAAACTAAAAGATTTATCTCTCCTGGGCCTACAAATTTAAAGGGCAGGTAAGATCCAGCTCTAATTAAAAATAACCTCAGACAGATGGGAGGAGTGCTCAGCCAATGTAGAGGCAGTCACTTACCCCCAATTGTACACTGCAAAACCCGCACCTGGCAACTACCTCCTTGCAAAATGAAATAAACGTACATATGCATGTCATTACGACTACATTTTTACAGTGTAAAAACGCATGCAATCACACTCTGGGCACACTGTTATATGTGAACATTGAATATATGAATATTAAACTGCTATTTAGACTATAGTTATAAAATTGAGGTAGTTAGCACATAGTTTGATCAAATTGTATGGGCCCATCTCTTAACAATAAGATAACCCTTGTAAATGGGATCCACAACATGATAAAAAGCAATGTGGCACTCACCACAGATGAAAGATTATGGTTTCCATCTTGTGTACATACCGTCATGGTATATTACAGAGACCAGAATCTATGTCTTATTCACTGGGTT
This sequence comes from Phyllobates terribilis, assembly GCF_046119375.1. Classification (NCBI taxonomy): domain Eukaryota; kingdom Metazoa; phylum Chordata; class Amphibia; order Anura; family Dendrobatidae; genus Phyllobates; species Phyllobates terribilis. Next base: position 295,044,481 of record NW_027362762.1, read on the forward strand.
TAGGCCTAAGTCTAAAGCACATGTATGATACAGTTCTTATTAAAAACAGCTTGTCTATGTAATATTGTCTATGTCTATTGTTCATAGAAGGAGTTATGGCTTGTGTTCCGCCTGACATTCTTATCCTCTAATATTCTTTATCATACCTCATTCACATATCAGTGCTTGAATGCAAAAAAGTAAGATTTTCATGATTTTGCGCAATTAGAATTGTATCTGTTTTTGGTCCATGTTCTATCCATGTATTATTCGTTTTTCTCATATGAGAAAAAAACAATTATATAGGTTTCCCAATTGTTCTACCAGCGTTAGTCAGTGAAAGCGGATATAACTCAGATGCAACTAAGATGGAATCCGTAGACTTTTTTTTTCTGTGGACCCATTCACTTGAATGGGCCAGAGTGATCCTCAGATTGAATCAAAATTAGATATGTGAAAAGGCTCAAAGTCTATAACGGCTACTTGTTCTATTGGTGAACAAAACAGATACAACATGTACAAAAATATCCAATGTGCTAATGGGGCCTTAGATTATTCTTTAAAAAAAATCAATCAATTTGCTAGCTGCAGCTTCTGCTATCCCCTTCATTGACATTGCTCCTGATCATATTAGTAAAATATGCTTTTCTGCCCCCTGCCAAGTCCCTGCTCAGTGCCAGAGGACTATTGGTTGTACTTTTGGCAGAATGAGTTTACATTCTGCCACTAAAACATTAGAAGAAAGGTGAAATTTTTCTTACTATGCATAAACTGTGCTAAAAGGTGTTTTCTGTCTTCAAAGACTTTTTTTTCATTTATGTAGAACTACAGGAGGCCATCCCTGTGTTGGCTAATAAAACTCACTTTATGGTTATTGCTTGATCTTTGGAATATCCTAGAAATATTGTTCAATCGGTAAAAATGCTGCAGAAAAAGTTTAGGTAAAATCCTCATCTGAACTGGTTGAGCGCATTTTGTCTTGTCCATTCCGAATATTGCATTAGTAGAGGGCACATGCACACAATATTATATTAAACATATATGTAATATAGTCATACACTATATATTGTGCATATAGACACACACTATATACTGTGTACATACACACAATACATACTGTGCATACCCAAAACAAACTATATATTGTGCTCATACACTATATATTTTGTATAAACATATATACAGTTAGGTCCATATATATTTGGACAGAGACATTTTTCTAATTTTGGTTCTAGACATTACCACAATGAATTTTAAACAAAACAATTCAGATGCAGTTAAAGTTCAGACTTTCAGCTTTCATTTGAGGGTATCCACATTAAAATTGGATGAAGGGTTTAGGAGTTTCAGCTCCTTAACATGTGCCACCCTGTTTTTAAAGGGACCAAAAGTAATTGGACAGATTAAATAATTGTAAATAAAATGTTCATTTCTAGTACTTGGTTGAAAACCCTTTGTTGGCAATGACTGCCTGAAGTCTTGAACTCATGGACATCACCAGACGCTGTGTTTCCTCCTTTTTGATGCTCTGCCAGGCCTTCATTGCGGTGGTTTTCTGTTGCTGTTTGTTTGTGGGCCTTTCTGTCTGAAGTTTAGTCTTTAACAAGTGAAATGCATGCTCAATTGGGTTGAGATCAGGTGACTGACTTGGCCATTCAAGAATATTCCACTTCTTTGCTTTAATAAACTCCTGGGTTGCTTTGGCTTTATGTTTTGGGTCATTGTTCATCTGTAGTATGAAATGACAACCAATCAGTTTGGCTGCATTTGGCTGGATCTGAGCACACAGTATGGCTCTGAATACATCAGAATTCATTCGGCTGCTTCTGTCCTGTGTCACATCATCAATAAACACTAGTGACCCAGTGCCACTGGCAGCCATGCATGCCCAAGCCATCACACTGCCTCCGCCGTGTTTTACAGATGATGTGATATGCTTTGGATCATGAGCTGTACCACGCCTTCGCCATACTTTTCTCTTTCCATCATTGTGGTAGAGGTTGATCTTGGTTTCATCTGTCCAAAGAATGTTCTTCCAGAACTGTGCTGGCTTTTTTAGATGTTTTTTAGCAAAGTCCAGTCTAGCCTTTTTATTCTTGATGCTTATGAGTGGCTTGCACTGTGCAGTGAACCCTCTGTATTTACTTTCATGCAGTCTTCTCTTTATGGTAGATTTGGATATTGATATGCCTACCTCCTGGAGAGTGTTGTTCACTTGGTTGGCTGTTGTGAAGGGGTTTCTCTTCACCATGGAGATTATTCTGCGATCATCCACCACTGTTGTCTTCCGTGGGCGCCCAGGTCTTTTTGCATTGATGAGTTCACCAGTGCTTTCTTTCTTTCTCAGGATGTACCAAACTGTAGATTTTGCCACTCCTAATATTGTAGCAATTTCTCGGATGGGTTTTTTTGTTTTTGCAGCTTAAGGATGGCTTGTTTCACCTGCATGGAGAGCTCCTTTGACCGCATGTTTACTTCACAGCAAAACCTTCCAAATGCAAGCACCACACCTCAAATCAACTCCAGGCCTTTTATCTGCTTAATTGAGAATGACATAATGAAGAGATTGCCCACACCTGTCCATGAAATAGCCTTGGAGTCAATTGTCCAATTACTTTTGGTCCCTTTAAAAACAGGGTGGCACATGTTAAGGAGCTGAAACTCCTAAACCCTTCATCCAATTTTAATGTGGATACCCTCAAATGAAAGCTGAAAGTCTGAACTTCAACTGCATCCGAATTGTTTTGTTTAAAATTCATTGTGGTAATGTCTAGAACCAAAATTAGAAAAATGTTGTCTCTGTCCAAATATATATGGACCTAACTGTATATACTGTGTAGGCACACTATATATTGTGTACACACATTATATACTGTGTACACACACTATATATGTACACTGTGTACTCACTATATATATATACATACACAAACACACTGTATATGTGTATATATATATATACACACACAGTATATATACTGTGTACACACATGCTCTCTATACTATGTGTACACATTATATACTGTGTACACACACTATATATATATATATATATACACGCACACACATACACACACTGTATATGTATATATATATGAACAAAGTATATATACTGTGTACACACATGCTCTATATACTGTATGTAAACAGATTATATACTATGTACACACACTATATACACACACACTGTGCATATAGATCTACTGTGTACACACTATACTGTATACACACAATATTCTGTGTACAGACAGATTATGTACTATGTATACACACTTTATATACTGTGTGCACACACTATATGCTGTGTATACACACACACTATATACTGTGTATACACACACTATAGATTGTGTACACTTAGGCTGTGTGCCCACGATGCGTTTCTTAAGCGTTTCCGCAGTGGCAATTACGCTGCGGAAATGCTTAAAAACGCTTGGTAGAAGGTCTGCAATGTTCCCCAATAATAATCCGCATGTGCTGTGCACATGCTGCGGAAATTTAGGCTACGGATTATCATTGCAGAAAAATCTGTAGCATTACCAATAATTTTTGCGGAAGCGCTGCGTTTTCACCGTCATTGACTTGCATTGAATCACTTAATATCCGCATGAGTACACTTGCACATGTGGATATTCTGCGATTCAATGTGCGGATGGTACCCGGGTTTGGAGAAGAGGAGACTCTCCTCCGGACCCGGGTACCATAATACCTGTAAAAAAAAAAGAATTTAAAACTTTAAAAAAAAATTTTTTTAACTATTAACATGGTCACACTATATAAATCCATGCCGGTTGCATGGATTTATATAGTGTGACCAAGTTGTCTAGCACTTTCCAAGTGGTGTTCAAAATCACTTGGAAAAGCGCTTGACAACCCGCATGTGAAATCGCATGTGCAAAACGCGTGACATCCGCTTGTCCCTGGCAGAAAAAACTTATGTACAATCCTCATGCATTTTTTCTGCCAGGGAGATGCAGAAACGCTCAGGAAAAATCCAGAGCATTTCTGCATTGTGGGCACATAGCCTTATACACACTATATACTGTGTATACTTACACACTGTATACTCTGTACACACACTATATATAGTGTATATACATATGTTATCGTTTACTAGAATACAGCACAGTCTTACAGCTTTTAATGTTAGCTACATCTATGTATGAATATATATATATATAGATATAGATATATATATATATATATTTTTTATTTTTATTTATTTATTTTTTTTCACTTGCCTGTGGAGCCTCAGTATGTAGTGGTGCATATGTTGGAAAATAAAGGTGAGAACAGAAACAAATGGTCTTTATTAAGGCTCTGGATCTTTTTATGTGGAATTATATACTTAGCAAAAAAGTGTGAAACTACTGAAAATATGTCTTATATTCTAGGTTCTTCAAAGTAGCCACTTTTTGCTTTGATGACTGCTTTGCACACTCTTGGCATTCTCTTGATGAGCTTCAAGAGGTGGTCACCGGAAATGGTCTTCCAACAATCTTGGAGTTCCCAGAGATGCTTAGCACTTGTTGGCCCTTTTGCCTTCACTCTGCGGTCCAGCTCACCCCAAACCATCTCGATTGGGTTCAGGTCTGGTGACTGTGGAGGCCAGGTCATCTGGAGTAGCACCCCATCACTCTCCTTCTTGGTCAAATAGCCCTTACACAGCCTGGAGGTGTGTTTGGGGTCATTGTCTTGTTGAAAAATAAATGATGGTCCAACTAAACGCAAACCGGATGGAATAGCATGCCGCTGCAAGATTCTGTGGTAGCCATGCTGGTTCAGTATGCCTTCAATTTTGAATAAATCCCCAACAGTGTCACCAGCAAAGCACCCCCACACCATCACACCTCCTCCTCCATGCTTCACGGTGGGAACCAGGCATGTAGAGTCCATCCGTTCACCTTTTCTGCGTCACACAAAGACACGGTGGTTGGAACCAAAGATCTCAAATTTGGACTCATCAGACCAAAGCACAGATTTCTACTGGTCTAATGTCCATTCCTTGTGTTCTTTAGCCCAAACAAGTCTCTTCTGCTTGTTGCCTGTCCTTAGCAGGCAACAAGCTTAGGTGCTAAGCCAGATGACCTGGCCTCCACAGTCACCAGACCTGAACCCAATCGAGATGGTTTGGGGTGAGCTGGACCGTAGAGTGAAGGCAAAAGGGCCAACAAGAGCTAAGCATCTCTGGGAACTCCTTCAAGATTGTTGGAAGACCATTTCCGGTGACTACCTCTTGAAGCTCATCAAGAGAATGCCAAGAGTGTGCAAAGCAGTCATCAAAGCAAAAGGTGGCTACTTTGAAGAACCTAGAATATAAGACATATTTTCAGTTGTTTCACACTTTTTTGATAAGTATATAATTCCACATGTGTTAATTCATAGGTTTGATGCCTTCAGTGTGAATGTACAATTTTCATAGTCATGAAAATACAGAAAAATCTTTAAATGAGAAGGTGTGTCCAAACTTTTGGTCTGTACTGTATATATATATATATATATATATATATATATATATATATATATATATATATATATACTGCAGCGCATAGATACGTTTTTTTAATAAAAAGATCCAGAGCCTTAATAAAGACCATTTGTATCTGCTAATAACAGGTTGTACAAAGAACCAAAATGACCTATTTGATACAGTATAGCAATCCTGCTCCAGGATGGTATCATTACATCTTTGTATATATTGAATTAAGCAGCACCAGTGTCACGCTGAGCTTAGGTACTGATGCCAAAAGTGTCTGCAGCATATCGAGCACTTTGAAACACTCACACAATATTGCCAAGCATTATACTCTGTTTGTGCTCTTTGCATGTTGCAGACAAAACAAAGGTATAGAAAGGAAAATCTCATTTCTGGTGAAGTGCTGCTTAAACTTGCTATTCATTTGGCTTATGGATAGCAGATAAAACTAATTACTGCAATGCAGATGGTACTACTTAAAGGTCACCCTTCCATTTTTATTTATTTTGTTGTGTTTCACAAGAGCTGGAGATTATGTTGTTTTACACTGTTGAATATTCTGGCTCCTCTATTGGTACGGAAAGAAAAGAACAATAGGGTTAATGGAAGCGAAACCCTCCATGTAGCCCGAATTTTGCTGCGAGATTGCTGAGTTTTTGTTGGCATGTTTCACTGCACTTTACAATGTCCTGAGCACACAGAGAACGGGCATAGATGAACGCTATCCATATGGGAAAGCAGGTGTTCTCAACTCCAAGTGTTTGGTTAGTAAGAGAAGGATGCTAGTGTTTGATTTGCATGAATCATTGCTGTATTATTGTACTGTAGAACAGATTATGTCCACAAAGACCTTCCTTGATCTGAAGCGATGACATCATTCTGTTCATGGTCACTGTACAGGGGTCATTGCCTTGATTTGCAGGTTCTCAAAGCAGATTCTTGATATATTTGCTCTTTTGTCTCTCGTATCACCATTTTTCAGTAGCAACTTGATTTGATGTCAATGTAGAAAGCAACTATAATTGCTAATGAGATGGCTGGAACTGACACAGCATTGAGAGATCAGAGCTCAGATACAGCGGGAAGCAGTGACCCGTCAATTTGGTTAATATGACCAAGGTACAGTTGCATGGGACATTGAAAGTGTCGTATATGACTGAAGAACATATCATATATGACTGAACACAAATTGGTCCACAATTGTGGAAAGCAAAATTTAGTAAGCAGAGAAGTAAAATCTTACCAGCTTTGCACACAATGGGGTGACTTACATCTGTAAGTATTCTGGCTGACCCCTTACGGATCTGGTGATTTTTCATTTATACAATTTCTCTTTTTCCTCCTCTTCTCAGAGCCATAACAATTTAACTTTTTGGCAACATAGCCACATGAGGGCTTTTTTTTTTTTTTTTTGTGGGCTAAGTTGTACTTTTGAAAGACGCCATTCATTTTAGCATATAATATACTGAAAAACAAGAAAAATATTCCAAGTCTTGTAAAATGTTGACGGGCTTTGATTGTACAGCATTGTTGGTGCGGTAAAAATGACCTGTCAACGTGATTCTTTGGGTCAGTACAATGACTGTGATACCAACTTATAAGATTTTTTTTTCATATTTTAGCAGTTATATATTATTTTAGAACTTTAAAAAACAGAAATTTGAGTAACCATTTTCCCAGACCCATTACTTTTTTATATCAATGGACTTGTATGAGGGTTTCTTTTTGCATGTCTAGTGGTAGTTTTTATAGATTCCATCTTGATGTACTTACATAGTTTTGATCAATTTTTATTATCTTTTTTTTATTGGGGAAGGGTAAGTGCGACAATTATAAATCTATGATCACCTGAGTCTATGGTATTGCAGTGTATTGTGAAATTTACATTTTTCTATTAAGACCACCCCCAGGCTGGACTACACAACATTTTTAATATGGTGAACACTGTGGCTTTCAGTAGACCCCCTGCTGTCATGTCAACCAATTGGCACCAGTGATCACATTTCATGGGTTGCTAATAGCTTTCAGACATGACAGTCTCCATTTTGATAGTCTTTTAAATGCTGCAGTCACATTTGACATCAGCTACTGTCGGGTGCTGACTATGCAACAAAGCCGATGCCTGCGCTGCATAGAGTAGGCTCAGCTCCAGAGCCTGCTCCTTATAATGTCTGTGTACAGCGGTCTTTGTCAATGGGTTAATTTGTGCTAAGGAACTGCCTTTCATGCTTTGCACAACATGTATTATCGTACAGTTATATGAAAAAGTTTGGGCACCCCTATTAATCTTAAGCTTAATGTTTTATAAAAATTGGTGTTTTTGCAACAGCTATTTCAGTTTGATATATGTAATAACTGTTGGACACAGTAATGTTTCTGCCTTGAAATGAGGTTTATTGTACTAACAGAAAATGTGCAATCTGCATTCAAACAAAATTTGACAGGTGCATAAGTATGGGCACCTCACCAGAAAAGTGACATTAATATTTAGTAGATCCTCCTTTTGCAAAAATAACAGCCTCTAGTCGCTTCCTGTAGCTTTTAATGAGTTCCTGGATCCTGGATGAAGGTATTTTTGACCATTCCTCTTTACAAAACAATTCTAGTTCAGTTAAGTTTGATGGTCGCCGAGCATGGACAGCCCTCTTCAAATGATCCCACAGATGTTCAATGATATTCAGGTCTGGGGACTGGGATGGCCATTCCAGAACATTGTAATTGTTCCTCTGCATGAATGCCTGAGTAGATTTGGAGCGGTGTTTTGGATCATTGTCTTGCTGAAAGATCCATCCCCTGCGTAACTTCAACTTTATCACTGATTCTTGAACATTATTGTCAAGAATCTGCTGATACTGAGAGGAATCCATGCGTCCCTCAACTTTAACAAGATTCCCGATGCCGGCATTGGCCACACAGCCCCAAAGCATGATGGAACTTCCACCAAATTTTACTGTGGGTAGCAAGTGTTTTTCTTGGAATGCTGTGTTTTTTTGCCGCCATGCATAACGCCTTTTTGTATGACCAAACAACTCAATCTTGGTTTCATCAGTCCACAGGACCGTCTTCCAAAAAGAAATTGGCTTCTCCAAATGTGCTTTTGCATACCTCAGCCGACTCTGTTTGTGGCGTGCTTGCAGAAACGGCTTCTTTCGCATCACTCTCCCATACTGCTTCTCCTTGTGCAAAGTGCGTTGTATAGTTGACCGATGCACAGTGACACCATCTGCAGCAAGTTGATGCTGCAGCTCTCTGGAGGTGGTCTGAGGATTGCCCTTGACTGATCTCACCATTCTTCTTCTCTGCCTTTCTGATATTTTTTTTGGCCTGCCACTTCTGGCCTTAACAAGAACTGTCCCTGTGTTCTTCCATTTCCTTACTATGTTCCTCACAGTGGAAACTGACAGGTTAAATCTCTGAGACAGCTTTTTGTATCCTTCCCCTGAACAACTATGTTGAATAATCTTTGTTTTCAGATCATTTGACAGTTGTTTTCAGGAGCCCATGATGCCACTCTTCAGAGGAGATTCAAACAGGAGAACAACTTGCAAGTGGCCACTTTAAGTAGCTTTTCTCATGATTGCATACACCTGGCTATGAAGTTCAAAGCTCAATGAGGTTAAAAAACCCAAAAAAGTGCTTTAGTAAGTCAGTAAAAAGTAGGTAGGAGTATTTAAAACAAGAAAATGATAAGGGTGCCCATACTTATGCACCTGACAAATTTTGTTTGAATGCAGATTGCACATTTTCTGTTAGTACAATAAACCTCATTTCAAGGCAGAAACATTACTGTGTCCAACAGTTATTACATATATCAAACTGAAATAGCTGTTGCAAAAACACCAATTTTTATAAAACATTAAGCTTAAGATTAATAGGGGTGCCCAAACTTTTTCATATAACTGTATTTTGTGGGTTATAAAATGCACCGGATTATAAGATGCACCCCAAATTTTGGGGTGGAAAATCGGAAAAATGTTTTTTTAAATAAACTGGTGTGCCTTATAATCCGTTTTACCTGAGGGGCGGAGGCTGTGGAGTGGAGGTCACAGGAGTCAGGGTCACTGCTTCAAGAGGTTGGTGCGACTGCGGCAGGAGTGGGGAGATACTGTGGGTCCCGTCCTCTCAAAAGGGTCACTGGGCTTAGGCAAAATTGTCTCCCAAGATCTGAATCTGTGCATGCTCCGGCAGCCATTTTCCCGAAGCCCACCACAGGGCTATGTACGGGAGAGGGAATCTCCGCTCACTGCCAAATTATTTTAAGAGGACGGGGTTTGCAGCATCGCTCCCACTCCTGCCGCAGCCGCCACCAACCCTCCTGTATCTGTGACCCCGCTCCACCGATGCTGCTCCCCAGGTAAAATATTGCACCGTTGTATTATGAGACGCACCCCCTTTTTCCTCCCAAATATGGTATGTGTTTTAAACACATTGCAGACACATTTTCAACAGGTTCGAGAGTGGCCTTTTGGAAAATGGACTGAGAAAGAGACGTGGCCTCATTTGTGACCTTTTATTGCCGATATTGGGTCAAAAATTGTCAGAACTTTGTTGTGCACAGTAAGCCACTTACCAAATGTTATGAACTTAGACAAGCCAAGTCTAAATATGTGCCAAAATGTATTAATAAAATACCTGTATGTACAGGACTCATGATGATGATAAAACATCTTCATTTCATAGTTAAAATGTAGACTATTATGTAAAAAAGGGACCTCATGGTGCTTCCTGAAAACAGTCACTCTACAAGACTACAAGCCTTTTTATTTCCTGTTAAATTGCAAACTATTATTGTCCACCATTGTAAAGCCATGGTCCCATGTAGCGTAAATGATGTTTTTTTCGGTTTGATGCATTTTTAGTCCAATCAAAGTGGCTGTGATTTCATGAAAACTCATATCCAATGTACCTCTAAAGATGCTGCTGAACGGTGTGTTTTGGTGTGTTTTTTCTTTGTACGCTTTTATGGCGAGGCTGAAAAAATGCACGTAAAAAGTTCAGTTGCGTTTTTGAGTACAAAATCAAAGTTTTTCTGTATTAAAAAAAATGATGCTTCAAATTTGCATCAAAAAGGCATAAAATAAAAGGGAAGAAAAAGCTAAGCATTTATAATAGATGTGAACATGGCCAAAAGTCCATTTACCCAGCAGCAGCAGCACTGAATGAAGGTTGATCAGCTATTTGTTTGCTGATCAGCAGTAGTTTGAAAGGACCACATTTCAGATGGGCACTGAATGTAATAGATTGTTCAGTGGGCAATGGCTGCCTTTGTTCTCGGCAGGACAGGGCCTTTTTAAACAGGACAATGTGCTGGCGAGAGTGATGATCTTTTGTGCAAGCCAAAATATAATTTCCTCTGACGAATGAAGCTTGTTTATTGAGTGATCGGCAGCATGTTTGGGCTACAGGATTATCGTGAAACGAGCATTCACCAGAAATTCTGATTCTCGATAATCATGCAGTATTAATTGGCCTATTTTGGGGACACAAAGATAGTGTCCAGCTTAATCTGTGTGTATGGCCATCTTTACATGGGGATAATAGACCATGGGGTCACTTTTGTGTGGAATCTACCTATAACCTTAATGCAGATGTTGGCTATAGTTTTGATGTGACAAGTTTTGTTCATCAAACTAACCTTCTCCACATAAGGAGCATAAATAAGTAGCATTTTTTATTTTATTAAAACCACACCCACATGAATCCAGCCTTTGCCAGCAGCCGAATGTTTGCAGCTAGGCTCCATTTATAAAAGTAGATAGATGAATCGATAATTCTATGCATTCAATGTAAAAAGGTGATCCAGCGCTTGTTGGTATTGTGAATAATCGTTAGTGTAAACATGAAAATGATTGATGGACGCTCTGACGTCGTGGTATGTAAACATGAATCGTTTGATCATTAGCCAACAAGTGATATACTGTAACTATATACGCGTAAAATATAAGTATGTACCTAAAATTGACTATTCAGATGATAACATGCATCGATGCTCATCAGTAATCACTATTAGGTCTCTTCAGACATCATATTGGCTAACACTAATAATATTTGCTCACAAGGACAATATGATGTTTTTTACACACAAAGAGGAAGCTTTATTAATAAAGCCATGAAAACCATAATTTTATTTATGGAAAATATTACACTATTAGTAAGTTTGCCATATATAACAACTTTTTTTAGCCGTATCCCTTTTTCTAGACACTTTTTGAAACTGTCCAGAAAGGTGTAAAAACAGTTTAAAACACTTAATTCATTTTCATAAGGAATTGCTCACATATGTTACAATTTTCTAATAGTATTGTTAGGCTATGTTCCCAAGATTAACTCTTTGTGAGTTTTTGACGCTGCAGCTTTTCTGCACCTATTATTTAAATTAGGTTACTTGCGGTCTTTTATTGCATTTTTGAGTGTGTTTTTATAACATGTGTTTTGACTCTGCAGTTTTTGTCTCTTTTTGGTGTGTCATGCTTTAAATAAAGCTGCTTTGTTTTTGACACTTCCTGGTATTTGGCTTTCACAAAACTTTATTGATATAGTCATGTGTGGATTCCGCCATGGAAAGCATGTGCAAGTCCATGGGGAAAATCCGTACAGAAAACTCCACATACCCGCAAGAGAAATTGCTGTGCTGCAGATTCGTAACACGCACCACAGGTCACTTTACGCTGAGTTAAAAGAAGCACAGTGGGCAGGAGATTTCTATAAATTCCATCCACTTTGCTGGAACTGTAAGATGCTGCATTTTTGATGCAGCAAAATCGTGGATACGTAGCCTTAGTGGAATCTCAATTCTGAGATTTTGCCGCAGCTTGCTAATTTTTCAACTACAGACACCAACAGACTCAAAACTGCATTCTTCTGTAAGGTGCCCCAGCGAGGTAGTCGTGGATGAGCTGTAGCCCATATTCGTTCTGGCACCCTACAGACAAAGTATGTCCTCTCTCTGATCTGCTGCAGTGTATGTGGTGTTTCCCACTTACTTCAGACCAGCTGGTCACTTCTGTCTCCAGGCATTTCTCTTTTGTAACCAGGGCAGCAATGAATTCAAAGGACACAAAGTTAATAACCATAGCTGAGACTTTACTTGGCGAATAGGAATATGTATAATATTTACAGGCAAATATAATGGATAAGGTCCAAAGGGTTGTCATCTTTCCCACTGGTTCTTGACACAACTTCAGCCCTGGTTCCTAATTTAGGTGAAGCATCTCTGTTGCCTTATTCTCTAGCCCTAGAGAATCTTTCTCACCAATGACAGTATGTCTGGATCCCAGCTCTCCCCATGTCCTAGGCTTGTGTCTTGACTTCTTCTGCAGCCTGCAGACAGAATGTGCCCCCAGATCCTCAAGGACTCTCTTGAGTTTGCCAGGCCAGCTAAGGGGACTCTCGTGGAAGGATTCTTCTCCTTGGTGATCCACTGTCTGAGATATGGGGCCCACATGTGCCCTAGCAGCCAATATACCGAGGTTGCCTGTCATGTCCCAAGTACTATATCTCACTAACTCACAACTTCCTGATACTGGAAACTAACCAGAGGTTTCCTAAAGTGCCCACCCTCTATGGGCTGTCTTCAAACACAGCTAACTCCTTCACTGTCCTAAATGCCTGCAATGCTACTGGCAAACTTAATCTGCCTTCTGCATGCTAGACAGTGGCATCTTGTGACTGGTTACCAATACTACAGCCCACAAGGAAACATATTAAGAATAGAGCATTTATTCACATCCTGTGCTCAACCATAGCACTGGGTTCCCCGTCCCTCTACTGGGCTGTATTATTTACAATTGTATTATCATTGTAAAAAGAAATTCATAAAAATTATAATCAACCCAAACTTCATATTTTCCATAGAGGTTACTCCGGAATACAGGTGTAAATACATTGATAAATCTGCTCCAATGTATCTGCTAATAGATTCACATGATTACAGTGGTAAATGTTACCTTTTCTTCAGTCATAAATGTGTGGCTAAAAATGTAACTGAAGGGAGACCTTTGTTAAAGGAAATTTCACTCCCCAAAACTATTTCAATGCGTATGTAGCAAGTCCAGCAATACTTTTTCATGGCAAGTCCATTCCTCTGTTACTGAGAAATCAGCATTTGAATTGATATGTAAATGAGGCTGTAGACCTGAAGCCTCTGTCACTCCAGCTCTATTCCCCACCCAGCACCGCTGCCTCCTGCTTTACTTACAGCCCCTGTGCTGCATGACTTCAGGCAAAGGAGTCATCAGTCAAGAAGAAGGAGGTAGTGCTGGATGGTGCATAGTGCTTAATATATTCTTTAATTGGAAAGCAAAATATATACAGTTCTTCTATAGAACTTAGAGATTTTCCAATCACGACTTTGAGAAACAAAACATGTTTTTCAGATTTTTTTTTAACCCTGGCCCTTTCTCTAGATTGGAAACATTAAAGACAAAATCTAAAAAAGAAGTTGATTTAAATGAGCAACAAATTTTACAGAGACGACAGCATAAGATAAAAAGTGAGTTACATGTGGGAAATGTGATATTTCGTGGCCAGTACTGTAACACGAGCTTTAAGAGATAAAATAGTATCGCTCTTCCATATCTAAGATTTTTTTTTTTTAATAATATGAAAATATATTTATATTTACAGGAGTTGTACCTTTTCAGTACATGTTAGTCCTTGGCTGTAAGTTGTTATAAAGAAACAAATTTCTGTACTCCCCTTCCCCAGGTCCAACGGCAAGTCTCTGCTGCTGCTTCCAGTGTCTGGCACTGACTGTGGCACTGACATCACGTCTGCCTCTAATCGGTGTCGGTGAGCTCAACTCCGCTGCTCTGACTGAGGCATACCATCTACACTGGCAGAGTCACTGAGCTCATTGATTGGCTGCCTCACTCTCAACGATAGGTTAGTGCCGCAGCCAGAACCAGACACTGTGAGCGGTGCCTGAGAATCAGCGCTGAACCCAGCAAAGGTGAGTAAAGAGCATAATGATAGTTTAGAATAAACTGCAGCTGGAGATGAAGATTTTCTGGCAACTTGACATTGTGACATTTTCTTTCTTGATCATGAAAATGACAAGTGTAGGTTGACCTAAAACCACTATTTTAATAAGCACCACTGGCTAATAAAAAAGTACTCAACCCCTCCACGTTGCAAAGTCATCTCTTTTAAACGTCTGTTCCATCCTTGCAATGATACATTATTATTTAAAATGATATATTGCTTAAATCAGGTATGCATTTTAAATATATATATATATATATATATATATATATTACTTTTTTGCTCATATTTTTGCACTTTTCACATTTTCAACTATTACTTCCTGTTCTTCACATGAACATTATAAGTAATAGACTGAGTCATGCCCTATTTGTTTGAATTGCAGCTTTATCTGAGCAGGTTCTAATCTGGTAAGAGGTCATTGTGAAGGTACAGGGAGAAGGTGAGCTGTGACATCACCTATTGTGACTGGTAGATCCTTTATTATCTACAGTATGTAGAAGAGTTATCTTTTATTGTAATTAGTCTGTGAAGACAATGACACTGCTGAAAAGTCATTTGTACAAAACAGGAAGTATGAGTCTAGTATAAGGCCCCTTCTTTCAACAGCCATAACTTTTTTTTTGCAGGTTAAGTTATACTTTTTAATGACTCCATCCATTTTATCATGTGATGCATTGGAAAGTGCAGATAAATAGTGAAAAAAAAGTGCTATTCCGCCATTATTTTTTTGCTTTAGTTTTAAAGCATTCATTATACAGTAAAAATTATACAGGAAAAATGAGCTGCCAATATGATTCTCCTGGTAAGTATGATATCAAACATGCATAGTATTTTTTATTTATTTATATAAGTGATAAAAAAAATTGGAAATCTGTATAAAAAAATGGTTTGTGTTACAATTTTCTGAGACTGGGGTGGTGGTGGGAATGGGGCAATGCTGCAGGCCCCATCATCAAAAGAAGTTGGCGGTGAGCAGAGGTCCCCTCTCCCATACATAGCCCTGTGGTGGGCTTCGGGAAAATGGCTGTTGTCTCTCGAGGTCTCAATCTGAACATGCATTTTCCCAAAGCCCACCGCAGGGCTATGTACAGTAGAGGGGACCTTCGCTCACCACCGACTTCTTCTGAGAGGACTTCTGCTGCAGCCGCCGCCACCAGCCTCCTGAATCTGTGACCCCACTCCACCGAAGCCACTCCCCAGGTAAAATACCGTACCATCGCATTATAAGACGCTCCTCCTTTTTCCTCTCAAATTTGGGGGAAAAAAAGTGCGTCTTATAAGCCAAAAACTACGGTAATTTTATATTTTGATAGACCGTACTTTTACGGATGTGTAGATACTACATAGGGTGGGGGCTGATTTGAACTTTTATATATTTTTTTGTATTTTTGAAAACATTTTTTTTTACTTTTCAGTGTATTTTGCAGTTTCTAGACTTGAATCTGCAGTTGTCTGATAGCTTGTACTGTATACTGTATAGAAATACCATAGTATTGCTTTATATAGCAAACATCACGGTCTCCTATGAATGTCAGTCATGAGCTAGCTTTCATAGGAGTACCACCATGACAGGCATCAAGGTCTTAAGCAGACCGCTGGCAGTCATAGCAACTCATCGGCACCAGGGACAGTTACAACAGCGCAGCCCCATCCTGAGGCTGTGTGCTGTAGATTCCAGAGATTTACAGCGGCATTTAAAAGGTTATCAGCTGTGGGCGGAGCTCCACGACACTCGCGGCTGTTAGAGGCAGATGATGGCTGAATAACATAGCTATCATCAGCCGGAAAAGATGCAGGGTCGGCTCCTGAGCCGCATGAAAGACAGGGAGCCGATCGATAAGGGGTTAAACAATAAGTCATTTTCTAATTACATAGTCCCTTAAGGGCCCATTTCTATATTCTATGTTTTACTTATATTCAATATATTCCATTTATTACATTACATAGTACAGAGGTAATATTGTAATTGGATGTTGAATTCTATTTACCCCTAAGGGTGATTTCATATTGCGCTTTGTCACACGTTTGTTGGTCCCGTCGGAGTTTACTTCCGAACCCCCCCACAAAACGAGGTTCGGATGTAAACCGACCAACAACTGTGTGACAAAATGCAATGTGAAAGCCCCTTTAAACTTTTCAATACTGTGCAACAGGTAAATCAGAAGTGACAAAAACACTTTTCACATTGGTTTATTACAATTTTCTTGTGGCTGCCATATTTCACCTTTAAATTTGCCACCATATTGGTTGGTATATTTTTGCCATAGTTTTTCAACAATTGGTAAAAACCTGTAATTTTCTCAGTATGGACTGTAATAGTGAAGTCACGTCCTTTCTCAGTGTCTAAATACAGATGCATCCTGGTTGCTAGTAGAATCTAAAAATGTAAAGTATTACTGCCAGTAATATGTATAAAGTATTTCCATAATTATGTACATTTTCTGGTTGATTCGGGGCCTATTTTCCCGAAGGGTTTAACATGGATTTGTTCTACACTTTTAAAACAAAATGGGACTCACCTAACAATGTTTAATGTCTTCTATCAGGTCTCCTCCATAACGTTCTCATGTTTAGAGCCACAGTGTGGCACCCATAGAAGTCTATGGGAGAAGGTACAACACTGTTATGCCTCCATTTATATATGAAGACTTATGGAAGTTTTCCTTTCAGATTTAGACACAGTTTGTGCAATGCTTCATCATACGCCTAACTGCACCGCTTTCGAAGAACACCTCTTTTCTATGGTCTCATACAGGGAGCCTATCCTGCATGCGGCTATGCAGGCTCTGTACAATATTTTAAGTCTCTTTATAAAGTACAGTGCTAACAAGGTTTGCAGGAGTCAAAGAAATGAAAAGAAGATCTGATGGTGAGTGGAAGGTAATGCATTGTACAGTTATACTTATTCTCCAAGGCTGAGAATCTGATTAGTGTGAAGTGGTATGTCAGTACCTTGACAACAAGCATTTGTAAAGATGTACGGTCAAAGGCACATTATTATGACTCACTACCTTAATATAGAGTTGCTTAGATATCTACTGTATTAAGTAATAAGTGTAAATATGATGTCTGATCTTTTCTTCTCAGCAGACGGTGGAAACTGCTGTCCTGAAGTCTAGTGTATGTCAAAACACTTGTCAGATACTGTACAGAATCAAAGATCCCGCACTTGGATACGTGTTTGTATTCCTACCAGAAACTGCTCCACTTAGTGTCTTTTTACCCATAATACCAATTGTGTATCCAGTAAGATTATAGCTTTTGTTCTTCAGCTTGACAATGTGGAATTTGAACATTTTTTTGTGCTATTTTGTAAGTAAGATGCTCATAAACTCTTCATGTAGACTTCATTTTCATCGGGGATAGCATCACATATGTTTAGTGTCACTAGTATACGTGTATGGCTTGTGTGGTTTGTTTAGTTCTTCCTCATATTTTGTATTTATTAAGTTATTTCAGTTACAAGCCCACCCCACCAAGGACATCATCTGCAAGAAGTTTGTATGTTCTCCCCATGTTTGTGTGGGTTTCCTCTTGGTTCTCCAGTTTCCTCCCACGCTCCAAAGACATACTGATAGGGAATGTAGATTGTGAGCCCCAATGGGGACAGCAAAGATAATGTCTGTAAAGTGCTGTGGAATTAATGGCGCTATATAAGGGAGTAAAATAAATAAATATAACTGTATTGGCAGACCTCTGAGCGGATTATATTGCTTATTCATGTTATTCTTACGCTTCCTCCTGTTCTGGTTGTCATGTATTTTACTATAGAAATCACTATTTCCCTCTTTCAGCCAAAGTTATGTCTCCATCTTTTCCCCTCTCAGTTTTTTCTTACTGCCTCACCTCATGCGAGATGACAACATATTCTCTCATTAATATCCTGTCACTCAGAATTGTCCTATATTTTAATAGGACAGTTTGTCCAATCACACCATTTTATCTCTACTCCTAAGATGTTTTGATGCCAGGGAAGTATCTCACACACCGTGGCTACTAATGGCCGAATCTCAGCCTGGTTTGCAGCTAAAGAAATGATTCAGAGCTCAGGATTAACATGAGACCAGAATTGCTGCTATAATCGTAACCCAGTCCAAAATATGAGGAGATAAAATGAGAGCTCCAGGTACGCAGCAGGTCACAAACCCATCTCTCACTTTAAGGGTAGGTGCCAACCGTATGTTCTCCATCCAAGAAAAACGGTCCAATTATGCCAATCACACTCTTATCAGAGAAGGGTCTGTTTTTCTTGGATGTGGAGAATTGAAAGAAAAAAGTTTCTCCATCTTCTCCATTCAGTCTGTCTATGAAAATTGGACCACACTCTGATGTCATCCAAGTGCAGTCCAATATTTTCCACGGACCCATAGACATGAATGGTTCGAGTGCCATCCTATCAGAGGCAAATCGTGCACGCTGCAGTCTTTTTCTTTGGACCACCTTTGTTAAACTTTTATTTTAAGGAGGTGTAGTGTATTTAATTTTATGTTTGGGTCACACTTTTAGCCACTAATATCACTTTTTATGCATTTTTTTAAATAAAAAAATGTAACTTTGACACAAAATTGCATGAACGTGCCTGTATGTATAAAACGCTGAGTAGCATTTAGACACTATGTCAGGTGTCTTCCTTCAGAAAACATCTAATATGAATTTTATAATTTGTAATTTAGTTTTTATTTTTAAAAGGGTTAATTTTATGATTCGTCATGTTGCTACTCTCCCCTGCTTGAGTTTCCTTCCGATGTTTGCTGATAGACAAACGCATTGGGACAATCATACTCTCTGCTACAGTGATATTATACATTTATACAGCCATTCCTTTACCATTTCAACTATATTTAGTTTAAAGACAATTTCTACGTATCGGACAACCCCCTTCTCAATCACCTCTAGTGTTGGCGCCGTTCCAGCGGTGTCATCACTGGCTCTCCCGAGGCTCTCGTGACTTTGTCACGCAATCCCCGAGGCCAATCAGCAATCGCTTTACTCTCCCTTCCTTTCTGACAAATCAGACATTGGAGGAATAGAGGTCAGCTGAAGCTCTCACTTTCTCTGGATGTCCATTAAGTCTGAAGGAGGTGACAGTGAAGTGGCAGCTGATTGGAATGCAGGCACATTGTTAAGTCATGCGAATTCGGGAGAGCCAGTGCCGACACCGTTGGAATGGCACCAGTTCCAGAGGTGAGTATAGGTGTTATCATTTTACCTAGAGAAAACATAGTGATTGAGAAGAGGCTGTCAGAGTAGCGGACAACCCCATTAACCTATTTCCATAGTTTTTTTTTATCCCACCCTCTTACCAACCAAGTGATATCAAAGAATAACTAGAATCAAAGAATAACTAGAATCCCTGAAGAAATAAACTTTTCATTGCTTTCCTGAATACACATACCACAAAGAACCTTGACATGTACAATATCATACCAAAACACTGCAGCCATCTGACAGTCTGATATCAGGCATGAGCTTGTGGGTCATGGTATTCCAAAACCAAGGGTGTTAGTATGGAGTTGAGACTCCTTTTGATGTTATAATCACTTCTTTGGAGAAACCCTTCCCAATTCTTGATATGTTTGTGGGAACATATAACCATTCTGTGAAAATATTCGTGGGGTCAGTCATTGCCTGTGACTCGAATCAAAGACAGACATGTGTCTGTGACTTTGTGCGGATACACAATATGCAAAAAAAACATGGACATGTGAACAGCTCAGTAGATTATAATGGGTACTTGTTCTACTGAATGTGAAAATTTGAGATATAATATGTACAGTATGTGATTCTTGGATGTCTAAATGAAGTCTAAAGAGTATTCCAGGAGTATATGAAATGGATTTCAAAGTTGACTTTTAAAGCGAAGTTGCTTCGACATTTATGGAAAAAATAATTGTGTGAACGTGCTTTAATATGGGGTGTAGCAATAGCATTTTTTGGCACATTTCCACTGCGAAAACGGCTCCAAAACTGCAGTAAAATTTGCCTCAAAATGCTGTGATCTAAGTAGGTAAAACATGGTAAAGAATTAACATTAAAAAAATGTGCACAATAGGTACCTTTTTACGTGTAGAAAAAGCTCAACATGGTGCTTTTTCTAACACATGGAAAAATGCAAGTGACGCGCCCCCTGGGCCGTGTGTGAGGGGAATACCCGGAGCCGGGTCTCTGTGTAATGCTGGGGGTTTGTAGTCTCCGTGGCGGCGACCCGGTCCCGTGGCTCAGGGTGGTCAAACCAGTGGCGGATCTGTTTACTTGGTTTTTAATGTTGAAATGTCCGACTATGCCACCCGTGGATTGCGGTCACTGAGAACCGCCGCTGCAGGGCAGACCGCTGAGGCTGATGTTGTGTGTGCAGCAGGGGGTAGTATAACCTCAGGGCAGTGAGTGCAGATGGTGGGGGTGATGGTGCGCGGGAGCAACAGTAATGACTCAGAGTCCAGTGATGCAGTCCAGGGTCTTTACTCACAGTTTTACACTCCAAGCCACTTCTGCAGGTAATGGCTGCCCACGTAGTACTGTGCTCACCAGGTGAGAGGCTCGGCCAACTCCCAGGTACCTTTGGAATGCTTTTCAGGACCCCCTTCGTGTGTCCTTTCTCTGGCCCGTCGTACCCCACAATTGACCACATTTCTGTCCAGCTGCCTCGGGCCTTGGCGGGCAAACATATGTTCCGTTTCCTTGGGTCCTATATGGTGCCTTCCTAACGGGTGTAGTGAGGGGCTGTGCACGTACAATGCCACGGCCTCCGGTTACTAGTTGAGGGTAGTTGCTCTCCTCCACTAGATGAGGGATCCAGTTCCCTTTCTTAGCCTGACCCCCCTACTCTGGTAGCGGCGGGCGTACGGTGGCGACTGGTCGGTCCGCACCCCTGGGGTCCCTTCACTCCACTCCTGGAGCCTCCTCCGTTCCTCTCCTTTCCTTTCTTCTCCTCCAGGCCCAGACCTTGAGACTTGGCCTGCCTGCGGAGCAGAGCCTGTGCAGAGCCCCTGCTCCCAGTCTCCTTCTCTCTCTGCTCTCTCCTCTCAGTCCTGGCAGGGCCTCACAGGCTAGGCCCTCCTCCGGAGCAGAACTCCACAGAGGCCCTGCTCTGTCACTTCTTCCCTCTGACTGAACTCTGTCTCTAAGGTGGCTCCCACCTTATATACTCCTACTTTTCAGTGCACCCAGAATCTACTCTCCCCACCCACACACTACCGGGTTCCCCCTTTCTAAGTGTTCCCTCCCCCCATTCCAGCCAGGGACAGGGACTGTTGTGCTCACTCTTGGGAGCATTGTTGCCTTGCCCCCTGGAAATGTGGTGTAGTGCATGTGGGTGTTAGGGTCCTGATCCACACTCCATCCTTACCTGGAAGTGAGATATCACACCTCTGGGTGAGATGCAATACCTCTGTAGCGACCGAACCCTCGGGGCGCTATACAAGCTATGCACTATAGGTGTGTGTTCTCATTCAAATGATTGGGAAGCTTGTTGCAAGCAGATTTGAAGCATTTTTTGTTACATGGATTTTGGTGCAGAATCCATGCCAAAAAATCATCAAAATCTCTGTGTGAACAAACCCTGAATATGATATACCCTACAATTACAGTATATACAATGTAGATTACCTCTTTCAGGCATAAAGTAGAGTGAATAGTAATATGTTTGCATAAAAGGGCTTGTCCATGGGGAAATTCCCAGCAAGCAGCTTGGCTTATCAGATCTGAACATTATGTATTTGAGCGGTTGTTACATAACAGTAAAATTGTGATTTGCATACTTGTGGTCACGTGCCGACTAGATTCTCATCCGCTTCTCTCACTGCTCTATTTCATATTTAATAGAACATTGAGAGAAGCAGATGAGGATCTGGTATGCAAATCACATACTTACGGCCAGGTTTTTGTCTTCTCTTTCATGCACTGGGTATTATCACAAGCAGAACATTCCCTTTACATGTGAATTCCATTTATATTTGCATGGCTTTTTGAATTTAGTTAAACTTTGACATGTAACGTCGCATACAAGATCCCACTGTGCGGAGGAAGGGGTTAATTGTGGAAGGATTTCATGGCAGGATGCGCTGCTTACACTGCTGTGATTGTGCAGGTTTTAAAAAATGCATTTAGTTCACCGTCCAGGTTATTGATAGCAAATGCATGCCCTGAGAAATGCCTCTTCATTGCATCATTTGCCATATGCTTCACGTGTCATCAGATTAACAAAATACATCAATCACAGTAGATGGCTGTTTCTTCATTTTTGGCAGCAATGTTACAGCGAAAAAAACACAGGTGTTTAATATAGAAGGACAGTAAAATCTGATAGCACTTGTCTTCTGAAAGAAAACCAGCATCTGTGGCCACTTTAATGCTGATGCCATCACAATGGAAGCTCAATAAATCATCAGGATGGTGTAACATTAGCGATAATTGAATATTTAAAGGGGACCTGCCCAAACCAAAAGCAGCATGGATCAGACAGTGACTGATTCCAGCTAGGTATGTTTTACTCTGAAATGCTGTGGTGTTTCAGCATAAACATACTTTGTAAACTCAGACGTGGACTATGGCCACAATTCGTTAAAGGTTTTTTTATTTTATCGGGGCCAAACATTTAGTTCAAGAAGAGGTTGTCCTAGTAGTGGACAACCCCTTTAAGACAAGCGTTGTTCATGCCAGTCTCATTGAAGGAAGGTGATGGCGTAAGAGACACCTGATTCATCAAGAGGAGAACACCACTTATTGAATCAGGCGCATTTTACAAGTGGTGTACGCCTCAGTGTCCGTGTGCCTCGCTTAGGCTGTGTGCCCACGAGGTGTTTTTTAAGCGTTTCCGCAGCGGCAGAAACGCTGCAGAAACGCTTAAAAAATCCATGGTAGAAGGCCTGCCATGTTCCCCAATGATAGTCCACATGTGCTGTACACATGCTGCGGAAATTTCCGCTGCGGATTGTCATTGCGGAAAAAACGCAGCACTACCAATTATTTTGCGGAAGCTCTGCGTTTTCGCCGCCATTGACTTGCATTGGAACGCATGGATTCCGCATCACTGTATATGTAGATGCGCATTCCATGCGTTCCAATGTGCGGATGGTACCCGGGTGTGGAGGACAGGAGACTCTCCTCTGGACACGGGTACCATAGAACCTGTGAAAAAAAGAATAAAATAAAAAATAAATGTTATATTTACCTTCTGATGGGCCCCCGATGCGCTCGTCCTCCCAAGCCAGCAGATCGCAGTGGACTAAAGGACCTGCGCTGACGTCATAGTCATGTGACGGGTCACACGATGCTGACGTCGGCAGGTCGTTCAGTGTACCGCGATCTGCCGGCAGCCAGGACGGATCGAATAAAGACTCCGGGGGCCATCGGAAGGTAAGTATAGATTTATTTTTTTATTTTTAAACATTCTTTACGGTCACACTATATAAATCCATGCCGGTTGCATGGATTTATATAGTGTGACCAAGTTGACAAGCACTTTCCAAGTGATGCTAAAATCGCTTAGAAAACGCTTCACATCCGCATGTCCCTGGGAGGAAAAACGTATGTACAATCCACATGTACAATCCACATGTACAATCCGCTTGTACAATCTGCATGTACAATCCTCATGTGTTTTTTCTGCCAGGGAGTTGCAGAAACATTCAGGAAAAATCCGGAGCATTTCTGCTTCGTGGGCACATAGCCTAAGAAACCTTTTTCTTGTCATGGATTGGGGTAAAAGTTCTGGTGTAAGATGCAACACAACTGATCATGAATTTGACAGGCGGTCGTTGCCATGCCACTGTCCACTCGAGCTCCGTTCACTTTTGCTGAAAATAGCAAGAAACCGCCAAAAGTCGCAAGTATTGTTCCAAAATGTTACTAATTTTTAAGGTATTTTATATCTGGCATGTGTCTTGAATGATTGGTCCTATGTGGTCCCCGGCCGGCTTCTCCAGTCCTGATAGAGTTGACTGACAGGTCTCTCCTTATATGTATACATAGGAATAGACCTGTCAATCAAAGGGAACGTGGAGAGGAGAATCCGAGACATGTAGGCCCATTTCATCAAGACCGGGAATTTTTTTTGTCAGTTTTGATGAAGGAGTGTGGTAGATCATATGCTCCTGATTAATTAAGGGAGCAGTCAGATTGCTGTTTAACACAGACAACGATAGCATTGCGATGTGAGCATTGTAACGTGATCATTGTCTGTGTTATATGGAAGTCTGACTGCACCCTAAGAGGTGCCATGCCAGAAATCTTACTCGAGTCACTGACTGGAGTAAGATTTCTAACATAGCAAACACCACAACTTGTCATAAATTAGACGATCTGTGGTATCATGCACCTACTTTGGCCTGTTCCACCCCAGCTCCACCCATTGTGGCAAGGCTGGGAAAAAAATGGTGTGAAAATGCCAAATTTTGGTGGAACACACAGTTGCGCAAAATTTAGCCACTTTTCAAAGTATGTTTACTCTGAAAGGCCACTTTTCAGAGTAAAACCTACCTGGCTGAAATCATGCAGCCGGTGTCTGATTCATGCTGCCCATGGTTTGGACAGCATGAATCTGATGACAGGACCCCTTTAAATGCTCACTTAGCCCTGATACAAAAGTATATTTATATGTGTTCTATTTAGCATAACCTTATCCTGATCTTTGGTTGTTCATCTCTGCACTTTTGCAGTATGATAGTGATTCATGTTTCCACCCACATACAAATTAGTAATAAAATTATATAATACTCATCGCAAACAGTTCAGTGTTTGATCATTCGTGACTGGCCCCTTACATAAGTAAAAAATGGAAGCTAGCATGTTTGAATTGATCTCAATGTTCTTCTATTCAAAATAATGGAAGGATGTAGATGAAATGCCCACATAATGTAAACCTTACCCAGGCCAGAGAATCTTCCATGTTCCTTTTTTAGACTGCTGCATGAAAGGAATAAATATAGTCTGGATACAAAGATCAGATGGATAGTCTTTAGTGAAAAAGTAAAATGAATAAGACAATCCTTGAATCTTAAGGGTACGTACCAACGGGTTTTACGCTGCGTGTCTATGCAGCATCAAACCCACAGCGTCCAGATGTTACAGCGTAGTGGATGGGATTTCTAGAAATACCATGTCCATTATGCGTGTTCGTGCACCTGGGGATCACCCGCGGAAATTGACATGTGGCGCGTCTTTCAGGACCGCAGCATGTCAATTTCTCTTGCGGGTCCGCATGTGGACTTTCCCCATAGATTAACATCTATGAGGAAAGTCCATATGTGAAGAAAAAAAAATCACACCACTCATTTGCATAATGAGGGCGGAAGCTGCACGGTTAACCCGGAGCGTCGGGGCCGCAGGCGGCTCCGGATTGTGAGAACATACCCTAAATGTACCAATGTAGACATGTATGGAATACATTACATCCCATGTTACATATAGGTTCTTTCGTTAATAGCCTCTTCAGAAGGAAGAGCACATGATCTCTGGCACCACCAGGTATAATATATGGGATCTTATATCTGGTACTATGAATGATGAGAACATTGAGAGTCACCAGGAATTCAGTGACCATATAGATGCCAAAGGCCAAGTACATTGTTCAGGTTACAGAATTTCGAGGTGACTCCCAGTATCCGCATTATTAATGGTAGGTTGTACATTATTCTATATACTATATTGCTCACTTCAGCAGCTGCAGAAACTCATTTTTAAGAAGGGGGAAGCTTCTTGTTCACCATTGATTGACGTTAAACATACTCATCTTTAAAATAAAATGATCTGCCGAAATTGTATTTTCATGGTTTATGACTGCTATGATTACAGCACTGTATAATATACAATCATGACTGAAAGTGTTGGCACCCTTGAAATTGTTCTGGAAAATGAAGCATTTCTACCAGAAAAATATTGCAGTTACACATGGTTTGTTATACACATATTTATTTCCTTTGTGTGTATTGGAACAACACAAAAAAAACAGAGAAAAGGCAAATTGGACATAATTTCACACAAAACCCCAAAATGGGCTGGACAAAATTGTTGGCACGTTTCCAAAATTATCAGTAAACAACTTTGTTTCAAGCATGTGATGCTCGTTCAAACTCACCTGTGGCAAGTAACCGGTGTGGACCTGGAGCAGTTTGCAAAAGAAGAGTGGTCCAAAATTCTAGTTGAGAGGTGTAAGATGCTTGTTGATGGTTATAGGAAGCAATTGATTGCAGTTTTTTATTCCAAAGCGTGTGCAACCAAATATTAAGTTGAGGGTGCCAACAACTTTTGTCTGGCCCATTTTGGGATATTGTGTGAAATTATGTCCAATTTGCCTTTTTTTCTCTCCTTTTTTTGTGTTGCTCCAATTCACACAAAGGAAATAAACATGCGAATAACAAACCATGTGTAATTGCAATAATTTTCTGGGAGAAATACTCAGCCATGATTGTATACTACAGTTCCCGAAGAACTCCCATTTAAAGTGGAAGGATTATATGTCAGGTAATCAGTGTTGGCTGGTAAAGAAAAAGGTATTGCCTGCAAAAGGGATCTCTAACAGACCTCTTATGCAGGATGAGGTTAATATTTCCTTCGTAGTGCCACCCATTTCTGGAGAATCGGATTCACATGAAAATGTGATGCACATACAAATATTATCTATTGATATTAACTATGGATATATTTATATTCACAGTCACACACATAGACATATGGTATAAACATATGGAAAATTGTAACCATGATGTTGTCACATGTAACAGGCACTGCATCTCCAGATTCTGTAACTACAAGCACCAGCTAGATTTGTATTTGTATGGTACGGACATATACATGCTGCACAAACCATTTAAAATACATTTTCACTTTCACAGTATTAAACTATGCTCATTCAAACACAAGTCTATCTTCATTTTGTGTTTCAAGAACTAATGTTAGAGTGATACTTGGAATATGTAACGGTAAAGGTAATGATGATTACCTAGAGACGCTTCATCTGTGCAAATTATCATAAGAGGTTTTTACGGCTTAAAAGCTAGCGATGATTTTCCATACTGCTGGTAACATAAGCAATTGTCTTTTATAGGAGATATTTACCTAGACTGCAATTGAACCGGGTCAATAACGTAACAGAATCTGTTAATAGCTTTATTTTTTGTGTTTTTGATTAAAAAACAACATTAAAGCAAATAGGGCTTTGGTAGACTGACCAAACAACTCTGCAATGAAAAATGTAAAAGGGATGGTGGTGAAGCTGTAAAGGGGTTGTCTCAAGATGAGAAATGGTTAAAATAGCAAAGTGCTTAGGAAAACGTGCAACTTTGTACCTGACTTGTTATTAAAAATCCTCTTAGTTCTCAAGAATGGAGAGATTTTTAATTCACTAAGTTAATGCTTGTTGCCTAGGTTACCTGCCATCTCTGCAATCTATAAGTGGTGGCCTGCCTCCAGGGCAAGGGCCGCAGTACGTGCAAGCTGTTTGCTATGCAGCTTGCAAATGCTGTACTGAAGCTAACTGGACGCTATATCCTGCCTGCTTCATTGCCCCCGCACTCATCGGATGATGAAGAGTACTAGCTGCCTCTGCTCGCATCATTGGAGAGAGTGCGCAGTTTGGACCAGCCGCTCAGACATGTTACAGGCCCAAACTTTCAATCTGTGTTAGCGGATGGTTTCCCGGCAAAGAGGAAGACAAGAGGCTGGGGAGAACTGCACTCTTGAAGTCTGCTCTTGATAAAACCCTTTAATTGAAGCATGTAATACAAGGCAACAACAGAAAAAATACTGAATGTGGATATAATCTTTGTCCCCCACTACATGAAAGAACAGAACACTTCTGTGTAGGAATGTCTCCAGGTCAAACATGGCCAGTTTTTGTTCTTATTTTATACCCACTGCTCCCCTGATTATTTTGTCTTTTTTGTTAAATCCACCATACGGGTTTCAGAAATATTCAACAGTAAATTATTATGGTCTTTACAACGGGGAGTGGTTCACAGGGTAATAATGCAGAGCAGCCTGAAGACACACCCCAGAGAATCCTGTGTGCCACACCCCATTGATCAGGACCATAAAAATTAGCACTAAATAATTCGGCCCATATCTCTGGAACTGTACGGTGGATTTATTAAAAAATTCCATTTTAAGGGGAGCAACAGAAATAAAATAAGTGCAAAATATGGAAACTTTTGACCTGGTGACAGGTCCTCTTTAACAATAGGTGAAGTGCCAAAGGTTGCTTATCCCTATGAACATTATTTGGAGAGTGCCATTTCAGACATTCTAGCCAATTCCTCAGAGATGAGCCTATACTTCAAAAGCAGGTTGATAACATGCTGTACAAGCAGAGTAATAAGTACAGTATATTCCTTCATTATTCCGATGTAAGGTACCATAGCATGGCTTGGGATCAGACAGCTCACTGTAATACTGTATTTGTA
Source organism: Phyllobates terribilis (assembly GCF_046119375.1). Lineage (NCBI taxonomy): Eukaryota > Metazoa > Chordata > Amphibia > Anura > Dendrobatidae > Phyllobates > Phyllobates terribilis. The sequence continues at coordinate 295,073,317 of NW_027362762.1, forward strand.
TGCATCAAATGATTATCGCTAATTGGTGTTTTATCGTCTCCTGATACATCTTATCATCATACAGTAAAGGCAGGAACTTTGAGTTACTTAAAGTTAGTTGAGGTTATTCCTAAGATTTGCATAGGGTTACTACCCATGAACTCAATGCTTTGACAGATTAAAGTGACTCATTTTCTACTTTGCTTTGCTATACAAGGCAATAGTTTTCACTCAGGGAAGCTTAACAGTTTAGAAAGCAACCCTAATTATTTGATTTTTTACATTTGAATTTCAAATGTTTGAACTATGTGTTACTTTGTGATGTCTTTATTGTCTGTACATGTCCCTAGTTAATTGTAAAGTGCTGCAAAATATGTTGGCGCTATATAAATTCAATTATTATTATTAAATGTTAACATAATTGGAATTATAATTATTCATACCTATTGTCTAATAAGTAACATATTTATACCCCTTATAAAATATAAAAAACATGAAGCGGGTTCTAAAAGATAAAACTAAAATTATAGCGCTGCTCCTTTGTCGCTGCTCGGGTGCCACTCCCATCTCTGTGCTTCCTCCTTCAGGTAGAGCTGGTCTCTGCATATCCTGTTCTGGCTTTATGGTCATGTGGACATGTGATCCAACATTAGGCATTGGTATAAAGTATTTTTCTTAAGTACTTTTTTGTATAGAAAACGTCCAAGGTTGCAATACAACTACTTGATGAAAAATAATCCATCATCAGTCTCATCAAAGGGTAACCAGTTCATTAAGATGAGGTGTTCAAGGGTCCATTTCAGACTAGTTCTGCAGAGATGCTGCATTAAGGACTCGTGACCACTGTAGCCAATCACTGCAATGGCCAGTGATAAGCTGCAGCATTTACATGTCCATCTTGGCCAGAAGAAGAATCATGGGTATCACAGAATCATGCAACTGTATAAGAATAGCAACAGGGGATCATTAAGGTTAGTAGTATGTTTCATTTTAGTTTTTAAGAGCCTATTACATGTTTTTACTTTTATTTCAGAAACACAATATAAATAGTTATTTGTAGTAGTTGTAGTAATCTAGAATTGACTCTGGGGTTTATGTTAATGCCACCAATGCCAGTACAGGTGTCCACTATATGACAAGTAGATCAGTATTAGGTGGCTGTTCATAGGTCAGGAATCTCTGGGATTTATAAGCATAAAAATTCAATTCAATAGATTTATGTCTATTAATTACTTGATGAGTCTACTTGTAGCCAAAAATATTAGATATTTTTTTTAGTAGTATAAATCCCACATGTTTTTTTTCATGCTAATTCAGTTACCGTATTTTTCGGACTATAAGACGCACCGGACCATAAGACGCACCTAGGTTTTGGAGGAGGAAAATAGAAAACAATGTAAGCAAAAAATGTGGTCATGATGCCCTGTTATGGGGGAGGGGGTCTGCTGCTGACACTGGTATAGGGGTAATGTCCCCCAATTCTGTTAATGTCCTGCATCCTAGTATATATGGCCCTTCCTTCCTGTTATACGTGGCCCCCATCGCCATTATGGTATGCATGGAACCCCTCATCCCCACCCTGATATGCATGGCACCCCAATCCACCATCCTGGTATGCATGGCACCCAAATCCACCATTCTGGTAGGCATGGCACCCCTCATCCCCTTCCTGGTATGCATGTCACCCCCTGATCCCCATCCTGGTATGCATGGCACCCCTCATCCCTCATCCGAGTTGCATGGCATGGCACCCCTCATCCTGGTATGCATGGCACCCCTCATCCAAGTATGCATGGCCCCCTTCATCCTGGTTTCATGGCACCCCTCATCCTGGTATGCATGGCACCCCTTGTCCCTTTTCCTGGTATGCATGGCACCCCTCACCTCTCTTCCTTATATACATAGTACCCCTCATCCTAGTATGCATGGCACCCCTCATCCAAGTATGCATGGCCCCCCTAATCCTGGTATGCATGGCACCTTTCATCTCTCATGCCTCTTCCTGTTATGTATGGCACCCCTTATCCCTCTTCCTGGTATGCATGGCCACCCTCATCCCTCTTCCTTGTATGTATGGTACCCCTCATCCCGGTATACATGATCCCCCTCATCCTTCTTCCTGGTATGTATGGTCCCCCTCATCCTTCTTCCTGGTATGTATGGTCCCCCTCATCCTTCTTCCTTGTATGCTTGGCACCCTCATCCCATGCTGCACACAAAAAAATAAACACTAGTTCTACTTACCTTACTTCCCTGTGTTTCAGCGCTGTGTCCTCCCTCTGCAGCCAGCACTGATCTCAGTGTGAGCCGCGCATGGCGATGACACCATGCGCCCTCACCCTGTGAGATGCTGTGCCGGAAGAGTAACTGCTCCACATTCCCGGACTGTGTGCATGGGGAGCAGTGACCATTCGTTCTCTATAATAGCGCTCACACTGTATCGCAGCATGGCTCTTGCAGCAGCCAGCGGTCTGCATGCCCACTATTAAAGTCCATGAATATTCACTACAAAACATGGGAGTGGGTTTTAGAGAATATTCATGGACTTTAATAGCGGTCACGCTGACTGTTGGCTGCAGCAGGAGCCGCGCTGCGGTACAGTGTGATGCTATTAAGGAAAATTAATATTCAGTGCTCCACACGCCCATGGGCGTGGGGAACAGTGAATATTAATTTTCCTTAATAGCAGGCACAGCGTAGGCTGCAGCAGGCGGCTCCTGCCTCCTGTGCCTGCTCCACCGCCACTGCCGCTCCCCCACACCACCCACAACCACCATATATAGTCCATATACATTCTGACTATAAGACGCACCAACCCTACTTTCCTCCAAAATTTTGGAGGAAAAAAGTGTGTCTTATAGTCCGAAAAACACGGTACTCTACATAATATACAATATTGAGATGATTACTCAAAACTTTTTTGAAACTGGTCTTCTTCCTCCTCTCAAAGAAAATGGCATGTGTCAAAGGAATTCAGAGTAAGAAAGTTGTAGCATCGGCGTCCCTGCATGCTTCTCCCCCCCCAGCAGGGATGCCAACTCACTCACCGCCGCACCCCCCGCCCTGCACTCCCTCCTTCTCTTTCTCCAGCTGCTGTCCAGTGTCTGCGCATGGCGCACAGAACACCGGGCACTGTTCTTAGGGTGCACAAGTGTGCACTTCCTCCTTCTTAAAGGGACCACGCACACCATCCTAAAGTGACCCCAGCTAATGGCTAAGAGACACTTATTATTTAAGACACCTCCACCTGAATGGAGGTGCCTGTGCAATGTGTATAGTTAGTCCCCTGCACGCTTGCTAGTTGTCAGGTCCTCAGTACCCGCCAGTCAGTCTACCAGTCCAGTACCAGTCTGCCCCTACTTGCCTTTTTGTTCCTGTATTTCAGCCTTGTCCACCTGCCTATATATCAGCTGTACACATACCAGTCTGCACAAGCCAGCGTTCATCTGTATACCAGCCTGCACCTGCCGTGCCTATCTATATTCCAGCCGTACCAGCCTGCACCTGCCAGTGCCTATCTGCAGACTAGCTGCACCCACCAGCATCTGTGATTCCTGTGTTCCTGCCGTGCCTGCCAGCTACCTGTCCCTTGGGGGTCAGCTGCCGAGCATCCAAGAGCTGCCCTGGAGTAGCACCTGGTGTCCATCGGGAACCAAGCATAACCCCACCATCAGGGGCTTAAGTGAAGAGTCTGGTGTTCACCTAGTCATGCCCCACCAGGCTTTCATTAGACCATGGCACAGTGGTTCCACCACTCCTGTTACAAAAGCATAGCATATATGGCTGTAATACCAGAACTGGTCTTTGTTTTCTGCTGCTCTTAATTTGGACAGCATGTGACGCGCCCCCTGGGCCGGTGGGGTACCCGGAGCCGGGCCTTGTAAATGCTGGGGGTTGTAGTCACCGTGGAGGTGACCCGGTCCGTGACCCAGGGCGGTCAAACCAGTGGCAGTCTATGTGTATAGGTTATATAGTCCGACTACGCCACCTGTGGATTGCGGTTATGGAGAACCGCCGCTGCGGAGCAGTCCACTGAAGCTGGTGGTATGTGCAGCAAGTGTAGTATAACTCCCCACAGGAAGAGTGTAGCTTCAGGGCAGCGCAGGTGAATGATGGTGGTGATAGTACCTGGATCAGTAATAACAACACAGAGTCTTTGCAGTGCGGTCCTGGGGTCTTTACTGGAGGTAATTATATAGGCCCCAACGGGAGTACTTGCTAGGGATGAGGGTCTGGTCAGTCTGGGAGCAATCCTAGAATTCCCCTGGCCAGGTGGAGTTGTAGGCCTGCCGTTCTGACTGTTCTCTTTGGCTATCCCGCTTATAGTCATGTTGTAGCCCACGTCCCTGAGTGTGACGTGCTGTGCTCACCCGAATGGCTGGCGACTCGGATTCCGTGTATTCCTCGCTCCTCTGTGGCAGTACTGGTCCTCTCATGTGGCTGAGCCTCCGGGCTTCTGGGGCCAGGAGACCTGCAATCTCCTGCCTTGCGGTTTCTGCTGCTGGATATACAATCCCCACAGCCTCGGACTCCGGTGTCCGGTTCTTGGTGTGTACTCTGGCTAGGACGAGCTCTGTACAGCCCCAGTCCTCAGCTCCTTGCTCCTTAGTGTCCTATCAGACTCCTGACACTGACTTCACTCCACTAACCCCGCCTCCAGACCCAGTTATAAAGGACAGGATCCTCCCCGCTCTGGTCTGGAGCAGGAGGTGTTGCATGTTGTGTGTTCCTGACCAGGAAACCCCTGTTTTGCTCCCAGACTTGGTATTACTACCACTGTGGCAACCAGACCCTCTGGGGTGCCACACATGTGTCAGCTGTTAGGTTCCCTTTAAAGGGGTGGTGTTTTGGAAAGGGCTCACTATATCTTGTATTCTGTATCTTGTTTTACACAGTACCTTGGATTTTGATGCTTAAATATTAGAGATGAGCGGATTGATTAATGGAAGATCGATTTTGAGTAAAATTTCCTGATATACATGGTTTCATATTACTTTGAACACTTTGAGATTCCATTTGCGATTCGCAAAAAAAAACCTCTCTTTAAAATCATGCAGCTATGACATCTTATGGATCATCATACCATGTACAGTGGTTATCAGTACCTAGGCCATCACAGATCTCCCATTCCCAGTGGAGCAGAGTCGTTCTCCATCTCCAGAGTCACTGGGTAAATCTCTCTGTCCTATAGAGTGTAAGTTCTTATGATCAGCAGGGTTCTCTCAGGTAGAGTGTAAGCTCTTATGATCAGCAGGGTCCTCTATCTCAGTTAGAATGTAAGCTCTTATGATCAGCAGGGTTCTCTCTCTCAGGTAGAGTGTAAGCTTTTATGATCAGCAGGGCTCTCTCTTTCCCTCTCCTTCCCTCAATATATATATATGTATATTGTATATTTTATATATATATCTCTATCTCCTAAGCAGTGTAAGTTCTTATGATCAGCGGGGTCCTCTCCTTCTCCTCTAGAGTGTAAGCTCTTATGATCAGCAAGGTGCTCTCTCTCTCTCTCTCCCTCTACTATATAGTTTATGCTGATCAGTGGGGTCCGATCTCTCTTCTATAGAGTGTAAGCTCCTATGGTCAGCAGGTACCTATATATCTCGCCTATAGAGTTTATGCTCTTATGATCAGTGGGGGTCATCTCTTTTTCTTCTCTCTTATAGCTCTTATAGTCAGTAGGGCCCTATCTCTCTCTCCTGTACAGTGTAAGCTCTTATGATCAGTGGGGACCTCTCTATCATCAGTAGTGTTTAAGCTTGTATGGTCAGTGGGGTTCTGTCTCTCTCCTATAGAGTGTAAGCTCTTCTGAACAGCAGGGTTTTCTCTCTGTCTCTCCTGTAGAGTGCAAGCTCTTAGGATCATTGCAGCTCTTTCTCTTTTCTGTAGAGTGTAAGCTCTTCTGGTCAGTGATGTCCTCTTTCTCTCTTCTGTAGAGTGTAAGTCATATGATCAGTGGGTCTCTTTCTCTCTCCTCTTCCCCTTGTGTATTTTATGACCAATCACATGCTTTCCAGTTTTGAGATTTGCTCAAATTTATTCACCGTGAAGGGGATTTTTTGGGAAAGCTCTGCGAATCCAGCAAATTCGAATTTCAAAAGATCCGCTCATCTCTATTAAATATTCAAAGTTTTGGAGTTACAGGTAAAATATCCTTTAATTCTACAAATTGAATTCTATCGCTCTGCTTATTGTGTGGATATCAAATTCTACTGAGCAAAACATACAAAAGCCTACAATATCTCAGAAAAAGTTCTGTGAATACATGAATACACGTCTTTCTATTGCAATCAGAGCCTGCATGAATTAAGATTAAAACTTGCTTTTTACCGTCGAGCCATGCATTATCGGAAAGCAAATAGATCATTATTTTCATCTTTACACTGACAGCATAAATATTATATAAGCGGTTTGGAAAGACAATGAAAACAAACTCATAACAGTGTCAGTGATATTCCCTTTGGACTGATTAGTTTTAATAGATAAGTGCCTACTGGCTTGGGAGCAGTACTGGCATGTGTCCATAAGTGGGTATTTAGTGGTATCGCTTTACTGCAGCTTTTGTTAACCATTAGTCAGATATTGAATGTCTCTTACTTATTTTCACTGTGAATAAAGTGGGCTCTAATCGATATTACTATACGAGCTATGCCGAATACACTTAATATGGTGTGACCACAAGTTTGAGTTTCTCCTAAGCCATAGCTGTTATATACATATAGCAACACCTTTCTTGTTTGCTTGACTCTGCCAAATGATATTTAGAATGAATTCTAGCAAGGGCAATATGCAGTATACAGTACAGACCAAAAGTTTGGACACACCTCCTCATTTAAAGAAGGGGTGAGCTGAACCGCAGAGTGAAGGCAAAAGGGCCAACAAGTGCTAAGCATCTCTGGGAACTCCTTCAAGATTGTTGGAAGACCATTTCCGGTGACTACCTCTTGAAGCTCATCAAGAGAATGCCAAGAGTGTGCAAAGCAGTCATCAAAGCAAAAGGTGGCTACTTTGAAGAACCTAGAATATAAGACATATTTTCAGTTGTTTCACACTTTTTTGTTAAGTATATAATTCCACATGTGTTAATTCATAGTTTTGATGCATTCAGTGTGAATGTATAATTTTCATAGTCATGAAAATACAGAAAAATATTTAAATGAGAAGGTGTGTCCAAACTTTTGGTCTGTACTGTATGTGTACTTGCAATACTCAAATGTATGGAATCTATGCCAGAATATTCTTGCAATTATATGACTTTCACTTATTAAAGTTATATTTGATCCCTAGAAATTGATTGTGCTAGGACCTGTGTCTACTTGCAATTTAGTTAGAGTCTGACTGTGAGGACTCCGACAGACAGCTAAAATGAAGGGGCTTTGTTTAACACCATAGTTGTTGAATTGTAATTCAACCACCATTAATCTTAAGCGGTAGTATGTGTTAGCAATTTGCAGTGACATACTACAGACAAAATATTATTATTTATTATACTTACAATATATAGCACAAATATATTCCATAGTATTTAAAAGCCACTATCCACATTATACTAATATAGGCCAGATCCGTGGGATTGGCAGAAAGTCTAACATGTATAGAGACCTCCTGACTCTCCTCTGATAGATGATGTCGGGGGGAGAAAAGGATGTCCAGCATGTCAGATACCCGGCTGGTGATCCCTTTGCTCTCCGTGAAATAAGTCACCGGAGGAGTCTGACAGCGGCTCTCTCATAGAGAACATGGGAGCGCTCTAGCCTTCCTGTACACGGATGGTAATCAGCAATAACCTGTGTGATAACATACTGCACTGTCACGCTTCTTATGTTTTTACAAAATATTTTTCTTTTGATACTTTTTTTTTTCACATATCCTCTTTTCCTAAAAAGGAGCGACCAAACATGCTAGGTAAACGCCGAATAATAACAGCGGAAATAAACCATAGGTAGTAGTATTGGTATGAAGTGTGCCTACATCAAATTAGACTAATTAAAGAGATGTGCAAAAAATTAGTTGAGTGTGTGGCGCTTAGTGAGGCAGTCACAGAGTTAAATGATGGAGTTAAAAAGTAATACAAAATAGGTGTAAAGAAACCACAGCCATTTAAGGCCTCATTCAGACAACTGTGTTTGTTCATGTACACAAAAAAAATGGTATGAGTGTCATCAGTGTTTGGTCAGTGTGTCAGATGGCATAGACTTTCATTGCTGAGTTTGATCCGACACTCGGATTAATATTGGTTATGTCTCCGCGATTTTGCACAGACCACTCTGTCCACAAAAAATCATGGACATGTGAACATCCCCATAGACTCTCATAGGTATGAATGCTATCTGTGAAAAACATGGATGGCACAGCACTCATACTTTGAAAAACTGACATGTAAATCTTCCCTAATTCTGTGACTGCCTCACAAAGTGTGACACATCGTACTGATTTTTGGCACACCTGTTTACTCTAATTTGACATGCGTACACCCCACAGCAATACTACTGCCCGTGGTTAGTTGCCGCTTTAATTTTTTTGCCATCTACCTATCATTTTTGGTTGCTCCTTTTTAGGTGAAGAGGATTTGTGTTTAAAAAACAAATGACAAAATAGATGTAAAAAAATACAATTTCCCCTTCCCTAAAAGGAGTGACCAAAATTTTTTTAGGTACAATAAACACTAAAAAAAATTGGCAACAGTCCACAGGCAACAGAATTACATACGTCACACTAGGCTAATAAAACCAGTATGGGAAAAACTCAGTGCTGTGTGTGACATGCACACTTTGGCAGCCACAAAATTAAATGTTTTATTTTTCTTTTATATGCAAATTGCCTCTTCAGAGAAAAAGAGGACTTGAACTCTATAGTGCCACCTATTGGAAGCAACAAGTCTATAAGTCACTGTGAAGAGGCAATTTGCATATTAAATTTCCCAGAGGATCATTGCACGGCGAATAAGCCTCCTTACCTTGGCATGCCACAAGGAGAAACGTTACCCCTTAGACCTCATTTTTCTGTTAGAAATATTGGTGGCTTTCCTCTTTCTCTTACTCACTAATCTTCACTGCTGTACTGTAACAAACTTTCTATGCTGTTTCATTAGTGTTTTCTGGCTTTCTGCCCCTATATCTATGGTTAAGCTGTGAGCTGTGTTGTCCTCTCATTATCCACATTCACTATAAAATGGCTGCTGCATTTCCTTCTTCTACTTTTATACGGGCTATACTAGTCCCTCCTGATTGGCTATGTTGTACCATGTGATATAGCTTAAAGGAATTATGGGAAAACCTGGCCTTGATTATGTGATCCTTCTGCAATGTGTAAAATGGTGATTTGCTCATCTCTAATCTCCATCTATAATTTCTGCTCCCACCCTCTCTTTCTAATCTCAGCCTTTATTAACTAGTTTAGTCTCTGTTCTCTGCTTTCAGCTAATGCTTCCTGTTGTCAGTCTCCAGTCTCTGTTGCTATACTGTGCTGTCTACTCCCTCGCTACATTCTGCACGTACCTGCCACTGTGTGCTCCCTGCATTGTTTTTCAAATGCCAGACTGATTTCCATATGCTTAGCCTCTACTGTGCTCTTGGCCTTAAGGCTATGTGCCCACGAAGCAGAAATGCTGTGGATTTTTATTGCATCTCCCTGGCAGGAAAAACGCATGCGGATTTTACATGTGTTTTTCCTGCCAGGTAGAAGCATTTGTCAAGCGTTCTTCACATGTATTTCCACATGCGGGTTATCAAGCTCTTTTCCAAGCGATTTTAGCATCACTTGGAAAGTGCTTGACAACTTGGTCACACAATATAAATCCATGCAACCGGCATGGATTTATATAGTGTGACCAACTTAATAGCTAAAAAAAGAATAAAAATGGTAAAAAATAAAAAAAAACCATTATACTCACCTTCTGATGGCCCCCGGTCTTCTTCTCCGGTGCGTCCGGTGTCTTGGGCGGCTCACGGTGATGTAAAAGGACCTTCCATGACGTCATTTAGTCATGTGACTGTCACATAACTAAATGATGTCATGGAAGGTCCTTTTACACGACCGCGAGCCGCCGAAGACACCGGACGCACCGGAGAAGAAGACCGGGGGCCATCAGAAGGTGAGTATAATGTTTTTTTTTTATTTTAATTCTTTTTTAACTACAGGGACCGTGTTGAATCGCTTAATATCCGCATGTGTACATGTAGTCATGCGGATATTATGTGATTCAATGCAAGTTAATGGCGGAAATTACGCCGTGTTTACGCAAAAATTAATGGACATGCTGCAGATTTTTCCGCAATGATAATCAGCAGTGGAAATTTCCCCAGCATGTGCACAACACATGCGGATTATCATTGAGGACCATGGGACACGTTTTACCAAGCGTTTAAGCGTTTTCGCTGTGGAAATTGCACGGAAAAATGCTTGAAAAACACATAGTGGGCATGCAGCCTAAAGGGGTTCTCCGGTCTCAGTACAAGTGTATTGTGCAAGGCCGGAAACAGTCACGTGACTGCCGTTCCTGGCTCTGACATCGGCGAATATTCACAGCATGACGTGAGTACGCTGGGAGGATTCACAAATAAGTAGTCACATAGAGTGACTGCACACTTATCATTTTTGACCAGAAAACCCCTTTAAGTCTCCACTCACATTCAATGGCATGTGTCATTGTCTGAAGGTAGCATAAATTACTGAGCTAAACCCCAGTGATCGAAAGCTTTCCTTCTATGAACAGTATAAGGTGAAGACTTTCAATCATCTGGTGTGGGGGTGGAGATTTTTCAGAAATGGACAATAATCACTACTCAACTATTTATATGCTTGCCATTCCAGCACAGCCTTCAGTCGTCGTAGCCAGTCCTGCAGTGTGGATGTGAGGTCCATCATTCACGTGCACGCCACAAAAAAATCATTGCCCTCAGGGGTGATGTTAGCATGTTTAATATGAGATCACTTAAAGCAATGATTGGCTGCAGTGTTAACTTGAATTAGGGATATGACATTATCGCTGCAGGACCTGTTGGGATCAGCAAAGCATTGGAGCTGAAATGCCCAGGGGTTGAATGAGTGAGTGAAGCTTATTTTATTATTTTCTACCGTTTTCTGCCCTAAATCCAATTTTTAAAAGTGACAGACAACCTTTTTGTAAGCGATATTAATACTTCTGGGGATAATTTCACAGGGGGGTTCAGAGGTTACCGCTATACCTGTATCCTCTATTTAATGGGGCCCAAAAACCTCTGTACCACATAAGTGAACAATAATATTAAACCATTATTTGCAATGACTTCTTTTATGTTTCTTCGACTTCAAACATAGGTTTCTTCCCTGTCTGGTCGTTGGTAATGATTGAAACTAAATATTCAATTAAGTAGAACATGCGTAATATGGCACATTCAGACATCAAAGCTGCTTCTTAACTTACTCAGCAAATTTACTTCAATTTTCTTGCCAAAGATTAATTTTTGTCTGAGCAAATTCTTCATAAATATTCAAAACTTGTGAATGGTCCAAGATAGAATTGACATCTTTACATTTTAGTTACTGAGATGGTTTTGACACGCTTTAAAAGACCATGTAGAATGCTTGCAAAGGAGCCTTAATTTAAAAACAGTGACCTAACATGGGGGACCATGTGGGTTGTTGCCCCAGGTGCCAAAGTCTATGTCAAAGCAAAATATCACTTCTGCCCTTACACCACGATGCCCCCACTGTCAAGTAATCAGACCCTGCTTCCTTTTGGACGAGCACCATAAGCGACTGGCCAGAGCTGCTTATGCAATAGGGGTGATGACTTTATCATCGGATGCTACATTCTGCATAGGCAGAGACCAAAATGACAATACTCAGTATAATTAAGTGAGCTTTATGATTTTGATAATAGCCTATGCAGAGCGCAGCAGGTAATGACATTCTCATCTTGACGGCTGAGCTCTGCATAAGATGAACAGCTAATAAATGAAGACAGCACTGAATTAAGTGCAGTTCACATGATTCATTAGTGTTTCATTCAAAAGAGCTGCTTTTATACTTTTAAAATTTTTATAAGCCTAACTATGGTCAAGACTAGAGTTTGGTTTAAGGTTAGACTAAGGGCTAAGGTTAAGGTTAGACTAAGGCCCCACTATCAGTATTTGGTCAGTATTCGGTCAGTATTTCTTCTCAGGAGTGGGAGCCAAAGCCAGGTGAGGAACAATCAGAGAAAAGGTATAATAGAAACAGTGCACCAATTCTGCATTTATCACCCACTCCTGGTTTTGGCTCCCACTCCTGAGAAAAAATACTGACCGAATACTGACCAAATACTGATAGTGGGGCCGTGGCCTTAGTGCTACAGGTAGGGATAGGGTAATACAATTGTTGCATAAAAATGTATTAAAAAACACAAAACAAAATGGAAAAAAATAATGTATACGTTTATTTTTTTAAATGTTAGCAAGAAGCAAAAAAAAAAAAACTAGGTCAATGCATAAATTATAATTACATCAATATTTTCCTCAAATTATAATGGACTGGACTGATGGAAGGAACTGGAATCTCATGATATGCCACGGTTTTAAATATCTACTTTCTGGGGCTTTAAATTGTGATTGCTATTCCTAAAACACAGCAAAGTTGTTATTTTTTGGCATTGAGGCCTTTTTTTTTTTTTGCATTATAGCCTATGTTTTTAATTAACTTGCAGAGTGTAATGGGTCTACTGTTAGTGGAAGACTGGCAGCTCATAAAAGGGCTTCCAAGGACAGGCTTTGCGCTAGCCACTCCATCTAGTAGACTCCAGAGGAACCCAATCTTTCCCCTTTAACTCCTATACAGGGATCTGGAGTTACACAGGGTTATGTTTACAGAGGAGCTGCTGACCAGTGAAACAGTCTGGCGGAGAATAGTCAGAAAAGCTGGGTCAAAATTAGAAGGTCAAAGACAGGACAATATTGTGAGGCAGTTGGGTAGTTAAAACATAGGCTGAGGTCAAGGTTGGTATAAACAGGCTGAGTCAGAGCTGGGAACCAAGAGAAGACCAGAGTAAGTGACGCGCCCCCTGGGCCGTGTGTGGGGGAATACCCGGAGCCGGGTCTCTGTGTAATGCTAGGGGTTGTAGTCTCCGTGGCGGCGACCCGGTCCCGTGGCTCAGGGTGGTCAAACCAGTGGCGGATCTGTTTACTTGGTTTTCGATGTTGAAATGTCCGACTATGCCACCCGTGGATTGCGGTCACTGAGAACCGCCGCTGCGGGGCAGACCGCTGAGGCTGATGTTGTGTGCGCAGCAGAGGGTAGTATAACTCCCCACGGGAGGAGTATAGCCTCAGGGCAGTGAGTGCAGATGATGGGGGTGATGGTGCATGGGCGCAGCAGAAATGACTCAGAGTCCATGCAGTGCAGTTCAGGGTCTTTACTGTTGGTAATGAAGAAGGCCCTGCCGGGAGTACTGGCTACTATTAGAGGCCTGGTCAGTCTGTGAGCGAACAAGAGTCCCCCTGGCCAGGTGGAGGTGTAGGCCTTCCCGTCTGACTGCACTCTTCCTGGCTACCCTGCTGTAGTCGTGTAGTAGCCCACGTCACTGAGTGTACCGTGTGGTGCTCACCCGTATAGCTGGTGACTTGGGGCCTTTGGTACCTTCCGCTCCTCGATGGCGGTGCCGGTCCCTTGCGTGTGACTGAGACTCCGGGCTTTCTATGGCCAGAGGACCTGAAATCCCCTGCCAGGTGGTTTCTGCTGCTGGATGTGGATATCCTCACAGCCTCAGACTCCGGGGTCCGGTTCTCTGCGTCTTCGGCTAGGACGAGCTCTGCTAGCTCCAGTCCCTGGCCTTCAGCTCCTGTGTCCTACAGAGCTCCTTGCTCTCCTCTGTCCCTTCCTCTGGACTCGAACACGACTCGACTCGACTCCCTTAACCCCGCTCCAGATCCAGTTTATAAAGGGCAGGTTCCTCCCCTCCCTGGACTGGGGCAGGAGGCGTTGCATGCAATAGTGCTCCTGACCAGGAAAACCCATGCTCTCTCTCAGACATGGTATTTCTACCACTGTGGCAACCAGACCTCCTGGGGTGCCACATAAGTGTAACCTATAACTGGCAACTCTAGGCAGGAAGCTAAGGATTTAAATAGTGTGAGCTCTGCCAAAGATTCACAGAAGGGAGTTAGTGAGATGACCATATTCAGGAAATAACCCCAAAGTTCACTGCATGGGTGACCCCAGAAGTCCTTGAATATTGAATAGAACTGCTCCATTGTTTACCCGCATCGCCCACAACAAAGGCCTGGTACCAACTGGCAACAGAAGCAGAAATAGAGGGAACGTGTACAGACATGGATGTTACACAATGCTGGGGTCTTGGGTTAAAATACCACAAATGACCGTACCTGCAAGTAATTAAAACGTTCTCCCTGAGTTTGCACAGGTTTCATCCAGGTTCTTTGGATTCCCCCACACACTCAAAAGACATACCGATAAAGAATCTATATTGTGAGCCCCAATGGTGACAGTGATGATAATGTCTGTAAAGTGCTGTGGAAATTAATGGTGATATATAAGCAAGTTAAATAAATAATTAACACAGATTTGGGGGATACCGTGTGTGATAAATACATTACTGGTGTATAGGCATGTAACGGTGAAGCAGACAGCATATAGGGTTTCTATATTTTATTGCTGCTATTTCTTAGAAATTCTCTGCTGTGACTAACAGATAGGAGGGGTCCCTGCTTTTGGATGTCTATGTGCCATACAAGGGGTGACATTATGTCTGATTTGGTGTTCTGTATGAACACACACATTAATGTTGCCTATAAAATGTGTATTTGAAACAGTTTGTACATTTTGCAGCATTCAAACTTGGTGAAGCATACTGACCGTATGACCTGAACAATCCTCGAGATCTAGATGTTTAGTGCCCACGCTCATGAGGCTGCTTGCATAATGTGCAGTATATCATGAGCCACAAGAGTGTAACTGAGAGGCAAACCACTTTTATCAACACATACCCAGCCCCATATCAATCATTAGGCCATTGTCAGCATGACTGATTGTGTTACTAATGGCTATTATCAATTGGTGCCACTCATGCAGAAATCTATGAACGCTTGTGTTACTATAGTCACAGTGGCACAGATTAAGAACTGCTGTCCAGCATTTATCAGTTCTGATACTGACTTTCATACTTAGTCAAGAAAATAATTTACATATAGCAAGGAAAGATGCGACGTCATTATGTTGCAGCACATTTGTAAGGTGACTGAGCAAGGTAGTCGTGGACAAGCTGCTGCTTCTGCTCCCTCTGGCACCCTACAGACACATTGTGTCCCAGTCCCGGTATGCTTCTGTATGTGGGGTGCATCACACTTACTTTTGGCCCACAGACCTCCACTGGCTCCAGCTTTTCCTCTTCCAGAACCTTTGCAGCAAACAATCCAGTAGACACGGAATTCATAAAAACGTTTTCAAACGTTTTCTTGTCAGCTTGCAGTCTTTACAATCCGGCATATAGGATACGGCCCAACAGAATACGGTCTTTCCCACAGATAACAGACATAACTTCAGCCCTGGTTCTCGGCATGGGTAGAGCATCCCTCTCGAGGTTCTCAGGCCAACAGACGGATTCGCATGGGAGGGTTCTTTGGCAATCCACTGCCCCGAGTAATAGGCTCACGTTGTCCCTAGCAGCCTATTGCCCGCAACCACTGCTGACACTTCTCCTTACTTCTCCTAACTGAACTGTCACTTCCTGAACTTGACACTAACTCTCAGGTACACCTCCCCAATCTGGGCTGGCCATTACAGTTAACCCTGTCTAGATTAAACTGCAGCCGCAGAGAGTTTTACTTTCAGAAACATACATTTAACCACTTGGAGTGTCAGGGAGCAGAACATCACCTCCACTACTCCTACATATTGAACACGTAACGTCATGCCAGAGGCAGACTGGGATGTTGGCAGGTAGTAGGATGTATAATATGCCCTGATCTGGCAGCAGTGGTCCTGCAAATCTTTCTGCTCATCTCTAGCAGATGGGCATCTGAAGAAACAAATGAATGCAAAAAATTCCATACAGTCACATCTGTCCAGCAACAGCCCTCTGCCAGCCTTCATGGACATCATATGATACATTGAAATCATCAGGCTCTTCCCTCAAAAGCCTAATATCTATGGTTGGAGTAACCCTATATGACAAATAACCTCTATATATGTAATGAAGTAATTTAATAAGTAGTAGTAAACATTAATAGAGTGTCTTAAGCCACATTATTATAAATTATTAAGAATTGATTGGATGTGTATATATAGGATGGGAATAAAAAGGGAAATATTGGATAGTACCCATTTGCTTTATTTTCACATAGCCCAGAACTGTATGTCTAATAACGCAGTGTGTTCTTTAATAAGTCATTTGGACCATTAAATGTGGTATTTGCACACAAGAGCAGTACTAATTTGCATGCTCCAAATATCTTCCTGATACCTTCCCCCATTCATTGAGTTATGCAGCTGTACCTCAAAAAGACCACTGGGAATTGAGCTTATCTTGATGTTCTTCCACTTAGTAAATCACAAGGAATTGTTGGCTGCTGATGTTGGAGATGAGGCTAATCTACAGTGTTGCATTGCTAGCAGAACGGAAATCACGCATGCAGCATTTCATTCATATCTCCTGAAGTTTGTTTGATGTCAGACACAAAATGGAAATAAACAGCTTTGTGAAATCTCTATATGGAGTTATATGTCATATATGTGGATTACGTGTGCAAGTATAGCAAGATCAATTAAGCTGAATATAATACATAATAATGCAGCCCACAAAGCCATGCCTCATAGACTGTATGGTCAATTTGTGCATGAATTATATTAGGCTATTTATAAAAATGTCTATAATAATAAAAACTCTGATAACATTTGCTAGTAACCAATCCTAAAATGTGTTCTATGGTCCTGATTCATCAAAGTGATTATGCAAGAATTCTGGCGTAAATCCATTTGAAAAATTGCAACATTTTTGTCGTTTTCACACAAGTTTCGGAACAGGGCATGACGTTAAATCTTGTCTAATTTATGATGAGCTGGCTTGTACCTTATGCAAGAAATCATTTTCCAGTCCCTGACTGTAGTAAGATTTCTGGCATGGCTCACGGAGACCCACTTCACTTGTCAGATATCCATAAATCATTCAGAGGCATATGACTCCAACATGTCCCCTTATCAAGACCAGTATTGTTCATGCAAGTCTTGATCAGTCCAGTCGTGGCCTTTAAGTCTCATGACACACGCCAGGACCCATACAAGACAAGAAGACATCATAATACAGACATAATACATAATACAGACAGGGTAATGTGTTTAAGTGCAAGTGTTTTAGACTAGGTAAAATAACTGGTGAGTGTCTATGTGAAATATACTGTGTATAAAATGTACATCTTAAACATCCACTATATACAACAAAAGGTCCGGTAATTTTCTTCTGCTAGTGGTGGTCATACTTTGGTGTAAGAAATATTTTCATGGCACCCATTAAATATTAAACACCACAGCCAACTTGTTTTGTTGCAGACCAAGTGCATCCTCTAAAGGACAGAGTACCAGTGCTCTAATTGCCAATTCCAACAGGATAATGACCGTACATAGCAAGGTACATGGCTTTTCCAGCTGGTTCAAGAAACATAACCATTTCATCAAACAGTTTTTGCCAGAATTCTGGCATAAAATTGTTTGAAATGTCAGAACATTTTTGCACAACTCATACAAATTACAACAGAAATGTACTCCACTCACAGACTATGGTACATTTCTTGTGGTGGTGCATGACAGCCAAAAGATGAATCAAATTCATTAAGAGGCGCACGTCTCCCATTGAATTTGTAGCGTCTTACTACACGACACCCATCATTGAGACTGCATACAAAATACCAGCCCTGATGAATTGGGGCAAATGAGTTTAGTGCACTCCCTGCACCGACTCCAAATTGCAATCCAAGGGAGCATGGGTAATGGTCAGAGACGCTAAAATACTGCCAACTTCTAATGGCGTTTTGGGGCACCTGAAATCACTGGCTTCATGTGTAATGCAGGTGCCGGAATGCAACGCACAGAGACACAAGGCGAGAACAGTCAGAGATGTTTGTAAACAGTTTTATACAACAGGTATACTGAAACAAGGGATTAGCAACAAGGGTAATGAACAGTGGTTTGAAATATCAGAAAAATACGAAATTTCTCAAAGTAAGGCGCAGTCTCTTAAAATAAGGCGCAGTCTCTTAAAGTAAGGCGCAGTCTCTTAAAGTAAGGTGATGCCCTCAAGCATGAGAGACACCACACAAGTTCTTTAACCGTGAATTTGGCCCTAGCGGGGGTCACCGGTTATTCCCGCTAGGCCGTGAGTCTCTTTCCGGATAAATTCAATTAAATTACGTTGTGCTACTTTAGCCCCAACCGTTCCCCTCCCAACCTGAGTACTTAAACCCAATTGTCCCCGGTACCATGGGTGAGCAGTGGAAGTGACGGCCCTGCTCACGTATGCAGCTCCTCTCTGCTTGGCCGTTGGAGGCAGTCTCTCGAGCCTTGCATAGGGGGGTTCAGGCCTCGTCTGTCGGCGGCCGACGTTGGGTTCCGCGAACTCACTCAGCACCGCGATCAGGTTCCTGGTATCCTCAGCAGGCACAGCACTCGGGTCACAACTGTGAGGGATCCGGAGCTCTTTTACCGGTGCCCGGCTGGAGCACCTCTCAGGCCTCTGGATTTGGCCTGTCATGCGGGGTTTCTCAGGACGCAGGGAGCACGTCTGCTCCTCTCTGCTGCTTGGCGCCAAAGACCCCTCAGGTTTGGCGCGCTGGCCTCTTATCTCTCTGAACTCCTTCCTGGAAGTCACCTGACCGGGTCCAGCGTCTGAATCTGCCCTCCCTGCAACTTCCCTTGTATATTTTGGTTCCGCTTGACTGTCTCTGGCCAGTAGATGGCAGTCTCGCTCCATCCTTGAAACGTCATGTTGAAATTCTTTTACAAGCTTTCTTGCTCGTTCTACATTCCTCCCTCCTTTTTGCTCGCCAGTCCTCGGGCGAGTGGACTCCTCGCAGAATTGATGTCTCCTTCCAGGCAGTGCAAGCTCAGACAGGAGTTGGGCACACTCCTGCGTTTTCTGTTGGATTCGAGACCAGATAAACTCTTCCTGCGCATACCGGTTAGGAGGAATTCCGGCATTAGCCCGCTCAGTTCTGCGGGGCTCTTCTTGCGGAGGAGACTCTGGGAGATCCGAGGAATCAACTATTGGGGATTGCAAATCATTTCCTGACTCATTCTGACTTCCACTCGGGAGTGGCACCAACGGTTCTGACGGGCCCAACTGCATTGTGGCCCACCCTTCTTCACCCCCCAAGGTTCCTGTATGTGGCACTTCAGCCAACACGTCTGAGGGCCCAGCCCGTTACAGACTTCTGTTTCAGAGGAGCAAGGTCGCAACATATTACAGTGCAACACCCTGGATGTCACGGCGTCATCCCCTTCGGGCCTAACCTCGTAGCTGGGGTTGTCTGGGTGAACCTTCTTCACCACCCGATATGGTATTGCCTCCCAACGATGGTCCAGCTTACTCCCAAATCGTTTAGCCCTCACCAGCACTCGGTCTCCTGGCTGAAGCGATCCACCTGTGGTCGGGGGCCGAACTGCATGCTCTACTTCCTGAAACTTCTGAGCAACCAGTCTTCTCACGGTATGGAGTCGACGCTGGTGTTCTCGAATCCAGGTACTTGGGCTACTGCCCGGACCGGGGTCTTCTGAGTCTAGCTCCAGTTCGGTGATTTCTTGGCCACTTCTTCCAAACAGCAACATGTAGGGGGTGTAGCCGGTGGTTGCATGAACTCGATTATTATACACCCACACCAGCTCGGACACGAATTCGGGCCACTTCATCTTTTTGTCCGCTTCCAGTGTTCCAACATTTGCAACAGGGTTCGGTTAAAGCGCTCGCATGCACCGTTCCCTTGCGGGTGGTAGGGCGTTGTCCGGGAACGGTCGATCCCATAGATGCGGTATAGCTCATCCATCACTCGTCCTTGGAAGCAGGCCCCCTTGTCAGAATGTATTCGTTTCGGGCACCCATAAATCCGGATGAAATCTTGACAGATGGCCTTGGCTGCGGCTTCTGCCGTCTGATCTTTAGTGGGCGTCACTACTGCAAACTTGGTGAAGTGATCAGTCATGACTAAACAGTGTCCATAACCATTGTATGAAGTTCCTACCATCAAGTAGTCAATCATCAAGACTTCCAAGGGGGCAGAAGTTCAGATGGTCTGAATGGGAGCTCTTTGCTCCGGGGGCTTGTTCAACTCACACTGGCGACATGTTCGGCAGACCCCCTCGACTTCTTGTCGCAGTTGAGGCCAATACACCAGCCATTGCAACCACTGGAAGGTCTTTTCTACTCCGAAGTGAGCACCTCTTCTATGAGCTTCTTGGGCTAGCTGTGTTACTAGCGCTCCTGGAACTACCACTTGCCAAGTAACATCAAACTCTCGAGGCAGCTGGATTCTTCGGCATAGCAAGCCGTCCATCAGGAGGAGCCTCTCCCACTGGCCTAGGATTTCTAGGGTAGTTGGAAGTGAAGCGGCTCTGGTTTCCTGGTCGAGTCTCTGATTAAGGGCGACCCATTCTCTCAACTTTGCTAGCTCCGGGTCGGATTGCTGCAGATGTATCCATTCGTCTCTTGAACGGCCCAGAATCTGAGTGGGCCTCGGCTCCTCTCTGGTCTCTTGGGCGTCGACCACAGCAGCGGCGAACTGGCTGAAATCCGGGATCTCGTCGCCTTTGAGCTCCTCATCTCTGTCCTTCTTCGGCCCCGCCTGAGTGACCCGGGACAGGGCATCTGCATGTGTGTTCAGGGCCTTGGACCGATAGGCGATTTTATACTGGAATTTGGACATCCTTGCGACCCACCGCTGTTCTAACGCGCCCAGTTTGGCGTTCTCCAAGTGGGCCAAAGGGTTGTTATCTGTCCGCACTTGCACTTCTGACCCTGACAGGTACTCAGCAAATTTCTCGGTCATGGCCCACACCAGTGCCAGTAGCTCCAGCTTAAACGAACTGTAGTTGTCCGGATTCTTCTCCGTATCTCGGAGTGACCTGCTGGCATACGCGATCACTCGCTCTTTCCTTCCTTGTACTTGAGTCAGCACTGCTCCCAGCCCATGCAAGCTTCCATCAGTGTACAACATGAAAGGCTGCGAAAAGTCAGCGTAGGCCAGAATCGGGGCATCTGTTAGCGCCATTTTCAATGCTCGGAATGCCTCTTCTTGTCGTGGGCCCCACTGAATGGGCTGCCGCTTGGCTCCCCCGGCTGTTCCTCTCAACAATTCATTGAGCGAGATCGCAATCTTAGCGAAGTCTTTAATGAATCTGCGGTAGTATCCAGCAAGCCCCAGGAATGCCCTTAGTTCCCTTTGATTGGCGGGCGTGGGCCACTTCTGCACAGCAGCTACTTTCTCCACAGTGGGGTGCACCCCTGCACTGGACACAGTGTGCCCCAGATATTCAATTTCTCGTTTGAAGAGACAACACTTACGAGGCTTAATTTTCAGGCCGTGCCATGGTTTTCCTTCCACAGGTGCCAGCCCTATAGCGTCAGCTCTAGTAAGGGCCTCCGGCATTACGCACACCCGCGCCACCTCTTGTCGGGGCAACAACTGTAAACTGGTGCCACTTAAATTGATGCAGCGCACAGGTACTCGACCGTGCCGCACGGTGGCCAGAGTTCGAGCAATCAGGAGTCCGGAGGGCGCTTCTTCTCCCTCCATTGGTTCAACTTGAATGTCCACGCCCTCTAAGGACACATGTGCACTTGGAAGCCCAAATTCTGGATCCAAGTGCTCAGATAGCGATACTGAGGAGCATCGACAACATGGAACGGAGTTTGCTGCTCACCGAGCAGACACTCAATGGGTCAATACTGGGGGTGGAGCATAGAGGGGAAGTGCAGGCTGAACAGGCAGGGAGCTGGATAACAGTTAGGAGGGATAGAGGGAAGAAGTATAGGAAGGCTGGTTCAGAACCGGCATTATTGGAGCACGACAGATCCTCTGACCGCCGGGGGAGTGTATGCTCCAGTAATGAGGGGGAGGGGGGAAGTGTAGGGCAGGCAAGACAGGTTCTGGTAGTGGGTGACTCTATTATTAGGGGGACAGACAGGGCAATCTGTCTCAAAGACCGGGATCGCCGAACGGTGTGCTGCCTCCCTGGCGCTCGAGTCCGGCACATCGCGGATCGGGTTGACAGGTTACTGGGTGGGGCTGGCGAAGACCCAGCGGTCATGGTCCACATCGGCACCAATGACAAAGTGAGTGGTAGATGGAGGGTCCTTAAAAATGATTTCAGGGACCTAGGTAGGAAGCTTAGGGCAAGGACCTCCAAGGTAGTTTTCTCAGAAATACTACCAATCCCGCGAGCCACACAGGAGCGCCAACGGGAAGTTAGGGAGGTGAATAAGTGGCTAAAGAGTTGGTGCAAGGCAGAAGGGTTTGGGTTCATGGAGAACTGGGCCGACTTCGCGGTCGGCTACAGGCTCTACCGTAGGGACGGGCTGCACCTCAATGGGGAGGGTGCAGCGGTGCTGGGGAAGAAGATGGCTAACAGGTTGGAGGAGTTTTTAAACTAGAGACGGGGGGGAGGAAACCAAGGAAATAGGTGGGATGTGAGGCAAGCAAGGGGGAAGGGGAGAAGTGAATATAATGAGGGTGGAGAGGGGGGTGGGGATAGTACAGTTAGATCGTTAGAGAAGAATAGGATGCTAAATAACCCCAAAGTTTTATCTTGCATGCTGACCAACGCAAGAAGCCTGACCAATAAGGCGGATGAGCTGCAGGCGCTTATATCGGAGGAGAGGTATGACATCGTAGGTATAACAGAGACTTGGCTAGACGATAGCTACGACTGGGCGGTAAATTTATTAGATTATAGTTTATTTAGAAGGGACCGGAAACAGGGGAAAGGCGGAGGAGTCTGCTTATATGTAAAGTCATGTCTAAAACCCAGACTAAGGGAATATATAGGAGAGGGAGAAGAGGGGGTCGAGTCCATGTGGGTAGAGATAGAGGGAACTAAAAATAATAATAAAATATTACTGGGGGTCTGCTATAAGCCACCAAATATAACAGAGGAGAATGAGAATCTGCTATTAGGACAAATAGACAAAGTAGCAAAACATAATGAAGTGATTGTAATGGGGGATTTCAACTACCCGGATATTGACTGGGAAACAGAAACCTGTAGATCTCAGAAAGGAAAAAGGTTCTTGACAAATATTAAGGATAATTATCTCTCCCAACTAGTGCAGGAACCAACGAGAGGGAAGGCCGTGTTGGACTTAATATTGACTAATAGGCCTGATAGAATAACTGAGGTACAGATAGGGGGGCACCTAGGTAATAGCGACCATAATATTATCGACTTCAAAATGCCCTTCAGTAGGGTTATCAATAAGGGAACAACAAAAACATTAAACTTTAGGAGGGCGAAGTTTGATCAGCTGAAAGAAAGCCTTCAACTTATTGACTGGGACAAAGTTCTTAATCAGAGGAATACGAATAGTAAATGGGAAACCTTCAAAAGAATTCTGAATACTCAGTGCGAGAGATATATACCGTATGGGAATAAAAGGGCCAGAAATAAGAGGAAACCAATATGGTTGAACAAGAACGTAAAAGGGGCGTTAAATAGCAAAAAAGAGGCATTCAAGAGATTAAAACAGGAAAACAGTAAGGAGGCACTAATGTGTTACAAGGAAAAAACGAGAACCTGTAAAAAACAAATAAAAATAGCGAAGGAGGAAACAGAGAAACGTATTGCTAGGGAAAGTAGATCAAATCCCAAACTGTTCTTTACGTATATAAATAGTAAAAGGATTAAATCGGATAATATTGGACCGATAAAAAGTGAGGAAGGCAAAATCATAGAGAAAGATGAGGATAAAGCTAATCTATTAAATAATTTTTTTTCGACAACTTTCACAAAGGAAATTGAAATAACAGGAGAAATGAGAAGTGACAAACTTAATCCTCCACTAAGTATGACTAATCTAACCCAAGCTGGGGTACAGAAACGCCTCAGTAACATTAAAATAAACAAATCACCAGGACCTGATGGCATACACCCATGGATACTAAGGGAACTAAGTAATGTGATAGACAGACCGTTATATCTTATATTTAAGGACTCTGTTGAGACTGGGTCTGTGCCACTTGATTGGCGACAGGCGAATGTAGTGCCAATATTCAAAAAGGGAGCGAAAAGTGACGCCGGAAATTATCGGCCGGTGAGTCTGACGTCCGTTGTGGGCAAAATTTTTGAAAGCTTCATTAAAGAGGCAATTACGGAGCATCTTGATGCTAATAATCTTTTAATCCCGAACCAACATGGATTCATGAGGAATCGCTCCTGCCAAACAAACCTGATTGACTTCTACGAGGAGGTTAGCTCTCGAGTAGATCAGGGGGAACCAGTGGATGTCGTGTATCTCGACTTCTCAAAAGCGTTCGATAGCGTGCCACATAATAGGTTGGTATACAAAATGAGAATGATGGGGCTGGGGGAAAATGTCTGCAAGTGGGTAGCTAACTGGCTAAAGGATAGAAGGCAGAGGGTGGTTATAAATGGAATATACTCAGATTGGGTAAGCGTCACTAGTGGGGTACCACAGGGGTCTGTACTAGGCCCAATGTTATTTAATATCTTTATTAACGACATAGTCAACGGGATAAATAGTAAAATATCAATATTTGCAGATGACACAAAGTTATGTAAAACAATTAATACAAAAGAGGACAGTGCAGACCTACAGAGGGATTTGGATAAGCTGGGTAGGTGGAGCATTAAATGGCAAATGAGGTTTAACGAGGAGAAATGTAAGGTCATACATATGGGAAGGAAAAATGGAAGTCACCAGTACTCACTGAATGGGAAATCATTGGGGAATTCAGAGATGGAGAAGGACTTGGGCATCTTGATTGATAGCAAACTAAATTGGAGTGCCCAAAGTCAGGCCGCTGCTGTAAGGGCAAACAGGGTAATGGGATGTATCAGAAGAGGTATAGCTGCAAAGGATGAGAACATTGTTCTTCCACTGTACAAAGCACTGGTCAGACCACACTTGGAATACTGTGCTCTGTTATGGGCCCCAATATATAGAAAGGATATAAATGAGCTTGAAAAGGTACAAAGGAGGGCAACAAAATTAATAAAGGGAATGGAGGGACTGCAATACCCAGAGAGGTTGGCAAAACTAGGACTATTCAGCCTGGAAAAGAGAAGGTTGAGGGGGGACATAATAAATGTGTACAAATATGTTAGGGGACAGTATAGAGATCTTGCCCGGGATTTGTTCAAAAGGAGGGATATTACGGTAACAAGAGGGCACTCACTAAGACTGGAAGAGAAAAGGTTTCAGCACCAGCATAGGAAGGGGTTCTTTACGGTAAGAGCAGTGAGAATATGGAATTCACTGAGTGAGGAGACGGTAATTTCGGATTCACTACACCAGTTCAAGCGGGGACTGGATGCATTTCTAGATACCAGGCAGATTTCAGCATATACTTAAAAATAAAATAAAATAGTAGGTTGATACAGGGATTTATTCTGACTGCTGGTTTCAGAGTCGGGAGGGAATTTTTCCTCAGGTGAAGATTGGCCAAATCATTTGGGGTTTTTGCCCTACTCTGGATCAACTTTAGCAATTACAGAACTAACAGGTCGAACTTGATGGACGCAAGTCTTTATTCGGCTTTACAAACTATGTTACTATGTTACTATGTGCCAGCACCGGCAAAGTGAGTACAGTCTGTCCCACCGGCAGTGTCATTGTGGCTTCGGGCGGTATCGATACCTTACCAAGGTACTGGGAGGTAGTGGGCAACTTTTGAATCTGACTGACCCGCACGAGGTGCTGGAATACTCTCTTGTTAGCTGGGTCTCGAGTGGCGCGGGTCCAGTTGTTTTTGCTACAGCCGTCAGCCAGGAACTGTCCGACTTCTTTCAGCACATTCATGCCCAGGGTTACAATGGGCCCATCGCCTCCGGGCCCGGTGGTCAGTACGATCCCTTTTCGACCGAGGTCCTTTCCACATGCCCGCACGGACATCCATACTACTCCCGCTACTGGGATAGGTAGTTGATTAGTCGCCAACAGTTTGACAGTGGGTTCCCGGCAGGAACGAGCGACTTCAGGAAAGTGACTTTGGAAGTACGTCTCAGGCATAGTGGTCACTTGAGACCCGGTGTCCATCAAACAGCGGATCCGCTGCCCATTGAATTCAGCCCAGATAATGGGCCTCTCGGAGACAATGTCTTCAGAGCTCCCTCTTCTACTCTCTGAAGCTCGAGACCCCACGGTATGCTCCACAACCGTGGGGCATTTTAGTTTAACGGCTGTCCCCTCCTCCTCCTTTCTCGGTTGAGACAGTCTTTGGAGATATGCCCCCTACCTCCGCAGGTCCAGCACTCCGGTCCTCGTTCTGCCGATAGGTCGGGTACATGTCGTGCTGGGGCTGGATAGGAACGTCTTTCTCATTCTGGTCTCCGTCCGCGTTGAGCAGTACGGTCTGTTGGCAAGGGGGCAGTAGGAGTCTTCCTAATAGAATTCAGCTCACCCCGAATGTCTCGAATTTCCTGACGTATTTCCCGTACCCAATCAGGCTCTTGGTTGGTGAATCCAGGAGCAATTGCCTCATGACTTCTAACTGCGGCTTTGAGAACAGGAACTTCTCTCTCCAGGTCTCTAGCTTCAGCCCCTACCTCCAGGAAGCCCATATCAGGGCTCAATCGCAGCCGCTCCTTCAGGATCTGCCTCAGGGAAGGGTCTTTCAAGCCAGCAATCAGTTGGTCACGCAACACCTCATCCAATGGTCCCAGTCCTCGGTTCCCATCTCGAGTTTTCTTAGTGATATAGTCCGTCACTTCCTGTAATGCATTAACATACTGATTTACTGTCTCATTTTCCCCTTGGACCCGCTGAAACAACCGTAAGCGCAAGTGTCCCAAATCTGTAGTGTCACCGTGCATGTCCTCTAGAATTTTTATCACTTTATCCACGGTGTCAGGGTCCCCAGGTGGGCGGTACATCACAGTCTGTCGGGCCTCTCCATCAAGGGTTAGGAGGGCCAGCTCCGCCTGGGCTAGAGGGTCAAGGGGATACATACGTAGCATACTTCTCAGTCTTTCTGCCCAGTCCCAAAGTGACATGCCATCCCCTGTAAACTTGGGAAGATGGCTGAGCATAGCCCCCAGGGGTATATGGCTCCGGCCGGACCCAGCCACAGACTGATCCGCCATCTCTGCGTCTGAATGTTGCATCCTGCCGACTACGCCAAATGTAATGCAGGTGCCGGAATGGAACGCACAGAGACACAAGGCGAGAACAGTCAGAGATGTTTGTAAACAGTTTTATACAACAGGTATACTGAAACAAGGGATTAGCAACAAGGGTAATGAACAGTGGTTTGAAATATCAGAAAAATACGAAATTTCTCAAAGTAAGGCACAGTCTCTTAAAATAAGGTGCAGTCTCTTAAAGTAAGGCGCAGTCTCTTAAAGTAAGGTGATGCCCTCAAGCATGAGAGACACCACACAAGTTCTTTAACCGTGAATTTGGCCCTAGCGGGGGTCACCGGTTATTCCCGCTAGGCCGTGAGTCTCTTTACGGATAAATTCAATTAAATCACGTTGTGCTACTTTAGCCCCAACCGTTCCCCTCCCAACCTGAGTACTTAAACCCAATCGTCCCCGGTACCGTGGGTGAGCAGTGGAAGTGACGGCCCTGCTCACGTATGAAGCTCCTCTCTGCTTGGCCGTTGGAGGCAGTCTCTCGAGCCTTGGATAGGGGGGTTCAGGCCTCGTCTGTCGGCGGCCGACGTCGGGTTCCGCGAACTCACTCAGCACCGCGATCAGGTTCCTGGTATCCTCAGCAGGCACAGCACTCGGGTCACAACTGTGAGGGATCCGGAGCTCTTTTACTGGTGCCCGGCTGGAGCACCTCTCAGGCCTCTGGATTTGGCCTGTCACGCGGGGTTTCTCAGGACGCAGGGAGCACGTCTGCTCCTCTCTGCTGCTTGGCGCCAAATACCCCTCAGGTTTGGCGCGCTGGCCTCTTATCTCTCTGAACTCCTTCCTGGAAGTCACCTGATCGGGTCCAGCTGTCACGGGTATGTCGCCACGAAGATCGTCACGATTACACAGCCTGACTTCTCGCAGCTGACTTTTTGGTGCTTTGTGTTTTTCGGCAGTGAGGGAGTTAATTCTCTCTCTCTGTGCTAGACGAGGTCCAGCCTCGCCCAGCTGCAATCAATGCTGCTGTAGTGAGACTCCTTCAAATGCCTGCTGGTCTGTTAGGGAAGTGTCGGTGAAAGCATTTCATGCAGACTAACAGAGCGGATCGTGGTATTTGGAGTTTCAGAGATAAGTGTATTCGGAGAGTTTTTTCCCTTCCTCGCTTTATCATTTATCTCCTTTCCCGTTGGTGTTCCCTCTGTTGTAGTTGTGTAGTTTTTGTATGCAAGGTGGTTTTGGTTTTTCCCTTGTACTGTCTCGTTCGTCTAAGTACTGTGTGTGGGCATATTATTACTTGTCCCCTTTTGTTGTGATCGGGGTCCTTCTCAGGACTAGATTACTTAGGTGCAGGGATCCTCAGGAGGTAGGGGTTACGCTGGCGGCCTGGACCTCTGTACCTTTAACAGTACCTCCAGGTTGAGGGATTAGTCAGGGCCCCAGCTTAGGGTCAGCTTAGGCCCCCTACCTCCAGTATACAGAGACAGCGTGACATTTTCACCGACCCCTTAGTTTTTCTCCAGCTACCATGGATCCAGTAGCCGGTCTAGCTCGGCAGTTGCAGAGTTTGTCCATGGAGCTGGCGGACGTTAGGTCCAAGGTTTTGTATCCTCAGGAGCAAGCCGGACCAGAACCTAAAGTAGCTCTCCCTGACAGGTTCACTGGGGGGCGGGACAAGTTTTTTGTTTTCCGGGAGGCATGCAAGTTGTACTTTCGGCTGCGGCCTCGGTCATCGGGGAGTGAAGAACAAAGGGTGGGAATTGTCATCTCGCTCCTACAAGGGGACCCACAATCTTGGGCGTTCTCTCTTCCCCCGGGCTCCCCGGCTCTCCAGTCAGTGGATAGGTTTTTTGCTGCTCTGGGACTCGTATATGATGACCCAGATCGGATCTCCCTTGCTGAGTCTAAGTTACGTAGGATCCAGCAGGGAGATCGTCCGGCGGAGGAATTCTGTTCGGAGTTCCGTAGGTGGGCCACGGACACCCAGTGGAATGACCCGGCTCTTAGGAGCCAGTTTTGTCAAGGTTTATCCGACAAATTACAGGATGTGTTGGCACAGTATGACTCTCCTGCGTCACTGGAAGCCGCTATGGCCCTTGCTATTCGCGTTGACAGACGGCTTCGGGAGAGGTGCGGGATAACTCTACCCCCTGTGATGACTCCACCTCCTACAAGGTCCCCTCATATGGTGGTTCCCCTTGTCAGTCCAGAGGAGCCTATGCAATTAGGAGGGACATCATTTCGGGGGAGGGGACCGGTGGTGCGCCATAAGACAGGAAGGTGTTTCTTCTGCGGGAGAAAGGGACATTTTATTGGGGGGTGTCCATCCCGTCCCTTGCAGAGTGAAGAGTCGTTGGAAAACTGTTGATCCCAGGTTGTGTGGTGGACGGCAATCTGGGAGTAGGTATTTCGTCCCTAGGTTCGTCTCAGTTTCTCGTACCGGCGGAGGTGGTGGTGGGTACGAGAACTGAGAGGATATCTGTTCTTCTGGATAGTGGGGCCGGGGCTAATCTGGTTGATGCTCGGTTTGCCCGGGTTCAAGGTATGCGATTGAGTGAGTTGGCTAAACCCATCCCCATATTCTCGATCGATGCCAGGCCTCTCGGTCAGGGAAGTTTTTTGCAAGCTGTGCATGACGTAAAACTTCAAGTGGGGGCGATACATAAAGAACTGTTGTCTTGCTACGTGTTGGAGGGTCTTCCCACTCCTATAGTGTTGGGCCTTCCTTGGTTAACTAAGCATAACCCGGTTATTAATTGGCAAACCAGAGAGATAAGCCAATGGAGTAAATTCTGTAATAAAAACTGCATGAACACGGTCATCGGTGCGGTTACTCCTTGGGTCTTACCTCCATTTCTGGCGGACTTTGAGGATGTATTCTCGGAGAAAGGGTGTCAGGAACTACCTCCTCATCGCGAGTATGACTGTTCTGTAAAACTGCTCCCTGAGGCCAAGTTACCTAAAGCTAGGTTGTATAACCTTTCTGGTCCTGAGAGGCAGGCCATGAAGGATTATATTTCAGAAAGTCTGGCTAAGGGGCATATTAGACCTTCATCTTCACCGGTGGCTGCAGGGTTCTTCTTTGTTAAGAAGAAAGATGGAGGCCTACGCCCTTGCCTGGATTTCCGTGAACTTAATCGGATTACGGTCCGAGATCCGTATCCGCTCCCACTTATTCCCGATCTCTTTAATCAGATCGTGGGCGCCAAATGGTTCTCTAAGTTGGATCTCAGGGGGGCGTACAATCTGATTAGGATGAAGGAGGGGGATGAGTGGAAGACGGCGTTTAACACTCCGGAGGGGCATTATGAGAACCTTGTCATGCCATTCGGTCTGACTAATGCCCCGGCGGTGTTCCAACACTTTGTTAATGACATTTTTCGCCGCCTGGTGGGACAGTTTGTTGTCATATATCTGGATGATATCTTAATTTACTCGCCGGATCTGGTGTCTCATCAGGAGCACGTTAGGCAGGTGTTACAGATCTTGCGGGATAATAAACTGTATGCCAAATGGGAAAAGTGTGTGTTCGTCGTACAGGAACTCCAGTTTTTAGGCTTCCTGGTTTCAGCGTCCGGTTTTCGTATGGACCCTGGGAAAGTGCGGGCAGTTCTTGAGTGGGATCGGCCAGAGAATCTTAAGGCACTACAATGTTTCCTGGGGTTTGCTAATTATTACCGGAAGTTCATTCGTAATTTCTCGTCCATGGTTAAGCCTCTCACAGACATGACTAAAAAGGGGACGGATTTTTCTAGGTGGTCTGACAAGGCTTGTCAAGCATTCTCCTCCTTGAAAAAATGTTTTGCCTCGGCACCCATACTCATTCAACCGGATGCGTCACAGCCATTCATTGTAGAGGTAGACGCTTCCGAGGTAGGGGTGGGAGCAGTATTCTCACAAGGTTCGTCCCCTGGTAAGTGGCATCCGTGCGCCTTTTTCTCTAAAAAATTGTCGTCCGCTGAGAGGAATTACGATGTCGGCAATAGGAAACTCTTGGCTATTAAGTTAGCTTTTGAGGAGTGGCGCCATTTTTTGGAGGGGGCAGTCCATCCGGTCACCGTCATCACCGATCACAAGAACCTGCTATATCTGGAGTCCGCGAAACGTCTGAATCCCAGACAAGCTAGGTGGTCATTGTTTTTTACCAGGTTTAATTTTGTCGTTACATATCGTCCTGGGTCAAAGAATGTAAAGGCGGATGCCTTATCTCGTAGTTTCCCTGGGGCCGGGAATACGGACGACCCGATTCCTATCCTTCAGGAGGGGGTGGTGGTTTCGGCAGTATGCTCTGAGCTGGAGGAGGAGGTATTGGAGGCTCAGGGGGACGCCCCTGTTGGACCTCCGGGGAGACTGTTTGTTCCAGATCAGTTGCGACAAAAGGTGATCGAGGCACACCATAACTCAGTTTTTGCAGGACACCCGGGGAGTAGAGCAACTGTGGATCTCCTCTCGCGTCGGTTTTGGTGGCCTAACTTACATAAGGAGGTGGTAACTTTTGTCGCGTCCTGTGGGGTTTGTGCGCGCTCTAAGACCTCACATACCCGTCCGTCTGGGGCCCTCTTACCTTTGAAGATCCCGGAGCGTCCTTGGACTCATCTGTCTATGGACTTTATTACGGACCTCCCTCCGTCTTCGGGTAAAACGGTCATACTCGTTGTAGTGGACAGGTTCAGCAAGATGGCACACTTTATCGCTCTTCCGGCTCTCCCTAATGCTAAAACTCTTGCGCAGGTGTTCATTGGGGAGACTGTGAGGCTTCACGGGGTACCCTCCGAGGTGGTGTCTGATCGGGGGTCTCAGTTTGTGTCCAAGTTCTGGAAGGCATTTTGTGCACGGCGGGGTATGCATTTGTCGTTCTCATCGGCTTTTCATCCTCAGACCAATGGTCAGACGGAACGTATGAACCAGAGCTTGGAGACATATCTCCGGTGTTTTGTGTCAGAGAACCAGGAGGACTGGGCTTCTTTCTTACCTCTGGCAGAGTTTGCTCTTAATAATAGGCGGAGTGAGTCCACTGGTAAGTCCCCGTTTTTTGGGGCATATGGTTTTCACCCCCAGTTTTGTACTTTCAGTAGGGGGGGCTCTTCGGGGGTTCCTGAGGAGGAACGATTTTCCTCATCACTCGCTTCAGTATGGAGAGGGGTGCTGAAGAATCTGAATACTATGGGGAACCGATACAAACGTATGGCTGATAGGAGGAGAGTGTCTGGTCCGGACCTAAGTGTGAACGATCGGGTATGGTTGTCTACCAGGAATATAAAACTTAAGGTTCCCTCCTGGAAACTGGGTCCCAGGTTCATCGGGCCGTACAGAATCAGTTCTATTATTAATCCGGTGGCATTCCGTCTTGACCTCCCCCCTACATTTAAAATTCACAACGTGTTCCACAGATCGTTGCTTAAGAGGTATGTGGCGCCGGTGGTACCGTCACCTTTACCTCCCCCTCCAGTGGTGGTCAAGGGTAACTTGGAGTTCCAGGTATCGAGGGTCATCGATTCACGCTTTAATCGCCGGTCCCTTCAGTACCTGGTTCATTGGAAAGGGTATGGTCCTGAGGAGAGGATGTGGGTTCCTGCGTCGGATATTAACGCAGACCGATTAGTTCGGGCCTTCCACACGACTCACCCGGATAAACCTGGCCCTGAGGGTCCGGAGGCCCCTCGTAGAAGGGGGGGTACTGTCACGGGTGTGTCGCCACGAAGATCGTCACGATTACACAGCCTGACTTCTCGCAGCTGACTTTTTGGTGCTTTGTGTTTTTCGGCAGTGAGGGAGTTAATTCTCTCTCTCTGTGCTAGACGAGGTCCAGCCTCGCCCAGCTGCAATCAATGCTGCTGTAGTGAGACTCCTTCAAATGCCTGCTGGTCTGTTAGGGAAGTGTCGGTGAAAGCATTTCATGCAGACTAACAGAGCGGATCGTGGTATTTGGAGTTTCAGAGATAAGTGTATTCGGAGAGTTTTTTCCCTTCCTCGCTTTATCATTTATCTCCTTTCCCGTTGGTGTTCCCTCTGTTGTAGTTGTGTAGTTTTTGTATGCAAGGTGGTTTTGGTTTTTCCCTTGTACTGTCTCGTTCGTCTAAGTACTGTGTGTGGGCATATTATTACTTGTCCCCTTTTGTTGTGATCGGGGTCCTTCTCAGGACTAGATTACTTAGGTGCAGGGATCCTCAGGAGGTAGGGGTTACGCTGGCGGCCTGGACCTCTGTACCTTTAACAGTACCTCCAGGTTGAGGGACTAGTCAGGGCCCCAGCTTAGGGTCAGCTTAGGCCCCCTACCTCCAGTATACAGAGACAGCGTGACACCAGCGTCTGAATCTGCCCTCCCTGCAACTTCCCTTGTATATTTTTGTTCCGCTTGACTGTCTCTGGCCAGTAGATGGCAGTCTCGCTCCATCCTTGAAACGTCATGTTAAAGTTCTTTTACAAGCTTTCTTGCTCGTTCTACACATGTTCTTCCTACAGAACATTAAAGAGCTGCAAAGACTAGAAATGGTTTTAAATTTGCATTTTGCTAAAAAAATATGACTATCTGGCAATGTCATATTTCATGGCGAGAGGCAGCCTAAGTCATTTATCAAAGATCATATTGAGCCCCCTATTGTGGTGCAGGGTTTTGCCAAATAAACTTTATGCCCCCCTCCATACCCTCCCTTTGATCCTTTATTGCCCACAATGCAGTTTTTTTGGTTGCATGAATAAACTTTGCCAATAGCAAAAGTGATGGGGATAATTAGAACTGAAGCTGCATCTCTCTCAAGATCCCCTTAACGGCCCCATGGTCTGCCTCTATGGGTACACTATAGTTATCAGTTAGAACAAGCAAATGCTTATATA
Source organism: Phyllobates terribilis (assembly GCF_046119375.1). Classification (NCBI taxonomy): domain Eukaryota; kingdom Metazoa; phylum Chordata; class Amphibia; order Anura; family Dendrobatidae; genus Phyllobates; species Phyllobates terribilis. The sequence goes on from NW_027362762.1 coordinate 295,107,391, forward strand.
AATATATACCAAGCAGAATTACAAAGGATTTATTGTTTAATTATGTTCATATACTCGTAAGTCATACATGTTCATAATATTTATTGACGCAGAATAGAATGTGTCTAACAAATTTCATTTCTATTGCTCTATGCAAAGTGCTAACAAAGAGGTCTACAGGTCACCGCTCTGCCTTTTGTTCCCTCCTAAAACAGGAAAAGACAACGGTTATTGCAAAGGTCTAAAAATATCCTATCATCTGAATTCTGCCTGTTTGGTTCTATTTGGTCCTAAATTGTGCCTTATTTGTGCTATTTATATCATCTGTATGATATGCTTCTGAGCGGAAACAGTCGTTCTGGCATAGAGAAGAGAAGATGCATCACATGAAGAACTGTACCAGTTGTAAAGAAGGGATTATGTCTGTCTGTAGACAGAAAATGACATTTATAGAAGATGATTGTTACTGACAGTTTTCTAATTAAACACAAGCAATGTAACACTTCCGGCTTTGAGGACCTGAAAATGCCTCTTGTGGTACTGTGAAAAATATCACAAAATTGGACATGTTTATTTCCATTCTGTATTTCAATACACCAGGAGACGTGGAGGGGGCCGAAGGAGGGCAACAACCCAGCAGCAGGACCGCTACCTCTGCCTTTGTGCAAGGAGGAACAGGAGGAGCACTGCCAGAGCCCTGCAAAATGACCTCCAGCAGGCCACAAATGTGCATGTGTCTGCACAAACGGTTAGAAACCAACTCCATGAGGATGGTATGAGGGGAATTGTGCTCACAACCCAACACCATGCAGGATGCTTGGCATTTGCCACAGAACACCAGGATTGGCAAAGTCGCCACTGGTGCCCTGTGCTCTTCACAGATGAAAGCAGGTTCACACTGAGCACATGTGACAGAGTCTGGAGACGCCATGGAGAGCGATCTGCTGCCTGCAACATCCTTCAGCATGACCGGTTTGGCAGTGGGTCAGTAATGGTGTGGGGTGGATTTTCTTTGGAGGGCCACACAGCCCTTCATGTGCTCGCCAGAGGTAGCCTGACTGCCATTAGGTACTGAGATGAGATCCTCAGACCCCTTGTGAGACTATATGTTGGTGCGGTTGGCCCTGGCTTCCTCCTAATGCAGGACAATGCCAGACCTCATGTGGCTGAAGTGTGTCAGCAGTTCCTGCAAGATGAAGGCATTGAAGCTATGGACTGGCCTGCCCGTTCCCCAGACTTGATTCTGATTGAGCACATCTGGGACATCATGTCTCGCTCCATCCACCAACGTCACGTTGCACCACAGACTGTCCAGGAGTTGGTGGATGCTTTAGTCCAGGTCTGGGAGGAGATCCCACAGGAGACCATCCACAACCTCATCAGGAGCATGCCCAGGCATTGTAGGGAGTTCATACAGGCACATGGAGGCCACACACAATACTGAGCCTCATTTTGACTTGTTTTAAGGACATTACATCAAAGTTGGATCAGCCTGTAGTGTGTTTTTCAACTTTAATTTTGGGGCTGACTCCAAATCCAGGCCTCCATTGGTTAATACATTTGATTTCCATTGATGATTTTTGTGTGATTTTGTTGTCAGCACATTCAACTTTGTACAGAACAAAGTATTCAATGAGAATATTTCATTCATTCAGATCTAGGATGTGTTATTTGAGTGTTCCCTTTATTTTTTTGAGCAGTGTACTTTTATTTATGGTTTATATTTTTTTCTTTTACGCTATCCTGTCTATTGCCATTGCCACTTTTACCAAGTATTTTGTACAACACTATAATTACATTTTGACAATGTTTTCAACCCAATTTTTCAGAATTTGCAAAAAATGACATAGCAAGAAATGCTAGTTAGGTAAGTATATGCACAGAAAGCAAAATGTGACAGTAGCCAGCAGTATAGCTGTGGTGTGTACAGTTGTTAACCTGGACTAGTAAATCAGATTAAATGTCAACATTTTTATATACCACACGTACCAAAAATGACAACTAGAGCGGACATGACTAAAAAGCCAGCACCTGCAACAGGGCCCTGTATTGGAGTCATGTATACAGATGCAAATTAGATTAATAAAACAGATAAAAAAAAATTACTTGACACGCACACTTTGTGGTAGACTGTCGCAGATAAATGTCTGAATTTTAGTAAATTTTATTTTGTATTTTTGAGAAACAATAATTTCCCCCTTCACAAAATGATTGCACAAGAAATGCAAAAACTCAGTACAGTCGGTCGTGAGAAGCAAGCACATTATCTGGCACTGATTTCAGATTTTTTTTCTGTAAAAACTATTGTGTTGTCTTGATTCTCTTTTATAGTTAATTGAAAATGAAGATAAAAAATGTGTAATTGTAATCAAATGCAGTAGAACAGATGCCAGCTACACCATATCACTGATCAACCAGTCCGGCACTGCTGCTGGCACCTGCCCTATGTGTCTCTCCCACTAGAAACTGAATCTCTGTATTATTACCAAACTACTGCAGTTATCTTCTTCAGTGCTGCAGTTGTACAACACATTACTGTTGTATTACTGTAGTATTTGTCCAATGTTTTAGATCTTTGTCATCCTATCTCTATTGCTGGGCATTGATTTCTGATGTCCTATCACTATTTTAAAATCACCCAAAAATGGCTACTGCATTCCTTGCCTAGGCTTTTATACAGGTTATGTTAGTCTTTCCTGGTTGGCTGCTCTGTATCATGTGATGTGATAGCTTCAAGGGATTGCAAGGATGAAAGTGCAGTCGCATCTAAGGTCATGTCAGCCTTCTATGTTGATGCAATCTTCTGCAATGAGTAAAAAGCAGCGGGTATTTTTTGGTTGATGAACACGAATCGAATCACAAATTGTTCAATGTCGCCAAGACCTTTGAATTTCATCAAATTGGACACAAATTCAATTCTTAAAGAATCGATGTGATCAGTTTTAGTAGTTACATTTAGTAGTCTGTGTTTCAATGTACCCAATGATGGGCTGGCAGAAGAGCTGTGCCCACGTAGTATTGCTACATTCTTATTAACGTGCACTTTTATCACATAGTATTTTGAAGAGAGTGAAAACGTGTTTTCTGCTTGTATCTGAATATTAACGTTGCAGTTATTGTAAATCACATAATAACACAGGCACGGTATCGGATCTGGAGCACGATTATCTCATTTATTCCTTAGATACATGTAGCTCTTCCATACTGTGTTAGATCTGTAATTCAGGCGGTGCCTACAAATGTTTGCATTTCAGTAAGGAAAGTGGCATTTTCTGCTGCTATAATTAGCCTCCACCTCTCTCACTTACTGTATTTCCTCACAATAACCCTGCGCTTTCTCAAGTAGGAACATAACAAGTGCTGTCATAAAACATGTGGCTGGAGGTGTTACCCGTCACTGCAGCATTCTCCCTCAGCAGTGCTGGTAATGGAGCTGCTGCCTGGTACTGGCGGAGTACTGCTCTGTGCTCTCACTATTGTTCACATGAAAACCATACATCTTCTTTCCATCTTTTTAGCCTTATGTTTAGTTGTGACTTTCTCATGTCTTAAAGAGGACACATCACCATTTTATTTCCGGCATATACATCTGTCAAGATCAATCCAAGGGTTAAAATATTATTTTAGAAATTGCTGTAAATTTATTGCACAGATGTAACTTAACTCTTTCTCCCTAATGCAAAATCTGTAACCGGACCTCGGATAAAGCAGGTGCCATTAATAATAGTATAATTTTCCACCATTGGACCCAAGTGCTTGGATTGAACAGCCATCCTGGAACCAACCTGCTCATAGCCTAGGCTAGGAACATTGTAACAAATATTAAAGCACCACTCCAGCGGGTTTTTTTTAGTTGCACTGCCGGAGTGGTGCTTTAAATGTAAATCCCCTGCTCCCTGTCTCATACCCACCTGCCATCGCCTTCATCGTTTTCCAGCGTCACTCCCATCGGTCTCTGGTGAAAAGTGACTTGCCTGCAGCTCAAGTGTTTCATGGAGCTGCGCGGAGGTCACTTTTCAATACAAGTCGAAGAGCCTCGTTCTGGCCTCGTTCTGGCTTTCATAGATTTGCAATGACTTCTTGTGACATAGCTTCTGACTTCTGGCCAGTCAGTAGCTGCCCTCACAAGATGACATCGTGGGACCGGAGCGGTGCCGAAAAACGGTGAAGACGCCGGAGGATGAGTATATAATAGGGGGCATGGGGCTTACATTTAAAGCTCCACTTCAGCGCTGAAAAACAACAACTCCTGAGTGGTGCTTTAAGGCTCTGATTCATCAAGACATCTGTTTTGTACCCCCGTCCTTCTGAGGAGTGCGCTGTAATAAGCTGCACTAAATTCATTAAAAGGTGTGTATTTTCATCTTTTAAGTACAAAATGTGCAGTGCTCCAGTTGGGGACTGAAGTACATTTCTGGCATATTGCGGCATAAGTTATAATGAACTATTTAGTCACTGTATTTTGGTATTAAAAGGAAGCTGTCACATGGTTTTTGCTACCCCTTCTGAGAGAAGAATAATATAGGGGAAGAGACCCTAAGTCTAGCAATATATCATTTCCTGGGCTCCTTGCTGTTATTTTGATAACATCACTTTTATCTGCTGCAGATTTACCAGTTGAGCTCTGTATAACCCCGCCCACAGCACTGATTAACAGCTTTCTGTGTACGCTGTGTATAGGCTGAAAGTTGCCAATCAGTGGTGGGGGCAAGATTATATAAAGCTCATGAATATTTGAGGACAACATACAGCAGGTTTACTAGTCCATTAGTGATAATCTCATGCTGATTAAACAGTGATTTTATCAAAATGATATCAAGGAGCCCAGTAACACATACCTGGAATCAGGATTTCTGCCTTTATATTATGCTTCTCTCAAATTAGGTGACAAAAACGTGGTGGCAGATTCCCTTTAAAAAGGATCTGTCAGTGATACTGTCTTTAGCCACTTTCACATGTTCAGTTTTTGTTCAGTATTTTACATCAGTATTTGTAAGCCAAAATCAGGAGTGGAACAATCAGAGGAAAAGTATAAGGCTATTTGCACATGATGTGTTTATGCTACGTTTTTTTCTGTGCAGAATTGGCCCAAAAACGCTATGGAATCCTTATACCAGCAAAGTCAATGACAATCCTGAAGTGCTGTGCACATGATAAGTATTTTTACTTTCAGGATTCCTTTGTGCGTTTTTGCTGTGTTTTTCACCCATTGACTTCAATTGAGTCAGTCAAATACGCAGCAAAAACGCAGGTATAAAAATGTTTGTGAATTTGCTGCATATTTTTGCTGCATATTTGACTGGCTCAATTGAAGTCAATGGGTGAAAAACATGGCAAAATGCACAAAGAATTGACCGCAGGTCACAGGTATCGGCTAATGAGAGACTACTACTCCCATCAGCCAACGCCCGCTGTCGCTGATAACAGCTGGTGCCTGTGCTCAAAGTAAGGAAAAAAAAAGTTAAAATAAATATTGAAATAAAAATAAAAAACACATTATACTCATCTAACACCAAATCTCTAAAGCCCTTGTCCACTGTAAAAAAATTAGAAAAACACATAATACTCACCTTAATGCCTAATCCCCGATGCCCATGTCACCTGTAAAAGAGCAAAAAATAATAAACCACCATACTCACCTATCCACGTAATCCACACTGTCCCACGACAATCGCATCACTTTTAGAACCATCACATCAGCAGATGTGACTGTTCTTCCCACTTGCCCTGGTGCAGTGGCAACTCAGGTAATAGGGTTGGAGTTCATGTCAGCCTTGCATTGGCAGCTGACATGAACACACCAAAAACGCTGCAAAAGCGTGCATATTTTCCATTGTGTTTTTTGCTGTAAACAAATTCCTAGAGATGCAGAAACATTGCAGAAATTTCTGCAATCAAATACTGAATGTGTGCACATACCCTAATAGTAACACATGCACCACTTTTACATTTTTCACTCACTCCTGGTTTTGGCTTACATATACTGAAGTAAAAAACTGACCAAATACTCAACGTGTTATCGTGGCCTCAGTAAATACTTGTATGCAATAACAATTTTGGGACATCTTTTCTGTATTCCTCTGTTATTCCTTCTAAAAAAGTATGAATTAACTGTTAATGCATGTTACCATTCTCCTTGTATAAGAAACCATGGAGAGATGGGGTTCACTGCGCTGCGGAAGACACCAGAAGATGAAGCCAGGAAATACCAGTAGATGAAACCAAGAGACCAAGGATATTTTTGTGTGTTCTATTGCCAAAGTGTTTCAAAGTTAACAAACTTCTTCATCAGGACAAACCATAAAATAAATTCCTGGTTTCATCTACTGGTATTTTTGGTACCGACATGACCCCATCTTTTCATTGTTTCTTCGCCTCGGTTTAACCTTAAAGTCTGCAGCAGCCGACATTTTCAAGCACCTCGATCCCCATTATAACACCCTATTGCGCAATCGTTTCTCCTGCTTTTCCTCACCATTTTCGTTGTCAAAAAAGGCAGCTTTCTACAGCATCAAATATTGTCAGTACCGATTGGACAATGTAATACTGCCTAGGGACCCCCCCCCCCAACTATTAACACTCTTTTGTCAATTTGTTTATACATTACATTTCTATGAGGAATAACAGAGTATCAGCACAATGCAGAATTCTAAGAAAAGATATTGTTATAGCGTGGAATAATATTTTTTGCTAAAACAGATGTCAGGAGAGCTGGCCACCTTTATTATGCACTCTGTAGTGGTATGGCATTTACAAAGGCATTGTGTGACCCTGCTAATTTGAATACTTTACAGTATATTATTTTTGCCAGTGACTGTTTGGAACAGTTATTTAGTCAATGTATTTATTTATTTTACTCACTTATATAGCGCCATTAATTCCACAGCACTTTACAGAAATTATGGGCACTGTCCCCATTGGGGCTCACAATCTAGATTGCCTAGACGGGGAGAACATACAAACATACAAGCTCCTTGCAGATGTTGTCCTTGGTGGGATATGAACCCAGGGCCCCAGCGCTGCAAGGCTGCAGTGCTAACCACTGAGCCACCGCGCTGCCGCGTATGGTCCTAATATTTGGGCTCCATACAGTATGGAGTTTATGCTATAACTAGGCATGGTTGGTGGGGCTATTTGTACAAAGTATGTCTGTATACTGTATGATGGGGAAACGGTGGAACAGATGGTTCTACATAGGACATCATCCAATGTAACACCTAAAAATATGATGTGTGCTGGTTCAGAAAAAAATATTATAATTAGGCTAGGGTCACACCACCATTTTTCTCTCATCCAAGAAAATCTGTCCAATTGCTAATCACACTCTTATCAGACAATGATCAGAGTTTCTTCAGGGGGTTATCTCAGGGCCGGCTCCAGGTTTTTCTGGGCCCCGGGCGAAAGAGTCTCAGTGGGCCCCTTTAACACATACCACGAATCATGATGCACAGATACCGCAGAGAAATATAGATATAGTACAATGTCAAAGATTTCACTTCTTACATTACATGAGCGATCTCTATTGTAAATTCTACAATAGCTCAGAAACCGGCGAATCGCTCCACACAGTATACTGGCCCCCATATAAGGCTCCATACAGGATACTGGCCCCCATATAAGGCCCCATACAGAATATTGGCCCCCATATAACGCTCCATACGGAATACTGGCCCCCATATAACGCTCTATACAGAATACTGGCCCCCATATAACGCTCCATACTGAATACTGGCCCCCATAAAACGCTCCGTACAGGATACTGGCCCCCATATAATGCTCCATACAGAATACTGGCCCCCGTATAACGCTCCATACAGTATACTGGCCCCCATAAAATGCTCCATACAGGAGACTGGCCCCCATAAAATGCTCCATACAGAATACTGGCCCCCATATAACGCTCCATACGGAATACTGGCCCCCATATAACGCTCTATACAGAATACTGGCCCCCTTATAACGCTCCATACAGAATACTGGCCCCCCATAACACAGCAGGAAGACAGCGGATCTGCGGAGGCATGGGGAGAGGTAAGTATCCGGCTGCTAGAGCCCCGAGCAAGTGGGGGAGAAGGGTGGGCGCTGACACCGCTCTCCTCCGCCCATAGCCCGGTGGGGTGCCCGACTGCAAGTGGGCCCCCCCACCTGCTCAGGGCCCCGGCACTTGCCCGGGTGCGCCTGGTGCTGACGCCGGCACTGGGTTATCTGATTTTCTCAGTGGTGGTAAGAACAAAAAAAAAAAGTTTCTTCATCCACAGACCCATATACTTGACTGACCAAGTTCGATCTGAGAATCGGAGGCAAATTGTGCATGCTGTCATCTTTTTTTTTTCCTTTGACCAAAAAAATTGGATGCGTGCATGGCTTCATTGAATAATATTGGGGCGAGTGCTATCAATATGACAGATGGCATTCATCCGATTTTTATGGTTGTGTGCACGAGCCCTTAAGGTAAAACTTGGTGATATAGAAGAATGTGATCAGTATGAAGCATTAAAGCATACTGGATATATTAAAGTCAATCCTGGTACATAGACACATTATTACGAGGTTATATTGTGGGCCTATTGTATGTTCTCGTCCTTGAATAATTTAGGTACTGCATATCTATATTATTTGGATAGCACAGTAACGATACGTTGTCACATTGTAGCAATAATACATAAGCACTATATTACAGTATTATCTAGGCACTATATACAGTTTTATCTGGATATTGTTAGAGTCTTCTATGTGATCACTGTTTAGCAGGATTATTGTGATGTAGGCATTGTATGTAGATACTGTTTGGTACAGTAACAACATAGAAGCATTATTTTGGCAGTTTTACTCATATCTGTTTTTATAAAAAAAATGTTCTACAAAACTTGATTTTTACAGAATTATATGTAATGTGTTTGATCCTTGTCCTATATTATTTCATATCTGTAAGATTAGAGGGTATATAGAGGCACTACAGTCTACAATGAACATCTACATCTATTTTTCTATTTGTGTTTCTTACATGCATATAAATTGCTGTGCGGATTTTTTAGCTAGATATAAAGTCTGCATTCTTTGTTTCTGATTTAGAAAAATCTAGAAAAAAAACTTACAAAAAAATTACAAAATAGTCTTTGCTCAGTCCCAATGCATTTTGCTTCATATTGGCCTCAGATATTTCCCTTGGCATTGGAGAAGCATGACTTTAAATAGTGCCACCTCATTCCCATACCCGGCCAGGGGAGGCTTACGCTTAATAGTATGCTGCATGGCATTTATGGCATAGGTGAAAATGGGCTGTTAATGTGATTTCCGATGCTGAATCTTCTTTTAGGAATGTAGGTCAGTTTTGCAGTTCTGAACAACTGGCTGTTTACTGGCGAGCGGCATTGTTCTCACACTGTGCCATTCTGCTTTGATGCACTCCCAGGCAGTTCATGGATTGATCATACAGAATTAGCCATGTGCATACTGTGAATGGCAGCATGATGCTCAGTGTAAAAGGTTACCATGGCAGCAATCATAAATGTCTGAACTATAATTAGCGGGTAAATCTCAAGGGGAATCTGAGATTCTTTTCTGAGGAATACATAGCATCATACATAGAAATGAAAGAGCCTCAAGGGGCAAGCACAAAAATCCCACATGGAAGTTTCCTTTTTGCTGAGTCTGCTGTGCGTTGGCATATTATGCCCTATTGCTGCTTGAGTAAAAGACTGTATTAAGCAGTAATTGCTGTGATGGAGAAGGAAGCATTGCTGTGCTTCACTTCATTTCACAATCTGATCTTTGCCACGGGTTTACTATGTAGTAAAAGGAAAAACATAAATGCAATAAACATTTTCTCATAGTGAACTCAAAGCGCTCAGCAAACATCATCAGGTATCATTTGTATGTAATTAAGTTGGCCCAATCTGGAGATAAAGACACTATGCAGTGGTGGGACTTGAAGCTTGTGGTCTTCAATGCAAGATCTTCAACATGGTTCCCATCTATCACGGGTCATTATAGCACCACTCCTGCATTTTTTTTATTTCACTGCCAGAGTGGTATCACTAATGTCTGTTCCATGCCCGTAGATACTTACCGGTTGCTGTCTTCTGCTGTTCTCGCCACCGCCCTGGTCACCTTCTGCAGTTTGTGACCTGCTGGATCACTCCAGTGTTTGCTGGATGACTCAGAAGTCACTTCTCAGAAGTCACTTCTCAACGTAAGTCTATGAGAGTCAGAACGACGCCGAAACGAGGCTCATAGACTTACATTGAGAGCTTGTGACCATTACCTCTAACTTCCATTCAGTGAGGAACTGTAGTAACAAGATGGCAAAATGGGACTGGATCGGAGCCAGGAAGAGCAGACAACGGTAAGTAAATATTTTACTAGGGGCAGTGATACAAGTTTGGCAGTGAAAAAAACAAAAAGTGCCGGAATAGAGCTTTAACGACCTGTGTTAGATGGGAGCCACATTGTAGATTTTGCATTGAGGATCACGCGCTTCAACTTATGCCACTAAATAAAGTGTTATCTTCTTCAAATTGTGGAGTGGTGCTTTAATAGTATTACTCTTGCTCTATTGACCAAAATGACTTTTTGGGCTGTCTTGGCTCCAAGGATCAGGTGCTGCTCAACCTCTGCACCCACTATCATTCAGCCTCTGACACTGATAGATTTAACTGCCAATCTCAAGTGTAGTGTAAAAGGAGAGTGCAACTCAAAGAGAGAATTCGCCATATGTGACTCACCTACTATATATTTTAGGAGACATTTCTATCTTATCTCTCTGCCTATCCACCTCTCTGTCTATCTATCTATCTATCTATCTATCTATCTATCTATCCCATATCTATCTATATATCCCATATCTATCTATCTATCTATCCATCTATCTATCCATCCATCTATCTATCCATCTATCTATCTATCTATCTATCTATCTATCTATCTATCTATCTATCTATCTATCTATCTATCTTTCTATCTTTCTATCTTTCTATCTATCTATCTATCTATCTTTCTATCTATCTATCTCTTTGTATGTCTGTCTGTCTATATATCTATCTGTCTGTCTGTCTATCTACAAAACAGAAGTTGAAGCAGCACTGTGATAGCAAATATAGGATCCCAGGACATCGATACTATCTTCTTTATAATGGAAAAAAATGGCAAATCTATAACATGACAAAAAATGTAAAGTTGCTTTATTCACCTTGTGCTAGATAGGATAGATATGTGTGACTAAAAAAACGTCATATTTTTTTCACCCTATAGATTTAGAGTTCTGCCATTTATTCTTCTACCTATTTTTTTTCTTCTATATATCTATACTTATCTATCTATCTTGTCCAAAAAAAGGCAGCACTCCAAATTACCAGATCCAGTGAAAAAAGTGGGAATGCTAATTTAGCCCAGAGATGTGATGATTTGACCCTATCTAGTCAGGCTTCAGTATACAGGGCCCAAAGCTCGCATTTCTTGACTAAATAGCATCTGCACTTTATTCACTCGGTCTGTTAGTCTGGAGTCAAGAATCAGCCTGGAGGTTTGCACCCACCATCGAAAGGAACCAGAGATGCTTTAATTTGTTTTATCTATCTTGTCTGTCTGTATTATCTTTTTATAGTTTGTTTCCTTCACTATATAGCATAATTCTGTTTGCTGGCACGTCTCAATGCTTTGTATGTTACTGTATGTCACCGCTGTTCTGATATATACAGAAGCCCACATCCTTATGCCCTTTCTGGGAATACAATACATGGTCAATAAAATCTGTGGCATTTTCAATGACCCAAATCTGACAGCAAAACATCATCCCCACAGTGAACCGTCTCGGCTCAGCGAGTATTAGGGCTTGTTCACATTATGATCTTAAAGGGGAATTCCCATCTCCAAGATCCTATCCCAATATGTAGTAAGTGTAATAATAATAATATTAGCAAATACCTCCAGTTAGAAATGTTGTATAGTTTTTCTGATTCGCTATGTATCTTTCCTCATGTGCAGGCATTGCAGGACCTTAGGTATCCATGGTTATGTCCACTGATAAAGTGACAGTTAGTTAGCTAGCTGCTAGTGGTCATAACCATGGATACCTAAGGTCCTGCAATGTCTGCACATGAGGTAAGACACATAGAAAATCAAAAATACTATACTACACTTCTTATTGGAGGTATTTGCTAATATTATTATTACACCTACTACATATTGGGATAGGATAGTGGAGATGGGAATACCCCTTTATTAAGCTCCATCGCCACAGATTGGAAAATGGGGCTTGAAAGTCCATGTGTGGATAAGCCCCTAGCTCTGACTGATAATACTGTTCTTGTTCCTGTGAGCCTAACCGTGCTAATAATTTATAAGCAGGGAAATGGTAAAATCTCTGGCTGCTGTGTGACATCCCAGACTACCTCATGATTGATGACCATGTACCGGCCCTACTATGATTACTGCTCTACATTTTGTCTAAGTTCAGCCTTGGACTAATTTTATGTGTAATGAATTTGGCCTGAATGTTTCCTTCCAAGGATGAAAGTATTGAAGATAGGAAAGTCTAGAAATTAGATACCATGTTAAACAACAAAAAAGAAAAAGAATATGGGCACATTCAAACATAGCAGAAAACTGCATTACAAACACACAGCGTAATGCATTGTAAATCAAATAATACAGTACAAAAATTCCAGTCAGAAGCTTATAGGACTGACACATCAAAATGGTTATATAACGACAAAACGTTTACCTCGGACAATATTACCCATATTACAGGAGAATGTGCTTCCTTGTGTTGTTCAGTTATTCTCCCTTGAGAGGATCTGTCATTTTCCATAAATATGTATGTTTAACCTGGTGTAAATGCCACTGTTCTCCTGAATCTGGTGTTGTTTTTCGTTTGTTCCTATGCCGTTCCATTCTTGAGATATGGCCCATCTTCCATGTATATAAATCTAGTATTTTTAGCCAAGTGGGTCTGGTCTTCAATTCTTCTTGAGGATCACGCCCCATTGGCTAATAATATTAGTTTTACATACAGTTAAAATGTAAATCGTTCGAGACCAACAGCTTTATATCTTCTATTTGTTGATGCATTTCCAAATAATTAATGCTTTAATTCATATGCAAATTAGATGTTAAATGCTCTGGGTGTGACATTGCACTTAAAGGGGTTGTCCAGATTTGGAACAAAAGTCTGCAGTCTCTGTGCAAGCTGGCAAGTATGCTTTTTGCATACTTGTGGTCACGTGCTGACTAGACTTGTTTGATCTCTCCCAATAAAAGTGACTAGTCGGCATGTGGCCCCAAGTATGCAATTCACATACATGTGGTCTGTCATGTGATCACCCTCTTGCACTGAGACAATCACTGTCATGACTTTTGTCCCAAGCTCAGACAACACCTTTAAGGAGCAAATGCTTCTAGAGATTGTTTCCACACCTAGCACCAGCTTCTTTAGCTTGATTGATAGCTCAGTGCCTGCATGATATCAGGTGCTAGGAAAGGAAATCAGACAGTTAGGGATCAATCAAGCTAAGAGGCTGGTGCTGGGTGGAGAAACAACTTCGAGAGGCAGTTGCTCCTTTATCCCTTCCCAACGTGGCCAGTTTCCGTTTCTGCGTTTTTATTTTTCCTTTCCTTCTTCCAAGAGCCATAACTTTTTTATTTTTCTGTCCACATAGATGTATGATGGCTTATTTTTTTATGGGATGAGTTTTATTTTTGAATGAAACCATGCATTTTAAAATGTGATGTACTGGAAAGAAGGAAGAATTTCCAAGTGCATCGAAATTGCGAAACAACCCGCAATCTTGACATTGTTTTTTCGGAATTGTTTTTATGGCATACATTGTGTGGTAAAAATGACCTGGCATCATGATTGTCCAGGTGAGTATGATCATGACAATACCAAGCTGATCCAATTTTTTTTATTATATTAGTGATGAAAAAGTATCTTTTGATTGTGTCACCAATTATGATCCCCCTAAAGCTTTCATTTTTCAGTGGAAACATGTGGACACTTATTTTTTGCATGGTGAACTGATATTTTTACTGATACCATTTTCAGGCAGATATGAAATTTTGGTTGCTTCTTGCTGCATTTTTTACAGAATTGTGGTGAGCAAAAACAATGCAATTTTGGCATTAAGAATTTTTTCTCACTAAGGAGTTTACTGTTCAGGTTAATTTAATTTTACATTTTATAGATCAGACATGTATGAACATGGTTATAGCACATATGTTTGTTTTTTTAAATATATATATTTTTAATGTGGGAAAACGTGGGTTGATTCAAATTTATTTCTATTTTTATTTTATTCATACTTTTTAAAACTTTTTCTTTTTACTTTATAGTGTATTTGTTAGTCCTCATAGGAGACTTAAGCATGTCATTGTCTGATCGCTTGTACTATTAAGTATTGAGTATTGTTGTATATACTGTATAAAAATAATCTTCTCCTTTGAAGCCCAACCAGAGATCCGTGATGGCAGGCATGGAGGTCTTCAATAGAACTCCGACTTTCATAGCAACCCATCAGTTCTCTGTGATCATATTGTGGTGAAGCCAATGGACACATAGAATTACACCCCTAGAGGTTCAGAAGAACATACTTTCTCCTGTTCAAGACATGTAATGACAGACAGTCTGCTCTCCTCACTGGTCTCACTGCACAGTGATTACAAGTGGGGAGAGTAGAGCAGAGATGAGTGTAATTACTAACACTTTCATCTCACAGCAGTCAGTGTGGGGGAGGGGAATTACAGGTGAGTTGATAGCATGGTGAGTAGAGAAATGCAAAAAGTGTTTGCAATGAGATAAAAATCAGCTGTACTGCCCCTCCCTCCACACTAACTGTTTTGAGATGAAACCTGAAAAAGTGATAGTAATCACACTCATCTTTGCTCCACTCACAACACTTTGTAATCACACATAGCTCTGCAGTCAGAGCATTGAGGAAAGCAGGTCCATCTGTCATTTTAAGTAGCACACTAAGAAACCTGTTCTTATATATTGTACGGGCGTGTTCTTTTTGTTCCCCTGTATGTTGCTGCTTGCTTATGATTGGTCAACGTCATACAGGGGAAGAAGTATATGTCCTCAGAGATAAATTTACAATAATGCACAGTTGGGCTTATCATGAATTATAACTTAAACTTTACTTTAATATCTCAGCAATAGTGAGGAAAAATTAAAAAAGTAATAAAAAAATATATATTTTATTCAACTCTGCAGCCATTATTACATAATGTGGCTAGTTTAGCATGCTCACACTGGTGAAAGATCCCTTTTAAGTACTCTGTCACACTCAGAGCTCTGAAAATTGTGAATTAAAACTTTAATTACTGAGGAACTCGGCAACAGATTCCAGATATAGGTGTCGATGACCTACATGGCCATATATGTCATATACTGTATATAGGTTGACCTTACTGAAAGATTCTCTTTGATCGATGTTGCCAGTATAAGATACCTGAGTGATGATATTCTTAGAGAATGGGTTGATAACATTTACCTGAGTGTGGCTAACAATGATCTTGTGCTTTTGTATTCATGGATCTTTGATTTATATGGTTAGTATTTAATTCTACTGTTTTAATGTACTCAGGTAGTGAATTTATTTTACTACAATTCATTAGTATATATATTTCTTTTTGACATTTAGATGGCATGTGAAGACAAAATGGCCAGTATATTATTATATTTCAGCAGTGCTTGGATTTTAGTATTTTAGACAATCCTTTGATGTTCTTTCATTGCTCAGCTTTGATCTTATTAATGTGCTGCTCTGATCTTATATAATATAATATAGATGTATCAGATCTGAGACTAGGTAGGACTCTAATTTCCAAGATAGATGAGTTGATAGCTTGTGGTAAAAGCAATTAAATATCAGTTTTCATATGAAGCCATTCACGTGACTTAATATGGAATATTGAATAGGGTTGTCATCTTGTGACAATCCCTTTAAATCTTTGAAGATTTTTCGACAGCATATACTGCTATAAATTCAGTATCCTGAAAAATCAGAACCAAATCAGCAGCATGTGAACCCTGTCTAATAAATTCAGCTATTGCATCTTATCCCAGTTTATCAAGCGGATGCCTTGTACAGTGGTCTACTGGGTCATTGGAGAAAAGTGGTCCCCAATTGAGCACAGTTGGGCGCAGGACTGGTAGTACGAGTTCCATCTCCAGAATTACTAGATAAGCCAGTTAGTTCTTATTGAAACAAAATGTAATATTTTCCCTCTCTCTTAATCCCCTTCCTCCGAACACCATTTTCTAGTATTTAGATCCTTGCAAATTAATTCAAATGAAATCAAATTTTGGGGAAAATTTGCAAAAGCTGTCAAATTCAGATTTCAAATGATCCGCTCATCTCTACAGACCATTTTATGCTTTTGTGTCGACACAAGATTTTATATGTTACTGTCTCTTGCTGGTGTAGATTTTAGTTATTTGTTCAACATGTAGTATATTAAATGCACAACTTGAGTTCCAAAATTTGTAACAAAAAAGTGGAAAATATTGATCCAAAGTACTAGACTGTATAAATATAGGCTGCACATGTAAAAATATAATGCAAACGTGTAGGACATTTATTGAATGATCTGCCATCTGTCCAAACTCAGTTCAGGCAGTTCATATGCTTCCTAGACAGTATGTCTGGACAGATGGGAGAATTATTATTCTCAACAACTTAGAAGAGATGCCCCATGATTATGTATTATTGTATTTTTATCCCTTTAGGTGGATACAATTGTATTTTTACTGTGTATTTTTGGGTGTGAAAGAAAAAATTGTATCTGAACAAATCCCAAGCATTTGTCTGTGAATTTCTATATTTTCTGTATTTCCCCTTTATGCTTTGAAAAAGTATGACACTGAACCTCAAGTTTCTACTTTCTACATGACTCTTGCAGTTGAATTCCCCCTACGCACCCATTTTTTGATGTTGGTGCGTAGCTGTTTGTAGCATTGGGATTACTGACCGGACATCCAGATAAATGTATCTTCCATAGAACATGCATAAAAAATGAGTTGTTAAACCCCTTAACAGTAATGAACATGAAGTTGTAATTTTTTTTTTTTAAAGCATCGCTTCCAAACCAGTATAAGGCTAGTGTACATGTATAGCTTCTGTATTCGACACCTCTGTGCACATTTTAACTTCCATTTCCTTCTAATGCACTATTTGTTCTCGGAGGCATTTCTAAGCGTGTTGAGTGGTTGTGCAGCGGACAGAAAAGAATCTGTATATAAGTCCATGAAAGCAAAAGCAATAATGTTAAATTTCAGGTTATTCATTTTTTAAACCACATCCAAACATCTAGTTAACCCTTTTGCAAGTTGCAGAATTTGAACGCATTAAACACAAATAAAACATAAATTGTTGATTAAAAATTGTATCATATCCCGAAACTCATGTTTTTGGAAAGTTGACACCTGACACATTGTGGAAATGATGAACAGCCTTTTACACTCACATCTGCCTGCATGCAATTTTCCCTCCAAGAGTAATGTTTTGCAAGAAAGTCTGACTCAATTTAATCATAAGAGTCTGAATTTAGAAGTAATATGTCAGCATGTTTGCCATGTAATTTGAGAGCAGCATGATGTGGGGGCAGAGAGCCTGATTTCAGCGATGTGTCACTTACTGGACTGCTTGGGGTAGATTGGATAGAATCTCTGTTGTAGATGTACAGTGGGTACAGAAAGTATTCAGACCCCTTTAAATTTTTCACTCTTTGTTTCATTGCAGCCATTTGGTAAATTCTAAAAAGTTCATTTCTTTTTCTCATTAAAGTACACTCTTCACCCCATATTGACTGAAAAAAAACAGAAATGTAGAAATTTTTGCTAATTTATTAAAAAAGAAAACTGAAATATCACATGGTCATAAGTATTCAGACCCTTTGCTCAGTATTGAATAGAAGCACCCTTTTGAGCTAGTACAGCCATGAGTCTTCTTGGGAATGCAACAAGTTTTTCACACCTGGATTTGGGGATCCTCTGCCATTCTTCCTTGCAGATCCTCTCCAGTTCTGTCAGGTTGGATGGTGAAAGCTGGTGGACAGTCATTTTCAGGTCTCTCCAGACATGCTCAATTGGGTTTAGGTCAGGGCTCTGGCTGGGCCAGTCAAGAATGGTCACAGAGTTGTTCTGAAGCCACTCCTTTGTTATTTTAGCTGTGTGCTTAGGGTCATTGTCTTGTGAACCTTTGGCCAAGTCTGAGGTCCAGAGCACTCTGGAAGAGGTTTTTATCCAGGATATCTCTGTACTTGGCCGCATTCATATTTCCTTCAATTGCAACCAGTCGTCCTGTCCCTGCAGCTGAAAAGCACCCCCATAGCATGATGCTGCCTCCACCATGTTTCACTGTTGGGATTGTATTGGACAGGTAATGAGCAGTGCCTGGTTTTCTCCACACATACCGCTTATCACCAAAATTATCACCAAATTATCACCAAAAAATTATATCTTCGTCTCATCAAACCAGAGAATCTTATTTCTCATAGTCTGGGATTCCTTCATGTGTTTTTGAGCAAACTCAAATGTCTTGCACTGAGGAGAAGCTTCTGTCGGGCCACTCTGCCATAAAGGCCCAACTGGTGGAGAGCTGCAGTGATAGTTGACTTTGTGGAACTTTCTCCCATCTCCCTACTGCATCTCTGGAGCTCAGCCACAATGATCTTGGGGTTCTTCTTTACCTCTCTCACCAAGGCTTTTCTCCCACGATTGCTCAGTTTGGCTGGACAGCCAGGTCTAGGAAGACTTATGTTGGTCACAAACTTCTTCCATTTAAGGATTATGGAGGCCACTGGAATCTCCAGTAATGCAGAAATTCTTTTATAACCTTGACCAGACTTGTGCTTTGCCACAATTCTGTCTCTGAGCTCCCTGAGCTCATTCTTCTCATTTGGTCTGACATGCACTGTGAGCTGTGAGATCTTATATAGACAGGTGTGTGCCTTTCCAAATCAAGTCCTATCAGTTTAATGAAGCACAGCTGGACTCCAATGAAGGAGTAGAACCATCTCAGGGAGGATCACAAGGAAATGGACAGCATGTGACTTAAATATGAGTGTCTGAGCAAAGGGTCTGAATACTTATGACCATGTGATTTTTCAGTTTTTCTTTTTTAATTAATTTGCACAAATTTCTACATTTCTGTTTTTTTTCAGTCAAGATGGGGTGCAGAGTGTACTTTAGTGAGAAAAAAATGAACTTTTTAGAATTTATCAAATGGCTGCAATGAAACAAAGAGTGAAAAATTTAAAGGGGTCTGAATACTTTCCGTAACCACTGAAGAAGTGATCAGAATGCTGAGCTCTACATAACCCCACCTACATACTTGATAGGCAGTTACTTTTGTTCACTGAACATTGTCAGCAAGCAGCCAATCAGTGGTGGGGGCAGGGTTACACAGATCCGGTCCAGTAGTGATAATCTCCAGCTGATAAAACACTGATTGTATTGAAACTTCAACACACAGTCCAGTAAGTGACACATCCATGGAATAAGGGTATCTGCCCCTACATTACGCTGTTGTCAGATTACATAACAAAAATATCTGCTAAAAGATTCCCTTTAATAGGAGGCAGTTTTGAGTTTCCAATCCTCAACATATACAGTAATACATTGGTAGCTGTAGCTCCTAACTCAGTAACCCATAGCATAATGACACTTAGTTCACTCATATCTAAGATGTAAGCTCAGCTGAGTCAGTGAAACAGAACCTAGTGATTTTGCTAGCTGTAGATATAAGGTTGTGACCCCATCATGGTGCACTATTCTCTTTCACTGTTTCCATGAGGCTGGAGACACCACATATGTGATAACAAGGATGTGGATCTATAAAACTGGAAGTTCTTCAGAGGCCTTAGAGTTTATTTAGTGATGTGAAATGATATAATTACGGTACCTCTGAAGCAGATTATTTTGTGTCACTTCATTTAACAAAAACACTAGTAGTTACTGAAGACAAGAACAAATGTTTCTATTTGAAATAAAACTAATTTGATGATTTCATCCACTGCTTCAAAATTCTAATTGATGTTGTGGTTGTTATTATTTAATAATTTTGCTGACATAGCAAAGTAAATTCTATAAAATGTTTCAAATAGCATTAAAAATTCAATAACTAATACAAATTTCTGATATATAAAATAAATGTATTAATTATTTGTGATCCATTTATATCCCACATAATTGGACTTGGACATTTCCCACTAGTTCAACTTGGATTTAAATTTCACAAAAGGCAAAATATTGTTGGCTGATGTGACCTTCTTTTGCTGCACAAAATATCACCCATATGCTGAAACAGCTTAATTCCTTTAGGGAGTCTTGAAATGAATTGAATGTTTCATGTTATGCCTAGAACGTTTAGCAGCTGTTCATTTTGAGAGCAAGTTCAGATGGTGGACACAAGTAAAATCATATATTCTTCCCCCTATTTCCCCATCACTGTACCCGACATGATGTCAATAAATTGAAGTAAAAGGTTATTTTAACCCCTTTCCTCTGCAGACAATTTTCATTTTTGCTCTTTTTGTTTTTTTTCCCCTCCCATTCTTCCAAGAGCCTATAATTTTTATTTTCTATCCATATAGTTTTTATGTAGGACAAGTTGTAGTTTTAAATGATGCGATTCATTTAACCATTCAGTATATTGAAAAATGGGATCAAAATTCTAAGTGTGTGAAATTGGAAAAGAAATGCAATTCTGCTAGGGTTTTCTGTATTTTTTTTTCATGGCATGCATTGTGTGATTTGTTACTCTGGACCATGATTCTCCAAGTTATTACTATAATGGTGATACCCAGCTTGTATAGATTTTTTTTCATATAAGCAGTTAAAAAAAAATATCAAAAATTTGTAAAAAAAAAAAGTTCATTTTTGTTTGTGATGGCATTTTCCAAGACCTGTGACATTTTTGTATCTCTGTCGGTTGAGCTGGGTAAATGGGTTTTTTTGCGTGACAAACTGATGCTTTTATTGATACCATTTTTTAGCTATATACAACATTTTGATCTGTTTTGATTGCATTGTTTTAAGGAGGAGTGGTGACAAAAAAAACCACATTTCTGGAATTTAAATTTTTTTTCTCGTTATGGCATTTATTGACGGGGTTCACTATTTTTGTATTTTGATAGATCAGACTTATCTGTTTATTTTTTATCTTTATAATTTCTTATTTTGAATGGGGGAAAAGTGGGGTTATTTGAACTTTTATATTATTTTTTTAAACTGTTTTACATTATTTTTTAGTCCCCTTATCTGCGATTGTCTAGTTGATTACACTAAATACTGCAATACAACAGTATTGCATTCTATAATGTAAATCTCTGTCTCCTTTGAAGCTCAGCCTTTGGCAGGCCCCCGACTGTCATCGTAACCCATTGGAGCAAAAGGGCATTGATGGGAGTTGGTAAACTTGAGCAGAGGCACACATTCCATTTAAATGCCATTGTCAGAGATTGACAGTGGTATCCAAATGATTATCAACCATGGCCAGAGCTCTTCTTCAGCTGTGTTTGTTAGAGATAGATGCTATTTAATATACCCTACATCTGCAGTGTGTGGAGGGACATTGACACCTGAGCCCTCTCCACACACGCTCACCCCACAATCATGTACATGTGCGTGATATTTCATAAGAATATCAACTATACCCTCTAACCAGTAAAATATGTTATTGGGTTGTCCTTTATTGTGAACTTGTTCCAATTTTACTATTATGTAGTTATATGGTTTTTTGGGTCTGTAAATGATTTGGCTCCAAAAGAGATTATCCCTCACCTCTAGCAAATATAGCTTAAATGGGACTTCAGCAACATTGATATTGATGACCTATGTGTAGGGCCACCAATATCAGATCGATGGGGAACAGGCACACGGCAATTCCACCGATCAGCTTGTTATCATCTCCGACAGTAGCTTGATGTAAACAGTGTATGGAGAGGAACACCACAGCATCGTACACTGTTTAGGGGCGGCTGCTGAGAACTGGAGATCAGCTCTTATTATTTAGATAGGAACTGGTCTGCAGTACCTGGCAGCAGCCACTAAAAAGGATCATCAATATTAACATATTGGAAAACTCCTTTCAGAATGGCTGAAAATAATTGTAACACTTTGACCAAAAATAGTAATTTCAGAACCCATATTTACTGACCATTTTTTTAAAAAAAAAAAATGTTTTTAAAGGGGACCTTTCACTGGATTTTTTAATTTAAATTGATTATCGCCTCCAGCTAATGTAGCTCTACTGATTCTAAAACAGTTTTTCTATTTCTTCTGTGCCCCTCCACATTTTTTTTTACTTACGAGCAACCTGAAGTTCCTGCACCTTGATCTCACTTGGTGGCAAAGACAGCGCCATCACCTGGTTCTCCCTTTTGGCATCCTCGTTGTGGGATACTCCTGTCTCAGGATTCAATCCCACCTCACCAGGTCGGCCGCAGTCTTTTGCATCCATACTACAAGCGGGAGTTGTGCCTCTGCTTGCAAAACCGCATCAGGTGAACATTTTCCTATAGATACTCACCCTTTTAATTGATCAAATCTTACTACTCTTAGATAGCGCCACGTTTTTTCACCTTTAGGAAATCTATTATCGTTCACATTTCATAATTGATAGAAGCCATGTTCCTGCACGAGTTCACACCAGCCATTAAAACTGGGAAAAAAGCAACCTGGAATGGTTATCTAATATCCAGAGGATCTATAATGGCCTCATGGGTTGTCTCTATGGTCCTGGCCGATCTTTGTAAGTCCACACCGCACACTTCCTGGTCAGTTCAGACTGGCGGATGGAAGAATAAAAGAGTTTGCCTCCAAAGTCAATACTAAGAGTACTTTCAGATGTTCCTGAATATTAGTATCTTCTCTTTGGAAGTGCTCTTCCTTTTCATGTCAATAAATGCTACAAGTACTACTCCAAAAAGGATTACATGAGTTGTAAAATTATACTCATATTATTGCCTTCATGGTACGTAATCTACAGTGGCTTGTAGTGCCGATGGATCCATATCTTGGTACCCTGTTTTCTACCATATAGCTGTGCAATGTGGATGAGTCCTAATCTGAAAGCTACATAATGGAAACTAATAAAGGGATTAGCTTTTGTTCATTCCTGGGCCATCAAAGAATGGACGGTTGAGAATGGCACCGTTATCACCTATAAGAGATACAATTAATACATGTTTTTATCTTTAGGCTGGGATGGCATAGCACAATTTTATTAATTTTTTTATATTCTTTAGTTGATGCTAGGAATAGACCTAGGGAAAAGGTTTATGCTGTAAAATGATAAATTCTATTTTCTCAATTATTCATAGTCAAGATCTGGAGCTAACACCCCCGCCATCTTCCCCCCAAAAAAGGATAGAAATGCACCAGGTTTTATTAGCTGGTGATACATTATTTAGTGAGAATAGGAATGTGACAGACAGGTGCTAATATTTTTTAATAACTGAAAAACCATATCCATTTCCAACCCCTCAGGTAATAGACACAATATCAGTTACATATCACGACTGTGTTCTGTATGTTACAAGTTATTTACATCCATTACATGAGACCCTTTGTAACACAGTCACATCAACACCGTAGTTTCCGCGTAGAGAATAAAGTCTTTGAGGCTCTGGTAAAATGTCAGCAATTTTACCTAAGTGTAATGAATGAAAGGTTATGAATAGTGTTGAGCATTCCGATACTGAAATATCGGGTATCGGCCGATATTCGCGGTATCGGAATTCCGATACTTAATTCCGATACTTTTACAATATCGAATACCGGAATCGGAAGTTCCCATAATGCCTGCGCTCTGCAGTGTCGCTGAAGGATGACAAGCTGGATGGCAGCGCTCAGCTGAGATCCAGCCTGTCATCAGAATGCCATCCCAGCGGGGGAGAATTCTCCTGATTGTTTAAAAGCCGGCGCGCGGTAAAAAGCCGCCGGCTTTTAAACAATCACACAGCCCCATACTGCTTCCCCGCAGCCTCCCACCCCGATCCTCCGCTCCCCTCGCCACCTCCCATCCCGATCGTAAGTTAGGACCGGGCGGGGAGCGCAGCACCAAGGAGCGAAGGACCCGGGCGGGGAAGCCGGCAGTGGAAAGACTTCACCGCCGGCTTTCCCGTTCTGTGCTGCGCTTTCCCGCCGGTTATTTCAAATGAACAGCTGAGGTATCAGGTGATGCCGATCAGCTGTTCATTTGAAGTAGCCGCGGTGCCCTCAGAGGGTTCACGTGAGTTCATGCTTGACTGCATGAACTCACATGAACTTTCCCACGGCCGCACAGGTCAGCCTCACCTCCCAGACCCGTCATGATTGGTGTGTGTGCGCGTGTGTGTGTGCGGGGTGTGTGTGCGATGTCTGCGTGTGTGTGCGGGGTGTCTGTGCGATGTTTGTGCGTGTGTGCGGTGTCTGTGCGATGTGTGCGGGTGTGTGCGATGTCTGCGAGTGTGTGCGGGTGTGCGCGGTGTCTGCGATGTGTGCGGGTCTGTGCGTGCAGGCAGACATAGGCCGATGTGACACTACTACTCCCATCGGCCTATGTCTGTCCCCCGTCCACTCGTGCCAGCAGGATCAGCTCGATGGGAGCAGTAGTTCCCATCAGCCTGATCCTGCTATATAAATTGCCCTACTGTGTCCCCAATAAATTTTAAATACATGTCATTGGTGGCCAGTGGTTACCTACAATAAATTAGTTCATACATTACCTGTCCCCGCCGATCGCCACCTAAAATGAAGTAAAAAATAAAAAACTACACCTATACTCACCTAGACACCTAATTCCCCGAAGCCATCGATCTCCTGTAATAAAATATAAAATAATAAACCACAACCTTATCCTTACCCCTCCGTAGTAGTCAACGAGTGTCCCACGATGATCTCCAGTTTAGAGCAGCCACATAGAATGTGACCGCTCTGAACCGCTGCCGCCGCTAGAATGCCGGGGCCGTAAAGCAGCCCCGTCATTGCATAAGCGGGTTCGCCGGAGTTCAGGCAGCGCTGCTCCGGTTAGCTGCTTTACGGCCCTGCTGTATCGTGAGAAATTCCCACGGTACAGCACTGCCATAAAGGAGGACTCCGGAGCAGCGCTGACTGAATGCACTCCGGTGACCTCAGTCAGTGGCTCCCGCTGCCGGGAGCGGACGTGTTCCCGGCAGTGTGAGCTTACAGCAGCCATGCACAGCTGTCACCATCTCCAGATGTGACAGCTGTGCATGGGAGATCAGCGCAGGAACGTGGACAGGTAACTATTATTTTTAGTAAACTAAGAATTAAATAAAATGGTGTGGTTTATTTCAAATAAATTATTTTTTTCTGGGTGTAGTGTGTTTTTTCTTTTTAACACTTTGTAGGTTAGTAATGGGGGTGTCTTATAGACGCCCATCATTACTAACCTGGGCTTCATGGCAGCTGGCGCTGACATGAACCCCACCACTATTACCCCCTGCCACCGCACCAGGGCAGCGTGGAAGAGCGAGGCTAAGTGCCAGAATTGGCGCATCATATGGATGCGCCATTTCTGGGGCGGCTGATGGCTGGTGTTTCTAGCCTTGGAGGGGGCCAATATTCATGGCACCCTTCCTGGGCTATTAATATCAGCCCCCAGCTGTCTGCCTAGCCTTTGCTAGCTATTAAAATAGGGGGGACCCCACGTCATTTTTTTGGGGGGGGTCCCCCATTTTAATAGCTATTAAAGGCTAGGTATTCAGCTGGGGGCTGATATTAGTAGCCTGGGAAGCTCCATGGGTTTTACCCCCTTCCCAGGCTTCAAACATCTGCCCCAGCCGTCTGCTTAACCTCCGCTAGAGACTAAAATTATGGGGGATCCCACGCCATTTTTTTTTTTAAATAAATCCTTTATTTTAACACTAAATGACATTTGAGGAGTTAATAAAGATGCAGTCCCTAAATTATTATTTATTTTTTAATTAATTTTTCCCAAAACTTTTGACGTGGGCTTCGCCATATTTTTGTATGCCAGCCAGGTACAGCATCCAGCTTCTATGAACGCGCCATTTTCCGGGGCGGCTGCGGACTGCAATTTTCAGCGGGGGGGGGGGGGGCAGAAAGCTTGGGCCTCCCTGCGCTGCAGATTCCATCCCCCAGCTGCCTAGTTGTACCTGGCTGGACACAAAAATAGGGAGAAGCTCCACGTTTTTTTTTTTTTAATTATTTCATGAAATTCATGGAATAATTAAGAAAAAAAGGGCTTCCCTATATTGTTGTGTCCAACCAGGTACAAATAGGCAGCTGGTGGTTGGGGGCAGCCCGTTCCTGTCTGCTGTACCTGGCTGGACACAAATATAGTGCAAAGCCCCACGTCAATTTTTTTTAAATTATTTCAGGAAATTCATGAAATAATTAAAAAAAATTGATGTGAGGCTTCGCCCTATATTTGTGTCCAGTCAGGTACAGCAGGCAGGAACGGGCTGCCCCCAACCACCAGCTGCCTATTTGTACCTAGCCGGACACAACAATATAGGGAAGCCCTTTTTTTCTTAATTATTCCATGAATTTCATGAAATAATTAAAAAAAAAAATACGTGGGGCTTCGCCCTATTTTTGTGTCCAGCCAGGTACAACTAGGCAGCTGGGGGCTGGAATCTGCAGCGCAGGGAGGCCCAAGCTTTCTGGGCCCCACCCGCTGCAAATTGCAGTCCGCAGCCGCCCCGGAAAATGGCGCGTTCATAGAAGCGCCATCTTCTGGCGCTGTACCCAACTCATCCAGGGCCCTGGTGCGGTGGCTCACTGGGTAATAAAGGGGTTAAGGCCAGCTTGGCATTATCAGCTGGCCCTAAGCCCGAAATTCATGGGGTCACGCCAATATTAGACATGACCGCCATGAATTTCTAGTAAAGTATTTAAAAAAAACGCAAACACCCAGAAAAAAGTCCTTTAATTGAAATAAAGACACAATTCTTTATTGTTCTAAATTAAACCATACTTACCACCACGCCCATTCCAGCTGAAGCCAACGATCTCCTGCAATAAAAGAAAAATAATAAAGCAACCTCATCCTTACCTTTCCATGGTTCCCACGACGGCTCCAGCTCTGCTACATCGAGATGACAGGCTGGACTGCAGCAGAACGCTGCCATTCAGCCTGTCATCCCGCAGACACTGAGAAGCGCAGGCATACTTGCACTCCTCAGTGTCTGGCTGTGACGGCATAAAGATGAGCCGAGGTCATGTCCAATGAACTCAGCTCACCTCATGCACGTCACTGACAGCGTGGGAAAATTCTCACGCTGAAGCGCTGAGTGCAGGAGAATTTTCCCACGCTGTCAGTGACGTGCATGAGGCGAGGTCATGTCCAATGAACTCAGCTCACCTCATGCACGTCACTGACAGCGTGGGAAAATTCTCCTGCACTCAGCGCTTCAGCGTGAGAATTTTCCCACGCTGTCAGTGACGTGCATGAGGTGAGCTGAGTTCATTGGACATGACCTCACCTCATGTATGTCACTGACAGCGTGGGAGAATTCTCACGCTGAAGCGCTGAGTGCAGGAGAATTTTCCCACGCTGTCAGTGACGTGCATGAGGTGAGCTGAGTTCATTGGACATGACCTCACCTCATGCACGTCACTGACAGCGTGGGAAAATTCTCCTGCACTCAGCGCTTCAGCGTGAGAATTTTCCCACGCTGTCAGTGACGTGCATGAGGTGAGCTGAGTTCATTGGACATGACCTCGGCTCATCTTTATGCCGTCACAGCCTGACACTGAGGAGCGCAAGCAAGCCTGCGCTTCTCAGTGTCTGCGGGATGACAGGCTGGATGGCAGCGTTCTGCTGCGGTCCAGCCTGTCATCTCGATGTAGCAGAGCTGGAGCCATCGTGGGAACCATGGAAAGGTAAGGATGAGGTTGCTTTATTATTTTTCTTTTATTGCAGGAGATCGTTGGCTTCAGCTGGAATGGGCGTGATGGTAAGTATGGTTTAATTTAGAACAATAAAGATTTGTGTGTTTATTTCAATTAAAGGACTTTATTCTGGGTGTTTGTGTTTTTCTTTAACTTTGACTATGGGGTTAGTAATGGGGGTGTCTTATAGACGCCTCTCCATTACTAACCTGGGCTTGATGTCAGCTGGCATTATAATCTGACATCAACGCCAGCCCTATTACCCCACTGCCACCACTACAGGGCAGTGGGAAGAGCGAGGCTAAGTGCCAGAATTGGCACATCCTATGGATGCGCCATTTCTGGGGCGGCTGACGGCTGGTGTTTCTGGCCTGGGAGGGGGCCAATATTCATGGCACCCTTCCTGGGCTATTAAAATCAGCCCCCAGCTGTCTTCCTAGCCTTTGCTAGCTATTAAATTAGGGGGGACCCCACGTTATTTTTTTGGGGGGGTTCCCCCATTTTAATAGCTAGTAAAGGCTAGGTATTCAGCTGGGGGCTGATATTAGTAGCCTGGGAAGCTCCGTGGGTATTACCCCCTTCCCAGGCTTCAAACATTTGCCCCAGCTGTCTGCTTAACCTCTGCTAGAGACTAAAATTAAGGGGAACCCCACGCCAATTTTTTTTAAAATAAATCCTTTATTTTAACACTAAATGACAAGTACAGTAATCAACACTGTCCCTGTACTTCATATATATGTGACTGACATGTTTCTATCTATCTAATCTATGTATGATTCTCTATTCTTTCTATTCTAAATTGTCGGGTACAGATGCTGAATTGCCGGCCGGCTTTCTTAAAGAGACGGTGCACGAAAACACTAATATTTTTTTAAATAAATCCTTTACACTAAATGACAAGTACAGTAAGCAACACTGTCACAGTACTTCATATATATGTGACTGACATGTTTCTATCTATCTAATCTATGTGTGAAGCTCTATTCTGTCTGTTATAAATTGTCGGGTACCGCTGCTGAATTGCCGGCCGGCTTTTTTAAAGAGACGGTGCACGAAAACACTAATATTTTTTAAAATAAATCCTTTACACTAAATGACAAGTACAGTAAGCAACACTGTCACTGTACTTCATATATATGTGACTGACATGGTTCTATCTACCTAATCTATGTGTGAAGCTCTATTCTTTCTGTTGTAAATTGTCGGGTACCGGTGAATGCCGCTGATGAATTGCCGGCTTTTCATGTCATTCTACATTATTCTTAGTTGTTTTACTTCATGTAGAATTAACCTACAAGGAAAGAAAGGGTTTATTTTCATTCCGATATTTGTGTCCCATTGACTTGCATTGGTTTCCGGTATCGGAATCGGCGATATCCGATACTTTTTGGGTATCGGCCGATCCAATCCGATACGATATTTCCTGATATCGGAAGGTATCGCTCAACACTAGTTATGAATTATTTGCAGTGTGTGAAGAAGAACTCAGTGAGGAGACAGTATTAATTATAGTCTTCATATATAAGCGGCTGGCTTCTCCCTGAGTCTCTGCAGCAGTTAACACTACCATTCTATAGCCATTGTTTAGCTCAGCACAGATATTGTACTGAACGAGCGCTCTCCGGCGTCCTGGAAAAGTGCTGTGTTTTACATTCTGAAATCACAAATTAAATCATAGTGTGCACAAATGTCATATTCAAAGACTGGAGCTTCAAAGGTGGAAAGAGAGAGGTATAAAAAAACCATGCCGCAGCAGCTTCAGCGCCCATCATGGGATGTGGAACCGTTTTATCAGTGTGTAACGCTGGGTCTGGAAATGAATACAAAGATAACTTTTAGTATGATAATTATAATGTATGTTGGTGCATGACATGTAGTAAATATCAGATTTGTCCTACAGCTTAAAGTGGTTGTCTGGTCCAAATCGATAAGTCTGCAGTCACTCTGTGTGACTGCAGACTTATGAATCCCCCCAGCGCAGATACTGTGCACTGCGGTGATTCGCCGGTTCCTGAGCCAGGACTAGTGTGTATGTATGAGTTATACATACTCCTGTTCAGACTCCGTCCAATGGGTGCGGCCTCGCTCCATACACTTGTATGGACCCCTCCACTGGACAGCCACGTCACTAGTCGGGACTCGGCCTCGCTCAATACAAGTGTATACCAGAGGGTATGTACTGTATATAACGCATACATACCCTCTGGTCTCGGCTTAGACACTGTGCGCTGGGGGGATTCATAAGTCTGTAGTCACACAGAGTGACTGCAGACTTATCAATTTGAACCAGACAACCCCTTTAAAGAAGCACTCCTCCCATCTAAATTCGAAATTGTTATCCTCTTAACCCCTTAGTGACCAATAGACGTCCTTTTACTGAACTGCGATAAAAGGGACTGGCGTTCCCTGACAGGTGACAATCCTGTAACTGTCACCTGTACACTATAGCTGACAATTTGCTGCATCAGCCACGATCAGTGTTGGCACCGACCATGGACGTTTGACCCCTTAGATTCTGCTGTCAATAGTGACTACAGAATCTAAATAGTTAACAGAGTGTTGGGGCTCCCTCTTTAACCTCATCGGCACCCTGAGATCTTGATTATGTGGTCTTGATGTTTGCCATGGCAAGTAACAGCCAAATAACGGCCTTAGAGTCTGCTGGCTATAGCGGCCTGTTCAGAAGTTATCAAAATTTAGGTGGTAAAAGTAAACTTTTTCATTCTTGTCATGCCACTTTCCATTACTTCCTGAAAAGAACCAGAAGGATTAATGAACTGCCTGAAAGCAATTTTAAATATGTTAAGATGTACAGTTTTTAAAATGGTATCACTTTTGGGTCGTTTACAACATATTGGACCCCGAAAGTCACTTCAAAACTGAACGGTCCCTATAAAAATAAGTTTTGTAAATTTCCTTGAAAAAATGAAAAATTACTGCTACATTTTTAAACCTTCTAAGATGCTAACAAAATAAAACAACACTTTACAAATGGTGCTGATGTAAAGCAGACATGAGGGAAATGTTATTTATTAATGTTTTTGTGTGGTCTATCTGGATTAAATTGATAGTCATTCAAAATTTGAAAATTGCAATTTTTAAAACATTTTTGTCAAATTTCTGATATTTTTATAAAAAAACGCAAAACATATCAACCTAAATTGCCGATTATTATAAAGTATCATGTGTCACAAAAAACAGTCTTAAAATAAATGGGATATTTTGAAGCATTCCAGAGTTATTACTACATAAAGTGACACTGGTCAGATTAAAAAAAAATTGGTCCGGTCACTAAGGGGTTAATATATTGCAGTCATCATATTATATAGCACTGTGTACTTACAATTGCTCATTTTGCCTTTCTACCCAGTTAATTCTTCTGTTTTCCATTAGATCTATGACATCACATGATTAAAAAGAAACTATCTGAATCCTTCTAAGCACTATGTAGAAATAGGAGGTCTAGTTTCCCTGCACGAGTCATAAGTCACTGCAAAAGTCCCTGGTAGAGGCAAGAGCAGAGCAGCTGGGTCAGGAGTTGAAGAAGGGAATGATAAATGTAGGGACAAGAGACTTTTGGTTTCTACATAGCGCAGAGAAAAGAGAAGAATTAACTGCGTAGAAAGGAAAAATTAGCAATTGTCAGTACACAGTGTTATATAATATGATGACTGCAATATATTAAGAGGGTTGTCACAGAGTGCATCTTCTTACAGTCACCACTGTACTTACGAGAGCTTCAATCAGCAAGATATCTTGAGTAAACAGTATTTACTTCATACTGGTTAAACATGAGATACAATTCAGTGTCACACAGTCCGTGTGCTGCTTACATAACACATTCAGGAAAAGAAAGAAAACACAGGAAGTAAGAACAACCAACAATTGAGAGCTTTTCTCCCACATTTACAGCAAGCATATAACTTTACACACTATCGCCATCTGCTGTCTGGTTAGTGTAAAGTCCTCCTTTTACTTATGATAAGTCCTGATCTGTTGCATATGCCAACAAGGGTAACAATTTTGATGGGAGGAGTGCTTCTTTAAAAAAGTACTTGAATTTTTACTGGTGTGACTCCTCTTCTGCTTTGTCAAAACAGCTGTTCACCTTAATAATATAAATGGGTGAGATGATAATAGGGGTCTAAGCTGTAATTCACTGTGGAAAGTGGTGTTTGCTCTCATGGGTCACTGGCATCTTTTTGTGACACATATTCATTGTTCACCCATTGATTATTGTAGGTAGGGGATATGTGGTCCTAGCTTTGCATTATAGACAGAGCTGTTAGGAGAGGCTTCTTCTGCTTACCGGTGTCTTGCAGTCGGGCACAGGATTGGAAAAGGAGGAAATGGGATAATGCTATTCTTGGACACACATAAAAGTTTTCTATATAGTTTTTATTGTAATATAGTTTAGCACACAGCTTAGCATTATGAGGATACACCACGTTTTGTTTTCTTTTTCCAGAAGTGTCTCCCAGAAATGAAACATTGGAAGAAGGAGGCAGCACTCCAAGTTTGTTGTGGAAAGGTTTATCAGACCAACATGCAATGTTTCGACTACATTAGCCTTTCTCAAGCATACCAGACTACAGACAAAGTATAGGTGCACACTTTGTGTGTTATGCTTGAGAATTGTTAATGTTGTAGCTGAAAGTCACATTTGGACTAATACACTGTTTGCAACAAACTTGGAATGCTGCCTCCTTCTTCCAATATTTCTGCTCTTCTATGATGGTCTGTCTGGCATTATCCGCCATGAAGCGTGCACCGATTAATGTTTCACAAGTCAGGACTTGGAGTGCTGTTTGTACTTTCTTGTTTGCCAGAAATGGCACTTTTTATTGTAGAAATACCAACAGTATGTGCCTTCTTATACAGTGGTTTTCAATACATTGTACGGAGCTTTTTATGTCCATGTTACGTGGATACTATTACTAATGCTTCCAGAATACATTTATGAGTGAAAACATTATTGAAATAAAGCAATGTTCACATTTACTCCCACGTTCTCTTTTAAAGACAGAGATTTGTTTTGATTTGTCTGTTTATTAGATTTTCTTTTATTAAATTAGAATACATCCTGAATTGTATAGATTTTCCTCTGCACATTAACATGTTGAAAGGTCATAAGCAGATCTGGTTCTTCTTATTTGTTCTATGTAAAGTCTGTCTAAGGCTGTTAGCTCAAAAAGCTAATCCCAATAGATTTGGCGCTAGCCACTAATTCTATGGGGTAACAGAAGTACCCCAACCTTCACCCCTTTAACACATATAAAAGGATCTGAACTTCCAACCGTCCCTGGGTTGCATGCATAGAGTAGCTTCTAGCCGGACTTATGCAAGAGTAGTCCACCTGGGTCAGTAACTAAGTGCATAGAACCAGAGACAAAAATATGTAACCAAACCATAGTCAGGGGAATCGCTGGAGTCTGGTACCACGAGGTCAGTTAAACGTGAAACATCAGACAACCCGGGGTCAAAGTCAGGAGGGATTTTAGAGAATATTAGGTCGGAATCATGCTGGGTCAAGAACAGGAGATCAGTAAATAAACAGCACCTGAGATGAATAAGGAAAAAAAACAATAACTGGCAACTCCCAGCAGACTGCTTGGAATTTAAATAGGGTGTGGTGCTGCCCCTTAGGCTACAACAGGTTGCGGATTACTGCTGCTGAGCAGCTGGACAGCACACACACTCTCCCTGACTGGGCAAAATTTGAAGTTTCAGCCACACCAATATTCTTAGCTGGACTGATGTGTCACATAGTGCCTACACCTCTAACGCCAGATCTGCACACAGAGGCAACAGAGGCAGAAGTAGCTGTATCAAGTCCAGGTGAGGATATAACACCCTAGCCGACTGTGTCACTATGTCTAATAGCTGTGTTTTTGCTCTGTTTATCATGTCTGCTACTTCAGTTCTGATCCTTATGCCACAGCTTATGCATCCAAGCACCTGCCTTGCTTCATATCAATAATTTGTCATACCTAGTTTCGGCCAGACCTGGACTCCTGGACTTTTAGTGATTGGTGCTATCACTCTTTACTTACTTTGTCTGTAGATCAAGCAGTAAAACCAACTCCAATTAATTACTTATTGTTAAACTGTAGAAACAGTACTGAAACAACAAAGATGACCAACATTTATTTGATTTGTGCTACCAAAAGCAATAACATTCGGTTTAAACATTTTTCATAGTTTTATATTATGAGATCAAGGTTTTTCAATGTAACCCATAATTATCAAAGACAACATGCTGTACTGTTTCGATGTTTGACTATTGACTATGCATCAAAGAGAAATGAACATTGAAATAGTTTCCAAGAAGTTAGACAGTGTAACGGACTGGGTGGTGCAACCACTGTGCCGTAATCCGAGGAGAGCCTAGAAGGGCGTGACTTGGAACCACACCAAGTATGACCTCGGATGCACGGCGGCTGACGATACAGCAATCCGAGGAGAGACGAGGGGGCAGAACCAGGTGCTATACCTGGACAGAGCTCGGGTAGGTGGCAGGAGGCAGGAACGTTCCGGAATGGTAGACTTGGCTAGTGCTGGCTGGCACGGCTGGTATGTTGACTGGTACGACTGACAACACAGGCAGGCAGGTGGACTGGCGGGCCCTACTGGTATCACGGGAGGCAGGTGCTGGCGGGCATGGTTAATGAACAGACAAGCTGGTGCAGGCGGGCAGGTGCTGGTGGGGATGGCTGATGAACAGGCAGGTAAGTGGACTGAAAGACAAGACTGTAACACAGGCGGGAACGGCAGGTTCGAATACACAGGCTGCTATTTAATTATACCTAAGATCTTAGTATATGAACTATATAAATGGATCTAACAAACCAGCTTACATATGTGCTACAGTTCTTTAATTGACTTATAACAGTGGCAGGTGAGCAGGCCCTGAGACACCACGAGCATTTGCCTCATGAACTACATTGGATATATGTAAGTACTGGGTATCCGTGCAACTGTTATTTTGAGTACATGATCAGAGCACTGTGAGAGCTAACTTAGGTCTCAGTGCAGCTTTGTAATTTTATTCTTTTTTTTCAATATATTTTAGTTGATCTTTCTATGACTAATATTGTGTTTATATTTAACCCTTTTACCACCTAAGGCAAACTCATACATCCTAGGTGGTATCCCTGCACTCCATGCAGGCTCCGGTGCTGAGCCCGCATGTTACCAGGCACATAAGAGGTGATGTGTATAGCTCTCATGTGCCCCTAACAGCCGTGGGTGGAATTGTTAAATACCGCTGTCAATCTCTGACAGCGGCATTTAACATGGCCACGGCGGAAGGACGTCATAAGTCCCACCCATGGGCGACCATGTCACATGTCTGCGGGTCACCGATGGGTTGGCATGACAACCGGGGGTCTGCAGGAGACCCCTGTGGTTGTCATTGCCGGGATACTATGAGCGTCGCTCATAGCAAGTGACCATTTCTGCTACACACAGGTGATCAGATAATCGCAGCTTCTAGTGTCCCATGGAGATTATTGAAGCATGTAAAAAGTAAAAAAAAATTTTTTTTTTAAATATTTTAAAAATCTAAAAGTTGAAATTACCCCCCTTTCTCCCTATTCAAAATAAAACAATAAAAAATTCAAATATACACATATTTGGTATCGCTGCATTCAGAATCACCCGATCTGTCAATATATAAAAATAATTAATCGGATTGGTAAACGGCGTAACGAGAAAATAAATCAAAAATCCATAATTACATTTTTCTGGTCACCGCAACATTGCAATAAAATGCAGTCGATCAAAAGATTGTATCTACCCCAAAATGGTATCATTAAAAAACTTTAGCTCGGTGTGCAAAAAATAAGCCCTCACCCAGCCCCAGATCCCGAAAAATGGAGACGCTATGGGTCTTGTAAAATGGTGCTATATATATATATTTTTTTTTTTTTTGCAAACTTTGAATTTTTTTTTCACCACTTAAATACATGTTTGGTATCTACGAACTCATAATGACCTGGAGAATCATAGAATAATAATGGCAGGTCAGTTTTAGCATTTAGTGAACATGGTAAAAAAAAAAAAAAAACATTTGTGGAATTGTACTTTTTTTGTAATTTCACCGTGCTTTGAATTTTTGTTTCCCATTTTCCAGTACATTATATAGTAAAACCAATGATGTCGTTCAAAAGTACAACTCGTCCCGCAAAAAAACAAGCCCTCACACGGCCATATTGACAGAAAAATAAAAAAGTTGTGGCTCTGGGAAGAAGGGGAGCAAAAAACGAAAACCCCAAAATGGAAACACCCAAGGTCGTTAAGGGGTTAATAAAGCTAAGATGCTTTGAAAGTACTTTCTACTGGCCATATACTTTAAATAATCTGAGTCTGAATTTACTGTGGATAATTTTTTTTCCAGAAAAACCAAAGTAGATAAATTAAGGGGCCCTTAATCAGCAAACAACCCCCCCCCCAAAAAAACCCTCTAAATTGTTTGATTTATTATTGTCTTTTAAAATACAAGATAATCACCACACAAATAAATATTAAATTACAAAAGTAACCAGGGGTAATTGATATTCTCAGGGGTCCCTAAACTGGAACGCTATTTTACCCCTTCCTATTAGGGGTGCGGCGGTGAGTGAGTCGGCGTCTCTGTCGGGGGAGGGAGGCAGAAGGCAGAGAAGCCGGTGCTACTGACAGTCTTCGTAAGAGCTATTCATTGTACATAATGTGCCACAAAAATGACACATTAAGCCTGGAGACTCTGAAAACTCTGCATTTGTTCATCTCTAAATAGAACACTTACAATTAATTACCTCGTCTAATTTAACTATACCCTATTTATGCACACATTGTAATTACTTTTCCTAAAACATTCTTAATGTGGGTTTTATTAATTACCAAGTGGTTTGCTTTTTGACAAAAATAATTATCTAGAAGTTGTAACACTGAGATAGAATTACCCATGATGCACCTAACTAGGGCTGTGTTAAAATTTACAAAAAGTCTCATATGTTGAGTTATATCCAGGTACACTTTACCTTAGGCCTTATTCATACACAGCTTTTCAGTATGTTTAACAGCTTATTTATAAGGATGAGAACTCGGCTGATTGATATTTTCAAGGAGTCTATAGGAAATTATGGCAGGGTCTGCATATGTAGAATTTTCGCTTGTGGCATTTTTAGGGCAAAATATCATGCTAAAGGTATTGCAATTTTTCGGCATAGTCTTTAATAGAATGATCAAACATAATTGGAAAATACTGAAAGATGTTATTGAAAAAACAACAACACAGATTTTTAAATATATTTCTAGGGGAAAAAATAGTTTCATGGACTCCAGTGCAAGATCTGTAACAAAATCATGTGAAAATTACAATAGTGTCCAGGTGTGGCTGCTTTGTACCTCCTACCTTTAGATGACAAAGTCCAATATGCAGGAATATAGATTAAATTTATTACATTTTAATACTGAATATATACAGAATGGAAGCACATGTAAAAATGCAAAAAATAATAAATAAAAAATAGGTCATTCTAAAGAGCTCATAGAGTTTGTGCATGGTTCTCTAATAGGATGTCACCTTTGTCACAAGTCAGTTGGAGAAATTTCTTCCCATTTAAATATTCCACAATCAGCTGTGAGTGGTGTTATTGTGGAAACGTTTAGCAACTGCAGCAAGTCAACC
The DNA here is from genome assembly GCF_046119375.1 of Phyllobates terribilis. Taxonomy (NCBI): domain Eukaryota; kingdom Metazoa; phylum Chordata; class Amphibia; order Anura; family Dendrobatidae; genus Phyllobates; species Phyllobates terribilis. Next base: position 295,144,905 of record NW_027362762.1, read on the forward strand.
ACATAAAGTTACAGAGCTAGGTTATCAAGCAACTTAATGTATAAAGTCACCATCGCTCTCCTGATTCAATAACCACAGAGCTCCAAATATCATCTGGCATTAACGTCACTGCAAAACTGCTCCAGGAGCTTTATAGCATGGAGTTTATATGGTGAGTAGCTGCATGCAAGCCTTACATCACAAAGCACAATCTGAAGCACCGGATGGAGTGGTGTAAAGCATCTTGCCACTGGGCTCTGGAGCATCGTAAATGTATTCTTTGGAGTGATGAATTTAACCGCTTCCAGACCGACCACTGTACATAAACGTCGGCGCTGCCTGGGCTCTGTGCAGCGCCGACGTATATGAACGGTTGGTGGTCCCGCAGCCCTCAGGACCCCCAGGATCCTGCAAGTGCTGTGGTTGCGGTTCAGAGCGACAGCTCTGACAGGGGACATCATCGGGACCTGATTGGATCAGGTCCCAATGATGTTAACCCTTTGCTATCTTCTATATGCCGCGATCTATAGTGATCGCGGCATTTAGAAGATACTGAGAGGAGAGGGGGTCATCCACTTACCTCTCCGACGGCCCCCTGATGTCTTCCAGGACCTGCCGTTGTTATGGCTGCCGGAGGTCACATGACCGCCTCCGGATCTGCCATATATGGTGTCCTGCTAGGCTCAGCCTGCAGCTGAGTCCAGCAGGAGACAGACAGTGTGAAACTGTCAGCAAAGTTCTCATGCAATGCAATACATGTCTATTGCATTGCATGAGAACAGTGATTAGAAAAATAAAAATTAATGTCCCATACAGGGACTAAGTAAAAATGTAAAAAAAAGTCTAAAAATCTTTTCAAACTGTTAAAAAAAATCACAAAATAAATAAAAATAAATAAATAAAATATTAAACCAATAAATCCGTATATTTATGCAAAAACAAAAAACGTACACATATTTGGTATCGCCGCATCCGAAACAACCCGATCTATAAAACTGTCACACTAATTAACTCCTTCTGTGCACACCGTAATAAAAATAAATAAAAAACGGAGCCAAAAACTATGCTTTTTCATCATATCGCCAAACAAAAAATGGAAAAAAATGCGATCAAAAAGCAAAATGGAAATAAAAATGGTACCGCTGAAAACGTCATCTTGTTCCGCAAAAAAAAGCCACCATACAGCTCCATCAGCCGAAAAATAAAAAAGTTATAGCTCTCAGAATAAAGCGATGCAAAAAAAATATTTTTTCTATAAAATTATTTTATTGTGTAAAAGCGCCAAAACATAAAAAAATATACAGTAAGTGTAGTATCGCTGTAAACGTACTGACCCGAAGAATAATGCTGCCTTATCACTTTTACCACACGCAGAACGGCATAAAAAAAAACTCAAAAAACAATTCCTGAATTGTTGGTTTTTGTTAATTTTACCTCCCAAAAAACGGAATAGAAAGCGATCAAAAAATGTCACGTACCCAAAAATGGTACCAATAAAAATGTCAACTCGTCCCACAAAAAACAAGCCGTCACATGACTCTGTCGGCCGAAATATGGAAAAATTATAGCTCTCAAAATTTGGCGATGCAAAAACTAGATTTTGCAAAAAAAAGCGTCTTTTAGTGTGTGACAGCTGTCAGTCATAAAAACCCGATATAAATCTGGTATCTCTGTAATCGCACCGACCCGAAGAATAAAGTAATCTCATCACTTATACTGCACGAGGAACGGCGTAAAAAATAAATAAAACCAATTCTTCACCTGCTACTGATTTGTTTATTATGTCTCCCAAAGATCGCAGTAAGGCTTTGCTCACATTTATCCTGCGCTCTGCGCTGAGCACTTACACCAGAGTTTCCGTGTAAATCTCTGAAATATGTGATTCAGACGGAACCCATGACGGAAGATTCCCTGTAATGAGGCAGATATAGGCCAGTGTGGACGCCGTCTGGCCTGTGATCCCACGGTGTCATTTGTTTTAGGCGTGCATAAAAGTGCAGTTGGCCACAGTTTTGTGCACTTCTGAAAAAAAGGACACCGCTAAACAGAGGCCAGACGGAGTCCAGAGTAACTCTGCTGCCTCATTACAGTGAATGGATCCCGCAGGGGTTTCATCTGAATTACATCACTTGGAAATTTAGATGGAAACCCCGATGTAGGTGCTCAGCCTCGAGCGCCGGATAAATGTTACGTAAAATGTTCCCAATAAAAGCTTCAACTCAGTCCTCAAAAAAAGCTAGTCCCCACTCAGGTCCGTTATCTGTTAAAAATATAAGGGACTTCCAAGTTACTGGTAGCAAAAAGGCTCTGGAAAAGCGAAATGGCCCATGCCCCCCAAAAGAAATTCAGAAAATTTTGTGCTCCCAAATCCAAATGCCTATTCTACAATAATTTGTTCTCCAATTGTCAAATAGCGCTCCGTCCCTCCCAGATCTCGCCGTATGGCTAAGCAGTACGATACAGCCACATATGGGGTATTGCCACTTTTCGAAGAAATTGTGTGACACATTTCGGCTCCATTTTTACCCATTGCCCTGTGTGAAAATGTAAAATCTGAGGGTAAAATATTTTTTTGTGGTAAAAATATAATTATGTTTTCTTCACTGCCCAATGGTATAAATTTAAAAATTAAAAAATACTCACTACGTCCCTAGATGAATTCCTTGAGAGGTGTAGTTTACAAAATTGGGTCACTTGTGGGGTTTTTTCACTGTTTAGGCACATTAGGGGCTCCCCAAATGCGACATGGCGTCCGCTAATTATTCAAACAAATTTTACATTCAAAAAGTCAAATGGCGCTCCTTCCCTTCCGAACCCTGCAGTGTACCCAAATAGTGGTTTTCCCCCACATATGGGGTATCGGCATACTCAGGAGAAATTGCACAACAAATTTCATGGTGCAATTTCTCCTGTTACCCTTATGATAATGCAAAATTAGGGGATGAAAAACATTTTTTGTGGGAAAAATGTGAAAATTTTATTTTTACGGCTCAATATTGTAAACTTCTGTGAAGCACTTGGGGGTGCAAGGTGCTCACCACACATCTAGATAAGTTCCCTAAGGGGTCTAGTTTCCAAAATGGTGTCACTTGTGGGGGGTTTCCAGTGTTTAGGCACATCAGGAGCTCTCCAAATGCAACATGGCGTCCGCTAATTATTCAACAAATTTTACATTCAAAAAGTCAAATGGCGCTCCTTCCCTTCCAAACCCTGCCGTGCGCCCAAACAATGGTTTTCCTCCACATATAGGGTATCGGCTTGTTCAGGAGAAATTGCACAACAAATTTCATGGTGCAATTTATCCTATTACCCTTATGATAATGCAAAATTAAGGGATGAAAAACGTCTTTGTGGGAAAAATGTGAAAATTTTATTTTTACTGCTCAATATTATAAACTTCTGTGAAGCGGCTGGGGGTGCAAGGTGCTCACCACACATCTAGATAAGTTCTCTAAGGGGTCTAGTTTCCAAAATGGTGTCACTTGTGGGGGGTTTCCACTGTTTAGGCACATCAGGAGCTCTCCAAACGCAACATGGCATCCGCTAATTATTCAAGCAAATTTTACATTCAAAAAGTCAAATGGCGCGCCTTCCCTTCCGAACCCTGCAGTGCGCCTAAACAGTGGTTTTCCCTCACATATGGGGTATCAGCGCGCTCATGAGAAATTGCTCTACAAATTTTGTAGTCCATTTTTTCCTGTTACCCTTGTGAAAATAAAAAAATTGGGTCTAAAGTAACATTTTTGTGAAAAAAAGTTAAATGTTCATTGTTTTCTTCCACATTCCAAAAATTCCAGTGAAACACCTGAAGGGTTAATAAAGTTCTTGAATGTGGTTTTGAGAACCTTGAGGGGTGCAGTTTTTAGAATGGTGTCACTTTTGGGTATTTTTTGTCATAAAGGCCCCTCAAAGTCACTTCAAATAAGATATGGTCCCTAAAAAAATGTTTTTGTAAATTTTGTTGGAAAAATGAGAAATCGCTGGTCAACTTTAACCCTTATAGCTTCCTAACAAAAAAAAATTTTGGTTCCAAAATTGTGCTGATGTAAAGTAGACATGTGGGAAATGTTATTTATTAACTCTTTTGTGTGACATATCTCTCTGATTTAAGGGCATGAAAATTCAAAGTTTGAAAATTGCAAAATTTTCAAAATTTTTGCAAATTTCCAATTTTTTCACAAATAAACGCAAGTGATATCGAAGAAATTTTACCACAATCATGAAGTACAATATGTCACGAAAAAACAGTCTCAGAATCAGCGGGATCCGTTGAAGCTTTCCAGAGTAATTAACTCAAAGTGACAGTGGTCAGAATTGTAAAAATTGGCCCGGTCACGAAGGCAAAACCAGGCTCTGGCGCGAAGTGGTTAAACATCTCTATCTGGCAGTCTGATGGACAAGTCTAGGTTTTGTGAATGCCAAGAGAACGTGACCCGCCTGACTGTTGTGCCAACTGTAATGTTTGGTGGAGGAGGTATCATGCTATTGGATTGTTTGACCTAAGTCATTTAGTTTAGTGAAGAGAAATCTCGATACTTCAGCATTCTGAGACCTTTTGGAAGGTTGTATTCTTCCATGTTTGTGGAAACAAGTTTGGGGAAGGCACTTTTTTTGTTCCGGATTTACATGGTCCATAAAGGCATGGTTGGGTAAGTTTGATGAGCAGCACTTGAGTGATCTACACAGAGCTCTGAACTTAACCTTATCAAACACCGTAGGGATGAACTAGAATAGACAGTGAGGCCGGCCATCTAGTCCCATATTAGAGTCTTACCTCAGAAAAGCTTTTGGATGAATGTGCACAAATTCCCACAGACCTAATTAAAGAACTCTGCCGAGATTTACTGGGATTGTTATGTGATGTGAGCCTTGCCGCCAATCCGCTCATTGGCTGCAGGGTTCACGTGGCATAAGAGTACCAAGAAAACCCTGGCAGACCCAGTTCTGACATCACTTGAACGGTGCATTGTGGGAGGTGAGTATATGTTGTTTTCTTTCAAGGGGGACTGCTTTATTTAAAAAGTGGACAACCCCTTTAAAAATCTTGTAGAAAAAACCTTCCCAGAAGAGTGGAAGCTGTTATTTCTGCAAACAGGGGCCCAATTCCATATTAATGCATTTGGATCTAGAATCCCAATACTTTTTTATAGACACATTACTTCTCATCATATTTATTAACTGTTACCTAATCCTGAATAAACACAGTCACTTTGACAGAGCAAAGAGCTTTATATATGAAGACGCTTCATTATAAAAAATGTATCAAAGAGGAGTAAGGCTTGATCCTTTTGAAATAGTTTACTTCCAAAAGATTTTGACAGCCAAATAACAGGTGCTGACTTGTTTACTGCAATCTGTGGTAATAATCATTATTTAGGAATGTCACACAAAACTCACATCCCCCAATTATTACATGCCTTTCAAATTATTAACTTTTCTGTCAAACTTCTTTGCAGTGAACTTTTTTGTAAACTGAATCAAAGCAGAAGTCACAGAGCTTTATTCATATGGAAGCAGCAGTGTTCTCATGTTGTATAAATTACTACTAAGCAGTTTATCGCTTTACTATAGTATTTTAACATTCACATAGAGCATCTCTGTCCTCGTTTTTTGTTGTTTGGAAGGGTAGTTCTAGCAAAGCATTTACCAAAGCGTTCTTACAGAGTCTGAATAGTGACAGACAGGAGACCCAGAGATGCAGACACAAGACCCCGAGATGCAGACACAAGACCAAGAGATGCAGACAGGAGACCGAGAGATGTAGACAGGAGACCAATAGATGTAGACAGGAGACCAAGAGATGTAGACAGGAGACCAAGAGATGCAGACAGGAGACCGAGAGATGTAGACAGGAGACCAATAGATGTAGACAGGAGACCAATAGATGTAGACAGGAGACCAAGAGATGTAGACAGGAGACCAAGAGATGCAGACAGGAGACCGAGAGATGTAGAGAGGAGACCAAGAGATGTAGACAGGAGACCAAGTGATGCAGACAGGAGACCAAGAGATGCAGACAGGAGACCGAGAGACGTAGAGAGGAGACCAAGAGATGTAGACAGGAGACCAAGAGATGTAGACAGGAGACGAGAGATGTAGACAGGAGACGAGAGATGTAGACAGGAGACGAGAGATGTAGACAGGAGACCGAGAGATGTAGGCAGGAGACCGAGAGATGCAGACAGAAGACCGAGAGATGAAGACAGGAGACCAAGAGATGCAGACAGGAGACCAAGAGATGCAGACAGGAGACCAAGAGATGCAGACAGGAGACCGAGCGATGCAGACAGGAGACCGAGAGATGTAGACAGGAGACCAAGAGATGTAGACTGGAGACCAAGAGATGCAGACAGGAGACCGAGAGATGTAGACAGGAGACCAATAGATGTAGACAGGAGACCGAGAGATGTAGACAGGAGACCAAGAGATGCAGACAGGAGACCGAGAGATGTAGACAGGAGACCAAGAGATGCAGACAGGAGACCGAGAGATGTAGAGAGGAGACCAAGAGATGCAGACAGGAGACCAAGTGATGCAGACAGGAGACCAAGAGATGCAGACAGGAGACCGAGAGATGTAAAGAGGAGACCAAGAGATGTAGACAGGAGACCAAGAGATGTAGACAGGAGACGAGAGATGTAGACAGGAGACGAGAGATGTAGACAGGAGACCGAGAGATGTAGACAGGAGACCGAGAGATGCAGACAGAAGACCGAGAGATGCAGACAGGAGACCAAGAGATGCAGACAGGAGACCAAGAGATGCAGACAGGAGACCAAGAGATGCAGACAGGAGACCGAGCGATGCAGACAGGAGACCGAGAGATGCAGACAGGAGACCGAGAGATGTAGACAGGAGACCAAGAGATGTAGACAGGAGACCAAGAGATGCAGACAGGAGACCGAGAGATGTAGACAGGAGACCAATAGATATAGACAGGAGACCAAGAGATGTAGACAGGAGACCAATAGATGCAGACAGGAGACCAAGAGATGTAGAGAGGAGACCAAGAGATGTAGACAGGAGACCAAGAGATGCGGACAGGAGACCAAGAGATGCAGACAGGAGGCGAGAGATGTAGACAGGAGACGAGAGATGTAGACAGGAGACCGAGAGATGTAGGCAGGAGACCAAGAGATGCAGACAGGAGACCGAGAGATGCAGACAGGAGACCGAGAGATGCAGACAGGAGACCGAGAGATGCAGACAGGAATCCAAGAGATGCAGACAGGAGACCGAGAGATGCAGACAGGAGACCGAGAGATGCAGACAGGAGACCGAGAGATGCAGACAGGAGACCGAGAGATGCAGACAGGAGACCGAGAGATGCAGACAGGAGACCAAGAGATGCAGACAGGAGTCCAAGAAATGCAGATAGGAGACCAAGAGATGTAGACAGGAGACCAAGCGATCTGGTTGCCTCTCCTGTAAAATTCAGATATTGGTCAGTTATCTGAGTGGCCCTTTCTCCCCACAGTCTCTTTTCTGTGTTGGATCCATTTATTTATGGAAAACTGACAAACTGTGACTGTGTTTTTCTTTACTAGGATTACCTAAGGTATTTATTGAGTTTTCATTGGGAAACAGTTATGTTGACATTTCCAATCATTGTCTATTGCTCCCTTTATACTGGTACATCTAGGCCATTAAGTGACCACCTATCAGCTATATACAAGCCTATTGGCATTCATTTACAGGCTTGTTTAGACAGGCTGCCAAATTTTCAATGTACACAGAATGATCATTAATAGGATCATTTTGTGCCCTTAGAATAGTTACCTGTTTACATGGAGCTTTGTGCTGCCAATAACAATGATTTTTAAGCCGGCTGTGACGTACATGTGAATACGTTCCCCATATTGACCAGATAAACTTCTACAAATAGTTTACAATAAGCGTAAATTATTTGTACATCTGTGTAGAACTTTCAGGGCCCGTGGGGGTCTATACATAAAACAAACAATGTTTCTGTCATTAATTTTACATGAAACAGAGAGGTGTGCACAGAGACTTAGATCTTTACACTGTAACATACAAGTCACATGTTAAAAATGCTGGTTTCTTCCACACAATAAAATGCCAGCACATGTTCAATCTGCAGAAAGCAGATCAATAGCTTTGCATTGTCAGTAGATTACTTTTCCACTTATTGACAGTGTGGTTTATCTTTGCATTTTCTGCTGCCTTCCAATTATGCATGATAGGTTTATTGCTATTGCATTTTCTCCCAAATGCCTGCTTGGACAACTTGGAAGACATTTAAATAAATAATGAGTTGGGAAGGTTTATTTTCCAAGCTCTTGTTATTTGATGTAACACTACAAGAGAGAAATTTATTGCTTAACGTGGGCAACTCTCAAATTATAACTCAATGCTTCTGAATCTAGAAAAGTAGAAAATGGCCCAATTATGTCATCCACGGCATTTACAGACCATGTATAATGAATCTTCTTCACTTTCCCATTCAGTGGCAAACTGATATCATGTTATTATGAAATGATGCATCTCCTGTTTGCATGTTATCTCTCTACTACTTGTACTGTTTTACCTAAAGGGAATCTGTCAACAGGTTTTTACCCCCTAATCTGAGAGCAGCATAATGTAGGGGCATAGCCCCTGATTGCAGGGAAGTGTCACTTACTGGGCTGCTTGCTATAGTTTTAATAAAATCACTGTTTTATCTGCTGTAAGTCTAGCAGTTCTCTGAATGCTGAGCTCTGTGTAACCCTGCCCACACCACTGATTGACAGCTTTCTGTCAATTTGCAGTCTACACAGAAAGCTGTCAATCAGTGATGGGGGCATGTTATATAGCCTTCATGAATATAGAGGACTACATGGCAACAGGTTTACTAGTCCTCCACTGATAATCTCCTGCTGATAAAACAGTGATTTTTTCAAAACTATGTCATGAAGCCCAGTAAGTGATATAATGCTGGAATCTGGGTCTCTGTCTCTATATCATGCTGCTCTTCTCAGAAGGTGGTAAAAACCCTTTAAAAATTATTTATATGTGTATGGCACAATTTATAACTCTACCTTAATGTTCCCATTATTCAAAGTGCCATTTTTTATTACCTGTTTGAGTTTCTTCAGCCGAAAACCCTGCAGCCAGGTATTACAATAGAGTATTAGTGAAATAAAAAACTATATATGATGGGTAAATTTGGCAAAATTGGCATTTTGTGCACCAGTATTGTACCTTGAAACAATAACTTAATAACAAATTTATTAGGAGATGTACTCCTTTTATTACATTTGCCACATCTTTGGGCTGTCCGTGTGTCAGAAAATGAAATCTACACCAGCTGAGAGCTAGCGTAGATTTCAGCTGCTATTTACTGCAGTTTTCTGGCGCGCGTTATAGCACATTTTTTGTGTGTCATAGATTGATTTGAGCGGTAAAAAAAACCCTTAACATATTATGGTATAAATATTGTGTGCACCATAGTTTGTGACTTTTTTTCTCCAGAAAACTGTTGTAGGGGCATGATACATTTTTTTCTGAAGAAACCATTAAGGTATTCAGCTCCAGTATCTGAGGAAACAGGAACATTTTAAAATAAAAACTTTATTAGAAAAAATTCATAAAAATTACTCCATCCAAAAATGAAAATGTCCTAGTAACAGCTATTCAATTGCACCTGTACCTTAGTTTTATTATTCATTCCTTCATTCTTGGATGGAGTAATTTTTATGAATTTTTTTCTAATAAAGTTGCTATTTTAAAATTTTCCTGTTTCCTCGGATCCTGGAGCTGGATACCATTTTTGGTTTCTTCAGTATTGTTGGCGTCTGGTCAGGACGAATTTCCGTGCTCCATTCTTCGGATTGCTCAGGTGAGCTGGCTGAAACTTTTTATATACTGTGATACATTTTTCACAACATGTTTTGCATTTTTTTGTGTTTTTGAAGTTTTTCAAGCTGCAGCTTAGATTTTTATCTGCTTTTTTTCCCACAAGCTTTTCTACAGGATTTAAAAAAATCAGAGGAAAAGTGCAGGTACGGAACTTAATAAAGAAACTCCACCAAAGCCGATTGTATAAAAAAAAAGGTTGAAACTCATGGAACATTTGAAAAGACTTTAAAAATGCTGATAAACAAAATTATATGTGAAGGGAGCCTTGAGGATATGTTGCAACATGGCAGATTTGTTTTTATTTCTGTAGTCGGTTCAAGAATTTTTACATAGCCCCATAGAATATCATAGTACGAGAGCAGTCCGTGAAAACTACGGATAGCACTCGGCCGAGAAAGCCCTACCTGTATCAAACGTATGCTAAACTGTGGCTCTGGAATTTGATTATTTTTGCGCACCCATAGACTTGAATGGGCGAATCTCATCCAACACACGGAAGAAAAGTGCATGCTGCAATTTTTTTTCAGGTTCTGATTCGGCCCATGACAAAAATCAGTCTCCTATACCGCTCCATTGAATAAGATTGATCTGAGTGCTATGCATTTTTTCATGGACAGCAATTGAATCGAAAATACGGGTGTGAGCTTATCAGAGTAGCTGCAGATCACTCATAGGAAGATAAAAATATTTATTTCATATGGTAAATATCGTAAGGAAAAAAAATCAAAATGCCAGAGCTGGCGTTTTTCAGTCTCTACAATTCCTCAAAAAAATGCAATGAAAAGTGGGCAAAACATTGTATGTATCCCAAAATGGTATAAATAAAAATTTCAGCTCAACACAAAAAAACAAGCCCTTGCGTAACTCCATGGATGGAAGAACACATTTTTTTACCTCTTTAAAAACAAAGCAAAAAAAATGTAAATTTGGTATTGCTGAAATTTTACCGACTTGAAAATCATGCTACTAGGCAATGAATGCTGTAAAAACAAAATGGAAAGAACATTTGGGGCATTGCGGTTTTTTTTCACAATTTTATTGTGCTTGGAATTTTTTTCCCGTTTTTCAGTACTTTATATGGTAAAATGAATTCAATGAATTCAAAAATACAACTCGTCCAGCAAAAATACAATCTTTCATATGACAATGGAAAACTAATATTATTATTTAATTATTATGCTTTGCTTATATCACGCCATTAATTCCACAGCGCTTTACAGACAATATCATCACTGCCCCCATTGGGGATCACAATCTAAATTCCCAACCAATATGTCTTTGGAGTGTGGGAGGAAACTGGAGAACCCAGGGGAAACCCACACAAACATGGGGAGAACATACAAACTCCTTGCAGATGTTGTCCTTGGTGGGATTTGAACCCAGGACCACAGGGCTGCAATGCAATAGTGCTAAACACTGAGCCACCGTGCTGCCCAAAAAACTAAAAAAGTTATGGCTCTTGGAATAAGGGGAGCAAAAAATCTGAAAGTGTAAAAAACAAAAAATTGCCTTGTCCTTCAGGTTTAACTCTTCCTAAACTTTTCAAAAATGCTTCAGGAAATGAAAAACTCGTCGTTTTTTGACACCTCAAAAACTTTGTGTGCACAAACTCTTAGTACTGGCATATACAAAATCTGCCAGTGATTTAATGGGTAATATTGGGGCATTGGAAACAAACCGCTCTTCCCCTCTGTAGTCCACTTCTGAGGGAATGTATAAATACATTCTGATTGGCCATTCATGTGCCTGGGAAAGCTTGGTGACTGCCCCTATGGGAGTTGTATTAGTGCAATTTGTCTATTTAAATTTGGAATACAAAGAGGAAAAAACAGCTGAAGATCTTAGATTTATATTAACCATTGACTTTTTATTTTAGGTAGAAATATTCTTTCATCTACTGAATGCTGATTTGAGAGTTTGATGAACGCTGCACCAACAGTTCTGCATATGAATTTGGCTCCATAGAAATAAAAATGGAACCTTACTGATTGTGTGAAAAAAATCTATTCCAATGAAAATACAAATCTGTAATGAAATCTCAAATCTGATATATTAATGAGTGGCTTACCCCTTATAAGTGATTTCATTCCATCCCTGATCAAGGTTTGTGTGCGCTCTGCAATGTTGGTGACTGCAGTAGCTTGGAGATAATGAAAGATAATGCTGAGTGTGCAGATTTGCCTTACTAAAATGATTCTCTATGGAACCCCTAAATGTGCCTTAGCCTAATTTTCAAGCCTGCTGGTTTTATAGTCTTAGCTGTATGGGCTATAAAGCAGAGCTGCACATTACCTGGATCTCAAAGTCTACAAATGCATGAGCTTTTTCACTAACACAAGTAATAAATTTAGTAATGTAAGAAAGTTTGGATCTGTGATGGTCAATCTTCCCCAGCATGAGGGCTTCCACTGTGACCCTCTAATGTAGTCATGAGCTACATAACATGTTTAACCAAAGTACTTGGTAGACATACATTGAGAGCCCCTTTATGGTCTTTTTTATGACGTGTGATGCCATTTATTTATTTGGCAATATACTGTATATGCCATTTACCCTTCAAATACCTAAAATCAGGGGCATAGCTGAGGTGGGGGTGTTGGGAGGGGGCAACTGTGACAAGTGTCTTGACCACTGAATAAAGAAAGCCTAGCTACCAATCTGCTCAAGGCGTAAATGTTAAAGCACCACTCTGGCGTTTTTGTTTTTTTTACGGTGGAGTGGTGTCACTAATGTATGTTCCCTGCCCCTAGTATTAAACTCAGCAGCCGCTGTCTTCAGCTGGTAGCCAAGGTAATGGTCACAAGCTCTCAATGTAAGTCTATGAGGTCTTCATACTGGCTCTCATAAATTTACATTGAGAAGTGACGTCCTGGTTCTGCTGGAAGTCCATATACAGTGGTGTGAAAAAGTGTTTGCCCCCTTCCTGATTTCTTATGCTTTTGCAGGTTTTAAATGTTTCAGAGCATAAACCAAATGTAAATATTAAACAAAGATAACACAAGTAAACACAGAATGCAGTTTTTAAATGAAGGTCTTTATTATTAAGAGAAAAAGAAATCCAAACCTACAGGGCCCTATGTGTGAAAAAGGGATTGCCCCCTAAACCTAATAACTGGTTGGGCCACTCTTAGCAGAAACAACGCTCTGGCGGAATTTGACCTACTCATCTTTGCAAAATTGTTGGAATTTAGCCAGATTGGAGGGTTTCCGAGCATGAATCACCTTTTTAAGGTCATGCTACAACATTTCAATCGGATAAAGGTCAGTACTTTGACTAGGCCATGGCAAAAACTTAATTTTGTTTTTCTTAAGCCATTGAGAGGTGGACTTGCTGACGTGTTTTGGATCATTATCCTGCTGCATAACCCAGGTGCCCTTCACCTTGAGGTCATGAACAGATGGCTGGACATTCTCCTTCAGGAGTTTTTGGTAGACAGCAAAATTCATGATTCCATTTACCACAGCAAATCTTCCAGGTTCAAAAGCAGCAAAACAGCCCCAGACCTTCACACTACCACCACCATATTTTACTGTTGGTATGATGTTCCTTATCTGAAATGCTGTGCTACTTCTACGCCAGATGTAATGGGACATACACCTTCTATAAAGTTCAACTTTTGTCTCGTTAGTCCACAGGGTATTCTCTCAAAAGTTTTGGCGATCATCAAGAAGTTTCCTGGCAAAACTGAGATGAGCCTTTATGTTCTTTTTGCACAGCAGTGGTTTTCATCTTGGAACTCTGCCATGCATGCCATTTTGCCCAGTATCTATGTTATGGAGGAGTCATGAGCACTGACCTTAACTGAGGTCTGCAGTTCTTTGTATGTTGTTGTGGGGTCTTTTGTGGTCTCTTGGATGAGTCACTGCTGCGCTCTTGGGGTAATTTTGGTTGGGAAGGTTCACCACTGTTCCATGTTTTCGCCATTTGTGGATAATGGCTCTCACTGTGGTTCACTGGAGTTCCAAAGCTTTAGAAATGGCTTTATCACCTTTTCCAGACTGATAGATCTCAATTAATTTGTTTCTCTTTTGTTCCTGAATTTCTTTGGATCACAGCATGATGTCTAGCTTTTGAGGATCTTTTGGTCTACTTCACTTTGTCAGGCAGATCCTATTTAAGTGATTTCTTGATTGAGAACAGGTGGCAGTAATCAGGCCTGTGTGTGGCAAGGGAAATTAATTTATGTTTTAAGGGGGGTGTGGATGGTAATCAATTTTTCACACCACTGTGTATATGTATATAAAAGTTCATATATATATAAAATATATATCTATTGTAAATTGGTTAGAAACGTTGCAAAATTTTTAAATAACACTGAGCTGTGCAAAAATATTTTGACTTTGGTGTTTTCACCCCAATTTTTCCCAGCTCCTTCCAAGTGGGTGGAGCTGGGGCACGAAGGGGGTGCATTGGGGGCGTGATACCACAGCTCATTTAATTCATGGCGAGCTGTGGCGCTCCCTACACCAGAAATTTTATTCCAGTCAGGAACTTGAGTAAGATTTCTGGCAGGACACAACACTCATCAAATGCTGCAGATTCATGAAGACCTCTTAGAGAATCAGAAGCATCAGACTTCAGCACGCCTCCTTTTTTTTTGCCAGTCTTGATGAATCAGGGCCTATGTGACAAAATGTGAACTCTTCTTGAATCCTTCCAAAATATGTAAAATACCGTTTGATAAAAAAGATATAATTTTCTTTTTGATCCATAAATAGAGATTTGATGCCATGCTCATCACTATGTAGATGTTTCTTTTTTTTGGCATACTAGACACAAGATTGTAGTTAGGTAAAATGATTATATTATGTTCTTGGTAAATGTAGTTGGAAGGTTTCTGAATTGACAAACATAATCTGTATGGAATATGACTAATTTTTTCTAATTTACATAGTCAAAAAAGGTGCAAAAGTCATACAACAGTAAAGACATGAAAGATGACAGATCATTTGCTGGGACTGTCACAGTTAGTACACACGATTGACTTAATATGTTCTTCCAGATCAGTAGCTCAGAAGCTTGCTAAAAATCTGCTGTATTTTGTCAACTGGCAACTACAGTTAGCGAGATGTGACTAGAGGCAGTATTCAGTCTGTGCTGTGTAATTGGACAATAAATTGAGTTGAAGAATATTGCACCAAAAAAAAAATCAAGCACGCCAGCAGCACATAGCAGTATTTATGCTTTTTTTGGTCTATTAACATTTCTCCTAAGAACATCCAAGAAAAATAATTTGTCTGTTCTGGCTCGGCCTGCTGTTACAAAAAAGGCAGTTTGACTGCACATATCACAGTGGATCAGATGAAGGATATGATAGATGGGGCTTGTGTAAATGTGGATTATATCATCCCTTGTGTTTTTATCTGAACATGCTCTACTGAGTCATCTTACACAGTGTCCTAATGTGACTAGTATTTAAAAGTACAGACATTAAATTGCAAAGCCCTATATGAATGTTTCAGTTGCTCACCGTTTTCAACATCATTGCTCGCCCTGAGGAAATAAAAGCATTGTTCACATTCGGAGGGTAAAATGTGTCCTGCCCATGGTCAACGTACAAAAGTGCATCTCTATTGCAATGTGTGCACCTGTGTCAGCTGCAAATGATCGACAGGTTATGTCTCTCTGTATGTAATTCAGAATATTTCACTGAAGTCAGACAGAAATCTTAAAATGGTTATCTGAAACTTATATTGTTTTTCATCCTAAATATCTCTATTTATTTTAATAATACAATAGTTTTTCTAATATGGTTTAATTAAAAAGTCCCTACTCTTCCCTCTGTAATCTAACTGCTTTATTTTATTTTTTTACTTATTTCCTTTCTGATGATGCTTCATTTGATAATCCCCAGTGCATGCTGGGATACTTAAACGGGACCTAATCAGGGAGCAGCGACTGCCCCCATCCTGAAACGAAGAGTTATCAGTGATGTATGTTTTAGGGGCTAAGCTAGTCCCTGTTGTACTGAGCATGCATCAGTTGTCAATTCCGACTTATCCTCAGTACGAGCTCCCTACTTACTGTGCAGTATTCTTCTCAACAACAGTACACACTGTCAATGCGCAATGCTAGGAGAGAAGCCAACAGAGACAAGTCCCACCCCCAAAACAGATGACACTTTCGGGGGCAGGGCTTGTCTCTGCTTATTCGTTCTCTCTTTACAATGTACATTGACAGTGCGCTCTGTTGCTGGGTTGTCGCTTCTAATTAGAGCTGTTGAGGGAGCGCAGTGTCACTGTACATTAAGAAGAATATTGCACAGTAAGACGGGTAATTCTCAAATGAAGCGTCATGAAAACATAAATAGGTAAAAAAATAAATAAATTGCATCAGTTAGATTAGAAAGGGAAAAGTAGAGCGACATTTAGGATGAAAATCAATATTAGTTTCGGACCACCCCTTTAAGATTGATGAGAACTGAAACACAAAATATAATAGAAAGCTGTTTAACCCAGATGCAATGTTCCCTCTTTGTAGCCAGTAAGTGGAGGAGTTAGTGACCTGGGCACTTCTTCACATCACGTTTGTACACTATATTGGTGATACAGTATGTGCAGAGAAAAGTGCCAGCATATTCGCTGAACATATTGCTTCATAAAGCCCTACTGACCAAAAGTATATTAAAAGAGTGTCCCTTTGGCATGCATTGAAGAGATACATGTCCATATACCCTTTTTTTCAGTATGGAATGGAGTAGTAGACTGTGTTTTCCATATAGAGGTCTATACAGTGGCATACATTGGAGCCTTTTATACTGTATATCTGCAAATGCTCCCAAGTCACTAAATATATCTCTGCTAAATGTGTCTGATGTGAGTGCATTTATGCCAGGGGTCCTGTGGGTTACCCACCTCTCCAGGCTCCAGCATTGGCCAGGCTATGATAGTCAGCTGTATTCTCCCAGCACTAATCATGAAGATGGATGCAGGAAGGGAAAAGAGAGGGTAGAGCAGCTATAACTTCGATGTGTGCAGCTGTTTCTGTCTCAGGAGTGCTCTGGCTGATCTTTAAAGGGAATATCTGGCACCATTCCTCCGGTCGCTGCCTTTGAGTGAAAGGTCTCTCCCGATATATGCAGGGAGAGACCAGTCACTCCAGGGCAGTGGGCAGAGAGAAACCACAGGGAATTCGCCTGTCCGGTTATTCTCCTGTGCTTCTTGGTCTCCGGCAGCTATTAAACTATATTTTTCACTGAAACGCAGCTGCATTTTTGAGTTAAACATATATGGCTAAAATCGTGCAGCCAGTGACTAATATATGCTGCCCGCTGATAGGGGAGCATTTATCAGCTGTCAGACTCTCTTGAAATGGAATCTGACCGCACAGAATTACTGATAAAACCACACACAGGACCTTGCAGTGGACATAACCCTAATAATAGTCATACCTTTAGTGTCCAAATCTATGGCTACATTTGCCAATAATTGTTTAGTTATGCTCATATGGTGCTCAGTGCTCCTTTGGGGAAATTTAGAACAGCGCCACCAGTGCATACCATATGTATCCTCCGTTAAACCGGACTAAGCACCTATCCCCTAAGGCCAGGTGCTAAACTTCTATGAAAGGATTAAAGTGTCCATGTAGTGAAAAAAGTTAGAAGGCACTCACCGGTCTGAATAAAAGTTGCTTCTTTATTGTTTCATGGATAAAAACATAAGCTGGGAGGTGTACACACCACATCTTTTCCCCTGATGAAGCCACAGCGCTAGTGGCGATACGCGTGGGGTAATGGCCCTCTATTGATCCTCCCACCCTCGGCACACTGCGACAGCCCCACTTCTAACCCACAGGCTGGATTTTTGGAGGTATTTATTCCTAACTCCAGGGATTTACATTCCCTTTATTTGTGGGTTTATTTCTTTAGATGCCTCCCCCTGTGGGTTTTTCTATTGAATTTAATAGAACCAGGACAGACTGGTAGCTTATTTTGAGAGCATAGAGGCTGACACGGGTTAATTTGCACTGATAGATGCACTTTAATGTTTCAGACACCCATTTATGGTATCTTTGCTTTGGGATAGGAGGTTTTACTATCATCATTTTTTGGCTATTGTTGGTACATATTGATATGTGATACTTTTTTGTGGTTTCTATTGAAGCATCTGGCTTTTTTAAATGTTTTTAAATTTCTATGTTGTGTCTAGTTCTGTATTCACTCAATAAAAATTATGATATTTTTTATCTATATGCTCCCTGTCTAATTATACATACCACTTTTTCTTGCTGCATGTCTCTGGGAGGTGTACGTATTACCCCTGTATTGACGACGGCCGTTTTGCGCAATGCACTTCGACGGGTCAAACAAGTATGGAGGAAGTGGCGAAGGTAACTACATTTAACTAATGTGCAACCTATCACCGTCCAATTCCATGACACCATACAGCTGCAAATTAAAAAGATCAATTAAAAAATTGATTGACCACATTTGCGATTGCCATGCAGTAAATCCATGAGTCCTGTGGTTTGCAGGATTGGAGCAGGTCCGTTTGCCAGTACAAGGTGGGGATTTACATAAACTTTTGCTTAGGAGAGAGGCATGGTGCATCCTCCGCTCACAGTCGTAGGGTCCGACCGGCTTAAATGATAGAAATGAAATGTCAGTGTTCTTATAGTAATCTTAGAATAGCTATAGCCGTAAACCCGGTTGGTGATAACAAATATAAAAATATAAAGGGGATGAAACAGTATCTTGGTTATGTATTTGAATACGATGTATCTTGGCATGTCTTGTATTGTGTTTTTAATTGATCTTTTTAATTTGCTGCTGTATGGTGTCATGGAATTGGATGGTGATAGGTTGCAGATTAGTTAAATGTAGTTACCTTCGTCACTTCCCATCGAAGCGCATTTGCGCGAAACGGTTGTCGTCAATACAGGTGTAATACGTACACCTCCCAACTTGTGTTTTTATCCATGAAACAATAAAGAAGGAACTTTTATTCAGACCGGTGAGTGCCTTCTAACTTTTTGCGCTCCTTTGGGGTAGCCGAGCTGTTTAGTAAACCTTCCCACCCACTAGTTTTTCATTTATCACCGCACTGTTATGGCTCCTTTAGTGCCATATCTGTCAGTCAAGGAAGAGGAGAGCAGATATAGATTGAAGACAACTAGGTGGGAACAGGTGGCTACAGTTTAGGATGAGGGTGTGTATTCTGGGGTAGTGGTTACAGTTCATGTGTTGAGGGACTGTATGTTGAAGTGGATAGGGGATAGTATAAAGATGAGAACTAACCTGAATCCTATATCTTAATTTAAGAGCTCTGGTGTGTGGTTTGTGTCCATTTTAGGGCATCATATGTATTATTTGTAATTCAAATACCGTCCATGTCCCATATGAATGGTTGGGTTATGAGTGACAAAAATAATATTGTGCAATGCATTACGCTATTTCTTCCTTTATTCTATACAGAAGCCATGAGAGCCAGAGCTGGCCACCATGGACTACCTTATTATGGTGTTCATTGGCCTTCCAACATGGCATCTATTATATTTTGACAGGGACAACAGACCTGAATAGATAGTGCAACACAGAGGATATAGAAGGCAAACGGTGCAAAATGTTTAATGAAGCCTAATTACAATAATGTTTTTAACCCTAAATACATTCAATAAAATGGGTTGTTCACTACCCGAACAACCCTGTCTCAATCACTATATCCCCCCTTATAAAATAACAGAAGCCTACACTCACCTATACTCATTTCCGGTGCTGGCACTATTCCAGCGATGACAGCACTGGCTCTCCAGGCGCTTGCATGACATTGTTATTCCATGTGAGCCCTGAAGCCAAACAGAGGCCACTTTACTCTCATTTCCTTTAGACGTAACTGACATTCAGAGAAAATCAGAGAGGAGCAGCAGCTCTCCCTTCTTCCGGGTGTCACTTTCACCTGAAGGAAGTGGCTGCAGGGCTCACATGGCATAAAAACGTCATGCGAGCCCCTGGAGAGACAGTGCTGTCATCGTTGGAATGGCAGTGAGAAGGGGCTGTCCAATTAGTGGACAACCCTTTTAAGTAAAAATAAATGCCCCTAAAGATGGCAACCCTTTTAAACTTTAACAAAGTGTTAAAATTAGTTTGATGTTGTAGCCCCTTAAAAGCATTGTTGATCGGTAGAGGATTGTGTCCTAAAACTAACACCAATTGCACAAACCATGAGACAGAAGCACTCATTTTATACTTGAGTGACAGCAGAGCGGTGTATGATCAACAGACTTTCTATGGATCCTGTATATTGTTCTGTTCACAGTTCATCATGAGCTGTGTGTGTCAGCATCATTGTTTCAGCTATATATCTTTTTTCTTTTTATAGTGTACTTGCATTTTAACTTCCATTAAATAATTTGTCTCACAAAAACAACCCCTTTTTTGAATAGAATCCAGAAAGCGATTTGCTGAATGACACAGGTCAGGTCTTCTCTGACCGAAGGTATCAGAAGTAGTAGATGGGGAAAGCCCCCTCTGGTCATTGATTTCGTCTGCAGTGGTTGGAATAATTAACTGATCATGTAATGCATGGAATCCCCACCATGATTTCTAAGCGCCCTAATTAAGGGCATATGTACAATGATTGTCTATGAGACATTAGGAGAAAACCCCCTCAGAGCTCGTAAATATTATACATCTTGCTGGTTCTTGAAATCATTTATATGATTTTGACCTACAGTAAGTATCAAAAGATTTTTTCTGTAAAACTCAATAGATCAGAGTTATTCTTTTAGGGGAGAAAAACCCTCTTAAGGGTTGTCTGGTTTAAAACGACAAGTCTGCAGTCATTGTATGTGACTGCAGACTTGTGAATCCTCACAGAGCATGCACTGTGCGCTGTGAGGATGTTGCGAAAACGGTGGTCACGTGACCACAAGTATGCAATATGCATACTCCCGGCCCAAATCCGACTAGACTGTTTACGGCCTTGCGCTATACACTTGTCTACAGTCACATAGAGTGACTGCAGACTTGTCGTTTTAGATCAGACAACCCCTTTAAGTCTTAGTTCACCTTTCACTATTTCTTTGGGGAATTACATAAACAACTCTCTAAGGCCTCATTTACTTGGCAAGCCGACTGCATGATACAAAGTCCCATATGGCCCCATATGATGTTCTATTGGGTGCCATATTTATGGAAATAGATCCAATGGAATACACTACATTTTTTTTTATAATGGAATATTATAGGAAAACAAATCTCCTGCAAATTTCCTGCTTTAATTATCATGTCAATCAAGCTCTGAAGAGAGAGTTTCCTTTAATATGTACAGTATATGTTGAGGGACTGCCATTCCTGTACTTTTCTAACATATAAACATATAGTAAACCTAGTGTTATCAGCGGACCTCCATTTACCATTCTGAGCCCTGCAGAGCAACAGTCGAGTGCTTATATTAAACTAGAACAGCAATGACGGTTGTCCCTCAGTAAATTGGATCACATTTCTGATTTACTGGACAATTTGTTCTTTAATTTTATTTTACTGATGCACAGAAAGAACAATATTTAAGTGATTTTTAATACATTTAAGTGGCTCGGTCTAATTAATTATGTACCTGTCTTGATCACTCATTGTGCCTTTGTAACCTCATTGGCATTCAGTTGCTGTTCATCATGAGATATGTCTGACCCATTTAACAATGACATTTCCATTTTTTTAGCATTTAGATATTGATAGGTGAAGCAGTGGCTGTTTTCAATAGCTAAAAGAATGTTGCTTTGATTAAGCAATGGGTTGTCACCCTGTGGTCTCATGAGAAGCTTTTAGAGATATGGAAAAGAGGAACAAAGTAAAGAACATCGATTTTTATCCTGTGTGACAAGCATTTATGATTACAGTATCAAACATTAATCTGCCAGAGTCAGCAGTTGTTAGAATATTTTTTCTTACATATATGTAGATTTCAGTTTTACCACAAGTTTTTCTATAATTACTATAAAGTTTTTGCTCTTTTGTTAATTGAATTGTAGCTAGTATAGTACTGTATTAAAGTTTTAGGCAGGTGTGGAAAAATACTGCAAAGTAAGAATGCTTTCAAACATAGAAGTGTTAATAGTTTATTTTTATCAATTAAAATGTAGAGTAAATGAGCAAAAGAGTAATCGAAATCAAATCGATAATTGGTGTGACTACCCTTTTGTCTTCAAAATAGAATGAAAGCATCAATTCTATTCTGGGTAGACTTGCACACAATATTTGAAGAAACTCGGCAGTGAGATTGTTCCAAATATCCTGGAGAACTAACCACATATCTTCTGTCAATGTAGGCTTCTGTCTCTTCATGTAATCTCATATAGCCTCAATGCTGTTGAGATCAGCACTTTGTGGGGCCATGTTATCACTTCTAGGACTCCTTGTTCTTCTTTATACTGAAGATAGATAAAGCCAATCCGATGCCTCCTTGATGCTGCTGCTTGATGGATAACTATTTGCCTTAATTTCTTAACATTGATTACACTAAAAAATGGGCAACATTGATCACTGTAGATGTAGTTGTTAGCCAAGAAAACTTGGTGCAGCAGATGAAAGACACATCATGCTTATTTCCCTTCAAAATCAGGATAAGTTCAGCAGTGGCATCAGTTGAGAGCTGGCAGCAACCAGTAGGACCCAACTACACCCATCTACTCACCAGAGAAATCTAGCTAAAGGTGGTCTAAATTGAAAAACTATACCTTTGACATGGAAACAAGGCCAAGTGACTCGACTCAACCCACCAAAACATAGGGACTGGGGTGCAAAAAAATGGCAGCAAGTGCTCTGGAATAAAAAATCTAAATTGCAAATGTTTGTCTGTAATAGAAGGCAGTTTGTTTACGGAAGGGCTGGAGAGCGGTACAATAATGAGTGTCTGTAGGCAGTAGTGAAGCATGGTGGATTTGAAGATTCGGCCATGATTAATGGTGTTCTCAATGCTGAGAAATACAGGC
The DNA here is from genome assembly GCF_046119375.1 of Phyllobates terribilis. Taxonomy (NCBI): domain Eukaryota; kingdom Metazoa; phylum Chordata; class Amphibia; order Anura; family Dendrobatidae; genus Phyllobates; species Phyllobates terribilis. Next base: position 295,167,670 of record NW_027362762.1, read on the forward strand.
AGATATTTATCCATCATACAATACAATAAGGGAGGCGTTTGATTGACTCCAAATTTATTCTGCAGCAGGACAACAAACTCAAACATACTGCCAATGTTATTAAGAACTATGTTAAGCGTAAAGAAGATCAAGGAGTCCTGGAAGTGATGATATGGTTCCCACAGAGCCCTGATCTCAATAAAATTGAGTCTGTGTAGGATTATATGAAGAGGCAGAAGGATTTGTGCAAGCCTACATACACAGAAAATCTGTGATTTTCCAAGATGTTTGGAACAACCTACCTGCAGGGAAATTGAAAAACTACGTGCAAGTCTACCTGGAAGAACTGATGTATTTTGAAGGTAAGGGTGGTCACACCAAATAATGATTTGAATTAGATTTTGCTTTTGTTTATTCTCTTTGCTTTTTGATGATTAATATAAATAATCTATCAGCATTGCTAGTTTTGAAACCATTCTCACTTCACAGCATTTTTTCTGCACCTGCCTAAAACTTTTGCACAGGGCTATTCATGTATAAATATATTCAATTTTAATGCCTCAAAACAACTAATATAAAAAGTGGTTTCTCTAAACTCAGCACAAAATGCCACTTTTAATGACTACTGCAGTCTAAGAATTATTCAACCCCCTGAATAGAATCCATCATAAGAGCAAACATTTTTCTCAAGCACAACTGATGTGACGACTCAAGGGCTTAAGGTTAGTTGCATCAGATGTGCTTGTGATATAGCAAATCAAATACCTGGACTAGATTGGATTCTGGTCACTGTGACATTGTCTTGCATGTATGACTAAGTTCCCATAGTGCGTAAATGCTGAGGTTTTTCCGCTCCGTAAATACATTATTACAGTTCAAGAAAAGTGGATACGATTCATTTAAATTCAATGCTCACCATGCTTTTATTTTTTTTCTGTGGAAATTTATCTGTGCTGAAATTTTTAAATCCCAGCATGCCAATTTATGTGGCAGTAAATGTGTTTTATTTGCAGATTTTCCCTATAGAGTTGAATGAGGTGCAGAAATTCCACAGACAACAAACTATAAGGCCATGTGGACACATTGAGTATTTTGTGAGTTTTTGACCTTAGTATTTGTAAGCCAAAACCAGATGTGTAACAATCAGAAAAAAAGTATAATGGAAACACATCACCACTTCTGCATTTTTTTACCCACTCTTTGTTTTGGATTACAAATACTGATGTAAAAACCTCATCAAATACTCACCGTGTGCATATGGCCCTATACTTGTTTATTGCAATTCTGCTGCAAAAATCATACAATCTGCACATGACTTTATCCATAAGGTTTTATTTTTATGAAAGCTAGGTAGCTCAGCAAAAGTTTCCCAAACAAACTAGTTTTATTTCAAACTTGACTTACCAAAAATAGATAAAAAAACACAACTGAAGAAACTTTTTAAAAGCAATGTAAAAAAGCAATAAAAAAGCCCACAAGTAACCTAAATTAGCTATTTGATCCAGAAATGCTACTGAAAATCCACAGCATCAAAAACGAACCAAATATGCATTGAGGGAACTTAGCTATAGATATATGACTACGTTAAATCAAAAGTGGTAAAAAAAGTTAAGAGGTGCCTTCCACAAACAAAGAAAGGATAGAAAAAGCTAACAAAAGTTTTGAATGTTCCTAGAGTTATACTTGGAAGCATAGTTCACAAGTTCAAAGTTAAAGCAATGCTGTCTACACTGCCCGGACGGGGCAGAAAGAAGGAGCTATTATCGGCTGTGGTCCGATTCCTGAGGAGACAGGTAGTCAAAAACCAGGGGCGTAACTACAATTGGTGCAGGGGTTGCAGTTTCATCTGGAACCTGTAAAACTAGGGTCAGCCCAAAAAGTCTCTTTGGATCATATATGAAGACCAATACTATTAAAGAACCGTGAGATATCGGGGCCTTACACTGAGAGATTTTGCATTGGGGCCCATGAGATTAAAGTTATGCTTTTGTTAAAAACCCTCAAGTGACTGCAAAGTAACTGAAGCAATAGTTGGTGGCAGCAGTACTGAGGTTTCAATTTTCACATTAAGGAGCATACTAAATGCTGTAGATCTCCATGCCCAACCTCAAAGATGTACACTGGAATTCTGTTCTTTGAATAGAACTGGATCAGTGGTATATTTGGAGAAGGTAGAATAAACAATTTCCTGAAAAACTTATCCTGCCTACAGTGAAGCATGGTGGTGGCTCGGTGATACACTGGGGTTACTTTGTTTCTTCCAGCACTAGAAACCTGCAACATGTGGAGAGCGAGATGGATTCAATCAAGTATCAGGAAGTCCTAGGAGAAAATGTCATGCCTTCTTTGAGGAAGCAAACCAATACGACAGTGATCCAAATCAGACCTCAAAGTCCACCAAGATTTTGTTTCAGAAGATAACCTGGAAGATTCTAGTGTGCCCGCTACAGTACCTTGACTTGAACCCCATAGAAAACGTTTGTGGGACTTTAAAGAAGGTGGTAGCAGCAAACAAACCTAAAAATCTTAGTTAACTGGAGCCATTTGCCATGAGGAATGGGCTACGATTGCTCAGGAATGCTGCCAAAATCTGATGTCTGACTATGCATCAAGTATCTGCAGGTCATTATAGCCAAAAGGTGCTCTATTAAGCCCTAAAACACTTATGAATGTGTTTGATTATTCTGAGACTTTATTAGTCAATAAAAGTGACATTTTGTGTTGAATTTCGAGAAATGACTTGTTATATAAGTTAGGTTCCTCTGTTTCAGTCCCCTTTTTTTACTCACTTCATTGCTGCTCCTGATGGCCTGCTTTGTTGCTTATTGCTTCTAGATCTAAGCTTCTTTATTATGGATTTTACTACTTCACATGGTTGCTTGGCATGCATATTAAGCCTAGTGAATAGAGCTAAAACAGTAATGTAGTTATATTTTTTTGCATGTCAGGATACTGTGCTGGTAAATCAGTTATTTAATCCTGTGTCATATCATCTTAATTTTATCATGTATTTTTGTCTATAGCTAACAAATGGAAGTGATGGTACCAAATTGCACCTAGGGAAGAATGTAACCTGGCAGAAGCATTGTGATGCTCTGAGCAATGTTCTGCTAGGAAACCTTGGGTCATGGAATTCATGTGGAGGTTACATTGACATGTACCACATTCCAAAACATTGATACAGACCAAGTGCATTCCTACAAGGGAAATGGATTTCTTAATGGTGACAACCAGGATAATTTGAACCAGGGGAGGAGTCCTGAGGAGATAATTTGCATATTCCCACTGCATTTTGGGGTAAGTGAAGAGTCTCCGCGAGCTCAAAGAACACTGGATTTTGGCTGTTGGAGCTGAAAAGAGGACATCGGTAAACCAGGGGAGGAGTCCTGAGGAGATAATTTGCATATTCCCACTGCATTTTGGGGTAAGTGAAGAGTCTCCGCGAGCTCAAAGAACACTGGATTTTGGCTGTTGGAGCTGAAAAGAGGACATCGGTAAACCGCGCGCCTACTGGCGCGCGCATTTTGAAGCTTTTTTTTTTTTAAGCTTTTTTCACTGTTTTCAGAACATTAACAATAAGAACATGGAAGAGTCCAGGAGCCATTTGGTGAGCTGCATATCCTGCTACATGTTCACAGACTTGCCAGTGGAAAAGCCAAACTTCACATGCCAGAAATGCAAGCTTGTGTCCCTGTTGGAGGAAAAGTTGCGAAATCTAGAAGAGAGGTTAACTACCTTGAAAATCATTAAGGAAGGTGAAGAGTTCTTAGACAGAGCAGAATTATCTCTTCATGATTCAGAAAGAGAAGAAATTCTAACTGCACCTGACGAAACAGAGGAATGGAAGCATGTGACCCACAGAAGCAGGAGGATCGAGAGGCAGTCAGCACCCATACTGCTCAGGAACCAGTACCAGGCTCTCACGCAGGAGAACCATGAAGAAATACAGCAAAATAAGCCTTTGCCAGCAATGAATAACCTTGTAAGCCCTCAGAATCCTCCTGGATGGAGAAAGAAGAATGTTGTGAAGAAAAAACGGAGAGTGGTGGTCATGGGGGATTCCCTGTTAAGAGGAACAGAGGCGGCTATCTGCAGACCAGACATAACCTCAAGAGAAATGTGCTGTCTTCCAGGAGCAAAAATTAAAGATGTGTCTGACAGGATATCAAGACTCTTCAGACCTACAGATCACTACCCATTCCTGCTAATACATGTGGGGACAAATGACACCGCAAGAAAGGACCTGGAAACCATCTGCAGTGACTTTGAAGACTTAGGCAAGAAAGTGAAAGAATTGGGAGCGCAGGTGGTCTTCTCATCCATCCTCCCAGTGGATGGCCATGGAACAATGAGGTGGAATAAGATTCTACAGGTGAACAACTGGCTACGTCGATGGTGCCGTCAACAAGGATTTGGATTTCTGGATCACGGAATGAATTACCTATACGATGGACTACTTGCTAGAGATGGGGTGCACCTTACGAAGACTGGAAAACATGTATTTGGAAGTCGCCTTGCTACACTCATCAGAAGAGCTTTAAACTAGAACAATGTGGGAAGGGAAGCAAAAGGCCAGAAAAAGCCATACAGCTGACAAATACTATTGAGATCTCTGCTACTGGAAGTGGAAAGGAAGAACAAAGACAAAACAATTTAAATAATAAAAATATGGGAGGAAGAGAAACCAATCACAAACTAAAATGTTTTTATACAAATGCACAAAGCATGGGCAACAAACAAGGAGAATTGGAACTACTAATGCAGGAAAAGGAATATGATGTCATTGGAATCACTGAAACTTGGTGGGACGATACACATGATTGGAATAAAAGGCTAAAAGGATATAACTTATTTGCAAGAAACAGACTTGATAAACGAGGAGGAGGTGTTGCATTGTATGTTAGAAAAGCGTATATCTGCACAGAGATTGAAGCTTCAGAGACTGGGAGTTCTGTGGAAACTGTTTGGGTAAGAATACAAGGAGAGAACAACGGAAAGGACACCATTGTAGGCATTTACTACAGGCCACCTGGGCAAGCTGAAGATATGGATGAACTCTTTATGCATCAAATGACCAAGTTCTCCAAAAAATATGACGTAGTGGTCATGGGAGATTTCAACTATCCAGACATTTGTTGGGAATCTCTCTCAAGTAAAACTAACAGGTCAAGCAAATTCTTATCCTCTCTTGCTGACAACTTTATCTTCCAAAAGGTAGGGGAGAAAACAAGGGGATCTGCTACTTTGGATCTAATCCTTATAAACAGGGAGGAAATGGTTGAGGAGGTAAAGGTGGCTGGGACCCTAGGAGGCAGCGATCATGCTATTATAGAATTTTGGATAACTAGAGGAGGAAGACATGTGAAGACTCAGACTTCAAGGTTAGATTTTAGAAAGGCAGATTTTAAGAGACTCAGAAAGAGAATAGGAGGGATCCAATGGCTGGATGTCCTTAAGGACAAAAATGTCCAGGAAGAATGGGAAATTTTTAAAAATGAGATTCTCAAAGCACAATCGTTAACAATCCCGAAAAGTAGGAAGAATGGGAAGCATTTAAGGAAACCAGGATGGATGAACACAGAACTTAAACACATGCTAAAAAGAAAGAAAGAAATGTTATTAAATGGAAAGAGGGAGGCATATCTAAAGAAGATTATAATGCAGTCTGCAGATCCTGCAGGGCACGTATCAGGTTAGCTAAAGCTGACAATGAATTAAGGCTTGCAAGAGATGTCAAAAGCAATAAAAAAGGATTTTGGGGGTATGTCAAAAGTAAAAGAAAAGTCAAAGATGCTATAGGATTTTTACAGGATGAAAATGGAGAAATGGTAAGAGAGGATGTTGAGAAGGCCGAACTTTTTAATTCCTATTTTGCATCTGTTTTCTCTCAGAAAGAAAATGTAACATCAACTGATCTTCACTGTCCTTTTAAAGGAATAGAGGAATCCAAGTTAACTGTAAACAGAAAGATTGTGAGGGAATATTTAGCTAACATAAATGAGTTCAAGTCTCCAGGTCCAGATGAATTACACCCCAGAGTACTGAAGGAGATCGTAGAAGAAATTTTAGAACCACTCTCCATAATCTTTGAAAATTCTTGGAGAACAGGAGAAGTCCCAGAAGACTGGAGAAGAGCAAATGTTGTTCCTATCTTCAAAAAGGGGAAGAAGGTGGACCCAGGGAACTATAGGCCGGTGAGTCTGACTTCTATACCAGGAAAGATCTTTGAACAAATTATTAAACAACATGTATGTAAGTACATGGATAAGAATGAAGTGATTAACCAGAGTCAGCATGGGTTTGTAACTAACAAGTCATGTCAAACTAACTTAATTTCCTTCTATGACAGAATCACTGACTGGGTGGATCAGGGAAATGCTGTAGATATAGTATATCTTGACTTCAGCAAAGCATTTGACAAAGTATCTCACACCATCCTTATTGAAAAAATGACCAAGTATGCAATGGACCAGGCAACTGTTAGGTGGATTCATAACTGGCTTAGTGATCGGACTCAAAGGGTGGTTGTAAATGGCTTCACATCCAGCTGGATGAATGTCTCAAGTGGGGTACCACAGGGCTCCGTCCTGGGACCTGTATTGTTCAACATCTTTATCAATGATTTAGATGAAGGAATTGAGGGTAAACTGATTAAATTTGCTGATGACACAAAGCTAGGAGGGATAGCTAATACTAGAGAAGAGAGAGAGAGGATTCAAAAAGACCTAAATAAACTGGAGCAGTGGGCAGCAACCAACAGAATGGTTTTTAACAGGGAAAAATGCAAAGTACTACATCTGGGCAATAAAAATGAAAAAAGCATATACAGAATGGGAGGAATAGAGCTAAGCAACAGTACATGTGAAAAAGACTTAGGTATACTAATAGATCATAGACTGAACATGAGTCAACAGTGTGATGCAGCAGCAAAAAAGGCAAATACAATTCTGGGATGTATTAACAGAAGCATACAGTCTAGATCACGTGAAGTCATTACCGGTCTTTACTCCTCTTTGGTCAGACCTCATCTGGAATACTGTGTACAGTTTTGGGCACCACATTTTAAAAAAGACATAGACAAACTGGAGCAAGTTCAGAGAAGAGCGACCAGAATGGTGACTGGTCTGCAAACCATGTCCTATGAGGAACGGTTGCAGGATTTGGGAATGTTTAGCTTGCAAAAAAGAAGACTGAGAGGAGACTTAATAGCTGTCTACAAATATGTCAAGGGCTGTCACATTGTAGAAGGATCATCTTTATTCTCATTTGCACAAGGAAAGACTAGAAGCAATGGGATGAAACTAAATGGGAGGAGACACAGATTAGATATTAGAAAAAACTTTTTGACAGATAGGGTGATTAATGAGTGGAACAGGCTGCCACGAGAGGTGGTGAGTTCCCCTTCAATGGACGTCTTCAAACAGAGGCTGGACAGACATCTATCTGAGATGATCTAGTGAATCCTGCTTTGAGCAGGGGGTTGGACCAGATGACCCAGGAGGTCCCTTCCAACTCTACCATTCTATGATTCTATGATTCTATGATTCTATGAACTGCCACCAAGCAATAGGAATGGTGGGAGAAAAAAGACAATGAGTTAAATGTGTTTAATTGACCTTCAAATTCACCAGATCTCAATCTGATTAAGCATCTGTGGGATGTGCTCGAAAAAAAAGTTTGATCCAGGGAGATGTTGCCCCGCAACTTAAAAACTCTTATCCTGCCACAGGTCAGAACTAGTTTGCTGCACTAGGGAGACCTAACTAATATTAGGCAGTGGTTTGAATATAATGTCTGATTAGTTTTAAAGGGAACCTGTCACCAGAAAAAATGATATTAACCTTGAGATATAGGGTTAATCTGCTGGTTAATAGCGCTATTATACTGCCCGGTGCCTGCACTTAGCCTAATGCTGAGGGGAGAAAATTAACTTTATTCCCCCCGGCAGCATTCCCGTTTCAGTCACGGGGGTGGTGCCGGTGCTGTTTCAGTCACCACTCTCAGTATACAGACTGGCGGCTGTAACCGCAGCCCCAGCTCTGACTGATAGCCAGCCCTAATGCTGGGGGTCAGGTTACAGCCTCCACTCTGTATACTCAGAGTGGTGACTGAAACAGCACCGACACCGCCCCTGTGACTGAAACTGCGCACCCAGCCCTGGCTGACACTGGCTCTGCATTGGGACTGGCTGTCAGTCAGGGCCGGAGGTACGGTTACAGCCGCCGCTCTGTATCCTGTGACTGAAATGGAAATGCTGATGGTGGGGGGATAAAGTTAATTTTCTCCCCACAGCATTAGGCTACGTGCTGGTGCCAGGCAGCATTATAACGCTATTAACCTGCAGATTAGCAACGTTTTTTCTCTGGTGACAGGTTCCCATTAAAGTTTAACCAGAGTTTACCGTAGATGAAAAGAAAATGTTCACAGCAGTTGTAGATTTCATTTTCTGTCTTGAGATCAGCCAACATGCAACACATTTATTATGAATCCTGTCCTCCTATTAAACTCGGCACATATTAATCTACCAATATTGGGTAAATACCAATATTTTAATAATGACCCAGAATTCTTATTTTATAGAGAAAAATGGGTACTTATTAAAACAGATATTTGAGGAGAACTGACTAGGCCAGCACATCTATAGTATTCAAGTTATGTGCAGGTACACATATGCCATTCCCAATATAAAAACAAAGCACTATGTAATTAATGAATGCATGAATTCCATTAAAGGTACATGTGAAAAAAATTAGATTCTTAGGTTACAGTTTTGATCAAAATTGTGTAAGCCCACCTCCCAGCAACAAGGTAAACTTACCATGCATAGTAGTTGTTAGCCACTGACCTCCTCTCATGATCGAGCGTGGATATAGGGGAATAAGGTTATTTCCCATGATGAGAAAGCATTGGCATTTGGGAAGAGTGTTTTGACAACGTTGATCTGCGTGATCAAACTTCAGCAAAAGCGCATATAGGAGATGTTTACAGTTTACTCAAATACTTTATTGCTTGTTTAAACCTTATCCACATAGAGCAATCTGAGCAACGGGAATCAAATAATGTATAAATATTGATGAAAGGTGAAGAAACTCTTTAATTTAAGGCTTGGTGCATAAATGTGGTTCCTCCTCGCAGCAAGGAAAGGTGCAGTGCTATCAAGTACTTTTCCATTTGTGACCAAGTATGATTGCATTCATTAAATTGCTGCAGGGTTGAGATTTCCTTAAAGTAGGTTAAAATGTTAATTCATACTCTGTCATTCATAGACATCGACCAGCACCGAGAGTGAAGGGGCAGTTTGGGAATATCTTAGGTTTGATAATAGAAGTGTACACAACAGATGCCTGATGAAATGGCATATGACACAGCTATTTGTACCGCATCCCCCCTAGTTATGTGAAAGGTTTAGACATTGCATATGTTGATGTTTTTAGTTGCTGCTGAGAAATATTTCTATGTTAGAGGAGGAAAAACCCTCTAAACATAAAACAGACTATGTGCCAAAACATTGTATCACATTCCAGTAAATGGATAATTTACCAGCCCTGGGCTACTACCGTCTTCTAAAATGACATGGATGACTGCTTGCACTGGAGGGCACCAAAGCAATGTGTAATGGCCTCTCATGCCGAATGTCTGCATTCACTACAATAATCAACAGTAGTGATGTACGATAAGAGTTTACAGCATCCCGTAAGTATTTTCATTTCACATATATTTGGCCTTCAAAACAGCATTAATTCTTATAGGTACACTTGCATATAGTTTTTTGAAGGAACTCGGCAGGGAAGTTGTTCCAAAAATCCTGGGGAAGAAACCATAAAATCTTCTTTGGAGGTTGCTTGTGTACATTTTTTTGTCTCCTCATGTAATCCCAGACAAACTTGATATTGAGATCAGTGCTCTGAGGGGACCATATTATGACTTCCAGGACTTTTAGTTCTTCTTTAAACTGTGGATAGTTCTTTATGACACTGGCTATATGTTTGAATTTGTTGTCGCACTACAGAATAAATTCGTAGCCAATCAGACGCCTCCCTGATGGTATTGCACGATGGATAAGTATCTACAAGTGCTTCTAACTAAATAATATCATCAAAAAGTTAATTTATTTCAGTTTTTCAGTTCAAAAAGTGAAACATATATTATATAGCGTCATTACAAACAGAGTGATCTATTTCAAGTGTTTATTTCTGTTAATGTTGATGATTATGGCTTACAGCCAATGAAAACACTAAAGTCATTATCTCAGTAAATTAGAATAATTAACAAAAAACACCTGCAAACATTTCCGATGCATTTAGAAAGGTCCCTTAGTCGGTTTCAGAAGGCTCCACAATCATGGAGAAGACTGCTGACTTGACATATGTCCAGAAGGCAGTCATTGACACACTCCACAAGGAGGGTAAGCCACAAAGGTCATTGCTAAAGAAGCTGGCTGTTCAGAGTGTTGTATCCAAGCATATTAATGGAAAGTTGAGTGGAAGGAAAAAGTGTGGTAGAAAAAAGTGCACAAGCAATCGGGATAACCGCAGCCGTGAAAGGATTGTTAATAAAAGGCCATTCAAAAATTTGAGGGAGATTCACAAGGAGTGGACTGCTGCTGGAGTCATTGCTTCAAGAGCTACCACACACAGACGTATTCAGGACATGGGCTACAAGTGTCGCATTACTTGTGTCAAGCCACTCATGACCAATAGACAACGCCAGCAGCGTCTTACGTGGGGCAAGGAGAAAAAGACCTGGACTGTTGCTCAGTGGTCCAAGGTGTTGTATTCAGATGAAAGTAAATTTTGCATTTCATTTGGAAATCAAGGTCCCAGAGTCTGGAGGAAGAGTGGAGAGGCCACAATCCAAGCTGCTTGAGGTCTAGTGTGAAGTTTCCACAATCAGTGATGGTTTGGGGAGCCATGTCATCTGCTGGTGTAGGTCCACTTTGTTTTATCAAGACCAAAGTCAGTGCAGCCGTCTACCAGGAAAGTTTAGAGCACTTCATGCTTCCCTCTGCCGACAAGCTTTTTGGAGATGGAAATTTTTTATTCTCCAGCAGGACTTGGCACCTGTCTACACTGCCAAAAGTACCAATGCCTGGTTTAAAAACAACAGTATCACTGTGCTTGATTGGCCAGCAAACTTAAAAGAAATCTGTCACCCCCCTGTGCGATATCAGACCTCTACTATGGCCATACAGGGTATAGAAAAGTAAATCTATACTTACCTGTATGGCCCATAACAGAGGTCTGATTGCAGAGAAATCTGGTTTTATAAAGTCTGTTTTCCAGAGGCTTGGCGTCCTCCTATCTGCTTACTATTCCCCTAAATCGCCGCCTCTGTGCTAAATTACCATATTCCTCCCCTCCCCTGCATGTCACAGGGCCCTGTGACTTGCCCTGCTCTACCTCCCCTCCTACGCATGCACAAAGTGCCGCTCCCATGGATCGCTCTTTGTTTCCCTCCGGCTCCATTTGGCTGTGTACTGCGCCGCATCCTTGTATTGTGCAAGTGACGGTGAGTCACTGAGACTTCCGCTCCGCTTGCAGTACACAGCCAAACAGGGCCGGAGGGAAACAAAGCGCACTCTATGGGAGTGGCGCTTTGCGCATGCGCGGGAGGGGAGACAGAGCAGGGCACGTCACAGGGCCTGTCACAGGGCCCTGTGACGAGCAGGGGAAGGGGGGAATATGGCAATTTATCACAAAGGTAGTGATTTAGGGGAATACTAAGCAGATAAGAGGGGTTTGCTTGACGTCCCCCAGAGGCCAAGCCGCTGGAAAACAGACTTTATAAAACCAGATTTCTCTGCAATCAGACCTCTGCTATTGGCCATACAGGTAAGTATAGATTTACTTTTCTATACCCTGTATGGCCATAGTAGAGGTCTGATATCGCCCAGGGGGGTGATAGATTCCGTTTAACCCCATAGAGAATCTATGGGGTATTGTCAAGAGGAAGATGAGAGACACCAGACCCAACAATGCAGTAAGGCATAATACAGTACTATAACAAAAACCTACTATTTTGCTATGTTTAGCATTTTTAAGCTACCTATATTTTCCTTTTGAATCAATAGTATTTGCTAAGGTAAAAATAGTAATGTATCTTGCAAAAAAAAAGTTTTCTTGACTTATTAGATATCTCTTTCCTCTTTACACCTGGCTATTGCAGTGTATGTAACTGTTCATAAACTGCACTTACTGAAAAAAACCACATAACTACTGTGCGATGCATGAAAGGAATCATATTTCAGAGAAGAAAGCTACAGAGAGACTATAAAAGCAGATGTGTGTATATATATATACAGTACAGACCAAAAGTTTGGACACACCTTCTCATTTAAAGATTTTTCTGTATTTTCATGACTATGAAAATTGTACATTCACACTGAAGGCATCAAAACTATGAATTAACACATGTGGGATTATATACTTAACAAAAAAGTGTGAAACAACTGAAAATATGTCTTATATTCTAGGTTCTTCAAAGTAGCCACCTTTTGCTTTGATGACTTTTTGCACACTCTTGGCATTCTCTTGATGAGCTTCAAGAAGTAGTCACCGGAAATGGTCTTCCAACAATCTTGAAGGAGTTCCCAGAGATGCTTAGCACTTGTTGGCCCTTTTGCCTTCACTCTGAGGTCCAGCGCACCCCAAACCATTTCGATTGGGTTCAGGTCTGGTGACTGTGGAGGCCAGGTCATCTGACGTAGCACCCCATCACTCTCCCTCTTGGTCAAATAGCCCTTACACAGCCTGGAGGTGTGTTTGGGGTCATTGTCCTGCTGAAAAATAAATGATGGTTAAACTAAACGCAAACCGGATGGAATAGCATGCCGCTGCAAGATGCTGTGGCAGCCATGCTGGTTCAGTATGCCTTCAATTTTGAATAAATCACCAACAGTGTCACCAGCAAAGCACCCCCACACCATCACACCTCCTCCTCCATGCTTCACCTTTTCTACATCGCACAAAGACACAGTGGTTGGAACCAAAGATCTCAAATTTGGACTCATCAGACCAAAGCACAGATTTCCACTTTTCTAATGTCCATTCCTTGTGTTCTTTAGCCCAAACAAGTCTCTTCTGCTTGTTGCCTGTCCTTAGCAGTGGTTTCCTAGCAGCTATTTTACCATGAAGGCCTGCTGCCCAAAGTCTCCTCTTAACAGTTGTTGTAGAGATGTGTCTGCTGCTAGAACTCTGTGTGGCATTGACCTGGTCTCTAATCTGATCTGCTGTTAACCTGCGATTTCTGAGGCTGGTGACTCGGATAAACTTATCCTCAGAAACAGAGGTGACTCTTGGTCTTCCTTTCCTGGGGCGGTCCTCATGTGAGCCAGTTTCTTTGTAGCGCTTGATGGTTTCTGCAACTGCACTTGGGAACACATTCAAAGTTTGCCCAATTTTTGCACTGACTGACCTTCATTTCTTAAAGTAATGATGGCCACTCGTTTTTCTTTACTTAGCTGCTTATTTCTTTCCATAATGCAAATTCTAACAGTCTATTCAGTAGGACTATCAGCTGTGTATCCACCAGACTTCTGCACAACACAACTGATGGTCCCAACATTTATAAGGCAAGAAATCCCACTTATTAAACCTGACAGGGCACACCTGTGAAGTGAAAACCTTTTCCAGTGACTACCTCTTGAAGCTCATCAAGAGAATGCCAAGAGTGTGCACAGCAGTCATCAAAGCAAAAGGTGGCTACTTTGAAGAACCTAGAATATAAGACATATTTTCAGTTGTTTTACACTTTTTTGTTAAGTATATAATTCCACATGTGTTAATTCACAGTTTTGATGCCTTCAGTGTGAATATACAATTTTCATAGTCATGAAAATACAGAAAAATCTTTAAATGAGGTGTGTCCAAACTTTTGGTCTGTACTATATATATATATATATATATATATATATATATATATATATACTTTATATATATATATATATATATATATATATATATATATAAAGAAAAATCTTGGTTCTCCAGGATCATATTCTAGTAAGTGTTATACTGTCTCATATCAGTGCTTGATTGACAGCAGCACTGCTCAGTCTATCCACTGTAAAATCTTAGCTTTAATGTGCTAAACCCTCTGCTTTTGCTGTGTGTGTTTAGTCTGGCAGACAGGCTGCCAGTTTGTATATAGTTTGAAGGAGCAGATGATTGATCACAGTATTTAGACTGGTATAACATGTGGCGTTCACCCAGAAAACTGATCAGGACCTTTTGCTAGTTCATTAGAAATGGGCACAAAATTATCAATTACTGCGAACCTCCCAACCATCCCAGATCCAGCGAACTGTCCCGATTTTGGGGAGCTGTCCCGCTCTCCTGGGAATTCGGGGGGATGGGGGGTATGTCCCAACATCATGTCCTAAGGTCACAGATGCAGTTGAATATAACAGTGGAAGAAAGAGTCAAAAGGTCCTTCCTGCACTGCTAAATCTTTGTAAAGACCAAAGGTCCTGCCAGAACCTTCAGGTCACTTGATGAGACATGAGTGTCAATGAAAAGGAGTAGATCACAAGTAATGTGTGTATGTAGCAGAGGACTGTTTGTATTGATGTAGCTGAGCTGTGTGTGTGTTGATGTAACAGAGCTGAGTGTGTATGTGTTTGTATTGATGTAGCAGAGCTATGCGTGCATATGTGTGGTATATTGTTGTAGCAAAACTTTGTGTGTGTATGGGGGTGTATTGATGTAACGGAGCTCTGTGTTTATGGGTGTGTGCTGATGTAGCTGATTTTTGTGTGTATTTGTATTGATATAGCAGAGCTATGTGTGCATATGTGTGGTATATTGATGCAGCAGAACTTTGTGTGTGTATGGGGATGTATTGATGTAACCCCCATACACACACAGGTGTATTGATGTAATGGAGTTCTGTGTTTATGGGTGTGTGTTGATGTAGCTGATTTGTGTGTGTATTTGTATTGTTGTAGCAGAGCTATGTGTGCATGTGTGTGGTATACTGATGTAGCAGAGCTTTGTGTGTGTATGTTGTAGCAAACTGTGTGTATAGGGAGTGTGTTGATGTAACAGAGCTCTGTGTGTATGGGTGTGTATTAGTGTTGAGCAAACATGCTCGACACTGCTCGGTACTCGCCCGAGCATCACGCTACTCGGGATGTTCGGCGAGCACCGAGCATTTCCGGGTTACTCGGACGGGAGCTTGGGTCTCCGCCCTGCATGTTTGGCGCTCTTTACAGAGCCAATGAACATGCAGGGATTGCCAGCCAGTCACTGTAATGCCGCAGCCATGTTGTTTGTGGGCATTACAGTGATTGGCTGGCCGCACAGCGTCACCTCGAGTATTTAAAACCGGGCGCCGCCATCTTGGACACAGTCGCTCCGGATCAGACAGTGTAGGGACAGCGCTGCTGATTTAGGGAGAGATATATCCTGCAAAATAGTTAGTGTAGGGTCTGTAAAGGCTGCCAGATAAAACAAACAGTCCTTCTCAGGACTAATATCCATCCCAGGTATATCAGGCAGGCAGGCAGGCAGGCTGTATAGGAGACGCAGTGGTTATACCAGCAAACGCTGCATTACAGTCCTGTGTGCTGCTCCTGTTGCTGAAATTGCTGGACTTAGCTCCAGGTCCCGGGGGCCAGGAAAAATCCTTTTTTTTAATCTAAATCCTCTTTTTTTTTTCCTCCTTCACAATGTACAAATACCCATCTTATTAACCTTTTGGTGCCCCCCCCCCCCCCCCAAAAAAAAGTGTGCCTCTGATTTTTCAGACACAAATATATCTGTTGAAAATAGTCTGGTGTAGGCCAGAGAAATAAAAGTGTGCTTTTGCAGTTATATGGGCCATTTGTATCTAAAAAAAACAGTTTGAGTGTGTCGCTCACTGTTCAGCCGCAAATATATATATATTTTAAAAAGCCTGGTATACACCAGTAAATTATTACTGTGGTTTTGATGTTCCACGGTAAAACATCTCTATTATCCTGTTTTTGGCATTTTTTGCTGTATAAAAATAATAATAGTGTCTCCCTGATTTTTCAGACATAAATATATCTGTTGAAAATAGTCTGGTGTAGGCCAGAGAGACAGAAGTGTGCTTTTGCTGTTCCACGGTAAAAAATCTCTATTATCCTGCTTTTTGCATTTTTTGCTGTAAAAAAAAAAATAGTGTCTCCCTGATTTTTCAGACACAAATATATCTGTTGAAAATAGTCTGGTGTAGGCCCGAGAAATACAAATGTGGTTTTGCAGTTCCACGGTACAAACCTCTGTATTATCCACTTTTGGGCCATTTGTATAAAAAAAAAACAGTTTGAGTGTGTCGCTCACTGTTCAGCCGCAAATATATATATATTTTAAAAAGCCTGGTATACACCAGTAAATTATTACTGTGGTTTTGATGTTCCACAGTAAAACATCTCTATTATCCTGTTTTTGGCATTTTTTGCTGTATAAAAATAATAATAGTGTCTCCCTGATTTTTCAGACACAAATATATCTGTTGAAAATAGTCTGGTGTAGGCCAGAGAGACAGAAGTGTGCTTTTGCTGTTCCACGGTAAAAAATCTCTATTATCCTGCTTTTTGCATTTTTTGCTGTAAAAAAAAAAAAAATAGTGTCTCCCTGATTTTTCAGACACAAATATATCTGTTGAAAATAGTCTGGTGTAGGCCCGAGAAATCCAAGTGTGGTTTTGCAGTTCCACGGTACAAACCTCTGTATTATCCACTTTTAGGCCATTTGTATCTAAAAAGAACAGTTTGAGTGTGTCGCTCACTGTTCAGCCGCAAATATATATATATTTTAAAAAGCCTGGTATACACCAGTAAATTATAACTGTGGTTTTGCTGTTTCACGGTAAAAAATCTCTATTATTCAGGTTTTGGTAGTTTTTTCCGTAAAGAAAAACAGTAGTGTCTCGTGACTGTTGTGACACAAAAATATATCTGTTGAAAATAGTCTTGTGTAGGCCCGACATCCCAGTGTGGTTTCGCAGTTCCACGGGTCAAATCGCTGTACTATCCAGTTTTGGGCCTTTGGTATCTAAAAAAAAAAGCAGTTTGAGTGTGTCGCTCACTGTTCAGCCGCAAATATCTCTATTTAAAAAAGTGTGGTATACCCCAGTAAACAATAACTATGGTTTTCCTCTTCCACGGTTCTAATCTACTCTTTATTACCCTTTTTCCATTGATAGTGCAAGTGTAAGCTATTTTACTTCATTTACAATGGGCAAGGCGCGTGGCAAGGGACGTGGAAGTGGACGTTCTGGTGATGGTTCGTGCAGAGGACGGGGCCGTGGCCAAGGTGAAAATGTGCCACAACCAACAGCCACATCTTCTCGCTCCCACTTCTTGACCGAATTACTAGGGAAGCACAGAACAACACCAGTATTGAGAACTGATCAGTGTGAACAGGTTATTAATTGGATAGCAGACAATACTTCCAGTTACCTGGGCACCACCACCTCCGGTCTGTCTTCCACACGGTCAACTCTTAGTAGCCGTGAGTCTCGACCGCATACTCCTCCTCACCCTGATGATCCTTCCTCCCACCATGCCGAGTGTCGTCAGACAGCAAGTGATCCCACACTTGGACACTCTGAAGAGCTGTTCACTGGTCCATTTCCATATTTGGGCCCCTCGCCTGATACACTTGAAGTGGTGGAAGAAGAGATCCCATGTTGCGATGCCCAAATATTTGAACAGCCACGGCCACAGGAAGTCGACGTTGGCAATCTGTCACAAGAGGTGGACGATGACGAGACACAATTGCCAGGAAGTGAGGAGGAGGATCGTGGTGCGAAAGTGGAAGAGGAGGAGGTGGTGGATGATCTAGTAACTGACCCAACGTGGAAGGAGGACATGCAGACTGAGGCCAGCAGCACACAGGGAGAGGGAGGCAGAGTACCCCAACAGGCAGGAAGAAGCAGTGTGGTGGCCGCAGACAGAAGGCAGGCAACCGTTCCCCGTAACACCAACATGAGGGACGTTGCCAGTACAAGCGGTAGGTCTTCCAGAGTCTGGAATTTTTTTAAAGACTCTGCTGATAACCCCAAAAAGACCATATGTTCCACCTGCCATGCCAGCATCAGCAGGGGTGACAAAACTACCAGCCTGACCACCACCAGCATGATCAGGCACATGGCAGCAAAGCACCCGACTTTGTGGGGCGAAACCCAGGGTCCACGACCAGTGTCAGCGGGTGTCACCACTGCTTCTTCCACTGTTGTGCGTGCAATAGAACCCCCTGTTGTGTGTGTAAGGCAATCCCCTGTCCATACTGCATGTAAAGATGCCCCCTCCTCTCAGTCTTTACTTGTTATGGCAGTTTCTCAAGAAACAGCATCAACGTCCACGTCCACGTCCCACCGCAGCGTTCAATTGTCCATATCCCAGACCTTTGAACGAAAGCGGAAATTCGCAGCTAACGCCCCACAGGCCACAGTCCTAAATTCGCACATTTCACGACTGCTTGCATTGGAAATGCTGCCTTTTAGGCTGGTGGAGACGGAATCCTTCCGCAATCTTATGGCGGTGGCCGTCCCTCGGTACTCGGTCCCCTGCCGACACTATTTTGCCCCGTGTGCCATCCCCGCACTACACAAGCACGTGTCCCAAAGCATCTGCCGTGCCCTCAACAACGCAGTTACTGGGAGAGTCCACCTGACAACGGACACGTGGACAAGTGCTTGTGGCTAGGGACGGTACATCTCTCTGACGGCACACTGGGTAAACATAGTGGAAGCCGGGACCCAGTCGGACCTTGGGACGGAACACATCCTCCCCACACCGAGGATTGCGGGCCCTATGTCAGTCAGAGTTGCCCCCACAGTGTACAGCTCCTGCGCATCCTCCTCCTCCTCCTCCTCCTCATGTTCAGCCTCCATCTCAGATATCACCATATCAGTTACAAGCTGGAAGCATTGCAGTACTGCCTCCGCCAAGCGGCAACAGGCTGTGCTGAAACTCATAAGCTTAGGTGATAAACCTCACACTGCTTGTGAGTTGTGGACAGCTGTGAAAGAGCAGGCAGATCTGTGGCTGAGACCGCTGAACCTACATCCCGGCATGGTCGTGTGTGACAATGGCCGTAACCTGGTGGCGGCTCTGAGGCGAGGTGAGATCACACACGTACCATGTCTGGCTCATGTGCTTAACCTCGTGGTTCAGCGGTTTCTTAAATCGTACCCCGAGTTGCCAGATCTGCTCGTGAAAGTACGCCGCCTGTCAGCTCATTTTCGCAAGTCGGCTACAGCTTCCGCTGCCCTTGCTGTGTTGCAGCAGCGTTTGCAGCTTCCGGCACACCGACTGGTGTGTGATGTCCCCACACGTTGGAACTCTACCCTCCACATGTTGCAAAGGATTTGTGAGCAGAAGAGAGCAGTTGTGGAGTACCAGCTGCAACAAGGCCATCGATATTCAGGTCAGACTCCACACATAAGACCTCAGGAGTGGACCTGGATGTCTGACATATGTACCATCCTGACAAACTTTGAGGAGGCCACCAAGATGGTGAATGGCGATGACGCCATCATTAGTGTCAGCATCCCACTTGTCTGTCTTTTGCAACGCTCTCTGCAGAGAATTAAAGAGGAGGCATTGCAGCCAGAGTATGATGAGATGGATCAAGAAGCCGTAGCGGGCGATTACACACAGCCCAGCCTCATCTCATCCCAACGTGCATTGGGGGACAATGAGGGAGAGGAGGAGGAGGAGGAGGAGGAAGAACAGGAGCTGCTATCATGCGTTGTAGACGGTAGTACCTGTACAAGTGTCATACCGTCGGTTCAGCGTGGGTGGCCTGTGGACAGGGGGGAGGAGGAAGAGGAGGAGGAGGAGGAGAGCATGGTCAGTCGTCATCTTGGTGAGGACACGGAAATCTTGCCCGTTACCAGTCTGGCACGCATGGCTGACTTTATGTTACGCTGCCTTAACCATGACCCTCGCGTTGTCAAAATGTTGGGTGACAGTCATTACTGGTTGGTGACACTAGTAGACCCCCGCTACAAGGAGAACTTTCACTCTCTTATTCCTGAGGTCTACAAAAATGGGGCAATACCAGAAGGCCCTTGCTGCAGAACTCTTAAAAAAATTCCCATCTGATCACGCTAGCGGCAGAGGTCACAGTTCGTTGCCCAACCAAGGTGTACAGGCGAGAGAGATGCAACTCCAATCCAGCAGAGGCAGGGGAACACTGTCAACATTCTGGGACAGTTTTCTGACACCCGCCCAGCTTACAGGCCCTGAGGCGCGGGGTACTCTCACATGGAGTGGAAAGTTTCAAAAGATGGTGAGGGAGTACCTTGCCGATCGTACCAGCGTCCTCCGTGATTCCTCTGTGCCTTTTAATTATTGGGTATCCAAGCTGGACACTTGGAATGAACTCGCTCTGTACGCCTTGGAGGTCCTGGCCTGCCCTGCCGCTAGCGTGTTATCGGAGCGTGTTTTTAGTGCCGCTGGGGAAATTATAACTGATAAGCGCACTCGCCTGTCAATTGACAATGCTGACAAGCTGACCCTTATCAAAATGAACAAGGGCTGGATTGGGCCAGACTTCTCATCACCACCAAATGACAGCAGAGTAACATAAAGTCAAATCCACTGTGTTATTTCGGGAGGTGTATTCACATGCACCGCTTCACACCCACACATGGGTATACGCTTCCTCGTTTCGGCTGTTTAATCTTCTTCTCCTTATCCTCAGCCTCCACCACCACTATACCACCAGGGTACCAGCATTGCAAGTTCCTCCGTCCTAATTTTTGGCAGCTTTTGCTGGGAAAGCATAAGCAAATACCATGGGACACCCACTCCCCAATAATGGGACTTATGTTTGTAATATGCTGTACTGCATGGCTCTTGTAAGGGGCATTGCAAGTTGCTCCGTCCTAATTTTTGGCAGCTTTTGCTGGGAAAGCATAAGCAAATACTATGGGAGACCCACTCCCCAATAATGGGACTTATGTTTGTAATATGCTGTACTGCATGGCTCTTGTAAGGGGCATTGCAAGTTGCTCCGTCCTAATTTTTGGCAGCTTTTGCTGGGAAAGCATAAGCAAATACTATGGGAGACCCACTCCCCAATAATGGGACTTATGTTTGTAATATGCTGTACTGCATGGCTCTTGTAAGGGGCATTGCAAGTTGCTCCGTCCTAATTTTTGGCAGCTTTTGCTTGCAAGGCATAAGCAAATAATATGGGACACCCACTCCCCAATAATGGGACTTATGTTTGTAATATGCTGTACTGCATGTGACGTGCCCCCTGGGCCATGTGTACATGTGTGTGGGATACCAGGTGCCGAGTCTCTGGGGTCTGTAGTCTCCGTGGCGGTGACCCGGTCCCGTGGCTCAGGCTGGTCAAACCAGTGGCAATCTTTCTTAGGTTTTGAGGTTAATTGTCCGACTGCGCCACCCGTGGATTGCGGTCAGGGAGTACCACCGCTGCGAGGCAGACCGCTGAGGCTGGTGTTGTGTGCGCAGCATAAAATGGGATAACTCCCCTCGGGAGGAGTATAGCCTCAGGGCAGTGAGTGTGGATGATGGGGGTGATGGTGCACGAGCGCAGCAGGAATGACTCAGAGTCTTTGCAGTGCAGTTCAGGGTCTTTACTGATGATTATAAGGTAGACCCTCCCGGGAGTACTGGCTAGCATAAGAGGCCTGGTCAGTCTGTGAGCAAGCAGGAGTTCCGCTGGCCAGGTGGAGTTGTAGGCCTCCCCATCTGTCTGCACTCTTCCTGGCTACCTTGCTGTAAGCGGGTAGAAGTAGCCCACGTCCCTGAGTGTACCGTGTAGTGCTCACCCGTATGGCTGGTGACTTGGGGCCTTCTGTTAGCCTCCGCTCCACGACGTCGGTGCTGGTCCCTTGCTTGTGACTGAGCCTCCGGGCTTCTATGGCCAGAGGACCTGAAATCCCCTGCCGGCTGGTTTCTGCTGCTGGATATATAAGTCCTCACAGCTTTGGACTCCTGTGTCCGGTTCCTATTGTCTTCTGCCAGGGCGAGCTCTGCTCAGCTTCCAGCCCCTCGTCTTTAGCTCCTAGCTCCTACAGAGCTCCTTGCTGTTACTTTCCCTTGCTCTCACTCTGTCTCTGACTGTTCTCTGTTCTCTGACTCACTCAACCCCACTCCAGATCCAGTTTATAAGGGCAGAATTCTCCCATCCCAGGACTGGGGCAGGAGGATGTTGCATGTTTAAGGGATCCTGACCAGGAAACCTCCCACTTGCTCTCCAACGTAATCTCTATTACTGTGGTGACCAGACCCCTGGGGTGCCACACATGGCTCTTGTAAGGGGCATTGCAGTACTTCATAATTTTTGGAAAGCATTCCATTCACTGCTTAGGCCAACAGTGCACAGGAGACCCAGTTGCTATAAATGGAAAAAAAGGTTTAGTTAACGCCCTCTGACCTCCATGTCATTTCCAAGGGGCATTGGAGTGCCTCGAAATTTTTGGTAGGCATTGCACTCACTGTATGCCCTATAACTGTGTAGCCGAACCGCTCCTTTTGTTACAGAAACATATCCTACAAGACATATCTGGTTGACTGGCCTGATATTGATGTGAATGGTCCCTGTTCCTCCTGCTCTTTCTCCTTTGCCACTACCTCATCCATCATTTATCACCTGAAGCTTTGTTTTAACGGGAGTCATAGAACTTGGATAGTAGCAGGAAAACATCCAGCAATCCTCGGAGGAGGTAGGATATGCGCCAAAACGCTGACCTCCTCAGGCCTAGCCGCTACTACATACATGCTCTTGCATTACAACAAAACAAAGCAGATGCTAACTTCTATCATCCTCATCATGCTCCTCACCTTGGCACTCTCAACTCCCCTGATGGAGAAGCCAGGGCCCACCGGAGGAGTCTGATAGTCCGGTGGGCTCGGCCAATGCTGCCCTAAAGCAGGCCAGGCTAAGAAAAGTGTGGGAAAGGTTACCGGTACAAATAGGGTTGGCTGGGGACCGAGTATGGACACCCGGCCACCCCCTGGAGGCTGGGGAGCAAGCGGGGACACCCGGCCACCAGGCGGCTGGGGACTGAGGCCGCCGACACAGCCATGGCGTGGTGGCCAGATTCCGCCTCCACATGCCTAAAAGGCCTAATTTAAAGTGCAAGCAAGCAAGCAGTATGGTATTGCAGCCTGGAGGTGGGTGGGTGGCAGGCTGCATACTTGCGCTTGCATTGCAATTAATGGGAGAGGTACAATTGAACACTGCCCTGGGACAAGGACTTGAATGGGGATAGTTGCAAGTCTGCAACGGCAGGTGCAAGGTGGGAGGCATCTTCACATGTACCATGAACAGGGGTTTGGCATGCACACACTAAAGCGGAATAGGCTCTCCTTCCCACTAAATGCACTGGGGAGGGCACAGGTAATGTTTTGGTATACGCGCTTAATCTTATGTATAAGGCACACCAGGACAAATAGGGGCGGCTGGGGACTGAGTATGGATACCTCGCTGCTGAAGCAGCCATGAGGTAGTGGCCAGCTTTGGCCTCCTCTAAACAAAAAGGCCCCATTTCAAGTGCAAGCTAGCAGTATGAATTGCAGTCTGGGGGTGGGTGGGTGGCAGGCTGCACACTTACACTTGCATTAAAAGAAAACATAGCAGATGCTAACTTCTGTCATCATCATCATGCTCCTCACCTTGGCACTCTCAACTCCACCGATGGAGAAGTCAGGGCCCACCGGAGGAGTCTGATTCTCTGGTGGGCTCGTCCAATGCTGCCTAAAGCAGGCCGGGCTAAGAAAAGTGTGTGCGGGGATGTTCCAAGGAGAAATGGGGGCGGCTGGGGACCGTTTATGGACACCCGACTGCCCCCAGGCGGCTGGGGACCGTGTGGACACTCGGCCGCGGGGCGGCTGGGGACTGAGTATGGATTCCAGGCCGCCAACACAGCCATGACGTGGTGGCCAGATTCCGCCTCCACATGCCTAAAAGGCCCAATTTCAAGTTCAAGCAAGCAAGCAGTATGGTATTGCAGCCTGGGGGTGGGTGGGTGGCAGGCTGCATACTTGCGCTTGTATTGCAAGGAATGGGGGAGGTACAATTGAACACTGCCCTGGGACTAGAACTTGCATGGGGATAGTTGCAAGTCTGCATCTTCTGATGCGGCAAGGATCACTTATAATGGGCACACTTTTAGACAGTGACCTGGGAGTCAGAGATGCTTCCAGGGGTCTTCCCCATGCTGTTCCCATGTCTTTTCAGCACTTTATGCATGTGTCACACAGCACATGGCCAGATAAGGTTGTAAAATGTTAAAATGACATTTCCCGGTGAATGCATTTGTCATAGTTGAAAGCAATACAAAAGTGCAAAAACGCATAAAAAATGCTACTTGTGAACATAGCCGAAGGTGTGGAGGAGTATTTTTGTTTTTGGTCATTTATTTTAACTTATACACAAGTCTTTTCCCTGGAAAGGATGTTCCTTAACATATTTCACAGGAAAAAAGTTTCACTTTCGTTTTATTGTGAGTCTGTAAAAGTGGCTTAATACCTCTGACCACGTTGTTGACAGCTGTGACCAATGCTTCCTGGGGCGATCCCCATGTCGTACCCATGTCATTTGAGCACTGTCACTATCGTTTTGGGCACTTGTTAGGCTTTTAAAAGACTGCCGGGGGTGCCACCGCAAAAATGCTCGAGTCTCCCATAGACTAACATTGGGCTCGTTGCTCGGGTCGAGCACCCGAGTATCACGGCGAGCTCGGCCCGAGCTTCGAGCACCCGAGCATTTTAGTGCTCACTCAACACTAGTGTGTATTGATGTAGCAGAGCTATGTATATTGATGTAGCAAAGCTGTATATATAAATGAAGATGACGTGTTTGTGTATAGCGGTGCAATAGCATATAAAAATTGCCATTGCTGTAAGTGTCCCTCTTTCTTCTTTTTAAAAGTTGGGAGGTATGGATACTGTATGTGGGAAATCTATGCTCCTCAGTGTTGGAGAACATCATAGCAGCAAGTACCGATCCCTTCTGGAACTAAGCTTAAGTTAAAAAAAAGCAATTGGTGCCTGCAAAAGGGGAAACTTGGGTAAATATACACTCCTGAAATTGCAACACCTAGAAGAAAAAGTTGTGGAATCATGGAAATCACAAGATCGATGTAGAAATGAATGATAATGATGATGATGCAAATAATGAAAAAATAAATGAAAAACTTTCAATTCAAATGTATTTATTCAGTATCAAGAATCATAGCTACATGCATTGCATCCAAGACAAAATGGGGACTCATCACTGAAGAGGATAGACCTCCATTCTAGCCTCTACTGCCATCCTGCTCTGCAGAATTATAGCCTTTGAGAGCAGTTGCATAATTTCAATAGAACTGAAGCTGGATGTCTGGCTTGTAGTCCAATGTTCTGCAAATTACTTTTGATGGTTTTTATTTAGACACTTTTGACGCTTTAGACTTGGCATGTGATGCCTAATGCTGTACAGAATAGATCAATATGTGTAATTAGCGAATCTGATGAGACCACATGGTCAACCCCATGAAGAGGCTTTCACAAGGAAACATTACACCAATCCTACTCCCGAGATTATGGTGTGATAATGTACAGCAGCCAAACCCTTTCAGTCTTCATTCCAACTACACTAAAAGTTCTGCATTGCTGTTTTTCAACAGAATAAAGGCAAGTCCCATGTTTCTCATGCTAGTGTGAGCAGCTGGTGTGGCTCTAAACGTGCTACTATGACCTGCAGTATCTCTGGACTTATCTCCCATCGAGCACATCTAGGACATCAGTAGACAACAATTGCAAAGGGAGCAGCCAGCAGCGGATCTTGATGATTTCTGTGCCCAAGTGTACTCAGCATGGCAGAACATTCCTCAGACAACCATTAATAACTTCATTGATAAAATGCCAAGGTGTTTAAGTGGGTGTATTTCTGCACGTGGCTCCCATACTTGATACTGAATCAACTGAGATGTTTAGAAATACTTTGTTTCCATATTTTCAACATTTGTGTATCATTAATATTATCTCTATAGATCCTGTGATTTTTATAGCTAATTCTGAAACCTCATCCTGAATGATAGGTACATTTTAGGAGTGCAGTGAATATTGACCTTTAAGGTCCAGTTTTACATTTTTTCTTCTAATATTAGCATAAAGTTTGTGTTTTTGTTGATTGAGTTGTAGCTCTTTTGAACAAAAAAAATCCAAGTACTGTGAAATTGCAAAAAGAGTGCAATTCCATAATTATTTATTTATTTTTTTTACAATGTTCACTTAATGCTAAAACTGACCTGCCATTATTATTCTCCAGGTCATTACAAGTTCGCAGATACCAAACATGTATAGGTTCTTTTTTATTTAGGTGGTAAAAAAAAAATCCAAAGTTTGTAAAAAAAAAAAAAAAAAATGGTGCCATTTTTTGAGACTCATGGCTGCACTCTTCTGATTGCCTGAGTTACACATAGCAGCAGGGCTTCAGCCCACTGGGCAGCGCTCATGGCGGATCAGCAACCACAGGGGTCTCCTGCAGACCCCGAGTTGCGATGCCAACCCATCGGCGTCCCGCTATCATGTGACAGGGACGCCGATGGGCAAAGCTAGTGACGCGCTTCCGGTGCGGTCATGTTAAATGCCGCTGTCTCAGTTTGACAGCAGTATTTAACATGTTAACAGCGGCGGGTGGAGCGCGATTCCATCCGTGGCTCTTAGGGGCCCATGTCAG
This sequence comes from Phyllobates terribilis, assembly GCF_046119375.1. NCBI lineage: Eukaryota > Metazoa > Chordata > Amphibia > Anura > Dendrobatidae > Phyllobates > Phyllobates terribilis. Next base: position 295,194,324 of record NW_027362762.1, read on the forward strand.
CTGATGAAATCAGCTGTCATGTGCCGGATAAGATGCAAGCTCATCACTGGAGCCCGCATCAAACAGAGGGAGGCAACCTATGACGTACCTATACGTCATAGGTCATCTTTCTACTGCTGTGCAAAACTGCAAGAAATGTTTTCCATTCAAGGATAGAATAAATTTCTATTTCTAAGATTTACATGTCTTTTGTGACATAAATTATGATGAATTTGATGCCTATTTTTTTGGACAAAAAATATTTCAGCTAATACTTTTACCCCAGAATTCTGGTGAAAACTGGTTGATGAATCAGAGTCTTTAGGAGCGATTCATCCCTGCTGGAATACACTGACCCTATTTATGTATATTCTGCTTAAAGGGAATCTGTCAGCAGATTTTGCTATGTAATCTAAGGGCAGCATGGGGTAGGGGCTGAAACACTGATTTCAGTAATGTGTCACTTAATAGACTGTGTGCAGCTGTTTCAATGCAATGAATGTTTTATCATCAAGAGATTAACACTACAGGACTACAGCTCTCGTGCATCCTGGTCCAACCACACCACCACCGATTACCAGATTACTGTCAAAATATAATGTACACAGATGGTCATACACATGCTAATCAATGGTGTGGGCGGTGTCAGCTTTCTGACCTCTGCTACATGCTACATCTAAAAACTCTGAATGTGGCACAACTGCTGCACCCAGAAATCTAAGTGATACATCATTGGATACAGAGTCTCTTTTCTACATTATGCTGCTCTCAGAGGAGGTAGCAAAATCCTGCTGACAGATTCCCTTTAATGAATCAGATTCGTCTGGTACCCAGCGTGCACCGTTGCCAGAAATGTACGCAGCATGTTTAAATGGTGTAACTCATGATGAATTTGACGGGCCGCACATGTCCCTCTCACGCCATGCCCACATTGATATACCTGGCCGGGACTGGCATGTAAATGCCAAAGTCGCAATTGATTTCTGGCATAAGCACCATAATGAATCGCATCCATTATGTTTTGTTGTGATGTCGTATAGTTTGATATTGCTTGATATAAATGGAATAAGGATAGATTCTGTATGTTATGATGTGATCTGGTACATGAATCCTTACCCCATGAGTTCCAGTAAATACAGTACACATTGTACACAATCTACAAGAGGCTTTTAATAAAAAGTGGACACGACTAATAAGTTGCATGTAAACACAGGACACTTCGCTTTATCTTGCCAAAAATAAATGAAATTAACGGGAAAAAAAAATCAAGATTACAGTTTTGCATTTTTGTTAACCTGAACTATCTGCTTTTCTAAATATGCAATTCAGAATTCAGTGGGGACTTTAATGAGATAGCTGTGTTTATCAAATTACTTTATGTCTGCTAGTGTAATTAATGGTGTTTACAGCTGGGCTTGCAAGCAGAGAGCGGAAACTGAAATTGTTCGGTGTTTGCTGAGAGCACAAAGTGTAATATCCTTGTCTGGTGGAAAGAACATTTGCTCTGCTCCTATTAAACAGTAGTCTGAGAATAAACAATGTTTATTTTATTAAATGCTGCAGCTGACTTTACTGCTGATGTATGCCTTGCCAGCAGCTTCCTAAGAAAATGTAGTTAAGCGTATTGTATCAACTCATTTTCCAAGGGCTTCAGTGTGAGCTTTCTGTATTGTTCAATAACTGCTACAAAATAATAGAACTGTAACTGGATGGCACCAAACTTGGAGCTTGTTGAAAATGACAATTATTTTATGTGTCAGAGCATCTCAATACGCAAACAGCGATATGAAGCCCCTCAGATTATGTAGCAGTGCCCTCTAGTGGTTGATTTCTCAATGTATTTTCAATAAGGGGTTGTGATTCTTACCTTGTGCACTACATCACTGGTTTTGGATTCTTGCTTTTACAAACTCAGCCTTAGAAATAATCTGCAAAATGTTGACTGACTTTTCTTGCAAGGATGTAACGTGTAACGGGTCTGGGAGTCGGAACCTCTGAGCTACTATACAAGGGGGCAGTCCTTGTAAGGGAGCGGGTGGCGACCAGGGTAGACGGGCAGGCAGTCACAGCAGGTGACTGGGACAGTCTCTGAATGAACGGGCAGGAGGTCACGGCAAGTGACCGGGGCAGTCTCTGGATGAACGGGCAGGAGGTCACGGCAAGTGACCGGGGCAGTCTCTGGGTAAAGGATTGGTACGACCTGTGGCGGCAGATGATAGACGTGAGCTCCCAGGTGAGCAGGCGAGAGTCTCTGGATAATCGGGTGGTCACAGCATGTGACGGCGGAGCCTCCAGGAAGACCAACAGACAGGTAGCAGATGAGCGCTCCCAGGTGAGCGGGCAGGAGTCTCTGGACAGGAGGGTGGTCACAGCACGTGACGGCAGAGCCTCCTGGTAGGCTAGCAGACAGGCAGCAGATGAGCGCTCCCAGGTGAGCGGGCAAGCTGGTCCTTAGACAGACTGACAGGAGTTGGAAGGCAGACCGTCGGACCTCAGGCAAGCAGGCAGGTAGAAGATGTGCGCTCCCAGGTGAGCGGGCAAGCTGGTCCTTAGACAGACTGACAGAAGTTGGAAGGCAGACCGTCGGACCTCAGGCTAGCAGGCAGGTAGCAGGATATCAGGCAGGAATTAGACAGTAGACTGGCAGGAATCTGGCAGGTATCTGGCAGGTAACTGGCAACGGGACCTGAGGGCTGAAGCAGAGTAGTGAACAGTGCTACAACATTGCTCGGGCACCTCCATTTTGGAGGAGGTGCCTTTTATATGGGAGGTCCTCCGGCAATTGGCCGGGGACTCCTTAGGACGGCGCGCGCGGTCCCTTTAAGAGAGGGGGAGCGCGCGCGCGCCCTAAGCACACTGCCGGGGAAGGAGCGCGTGCCGGAAGCAGCGGGGAGAGAAGCGCTGGAGGACGCCGCGCCAGGAGCGGGGAGGTGAGAGGGACGGCGTCTCTGCCTAGAACGGGGCAGAGACGCCGATGCTACAGTACCCCCCCCTTTAGGCCCCCTCTTTTTTTGGCCAGAAAGAAATTTCTCAAGGAGAAGCGGGGCGTTGATGTTCTCCCTGGGTTCCCAAGTTCTCTCCTCAGGACCAAACCCCTTCCAATCTACCAGAAAAAAGGTTTTTCCTCTTACCCTCTTGGAGGCCAGAATACTCTCTACCTCAAAGATGTCATCAGCGGAAACCGGAGCAGGAGGGGCACCTGGATTTTTGGAAAAAAAGTTAAAGACAACGGGTTTGAGGAGAGATACGTGGAAGGAGTTGGGGATCCGTAGGGTGGCCGGGAGTTTTAATTTGTAGGCCACAGGGTTAATTTGCCTGAGGACTTCGAAGGGGCCTATGAATCGAGGGCCCAACTTGTAGGAGGGTACTTTGAGCCGCACATGTTTGGATGAGAGCCAAACCTTGTCTCCCGGACGGAATTGGGGCGGATCCAGACGTCTCTTATCAGCATATCTCTTCATCCGCTCAGAGGAGAGAAGAAGAGCGGACCTGGTGCTCTCCCAAATAGTAGAAAATTCGCTGACAAGAGACTCCGCAGCAGGGTTGTCCACAGAAACGGAGACAGGAAGTGGAATCTGGGGATGTTGGCCACCGACTATAAAGAACGGGGATTTGGAAGAGGACTCGCTCTCATGGTTGTTATAAGAGAACTCGGCCCATGGTAGGAGATCCACCCAGTCCGAGTGGTGAGCATCAACGAAGTGCCGGAGGTAGCTGGACAAGATCTGATTGATCCGCTCCACTTGACCATTGGACTGAGGGTGGTAAGCGGAGGAGAAATCCAGGGTAATGTCCAGCAGCTTACATGTGGCTCTCCAGAAGCGAGAGGTGAACTGAACCCCACGATCCGACACGATGTGGAGGGGCAGACCATGGAGACGGAAGATGTGGCGGATAAAGTCTTTAGCCAGCTCGGGTGCAGACGGAAGACCAGGCAGGGGAATGAAGTGGGCCATCTTAGAAAAATGGTCAGCGACAACCCAAATGACAGTACAACCGGCAGAAACTGGAAGGTCGGTGATAAAGTCCATAGCGATGTGTTGCCAAGGAGCAGCAGGTACGGGAAGGGGCAGGAGATGGCCGGCAGGTAGATGTCGGGGAACTTTGTTACGGGCACAGGATGAACAGGCCGCGACGAAGTCTACCACGTCCTTACGCAGGGTAGGCCACCAGTAATGCCGGGTAATAAGTTGGAAGGTCTTCTTTTGGCCAGCATGGCCAGCTAGTTTAGAAGAATGTCCCCAGCGAAGAACCCTCTCCCGATCTGGCACAGCTACGAACGTCTTACCGGGTGGAAGACGAGTCAGATCCAAGGGGGCCACATTCATCACCTTGGAGGAGTCGATGATGTGCGAAGGTTCCTCCTCTTGATCGGAGGACAGGAAGGACCGGGACAAGGCATCAGCTTTGACGTTCTTGTCCGCCGGACGGAAATGAAGAATGAAGTCGAAGCGGGCAAAAAACAACGACCACCGGGCCTGGCGAGGATTGAGTCTCTGGGCATTTTGGAGATATGCCAGGTTTTTGTGATCCGTGTAGATAATTACCGGGTAGAAAGCCCCTTCAAGCAGATAGCGCCACTCTCCCAGTGCCAATTTGATGGCTAGCAATTCCCGGTCTCCAATGGAGTAGTTGCGCTCCGACGAGGAGAAGATTTTGGAGAAGAAGCCGCACGTTACCATTCTCCCGGTAGAAGACTTCTGGGTGAGCACCGCTCCGGCTCCGGAGGAGGAGGCATCAACCTCCAGGTAGAATTGTTTATTACAGTCCGGACGGTGCAGGACGGGAGCAGAGGCGAAGGCTTTCTTTAGGGAAAGGAAGGCCTCCTCGGCTTCAGGCGACCATGTCCTGGGGTTAGCCCCCTTACGGGTAAGTGCAGATATGGGAGCAGTCCAAGACGAGAAGTGTGGGATGAAAAGACGATAATAATTAGCGAAGCCCAGGAATCGCTGTATCGCCTTCAAACCTTCAGGACGAGGCCATTTTAGAACGGAAGAGAGCTTCTCGGGATCCATTTGCAGACCTGTTTGGGAGATGACATAGCCCAAGAACGGAAGGGAGGTCTGATCGAAGAGGCACTTCTCGTATTTGGTGTAAAGGTGGTTCTGCCGAAGCCTAAGCAGGACCTGACGAACATCCCTCCGGTGTGTGGGGAGATCCGGAGAGAAGACCAAGATATCGTCCAGGTATACCACTACGCAGGAGTACAGGAGGTCACGGAAGATGTCGTTGACTAGTTCCTGAAAGACCGCGGGAGCATTACAGAGACCGAAGGGCATCACAAGGTACTTGTAGTGACCGTCCCGGGTATTGAATGCCGTCTTCCACTCGTCTCCTTGACGGATACGGACCAGATTATACGCTCCTCGTAGATCCAGCTTGGAGAAGATCCTGGCGCCCTTGAGACGGTCAAACAATTCGGAGATGAGTGGCAGGGGATATTTGTTTTTTACCGTGATGAGATTGAGTCCTCTGTAGTCAATACAGGGACGTAGCGAGCCGTCTTTCTTTTTGACAAAGAAGAATCCGGCTCCAGCCGAGGAGGTAGATTTTCGGATAAATCCCCTAGCCAGATTCTCTTCAATGTACTCAGACATGGCTCGGGTCTCGGCTGCAGACAACGGGTAGATACGCCCACGGGGAGGAGTGGTGCCAGGTACCAGGTCGATCGGGCAATCGTATGGCCTATGGGGTGGCAACGTCTCAGCTTCCTTCTTACCGAAGACGTTCGCATAGGGCCAGTAGGGAGCCGGGAGACCAGGTAAGTTAGCTGGAGTAGGCTGAGGGCGAAGTGGACGGACCGGGACCAGGCAGGTCCTATGGCAGTCAGGACCCCATCGGAGTACTTCACCGGACCGCCAGTTCAATACGGGTTCATGTGTCTGGAGCCAAGGTAGACCTAGCAACAGGGAGTGAGAAAGTCCGGACAGCACATGGAATGAGATCTCCTCAGAGTGCAGCATTCCCACCTGCAGGGTTATGGGTTCGGTGACCAGCAGGATGGTCTCCGAGAGAAGTCTTCCATCCACGGAAGCGACTGACAATGGTTCAGCCAGGGACTTGGTGGGAATATGGTATCTCGCTACCAGAGACTGGGAGATGAGGTTTCCAGCAGCTCCAGAATCCAGATGGGCGAGTTCAAAGAGACGGTTTTCTCCCCAAGCAATAGAGACCGGTAAGGTCAGAGACGGAGAGGGCTTACTTTTGTCTAGGACGACCTCTCCGAGTGGTCCTAGACACTGGCGTTTCCCGGCTTTTCCGGGCAGGAACGGATGAAGTGCTTCATACTGCCACAATAGAAACAGCTTCCCTCGGCTCGGCGAGATTCTTGGCGAGAACCGACCATCTTGGTCTGGTCGACCTGCATAGGCTCAGGAGAGTGTAGCTGAGGAGAGACGGAGGGAGTGACGGGTTTCTGAAAAGTAGGAGCTAGACGTGGAAACCTCCTCTCACGGGTGACCTCTTTGGCACGCTCCTGGAACCGCAGGTCAATCCGGGTGGCAAGAGTTATTAGGTCATCGAGAGTGGTAGGAATGTCCCGACCGGCAAGTTCATCTTTAATACGGCCGGACAGACCCTCCCAGAAGACGGAAACCAGAGCGTCATTATCCCAGGCCAGCTCCGAGGCAAGGGTACGGAACCGTATGGCATATTGGCCCACGGTGAGACTTCCCTGACGGAGGCGTAGCAGAGATGATGCGGATGAGGTCTTCCGTCCGGGTTCGTCGAAGACTTTCCGGAAAGCCGTGAGAAAGGCAGGCAAGTCGGACACCAGGGGGTTTCCTCTCTCCCATAGAGGATTTAGCCAGGCCAGGGCCTCTCCGGTGAGATGGGACATGATGAAGGCAATTTTGGCCCGGTCGGAGTTAAACTGGTGAGACAGGAGTTCAAAGTGCAGGGTGCACTGATTTATGAAGCCCCGAGCCTGGGCGGAGTCGCCTCCGAAACGAGGAGGTGCAGAAAGCCGGGGTCCGGGGTAGGATACCATGTTATTAGTGGGCAGTGGAGCTGCCGGATTGCGAGTCATGGCACTGGCGGTGGTTGCAGGCAGAGCAGTCAGAGTGTCCAGGCGAGAATTGACATTCCACAGGTGACCCAGGATGGACTCCTGTTGGGACCTCTGACGGGACAGTTCATGACACAGGTCCGAGAGCGAGGGAGCTTGGGTGCCACCGGGTTCCATGGCCCGAGCAAACTGTAACGGGTCTAGGAGGCGGAACCTCTGAGCTACTATACAAGGGGGCAGTCCTTGTAAGGGAGCGGGTGGTGACCAGGGTAGACGGGCAGGCAGTCACAGCAGGTGACTAGGACAGTCTCTGAATGAACGGACAGGAGGTCACGGCAAGTGACCGGGGCAGTCTCTGGATGAACGGGCAGGAGGTCACGGCAAGTGACCGGGGCAGTCTCTGGATGAACGGGCAGGAGGTCACGGCAAGTGACCGGGGCAGTCTCTGGATGAACGGGCAGGAGGTCACGGCAAGTGACCGGGGCAGTCTCTGGGTAAAGGATTGGTACGACCTGTGGCGGCAGATGATAGACGTGAGCTCCCAGGTGAGCAGGCGAGAGTCTCTGGATAATCGGGTGGTCACAGCATGTGACGGCGGAGCCTCCAGGAAGTCCAACAGACAGGTAGCAGATGAGCGCTCCCAGGTGAGCGGGCAGGAGTCTCTGGACAGGCGGGTGGTCACAGCACGTGACGGCAGAGCCTCCTGGTAGGCTAGCAGACAGACAGCAGATGAGCGCTCCCAGGTGAGCGGGCAAGCTGGTCCTTAGACAGACTGACAGGAGTTGGAAGGCAGACCGTCGGACCTCAGGCAAGCAGGCAGGTAGAAGATGTGCGCTCCCAGGTGAGCGGGCAAGCTGGTCCTTAGACAGACTGACAGAAGTTGGAAGGCAGACCGTCGGACCTCAGGCTAGCAGGCAGGTAGCAGGATATCAGGCAGGAATTAGACAGTAGACTGGCAGGAATCTGGCAGGTATCTGGCAGGTAACTGGCAACGGGACCTGAGGGCTGAAGCAGAGTAGTGAACAGTGCTACAACATTGCTCGGGCACCTCCATTTTGGAGGAGGTGCCTTTTATATGGGAGGTCCTCCGGCAATTGGCCGGGGACTCCTTAGGACGGCGCGCGCGGTCCCTTTAAGAGAGGGGGAGCGCGCGTGCGCGCGCCCTAAGCACACTGCCGGGGAAGGAGAGCGTGCCGGAAGCAGCGGGGAGAGAAGCGCTGGAGGACGCCGCGCCAGGAGCGGGGAGGTGAGAGGGACGGCGTCTCTGCCTAGAACGGGGCAGAGACGCCGATGCTACATAACGTTTTGTAATATTACGTTTCTTATGACTTATACATTGTTACTTTACGAGTTACTTGCTCGATATACTATACTTGTGTCAGACAGTCATAAATCATTCAGATTAAATTAAAAAAAGGATGTTGCATACAATAAAATATATTGTGAAAAATATATTAAAATACCATGAATGCATTAAACTAAGATCATATTACTGTTTTTACAGGAAGCTGATCGATACAATATAATGTAAAGAATTCTAGATGCAAATGGCGTCGAGTTCCATATATTTTTATAACGACGGCACCAACAACGTTCTGACCTTTCAAGACCACATAAATAATTGTTTGCTCACACACTGTGAAATGACAATCATGGCATTTCATTGCCAACAGTCATTTTTTTTTCTGTAATAAAGAATATTTTAAATTATTTAAGACATTTAATGATATCTGAAGACATTGATTTACTTTACTAATGCATTATAGTAAGTTACATGGAAAATGTTAGTCTACTTCTTAGACTTATTATAAAGAAACCAGAATAGTTTCCTAATGTACCTAAAATGATTGAAATGCGTTATTTCTTTAGTACAGAATATCCATTCTTTTGTTCCTTCACTACATACTTCTACAATTCTCAGTTTCTGCTTCTGCCACTATAGTTTTCGGTATATGGCTCAGTAGTGACATCTGAGAGCCAGGATATTGTAATTTAATCTTCTCAGGAACATTAATTATTTTAGGAACTGCTCCAAATCATTTACATTGCTATTTTTAGAGAAAAATATACTATTAATATTATTGCTTTATGAAAATCAGTGCCAAAATAACAATCTTCTGTAAACCATTAAATGTCTAAGATACTTCTAATTGCCAACCTAGAACCAAAAAATATAATGTATATAAATGTATACAGGACATGTGCTGCTGAAAACAATTATAGAGAATTTGCACAAAATGATCTATCACTGATCATTCTGTGAGCATGGGAGGTGTGATCTGCAAACAGGCTAACGACAGCCGAGAAGCAAACATGTACAGGGGGTGAAATAAGTATTGAACCAATTTTCTACATAAATATATTTCTAAAGGTGCTATTGACAAGAACTTCTCACTAGATATCGGTGACAACCCATCCAATCCACACAGGCAAAGAAATCAAACCATAGATGTCCATAAATTATGTTATGTGTAATAATGAGAAATTACACAAGGAAAAAGTATTGAACACGCTTACTGAAATGTATTTAACCCCTTAATAACATCTGACGTACTAATACGCGTCTGTGCCCTGGGACTTAAGAGCCAGACCCGTATTAGTACGTCATCGCGATCGCGCGCGCACACAGGCTGTGCGGGCGCAATCGCCGCCGGGTGTCAGCTGATTGTCACAGCTGACACCCGGTACTATGTGCAGGGAGCGGTCCTGCACCGCTCCCAGCACATTAACCCCCGCGATGCCGCGATCGAAGTCGATCGCGGCATTGCGGGGGCAAGGGGAGGTGATCGGCGATACTCACCTCCTCTTCCGGCTTCCAGCGCAGTCTGCAAAGGCTTCCCGGGTGTTGCCATGACAACCCGATGTCGTCATAACAACATCCGGGTCACCAGAGAGCAGGAAGATTGCTTGGACATGCGCAGTGCATCTCCAAGCAATCTTCACACTGTGCACTTCTGACAGCCTTCATGGCATAGGGATGGTGCTCCATTCCTGTGCCATGCAGGCGATCAGAAAAAAAAAATGTGCAAAAATATTATAAAAAAATAAAAAAAATAATACACCAAAAATAAAAATATAATGTACCCATCAATAAATATTATTATAAAAAAAATAAAAAAAAAACAATAAAAGTACACATATTTGGTATCGCCGCGTCCGGAACAACCTGACCTATAAAACTGTCCCACTAGTTAACCCCTTCAGTGAACACAGTAAAAAAAAAAAAAAAACCGAAGCAAAAAACAATGCTTTATCACCATACCGCCAAACAAAAAGTGGAATAACAAGCGATCAAAATGACGCATATAAATAAAAATGATACCGCTGAAAACGTCATCTCGTCCCGCAAAAAACAAGCCGCGATACAGCTCCATCAGCCAAAAAATAAAAAAGTTATAGCTCTCAGAATAAAGCGATACTAAAAAATATTTTTTTCTATAAAATAGCTTTTATTGTGTATAAGCGCCAAAACATAGAAAAATGATACAAATGTGGTACCGCTGTAAACGTACTGACCCGAAGAATAAAGCTACCTCATAAATTTTACCACACGCGGAACAGAATAAAAAAAAAAAAAAAAAAACAATTCCTGAATTGTTGGTTTTTGTTTATTCTGCCTCCCAAAAATCGGAATAGAAAGCGATCAAAAAATGTCACGTGCCTGAAAATGGCACTAATAACAACGTCAAGTCATCCCGCAAAAAACGAGCCGTCACATGACTGTCTGCCAAAATCTGGAAAAATTATAGCTCTCAAAATATGGCGATGCAAAAACTAGATTTTACAAAAAATGCGTCTTTTAGTGTGTGACAGCTGTCAGTCATAAAAACCCCATATGTTTCTGGCATTGCTGTAATCACACCGACCCGAAGAATAAAGTCGTCTAATCACTTATACCGCACAAGGAACGGCGTCAAAAATAAACTCTTGGGTTAGGATTGGGCTAGGGTTAGGGCTGGGTTTGGGGCTAGGGTTGTGCTGGGGCTAGGGTTGTGCTGGGGCTAGGGTTGTGCTGGGGCTAGGGTTGTGCTAGGGTTAGGGTTGTGCTAGGGCTAGGGTTGTGCTAGGGCTAGGGCTGGGGTTGGGATTTTTTTCAAAAGTAAGAAAAAAAGATGACGATATGGCGACTAGTGTTGAGAGCAAGTGCTCGCTACTTGAGTTTGCATCGGGTGCTCTGGTATGCATTGAGTATCGTGGGTATTTGAGTGACATGCTCGAGTCTCTGCCCCATATGCTTCGCGGCCAAAAAACTTTATGGGGATTGCCTGCCATGCACGAGCGATCCCCGCATGTTTTTTTTGGGTGTCTAATAACCGTGAAACATGCGGAGCAGGGACTCGAGCATGTCACTCGAGCACACGCTGTACATGGTGCATACCTGAGTACCCGATGCAAACTCAAGTAGCGAGCGCTTGCGCTCAAGAATAATGACAACTTATTCAATATGATGACCTAATGTAAACAAATTCTGTGCCGTACCTCTGGGTTCAAAATGTTCACTATACACCTTAATAAAATCCTTGAGGGGTATAGTTTCCAAAATGGGGACACTTGTGGGGGAGCTCCACTGTTTAGGCACATCACGGGCTCTCCAAACGCGACATGGTGTCCGCTAACAAATTGAATGGAAAATCGGCTCAAATTGTTAGCGGACGCCATGTTGCGTTTGGAGAGCCCCTGTGTGCCCAAACATTGGAGCTCCCCCACAAGTGACCCCATTTTGAAAACTAGACCCCCCAAGGCACCTATCTAGATGCATAGTGAGCACTTGGAACGCCTAGGTGCTTCACAAATTGATTCGTAAAAATGAAAAAGTGTTTTTTTTTTCACTTTTTCATTATTACGAATCAATTTGTGAAGCACCTGGGGGTTCCAAGTGCTCACTATGCATCTAGAAAGGTGCCTTGGGGGGTCTAGTTTCCAAAATGGGGTCACTTGTGGGGGAGCTCCAAAGTTTGGGCACAGAGGGGCTCTCCAAACGCAATGTGGTGTCCACTAACAATTTGAGCCGATTTTCCATTCAATTTGTTAGCGGATACCATGTTGCATTTAGAGAGTCCCTGTGTGCCCAAACATTGGAGCTCCCCCACAAGTGACCCCATTTTGGAAACTAGACCCCCCAAGGCACCTATCTAGATGCATAGTGAGCACTTGGAACCCCTAGGTGCTTCACAAATTGATTCGTAAAAATGAAAAAGTGTTTTTTTTTTCACTTTTTCATTATTACGAATCAATTTGTGAAGCACCTGGGGGTTCCAAGTGCTCACTATGCATCTAGAAAGGTGCCTTGGGGGGTCTAGTTTCTAAAATGGGGTCACTTGTGGGGGAGCTCCAAAGTTTGGGCACAGAGGGGCTCTCCAAACGCAATGTGGTGTCCGCTAACAATTTGAGCCGATTTTCCATTCAATTTGTTAGCGGATACCATGTTGCATTTAGAGAGTCCCTGTGTGCCCAAACATTGGAGCTCCCCCACAAATGACCCCATTTTGGAAACTATACCCCCCAAGGCACCTATCTAGATGCATAGTGAGCACTTGGAACCCCTAGGTGCTTCACAAATTGATTCGTAAAAATGAAAAAGTGTTTTTTTTTTCACTTTTTCATTATTACGAATCAATTTGTGAAGCACCTGGGGGTTCCAAGTGCTCACTATGCATCTAGAAAGGTGCCTTGGGGGGTCTAGTTTCCAAAATGGGGTCACTTGTGGGGGAGCTCCAAAGTTTGGGCACAGAGGGGCTCTCCAAACGCAATGTGGTGTCCGCTAACAATTTGAGCCGATTTTCCATTCAATTTGTTAGCGGATACCATGTTGCATTTAGAGAGTCCCTGTGTGCCCAAACATTGGAGCTCCCCCACAAGTGACCCCATTTTGGAAACTAAACCCCCCAAGGCACCTATCTAGATGCAAAGTGAGCAGTTGGAACCCCCAGGTGCTTCACAAATTGATTCGTAACAATGAAAAAGTGTTTTTTTTTTCACTTTTTCATTTTTACGAATCAATTTGTGAAGCACCTGGGGGTTGCAACTGCTCACTATGCATCTAGATAGGTGCCTTGGGGGGTCTAGTTTCCAAAATGGGGTCACTTGTGGGGGAGCTCCAATGTTTGGGCACACAGGGGCTCTCTAAACGCAACATGGTGTCCGCTAATTATTCAAGCAAATTTTACAATCAAAAAGTCAAATGGTGCTCCTTCCCTTCCGAGCCCTACAGTGCGCCCAAACAGTGTTTTTTCCCCAAATATTGGGTATCTGCGTGCCCAGGGGAAATTGCACAACAAATTTTGCGGTCCATTTTTTCTTGTTACCCCTGTGAAAATTAAAAAAATTGGGTCTAAAGTAACATTTTTGTGAAAAAAGTTAAATGTTCATTTTTTTTTTCCACATTCAAAAAATTCCTATGAAGCACCTGAAGGGTTAATAAAGTTCTTGAATGTGGTTTTGAGCACCTTGAGGGGTGCAGTTTTTAGAATGGTGTCACTTTTGGGTATTTTCTGTCATAAAGACCTCTCAAAGTGACTTCAAATGTGATGTGGTCCCTAAAAAAATGGTTTTGTAAATTTTGTTGGAAAAATGAGAAATCGCTGGTCAACTTTTAACCCTTATAGCTCCCTAACAAAAAAAATTTTGGTTCCAAAATTGTGCTGATGCAAAGTAGACATGTGGGAAATGTTATTTATTAACTCTTTTGTGTGACACATCGCTCTGATTTCAGGGCTTAAAAATTCAAATTTTGAAAATTGCAAAATTTTCAAAATTTTCGCCAAATTTCCATTTTTTTCACAAATAAACGCAAGTGATATCGAAGAAATTTTTCCACAATCATGAAGTACAATATGTCACGAAAAAACAGTCTCAGAATCAGGGGGATCCGTTGAAGCGTTCCAGAGTAATTACCTCATAAAGTGACAGTGGTCAGAATGGTAAAAATTGGCCCGGTCATTAACGTGCAAACCACCCGCGGGGCTTACGGGGTTAATACTTCGTACAAAAGCTTTTGTTTGTGATGACAGCTTCAAGACGCCTCCTGTATGGAGAAAGTAGTTGTATGAATTGCTCACATGTGATTTTGGCCCCTTCTTCGACACAAACACTCTACAAATCCTGAAAGATTCCTTCTATGAACTCTGAGTTTTAGTTCTTTCCAAAATATTTAGATTTGAGAGTCCTCAGTAGTTGATACCTTTTAATGGCTAACTGAAAAGATGGTAACAAATTGCAAGCTTTCGAGACTACTCAGGTCTCTTCATCAGGCATAGTATACCACAAAATCTGAAGAGTCACATATTTATACACAATAAGACACACAAAAAATGCAATAGGTAAGACAGGTGATGAACAGTTCTGGCTATAAATAGTGGCTATAAACCACTGAGGACTCTCAAATCTAAATATTTTTCTATCTACTGGCTAACACGGTACAAGAATATATATTTTCCCTAGTTCTTTCCATAAATCTATTGGATTCAGGTCAGGTGATTCATTGGCCATTCTAGCAGCTTTATTTTCTTTCTCTTTAACCAATTGAGAGTTTACTTGGCTTTGTGTTTGGGATCATTGTCTTGCTGAAATGTCCACCCTAGTTTCATCTTCATCATCCTGGTAGATGGCAGCAGATTTTCATCAAGAATGTCTCAGCACATTTGTCCATTCATCCTTCCTTCAATGACACAAAGTTTGCCAGTGCCGGATGCTGAAAAACAGCCGTACATCAAACTCCAAACTTCACTGTTGGTATAGTGGTTTCGAGCGATATACAGTGCCTTTTGGCCTCCAAACTTGTTGTGTATTATGGCATCTAAAGAGGATTTCTTTCTAATTACTGATAGATTTCAGCTAGTGTCATGACTTTCCATGGCTTTTTACACCTCCTTTCCCTGTGTTAGTTCTCATTATTACACATAATTTAATTTATGGACATCTATGGTTTGATTTCTTTGCCTGTGTGGATTGGATGGGATGTTGCTGTCATCTGGTGAGAAATTCATGTCACTAGCACCTTTAGAAATATATTTACTTAAAAAATTGGTGACGTGCTCAATACTTATTTCACCCGCTGTATATTGCCAATAAGCTTCCTGCACCTCTCCAGTGATCAGCTGCAGATTTGTATGGGTGCTGTCAAATAATAATAATACTAAAAATTGTAGTAATATAATGAAGTACAGGAACTATGAATATACCATAGCTTGCTGACTATAAGACACACTTTTTTCCCCCAAAATTTGGGAGGAAAATGGGTGTGTGTCTTATAGTCTGAATGTAGCTTACCATTTGGGGGTGGCAGAGGCGGGGGAGCGGGGTCATAGGAGGCTGGGTAGCAACTGCAGGAAGGAGGCTGTGGGAGGAATGGGGAGATGCTGCAAGCCATATGCTGGGAGGAGGGGTATACTTCATGAAAATGTCGGCGGTGCAGGCAGGAGCAGAGTCCCCGCTCTACACATTGCCCTTCCAGTGGTGTGCCTCAGGAAAATGGGCGCCAAAAGCAGCGCATGCGCAGATTGAGATCTCAGCTCAATGACGAGTTCAGATCTCAATCTGCGCATGCACCGCCTCTGGCGGCCATTTTCCTGAATCACACTACCAGAAGAGCAATGTGTAGAACGGGGACTTTGCTCCTGCCTGCACCACCATTTTCTTGAAGCCCATCGCTGGGATACCCCCTCCTCCCAGCCCAAGGCCCGCTTCCTGCAACGGCGACCCTGGCTCCTGTAACCCTGCTCCACCACCGCTACTCCTCCCCGGTAAGCTAAATTTGGTCTATAAGGCGAACTCCTATTTGACACATAAAAAAAATTATTTTCCTCCTCAAAACTTCTCTTCCCTCCCTTATTCTCCCTTCTTTTGAAGTCCATTCCGTCCGCATTTACTGTCCCTCCAACCTCCAAGTGGCTGTCATATACCGACCCCCGGGCCTGATCACTGCCTTTATTGACCAATTCTCCACCTGGCTTCTTTACTTTTTCTCTGCTGACATTCCCACAATCATCATGGGCGATTTCAACATCCCAACTGACACTCACCAGTCAGCAGCATCCAAACTCTTGTCGCTTGCTTCATCCTTTGGACTTACTCAGTGGTCCTACTCAGTCACCCACACAGACGGACACACACTAGACCAGATCTTCACCCGACTCTGCTCCCTATCTAACCTCACAACCTCCCCCCTACCCCTATCTGACCACCATCTACTCACATTCTCATCCCTGTCCTCCCCACCTGTCACCCATGTCCGGCAACTAGCACACCCCCGCAGAAACCTTGCACATCTAGACACTCACACACTCTCTGACTCTGTTCTACCACTGACATCCCTATCCTCACTCCATGACACAGACCACGCCACCGCTTTCTACAATGCCACTCTCGCATCAGCTATTGACTCGGTCGCCCCTCTTGTGCATGGCAGAGCGCGACAAGTCAACAGGCAACCCTGGCACAACAACCTCACTAAACAGCTTCGAGAAGCATCCAGGGTTGGAAGAAAACGCATACCCAAGATGACTTCACTGCATTCAAATAAGCAACACTTGCATTCAAATCAGCACTCACCTCTGCTAAACAGGCCTACTTTACAACCCTCATATCCTCCTTATCCTACAACCCCAAACAGCTATTCAACACTTTTAACTCTCTCCTCCGCCCTCCACTGCCCCTTCCGACCTCTGTCAACTCTGCTGAGGAGTTTGCCATACAATTCAAAAACAAGATTGACCAAACACGGCAAGTCTTTACTGTCCGACCACCACAACCCCTTTGTTTTCCACAGCATTTCCCTACCCCTATAACCTCTGTTCCCAACATCACGGAAAGAGACCTTACTCGTCTCCTCTCCAAATCACACCTCACCACATGTGCACTCGACCCAATCCCACCTCCTCCCCAACCTCACCCCCACACTCTTCCCATCCCTAACCCATCTCTTCAACCTATCACTATCTTCTGGTACTTTCCCAGCTGCCTTCAAACATGCCACAATCACGCCCATCCTCAAAAAGCTATCGCCCCATATCGCTGCTCCCATTTGCCTCCAAACTCCTTGAGCAACACGTTCACACTGAACTTCCCTCCCACTTTTCATCTAACTCTCTCTTAGACAACCGACAATCCGGCTTCCGCCCCCACCATTCCACTGAAACTTCCCTTACCAAAATCACCAATGACTTACTTACAGCCAAAGCTAACAGACAATTCTCTGTACTCCTTCTTCTTGACCTGTCCTCTGCTTTCGATACAGTTGACCATTGCCTCCTACTACAGATCCTCTCTTGCTTTGGCGTCAAAGACCTTCATCTCCTCATACCTTTCTAACCACATATTTAGCATCTCCCACTCACACACTACCTCCTCACCCTGCCCCCTGTCTATTTGAGTCTCTCAAGGCTCTGTCCTAGGACCCCTACTCTTCTCAATCTATACCCTTGGCCTGGGACAGCTCATAAAATCCCATGGCTTCCAGTACCATCTGTACGCTGATGACACCCAGATCTACCTCTCTGGCCCAGATGTCACCTCTCTGATGTCCAGAATCCCAGCATGTCTAGCAGCCATATCTTCCTTCTTCTCCTCCCGCTACCTCAAGCTCAATGTGGACAAAACTGAACTCATTATCTTTCTCCCATCTCGCATATCTTTCCCACCTGATCTTTCTATCACAATAAATGACATTACTCTTTCCCCTGTACCGACAATCCGCTGCCTCGGAGTAACCCTTGACTCTGCCATGTCCTTCAAACCCCACATCCAAGCTCTCGCCACCTCCTGTCGCCTACAGCTCAAAAATATTTCCAGAATCCGTCCTTTCCTCAACCCTCAATCTACTAAACTGCTTGTGCATGCCCTCATCATCTCCCGCCTCGTCTATGCAACATATGTGCATATGAATTCACCCCTTTTGTGATGAAGCCCCAAAAATGTCTGGTGCAAGCAATTACCTTCATTTTTACAACCTAATTATCACATGGTCTGTCAGCTGTGGTAAGACGACTCACTTGGACGCTTTCGGAAGTAGACTCAGGGACCGGGTTTTATCTGCAGGCTTTATTGTATAGCATAAAGCCCCACAGCTCCAGCAAGGTTAAACACGGCCTTACTGGCAAAGCGACAAAGCAAAAGATAAACGATAGCACAGTCCATAAGATTTTGGGGTTTGCCCACACAGGTTGTAACACAGCCTTCAGCTCCTTCCTGGGCTATGGCTTCCCCAGTCTGGAGACCTTGCCTCTCCAAACACAACAGAAAAAAAAAATAGTGACTGAGCATTTAAGCTTGTTTTGTTCAGCCACACCCTGAGGGGAGGTGTGGTGAATGACTTCCCACCCAATCTCTATGTCATTCACACAAAACCACACCCTTCAAAATGGTGATTACAACCCCAACACATAACATGCTAGGGAAAAAGTTCTAGGTTCAGTTTACACAGGCTAACAGCCGTAGTTACACATACCTCCCCTCACATATAACACACAGTATATACACACGTTTTCTGAAAGGCCACAGAGGCTACAACACCATTAAGCAAGAGGCACCATTAACCAAACAACACTATGAAGACTAAAAATCTCCAAATAAGTCCAAAAAAAATCCCAATCTCTGATGATCCCCCTGAGCACCATCAAATCAAGAAAGGGCCGCCCACCAAAACTCTCCCCCTGGGCAAGGAGGGGATTAATCAGAGGCATCGCAGAAACCAAAGGTAACCCTGAAGGAGTGCAGAGTTCACAAGCAGAGCATGGAGTATATGTCCATACGATCACAATAAGCCATACACTTCATAGAAGTCACCTTTATGGAAGATTGGGCAGTAAAAAGCCTTTACATACACACAAAAAATTTAAGGCGTATTTTGCATTAACAAAAGACATGTGGGAGACTCACCAAATGTATGCCGGAAAGCGCTGTGGTCAGATGAGCCCAAAATTGAACTTTTTGCCACCAATATAAATGCTATGTCTGGCACCCAACCAACACAACTTATCACCCCATGAACACCATCTCTACAGTGAAACATGGTGGTGGTAGTATCTTGCTGTGGGGATGTTTTTTAGCAGCAGGGACAGGGAAAATGGTATGAGTCGAAGGGAAGATGGATGGTGCAAAATTCAGGGATATTCTTGAGCAAAAGCTGTGTCAATCTGTCAGTGATTTGAGACAGGGACGGAGGTTCACCTTCCAACAAGACAATCACCCAAAGCATACTGCTAAGGCAACGCTTGAGTGTAAATGGCTTGGAGTGGCCTAGTCAAAGCCCAGACCTTAATGCAATTGAGAATCGGTGGACAGAGATGAAGATTGCTGTTCACCAGAGGAAACCATATAACTTGAAGTAGCTGGAGCAGTTTTGACTTGAGGAATGGACAAAAATCCCAGTGGCAAGATATGGAAAGCTCATAGAGACTTATCCAAAGTGACTTGCAGCTGTATTTGCTGCAAAAGGAGGCTCTACAGAGCGAGAGAGTGAATAGTTATGCGCACTGAAGTTTTCAGTTATTTTGTCCTATTTGTTATTTTCTTCACAATAAAGAGAAAACCAAATGTTCACAGTTGTAGACATGTTATTTGCATAAACTGATGCAAACCCTAAAAAAAACAGTAAAAGTCCAGGTTGTGAGGGAGCAAAACACTAAAAATGCCAAGGGGGTTAAAATACTTTTACAAGGCACTGTATGCAAGGGATAAGTCCTCAATATCAGGTAGTTGGGGGATGCAACACCTGAAACCCTCACTGATCAGCTGTTGTAAGCAACATACGGAGTACAACAGCACAGCTCCATCCAATATGCAGTGGCCTCTGCCAGGAGCTGCAGATCAGCTCCTATTATTTAATAGGACCAAGCAGTGGCCGGTGTTCAGCTTCATTCAATGTACATCCAGTCTCTGCCAAGGCTAATAACAGCTGATCTGAGGAGGTGAGTTGGATTCACACCAAACTCATACCTTAGTCAATATGAAAGTATAAAATGCACTTCAAAATACTGAGATTTTTGTGTGGATTGCATATATCAGGGTATAGTTTTATTCAGCTGTCTATGACCTACTTGCCCATATAGACAGATTAGGAGGGTTGATTCTACTGACAGTTTCCCTTTAAGTCACTTAGCAATCTATTCTACTGCTCTCAGCAATGTCACTGACTTTGGTACATTTCAGCCACAATGCAGGCAACAGTTAAATCCTGGGTTTCTTTTTACTGGAAGTTTAGTTTTAGTGGTATTTTACTGTTTTGCATCTTGTTCATACTGGTGTTTTTGCATATTCAGCAATTTTGTCTTGTGATCTCAGTGTAGTGTATGACTGCATGGACTTATTCTAGTATTCAGTGCCATTTACCATAAGGCTATGTGCCCACGTTGCATTTATGAAGCAGAAAATTTCTGCTGCATAAATGCAAGTCCTCTCCCGGAAAAACGCATGCGGAATTCCGCACGCGTTTATCGCGCTTTTTTCGCGCGTTTATCACGCGTTTTCCACATGCGGAATTGCCTTGCGTTTTTTATGCATTGAACAAAGGCAATTCTGCTTGCGGAAACGCAAAATTAAATGACATGCTGCGGATTTTTGAACGCAGCATAAACGCTGCGGAAAAATCCGCAGCATGTGCATAGAACTTGCGGAATCCCATTGGGGACCATGGGGTGCGTGTTACCAAGCGTTTTTCAAGCGTTTACGCTGCGGAAATTCCGCATCAAAAACGCTTGAAAAATGCTACGTGGGCACACAGCCTAAGAATCACAGTACTTCATGAACCTATTATTAGGTGTAGAATGGATCAGCAAAGAAAGCCTTCTAAAGGTATGCTTACATATTACTAGTACTAGACTTAACAGGCCGTTTTAAATTGCAATGTAACTTTTTACTTTTTTTTTTATTATACACAATTTATATATTCTGTGTGATCAACTACAGTAACTGAGCTGTTCATCCTTAAAAGGGGTGGTCTGAAATACAACTTAATTTTCATCTCCATCTATTTAATTCCATAATTTAAACTATTGTCTAATTTACTTGAATTAAAAATTCTACATCCTTCCCTAACTACACTATCTAACAGCTTTCTTTTCTTTTTTTTTACAACTTCCTTTTTGATGAGGCTTTGTTTGAGAATCCCAGTGCATGCTGCCACATCCCCTGCCCCCTGCCTGAAACAAAGTGCTGTCAGTGACACTCATTTCAGGGCCTGAACTAGTCCTTGCGCGATGTGCACTGTGCAGTGTGCACAATGACAGCGCGGTCGCTCGCCGGCTCAGATCAGTAGTAACGAGTTGGCAGGAGAGCATGTTGTCAGAATACCCAGCGTGCAGAGACCAGTGCCGCCCCTGCAACTACTTGTGGGGGCGGCGCTGGTCTCTGCATGCTGGGTGATATTACATGACCGGGTCACTAAGGCTAGGGTCACATGACCGTAGATTCTCTCATCCGAGAGAATCAGGCCGATTATGCAAACGACTCTCTGATCAAGCTCTGATCAGAGCTTGGTCTGAGGGTTAACATAGTGTGATCTGATTCTCTCGGATGAGAGAACTGGAGCACATCATCAGGAGAAGATGGAGAACAAAATGTCTCTATCTTTTCCATTGTGTCATCTGGGTGCAGTCCGATGATTTCCCCACACTCATTCACTTGCATAGCCGAGTGTCATCCAATAATCAGATGAAACTTGGACATGCTGTGATTTTTTTCCTCAGATCACACTCGGACAGAAAATACGGTGGTGTGAGCGAGCCCTAACAATGTGCTTTCCTGACGTGAACTATTGATTAAAACAACTGTTACTCTTTAATATGTGGAAGATGTGACCATTACTGGCAGCAACAAAGCCTAATTCAGTCTTCTGTTTTCACATACATGTTCTATCTTTATATTTCACTTATAGAACATAAATACATGTTTGTATTTGATCCAAGTTCCGGGTCAAACGTGGCCATTCAAGTCAATGGGTCAGCAAAAAAACAGCGAGTAATCAGGTGTTGTCTGTATGTCATCCAAGTGTTATCTGTTTTTCCTACTTAATGGGTAGGAGAAGCTTTGAAAACATACAGTATATATTTTTTATTTTGCTTATGGTAAAAAGAGATGCCATGCTCATGGTAATAATTGACCCGACATCTGATTGAGGTGTAAGTGATTTGGGTTAGGAGTACAGTTGAAAGTGCATGTCTGTAGTTTTTCAGCTCTTTCATCCCACCTTAGTCTGTTCTCACCTTCCTGACCAGACCAATTTCTTCAATTCTGACCAGTGTCAATTTATGAAGTTATAACTCTGGAATGCTTCAATATATCCCAGTGATTCTGAGACTGATTTTTTTGTATGACTTATTGTACTTCATGTTAGTGGTACATTATCGTCAATATGATTTTTGTTTATTCATGAAAATATCAAAAATTTGACAAAAAATTTGAAAATGTTGCAATTTTCAAACTTTGATTTTTTTTTTCTTAAACCAGATAGTTATATCACACAAAATAGTTAATAAATAACATTTACCACATGGGTACTTCACATCAGGATCATTTTTGAAACATATTTTTTTTTTGCTAGGAACTTAGAAGGATTAAAAGTTTATCAGCAATTTCTCATTTTTCCAACAAAATTAACAAATACTATTTTTTTAGGGACCACATCCCATTTGAAGTCACTTTGATGGGCCTATGTGACAGAAAATACCCCAAAATGACACCATTTTTAAAGCTATACCCCTGAAAGTGCTCAAAACTACATTCAAGAAGTTTATTAACCCTTAAGGGGCTTCATCGTAATTAAAGCAATGTTGAAGGAAAAAATGAAACTTTTTCATTTTCCCACAAAAATATTGCGTTAACCCAAAATTTTGCATTTTCAAAAGGGTAACAGGAGAAAATGGACCAGACAATTTGTTGTGCAGTTTCTTCGAATTACACCGATACCTCATATGTGGTGGAAAACTACTGTTTGGGCACACGGCAGGGCTTGGAAGAGAAGGAGCACCATTCAACTTTTGGACTGCAAAATTGGCTGGAATAGTGATGTTTGCAGAGCCTCTCATGTGCCTAAACAGTGGAAACCTCCCACAAGTGACTCCATTTTAGAAACTGCACCACTCAAGGAATTTACCTACAGGTGTGGTGAGCACCTTAAGCCTGCAGGTGCTTCACATAATTTTATAAAGTTGAGCCGTGAAAATAAAAAATCTAATTTTTCCTACAAAAATGTTGCTTTAGGACTCAATCTTTCTTTTTCATAAGGGTAACAGGCGATTCACAGAATTGTGTAACATTAGGCTAAGTCATTGGGAAATTACCATTTTTTCCATTAAAATGTTGCTTTGGTTTTCAATTTTTAAAAATGATAATAGGAGAAAATGGACAGTAGAACTTGTTATGCAATTTCTCCTGAGTACGCCAATACCCCATATGTGGTTAAAAACTACTTTCGAGGCACAGTGAAAAGCTCAGAACAGAAGGAGCGCCATATTGGAGTTCAGAGTTTGCTAGAATGGTTTGAAGGTGCCATGTCACAATGGCAGAGCCCCTAAGGTGCCAGAACAGCAGAAGCAGAAGAATAAGTGACCCCATTTTACAAACTACACCTCTCAATGAATTCATCTAAGGGTGCAGAGATCATATTGACAAGACAGGTGTGTCACAGAATTTTATACCATTAAGAAGTGAAGAAAAAATAATTATATTTTTACCACAAAAAAATTGTTTTACCCCAGATTTTACATTTTCAAACAAGGAACTGGGTAAAAATTGCACCAAAATTTGTCACACAATTTCTGCTGAATGTGGCAATATCCCATATGTGGCTGTACAGTACTGTTTACCCCATTTTTTAAATTACACCCCTCTGGAAATTTATGTAGTGACAATTTTGACTCTCGTGCTTCTTGAGACACACACCTCGTAAATGAAACGGGCTCTTATCACTACAGAAATGCCAAACATGTGGACACTAAATGTTGTTTAGCAACACTAGGGATCAGAAGGGAGGGGGGAATTAGGATTTTGGAATGCAAAATGTGCTGGATTTCTTTTAGGGGTCGAGGAGCTATAGCCCTTTTCCAGGGCCTTTGAGCTACCAGTAACGTGGAAGTCCCCTATATTTCCATTGACAGATGATGGAGCTGAGTGGGGGCTTTTTTTGTGGATTGATTGGAAACGTCTATTGGCAAAATTTTACATAATATTTTTGGATCACATTTATCCTGCGCTTTACGCTGAGCACTTATATTGGGGTTTCGATCTAAACCTGAGACTGACGTGTTTCAGATGTAACCCCTGAAGGATGCATTCACTATAATGAGGCAGCAGAGTTACTCTGGGCTCAGTCTGGCCTCTGTTTAGCGGTGTTCTTCTTTTCAGAGGTGCACAAAACTGTGGCCGACTGCACTTTTTTTCTAAAAAGACGGAAACACCCCCGGATCATAGGCCACATGGTGTCCACAGCTCCTCCATCTGCTTCATTATAGGGAATCTTCTGCCAGGGATTCTGTCTGAATTACGTATTTAAGAGATTTACAGGGGTAAACCTTGGTGTAAGCGCTCACTGGAGAGCGCAGTATAGAGCCAAGTCTTACTGCGATCTTTGGGAGGCAGAATAAACAAATCAAAAGCAGGTGAAGAATTGGTGTTATTAATTTTTTCCACTATTTCACGTGCGGTATAAGTTATTAGATGGATTTATTTTTCGGGTCGGTGTGATTACAGTGATACCAGATTTATATCAGTTCTTTATATTTGGTTGCTGTCACACTAAAATACTCATTTTTTGTAAAATAAAGTTTTTGCATCGCCATATTTTAACCCAAAGGCTATAATGCTGTCTGTTAAAAAATGGGATACATACCTATGCAAAGAAAAAGTGTATGTGTGAAATTGTTGGAGACATGTCTATGTTCCCAACTGTAAGGGTGCATTCATAGATTTCTATGAGGCTGTCACGCACAGGTCATAACATGGCCAGTCCTTGCACTGTCGTCTGATGTCAGACTGATTTGCACAGACTTCTGAATGCTCCCTAAGAATGGGTTTGCACTAGCCAACTACAATTTGCACAGATTAAATAAGATTACTATATTTGTGAGATAGACGCTGATGTGAGTGATGACAATTCCAGCAGCGCAATGTGAAATAAGTTGTTGCTATATAAGAAACAGGAAACAAAATGTCATAGTCTGACCAATTTCTGTGATATCATCTCCTTATATAGCAGTAACATTAGGAATGCATTTATTAGCCAAAAAGAGAATGAGCCACAAAAATCTCCTTAGGCAACATTCATGTGTAATTATTCTAGAATGAAGCCAGAATCCTAGTATCTCTGATATTAAAACAGATCTCCAACTAAAGTCATACGTTTTTAAATAGAAAGATATTCTCAGAAGACTAGAGAGCCTAGTAGAAAGCTAATTGCATAGTATACCTGCCCAGTATATAAAATGTTGAAGAGCAGTGAAGAAATGCAATCATTTGGGCTGGATACAATAATTAGCATGTTAGTTGCCCTTCTGGGCATGTTATATTACATTAAACATGGGGAGAGGCAATTGATATTACATTTCTATAAAAAGCTACTTAGTATTTATATCTCTGCTTCAATGTTGCAG
This sequence comes from Phyllobates terribilis, assembly GCF_046119375.1. Taxonomy (NCBI): domain Eukaryota; kingdom Metazoa; phylum Chordata; class Amphibia; order Anura; family Dendrobatidae; genus Phyllobates; species Phyllobates terribilis. Next base: position 295,219,890 of record NW_027362762.1, read on the forward strand.
AATTCATGTTAATTGTCCCAGTTCTAATAGAACTGATATATAAGAGGCGATTGGTTTCTTTGGGGAAAATTGAATTAGCATAGATAGTGGCCAAGCATAGCTCCAAAGTGATGTAATATGTGGCAAACCTCAGAGTACTTAATACAACTCCACCACTCCCTATTTATCACATATTGTATCTTAGAGTTTGATCAGAGTGTGATCATAGTGCTATCTGACTCTCTCGAATAAGGAGAAGATGGAGAAAATATCTGACATGAGCGCGGTCACATAGAATAACATACGGACATGTGCACGAGTCCTAATGATACATTTGGCACAAATTTCGTTAGAGTACCTCTTTAACCATGAAAGCACACTTCCCAATGTAGAAGCGGGATACAATGTGTGAAATGTCACATGTCGATGTTTCTTTTTCTTTTTTTTTTTGCACAAATTGCAAATTTTAAATATATGAATTAGTACAACCCAAATCAGCCTGACTGCCAGATTAGAGCACACAATCCTAGGTTATGAATCCAGAAGCTGCATCTATGTTATCAGTTGAGGGTATCACCTATATAATGCGAATGTCACCCAGCCATTTAACCCCTTAAGTGTTTAAGCAGAGGGAGGGGGCTGCCCCTTAAAACCAATCACCCCGCTCCACACCCGCTCAATAAGATTTCAGGGTGTCTATTGGTTACTATGACTGGCAAAGTGTAATAATATACTAATTATATGGTGCCAAAAGCAGGGGCTAATACCCTGTATGTCAACATTATGCACACAGCTAAAATACTCTGCAATAATCAAGAGAATTCATGATCAAGTCTTTGAGAGAGAGAGAGAGAGAGAGAGACTATACAAGTGAAATAACATTTTTAAAATTGTAATGAAACTTGAAAATATAGTTTTTTCCTTAATTAAAATGCTTTAGAAAGCTAAAGAAAAAGTTTACACTGATCATACATCCATAATAACCCAATCCAAAAAATTATCATCTTACATACCCATATTTTGAAAGCAGTACAAATAAAAATAAAGGATGCCTGAATTGCTAGCAATTGTTTTATATGTATCCTGCCTCCAAAATAGAATAAAAAGATATCAAAAAGTCTTATTTACACCAAAATCGTAGAAATAAAAAAGTCACCTCACTGCGCAAAAAACAAGCCATCATTCAGCTCTATGCAGAAGCATAAAAACAGAAACAATATGAAAGTTAGCACATGGCAACACAAAAAGGATAAGTGTTTTGTAAAATGTATTAAAAAATATCCTCAAGTAACTTCAAAAGGTCATTATATTTTAAAATCATGACTGCTAAAAATGTCATTTAAGGTAGACCTGTTATACAGATTGAGTTGGTTATAATTTAAACAAATGTAGCCTTACATTGTCGCTGATTCCTAAAAGCTTTTAAAAAAAATGCATTAAGCATTAAGAAGGAAAAAAGTATTTTTTAGACTACTGAAACAGTAAATGACTTGTGCTTTTATTCAGATTTGTATAATAAATATAGAGATGGAGACATTAAGGATGCTGGGTGTCACAACAGCTACAGAACAACAACAGGGGGAGATTTTGATGCTTACTAAGAACAGTTTTCACACTAATTAGGGTGAAAATGGGCAAAAGTCTATCAAATTTAACCCCTTTCAGGCATAGTCCAGATATTTCATACTTCATACTTCATATTTCATTGATTAATGATTTCTTAAAAATTAAAGAGAACCTGATACAGGGGCAGCATGTAACAGACGTTGGTTGTATGAGTCTGAAAAGCTGCTGGGTTTCAGAGAAAAACATACTTTAAAAGCCGCCGAGGAGTGAGACTAGTCGGAAAAGCTGGTCCTTGATGTCTTCTCCCCGCCTGGTGCCCTGGATAGACAGGTCTATGCCTACGTGCGCGTACAGGCATAGTACTCATAGGAAATTTGCAGGGTCTCTTTATAAATGCCCCAAATGGAAAATTCCATCCCTATAGCAAAACTGCACAGCACAGCAGAAGTAGGGTGGCAATGAAGAGAAAACTGGTCTGGTTACGTGTCCTAATATTTTTTACTTTTATTCTTAACAATTTTCTTACGCAGCAGTTCTACTTGATATTGTCATACAAAACGACTTAAGGGTTATGTGTCATCAATAATTGGTCTATTATTTAAATCCATACAAAATATAAGCTCCTTCCTAGTGTGTAAAGGGTTCTCACACTGGGAACATGTCTGGACTCCCTAATCCTGGAATTGTCCAGGGAGACCCTGATTCCAGCAATGTATTATATGTTTTCTCTGTTCCAGCAGTGTTTCAGTATAGTGATTCCTGTGTAACGCTGCCCACACTTTTTATCTAGAAAAGTCCTAGTAGCCAGTGTGAAAATTGCACAATTTCTAATTTTTTTTTTTATAAAGATTCTAATAGGTAAACACATTGCCAAGATTAAAAGAAATATACATTCAACAGAAAATTCTGATTTACACTACAGGTCATTTTTGGATGACACATTCCATTTAAATACTAAAATGTACAGTTTTATGTCTATTTATGCAGCTGCTATACTCGGGTCTGAGGAGCCAATAGCTACATAAAGATACATGTTGTCACGCTCAGGTTGGGAGAGCCACCGGCCAGTCCGTTCATTGCGTTGCCTCGATCCTCGAGTATACAGCTGCCTGACTCTTCTCTAATATCTAGCATTACTTTTCATTGTGAAATGGTGCTACATGTGCTCCTCCAGCTGGCATTCTCTTGCTCTGTTCATCATTGAGCTATGGGTGTCCATAATGTGTCATTTGTTCACCTTGGACAACAGTGGTAGGTACTAACTACTGCATGCTGGAACACACCATCGGCCATTTTTTTAACTGCTCTGAGTCAGTTGTCTAGCCATTAGTAATTGGCCCTAGGTCACTCAGCTCCTTACTGTTGTCAAATATTCTGACTCCAATACATCAATCTCGAGCTGAGGGGCCGATTCATCATTTGTGTTTTTGTTTTTTTATAAATCATATTTCTTTTATGTTGCCGCTTTTTCCACCAAATTCTTTAAAATGCCACAGGTAGTTCATGAATTTTGCTCAAAGTCAAAAATGGTCTTTATTTTAGCCTTCCTTCTTTTTTGACTCTTTTCCAAAAAATTGCACATTTCGAAAAATGGGGCAAAAATTGCACAAAAATAACTTGCATACAAAACTTCACTCCAGGGAGGGACTGAACTACACTAGTGACAAATTTTGTGATTTTTAAAAAAATTGGAAATAATGAAGGAATCAGGCTAAAACAGCTAGAAATCCTAAACATCGACTACAGTGGCGAATATAGAAAAATAAAAAACAGGCAAACAGATTTTAAAAAAGGTGTAAACGAGAAGATGAATATGGTGTAAACAAAGAAAAGAGAGGCATAAAACACTAAAAACTTGTCAAAAAACAGGTGCATATGCAAAAATAAATCAGGCACTGATTGTTCACTTGCTGCCTAATATATACCACCCCTTTATTGATGCCTTTGTTAAACTAATATAATATCACATTGTTTGTAAATAAGCTTTTGTGCCCATGAATTAGAAGGAATTCATATTGTAAAGTACATGTCCTTTAAGAGACAAAAGTTTAGATTTTCGGTTTGCTAACCAGTAGAAATCAGCAATTTAACTGTTTTATTGATTTGTATTCTCTTTGGTATTCTTCTACCTTGCTTCGTTATATTGATGCACCCTGTGGTTTTAGTTGCTATTAAGCTTAAAAAGTTGGTTCAAACTTGTTTGTTGCTATACGTAAGCATGAATATATTATCGACTTTATTCCATTTCATAAAAAAAATTAAACATATCATCTTGTTGGCTATGGACAACGACATATTATAGTCTACTTATCCGGTTATGGTCTGAAGAAAGAAATTGCATTCATGTCCTACCAGCTTATGTGGTATCTTTGTACAATTAAATTACAGTAATGTGTAGTCCATTAATGACACTTAATTACAGTGATCATGTATTATGCAGTGCTTATATGTTACAATCTAAGTGATAGATTTAAAAAAAAAAAATCATACCAAAATGAAAGTGTATTTTACTCCGATTGATAATTTGTGTCCATCCGGAATGCAGTCTTATATTAATTACATTGTCACTGAGATGACAGAAAGAAAAATCACCATTTTCTCCTGAGATGAGGATTTTTCATATACTGCAGAGAATGACCTAATTTCCATGCACAATAATGTCTCAGTCCTGAAATATTAGTTTTTTTTATTTATTTCCTGCTACGGTGACATCAGCTGGTGCAGTTCAAGTCTGGGCACAGAGTCTGCAGACATAGAGGGTCTGCAGGGTTACAAGGTGTCAGTCTACACTTTGCTGGGTGTCAGCTGCGAACGGAAGCCAAAACTAATAGATGGATTTCATATATGAAATATTAAAGAACATTTTTGGGGCAATGAATGCTTGTATTTTAACAATAAATTTAAAGGTATACGCCACTAGAAAAGTTAAATGTGTATACAGCTATTTTTATGTGTCTGTCTAAATGTGTTCTTCTGTATTTGAGAAAATATAACTGCTGCAGTTTTTGGTGCAAGTTGTTGCAAATGCAAGTAGATATAATAGATCGGAGATATGGACTTATATATAAGTCTTACTGTTAGACATTTACTTTCCTTTAGAGATACTTCTGCACCAAAATGCACCAAAACTGCACAAAAAAATAGTAAGACTTTGGAGAAAATACTGATACTATTTTAGAGCTAGTGAAGGCCCAGAGAGAGCATTGCATTACACACATCTTTTCCAAACACTAGAATGCTGGTATCAGGATCTTCCCCCCTGTGCTAGGAATAACCTAGTTTCCTACAGTGGTGATTTAATCCCTATAATCCTATCAAATAAGAAGTAAAAAACAAAAAAAGGAAACAAATTACAGGAACTAAAAATAAAAAGTCCAAAGAAATTCTATAAACAAAAAAGGTAATGTGATGACACAGCTTTTAATCTTAATTATCCAGACGTAAATTCAACAGGCCAGGAGACATATGCTATTATCTTCATGTTGACTTTAAATTTATGTGTTTTTCTTTGGTTGGTGAAGAAGCACAAACTATTGTTTGTATAAGCCTGAATGTTGACACTTGAGTTGATATTTACTGCAACTTATTGTCTGCTAACTTTGCAAGACAGGGACGCAGGGTTATTGAACAATAGATGTTTGCTAAATATCTTGATTGACCATTGTGTGGACCCTGTGGCTTGTTGACCCACAAAATAGAGAAGGACAAACTATGCAAATCGATTAAATGCTGAAACAATGAGAGTTAAACTCATCACACCTCCCCTCTGACCTGTGAATGATGACCTGAGCCACCAATGTAGGTATGAAAAGGGATTTCTATCATTCTGCAAGAAGAATCAGAGTGAATTGCCAGCGCAACAGCTAGGACAACATGGCTCCATCATGAAGAACACAGATTTGACTTTCTACAGGATGTCAGCTTAGGGGACCATGGCCCCAGATGGAAGAACACATATCTGCTCCATTAAATATCACTGAACCCATGGATACACTTGGGGAAGCTAGGATTGTGACCCTCCGGTCACCTGACTCCCAGGGATACGTTTGGCGAAACCAGGTTGAGACCCTCCGGTCAATTGGTCCCATGGAGATGTTTGGGGTAGCCAGGTTAGGACCCTCTGGTCACCTGGAATCCATAAAGATGTTTGGGGTAGCTAGGTTTGGACCCTCCGGTCACTTGGAACCCATGGATATGTTTGGGGTAGCCAGGTTGGGACCTTCTGGTCACCTGAAACCCATATGTTCAGAGAAGCCAGGTTGGGACCCTTCGGTCACCTGGTCACGTACTTCAATGGACGGTGAGCTTCCTAAGCTTGTTGTCACCTCCTCTGTGTGGGTGCTCGCCAAAAGCCACTTTTTTAGCCTCACCCTGTGTTGTTTGAGTAGTATTCTGCCCACAAGAGACCCCTGTTTCTCCACAGGTAACATTCAACTTACCAATGTCCTGCAGCTACTGTGTTGTTTTCCCCCTGGTCTGATGCCATCTCTGTTCTTCCAGATCCAGCGATATCATTCTAATTTGACCACAGCAGCCAATCAATAGCCTCAGCTGTGTCTTCAGTGGCCAATAAGTTACTGACATGCCCAGTGATTGGCAGCAGCAATCATTTATTAATGTGCCATGTCATTGCTGGAGAATGGAATATACGGAGACCAAAAAGAGTTTGACAATAAGGTATTGGTAAGGTTGAATTAAGATGATCGGCGAGCAGTAGAGAGAAGTGTCAAACAGAGAAAAAGAGGCAGCATCTTGCAATCATTTATCTTAATCTTCCACATTGAGTAGTCTACAGATGATTGATAGTGCCCATGGATGAGTGTGGGTGCAAGGCAGTAATTTGTGAGAGTCCAGTCATTACTGGATGTTGCTACCATTGTGATTTTCAGTGTATCAATTTCTTTGAAATAGCAAAGAGAGTAAAAAATGTGTGATGGTCTGTAACCTGAAATATATTTGTAGCCAGAATCCTCAAGTATAAGCAAGTGTATCAGTGGTGGTACACAAGATTAATGGATTATAAAGTTTTATAATGTAAAGTATTTAGGCACCTGCATACTACAGAAGTGTTATGCACCTGCAATTGACATTGTAAAATGATTTTGCAACAAAGACTAATGACTCTGCATCCGGCCTACTGTTTTTAAAGAGGAACTTACTGAGCCAGAAACCAAAAAACTTCATATTATCAATGTATTTGCATTGTGGCATTAACCTATCCATAACTCTATCAAGCGACACTTAGCAATGAATATTAATCAATCATACTGGCTACCCAAGACATAGTAATATTGTTGGGGTAAGTTTCCATTTACTGACATTCTTTTTAGCTGTCAAAAACTGTTTCGGTGTCTGGTCCGAAAACATTAACTGAACTTGTCAGATTTCTGAAAGTATTAACACTACACATCTGCCTTCCTAAAGAAGCACTGAGAAGGATTTTTTTATTTGCTAAGCCTGTCTAAATATGTGTCTTGTGTAATGGGATACATCTATGTTTCACAGGTACAAAAACTGCAAATAATTTACAAAATGTAATACAATTTTCATAAGTGGTGCTACAGAGTTCAAGTCCTTTTTTTCTCTGAAGAGGCAATTTGCATATTAAATTTCCTAGAGGAGCATTGCACGGCGAATAAGCCTCCTTACCTTGACGTGCCAGAGCCGGTATGTCACTGTCCACACGGAGAAACGTTGCCCCTTAGACCTCAGTCCAGAGCCTCTCACCTAGCCAAATCAGATTTCATACTTTGCACTGATGAGGGCCAACAGTCCGAAATACTGTGCCTGCAAATTGAGATTCTGATTTGGCTTTTATCCTAAGTCATATTGCACGACTCGTTAAAGGGTCGATTGTGACTTGTAGGATTGCTGCTTCCAATAGATGGTGCTATAGAGTTCAAGTCCCTTTTTTTCTCTGAAGATGCAATTTGCAATATAAAATATAATGCCACCCCAAAAGTAAATTTTATTTTTTTATACAGTCTACAGTTAATTGGAAACAAGTATTCAGCCATTATAAAGGAGTTGTCCACTACTCACACAACTCCTTGTCAGTCCCTATGGTTCCCTTCAGTAAAGGCTGGCTCCCATGACATTGTTATGTCACACGATTCCTGCAGCTAATCAGCGTTGGCTTCACTCTCCCCTCCATCAAACAAATCAGGAGGAAGTGAGAGCTGTGACTCCTCTCTTTCAGACATAACTAAAATCTGGAGGAGGTGAGAGAGCAGATTGAAGCCAGTGCTGATTGGCCTCAAGGATCATGTGACATTGTTTGAGAATGAGCCCCAGGAAAGCCAGAGCCAACACCATGGGAACAGCTCTGTCACTGAAGATGTGTATAGGTGTTATTATTTTCCTGGGGTAAACATAGTGATTGAGATGGGGTTGCCAAGTAGTGAAAAACCCCTTTAAAAAAACACTCTCAAGAATTTTTGTATTTGCTAAATCTGTCTAAACATGTGTGTTGTATAGTGTAAATGCGATAAAAAATGCTTACTGATCATCTTCTTGAGTTTCCCATCCTGCTTCAGTCCTCTTTTCACTCAAGTAACTGAAATTCTTATTTGCTGGATCACACTGGGGTCTATGTGTGAATCGGAAGTCACTTTTACAATGTAAGCCTATGTAGCATAAGAAAGAGGCTCCATAGACTTCCATTTGAAAGCAACTTTCGGGCACAAAGGAAAGATTTGTCCAGCACTTGGGAATGAAACTGTCATGCGTGTGGATTCAAACCCTTTATCCTGTTCTTTGTGGTCGGCTTCTCTGTCCGCAGAGCCACAGCAGATACACCTTTTCTCTGGGTGCTTACTTTCTGTTATCCTTGCTGCAGTCTTTTTAGAGTAACAGCTGTTTTCATTTACTCAGTTGTCTGTCCTATCACCTTTCGGGTGTGGCTTTATATACTTTCCCCCTGCTGGTATTTCCTGCTTGTAATAGTCTCATTTGGAAGTCCAGCCATACTGCTGTGGTTTAAGCCAGTTAGTGAAAGATCAGCCAGGGTTTATCTCTCTGCTGTTTTTGTTCTTTACCCTACACCTATCTTCTGCTTCTTTCTAGGAAGTAGGCGGCATATTCTCTAACAGTATGTGTCTTAATCCTTTATTTTGAATTCCGTAGTTTGTTTTACTCACTTTTGGTTCTCTTTCTATTTAGCACACTTTCCCTCCTGTAGGGAATTTGCACTCTGGTTCTTTAGGAGGAACGTGAAGCACTTGACAACCTTTCAGGCAGCATAGGTGTGAGTTGCCTTTGTTTAGTCTGTGGTTAGGGCTATCTAAGCTCATGCAGGAACCACAAGGAACTGCGGGATCAAAATCTGTACAGGAACCGACAGAGTCCGTAGCAGTTTTTAGTGTGTTACCTATTTTCCAGAGTGAGTTGCTACAGTATCATAACAGAAACCTTTAATTTTACATGAATCCAATGAAATCTTTTTTATAATCTGATTCAAAAAAAACTTGAGCATTTATATATTTCGTACATAAGCTCATTGTTTAAAAATGCACCTTTGTGTTTGTATTGGATTCTAGAAATTATACTTATTAACTGGCAAGTTTTATTGAAAGATGATAAAATGCTAAAGTTTTTCACTTTGGATTTTAAATTATGCAAACTACATAAAAAAGGTACATTTTCAAATTGGCTTTCGATTGGAATAGGTTTTATGCTGGGTATCATATCTCTGAGCTTGGTGTTGTATGTATCCTTTTATTACATGTCATTCTAAAATGCCCAAAGGAAGCTCATGAACCACAACGATATGCACTTTGTTAAGTCAGAGATCCATCCAATTATAAAGCTTCGGTTTGTCAGTTAAGAAGTCCATAAATAGAATATCTTTCCTGTTAAATATGCAGGTTTTCCTGACAATGTGCTCCATATGTCCTACACTATGTAGGAGGGTATATTTCTATAACAGTACTAACTCCAAACAACACCTCCAATTATTCCATCCGTTATTCATGTCTTCACAGTATACTCATTTCTGATGTATACCCTAATCCAGTGAAATGTATTTTCTACCCAAAAAATATTAATTTGTGGATACATTTAGATTTATCAATGAACATAAGTCCTCTCTGGGTTCTATCACAATGTTCTAGTGTGCTTTTGGGGATGTTATAACATGATCGAGAACAAAGGAAAGCATTAGTTCATACAGGCAGCTGTGTCTGGTGCCGCAGCTTGTCCCATACATTTCACAGTTGCCTGTATTGTGCTGATTATAAGGGAGGATGCTCACCAATCTAACATTGAATGGCTATCCTTTGAAAAGCTTATCGATTTTTCTGTTAAGAAGAGTGGACACTTTGGGGGCTTTTCTGGCAATTTGGTATAGGGCTTAAAGGTCCCGATTTTGGTCTTCAAAGGGTTGGTAAGTTTGCCCCTTTATGGCAAGATTTTGACAAGCACCTGCAGGATAAAATGATAAAGGTTGAATACCTGTTATAAATTTATCAGCAATGTATTTTATAGCTCAGTACACAGAATATATTGTCTCAAATCAGTCCTTAGCCATAAAATCCCTTAAAGCCTCAGTAAAAAATAAAAAAAGCAGGCAGAGAGAGTGCAAAATATCTGAAATATATCTATACATGTCAATCAAGGCACAAATCTCTCAGTTTGGTTGCATGAGTCTGGGTGTTAAGAACCATTGCTAATACACAAATATTGCTACAAAAATGATTTCCCAAATCGTGCTATATAAGCCCTTAAGGGGGAGTATTGGATACCATGGATGGTGCTGATGATGCCAAGGAGGGACTCCTTGACTACAGCTCCGAGAACCTTTTGCTTTTGTATGCCTTAGTGGCCCGAAGAAGTTAAAACGGATAAGACTGGCTGAGTAAGGACCAAGGGGAGAGGATTGTGTGGGAAGGAGAAAGGATAACCACTTGGCCCGGAGAGGGAGATTGAGTGTCCACCAGAGTGCTGAGTCCTACACTGGAGGACACAGGCAAGGCTCAGAGAGTCCAGAAAATCCAAGTGATGTGATCAGAACTATCACTATGGAGAGGGAACAACGCAATTGTAGCCTGTAGAAGAGACCTGAGTAGACCTTAAATTGTCATTATCTGTTCAGCTGATCATTAAAAGGCATCAACCACTGAATACGCTCATTTTTTATAATGAAAAAACCTGGAAGTCTGAACTGAAATGTAAATTGATGTGCATGCAAAATGTAAATGCATGTTCACACAAGGCCACTAGACTATAATGTCTGTTCAATGGCTAACAAACACAGAACAAAGATATCCTGTTTTTCCGTCTATAGGCTTGTAGCTGAATAAATTACTGGTAGTTTCACATCACTATTGTCTATTAATTGTACAAAAATGACTATACTAATAGTTTGGTGAGAAAATAACACCTTTGCTTGAAAATGCAGAATGCCAAGTTTTAATCTATTGATCGGGGTTTCCTTTTAGCACTTTCAGCAATCGATAACTGTGAATCGATGGAGGAGTCACACTTTCCTGTCCTTCGTTAGTGAGTGATGAGTTTAGCATAAAGAAGATAATAGAAGAGGAAGTAGTAAAAGGCAAATCTCAGCTTTTCATCATGGTGTAGTTAACATGGCATAAACGCCACACACTTTGCAGGTCTAAAGCATTTAAGTGAACATTGACTCTTCCAAAAAGCTTAAAAAAAGTTATATTGGGAATCAGCCTGGGAGGTAAATATTCTGAATTCACACAATTCTGATGCTTTAATACATTTTCCATATGCTGCACTACACTATTGGTCCTAATGATTACATTGTGAAATAATAATGGTAGTTGGATAGGTTGTGTATACTACCCGATTATTACTGTACATGGTACCTTTAAGAGCAGGTTTTAGGTAATAAGAGTTTTAGTTAGATCAAATGCATAATGCTTCAGATTGGGAAGTGGCTAGTAGAGACTTGTAGAGCCAGAGTGCCAGCAGTCGTGAAAAGACTGGGAAGCAAAGAAGCCAAATAGTGTTTTATCCAATGATATTATTGGTATTAAAGAGGGGTGCTTGATCCCCTGATAGTGTTGCAGTCGCAACAATTTCTAGGCATACCAGCTGCTGCAAACCACGGGTCATCAGGCCAGAAGATTAGCTGTAGGGAAATAAAATCCCACGAATGGACTCGAGAGATAGAGATGAAGAGAAGGCAGTTTTTAATTTTTGTAGTTATTAGATCTACGTTTATCGAAGTTATCCTACTTCTTCATCAGGGTACAACCACGGTAACGACCTGTGCCGCCCCGGCCGGGCCGCTGCGGTCGCGGCACTGGTGCATGGCGGTGTGAGTGCTGGTATGGTCCGACCAGGGATGTGTACCAGTCTTTATCAATTGTGGGGGTTAATAATAAAATAATAAAAAGGTTTGTGACGCCAGTTGGGATATTCGGCCTGTTATGGCCGGGCACTTATCAGGGTCCCTGGGAGTTAGGTGGTGATGAGCAGTGCCAGATGATTAACCCTTCCCAACCAGGGCTGGCTCCCAGGGGAGATGGAGCAGGAATGTCACAGCAGGAAAAATCAGCTTGAGACAGGGTAATAACCAGTTTGTACCTTTTACTGGAGTTCTGCAAACAGTTCCAGAAGCTTCCTTACCATTCACATACAGGGTTTTGGACAGACCTGCATGGTGAGGGTTCAAATTCTCTGCTGTGAGGTTGTGTAGTCTTCCTGCTGCTAATTATACCTCTGGCTAGCTATAGCAAGGGTATACCGTATTTTTCGGACTATAAGACGCACTGGACCATAAGACGCACCTAGGTTTTAGAGGAGGAAAACAAAAAAAAATGTAAGCAAAAAATGTGTTCATGATGCACTTTTAAGGGGGCGGGGGTCTTCTGCTGACACTGGTATAGGGTTAATGTCCCCCAATTCTGACAATATCCCCCATCCTGGTATATATGCCCCCCCTTCCTTTTATACGTGGTCCCCATCCCCATCCTGGTATGCCTGGAATCCCTCCATCCTGGTATGCATTGCACCCCTCATCCCTATCCTGGTATGCATGGCACTCCTCATCCCTGTTCTGGTATGCATGGCACCCCTAATCCCTATCCTGGTATGCATGGCACACCTAATCCCTATCCTGGTATGCATGGCACCCCTCATCCCTATCCTGGTATGCATGGCACCCCTAATCCCTATCTTGGTATGCATGGCACCCCTAATCCCTATCCTGGTATGCATGGCACCCCTCATCCCTATCTTGGTATGCATGGTCCCCCTAATCCCCATCATGCTGCACATAAAAAAAATAAACACTCCTACTCACCTTTCTTGTCTCCTCCAGCGCTGCGTCCTGTCTGCCCGCACTGATCTCTCCATGTGAGCCACGCATGGCGTCACTGCCATGCGTGGCTCACAAGGAGAGATCAGCTGCCGGAAGTCACTGCTCCCCACGCCGGGACTGTGTGCGTGGGGAGCAGTGACTTCATGCTCCTTCATAACCGGAACACAGCGTAGCTGCAGCGCGGCTCCTGCTGCTGCCGGGCTATCGCGTGTGCCCGCTTATTAAAGGGCAGGAATATTCACCATGGGCGTGGGGAGCACTGAATATTCATTTTCTTTAGCAGCGGGGACAGTGTAGACTGCAGCTGGCGGCTGCTGCCTCCTGTGCCCCGCCCCTCCACCGCTAACGCTCCCCCTACACCCCACATATATATACCACCCCCCAACATTCGGACTATAAATTTTGGAGGAAAAAAGTGTGTCATATAGTCCGAAAAATACGGTAAGCACCTCCTCCCCTCTCTGAGGGATCGTTCAAAACTTTCTGGTTTGGACAAAAGTGCACAATCTTGCAGTAAGGGATCGGGTAACAATATTTGTATGTAATGAAAACAGCGGAGAACTTACCCTCCCCATTGCTGGTGATACATATGAATTATATCACACATGCAGGCATTTTGTGGCGCTATAGACACGGGCACCACAGATCCATTTACAAACAGACAGTTATATAGACATCAGCATGTATACAGTGGGTCTGGAAAGTATTCAGACCCCTTTAAATTTTTCATTCTTTGTTTTACTGCAGCCATTTGGCACATTCTAAAAAGTTCATTTTTTTCTTATTAAAGTACACTATGCACCTCATCTTGACTGAAAAAAAACAGAAATGTAGACATTTTGGCAAATTTATTAAAAAAGAAAAACTGAAATATCACATGGTCATAAGTATTCAGACTAGTACTAGTATTCAGACTAGTAATCAGACTTTTGAGCTAGTACAGCCATAAGTCTTCTTGGGAATGATGCAACAAGTTTTTCAGACCTGGATTTGGGGATTCTCTGCCATTCTTCCTTGCAGATCCTCTCCAGTTCCATCTGGTTGGATGGTGAACGTTGGTGGACAGCCATTTTCAGGTCTCTCCAGAGATGCTCAATTGGGTCAGTCAAGAATGGTCACAGAGTTGTTCTGAAGCCACTCCTTTGTTATTTTAGCTGTGTGTTTAGGGTCATTGTCTTGTTGGAAGGTGAAATTTTGGCCAAGTCTGAGGTCCAGAGCACTCTGGAAGAGGTTTTCATCCAGGATATCTCTGTACTTGGCCGCATTCATGTTTCCTTCAATTGCAACCAGTCATCCTGTCCCTGCAGCTCAAAAACACCCCCATAGTATGATGCTGCCACCACCATGTTTCACTGTTGGGATTGTATTGGGCAGGTGATGAGCAATGCCTGGTTTTCTCCACACATGCCGCTTAGAATTATCACCAAAAAGTTCTATCTTTGTCTCAATAGACCAGAGAATCTTATTTCTCATAGTCTGGGAGTCCTTCATGTGTTTTTGAGCAAACTCTATGTGGGCTTTCATATGTCTTGCACTGAGGAGAGGCTTCCATCAGGCCACTATGCCATAAAGGCCCGACTGGTGGAGGGCTGCAGTGATAGTTGACTTTGTAGAACTTTCTCCCATCTCCCTACCGCATCTCTGGAGTTCAGCCACAGTGAACTTGGGGTTCTTCTTTACCTCTCTCACCAAGGCTCTTCTCCCACGACTGCTCAGATTGGCTGGACGGCCAGGTCTAGGAAGACTTCTGGTGGTCCCAAACTTCTTCCATTTAAGGATTATGGAGGCCACTCTGCTCTTAGGGACCTTGAGTAATGCAGAAATTCTTTTGTAAACTTGGCCAGATCTGTACCTTGCCACAATTATGTCTCTGCTCCTTGGGCAGTTTCTTTGAGCTCATGATTTTCATTTGGTCTGACATGCACTGTGAGCTGTGAGGTCTTATATAGACAGGTGTGTGCCTTTCCAAATCAAGTCCTATCAGTTTAATTAAACACAGCTGGACTCCAATGAAGGAGTAGAACCATCTCAAGGAGGATCACAAGAAAATGGACAGCATGTGACTTATATATGAGTGTCTGAGCAAAGGGTCTGAATACTTATGACCATGTGATATTATAGTTTTTCTTTTTTAATATATTTGCAAAAAGTTCTATATTTCTGTTTTTTTCATTCAAGATGGGGCGCAGAGTGTACTTTAATGAGAAAAAATGAACTTTTTAGAATTTACCAAATGGCTGCAATGAAACAAAGAGTGAAAAATTTAAAGGGGTCTGCATACTTTCCGTACCCACTGTACATAACTGTAAATGAATACTTACTGTGGTTGAATCCTGAGGAAGAATTTGGATAACTTAAAAAATCACAAACCGCCTTTTTTTCATCTCTACTTTCTGAGTCCATTTGTGGGATTTCGCCAGTGGCACAGAAAAAACGCTTTATTTCCATACAGATAATCATCTAGAGTGCTAGTGGTGCCAGAAGTTGAGTAAAGTACAAGTGACAGCAAGTCCTATAGAAAGCAATGTGATTCAGAGTGGCAGATACAGAATGAAGTGAGTACAGCTAAAGTGGGAAGATGGGAAGTAAGTAGAGACGCCAAGAAGAGCATCAGTAGAACAGGATTGCTGGGAGGCGTGAGACTGGGTTAAGAATGTCGCCCTGTAACAGTGGTGGTCTGGTTGGTGTCAGTCTAGTTTGCAAGTTTAGTGGATAGCAATGTCAGCAGTTTGATGAAGTGCCCTCATCACCGTGCTGCACATTGGGGCAGGGAGCTGATTTGTTCTCTTCTGCCCCTGCAATGCCGGCATGCTCGTAGCTCCAATTGTATTTGTGTTTTAAAGAGATGATTACAATTAAATGCAGGGAACCAGATAGCTCTCCTGAGTTCTAGCGATGAACTAGATGTGAGTTTAACAACTATTTCTGGCGAACCATTGAGAATCGGCCAAATCCCACCCTGACTATCCTCCTTCTCAAAAGACACTGGATTTGCCATGATGTCTTAGTGGAAAACCAGGAAGAAAAAAAGCTCCAGAAACTTTTTTTCTCCCCCCTTTGAGCTATTTTAAGCCCCCTTTTAATTATCTATTCTAATAATACAGTGAGTTTGCTTTTCAGCATTTGCTGAAGTCTCAGTAGACTAGAAGAGAAAGTTCCACCTATGAGAGTACATAGCGGCACATATACTGAAAATGGCATTCATTTTTTTTTTATGATATTAAAATGTTTTTAGCATTTTTGGTAGTATCTGCATATTCTTCTTAGGCTATGTTCATCTTTGGCTATGTTCATCTTTCAATTTTTAGGAAAAATCAAACAGAAAAATGTAAAAAAACTAATTTGCTGCATAACTGATACCATCGGAAGCAGAGGCACCCTATTGATTATTATGGCGTCTGCCTGCGTTCCATAGTGTGTCAGGTTAAAGAACAAAAAAAAAGAGAATCATGCAGAACATTTTAATCTATAAACATAACAGAATCCAAACGGACCGTATAATAATCAATGGAAGCCCTCTGCTTCCGTTTTCCTTAGTTATTCACTGGGTTCATTTTTTTTTTACATTAGTTTTGCTTGAGTTTTTCTAAAAACTGAACAGATACACATGTCAAAATATAGTGTGAACAATGCCTTAAAATGTCAGCTATAGGACAGAGCTAGCATATTAAAGTTTACATTTATTACCTACTTTGAATAAATATGGTACTAGATTAGTGCCTTCATTGCTGGGCTGCTGAAAATGTTGCATGCGAGCAGTAAGAAGTTGATACATCTGCCCCACAGTCTTCTTCACTAATTGGCCAAAACTGTAGACATCATCTGTATGACATGGGGCTGAACATATGTGGAGTGGGGTACTTGTGATGCCAGAGGAAACAAACAAGCAGGATGATTTATCAGAATGTAAAATAGCATGATATAAAGCTTTATAGTAGGAATCAGTATTCAGAACATCTTGAGAGATCATTTTACCCTTCAAGTAATATGTTAATATGAAGCAACATACGGTCTTCCTTCTGTTGCTGATTATGTTTTTACAGTTTAACTTATACATACAAATCATGCAGATGATTCAATACTTTGCTCTCTAAAGTAATCAGCCCACAAATTTGACCTTCTCACAACTTATTATAGTGATGTGGCAAATGTAGTGTTTCATCGGGTAACCAAACTCCATAGGAAATCGCAAGTAGCGCCACAGAAAGTGCCCAGAGCGGCATTATTAGAGGTGGGGGTGCTCAGAACATAAACGCCTCTGCGTGGATCCTGTTTGTATGTTTCACATCATAAACTATTGCAAAACTGCTTTTTGATAATTTTCATGATTTTGAGTGACTATTAAAATGTTATAAACTGTTATATGAATATAATTTCCATATAGAAGATAAGAACAGTGCATAAAACCCCCTATGGCATCACGCACTACAAATAGAGTTAGGAGGGGGCTCTCATCATGAATTTTTCATTTTCTTTGATTGATCACTCGGACCGCTGGCCTGAACTCTAAGGGCTCCCTCACACTGGCATATAACTCGAATGAGTGCTATTTGATGTTTTATCGGATAGCACTTGGACCAATGTTATACTATGGGATAGTGCAGATCTGCTTTTTTTCTCATACCAGCATGAGAAAAAAATGAAAGCATGCTGCTAGTGATTCCGCAAATCTGAGCAAGCACACCCATTCAAGTCTATGGGTGCATGTAAAACATCGTACTGCACTCGGATGTGCACAGACACAGACAATGGAGACGATGGAGAAATTAAGTTCTCCGTCTTCTCCACATCTGTGATACAATTTTCTCATGAGAGAGAATCAGATTACACTAAGACGACACTCGGTGCAAACTTAAACATCGCTCGTGTGACCCCGATATGATATTAAAAACTGCATATCATTTATTGAGTCTTCTGGACCATTCCTGTGGATCTTCAACAGCAGCGCAGAGGAACCACTTTATATTTCCCTTGGCATTTCTGGTGTTGCTGGTGGATCTGCAGCAGCTGATTACTTCCAACCTCTAATATTGTTGTGTAATACACATCTGTACCAGGTGATCAATTTTTTTGTCGTATTTACCATTGCTCACCATCAGATAAGACCCTATTGCATTTTCTTTGCAGAGGATAGTAGAGAAAAAACAGGGAAGCAGTCAGGTAGTCTGTAAATTAGGGCATAATAGGACTGTTTATTTGCACATTAGTATTATATCCCAACACTATCTATCAGTTATAGACCCCTTGGTGTCTATAAACGTCAATTAGACCTTATATAAGAACCCAATAGCCGTACTCCAGAGCAACTGGATTAGTTTATAATTTTGAGATATTAAATTAAAATCCCTTACTAAAGGGGTGTTTTTGCTTTTAATGCATTTCTAATAAATGTTGACATTTTTAAAAGGATATTTTTGCTAATTTTGTGACCCCTTGATATTTCACTTTGTTTTTATACTTATGGTAATCTGTGAAATACGTATTAGTGTAAGTGGGTATGATTATTGCATACTCTGTATTTATAACTTAAGGAAGCACTCCTCCTGCCATCAACGTTTTTATCCTCTCAATATATTGCAATCATCATATTATGTTGCACTGTGTACTAGTTACAATTGCTCTTTTTGCCTTTCTACCTAGTTAATTCTTCTCCTTCTCTCTGCTCTATGTAGAAACAGGAAGTCTCTTGTCCCTGCATTAATCATTCCCCTCTTCAACTCCTGATCCAGCTTCTCCCCCCTGCCAGGGACTTTTGCAGTGACTTATGACTCATACAGGAAAAATTGACTTCCTGTTTCTACATAGAGCTTAGAAGCTAGTCAGTTTTTAATCATGTGATGTGATGGAAAACAGAATAATTAGCTGGGTAGAAGGGCAAAATGAGCAATTGTAAGTACACAGTGCTATATAATATGATGATTGCAATATATTAAAATGCTAAAAATTTTGATGGGAGGAGTGCTTCTTTACCTGAAACCCCTGAATTTTTGGCAGGCATTGAGTTCTATGGCAAGCTGAGATTGAAATTTGACAACAGCTGTAAAGCTAAAGGGTTGGATAGCTTAATATATAATTTAGCATTTGATTAACGCTTGCAAGAATTCAGTGCTGACTGTAACTGAAAAATGTTTCTAATTGCAACGACCACTTAGGCTTTTTACATTTTACTTAATCTTTTATTTGAGAGCAATTTAGAATCTGCATGCAGAGAATATTTACAAATAATTATCCTAAATAACATTTAGCATCAAATAGACAGTTACTATTAAACTGTGAATATCAAGAAGCTTGTTATAAAAAAGATGTTGGCTTGATTTATTTGCACGTTCTGGCGCCAAAGCATGATGCAATGTGATAGAAAACAATACAGTCAATTCTCAGACCTGCCATGCAGACAACTGCTGCCTGAAATATGAGCAAATTAGGAGTCATTGTCTCCATTTAACTCTATAAATCTATTATTTTAATTAAAATTTGAAATATTGTTTTTTCTCGTCTCCTACAAAGACTATTTAGTTGTATTTAAAGGGGTTTTCCCATGAACTAAAGTTGATTTTAATCAATGGATCTTGGAATAATAATAAGTTCCACAATTGGATGTCCTTAAAATAAATGTTCCTGTGCTGAGATAATCTTATAAATGTTCCCCTGCTGTGTACTGTGTAATGGCTGTGTCTGACCGTGCAGGGACATGGTCTGATCATACCACAGCTCCTGGTCAGAGGGGGAAGCAAAAGAGTATACAGACATTACAGCAGGAGATCACAGCTGATTCTTTCTTTGAAGTAAAACATTGATTAAAAACAGGCTGTGAAATGTTTTATTTCACAAATAGAATCAGCTGCGGTCCCCTGCTGTCCTGTCTGTATACTCTTTTGCTTCCCCCTCTGACCAGGAGATTTGATATAATCAGACCATGTCCCTGCACGGTCAGACACAGCCATTACACAGTACACAGCTGGTACACATTTATAAGATTATCTCAGCACAGGAACATTTTATTTAAACACATCCAATTGTAAAACTTATTATCATTCCAAGATCTATTGTTTAAAATTAACTTTTGTTTGTGGGAAAACCCCTTTAACGGTAAAAGTCATATCTATGTACAGTACACTGGATCACCTTTAAAACATAAGATATTGGCTCCAATTCATCATTGTCATGTGCCTCTTTTTTGTCTAGTTTTGTGTTTTTTTTGTTTGCGCCCAATTAATTATTTTACTTGTGCCTTTTTTTAAGTTTATTTTGTACGTGCTCACCTGTGGTTTTTTTTTTTTGTTTCTATCGAAGTTTAGAGATTCCAGATGTTTTAGCCTGATTCATCAATTGCAACTATTTAAAAAGTGACAATATGGTGCACTTTTTGGCGTCAAATTGGTATCAAAAGTTGCAAAAACAGTTAAAAAAAGGAAGCCATTTTTGATTTGGCAAAAAATTAAATGAATCGCGTATGCCATTTCAATGAGTTTGGCGCAAAAAAGCAGCTTATACCACATGAAAGTGACTTAAAAAAAATAATGAATCAGGCCATACTATGGAACTTACTAGCCTTACAAAGTTGTTTACAACGTAACAGACTAATCTTTTAAAATGAGGGCATCTTTAAAGCACCACTTCAGTTGTTTTTTTATTTCACTTCTGGAGTGGTGCTACTAATCTAAGGTCTCTGCCCCTAGTATTACACTTACCAGCTCTTGTCTTCAGTTGTTCCCAGTGTCACTCTAGTCCTGCGCTGCCATCTTGTGACCGCAACTTCTGACTGACCAGAGGTAAAGGTCACAAACTTTTAATGAGTTGTTACTTCCGGATCGTCCAGCAAACACTGGAGTGATTCAGCAGGTTACAAACTGCTGGAGACGAGTCGGAGTGGCACTAATAAAATATGAAGATGATGGCTGGTAAGTATAAGACTAGGGAGCTTAAATTTGTAGCACCACTCCAGCGCTGCAATTAAAAAATCGTGATGTGTTAATTTCTCCTATAACAATGTATTGCATGCTGTTACATGGGGTGCTTCTAGACAAAAGTGAACATTGAGGACAATCTTATTTGGTGCTGCTTCCCAGAAGGACCAAAGATGGGAGAAAACGTGGTCACTAAGGAACTTCTCTTTATTTGATGTTTTGCATCGAGTAATGCCCTATCTGCGCTGTTTTCTGTTTATTTATATCAGGGGTGCTACTCATCTTTTTGCCACCTGTAAAGAGAGGCAAAATACTGTAACCTACATATATTGTAGAAAAAGAAGTGGCAGGATGGAGTATATACCTATATAATTATTACCTCTTCTCATGGTAATTTAACATAGTCTATTTGTTTAAGTATCAAGGGGTGACCATTGCCACTTATCTATTTATATGGCCATCATTATTATAAAATAGGTCTATGTACAGATGGTCACTGCTATTGCCACTGACTGCATAACATTTCTACCACTCGTCTGTAAAGATAAATAATCTGAATCCTTTATTTCATGAGATAAAAATCCAATTTGATAAAAAAGACATCCAAATAGAAAAGAGTTCCCTTATGATCCTACGTATTTCAAACCGATATTGCAAAAGTTCACGTTCACTTTAAATGGTTCTTAGTAATAGCTAAGAAATGTCTTTGGATGTTTATTTTTATATCATATTGGAATTTAATCTCTTGAAATATTTTTTTTTGTTTTTGAAGAT
Source organism: Phyllobates terribilis (assembly GCF_046119375.1). NCBI lineage: Eukaryota > Metazoa > Chordata > Amphibia > Anura > Dendrobatidae > Phyllobates > Phyllobates terribilis. The sequence continues at coordinate 295,241,409 of NW_027362762.1, forward strand.
GAATGCCGAAACTTAGTTTTCTCCTAATCATATAACTTTATTATGGCATCCTAGTTTACATAATTTTTTTGAATGATTGTCCTATTAATCCTATTGAGGATTTAATGAGTTTACAGTATACATATTGAGCTATTGCATGGTTTATGTATATATATATATACATATAGATATTTGGTACATCGGGTGAAATAAGTATTGAACATGTCACCAATTTTCTAAGTAAATATATTTCTAAAGGTGCTATTGACATGAAATTCTCACCAGATGTCGGCAACAACCCAACCGATCCACACAGGCTAAGAGATCAGACCTTAGATGTCCATAAATTAAGTTATGTGTAATAATGAAAAATGACACAGGGATCCTTGCCTGTGTGGATTGGATGGGTTGTCACCGACATCTGGTGAGAATTTCATGTCAATAGCACCTTTAGAAATATATTTACTTAGAAAATTGTTGGCGTGTTAATGTTAAATACTTATTTCACCTGCTGTGTGTATATATATATATAAAATGTGATGTTAGTATTCTGTGAGGCTATCACTTTTGTAGGTTCTGTACTGTATATAGGAGAGGTGCAATCAGACATGCCCTACAGTAAATGGCACAGGGCACACACAGCACCAATGTGCCCCTGCAGTTGCCATAGCTACAACAACAGCTTTGCTAGCGCTCTGGTACCTGATGGTGGTTTCCTGACTTCGCGTGCCTTATCTGTTATGTTCTGCTACCAGAGCTAAGGAAAGAGAGGAGATCTGTCCCTACGATAGAACTCAGCTGAATCCCTACGATGTAACAGGGAACCTGATCCTGCGATCAGACCTGCTAAAGTCCTAAGCTAGTCTGTACGAAGACCTATAGATGTGGGGGAGGAATCCCTACAAGTACTAAGGACTGGGAGGAATATGGGACACCTCCTAACAGAAATAGTAGCAGACAGACGAACAAACAAAATATAAAGAACATAGAGGTCAGTAAACCAAGCAAACTAACAGAGCAAGACACAGAGCACAGGCTAGCTAGAAAGTAGATATACAATGAAGTCCAGCAAAGCCAGAAGGGCGGAGCAGGATTAAATAGGCCAACAAGGTCATGTGACCAGCAAAGGAAAAAAAACCTAACAGCAAGGTTCTAACAGTACCCCCCCTTCTAATAGGATCCTCCGGATCCCCTAGGACCAGGCTTATCAGGAAATCTCCTGTGAAACGCTCTGATAAGTCTGGACGCGGAAACATCATCTGACCTCACCCAAGAGTTATCCTCGGGTCCGAAACCTTTCCAGGCCACAAGATACTGCAAACTACCTCTATACCGTCTAGAGTCAAGGATGCGAGAAATTTCATATTCCCCGTCCTCCACCACCGGAGGAACAGAGGCAGAGGCGTCACCATCCGACACAACAGCTTTCTTTAACAGAGAGACATGAAAGACCGGATTAATTCTCCAGGAGGTAGGAACCTCCAACCTAACAGCAGATTGGTTGACAACCTGAAGCACCTTAAAGGGCCCTACAAACTTGGGACCCAATTTCTTAGAAGGAATCCTCAACCGCAGATTCCTAGAGGACAACCAAACCATGTCGCCAACAGCGAACAAAACCTCCTGTCGTTTCCTATCAAAGTAGTCTTTAGATTTTCTGTTGGCCTCCTGAAGATTACCACGCACATCCGTCCAAACTCTTTCCAAATCACCGGAAAAATTCTCCTCCTCAGGCACGGCAGATCCCAACTTGGAGAACGACCCAAACGACGGATGTCTCCCAGAACAACAAAAAAAAGGCGAAAAACCAGCAGAAGAAGATGTATGATTGTTCAGAGCAAATTCGGCAAGTGGCAGAAACTCAGACCACCCCTCTTGATTGTCTGCCACAAAACAACGCAAGAACTGCTCAACATCCTGGTTTTTCCTTTCTGTCTGGCCATTAGATTCAGGATGATATCCGGACGAAAACGACAAATGAATTCCCAACCTGTCACAAAAGGCACGCCAAAAACGAGCCACGAACTGAGGACCCCTATCAGAAACAATGTCAGTAGGAACGCCATGAAGTCTGACAATTTCCTTGACAAAGGCCTTAGCGAGAGTTTTAGCGCAGGGCAGTTTGATGAAGGGAACCAAGTGACACATCTTACTAAAACGGTCCACGACCACCCAGATGACAGTAAAACCCTCAGAGGGGGGAAGGTCAGTTATAAAGTCCATAGCCAAATGTGTCCAAGGAGCACTGGGGACCTCCAAAGGACAAAGCAACCCCGCAGCAGGAGTATGTGAGGACTTAGATCTAGCACATACAGTACATTGGCGTACCCACTTAATGACTTCCTTCTGCCATCCAGGCCACCAAAAACTGCGACCCACCAGTCTCTTGGTCTCAGAGATTCCGGGATGACCTGCCAACCGAGATTCGTGACACTCAACAAACAAATCTCTCCTAAAGGTCCCAGGCACAAACAACCTCCCATGAGGAGTGTTAGATGGGGCATTCTCCTGAGCTTTAAGAATCTCATCTTCCAAAACGGAGTCTAAAGCAGCTATCACAACACCTTCTTGTAAAATGTTTTCCTCTTTCTCAGCACCGACTATGGGAGAAAAACTGCGAGACAAGGCATCCGCCTTAACATTCTTAGTACCAGGGATGTAAGTAACGGAGAAATTAAACCGCGAGAAAAACAGTGCCCACCTAGCCTGACGGGCATTCAGGCGCTTGGCAGCGTCAAGATATATCAGATTTTTATGATCCGTAAGAACCTGAACGGGAAATTCCGCACCTTCCAAGAAGTGGCGCCAGTGTTCAAATGCGAGTTTAATAGCCAATAATTCCCGATTACCAATATCGTAATTCAATTCAGTCTCCGAAAATTTTTTTGAAAAAAAGGCACAGGGATGTAATCCATCCCCGTTATCCTGAGACAATACTGCGCCAACCCCCACAGAGGAAGCATCAACCTCAACCAAAAACGGCCTAGTAACATCAGGCTGCATAAGGATGGGAGCAGAGGTGAACCTCTCCTTGAGATACACAAAAGCTTCAATGGCCTCAGAAGACCACTGAACCGCATCAGCACCTTTCCTGGTGAGATCAGTCAGAGGTTTGACAATACTAGAAAAATTTTTTATGAATTTTCTATAGTAATTGGCGAAACCCAAAAACCTCTGTATCGATTTCAAACCAATAGGCCTAGGCCATTCCTGCACAGCCTGAACCTTAACCAGATCCATCTCAAAACCTTTGCTGGAGATAATGTAGCCCAAAAAACTAATTCTCTGTACAGCGAACTCACATTTCTCCAGCTTAGCAAAAAGCGAATTGTCCATTAATAACTGTAATACCTCACGCACGCTCCGCCAATGAGACTCCAGATCTGGCGAATAAATCAAAATGTCATCCAAATACACAACCACATTTTTACCGATCAAAGGTCTAAGGATGTCATTAATCAGATTCTGAAAAAATGCAGGAGCATTAGTGAGACCAAAAGGCATAACCAGATTCTCAAAATGACCCACAGGAGTGTTAAAAGCAGTCTTCCATTCATCACCCTCCTTCATGCGCAACAGATTGTATGCCCCCTTAAGGTCAATTTTAGAGAACCACTTGGCCCCCAATAACTGGTTAAACAGATCAGGAATCAATGGCAGTGGGTAAGGATTGCGTACCGTAATTTTGTTAATCTCACGAAAATCCAGACAAGGACGTAAACCGCCGTCCTTTTTTTTTACAAAAAAAAATCCAACCACCACAGGAGACTTAGAGGGTCTAATGTGACCGGCGGCCAAACTTGTCTGTATGTATTCCTCCAAAGCCTTCCTCTCAGGAATAGTAAGGTTAAATAAACGACTTTTAGGAAGAGTCGCTCCAGGGACAAATTCAATAGAACAATCATAGTCTCTATGGGGAGGCAAAACCTGCGATTCCTTCTCAGAAAAAACTCTCCAAAAATCCTGAATAGGAACAGGCAATTCTCCCCTATCCAAAGCTGCAATACGCCCGTTACAACACTTGTCATAACATTTATGGCTCCAGGATTTAATTTCACTGGTAGACCAATCCAGTACAGGATTGTGACATTTTAACCAGGGCAATCCCAATATTACTGGAGAAGGCAAGTTATTCAACACTACCAAATCCAATTTCTCATGGTGAACACCATTAATAGTGAGAGGAAATTCACAGACCTTGAGAGTAATATTCTTCAAAGGGGAGCCATCCACAGAAACCACAGCAATGGGGGATGATAAAGGTTCAGGTTTTAAATTGAGTTTTTCCACGAATCCCCCATCAATTACATTCAGTGTAGACCCGCAATCAACAAACACCCGAAATTCCATTAATCTTTCCTGAGCAATCGTGGAAGCAGCTAAAAATACACCCTTGGAATTTAAACAGGCAATACGGGCATGACTGACCATTTTTTTTTCTTTCTTCATACGAAGCTCACAGCCTTTAATCAAATGACCAGATTTTCCGCAATAGAAACACAAGCCTTTCGAAAAACGACGGTCTTTTTCTTGAGAGCGAGGTGCCACCGATCCAATCTCCATCGGTTCACCACTGTTAGTACACACATTATCATAACCAGAAACTGACATAGCAGAGGATTCGCTCTCATTAACCCTAGCACGCAGTCTTCTATCCACCCGTATAGCTAATTGCATAGCCTGTTGCAAATCCTCAGGTGTAGGATAAGCAATTAGCAGGTCTTTAACCCTTTCACTGAGTCCAGCAAGAAATAGACTTTTCAGAGCAGAATCGTTCCACCCTGTTTGAGTGGACCAACGACGAAAATGTGTACAATATTTTTCGACATTACCTGATCCTTGTTTTAAACGTCTCAACTCAGTCTCAGCTGATGCGACACGGTCAGGATCATCATATAATAGTCCTAAAGCAGAAAAAAAACTATCCACTGATCTGAAGCATGTATCACTAGGTTGCAAAGAAAAGGCCCACTCCTGAGGCTCTTTGCGCAAAAGTGACATTATGAACCCTACGCGCTGGGATTCATCCCCAGAGGACTTGGGTCTCAAACGAAAATACAATAAGCAAGCATTTTTAAATGAAAAAAATTCTCGATGTTCACCAAAAAATAAATCCGGCAAACATACCTTAGGCTCCAAGAAATGTGCTCCAGAACAGTTACTCACGTGCTGACGGAGCTCGGCCACTTCCAGAGAGAGTCCCTGCAGGCGATGAGCCAAATCCTGAACCGACACCATGATGGAACAGAAAAATCTTTCCTTAGAGAATTTGCTGGCTGGACTTACTGTTATGTTCTGCTACCAGAGCTAAGGAAAGAGAGGAGATCTGTCCCTACGATAGAACTCAGCTGAATCCCTACGATGTAACAGGGAACCTGATCCTGCGATCAGACCTGCTAAAGTCCTAAGCTAGTCTGTACGAAGACCTATAGATGTGGGGGAGGAATCCCTACAAGTACTAAGGACTGGGAGGAATATGGGACACCTCCTAACAGAAATAGTAGCAGACAGACGAACAAACAAAATATAAAGAACATAGAGGTCAGTAAACCAAGCAAACTAACAGAGCAAGACACAGAGCACAGGCTAGCTAGAAAGTAGATATACAATGAAGTCCAGCAAAGCCAGAAGGGCGGAGCAGGATTAAATAGGCCAACAAGGTCATGTGACCAGCAAAGGAAAAAAAACCTAACAGCAAGGTTCTAACATTATCTCTTACTACACACAAAGTGAGACTTATATGTGAGAGGCCCAAATTAATTAGGATCAACAGAAGTGTGGAAAATGTATCAGTGATGACGTTAAGGTACTGAGATATGGAACCAATCAATTAAAATAAAATTACATTTTGTCTCAGTTTTATTCCCTGAAGTCAGCCACTGTACAAAATAAACTCAATTTTATCTAAACCTGTAGAGGAAATCAATACGTTCATAAATGCATTATATAAAAGGAAATGTGAAAGGACAGGGAAAATAAAGATACAATCCCGGAACAATGATAAAAGATAAACTAAGCCAAATAGCCAAACTAAAATACTGTGTTGGGTAGCAAACTACCATAGTTTGCCAGCGCCTGGGGCAAAACAAACTTTGTACCCTCTAACCCAATAATGATGCCCCGAGTGCCTTCTTAAAATAAATAATTCCCATAGAGTGCCCCTTTTCAGAAAATATTAATTCCTCCTCATTGCCCACTTAAATAGTAATGATGCCTCTGGGTGGCCCCAACCAAACAAGGAAATCATGCCACCTGTATGCTCCCATCCCTCTCCTACCCCAGGATCTTTGCTCAAAATTTGAAAAGAAGAAAAAGAAAAAGAAGTGTAACTTTGTTTTTTTTCCTTCTGAAACGCTGGACCCCTAAGAATTTTGCATACACCACTCACCTCTCCACGCTATGTCTATGCAAAGTACTACCATGGTGTGAGACAGTGAGGAAGGATGCAAATATCCCCTGTGAGACAGATGCCTTCAGTACAGACGCCACTACTATTGTGTTGTTAGGTGGTGAATAGTACAAAAGCCCCATGTGGTGCCGAAACCATAAAGTGATCACTCATCATGAGTCAAGATATGTAAACCATTGTGTTTGAGCATTTGCACTTTGTCTTGTATCACTACTTATTAAACAGCAATATGGCCCCTTTACCCAAGCCTTCATCATCATCTCACAAAGTTACAGAATGCTCTGCACGAAATCTGGAGAGTGTATTTACTCCAATAGTATGTGTGCTGGATGCATGATAATAAAGGTGTCCACTTGTTTTGTGAATGTAGATGCATATAATATGGTTTAAGTTCCCCTTCGATAGATACTACATTGTATAAAATAGGCTTTATTTATGGACGTGACATTGCTTTCTTGAAATGCTACATGTATGGAGATGAAACTTGTTGGAATAATAAAATGCTAGGTATAAATGTAGGAATAAGGAAAACAATTTGCAATTTTCATGATGAAAAAGATTTCTGTTGAATTAAGTGGAAAATGTAATTTCCTCGTCATTTTCATGGTATTAGATTGTAGAGTTGAAAAGTGGAAGAACATTGCCCACTACTGGCAAAAATGAAAACTGCAGTAGTAGAAATGTTCTATGATTCTATGCTGAAATATTCTGAATATAGCGTGCAGCATTGTATAACATCTGGATCCTTATATACGTATATTAATAATAATCATGCAATATAATAATATTGATATATAATAGCTAACAAAGGGGTCAACCACAAGCTTAGTGGTCTTGACAGAAAATAGAGCATTTAAAAACTAATAGAGAATCCAGGATGTAATTCTGTACCCCAACAATTGTCATAACCATTTTGTTTCTTAGATCTATTTTATAGTAATGTTTAATATCTTTATTGTCTGATTCTATTATTTATTTGTATAACCAGTCATTCAGCTTTTACTCAGAGGTATGGCCAAAGCCTGTGCCAGGGCATCACACACCAGAGGCTGTCATATAGGGGGTTTCATTAGTTATTGGGAAAAATAACTTTCTTATTTTCTTTGTTTACATTTTTTACCATAATAATAATCCAGAATAGATGATGAGTGCAGGATATCTGAATGTCTGGTTGTTATTATGAACATTGTTCCAATTATATAAATGATGGAACAAGTGGATATTAACATCAGTGTTCTGCCTGACATTGATGATGACTGTAATGGAATTATAGAAATGGGATGCCAGCTTAATTTAACTGGATTATATGTGACTCTAACAATTTAGTGTAGTGTAATCTACAGCTGTTTCTTCTTTTTAAACTAAACCCCAAGATGTTTAGCGAGAGATGAAAAAAAATCTGTATATGTTGAACGGACACCTTGATAGATGCCAAGCTTTGGCCACAGGACCCTCATAGACCCCCACGTTAAAAAGTATATATTAATAAATACTTATTTTCCTTCTTCTGATGAATGCCATCTGTTGGCCATACTGCACCCATAGGCTTTCATGTAAACAAACATTTTTGGGAAACATATTATTTTTGTTTTTCTGGAATGCTGTGACGGATGCCATCTGTCAGGCATAAGCTTCACTTAACTAATAAGTTTTTTACTGTATGACATGAACTTGTTTTGATTTGTATGACATATATTACATGTATGTCTGTGTGAGTATTCATATATTGTCCAGAAGAGCGACTATATCTCCAAGACAAAGCTGGACAGAACATTAAGGGCATTAATTAGGACAGTCATGTGGATATTACAGCAATGACATCTTGAAGCTAGAAGACCAAAACCTACCAAAACTGATAAGAAACAACACCTTTCCTCCAATGTTTTACATTAAAAGCTTTAGTGATTCATGCAAAATTTTTGGGAGCTAAATAAATAATGCAAAAGCACAATAGGGTCTTATCCAAGTATTACATAGAAAACAAAAGGGTGGGGGTGCTCACCTTAAGGGGTTGAGTGAGATACAACACCTAGAATTGCATAAATCATAACCGCTGCAGCTTCCAAAGGATATATATATATATATACTAATGTGCCAAGGGCGATGGAAGTATCCTGCGCTGCTGATAAATGACAAGCCACGATGAAATGAAGAATTGTTGGATAAATGTCAACGTGTTTTGGAGACACTCCGACACCTTCTTCAGGACAAACCACCTAATATTTTAGCCGGGAACGACGGTGATGTATGCCATTTGCATACTTCCGGGCAGATGCAGTCTAGTGGGTACGGCCTTGCTCCATACATTTGTATAGAGAGAGGCAGCGCCCCGTCTAGTGATGGAGCGGGCCAGTGGGCGAAGACGTCTAGTGGGCACATGAAGTGTATGAAGCAGGGCCGTGCCGACTAGACAGGTTCTGCCCCCGAGTATGCACATCGCATACATCATTGCCGTTCTCAGCTCTGAAACCTGCGAATCCTCGCAGCGCTTAATGCCTGAGCTGGGGGATTCAGAAGTCTGCAGTCACATAGAGTGACTGCAGACTTTTCATTTTAGATCGGACAACCTCTTTAATATCTGTCTCTCCACTGACACACTAACAGAGAACATGGAAACTGAATTTAAGTTTTCAATCACTGTCTGTAAAAATAATGAGAGATCTCTTTAATGTCTCATTATATTCTTTCCATTTTTGATAGCGTTAGCTTCAAACTTTCACTTGGTTTTGACATGAATTCAGTGTATTCAGTTTTCTTACACATAGATGGTCGTACATAGTGCCCCTGGAAGTTTTTTCTATGACCCTGAGGAGTTTGAACCTCTACAAAAAGGTCACGCGACATATGCTCACTTTACATTGTCAGCTGAAGGATAAATGATAGATGAAGAGTGATGGACAGAATAAATGATATATGAGGAATGCATACTGTAATACAATGGAAGGCTGGTACAAATAAATGCCCATGGTACCAGCTACCTATATTTAGCAATAGGCTGTTTGAGGTCACAGTCTAGAGGCAGTTAGTCATAAATGATTGATGCTGGTATGTTTCAGAAGCATTGCTACAACCAAGACATAAATGTGACAACTTCCAAATAATAAAATATATGCTGGTTTTTAAAGGTGATTGAAGTATATGCAAATGTCTAATTACAGAAGGGTGTTCATGGGGTTGTATTATCATGACTCACCTTCCCGAGAATAATAGTCAGGAGTGTTTCTTTATGATGCTTCTATCATTTCAATCAACTACATAAAGTATCTAACAGTGGCACATTGTAAAAAAAATGTAAGAAAACAATTATTCTTACTGCAGTAGGTAATCCTATGGAATTTCTAGCTAGAACGTGAAAAAAAAAGTTTGAGTGCCTTTAGCTCCAAGTGACTTTTGAGGATTAGCTGTCGTGTGTGTACTTGAATAATATCGCTATTTCTCACCATTACAAGACTTGCATCCTACATTTTTCACGTCTCTGCTGATTCTATATCTAATTTCCAGTTGTCTCTAAGACAGTTGATGGAAACTAGGTACTATGATATCTCCCTTACATAGTACACAGAGATATGAGAGAATCCCAATGTCCTGTTTCTATGTAGCATAAATTCAGGAAGAGAAGCTGTCTGAGGGCTCACACTCCTCTGCATTTATAAAATCAGTCCGGTGTTGTTCCTGAAAAGTCAGGCAAGTGTAATGCGAGTGGAACGAGATTTTAATCAAAAAGCATCAGTATGACATCCGTATGACATGCATATGCAATCCGTATGCAATGCGTTTTTAACATTAGCTTTTACATACAGAAATTCTGTAAGGGTTACGCACGCAGACACGGAATCAGTCTCCGTTCAGACTAAGAGGGTTCTGGATTCTTCGGCAGAGCGATACTGATGCAGAGTCTCAGACAAGACTGGATTCGGTGACTAGTTTTAGCAGTCCGGACATACGGAGTACATGTTCAGGCACTGGCCACACACAGACCAGGAGAGCAGAATCACGCACTGGTCACACAAGGACCAGAGGAGCAGATTCTGGCACTGGTAATACATGGACCAGGGGAGCAGGTTCATGCCCTGGCCACACACGGACCAGGGATTCTAGTTCAGGAACTGACCACACACGGGTCAAGAACTCAGGTTCAGGCACTGGCCACAGACGGACCACCGATTTGTTTCGGGACCTAGCCAGACAAGGACTAGGGGTTCGGGTTCAGGACCTAGCCACACAAGGACCAGGGGACCTAACAAATTGCTAGTAGCACACTTTACTCACTAATGACTCAATGTTGATTAGAAACCTCCTTATTGGGCAGGGTGCTTTTTATACAGGATGCCTCCCAACTATTGGCTGGGGGAATCTTTACAGGTGCACGCACTGACCCTTTAAGAACAGGGCAGCGCACACTAGGCACAGCGCCAGGACACAGACACAGGAAGCAGGGAGAATGAGGGGGAATACATCGCACAGACTTGGTAGTGAGTATGTCGACATTCCTGCATGGTTTCCCTTCCCCCACCAAGCAGGGGCGCCAGCATAGGTGTTACATGCAGTAATTTGCACAATCAAATAACTCCTGTTTTTAATTTGCTTGAGGGTCCATAGATCACGTAAATGGTGGGATATTCAAAGTCTTTTCCATTTTATATTGAGGAACATTTTTCTGAAACTGTTACATAATTTTTAGATGCAGTTGTTAATTTGTGAACCTCCGACCATGTTTGTCTCTGAGAGACTCTGCCTCTGCAACACGCTTTTTTATACAGTCATGTGACTTAGTTAAAAATGAATCCTACAGCTGTTCTTCATTAGTTCCACTTACTGTTGCAGCCTTTTGTTAACCCTGTCTTAACTCCTTTCAGATGTATTGCTGTCCTTAATTTCTAAATTAGTTAATTTTTTTCACATGAATTTCTGAAGTGTCGTCTATGTTTTGATCTGAATAAAATATGTCTATAAGAGATGTCCACATCATTGCATTCTTCTTCTGTTTACATTTAACACACTGTCCCAATTTTTTTAGGATTGAGGTTGTATTTGGCTGAGCAGAAGGCATTTTGTTTGCGGAGGAGCTGGAGAGTGGTACAATAATGAGTGTCTGTAGGCAACAATAAAGCATGGTGCAGGATCCTTGTAAGTTTGGGGCTGCATTTCAGCAAATGGAGTTGGGAATTTGCTTAAAATGGTGTCCTCCATGCTGAGAAATACAGGTTGATACTTAGCCATCATGCAATACTTTTAGGAAGATATCTGTCTGTCTCAAAATTTATTCTGCATCAAGACCAAAATCCCAAACATACAGCCAATGTCATTAAGAACTATCTTCAGCGTAAAGAAGAAAAAGGAGTCCTGGAAGTGATGATATGCCCCCCCCCCACAAAGTCCTCATCTCAACATCATTGAGTTTGTGTGGGATCACATTGCGCAAGTCTACATCCACAGAAAATCTGTAGTTAGTTCTCCAATATGTTTGGAACAACCTCACTGCTGAGTTCCTTCAAAACTGTGGGCAATTGTACCTAGAAAAATGTATGCTTTTATGCTATTTTGAAGGCAAAAGTCAGAAAAAATATTGTTTGTTTTGTTTTAGATTTCTATTGTTCACTCACTTTGCATTTTGTTAATTGCATCCTTTTCTAACAAACTCCATGCTAAAAGGGCTGTTTCAACTGCCTAGTTCATTCTTTTACAGTAGCTGTTTTGAACTGCAGGCCTATCAAGCACCTGTACTCCTGTGTGAGCTTCTCTGCTCTTCTCCTCCATGCTCAGACAGAAAGAGTGTAAGTAGTGTCTGAGCGCATAGGAGGGGAGGAGAAACGCTCACTCAAGAGTAGGCATATTTAGTAGACCTGCAGTTCAAAACAGCTACTCTAGTGAAATAACAGGGCAATTCAAACAGCCCTTACAGCATGGAGTTTGTGAGAAAAAGAAGCAAGATAAGGTAACGGAATACAAACGGAGTACAAAGATTTATACCTTTGCAAACACTGATTAAATAAAAATAAAAAAAAGTTTAGTTACTCTGTAAATTAAATGGAAACTTTACTACAAATGAACTAATGGAATGAAAGAGTAAAACAAACAAGCACAAAAAAACACTCAAAGCACATTAGTAAACTTAATATTATTATTATTATTATTATTATTATTACTATTATTATTATTTTAGTATACTACGTCACATTACAGACTGTTCAATGGACCCATTTATTTTTAATATTTTTACCCACCGCTGTTCTGCACTTATATAAAATGTTTATGTAAAGTCGAAATTATTGTAGCCTCTAAAATTGTACATGTACGTATAGTCATTCACTCTTTACTAAAATTATCTCTGATACTGTCCTATGTAACACTCATAAATAGACAACCTTTTTTGACAGATCTGGCTTCCTTAAAGGGGTATTCCAATCTCCAATATTTTATCTCAATATTTAGTAGGTGTAATAATAATAATAATATTAGAAAATACCTCCAATTAGAAATGTATTATAGTTCTTCTGCTTCACTATGATGTTTACCTCTTTGCAGTAGCTTAGGCTTCCATGGTTACAGCCACTCAAATAGTGTTAGTTAGTTGTTCATGGTCATAACCATGGTTACCTAAGCTACTGCAGTGTCCTGCACATGGGGTAAGCGACATAGCGAATCAGAAGAACTATACTACATTTCTAATTGGAGGTATTTGCTAACATTATTATTATTATTACACCTACTACATATTGGATTAGGGTTTTGGAGATGGGAATACCCCTTTGACTATGATCAATGAGAGAACCTGCTTTTGGCTACTAATTTGCTCTGCTGCACTTTTGCCTGACCATTTGTGTATGGCATGGCGGTGCTGGGATCACCAGAGCAGAACCCATTTTTATAGAGCATCTCTCCATTTTGACTTAAAAAGGGGATTCGAGCAGATGAACCTTGTTTATGATGTTCATTTGCTCTCCCTATAAATGTTAATTTACTATGTGCTATATTAGCTATTTCGGGGGTTCTTCTTTTGAACAGCTACATATTTAATTGTTAAAGTAATAAATTATTTTTTAGTTTGTGAAGCTTTAAGGAACAATATTTATTGAGATACCACCAATTTCAAAAGGATTTAATTTACCCATCTTATCTGGGGTCATCTTATTCTCATTAACACTTTGAATGTAGTATAACACATGGCTCCGGAGATAGCTGGAGGGTTTACTAAATCAATTTTGGAAACCCGATGTCCTGTCTTTATCTGATATCCCAGGTATTGTTTTGGCATACAGAAAGATTTGATGGGATAACGGGATTTACCAACTGGAATTATGAAGAGATTTTCTTGCTTGACATATGCTGTATATCCAGTAGGCATTACCAGTAGCCATGGCAATGTATAAATATGCCTGCATGCCAGTATATACCGTAATATATTAAAAATTTCTTTCTAAATGTACAGCTAATCTCCAAGGTATATAACACATTTCCTATGCAAAGTATCTCAACCATCTTCGGTTTCGCTGGCACTGACGAGAGTCCGGTATCTGAGTGCACGCTGGGCATATTGCAGATGGACCCCAGAGTGGATTAAATGTGACTTCTGCTTTGAATTGAATGGAGTGGTTGTTAATATAGTGTGTGCAGGGGCTTATCTCCATGAGCCAGAAGTGTCAAAAATCTAACTGCGGATGTCTCGGAGGCATACATTTTTTTGATAGGCACCGCACATAGCAAAGTGCTGTCACTGCTGTAGAGAATACATTTGTACTGTGGTATAATCATTAGGGTTTTGTCAGGAAACGTGAAAATCTGACTGCTCCACTGGATTCCTAGTAATATTTATATTTTTCCTGCCAGGAGCCCTAACCCAAGCGCTCAGATAGAACCAGCGTGATTAAATTGCCGAGGTTGCATGCACGATATAGGGTTATATCATTAGAATATGGTAATATAGTGCTAAACATGCCCTTGGAAAATGTCACATCTTGAGAAAATGTTGGGCAGCACGGTGGCTCAGTGGTTAGCACTGCAGCTTTGCAGCGCTGGGGTCCTGGGTTCAAATCCCACCAAGGACAACATCTGCAAGGAGTTTGTATGTTCTCCCCGTGTTTGCGTGGGTTTCCTCCCACACTGCAAAGACATACTGATAGGGAATTTAGATTGTGAGTCCCAATGGGGACAGTGCCAATATTGTCTGTGGAATTAATGGCGCTATATAAGCAAATAAAATAAATATTACTGTACAACATGCCACAACTTCCAGTGTGCAGTCCTGCAGCAAGGACTAGTCACTAGTATGCCTTGCTTTGCACAACTTTAATGCCTTCCACTACTATGTATTAATATTCTTTGCACCTCATTTATTATGTGGTTTGGAAACATTTTTCACTTTGTCAAGGAGTTGAGGCTTTGGAGAAACATTTTGGCACACATTTCTAGCACAAAATGAAATGGGATGAAACTGAATGGGAAAAGATACAGATTATATTTTCGAAAAACTTTTTGACAGTGAGGATGATCAATGAGTGAAACAGAACAGGCTTACACGAGAGGTGGTGAGTTCTCCTTCAATGGAAGTCTTCAAACAGAGGCTGGACAGACATCTGTCTGAGATGGTTTAGTGTATCCTGCATAGACCAGATGACCCTGGACGTCCCTCCCAACTCTAACATTTTATGATTCTATGTTTCAAAATAAGTTAACTAATATGCGGTGGAAACAAACTAAACATTCTAAAGAAGCATCAAATTTATCAAACAGCACTATAGTAGTGGCTAGCGTAAGCTTGCATTGTCTAAAAATTAGGCAGCATTGATAAACACCTCGCTATGTATTCCACGTATACAGACATACGGAAAAAAAAAGTATCTGTGTGCTACATTTGCAGTCAGAACGGTAAAAGGGGATTTTATTTGACAAGGTAATATTGTCCAAAAGTTCTAAAGGATCCATTGGGAAATAAGATCATGACCTTTCTCCTAGGAAGTAACCCAATGCAGCATACTGTAGATTGTGCTTTGTAAGGAATGTCAGATTCTTATTAGCTCACTGCTAGCTCTTATGTGGGATGTGATTATTGTATTTTTCCAAGTAAATGTATAACCAGTAGCACAATTGCACTGCTGGACCTGGCACATGTTACATGGCAAAGTTAATGATCACGCTCCAAATGTAATTATATCAATTATTTCATGAAATAGAATCTGCTATTTTATACTCTCTGCTTTACAATCTTGTGTATTTAGTGGTTTATTTGATTTTCACCATATTTCCTAGATATTTATATACAGCAACTGCAATAACTGAATAAGAGTCAAGGAGACGTGCCATTTTTGGCGATATTTTGTTACCTTGCTCTTAAATCCAAGAGTGATACATATATTAAAGGGGATGAACTGCGAACCAGTTGGGAACACGTGATCTTTTCCAAAAGGAAGGGCATCCAGAAGAGATTTATAAAAGTACTATAGTAGTAGAAATGTAAGATTTTAATGTAAGTAAATAGCGTCCTGCATTATATTATATGGGCTGTCAAAGCCACAAATCAGAAATGGTTGGCTATATAGACAGGCACAGTATCCTACTAACACTGGCAGGAGTGTAGCAGTTGGGGAATATTACCGTAATTAATCAATGCAACAAATTTTAAGGACCTGCAATTAATGCATAAGTTTAAAGTTGTAGGGAAATAAATTGCTTATTTCACTGAATTTATTAGTCTATAATTACACATTACTTAAACAGGAGCTAAACGTGGAGTTATGTTTTTTTTTACATTCATTATTAATTGTTATTGATGTCTTAACTTTTTGGTTGGTTCTGAAATTATAAGTGTTCTTACACCATATAACCTCAGGTAATTCTTCAAATAATTTATTTAATCATTTTATGGTTTTATATTCTATTAATTAAAAAGTAGCTTGGGGCTTTCTAGTTTTTTTTCCCATTATGTCACCTTCTATGTTGTATCATGGTATGTACTTCTTATGCTTGGATTGAGTTACAGTTTCATAGTTTTTAAGGGTAAAGGTAGACTTAAGTCCATCGAATTCAACATATAGCATAACATGTTGATCCAGAAGAAGGCAAAAACCCCATGGGGCAAACACTAATAGCTCCATATTAGGGGAAGAATTCCTTCCCGACTCCACATTCTGCAATCAGACTAATTCCCTGGATCAACGTCCCCATCACAGAATCTAGTGCCCATAACCACTGCCGGACACAGACAGAAAAGGGCCCCTGCGCAAGAACAATATATGGACCTTTTGCAGTCCAAGAGCTCATCATAACACACAATTCCAAATGTTTTTGGAGTTGGAAATGGGCCCCCTTACCTCTTGGGCTTCTGTGCGGCTGCACAGGTTGCACCAATGATATGTCCACCCTGCCCATAACCTGTAATCTTATATTCATTACCTAGGCCTTTCAGGAATTATAGTAGTGAATCAACCATTACAACATCATGCGCAGAGAGTTCCATAGTCTCACTGCTCTTACAGTAAAGAATCACTGTCTGTGATTATGATTAAACCTTCTTTCCTGTAGGCGTAGAGGATGCCCCCTTGTCCTGGTCATAGACTGAGGTGTAAAAAGCTCATTAGAAAGATCTCTGAACTGTCTCCTCATATACTTGTACATAGTAATAAGATCACCCCTAAGCCTTCGTTTTTCCAAACTAAATAACCCCAAGTGTAATAACCTGTCTAGGTATTGCAGACCCCCCAGTCCTCTAATAACCTTGGTCGCTCTTCTCTGCACTCGCTCTAGTTCAGCTATGTCTTTCTTATACACCAGAGACCAGAACTGTACACAGTATTCTAAGTGTGGTCGCACTAGTGACTTGTATAGAGGTAAAATTATGTTCCCATCATGAGCATCTATGAATTGGTCAATAAACTCTTGACACCACACTTCTTTAATGCATATTTTATTATTCAAAATTGCTTTTGTCTATATTTATAACATCAAGGTATTCAAACAACCATATGCATTTCACCAGGTAATATTGAGCCTAGGATGGTTTTACAAGGGGTGCGATATCGCTGACTGATTTCTCCTCTAATGTGTCAAAGATAGATTTCAGTAACAAATAAGACAACTGATAAAGACACAGAAATACTTTTATCTGGACCAGAACATAAAAATGGAGATTAATTCATTGATCAGTTAATTAATTGAGTGGTATAGTACCAGCAGGATATAGACTTACACTTGTGGCTCTAAATAAGCACTTCTTATATGGCGGTATTAAAATACATAAGCACTTTATTCAGGATTCATGTTCTATTCCAAACACACTTTTGTGCATGGGACTTTTAAGGGATTGTCCAGGCTTGGGGTATAAATCTGCAGTCACTCCATACAAATTCAGACTTGTGAATCCTCATAGCGTGCACAGTGCGTGCTGTCAGGATTCCCCACCGCCGGGAGTAGGTGGCATTTGACTGCCGGTATGCGATTTGCATACTTCCAGACACATTCTGACTAGACGTGTCTGGCCTTGCTCAATTTACTTGTGTTGAAATAAATTCCCAATCCTGTAATATTTAATTCATATTTTTTTCATCAGATAGAGGTCTGTTTTACGGAAGCACAGCTGCAAAATCCTGTATAGACATAGACTTAAAAGATAACATTCTGGCTTCCTAAAGCCACCACTAGTGGGAGCCTAAGAGCTTACAGTATACTGTTATTACATTGACCTCATTTATTTAAGCTCCAAAGCAAAGCATAATATTGTTTAATGCTATGTCTGTGCAGTTGTTATAGAGTTGGGTATCATAAAAACAGTGTCTCAACTGCAAGAAATATATACTAAGAAATTAATCAGCACAGAATTTTTGACCTAAAAGTAACCGGATAGACAGATAAAGCATGATAAGTACCAATGATAAACACCAACATATAAATAATTTGGCTTAACAAATGTATAAATAACTGTAACTTGTTCGTAAAATGTAAGGTACATTGTTTCTGGACTAGACCACAATGCTACTTGTTTCCCTTAACCCTTTAATGAACTGTGAAATTCATTTTAGTCACAGGTCATGTGAATGATTTATGGAGCGGGCTCAGGAGCTTAGCCATCACCATACAGGGCAGAAGCTGGCTGTATTACACAGCAGGCATCTGTCTGTAATAGCATCCACCAGACCTCACTCAGAAAATGGCGAGACCATTAACATTATTATTTATGCATTTATTACAAAAAAGCACTAAAATATATAAAAAAAAAAACTTATAAGTTTGGTATCCCTATAATCATAATGACCTGGAGAATCATATTGTCAGGTCAATTTTATCATACACTGAAGCAAATCCAATAATCAATAGAAAAATTGTGGTTCTTTTTTTCACCATTTCACCCGCCTGGAATTTTTTTTTTACAATTTTTCACTACATCATATGTAAAATGAATGAAGTGATTCAAAACTACAATTTGTACCTTAAAAAAACAAGACCTCATATGGCTATGTTGATGGAGAATAAAAAAAGTTTGACTTTAAAAAAAACAAAACAAGAGAAAATAATATAAAAACCTAAAATCACCAGGTCTTCAATGGGGCAATACATAGAAAGTTTATTACGGAAAATGGTTTCCTCCATGCTGTAGGTGCATATTAGACGTACTGAGAAGTGTAAGTGGACACACACTGCTCCGACTATGGGGTGCACATAAAACATTTGATTTATGTTCCTGTTCTAGAATATGTTAATTTAGTATGGTTTCTGCTTCTCATGTTGTGCTGTTGCCACGTACCATATGGACCTAGATTATTCCTTTTTATGATGCCTGTATAAAAAAAGAGACAGTTTGCAATCTGTGTGCAAAACTAACTGATATATTAAATCAGTGTTTTCCGGTTTCAGGCAATATATTATTATTCTTTGTATAATGAAATGTTAAACAATTTTTCCAATATACTTTCTGCAATAATTCATAACTTTCAAGATGTCAGCTTGCAGGAATTCATTATTTCCTCCTACATGCTAAAGTCTATCCTAATCATGTGATATACACATGTACTATATGGATAAAGGATTGCGATACATATACTGTATATTACTCCTACAGGAGCTTTAGGAAATCTCATTATAAATCCAAAGGCATTAATATGGAGCTGGTATCTCTTTTGCAACTTGAATTTTTTTGTGAAGGCTTTCTCAGGGTGTGTCTGTGATAATTGGTATTTTATTTGGTAATTCTTATCATCCAAAACAGCTCACAATCTGTTGGACGAGATGACGGCCTAGCTCACAATTTCCATTTGATGGGGTTGAGGTTAGATCTCTGTGTGGACCAGTCAAGTTTCTCCAAACCAAAATAACCCACCATGCTTTTATGGATCTTGCTTTGTGTATTTGGGCACAGTCAAAATCAACAGAAAAAAGTCTCCCAAAACTGTTTCAACAAAGTTGGAAGTATACAATTGTCCAAAATGTCTTAGTACCTGAGGCATTAAGAGGAATCTTTCAAATGGTTTTTGCTATGTAATCTGGGAACAACACAATGTAGGAGCACAGAGCCTGATTCCAGCGATGTATCATTTACTGGACTGCTTGGTGTAGTATAGATAGAATCCCTGTTTTCTTTGTTGTAGATGTAGCAGTGGTCAGAATGCTGAACTGTATATAACTCCGCCCACATCACTGATTGACAGTTCCTGAGTACAGTGTATATTGTCAGCAAGCAGCCAATCAGTGGTGGGGGCAAATCCAGATTCATCCATCAGGCTGCCAGACACTTTATCCATTACTCCACAGGACACATTTTCACTGCTAAAGAGTACAGAAGCGACATATTTTACACCGCTATCTCCCAATCCTGGCATTGTGCTTGGTGATGTAAGGTTTGCATGCAGCTACTTGATGATGGAAATCCATGTTACGAAGCTCACGGTGCTGTGGTTTCTAAATGTGCCCATTATTAATAATATTAATAATTACATTTGATTGTGGAATATTTAAACAGGAACATATTTCACAAACTGACTTGCTGCAGTATGGACAATTTTTTCACAAATTTTAGTAAAGGCTGAATACATGCCTAGGTGATTTTGATTTTACATACTTTTCGCAATGTCATTGAATGAAAAACCTGAATTCAATGATTAAGAGGTATGTCACAATACTTTTGTCCGTATGCTATCGATGCTGGTGTATCAGCCACGTATGATTCAAATAATAGGAACTTTACTGCCCTTACTGGTGTTTGGGGCCCGGTGAGCAGAAAGGGCCCAGTGGGGACCCCGTTCTTCTGCTCACCGGACACGAGCGGCAGCATTCTTCCCGCACGGCAATAGTTAACAGCCGCCGGCTACTTACAGGCCGGAGGCTGACGTCAGCATGCATGTCGCTGGTGTATGACGCCACGGTCATGCACCAGCGATCGTGCTTCTGGTGATGGGAGAGCCCGGCGCTGGGGTGCCGGAAAGTAAGGAGAGGTTTCTTATTTTTAATTTTTTTTTCTCAAAGCTGCACCAGGACAGGATGATGGACAATGAGGGCAGAAAGGAGAGACATTTGGGGGCAGAAGACATTTCGGGAGGAAAAAGGAAAGATGTTTGGGGGCAGAAGACATTTGGGAGCAGAAAGGAGAGACATTTGGGGCAGAAAGGAGAGACATTTGGGGGCAGAAAGGAGAGACATTTGGGGGCAAAAAGGAGAGACATTTGGGGGCAGAATGGAGAGAAATTTGGGGCAGAATGGAGAGAAATTTGGGGGCAGAAGACATTTGGGGCAGAATGGAGAGAGATTTGGGGACAGAAGACATTTGAGGGCAGAAAGGAAAGACATTTGGGGGCATAAATGAGAGACATTTGGGGGCAGAAATGAGAGACATTTGGGTGCAGAATGGAGAGACATTTGAAGCAGAATGGAGAGACATTTGGGGGCAGAAAGGAGAGACATTTGGGGGCAGAAATGGAGAGACATGGGAGGCAGAATGGAGAGACATGGGGGGCAGAATGGAGACATTTGGTGTCCAGAATGGAGTACATATGGGAGCAAGATGTGGGACATTATTACTGTAGGGGCTAATTAAAGGATATTATTACTGGTGTAATGTATTTTATTTACGGTTAGGATACGGTTTTCAGTGAGGGGGGTCCTGTTACTGTGTAGGGCGACAATATGTTACTTTTTTTGTTTCATCTGGTGTAGTGTAGAAATTGGGGAATGTGCTCTGTAAGCTGCTCTAGATAACTGTGTTATTTTATGTAGAGATGAGTCCTGGCTAGAAGAAGTGATGGCGTTCTGCGCTGGACGAAGAGGAAAAGCGAATATGAAGGGCTTCACATAGAGATGTCACTGGTGAGTCAGTGTATTATCTGTGCACTGACACTGTACACTATATACTATGTACAGAGATCATGTGTATAATGGCACTTAGGGTAATATTAGTATTCTTTTTTTTTATTAATGATCAGTATTGCAGTATTCGATCACTATGTGGCGGTAATATGTGGTCTGGTCATGGTGTGACGGTATTTGTCCCTTGTATGTGGTATTATTCAGTCACTATATGGTGGTAATATGTTATCTGGTCATGGTGTGGCAGTATTTGTCCCTTGTATGTGGTATTTTTCGGTCCCTATGTGGTGGTAATATGTGGTCTGGCCACGGTGTGGCGGAATTTGTCCCTTGTATATGATATTATTGGTCATTTTAAAAAATGTATGTGACACATTCCCTAAATAAAAATATACCTAAAAAGAATATTGGGTATTATAAGAAATGTTTCATAGGTTAGAGTAGAGTAGATCCCGGCCAGAAGAGTCTCCTTGTCGTGGTGGCGGCTTAAAAAATCTTTTGGCGAAAACAAAAGCTGTTGGATATGTATGTGATATAGTGTTAGATGGGAACTGTTAATGTGTGATTGGTGAAGACATGGTGAAGAAGTGGAGTTTTTCCAAGAGTGGGCGGTGGGACTTTGGAAGGTTCAAGGGGTGGAGGCGGAGCTGGGGTGGAGCCTGGGCGGAGTCTCAACGGGGCCCTAAAATTTTGCCAGTATGGGGCCCCGAAATTCCTAGTGGTAGCCCTGCCCTCAGCACACGTATAGACATAATGCAGAACGAAGAAACAGACCTAAAATGTGCGGGTGGTTGATCCTGATTATTGGCATGCTTTCAGTCCAAATTCTTGTTCAATGCTTTTTAAACAGATTTCTTAAACTATTGCATAAAAAAAGTGATCTTGTTTTGTTTTTGTTTTTTTTGCTTGAATATAGATATGGCTAAATATTGTCATATTTTGGACAAAATTAATTATTGGATGTAGCAGTTTTCGTTTAAAAAATAAAAGAAAGCCAACCAAGAAAGTAATAGAATGGTGTCTGACTTCTATCAAGATGTTCCATATCTATTATACATTGTGCGCTACTGTGATAGGTTTGGTCCATCATCCGACTGCCTGGATTAGGCTCAGGCTGTCTAGCGATAAGATCGCATTAGTAAATGTAGGCCAATATTTCTGGCTTCATTACATCTAGTACACATCTAGAGAAGTTTCAAGAGAAAATAGGATTTTTTTTTACCTAATGTTAAAGGGCCACTTTGGTGAGTGGCATAGCCTGCAGGTACCATATACAAGTCTTATTTTAATTAACAGGACAGGTACAAGATATCTGATGGAGTGCACATTTGTTGGCAAGCACATGATGACGGGGCTTCCAGGATCAGTAACCTCTCCCTGCAGAAGTGAGCAGCGAAAGATCAACCTTTTAAAGGGGCATTCCAGCAGTATGAGGAGCCTTTCTACAGATCCATCTTACCTGCACTTTTATTTTCCCAGTATGCTTTCATCAGCTCCAATGTCCCATTTGCCTAGTGCAGTCACTGGTCACTTTAGTGCCCTATGTGGATCTCTTGGCACTTCCGCTAATGTCATGCTTTGATGCCCCATGAATCTCTGCAGCATCCAAACTCTCCTTCTCTCCGAGTGTGCAATGAACGGCTTTGTCAATGCAGGCGGAGCACGTGACCTGTGGCTGCAGCAGGCGAACACGGATGTTAATGAAAGTACATTAGTAAAATACAAGCAAAGGGATGATGGATCTGTAGGAAACTCTTCAGAGTGCTGGACAACCCCTTTAAGTCTCCTCGTAGACAATAGATTGCTTTCTAAGACAATTTGCTGTTTATAAGGCCGTCACACAGTCTCCATCATCTGTTTCTGAAATATGTTGTTTACCCTGAACTATCATTTTAATATGACACTAAATGCATTTTCTTAGCAAAGTAATGGAATAAAGATAACTAAACAACAAGTGCACCCAGCATCTAACTTGTTCCTATGTTATTAATGCTGGATAAATCAGGGAAATGATATTAGAGCTGTTCGAGAACACTTGCAATTAGCAATGCAGCAATACTCGAGTTGTAAAAATCACCATGACAAGTGTTATCACACAGCTGCTTCTCTCGTTCTCAGTCTGTGTATCCAACTCCCACATAGTGCATTATATAAGCGAGATCAGAAAGTAAGCATGTGGGAGTAGTGCATAAATTAACAAGTGTACTTGTGCTAATCCAAAATGCTCAGTCCTTGCCATTAGAAACATTTAAGGAGATGGCAGCAAAATTGTAAGTTAGGAAGAACAAAAATACTGCCAGCTTCTGCCACTAATGATGTATCCCAATGTACGACTGTAATATTACACTTACTAGGGCTACAATGATTTATTTTACATTCTAGTTGGCATATATTTGGTAGTTTTGCTGGTTTCACTCTTCAGCTATTACAAGACATCAACTACGGGTAAACTGGGAGACCCTTGCCCTAGACTAATTTTGGGAAATACATTTTCCTGAGGGACCATGACTGTTGTGGAGGACCGAGTCAATAGGCTGAAATAAATTCTGATCAATATTAATATTAGCATATTAATTATAATTATTTAAGATTAATATTGTATCACTTAATATTGATCCCCCTATAAACCATATGAACCAACACACAGTCCCCCTATACACCATATGAGCCACCACGCAGCCTCCTTATACAGTATGAGCTTCTACACAACCTCCTGTATACAATCTGAACCCACACACAGCCCCCTATATAACTTAACAGCCCCCACATAGCCTCCTGTAAACAGTATGAGCCCCCACACAGCCTCCTGTATACAGTATGAGCCCCCAGATAGCCTCATGTATGCAGTATAAGCCCCCACACAGCCTCCTATATGCAGTATGAGCCGCCACACAGCTTCCTGTATACAGTATGAGCCCCCACATAGCCTTCTGTATACAGTATGAGCCCCCACATAGCCTCCTGTATACAGTATGAGCCCCCATAGCCTCCTGTATACAGCATGAGTCCCCATATAGCCTCTAATGTGCAGCATTTGCCCCCACATAGACTCCTATATACATACAAATATCCCATACACATGAAAAAAGCAACACATACTCACCTCGCGTCCTGTTCCCCCGGCACTCTGCCTCTGCTCTCTCCGATGCCCTGACTCTCCGTAGTGCACTGCTGATGCGATGAAATTATGTCAGTCATCGTGTCTGCTGTCTCAGGCGCTGATAAGCGGAAGAAGGGGCTGGTGGCACTGTCTTCCACCAATGTATTCACTGCTGTCTGCATCCTGAGGATGAGGAGAGCGGTGATAGCGGGCAGCGGTGGCAGATGGTCTGCAGGTGGGGGGCGACATGGTGCGGCCCGTGGGCCACTGTTTCAGCCCCTCGGCTGTCTCTGCCGGACTGGAACAGCCTGAGGGTCAGAAGTGTCCCGCGAGCCGCATCCTAGACACATGGTGTATATACAGTACATATTTACATATTATATATGTATATACAGGACATTTGTTTTTCTACCTTGAAAAAGGTGCCAGTCCGGCACCAAAAAGCATTCGTTAATAAAAACCTTATTTTATACCATTGAGGATTCTTCATTTCCGCAAGCACAGCTCAGGTACCGTGATGTCTCCACTAAAGTGAATTTCTATCTGGAAGAATTTTTCCTACAGCTTTGGATGTTAAGGCTCTTATTGGTGTTGTGTCCATGTACAACCACCCCAGGTGAGCTCTACCATCACTCTCACCCTCTGTCATTTCTCTTGTGGTATTGCCCTCATGTGCGCTGCTGTCCTAACCAGACCTCAGCAGAACTGTATCAAGGTGCAAATATTTTCGGGTTTACCACATATTTGGGGCTCCATTAGCAGCCTAACATACCTTATCTGCTGTTATACATTAGCACTCTAAGCCTCTGTTCACATGTTTAGGTTTTATTAGTTTGTAACGGATCCAGTGTTAAAAAAAAATTATTTGTTACAAACCAAGACAAAACGAATGCAAAATGGAAACCATCAGTTTTTTGGTCAGACAAAAAAGTTGTGCAGACTATGTTTTTGATGCTGCTAAAAAACAGATTGCAGCTGGAAAAGAGGCAATTGAGACACATTTTATGACACTTTTGTTCACATTCAAATCAAAGGATCCTGTACTGGAACATCTTATTTCTATTTTTATGTTCTGAAAACAGATTCAAAAATGGAAATTACTACTGGACAGAAGCTTATTATCTAGAAACCTGAATCCAGGACTTGAACTCTAGCGCCACCTATTGGAAGTAGCAATCCTAAAAGTCAACATCGAACATTTAACAAGTATTGTCATATGACTTAGGATGAAAGGCAAGCCACAATCTCAATTTGCAGAATTGAGGTTCTGGTTTGACTCTTATCCTAAGTCATATGACAAGGCTCATTAAAGAGTCAATATTGACTTTTAGGATTGCTACTAGAGTTCAAGTTCTCTTCCTCGTGAAGAGACAGTTTGTATATATTTCTCAGAGGAGCATTGCACAGTCTATAAGCCTTTTACCTTGGCATGTCACTCTCCATAAGGAGAAACTTTACCCCTTAGGCTCCATTCTCACGTCCCATTTCAATTACATATTCTATCCATTTTTCTTAATGGCTAGTACACAGACCCACAAATGATGGATATGTCCAGGTTTGGTCTGATTTGCAGTCCAAACTCATTCATTCAAATTAATGTGACCATAAAAAAGCACATTGCATGGATTCCATCTGTGTTGCATCAGTTAGCTTTCCATATTACACTGAGTGGTTTGCAAGGAGAAATTTTGGAAACTTCCATCTTTTTTTTTTTTTTCATAGAGAAGAACGAAAGGTAAAAACAGCCACATGTAAAAACAGCTTATGAAATTAGATCCAATTCGGATTTTTTTTGTATATGAAAAATAAAATTAGGCATTTGGAATTAGCTCAACACTGTATTCAAATGTCCATTTATCTCATCCGTGTGTTCTCCGTTTTATATAATGGGCTCACTGACCCATAGGGTGTAATGGAACCATTCACACATCTGTTTTTTAATGGATTTCTGTGGCCATTCCATTAAACCCATAGCATATCCTATTCTCCTCGGGTTTTGCTGATCAGACTCAGTCACTTAAGTCTATGGGGATCTGTCACAAATGGATGAAAAATTCTTTTTTTCATTCATTTTAATTGATCCATTTCTAAGTGTTAATAGAAAAAAAAGCTGTATTTACCTGATTTTTATAAATGGATGAGAAAAGCAAACATATGCAAAGCGGAAGTAAATGGGATACAAAATAGGTGACAAATAGAAGAAAAATAATCAGTTTTGAAATGTTAAAACAGAGATTTCAGCCATTACCTTTTAGACTGTGAGGGCGTCCTATTTATTGATGAAGGGCTCCGAGGAGTCAGATTTGACACCAATTTTTCGGCTGAACACCCAATCAATTTTTGCAGCAGTCTAGGAATTAGCAGCATAATTGACTCCGGTTTTCCTATACTCAATGTTTTACTGATAGTTATTTTTTTTACATGGATGTTTACCCCTAATGAAGCTTAGGTGTCTGCATGGTCTGGTTTTCGGGGATTTAATGTAAGCCCTAGTGTATACTGATTAAACTATTAATATTTCAGATCATTTTACTTTTTTACCCAACATTTGAAAGAATAGCTCTACTTTCAAAAGCTTCTCTTTATACTTTTAAAAGTGCTACAGAAAAGTAAAAAGATCCAGAAAACACATTTTTTTATATTGGTTGGGTCTGGTCCAACCAGTATGACAGATAATTTACTATAAATCAAACCATAATTTGGAGAATTATAGCATGCATTTCTGATGCACCGAGAACCAAATTTACTTGTCTGAATTTTAATAAATTTAGTACATTTTACTGCAGTGCAAATCAGTTTAAGACTGGCATATAACACGCCAGGGGCAGGGCAAGCTTCATTTTATTATCTTGCTTATATAGCACCATCATATTCCACAGCGCTTTACACACATTATGGGCACTGTCCCCATTGGGGCTCACAATCTAGATTCCCTATCAGTATGTCTTTGGAGTGTGGGAGGAAACCGGAGAACCCGGAGGAAACCCACACAAACACCAGGAGAACATTCAAACTCCTTGTAGATGTTGGCCTTGGTGGGATTTGAACCCAGGACCCCTACGCTGCAAATCAACATTCGTTTGTCCCCTGTTGTACCTTTTGAAACAAATGCCTAGTCTTTTTATTTATGCCCTGACTGATAAAGACTGTAAAAACATAATAAAAGCTTTCATTGATTTTGCTTTTAATGGGGTAACAAGTTAAAGCGTCACATCATTGTCAGATGGGGCATCTCAGCAGTTAATATATCAATAAATGAATCTAAGTGGAAACAAATGTGTAAACAGGATTTTTATCTGATATACATGCTGAATACCATGTTGTTTATTACTAATAATACTCAATGCAAATTAATCACAGTGTTAAAATAATAAAAAAGTCTGATATTTTCAATAGGTGAAAACAGCAATTTCCTAATTAAATTCACTTGACTTTACTGTGCAAATACTGGTCATATAAAAATGAACAATGGAGCAAATATAAAATGGCAAATATATTTCCAAGCTGCAGGAATCTCCAAACCGTGACCCCTCACCTGTGCTAGCACTCAGGGCATGCTGAGAGTTGTAGTGTTACTGAGGCTGGATAGTTCTGGGCACGGAGATCATCCCTATAGAGTGTGCTATAACCTAAGCATGTAAGCAGACGTTCTTCGGCAATATGCCATGTGGCTTTTGTGGTTTGTTATTATATAATAAGACAGCAGATGGCTCTCTTGAGTTTTCTTTGAAATATAGCAGGCTTTCCTAGAGCTGTAAACAGTTTTCTTACACATGCAACTGAAATTTCCCATTTTTTTTCCTTTTAATTAGAATGATCTTAAATGTGTCCAGAAATTACAGATCTTTTAGCTTTATAGTATTTGATGTTCAAAACACAATTTAGCGATGTGTTTACGTGTCAAACTATTTCCCAAATAGGATATATTACATATGGAGTAGCTCACATTTGTTGTAATAGAATATATAATAGTGCAGAGCTTCCCAGCTCTGAAATATGCCAACAACCATTTACATATCCTCTTATATAAGAGCTGTCCCTGGTGCTGAGAGAAATACATTGTACCAATACACAGTGGAATGTGGATGCAGATCAAAGACACACTTCTAATTATTCATATTTAACATATTTGTTTAATTTATGACATTTGTTAGGCCATTTCAGGATATATTAGATACCTGTAAATTTTAGGGCAATTGTATGTCTAGATTACCAGTCCCTGTACTCAGTGGTCTCACGTACTGTAAGTAAAGTCACCTGCTTGACGCTCACTGCATCTACTGATTTTATCATTAAAGGCCCATCCCAGCATTATATTCATTTTACTAACCCTTAGATATCAGTAATGTATGTACAGTGCATGCATTACAATACTTACCTGTCGCTGTCTTCTGCCATTTCCAGCGCTGTTGAAGACCCTTTTCTGCATCATGTGACCTCTACTCTTACTGGTTGGCTCACAACCAAGACCAGTGATCCTCAACCTTTCTTACCCAGCTCTGTGAGCCACATCCAGAGCTCCCCCGAATAGTGACATTCAGCTCCTGCCTCCCCAACAGTAGTGACACGCAGAGACCCCATTATCTGTATAATCACAGCCAAAGCTCCCCACAGAAATCACATGAAGGTAGTATACTTGCATCTAGGGGTTCCTCATTTGGTAATCTCGCATGAAGCCCTCCGACCACACTATTGAAACCAGCTTCAAGGTCCCCTTCTATCTGGCAGTACCATCCTAAGTTGAGCTTAGCACTTACTTGTCTCTCCAACCCCAAGACCAATATATGCTCATCTAGATCTACTCTATATGCGGCTACTTACGAAAGTCAGCTTCTAGAAACTTGCTCTTCATACCTGTTTGCTAGACCTGGTGCTAATGCACTAAGTTGGTAGACAGTCGTGACCGCACATCCTGGTCCAATGAGCCACAGGTTGGGTATCCCTGCCCAAGACTGTTACCTCTTTTCTTAATATATGTTTATGAAAGCCTTGTTCTGAGTCTCATAGACTTACATTGAGTAAGTGACTTTCTGTCACACAGAAGACGCTGCAGTGAGCAGTCTAGTCTCCGCTGCTGTCCCATGATCCAGTAGAGGACCGGCACAGAACTGGAAACAGCAGAAGGTGCAACCAGTAAGTATTTTAATACATGATAAGTACATACATTACTAACAGACACCTAAATAATAATAGTAATAAAATAAGAAAAAACCTCTACAGTGGTACTTTAATACTATCTTCATCATCTTATGCTACTAGCTGTTTTTTGCTGTTAAGTATGACATTATTGGTAATACATCTTTATGTTGGTTTATTTACATGATGTTGTCTCACCCTTGAGTATTATGTTTATTGTACAGATCTTTTAAAAAAATTACATATGACATTCAATTTTGTTACATTGTAATATAGCACGATCTAGTGTTCAAAGTATATATTAATGTGCATGTCCACCTAAAAGCTGAGTGCTCGTGGACATTAATGGTTATTTACTTGCTTCAATGCCAAATGCGTATTTTCATCGTGATCCTCTACTAGTCTATACAAATTGATTCTATTCTGTTTGTAAGTAAGGACCAAAGAATTTGGAGTAGCTAAGCAAAAAAAGTTGAGACGTCTCCCCTGAGGATTGACTTGTGAGAATGTAATATTATACAAAATATTTGGAAATTGAAGTAAATGTGAAAGTTCATGTGGTGAGGTGGGGACTGGGTAGGTGGTACTAGTATGTAGAATTTATTTTTTCTGCTCTTTACTCTATAGTATAATAATTATTTAACTATTTGCTTGGGAATTTACTGGGGATTATATCTAAGGCTGCCAGAGGGGGAAGGAGACTAAGTAGTTTACTGGAAAAAAAGCTGACAGCAGGTGAGGATACTGTTTGATAACTATATGTACAGCTGCCAGATGGGGAAAAAAGACTTGGGGACTTAGGATTATTACTACAGTTCATTATAGAGAAGGAAATTGGCTCTGAACTATATTTAAATCATCCCGAGGTGAGAGAGACTGACTAGGGAATTTACTAGGGAATATATTTACAGCAGCCAGAGGGCGAAGGAGGTTGACTTTGAACTTACTATATTTACAGCTGGCGGATTGGGAAGAAGACTAACTGATGCTGATGGAAGGCAGATGGGAGTGAAGTATAGGTTGCAGACAAATGACTTTTCAGAGCTTTATGTAGAAAGCAGTGAAATAGAACTAGTCTTGCTGACTTGATTAGCTGTGATATATAGGGAGGAAACAAAGAAGAAATAGATGAATAAGATATATTCTTGGGTAAACCTAGTTCAAAGTCGTTTTAAATAGCAGTTAATAGCCTTTTGGGACTTATTTGAACTTGATTAATGGGAAGACCAATTCAGATGGGAATACTCACATGTGATTTAGTGCTCCATCCATACAGTCTTGTAAGCCTTGTATGTGTTCCTTATTCATGTATGAAGGGGAAGGTTATGAAGTATTTTTTTATTTCCAGATAGCCATATTATCAGGATTTAGGTTAGATGGAGAAAGTAACTCACTCAATGAAGTTTTGACTGATACTTGAAGTGTTGGTTTCCACTTATCCGGCTGTCCATTCTAATTTCTCTCTGATAGTAACACACATGAGGAAAACTGATGCAATAACTCATCCTGACCACCAGTTCTTTTTTCGGACCCTTCAAGAAGCCACGTAGCGTTTTTCAATCCGGCTCCATGTTTTTGCAGTAAACAAAAGCCCCATGACAACTGGTGCATTTCATCATCAGTTTTGACATCAGATTGAATCCGATAAGGCAGAAGAAAACTGATAAATGGAAACCTACATATAACCTGCAGTTTTTCAACTTTGGCAGTTGTGTACCTACATATTATAGAAATACTATTTACGCCGGCTGCATTAAATATGGCCACATTGTCGAATGAGGCTGCCATTGGGAAATGCCCATTAGAGAATATTACGGCGTGGTTACATATATATATATATATATATATTTGATACATATATATCTATACATATAGATATATATTAATAGTCAACAATTTACATTATACATGTCTGGAAACCCCCTCTCTATTATACCATTGTGAGAGGGGTGGGGGTTTAGAAACCTATACATTGATGTTTTTAGAATCCATTTTGGCAATGAAGTTGGATAAAATGACAGATAAAAGTTTGCATTTGTCTGTGGAGTTGTAGTTGTTTGGATTTGGAAGCTTCTGTGCTGCGTGGGAGAGATCCGAGGCCACAAGACGTTCACGCTGTATGTGTTTTTTCCCTTCACAGCACCACCTCTACTCTTTTCAGCTTCAAGTCTTTATCACACTGTTGTTTATAATTTGTATGCATCTAAGTAGAAAGCTTTTCATCTCTAGCCATCTAGGCTTCTTTTCTGCAGCCGCTCTGCGTTATTCACACATTTATCACAGTGGAACATGCAAATAGGGCAAGGTAGGGAGGGAAGGCTGGCAATTGAAATTGCACACAGATTGATGAGACGCTCTTAGGCTGAAACTATCGGTGTGGGTAATTTTTCACATTTATGGCACGGCATGAAAACCCCTCTCTCCTCCTGCGTGCGACTGTGTAAGACAAAGGTGTCTGGGGATGACACTCCTGTGGATTTGATCTGCTAAACTTGCTGCTTTTGCTCCTGCTGCTTTTTCTGTCAGATGCTTCACATCTTGTCATCCTCCATTCACGGCGGCTATCTCTCGTCTCTTATTATATATTAGTTTATTGCTTGTGGGATCGCCGCATTGTGAATTCCTAATGCTGTGACACTGCTGTCTCCCTGCTATTTTCCTGGTGCTTTTTTCCACATACATGTTCCAAAAGTCAATATTTTCATTGCACCAAGTGGAAGATTTGTGCAACTTTATCATGGCGTGGTGCAGGGTTTTTGCTATTCTGGACACTTGTTTGTGAAATGAAGGAATAGCAGGATGAGAGGAGGCTTCTGATGGAATTATCTCTAGTCTTTTTTCTGCAAGCACTAAAAGCAATCCAGCCAGAAGATTGCTGTTAAGCATGCTTAATTTCTGGGGAGAAAGGCATTACAATCAAGAACACCAACTGAGCAAGAAGCTTGGATCTGTTATAAACTAGCAATTTCTCAAGAAAATTGCACAAAGCGGTTCTGGGTTTTTTTTTTAAGAAGGGGTGGAGAGAAGAGGAGGGGGATGATTTGATTAGAGAACGTGCAGGAAAGAAGATTGCCTCCTGATGCTGTTTCACATGCAGTGATCCTTGGTGCCTGAAATCGTAGAGGATCGAGAAGCATGGACTTTCGGAAATGCATGAGAGCATCAAGGCTACTGAACTGGATGCTTTAGCTTTTGTTTACCTGCTGCCTGTGACCATGCGAATGCCAGAGACAAGCCCACCTCCCCATTTCATTCCTCCTCCTCCTCCTACTCCTTCCTCCTCTCTTTAACCATCTTCTTCATCCAGATTTTTCAGCTCACTTGCTAAAGAGAATCAGGCATTGTCTGGTGTGTGGGTGGCACCGAGGAGCCAAGCTTAGTCCCCCTCACTGAGCTTTGCCCTGCCACCAAGCATAGATGCCAGTTTCATCAGTGGAAGAGGTGAGAGAAAGCTACCGGAGAAGTTCTTTTTGGAGCATCCCAACACTTCAGCCTTGTCTCTTTCTTTTACCTATATGTATGTATAAATATATATATACTTACATATACTCTATGCGTACTTCATATGTATACCGCTCCTGTTAAAGGAGACATCTGTGCGTTATCCTATTCCATTTTCTTCTTTCCCACTTCACAACTGGTTCTTTAAAGTGACCCGGCACAGGAAAAAGGGGAATGATTCCCATTCTCCAGAGGGGCTGAGCCCCTTTGCTTATTTCTCTGTGTTTTCCACAGACTATTTTTTTCTGGGTACTCTTTCCAACCTGGTGGGGTGTCCCACCACAACTTCTTGCTAGCCCCTCCCTCTGTGAGGTTCCAAGCCCGGTAAGGGTGCCCAGGAGGTGGCATGGCAGCAGCTATTGCAAGTGGACTGATCCGTCAAAAGCGGCAGGCAAGGGAGCAGCACTTGGACCGTCCGTCAGCCAACAAGAGGCGTAGTAGTCCGAGCAAAAACCGAGGCCTTTGTAATGGCAACCTGGTGGATATCTTCTCCAAAGTACGAATCTTTGGCCTCAGGAAACGAAGGCTCAGACGGCAAGGTCGGTTGGTCTGTGTCTGTGGGCTGTATTAATAATGACTTCTTCGTCCCCCCACCCCATGTTTCTGTGCCCAATGGCAGTATATGTCCTTTGTTCCTTCTTTTTGATCCTTAAGTTCTCTCTATTTTATGTGTGCTTTTGTATTACCTTTTTCTTTTGCGCAAAGTTGCATAGAATCATTGTTATTCAGTCTGTAGGAAAGTGTCATGTTTTCTGTACAATACACTACATCCCTCTGCTCTTCAGTGGAACAGTTTTTCTGTGTTGCAGGGCCCTCCAGCAACAGGGTTAATGCCAAAGCTATTAATGTGCCAAGCCGTGAAAGTAAAGTTCCATAAATGATATAGGCTCAAAGGGAAAAATACTTCAATGGTTCAGTAACTCCTCCAGGAAATGGAGATTAACATTTTTAGAATACGGAATGTAAAAGAAAAAT
Organism: Phyllobates terribilis; assembly: GCF_046119375.1. Taxonomy (NCBI): domain Eukaryota; kingdom Metazoa; phylum Chordata; class Amphibia; order Anura; family Dendrobatidae; genus Phyllobates; species Phyllobates terribilis. The sequence continues at coordinate 295,275,794 of NW_027362762.1, forward strand.
GGAATCTCTTTTTATATCTCGGCTTTTATGAACTAGGTCTCTCTTAGTTGTAGGTTGTGAAATCTTTCATTCTGTTGATAGACTGCAGAATGAGCTGGTGCTTGCATCTATAATACATTTCCATGGAAGGCTAGGTGCTATCATTTTTATTGGAAAATGGTCTAATAATGAGCGCTAATTACATGAATTCAATACTTGCACAATGTAATAAATGAAAAGAAAATTACTATTCGGCTAAACCAACACAACTCCTTCACTATAAATATCTGGATGGTGATGATCATGCAAATCCCTTCTCCATATGTCTCACATTTATGACCAAAAAAGACCATTAATTATAGGATTCTCAGGTGTGTTTATACTCTATCTCAGACAAAGCCAAGCAGAGCACTCGGCAAGGCGTTAGTTAAATAATTACTTCCCCCTCAACAATACACTTAACAATTTCTAAATTGTGAATTTATTCCATATTATGAACTGCGGGAAACACTACACAGACACACTAGTGACTATTAGCTCTTACCGTTCCTTGCTAAGTCATGAATACCCTGTAATTTCTTAACATATTGTATTCCAGCTTTAACATAGAGCTTGTAAGTAAGAATTACATCCATCTGTGGCACACATGCTAATGGTACGACAAGGAACCAGGCGTGAATGATGCTTCATCTAAGACCTGATTTATGAGCATTAAATATTTCAATACATTTGTCTATCTATCTATGTATCTATCTATCTATCTATCTATCTATCTATCTATCTGTCTATCTATCCCATATTTATCTATCTATCTATCTATCTATCTATCTATCTATCTAGTGTATCTATCTATCTTTCTATCTATCATTATATCTATCTATCAATCTATCCCATATTTATCTATCTATCTATCTATCTCATATCTATCTATCTATCTATTTACCCCATATTTATCTATCTATCCCATATTTATATACAGTACGTATCTATCAATTATCTATCTATCTCTCCATCCCCTATATATCCCATATCTATCTATCTATCTATCTATCTATCTATCTATCTATCTATCTGTCTGTCTGTCTGTCATATCAATGTGAAGTATATTAGACAGAATAATCAGACTTGTCTCATGCCTATAGTATTAAAAAACTTTGTATATGATTTATATCCACACTATAGTAAAATGTTACTCAACACTTTACACATAACCACTGACATCCAGATCACTATGAGCCTAGAAAGCCTACATGAGTTACCCTTGATAAATGTGCAATAATTTGACTACCAAATTTCTACACAGGAAAGGTTTAAACACCAACTATTGCAAGACCGGCCGTAGGAGGCACTAACAGCAGCAACAACTTTCCAATATGGAGTAGTGTAGAGATGAAGTGCTTCACATTATGTATTATATATAATAAAAATAATATATATATATATTATATTTGACCTAAGCATATCACCTGTCAATTTAACATTCCGAGAAGATAACACATTTTGTGCATATATCATAGCATCTGAGCCTATTCTTCATTGGCGTTTGTTTTTTTTTGTTTATTTTATACAGATGGGCCATGTAAATAAGATTTGTTTGTTTTTTCCTTACTTATGTCCATATGTCCCATGTATATCTTATATTCTTTGGGATCACAGCAGAACAAAGTGTGAGCAATGATGGTGTGAAGATAGAGCAGGTTAGACTGTGCCCACTCATGTATGCTGCAAAACAGTTTAGAGGCAAAGAAATCTGGCTCCACACTGCTCATCTCAAGGTGATGCTTGAATCTTATCACTCATTTCCACAAAGCAGCACACAAGCAGCTCAGCAAAGTGTTTGCATAAATGAAAATTAGCCATCTATATCTGCATTGCCACAAGCAGGAGAGCGAGTGAATATGAATGCAGCTCCTTGTCCTGTTTACTTTTAAAATTCTCTCCAGCTAATAAGCGTCAACAAAGCATCAGGGTCTTTATTGACTCTATGTTCATTTGACAGCGCTGGGTAAATATTCATGTCTGGAATACACAATATGAAAATAGCTTTGCTGGATCAGCAGTCAAAGAAAACTTGAAAAAAAAATTTGTGGACATTTGTTATAAACTATTTAACTCTATATGATGAAAACCATACAGGACATATATATATATATATATATATATATATATAACTATCTATCTATCTATCTATCTATATATATGTCTATATACATACATACACACATGCACATATACATATGTGTGTAACATATATATGCCACCACACGTAGATATGTATATATAATGTATACATCTAAATCATGTGCCTACATGATCTTATTAGTTGCATATTGTAAAAGCCAGTGCACTTATCTCTCTTCACATATTGGTTTTCTCAGTATAGAGACAGAGCTCTGGTAGCTGTGTGCGATATTTATCTAATGGAATGGAGTGTGTGACAATCTGCAGAATCTGTGTGAGCGTTTTCACAACGTTGTGCTTATTTAACAGAAGTATAATACATATTATCAATTGTTAACAGCCATTGAACTGAAAGGCCATTAATAATCAATAGTGGCATTTGTACTGTAGGGAAAGGGCCCTTTAGCATATATTGAATAGGATATTCCCTGCTCAGTGCAGTGCATCCTATTGAGAGTTCTGCACTCTAATAAACCTTGTCACAGCTTCATGATCTTTCAATAGTACTTCATAAAATGGATTTTTAGTAATAGGGGTACAGGTTTGTCTTTATTGTCAATTCATATATTGGAAACTGATACTGTGTAATAAGAGTCATTGGGTCATGTATACCTCTTGTCTGGATAATATAGCCATCATAGGGAAGAATAGAACATATTCTGACTGTAGTGACCATGATAAGTTGACTAAAGGGTTTCTCCACATCTTGTAAATCAAAAGATCTCATAAGAATTTAACTATCTGTTATTGTACTCCATAACTTTTGTAATAAACCTAATTGTTAAAATAATGGAGATGGTGTAGTCAAATATCACTAATGAAACTTTAATTTTTCATCATAAATGCATAGCAGTTGTTTTAGATTTTCTATAGCAAATTGATGGCTTGGAATAAGAATGTCAGTTTTCAGCCTTGACCTTGCAAATGACGTAAAACTTACTTGGATTTGTATCTGCACAGCTCAGTGTTGTACTCTAAGCATGGGGGGACAATACTATCGCTGGATCCTAATATATATACATTAGGATCCAGACATAGTATTGTCCCCCTGTGCTTAGTTTACTACACTCAACTGAGCTGTGCAAACATATATATTATAATATATATATATATATATATACACACACACATGTATGTGTGCGTATATATATACAGTATATACTGTATATATATATATATATATATATATATTTGTTTGGCTGCAGGAAGATCATATTGTGCTTCTGTGTCCTATGTTGTATTTGACTGTTTCCTAACTCAAACCATTCAAACTTGTGTAAAATTGACCTTTCCCCAATTTGAAATTAAAAGCCCTTGTTGTTTGGAGCAATAATGTGAAGTAAATTAAAGAAATAAAAATATAGTGAACAGTAGGGAAATTGGTCAAAAATTATCTTAAAATAATTTCACATTGGTTAATAAATGTAAATTTTGCTATCATTTTTGAAGATAACAACACCAAAATATTTCATGTAGCTGTGACCATTTTTGTTAAATTGCAGTACTTCATTATTCTGACAGGTGGCGCTGTTGCTTTTAGTGTTTCTGGGACATATGTGTAACATACAGCAGCCATAACTCTTATTTGCTTGGACTGGTAAGGACAAGAACATACATCGTGCATTTGTATTCAAAGAAAAAAAAGAAGAAAAACAGCTATGTAAAAAAAATATATATATATTTTTCAATTCTCAATTATAATATTTAGCATGTATTTATCATTGTTTACCTTACTTTATTAAAGAAGCACTCCCACACTTTTTTATGTTCTAAACCTGTATAAATATGCATGTAATGTAGTGTAAGTGTTGTTGATATACTTATCGATCGCCGTCTTCCCCAGTTTCCTGCGCTGCTCTGGTCCTCTTCTCACTCATGTGGCTGAAATTCCGACTGTCCAGATCAGACTAAGGTTTATGTGTGAACCTTAAGTCGCTTTTACATTGTAAACCTATGGAGTGTCAGAACAAGGCTCCATAGACTTACATTATAAAAGCAACTCCCGGGTCACACATAAACCACTGTTTAATTCGGTAAGTCAGAATTTCAGGCATGTGACTGAGAAGAGGATCAGAGCGGCGCTGGAAACTGGATAAAAAGGCGATCATTAAGTATATTAACACATTTACACTATATTACATACATATTTAGACTAGTTTAGAGAGTAAAAAATTTCATTGGGTGCTTGTTTTTACCGCTACTTTTCATATGTAATCTGCAAATTAGATGTAAAAGTTCTAAAATATATGGTATGCAAATTGTCTCTTCAGAGAGGAAGAGGACAAGAACTGTAGTGCCACCTATAGGAAGTAGCAATCCTAAAAGTCAATATCGACTCTCTAACGAGCCTTGTCACATGACTTAGGATAAAAGCCAGAACTAGAATCTGGTTTGGCTGGGTGAGAGGCATCTGTCCGATATCCAAGGGGTAACATTTCTCATGCTTAACATGTCACTATGGTAGAAATCCCTATAACTAATGATGATCTTTTATTTATGAAACAATTGCAGACCGTTACTGTGATTTAGTGCAAGCACTTTTCTTAAGTGCAATGTGTAAAACAATAATTTCAGTATATATGATATCTGTTCATTAGAGGTGGGCCAATCGATTCTCGGGACTCAGGTCAAGCATCCAGGTCAGTGGTACCTGGCGGCTATACAGGAGGCCCACAAATCTTACATTCTGTGGCATCCCTGGCACGACTTTGGATTAACCAGTGCTGGCGCAACGTCATCAGTGCATCACGTCGCTATAGATGACGTTACGCCAGCCCTGACCAATCAAATCCCATGCCAGAAATGCCAGAAGGTAGGAAATTTGAGGGCCCCTTGTCTAGCTGTCAGGTTACACTGACCTGGACGCTGGACCTGAGTCCTGTGAATTGATCCTCTCATCTCCACTGTCCATGTTTCTCACAAAATGGTGCATTTGTCAGCTGTACATTTTGGTTTAATAGTCTGAGTTTAAAACTATTTTATTAAGGAACAAACCATGTCTACATGCATGCGATGAGAATTAGGGAATCCCCTTCTAGCTGTGGTTCCTTCTGTGATGAGCTGGCCATGTTGTTTATCCATTGAATTGAATGAGCGGCATCTAATTCCGCATTCACACTGTACTCTAGGTTCTAAAACAAGAAAAGTTGCATAGCAATCAATCAGAGCTTGGCTTTCATTTTTTATTCAGCTCTGGTAAAATTAAAACTCTGATGTGATTGGTTGCTGTGGGCAAAGAAGACATTTTTTTAAAATATATATGTCCCAGTCACTTTAATAGACACATAGATTCCTAACTATTAGCGTTGATCAAGCACGTTAGACGCTCGATGTGCTCGACTCGAGTAGTGAGCATAATGGAGGTGAATGTGAAACTGAAGCATTTTCCAGAGGATGGATTCTCTCTCTTTCTCTCTCTGTCCCCGGAGTTCTACAACTCACAAGGAGTCCAGCTGACAGAGGAGTCCCTGCACTCCCAGCAGGGGAATACTACGCTTCGGTGAGGCGTCACAAAAATATAATTTTTGAAGCCCACTGAGTTTGTGCAGAAAAATGTCCCAATGGATAGATGATAAATGTTATCTGATAGATACAGCTTTAAAGCTATATATCTACGGTATTAGGATGGTACTAGAAAATAAGTAGGCAGTACAAGTGCTGCTTGTGCATTATCCTTAGGAGTGTTAAATGGTCACTGTCACTATAACAAACTTATACCTATTAGATTTGTGTAATCTAGTGTATTATACTTCACAAAACAAGTCATTTTTAGGTGTAAAATTGTTCTAAAATTATGGCCAATAGGTGTCTCCCTTGCTTTCAACTGGTCCCACTGTCTGTTGTCAGGACCAATCTGTCTATTGTTACAGATAAGCAGGATGATCACAGGAGGTGGTGGTGGAGGTGTCCTTACAAACCTGCTATCTCTTATACAGACAGAGTGTAGTAGAACCTCCTTGCTGCGCACATCTCAGACTAGTACACAGTAGTGAGCTGCTGGACTTTTATCATGCCAACATCTTCCTTTTTCTTGTCACATTCACTTGTCTGCTTGTTTATCAGATACTATCAGCTCTTCTTTTCTCCCCTTCTCTCATTATCCCAGTCTGCTCACTCTCTACTTGTATTACTCTCTCCTCTCAGTTTCTAATAGCACATTAGCACTTCTAGTCTCCCCTTCTCTCCTTCATCCAGGCTGTTTTGTCATTATGTCTTCTAGTACACTCTCCCATTGTATTGCACTTTTGTCTTCATGTTGCTCCTAGCATATCTGCACTCCTATTTCCCCCTTCTCCCATCCTCCAAGGCTTGATTCCAATAGCTATCTGCCCATGTGTCCCTTCCTTATTTATTATAGTACATCAACAGTGTAAATTTAAAGCAGTGCATTTTGTGAACTGAGGGAGGGGAAGTCGAAGCACATATTGCTGGAAACCTCATCTAGCATAATGTGCAACCCCTGCTCTTGAGAGAACTGCAAGACATGCTGTCAGTGGGTTAGTCATCTGGGGAAACACAAAAACAGCAATGAGGAATACAATGGGACAGAATAGCACAGGTAATGTTTTACTTAGGATTATGCTTTTTTTAAACAAATAACCGGTACATTTTATTGCATTCAAAATGCATCCAAGGTTAAAGTCATTTATGACCACTCTAGTTCATTGATTAAAGGGGATCTGTCTCCAGATATTATAATGCAAGCTGCATATATTATTAAATGGACTGCTTTGATCTGTTGAGGCTGCTGTACTTATTCTAGAAACCCATTTCAGAATGGCTATACAATCCTTTTGCAAAGTTTTCCCTCCAGATTTTAAAACGAGCATTTTATAAGTTCAGGTAGAGCTAGACTCGTTAAATGCTTAAAATGGATTATATAGCCATTCTGATGTGGTTTTTATGATAAGTATCGTATCCTCATAAAGTTTTAGAGATTTTCTAATGTATGCAGTTTGAATTGTGAATTCTGGTGGCAGATCCTCTGTAAAGTAAATACTAGGATCATTTAGATTCTATCTAAAGAATAATGTTTAGCATTTGTTCTTCCATAATCCTGTCTGTCTTTATATTCCACCTTGATTGTATCAAATTGTTTTTCATTTTATAGCTGATTTTAAGTCTAACACATATTGATTGTTCATCTCAGGGATTTGTTTCTATGCTAACTGCTTGTTATAAAACTATATATTTACAAAGCTATTTTTCCAATAAACATCTATCTGCGCAGAAAATGACTTTACAAAGCTCCATTTCCCAGTTGCTTCAATTCTGATCAAAACAGAGCTTGTCCTGTGAATCCTAAGCTTTGTGCTGTTTGGAGCACATCGGTTTGGGAAACAAGTTCATCTTAAGAAAAATAATGTAACCGTTAACCTGAATATAACACAAATCTGTTTATAGACGAATACAGATTTATTGTAGGTGACTTACATCTCCATTATGGAGCAACAAACTCCCCGGAGATGCAAAGACTTCAAGTATTTGTGAGTGATGTGTCGGTTATGGAAAATATATTAAGAAGCAGCAGATGACAGAAATAATACATAGCTTCATCTAAGTTTCACATATTGCTGATAAAACCTAGACAAAAGGCTTTCGGTAGTAAAAATGAAAAAACAGAGCAGAACTGGAAAACACACTGTAGTGGTGCCTGCCTGGTCCATTATCATAAGTGCTCACAAAAATGCAAAAAATTGGGAAGGCAGCACTACAAGTGAAAACCCCCGTTCAATCAGCAGATGCAAAGTTTCAGCTTAACAAAGCCTTTTTAACCATAGTGGTAATGTATCAAACAGATATGTTTACAGTCAAACGTGGATAAAAAATAATTCAATTCAATTATCCAATAAATATATAAATGTCATAAAATAGCATATAGAGTGACAGCGTTACAGTCCAGATATATTTGTGGTTGTAATCATTACAATGAAAGTATCAAAAGTCATCATTCAGAACTTTCAACTGCGCATGCCAATGAAGTTATAGCGCTCATACTGTTGCTAGGTACCAGATACATTGAATAAATGGCCTTGTCCATAAGCGAAAAAGTCGACTTACATCTCCATTACGTAGCAACAAACTCCTCGGAGATGCAAAGACTTCATGTATTTATGAGTGATGTGCCGATTATATACAAGATATGAAGAAGCAGCAGGTGACAGACATGACATATAGCTCATTTTCACATTTTGCTGATAAAATGTAGACAATAGGCTTTTATGCTCTGGGCGCCATTACAAATTTATGTTGGAATAACTAGGGTCAAGGTCATTGCCACAGGCTTCTCCTTTTACTTATCAATCCAAGTAGATTTCATAAAGTTGTCAAGGCTAAATCTGCCTAACATATTCCACTGCTATTTCTTGCATATGAATTATAGTCCTCATATACATATTTGGAGTTACAGATATCAGTATTTGTAGGCATTTTATAAATTCTGTCTATTATCGTTCGGTTAGTGTAACTCTGGTGGGTGTGGACGGGCCAGGCTTACCCTGGAGGGGCATGGATAAATGACTACCTGGTTTTTCGCTAGAGCCTATGGTGGTGAGGTTAGGGTTGACCGCAGGTAGCACTCCAGGGCAGTACCCGGGACTGCAGAAGCTGCAGCTACAGGTTCATGGTACAGGTGGGCTAAGGCAAGATATGGTCAGACGGTCCGAGATTGGGGCAGGTAGCACAAGGTCACTAAGCATAGCCAAGGTCAGAATCGGAGAAGTCAGGCAAGATGGGAAAACTAGCCGGGTCGGAAATGGGTAGTGAAATATAGATGCAAACATAAAAGTGGACTAACAGGGTAGGAACCAAAGTTGCCATATGTTTTTTTTTGTCCTGAAGAATTATGGTACCTCGAAAGGCGTTGACAATAAAAAAACGCACATTATCCTAGTGTAGACCTGGATTTATTACCATTTACCAGCAGCGTGGATTTTCTCCACTTTTCCCTTTCCACATATTGCTACTTGGACCTGCTGCAGCTGGGATTACAAGCTCACTTAAATGTTGTGTGAACACGTTATCAGGTTGGCATAAGCTTTAATTATTTTATCTATTTTAACCAGATAAGACCCTATTGCACTCTTCTCTCCTTCTTCGTTCTAATATTAAGACAACAGAAGAGAAAGAGGCTTGGTATCACCTCTGTGATTAAGGCCAAATTTACTACCATATACCAATCACCTATATTGTATCTAGCATGGAAACTACGGCAGTTTTACAATGGATCAGGTTGGGCTTAGCATATACTTACCAGAAAGATATTGGCCTGTTCTACTTTTATACTTAAACCACACTGTCTTGATGTACAGTACCAGTCAAACACGTGAACACACCTTTTCATGCAATGGTTTTCCTTTTTCTTATTGGAATGTGCTCATTGTAGATTCAAACTAAAGGCAGCAAAACCTTGAAGGTAAGCATATGGAAACAGTAAGTAAAGAAACACAAGTGAAAGCAACCAGAATGTGTGTTAAACCTTAGACTTCTTAACGTACCCCCTTTACTCTGATGACAGCTTTACACATCCTTGGCATTATCCCAAGCAGCTTAATCAGGTAATCATCTGGAATGGATTTCAAATAGTCTTTAAGGATTTCCCAGAGGTGCTCAGCACTTGTTGGGTGATTCTACTTCACTTTTGCAGTCCAACTCATCCTAAACCATCTCACTTGCATTCAGGTCATATGATTGTGGAGGCCAAGACCTCTGCTGAAGCACTCCATCCATTTTGCTCTTGGTCACCTAGCCCTTATATAGCCTGCTGGTGTATTTTGGGTCATTGTCTTGTTGCAACAAATGATGGTTGCACTAAGTGCAATCCAGATGGGGAGGTATGGCACGTCATTGCAGAATGATTTGGCGGCCATGCTGGGTAAATATGCCTTTAGTATGGAAGAAATCATCATTTCTGTGTCTCACAAAGACATGGCAGTTTGTACACAAAATCTCAAATTTTGACTCATCACGACCACAGTGCACATTTCCACTTATCTAATGTCAAGTCCCTGTGTTACCCAGCTCAGCAAAGCTCTTCTTGTTTGTAGTCCTCAGTAGTGGCTTCTTTGCAGCAATTCACCATAGAGGCTTGCTTCTCACAGTCTACTCTGAACAGTTGATGTTAAACTGTGTCTGCTACTTGTTATTTATGTATCATTTATTAGGGCTGCTATTTTATGTAATGTCAATTTCTTTTTTATAAGTTTGGTAATTCTGATGAACTCTACAGCAGCTATAATTTGTGGTCTTCTTTTCTTGGAACGGTCCTTATAAGTGTCAGTTTTAGCATAGCGATTAATGGTTTTCATGACTGCACTTGAGGATACATTCTTGGTTGTAGCAATTTTCGGGATTGACTGACCTTTATGTCTTAAAGTAATGATGGATTGTTTTTTCTCTTTACTTAGTTGAGTGGTTCTTGCCTTGTTCTGGCTTAGAACAATTGTGGGCTCAGAATAGTATTGGACTGTGTACAAAGACTGCCTCTGCAAAACACACAATCTGCATGTACAATCCGCATGTACAATCTGCATGTACAATCCGCATGTACAATCCACATGCGTTTTTTCTGCCAGGGGGATGCAGAAACGCTCAGGAAAAAATCCGGAGCATTTCTGCATCGTGGGCACATAGCCTTACTGTACAAAAGTTTTAGGCAGATGTAGGAAAAATGCAACATAATAAGAATGCTTTAAAAAAGTGTTGATTTTTTTTTTTTTAATTAGCAAAACATATAAACAAAAGAGAAATCAAATCAATATTTGATGTGACTGCCCTTCAAAACAGCATCAACTCTTCTAGGTACACTTGCACACAGTTTTTGAAGGAAATCAGCAGGGAGGTTGTTCCAAACACAAAACTAAAACACAGATCTGTGGAAATCTTTTTGTTTCTTGCACTTCAGCAAATCAAGTTGGGAATTTGGTCAAGATTAATGGTGTTCTCAATGCTGAGAGATGCAGGAAAATAATTTCCCATCATTAGTGTTGAGCGATACCTTCCGATATCAGGAAATATCGTATCGGATTGGATCGGACCGATACTCAAAAAGTATCGGATATCGCCGATTCCGATACCGGAAACCAATGCAAGTCAATGTGACACTAATATCGGAATGAAAATAAACCCTTTCTTTCCTTGTAGGTTAATTCTACATGAAGTAAAACAACTAAGAATAATGTAGAATGTATTACATGAAAAGCCGGCAATTCATCAGCGCATACACCGGTACCCGACAATTTACAACAGAAAGAATGGAGCTTCACACATAGATTAGATAGATAGAAACATGTCAGTCACATATATATGAAGTACAGTGACAGTGTTGGTTACTGTACTTGTCATTTAGTGTAAAGGATTTATTTAAAAAAATAATAGTGTTTTCATGCACCGTCTCTTTAAAAAAGCCGGCCAGCAATTCAGCATCTGTACCCGACAATTTATAACAGACAGAATAGAGCTTCACACATAGATTAGATAGATAGAAACATGTCAGTCACATATATATGAAGTACAGTGACAGTGTTGGTTACTGTACTTGTCATTTAGTGTAAAGGATTTATTTAAAAAAATAATAGTGTTTTCATGCACCGTCTCTTTAAGAAAGCCGGCCGGCAATTCAGCATCTGTACCCGACAATTTAGAATAGAAAGAATAGAGGATCACACATAGATTAGATAGATAGAAACATGTCAGTCACATATATAAGAAGTACAGTGACAGTGTTGATTACTGTACTTGTCATTTAGTGTTAAAATAAAGGATTTATTTAAAAAAAAATTGGCGTGGGGTTCCCCTTAATTTTAGTCTCTAGCGGAGGTTAAGCAGACAGCTGGGGCAGATGTTTGAAGCCTGGGAAGGGGGTAATACCCACGGAGCTTCCCAGACTACTAATATCAGCCCCCAGCTGAATACCTAGCCCTTACTAGCTATTAAAATGGGGGACCCCCCCAAAAAAATGATGTGGGGTCCACCCTATTTTAATAGCTAGCAAAGGCTAGGCAGACAGCTGAGGACTGATATTAATAGCCCAGGAAGGGAGCCATGAATATTGGCCCCCTCCCAGGCTAGAAACACCAGCCGTCAGCCGCCCCAGAAATGGTGCATCCATAGGATGCGCCAATTCTGGCACTTAGCCTCGCTCTTCCCACTGCCCTGTAGCGGTGGCAGTGGGGTAATAGGGCTGGGGTTGATGTCAGCTTATAATGCCAGCTGACATCAAGCCCAGGTTAGTAATGGAGAGGCGTCTATAAGACACCCCCATTACTAACCCCATAGTCAAAGTTAAAAAAAAAACACAAACACCCAGAATAAAGTCCTTTAATTGAAATAAACACACAATTCTTTATTGTTCTAAATTAAACTCTACTTACCATCACGCCCATTCCAGCTGAAGCCAACGATCTCCTGCAATAAAAGAAAAATAATAAAGCAACCTCATCCTTACCTTTCCATGGTTCCCACGACGGCTCCAGCTCTGCTACATTGAGATGACAGGCTGGACCGCAGCAGAACGCTGCCATCCAGCCTGTCATCCCGCAGACACTGAGAAGCGCAGGCATGATTGCGCTCTGCAGTGTCTGGCTGTGACGGCATAAAGATGAGACGAGTTCATGTCCAATGAACTCGGCTCACCTCATGCACGTCACTGACAGCGTGGGAGAATTCTCACGCTGAAGCGCTGAGTGCAGGAGAATTTTCCCACGCTGTCAGTGACGTGCATTAGGTGAGCCGAGTTCATTGGACATGACCTCACCTCATGCACGTCACTGACAGCGTGGGAAAATTCTCCTGCACTCAGCGCTTCAGCGTGAGAATTTCCCCACGCTGTCAGTGACGTGCATGAGGTGAGCTCATTCATGTCCAATGAACTCAGCTCACTTCATGTACGTCACTGACAGCGTGGGAGAATTCTCACGCTGAAGCGCTGAGTGCAGGAGAATTTTCCCACGCTGTCAGTGACGTGCATGAGGTGAGCTGAGTTCATTGGACATGAACTCGGCTCATCTTTATGCCGTCACAGAGAGACACTGAGGAGCGCAAGCATGCCTGCGCTTCTCAGTGTCTGCAGGATGACAGGTTGGATGGCAGCGTTCTGCTGCGGTCCAGCCTGTCATCTCGATGTAGCAGAGCTGAAGCTGTCGTGGGATCCATGGAAAGGTAAGGATGAGGTTGGTTTATTATTTTTCTTTTATTGCAGGAGATCGTTGGCTTCAGCTGGAATGGGCGTGATGGTAAGTATAGTTTAATTTAGAACAATAAAGAATTGTGTGTTTATTTCAATTAAAGGACTTTATTCTGGGTGTTGTGTTTTTTTTAAATACTTTACTAGAAATTCATGGTGGTCATGTCTAATATTGGCGTGACCCCATGAATTTCGGGCTTAGGGCCAGCTGATAATGCCAAGCTGGCCTTAACCCCTTTATTACCCAGTGAGCCACCGCACCAGGGCCCTGGATGAGTTGGGTACAGCGCCAGAAGATGGCGCTTCTATGAAGGCGCCATTTTCCGGGGCGGCTGCGGACTGCAATTTGCAGCGGGTGGGGCCCAGAAAGCTTGGGCCTCCCTGCGCTGCGGATTCCAGCCCCCAGCTGCCTAGTTGTACCTGGCTGGACACAAAAATAGGGCGAAGCCCCACGTATTTTTTTTTTAAATTATTTCATGAAATTCATGAAATAATTAAGAAAAAAAGGGCTTCCCTATATTGTTGTGTCCGGCCAGGTACAAATAGGCAGCTGGTGGTTGGGGGCAGCCCGTTCCTGCCTGCTGTACCTGGCTGGACCCAAATATAGTGCGAAGCTCCACGTCAATTTTTTTTAAATTATTTCATGAAATAATTTTTTAAAAAAAGGGCTTCCCTATATTGTTGTGTCTGGCCAGGTACAAATAGGCATCTGGTGGTTGGGGGCAGCCCGTTCCTGCCTGCTGTACCTGGCTGGACACAAATATAGGGCGAAGCCCCACGTCAATTTTTTTTAAATCATTTCATGAAATAATTTTTTGAAAAAAGGGCTTCCCTATATTGTTGTGTCCGGCCAGGTATAAATAGGCAGCTGGTGGTTGGGCGCAGCCCGTTCCTGCCTGCTGTACCTGGCTGGACACAAATATAGGGCGAAGCTCCACGTCAATTTTTTTTAAATCATTTCATGAAATAATTTTTTTAAAAAAGGGCTTCCCTATATTGTTGTGTCCGGCCAGGTACAAATAGGCAGCTGGTGGCTGGGGGCAGCCCGTTCCTGCCTGCTGTATCTGGCAGGACACAAATATAGGACGAAGCCCCACATCAATTTTTTTTAAATTATTTCATGAATTTCCTGAAATAATTAAAAAAAAATTGACGTGGAGCTTCGCACTATATTTGTGTCCAGCCAGGTACAGCAGGCAGGAACGGGCTGCCCCCAACCACCAGCTGCCTATTTGTACCTGGCCGGACACAGCAATATAGGGAAGCCCTTTTTTTCTTTATTATTTCATGAATTTCATGAAATAATTTAAAAAAAAAATACGTGGGGCTTCTCCCTATTTTTGTGTCCAGCCAGGTACAACTAGGCAGCTGGCGGCTGGAATCCGCAGCGCAGGGAGGCCCAAGCTTTCTGGGCCCCCCCCCCGCTGCAAATTGCAGTCCGCAGCCGCCCCGGAAAATGGCGCGTTCATAGAAGCTGGATGCTGTACCTGGCTGGCATACAAAAATATGGCAAAGCCCACGTCAAAATTTTTGGGAAAAATTAATTAAAAAATAAATAATAATTTAGGGACTGCATCTTTATTAACTCCTCAAATGTCATTTAGTGTTAAAATAAAGGATTTATTTAAAAAAAAAATTGGCGTGGGATCCCCCATAATTTTAGTCTCTAGCGGAGGTTAAGCAGACGGCTGGGGAAGATGTTTGAAGCCTGGGAAGGGGGTAATACCCACGGATCTTCCCAGACTACTAATATCAGCCCCCAGCTGAATACCTAGCCTTTACTAGCTATTAAAATGGGGGACCCCCCCCAAAAAATGACGTGGGGTCCCCCCTAATTTAATAGCTAGCAAAGGCTAGGCAGACAGCTGGGGGCTGATATTAATAGCCCAGGAAGGGTGCCATGAATATTGGCCCCCTCCCAGGCTAGAAACACCAGGCGTCAGCCGCCCCAGAAATGGCGCATCCATAGGATGCGCCAATTCTGGCACTTAGCCTCGCTCTTCCACGCTGCCCTGGTGTGGTGGCAGGGGGTAATAGGGCTGGGGTTCATGTCAGCGCCAGCTGCCATGAAGCCCAGGTTAGTAATGATGGGCGTCTATAAGACACCCCCATTACTAACCTACAAAGTGTTAAAAATAAAAAACACACTACACCCAGAAAAAAATAATTTATTTGAAATAAAACACACAATTTTATTTAATTCTTAGTTTACTAAAAAAAAATAGTTACCTGTCCACGTTCCTGCGCTGATCTCCCATGCACAGCTGTCACATCTGGAGATGGTGACAGCTGTGCATGGCTGCTGTAAGCTCACGCTGCCGGGAACACGTCCGCTCCCGGCAGCGGGAGCCACTGACTGAGGTCACCGGAGTGCATGCAGTCAGCGCTGCTCCGGAGACCTCCTTTACGGCACTGCTGTACCGTGGGAATTTCTCACGATACAGCAGGGCCGTAAAGGAGTTGACCGGAGCAGCGCTGCCTGAACTCCGGTGAACCCGCTTATGCAATGACGGGGCTGCTTTACGGCCCCGTCATTCTAGCGGCGGCAGCGGTTCAGAGCGGTCACATTCTATGTGGCTGCTCTAAACTGGAGATCATCGTGGGACACTCGTGGACTACTACGGAGGGGTAAGGATAAGGTTGTGGTTTATTATTTTATATTTTATTACAGGAGATCGATGGCTTCGGGGAATTAGGTGTCTAGGTGAGTATAGGTGTAGTTTTTTATTTTTTACTTTATTTTAGGTGGCGATCGGCGGGGACAGGTAATGTATGAACTAATTTATTGTAGGTAACCACTGGCCACCAATGACATGTATTTAACATTTATTGGGGACACAGTAGGGCAATTTAAATAGCAGGATCAGGCTGATGGGAACTACTGCTCCCATCGAGCTGATCCTGCTGGCAGGAGTGGACGGGGGACAGACATAGGCCGATGGGAGTAGTAGTGTCACATCGGCCTATGTCTGCCTGCACGCACACACCCGCAGACATCGCACAGACACCGCGCACACCCGCACACATCGCACAGGCACCGCGCACATCGCACAGACACCGCGCACACCCGCAGACATCGCACAGACACCGCACACATCGCACAGACACCGCACACACCCGCAGACATCGCACAGACACCGCGCACACCCGCACACATTGCACAGACACCCACACACACCAATCATGACGGGTCTGGGAGGTGAGGCTGACCTGTGCGGCCGTGGGAAAGTTCATGTGAGTTCATGCAGTCAAGCATGAACTCACATGAACCCTCTGAGGGCACCGCAGCTACTTCAAATGAACAGCTGATCGGCATCACCTGATACCTCAGCTGTTCATTTGAAATAACCGGCGGGAAAGCGCAGCACAGAACGGGAAAGCCGGCGGTGAAGTCTTTTCACTGCCGGCTTCCCAGCCCAGGTCCTTCGCTCCCCGCTCCTTGGTGCTGTGCTCCCCGCCCGGTCCTAACTTACGATCGGGATGGGAGGTGGCGAGGGAAGCGGAGGATCGGGGTGGGAGGCTGCGGGGAAGCAGTATGGGGCTGTGTGATTGTTTAAAAGCCGGCGGCTTTTTACCGCCCGCCGTCTTTTAAACAATCAGGAGAATTCTCCCACGCCGGGATGGCATTCTGATGACAGGCTGGATCTCAGCTGAGCGCTGCCATCCAGCTTGTCATCCTTCAGAGACCCTGCAGAGCGCAGGCATTATGGGAACTTCCGATTCCGGTATTCGATATTGTAAAAGTATCGGAATTAAGTATCGGAATTCCGATACCGCGAATATCGGCCGATACCCGATATTTCAGTATCGGAATGCTCAACACTACCCATCATACAATACCATCAGGAAGGCATCTAATTGGCTCCGAATTTATTTAGCAGTAGGACAACGAACTTGAACATTCAGCATATACCATTAAGAACTATCTTTAAGATAAAGAAGAACAAGGAGTCCTAGAAGTGATTCTATGGCCCCCACAGAACCCTGATATCAACTTCAATGAATCCATCTGGGATTACATGAAGAGACAGAAGGATAGGCGCAAACCTACATCCACAGAAGATATGTGGTTAGTTTTCCCAAGATGTTTGGAACAACCTCCCTGCTCAGTTCTGTCAAAAACTTTGTGCAAGTCTACCTAGAAAAATTGATGCTTTGAGGCTGTTTTGAAGTGAAAGGGTGGTCAGACTAATTAGATTTCTATTTTGTTCATTCACTTTGCATTTTGTTGTTATCAGGTAGTTTAAACATAATAATAAAGCAGACATAATGTAGATACAACTCTATGTGCAAACAAGGAGTTCTAACAAAGAATTACTTTCTATTACATATATGTTCTGATTGACAGTAGGAATAATGAAGTCCTAGTCTCCTAATCTGGTAAAACATGTTCTTATATTCTTTAGCTGCTTGTATTTTGGAGTTCTTATTAATGCAATAAATTTATAATGAAGATGGTTACTGAATTTTCTTCTGAATTCTGGCTTAGTGCAGTTCTTTTTCGAGATATGTATAGCTAGTTAGACTTATTATATTGTCCATTTTAACAACACTTGATTTAGGCTGTGTGCACACGTTGCATTTTTGCGGCGTTTTTTTCAGTGCTGCTTTGTCACAAAACCTGAAGGGTTTCCGGACTCTGGCAAAGTGAATGAGAATCCTGAAGTCTCATGCACACGTTGCTTATTTGAGGCTGGCAGATTTGGTGCGCATTTATATCTGCAGCATGTCAATTCTTGGGGAAGTGGGGAGTGGGGAAAAATCTGCATAAAAAACGCAAGTAAAATAAGCTGCAAAAATGCACGTTTCTGCAGCTGCATTTTTCTTGCCAAGAGATGTAGAAATGGTGCAGAAATTTGTGCACCAAATACTTAACGTGTGCACATTACCTTACAGTACCTCTTAGCATAAAGACTTACATACCATGGATGATTTAGACTTTCCTATGGTCACATTTTAAGAAGATATCTTCTTAGACTTGACATAGCAAGAATAATGTATTTTCTAAAAGTAAAAATGTATGTTTTTCTTAGCTTGAATAACCCGTTATTAGCTTAGTATTCACTACATATGCATAAAGTCTTAACATAAGCTAATTTGAATAAATTCCATAATGACGCACTTGGCAAAATAATCAGTGTCCAAAATGTTTAAGACAAAGTTAAAACTGTATTTTCAAAGTTTAATAACTGTAAATAAAAACAGAATAACATACTTGCACGATCCTCCATGCCCAAGAAATGCCAATTACAACTCGTATCATCCAGAAAGTGGACCTTTAGAACGTTTATAGACCATAACAGTATTGGGTAAAATTCAATTCTCTTCCTTATAAACTACCTACTAAGTAGGTAGTTAGGAGTCTGCAGGCAAACATGCTTCTAGTGTAATTTTATAGTTTACTAGCTCATACCCAATTTTAATTTGTACTTGCAGAACTATTGAAAAGCATGATCGTTATGTGGTTGTCCCAAGCTTTTCAAAGTTAAAGACATGATTCAATTATTTAGTGTTTATTTGACTTGTTATCCTCCTGTGTATAGTACAGTATGGTCCTCATGTTCTTTATCGCTGTTGCTTAATGATTATTATATGCGAGCACAGTAATTAAAATGCATTTTATATTTAATGACACAAAACTAAGAATTGTATCAGAAATCTAAGACATTTATTCTAGAAACTGTAGCTAGAATTGTCATATGCCAATTTCATGCACTGGATTTCATTTTCTGCTAGGAAGAGACAGCCATTCATAATGTGCCATGTCAGTGTCTTTATTGATGGGACCAAGCACAGGGAGCGGAAATACAATGTCATTACGGAGATAAATCTTTCATTTGAAATTGGTCACAAATTATTCCTACAGAAACAAAGGTGGTCATAGTATGATCATTCAATTTGAAAAACTATTTATATTGCATAACTCCATAGTTATGTATAGCTACCCAAAATCTGACTGTGATATTTAAAGACTTTTTCAAGATAAGAAAAATGGGTCTTCTGTTTCAGCTACAGGAGGATTTAGATAAATTGGGGAGTTGGGCCAAAAAATGGCAAATGGGGTTCAATGCCGATAAATGTAAGGTCATGCACATGGGAAAGAAAAACAGCAGTCACCCATACATATTAAATGGGAAACCGTTGGGAAAATCTGACATGGAGAAAGACCTGGGCGTCTTGGTTAATAGCAAATTAAATTGGAGTGCCCAGTGTCAGGCAGCAGCTGCGAAGGCAAATAGAGTCAGGGCATGCATCAGAAGAGGAATAGGGGCATATGATGAGAACATTGTTCTTCCTCTGTATAAAGAACTGGTAAGGCCGCACTTAGAATATTGTGCACAGTTCTGGGCTCCGGTGCTCAGGAAAGACATATTGGAGCTAGAGAGGGTACAAAGGAGGGAGACTAAGGTAATAAAGGGTATGGAGGGACTAGAATACCCAGAGAGGTTGTCAAAATTAGGCCTATTTACGTTGGAAAAGAGAAGGCTTAGGGGAGACCTCATAAACATGTATAAATACATCAGGGGCAGTACAGAGATCTCTCCCATGACCTGTTTATACCAAGGATGGTGACAAAGACGAGGGGGCACACTATGCGTCTGGAGGAAAGGAGGTTCCTGCACCAGCATAGAAGGGGATTCTTTACGGTCAGAGCCGTGAGACTCTGGAACTCTCTGGGAGAGGAAGTGGTGATGTCCAACTCACTTAATGAGTTCAAGAGAGGCCTGGACGCCTTTCTTGAGAACAATAAAATTACATTTTATGCTTAGTGATAGTTAATTAATCCAGGGATTTAATCTGACTGCCAGATTGGTGTCAGGAAGTGAATTTTTCCTCAATGATGTAAATTGTCCAGGATCAGCAACAACGATGGACTGGCTGATCTTGCAGCTCAGAGCTATTTACCTTCTGTAAATGGGGCTGAGCTCCAATTCTTGGCCTATCCTTTTAACAATAGATGATGGCAATGTATATTTCTAATATTGGTGTGTGCTATCTAATTGTTGAGGAAGGGAAGAAGGGATTTCAGTGGAGATGTCTGGACTTGTCTATGTCCATCTACAATGCTCTATAGTTTCCTTTCACTAAAAAATACAGCTCAGTGAGTGGTGCTGCTATATGTTTTAATATACATTGCCATATAAACTATATTTTGTCCTGACACTGACAGCTAGAACAGTAGAGAAGTATGCTTGTATGCAGATTAGGCCAATCAGTGGTTGTCTTCTGTGGCCTGTGATTGAAGTAGGAAGGTCTAGCTTTCTCCTAAATTCCATGGACATACACAGTGTTAAGGAGGGTTAGTGTGAAAAATAGAAATTGGGAACATATGATTCTGGCTCATGCCGCCATATCTGTAACCACCTGGGACAAGAGGTGCTGGTTATGTTATTTTAAATTATCCCTGTAACTCCACTCTTAATTGTTTGCTCATGAAGAAAAGGAGATTGTGCACAGATCTCTGACTAGAAATTGGGGTAGAAGCAAGGCTAGAGTATGTCTACGGGAATTACATTCCTTATGTACTGCAGAAAAAACACCCAACATTGAAAGAGAACCTGTCACCTCAAGAATAGCTATTTATCTACTGCTAAATAACATTTATATCCTGTTTACCCGTAATACTAGAAGAGCGGCCTCAGGGAGAAAATGAGATTTTATTCTCCCTTTAGCCGCTTGTTTACAGTCATTGAGGTGGAGCAGGGAGTGGTTACAGTCATTACTCACCACACAGTGATCCCGGCTGTAATCATTCCCCAGAGCAGGTTGACAAGTGCAGGAGAAGTGATTACAGCTGCACTCACTGTGTAGTGAACAGGGTTGCCAGCTTGGCTTTTTATGTTTTCTGGACAGCTTATCAAAAAAAAAATCACAGCTAGACAATATTTTTACGGACACATTGGAAAGCCATAATAAATTATTGTGATTACCAGTGATACTTGTCTATAGCCCATAATTCTGATGTGACTGTAAAATGATGATAATTACATTCAAAATAATTTGTATAAAGTTCTTCAGCTTCAAGAAAAAACAAAAACAGGCTCCTTAAATTTTTCTTACAGTCAGGGCAAAAAAGTGGCCTATTCTTAAGGACTGTCCTGGAATTTCTGGACAGTTGGCAAACCTGGTAGTGATTGGTGGCGGTAACTGCTCCCTGCTCCACCCCAATGACTGGAAGTGAGCAGCTACAAGGAGAATAAAACTTTATTTTCTCTCTGTATCCCCACTTACAGTAGGCCAACTGCACAGGATGTAAATGCTATTTGCTTTTAGATGACTCAAATCTGCAGACAAATAGCATTTCTTGAAGACACAGATTCCCTTTAAAAGTACTACTTTTCATTTATGAATTTTTGTAAAAAGAGCTGTATGTGCTGATGTAAGCACATGCCTGATAGACCCTTCATTTTTCTACTATGATAATTTTCATGCAAATGCTTCTTTCCATATTTGTCTGTAAGAAAATTCATAACAATCAGAATCAAATAAATATCATTAGGAGTCCACAGAAAAAAATATAACTAACTCATTCTGGCCTGGAATCATGAAATTTGAAGAACTCTTCCTAAGGGCCGGCACAGCATGTCAGACTCGGTTATCACCGACCGGCATCAATCTATTATCCTCTTTAAGATTATCTATTTCTTTACAAGTATATTTTCCCAGGTTAGGTTTAGCAGCTGTGTAGACTACATGTTGCATAGGTTTCCTTTCTGTTAAATTATCACCACTTGTTAGTCCTCCGGCTTACAGCAGAGCTTTGTGCATGGAGCCTGTATTGTGGCAGATGGAGTCCCTACAGTTCAGTATTACATAGCTAGAAGCACTCCATGTGTCTCCACAATGCATTTATGGGAGAACACCTCAATAACCGTGTTCAGTTGAGCATGCTACAATTGTTTTTCTCTTGGATTTCTTATGAAACATCTTCCATATTCCTCCTTTTGAAATCATTGGCATAAGGCTGTAAAGTGCAGTTTCATATGCTTCTATTGTGTAATATATTCCAGCTCTGCACAACTTATGCATTTAACCATAGACAAATCAAATATCTTTGCGTATAAATACAGAAAATGTTGGTAAAGTGGGATGTCATCTGTATTAATGGAGAAAATACAAATATTGACCACGTGAACTGTGAAGAATCCTTTGGAACAAATTATATAAGTGAGAAGCCTTTAAATTCTAATCTAATATTATTCTGTACTATAGAACATTTACAACTTTCAGTTTGCCCTAATAAAACAACCCGCAGAGTCTTGAGATGACCATATATTATTTATCCGACAGCTATTGCTCCCGACCCCCTTATACACATGCATGATCATCTTGACCTGGCGTTTAGGCATTCTTAACAGGGAGACATCTACTGGAAGAGTTGGGACACCACCATGCACATTTAATGGTTGGTTGACTGTCATTTAGCATGCATAGCTATCTTTACTCAAACTCATAAGCAATTGTAAAATTGATCATTTCACTTCATTTTGTTTCCTCGGTTATGTATTTTGCATCATTGAGCATTTACACAGTGCTTTCATCATTGGTGTGTGGATTAGGTATTGGGCTCTTATATGTTGCATAATATAATATTTTCTCTATATACTTTCCTCTCTATAGTATTTATATAATCATAGAATCATAGAATCATAGAATCATAGAGTTGGAAGGGACCTCCTGGGTCATCTGGTTCAACCCCCTGCTCAAAGCAGGATTCACTAAATCATCTCAGACAGATCTCTGTCCAGCCTCTGTTTGAAGACGTCCATTGAAGGGGAACTCGCCACCTCTCGTGGCAGCCTGTTCCACTCATTGATCACCCTAACTGTCAAAAAGTTTTTTCTAATATCTAATCTGTGTCTACTCCCATTCAGTTTCATCCCATTGCTTCTAGTCTTTCCTTGTGCAAATGAGAATAAAGATGATCCTTCTACAATGTGACAGCCCTTGACATATTTGTAGACAGCTATTAAGTCTCCTCTTAGTCTTCTCTTTTGCTGCTAAACATTCCCAAATCCTGTAACCGTTCCTCATAGGACATGGTTTGCAGACCAGTCACCATTCTGGTCGCTCTTCTCTGAACTTGCTCCAGTTTGTCGATGTCTTTTTTGAAATGTGGTGCCCAAAACTGTACACAGTATTCCAGATGAGGTCTGACCAAAGAGGAGTAAAGTCCGATAATGACTTCATAATGTCATATGCCCAATGGTGCATGCTAATCTTAATGAGGGGCTTGCAGGAATAAGATGCACTGAATTCATTAAGAGACGCATACCAATTCGGTGCAGCTTATTAGTGGTGTGCACCTCACCAGAAATATTACTTTAGTCAGGGACTTGAGTAACATTTCTGATGTAGGAAAAATTCTCAGTTTTGAAAAATATGATGGATGAATATAGCCATGGCCTGTACCGCCCTGGTTCCTCCCCAGCTACACTCATTTGATGGAACTGCCTGAAACTGGTGTGAAAACACCAAAAGGTACATACTGTTTGCTCAATGTGTGCAAAAATTTAGCAGAGAGGTTTATGCTAGTTTTCTAGCATAAACACTTTGATAAATTAGGGCCTATATTCTCTCTCAAACAGTCTCCTGATACATGTATTACCAGATTTTCTAATCCTGTCTACATTTTAAACTGTAAATTTAGGTTATACAATCTTAAAATACACAAAATGTGTCACTATTAGTGATGGGCGAGCACTAAAATGCTTGGGTGCTCGATGCTCGGGTCGAGCACAATGGAATACTCGGGTGCTCAATCCGAGCAACGAGCCCAATGTAAGTCTATGGGAAACTCGAGCATTTTTCAGACGGCTCCCCCCGGCAGACTGCAGAGGGCCTAAAAATTGGCCAAATTGATGGGAACAGTGCTCAAATGACATGGGGACAGCATGGGGAAGACCCCTGGAAGCATTTCTGACTCCCAGGTCACTTCTGTCAACAACATTGTCAGAGTACTATGCCACTTTTATGGACTCACAATAAAACATACAAAAACGAAACCAAAATGGATTTTCCTGGGATATAAGTTAAGGAACATCCTTTCCAGGGTAATGACTTGTATATAAAGCAAAATAAATAACCCAAAACAAAAATGCTCCTCCACACCTTGAGCTATGTTCACACATAGCATTTTTGATGCATTTTTGCACTTTTGCATTGCTTTCAACCGTGACAAATGCATTCAACAGGAAATGTAATTTTAACATTTTACAACCTTATCTGGCCATGTGGTGTGTGAGATATCATCAGACACATCGTGTTTCATTTATGAAGGAGGGACTCTGAAAGTCACAAAACCTATTTTTATAGGGCCATCAGACGGCCTTCACTATTCTTAAAGGGCCAGCAGTCGGCCCTCACTATTCTTAGAGAGCCATCAGCCGGCTATATTTTATTGTTCCTATTACTAATGAGTGGGTCTCCTATACTGTTATTGCGTATGCAGGGAGTGGCAGGGCTGCCCAAAATTTGGACGCACCCCAATACCACTTTGAAAATTTGGACGCACCCCAATACCCCTTTGAAGAGACTTAGAGGAGGGCCTCCTGAAAACAATGTTCCCATTATTATGGAAGTACGTCTCCCATTGTGTTTGCCCATGCAGTGAATGCAAGGGTTGCCAAAAATTTGGAGGCACTCCAATGCCCCTTGGAAGAGACGTGGAGGTCCGAGAGCCTCCTGAAGACAATGTTCCCATTATTAGGAAGTAGGTCTCCCATTGTGTTGGCCTATGCAGTGAATGCAAAAGTTTCCAAAAATCGGGAGGCACTCCAATGCCCCTTGGAAGAGAAGTGGAGGAGGGCCTCATAAAAAAATGTTCCCATTAGAAAGGAGCGGGTCTCCTATACTTGTAAAGCCCATGTACTAAATGTATGGGCTGACAAACATTTACCCCTGGGGGGTATGCATGAACATACAGTATAAAAAATTTTTTTTACGGGCATCATAAACACACTTTAAAAAAATTATGTGGGTGTTGCATCACGGACCACGGTCACCCTGGTGATATGGTGGTGGAGGATGAGGTTGAGGAGAAGGAGGAGGACAAGAGCAAATAGCAAAAATAAGGAAGCGTATACCCATGTGTGGGTGTGAAGAGGTGCATGGGAATACACCTCCCAAAAAAAGACAATGGATTTGAGTTTATGTTACGCTGCTATCATTCGGTGGTGTTGAGAAGTCTGGCTCAATCCAGCCCTTGTTCATTTTTATAAGAGTCAGCCTGTCAGCATTTTCAGTTGACAGGCGGATGCGCTTATCAGTTATAATTCCACCAGCAGCACTAAAAACCCTCTCTGATAAAACGCTGGCGGCAGGGCAGGCCAGGACCTCCAAGGCACAGAGAGCCAGTTCATTCCACGTGTTCAGCTTGGATACCCAATAATTATAAGGCACAGCGGAATCACGGAGGACATTGGTACGGTCGGCAAGGTACTCCCTCAGCATCTTCCCAAACTTTGCACTACTTGTGAGAGTACCCCGTCCCTCAAGGCTTATGCGATGGGACGGGCTGAGAAAATTGTCCCAGAACTTTGACAGTGTTTCCCTGCCTCTGCTGGATTGGAGTTGTGTCTCTCTCGCCTGTACTCCTTGGTTGTTCAATGAACTGTGACCTCTTACTCCAGCGTTTTCAGATGGGAATTTTTTTAATAGTTCCGCAACAAGGGCCTTCTTGTACGGCCACATTTTTGTAGACCTGTCCTCCTCAGGAATAAGAAATGTAAAGTTCTCCTTGTAGCGTGGGTCTAGAAGTGTCACCAACCAGTACTGACTGTCACCCAAAATTTTGAGAATGTGAGGGTCATGGGAAAGGCTGCTTAACATAAACTCAGCCATGTGTGCCAGACTGCTAACAAGCAAGACTTTCATGTCCTCACCAAGAGGATGACTGACCATGCTCTCCTCCTCCTCTCTGTTCTCTGGCCATCCACCCTGAACAGACGGTATGACAGCTGAGCAGATAGTACCATCTATAGCGCATGAAACTAGCTCCTGATCTTCCTCCTCCTCCTCTTCCTCATTGTCACCCAATCCACGTTAGGATGACATGAGGCTGGGCTGTGTGTAATCACCCTGTATGGTTCCTTGCTCCATCTCATCGTGCTCCGCCTGCAAGGTATCCTCTTTGATTGTGAGCAGAGAGCATTTCAGAAGACAGAGAAGCGGGACGCTAATTATGGCATCATCGCTGCTCACCATCTTGGTGGAGTCCTCAAAGTTTTGGAGGATGGTACAGGTGTCTGACATCCATGTCCACTCCTGAGGTCTTATGTGTGGAGTCTGAACTGAATACCGACTGCCTTGTTGATGCTGGTACTCAACAACTGCCCTCTTCTGCTCACAAATCGTTCCCAACATCTGCAGTGTAGAGTTCCAACGCGTGGGGACATCACACACCAGTTTGTGAGCTGGAAGCTGCAAACGCTGCTGAAACACTGCAAGGGCGGCGGAAGCTGTAGCTGACTTTCTGAAATGGGCACACAGGCAGCATACTTTAACAAGCAGATCCGGCAGCTCTGGGTAGGATTTGAGAAACCGCTGAACCATGACGTTAAGCACATGGGCCAGGCATGGTACGTGTGTGAGCTCGCCTCGTCTCAGAGCCACCACCAGGTTCTGGCCATTGTCACATATGACCATGCCTGGCTGTAGGTTCAGCAGTGTGAGCCACTGATCTGCCTGCTCTTTCAGAGCTGACCATAACTTTTCAGCATTGTGCGATTTGTCACCTAAGCATATTAGCTTCATCACAGCCTGTTGCCGCTTGGCCGAGGCAGTGCTGCAGTGCTTCCAGCTTGTGACTTATGTGGTCATTTCGGAGATGGAGGCTGAAGAGGAGGAGAAGGCTGAGGAGGATGAGGTGCAGGAGCTGTAGACTGTGGGGGCAACCCTGATTGACCTAGGGCCCACAATCCTTGGCGTCGGGATGACGTGTTCCGTCCCAAGGTCCGATTGGGTCCCGGCTTCCACTATGTTAATCCAGTGTGCCGTCAGCGAGATGTACCGTCCCTACCACAAGCACTTGTCCACGTGTCCATGGTTAGGTGGACTTTCCCAGTAACTGCGTTGTTGAGGGCACGGCTAATGTTTTGGGATACGTGCTTGACGGCACAACGGGACAAATAGTGGTGGCTGGGGACCGAGTACCGAATACTTCCGTCTCCACGAGCCTAAAAGGCAACATTTAGAGCGCAAGCAGTCGTGAAATGTGGGAATTTAGCAGTGTGGCCTGTGGGGCGTTGGCTGTGTATTTGAGCCTGCGTTCCAAGGACTTGGGTATGGACAACTGAACGCTGCGCTGGGACAAGGACGTGGACGTGCTTCCTGATGCTGCTATTTGAGAGTGTGCAATGACAGGTGCAGGGCAGGAGGCATCTTTGCATGCACCATGGACAGGGGATTGGCTTGCATGCACAACAGCGGAAGAAGCAATGGTGCCACCCGCAGACACTGTTCCTGGACCTTGGGGTTCGGCCCACAAAGTCGGGTGCTTTGCTGCCATGTGCCTGATCATGCTGGTGGTGGTCAGGCTGCTAGTTTTGCCACCCCTGCTGATGCTGGCTTGGCAGGTGGTGCAAATGGCCTTTTTGGGGTTATCTTTAAAAAACAAGCAGACTCGGAAAGGCCTAACAGTTGTACTGGCAACTTCCTTCGTGTTAGTGTTACGGGAAACGATTGCCTGCCTTCTATCTGCGGCCACCACACTGCTTCTTCCTGCCTGTTGGGGTGCTCCCACTGCCTCCCTCCCACTGTGTGCTGCTGTCCTCGCTCTGCATGTCCTTCTGCCAGGTTGGGTCAGTTACTATATCATCCACCACCTCGCCTTTCACTTCCACACCCTGGTCCTCCTCCTGACTTTCTGGCAATTGTGTCTTATCATCGTCCACCTCTTGTGACACTTTCCCACCGTCGCCTTCGTGTGACCGTGGCTGCTCAAATATTTGGGCATCGCTACATGCGATCTCCTCTTGCCCCGCTTCAAGTGGACTGGACGAGAGGCCCGAATCTATAAATGGAAAAGTGAACAGCTCTTCAGAGTGTCCAAGTGTGGGATCAGTTGTCTCCGGGCACTCGGCATGGTGGGAGGAAGGAGGATCAGGGTGAAGAATATGCGGTCCAGACTCACGGCTACTGAGACTTGACCGTATGGAAGACAGGGTGGTGGTTGTGGCTAAGTGACTGGTAGCATTATCCGCTATCCAACCAACAACCTTTTGACACTGCTCTGGGTTCAATAGTGGTGTGCTGTTGTCCCCTAAGAATTGGGACAGGAAGGTCGGGCGAGAAGATGTGGGTGTTTGTTGTGGCACAATTTCAGCTTGCCTACGGCCTCTGCCTCTGCATGCACCATCACCATCATGTCCAGGTCCCTGTCCCTTGCCACACGCCTTGCCGATTTTAAATGGAGGACAATATCTTCCACGTTCACTACAAATGGCTGAATTTGGAGCGAAGTTATATGTAATCTGAATGGAGTCCAGAAATGGCAGAATTTTCAGAAAATGTATATGTGATCCGTGTGACGGACACACCACAGTTTTAAATACCTGGCCTGTAGGTAACTATTTTGAACAGCAAACCGGTGTCAAAAACTGTGCTGACACACTGAAAAAAAATTTGAATGGAGGCCAAAAATGGCAGTATTTTCAGCGCAATTATATGTGATCCATGTGACGGACAAACCACAGTTTTAAATAGCTGGATTTTTAGCACTGTAATATGGAAAGGACCTGGCAGTATTCTGCAGTGCCAACAAGCAAATGGCGCAGAAAAATGGTGCTCTCTGGATTGATTTTTAAGCAAATAATGAGGGTTTAGATCCAAAAAAAATTATTCCTAGCCCCTGAGACCTGGGCCTTTGTCTAGAAATATCTAACAGCAGCAGAAGGCAGAACTGGAATGGAGCCTCTTGTACTATATGCACCGCAGTCTGCTAGATACACTGCCTGCCTGCCTATATACACTGCCTGCCTGATATCTCTGCAGATGGATTAGTCCTCAGAAGGATTGTTTGTTGAGATGGATATGTGTAATGTACTTGTTTTTTTCCCTACACTACCTAATACACAACCAAATCTGTACCTAGCTCAGCAGCACCTCTCCCTACAATGCCTGATTGCGGAGTAGACTGACGAGCACAGCGGCGCCAGGTCTGATATAGACCTGATGACGCTGTGCGGCCAGCCAATCACTGTAATGCCACAACCAACATGACTGCGGCATTACAGTGAGTGGCAGGCAATCCCTGCATGTTGATTGGCGCTCTAAAGAGCGCCAAACATGCAGAGAGGGGACCTGGACATCCGCCTGAGCATCTCGCAAGTACTCGGCGAGCTCCAAGCATCTTGAGTACTGAGATGCTCGGGCGAGTACCGAGTACTTGCGAGTATGCTCGCTCATCGCTAATCACTATGGGTGATGGCGGTTATTGTGGTTTGATAAATTTGGTGAATATTTAGACTGTCTTGTCTAAGTTGGCTCCTCCTATTACTTGGCTTTTTTTGCACCGGTAATTTCCGCTAACTTTTGGAACTATTTTGGCTCAGTTTTAGTCCACATTTTAACCTTTACTCCCTCCTCTAAATCTGATGCAATACATGTAAGATATTGTTTTTTCAAATTAAGCCAGAATTATGGGGCATTTCTCTTGGTAAACCAGCCCCATTACGTGATTTATTAACTTGTTTGCTTTACGCTATTTTAATCATCATTTTCACTATAATACCCTTACTATGTTATCACAAATTGTAATAATAAATAAGAAAAGCATAATATCAACATTTATATGTAACTGCTACAAACTTTCAAATTTTACCACTAAAATCACTACTTACATTTTAATAGGGGGTTTTGAGTGTGCTACTGTTCATTACTAAGGTATTGATTACTGTTTCATACAGGTATTATCTTATTGTGATATAATTAATAGATCTCACTTCACCTTGTTCACAATGTATAGTATATTGACATTGGATATCTCTGTTATCTCCAAGTGAAAGTGTCTGTTGTTACATATAGGAACACATTTATCAAAACTATCTGAAAAAACTGTTTTTGATTCCCAAAGAAACAAGTCAGAGGGCTGCTTATGTTTTTAAAAATAACCTGTCACTTGCTCAAAAATTGTTTTCAATACCTGAACACCAGGGTAAACATATGTCAGGAGTAATCCAGCTAATGCCGCAATAGACCTACCTACAGTACGTGCGGCATCAGCTAGCGGCGTAGCTTCCGGCCGGGGCACGCCGCTGGTCGAGTGCCAGCTGAAGATTCACGGCAAGGGGCATCTCTGGGAGGACGCTCCCATTACAGACTTTTTCACCACCAGGCACTATACAGGGATTCCAGGACCTAGCACAATATAGGAGGACAAAGCAAGCTACACAGGTACTTTAACCATTGTGCTGTCCACTGCATTAGTTCATATGTAGTGTCTAATTGGATGGTTTTATTAGTTGTCTCTGTGATCCCTATAGCAGCACAATAGGGGATTGCAGGTGCAGGGATCCTTTTTCCATTTTATTATTTACACTATTGTAGGTAGGTCTATTACGGCATTAGCCGGATTACTCCTGACATATGTTTACCCTGGTGTTCTAGATTCTTTCAGACACTTATTTTTGACGTATGCAAACCCAGTAGTATATACTCCATTCACTACATTTATTCCCACAGGCAGGTGATCACACGAAACCTGCTCTACTACCAGCAGCGGCATTTCTTCTAGCAATTGTATAGCGTGAGTGGGTGGTGATCTTTATTTATTTGTTTTCAATACCTTATAAAAATTCCTGAGATCTCCCGATTCTGCTGCTCTTTTCCTTTTTTCCCTGGGTCACGCCATTGCAGAGTTATTCACATTTGTTGCTTTTAGATCACACTATGTGAAATCTCTGTTTGTAGTTCAACTGGGTATTTCTTCAGAATCTTCTCTGGGGAGCATTCGCTTTTACTCCTCCCTCCAAACTTTGTCACTCATAGCGCAGCAGTGTCTAAAATTGCTAGGTCAGCTACTGAGTGATTGATAGCATCTAAGTGGGAGTGATGAAAGGGCATGCGCTCAAAAAACACTCTGACCTTGCCATTAGTCTGCAAGCAGAAATTTCACATATTGCGCTCCAAAAGAAACAAATGTGAATATCTCTGCAATGGAGCAATGTATCACAAAAAGGGGAAGAGCTACAGAATCAGGGGAGCTGATGGATTTTTCCAGGTATTTAATGCAGATTTTGGAGCAAGTGACAGGTCCTCTTTTAAAGTGGAATATTTAATGTTATTGGTTGCTGTGGCAACATTTCTGTTAGTTTTGATAAACCTGCCTCAATTTCCCTGATTTATGAAAAATGTCTAAAATTAAAACTTGCCTTTGCTGCCCATAGTTACAAATTATATGACTTTTATTTTTCACTATGACTATGAGAAGTAAAGGTGGCAATATAATTGGTTGCTATGGGAAACAAAGAAAGTTTTTCTTTTAAATAGTTAGATTTTTTTTTATAGCATTGGATTATCTATCTTTGTTAGATTTTGGGTGGTATATAAGCTGTGTGCACTGTAGAAAATCCCTCAGAACAAATGACATACATTTAATAGAGAGAAGCCTATAAATGCTAAACTAATATTATTCTGAACTGTGGAACATTTACAATGTATGAGCTAGGTGTGACATGCAGAACTGTCTGTGTCTTTTATCTCCTGATATAAAGCAACCCACAAAGGCTTACTCAAACTCAAAAGCCGATGAAAAATAGGTCAGTCAGCAAAATGTGAAGACTCAGCACAATACATGCTAATGTGGGGAATATATATGGCAGTATGTTACTGTGCTGATGACTAAATCTGGAAGTACTGTCACTCCGAGCACACTCCTTATTTCATGGATCAGCTGTCGCTGCTTTTCTCATATTTAAAATTCAAAACACTGCCATCACTTATTTTCCTTTTTACAGTATCTGAAGATTGTTCCTTGGGGTCATACTAATCCTCTTTAATAAATTCCAATTCATGTTGCCGTTACTGCAGAAAGACTTTGCTTGATTTGAATTTGCTGCCACGGTACAGACTCGAATAACACATTTTATGTAAATGTCCTGAATTAAAAACAACACAAATCCATAAAAAAATCCACATTCATAATTGTCAGTTTTAACAGAGATCGAGGTATTAGTGTTCGCTTGTTTTCCTAATGTGCTGTATGGGGTGTATTGTAGCCAAGGTGTGCAGAATCCAACAAATGCACTTGTAGAAATGATCATTTAGGTGCCATATATTTTGGGAGATTAATGTTGGACTTAACACATCTGGGTTTTGAACTCAGTGCACGATGCATCCGCGGGTCTCTTGACCTGAAATCTGCAGCATCATATATGCCTATAAGTCCCCATTCAGATATCTATGTTGCACGAACGATATATCGTTTTTTATCACAGATACCACACATATCCATTGTAACCCATGGTGCTGTTCACATGTCCGTGTTTTTACAAGGACAGTGTGTCCGTGCAAAACACAAGTAGACATGTCCGTTTTTTTCCGGGAGCACGGATGAAAGGGGCCAATACAAGACTATGGGTCCGTGAAAAACATGTACAGCATACGGATGACATCCGTGTGCCATTCGTGTGCTCTATGTGCTTAACATTGCAAAGTTATAGGAGAAGCTATGTCATTTATTTATTTTTTTAATCATCCGTGAAAAGCACTGATGACACACTGATGGTACAAACGGACACACTGATGGTAAAAACGGACACACTGATGGTAAAAACGGACACACTGATGGTAAAAACGGACACACTGATGACACACTGATGGTAAAAATGGACACACTGATGATACACTGTTGCTTAAAAAGGACACACTGATGGTAAAAACGGACACACTGATGACACACTGATGGTAAAAACGGACACACTGATGGTAAAAATGGACACACGGATGACATACTGATGGTAAAAATGGACACACTCATGGTAAAAACGGACACACTGATGACATACTGATGGTAAAAACGGACATACTGATGACACTCTGATCGTAAAAACGGACACACTCATAACACACTGAAGCACAACACTGATGACACAGGTACCATTTTTTCTCTCACATGTTTAAACATGGACGTGTGAATGAGGCCTTACTAAGTAAAATGCTACAGAATTCTTGCGCCAATTGTGCCAAACAGCTGGTGTACATGTTGTGTGCCATATTTATTATCTGGTTTTGACTCTTTTCATACCTTGCTAGATAGATTTTAAAAAGTGTCAAGAAAAGGGGTTATGGCTATGAGGAGTCAAAAAGGTACTAGATTTATTCATGGCACTCTCCACCGAAAATTTTGTTGTAAAAAAGTGCTATTGAAAATCAATATTATCTATCATTTATCAGATTTTAATTTTCAGCTGTTATTAAAGAGGACCTTTAACCAAATGTGTCATGTTGAACTGGTCACTGAATTTAATAGTGGGTACATTATTCTCATTATTTTTACATTTTGCCTCTCCATTGCAGATGTATTAGCAATCAAATTATTGGGCCCCCAATGAGTTAATTTACATTATGTCCAAGTGTGTGTTATCAGATAATTTTCACTGGGGGTGTGTACTTCTTCTCCCTGTATGATGCTGACCAATCATAAACAGGCAGCAACACTCAAAGTAAAGAATACGCCCCACCATAGCTGGAGCAGATTTCTCAGTGTCTGAGATGCAGTGATACTGCTTTGATCTAGTGTAGCATGAGTCAGTGTAGGGGGAGGAGCAGTTCAGCTGAGTTTAGCTAACAGCTCTCCTCCTCTCATAGC
Source organism: Phyllobates terribilis (assembly GCF_046119375.1). Taxonomy (NCBI): domain Eukaryota; kingdom Metazoa; phylum Chordata; class Amphibia; order Anura; family Dendrobatidae; genus Phyllobates; species Phyllobates terribilis. The sequence goes on from NW_027362762.1 coordinate 295,309,945, forward strand.
TCTGTCACCTGTGGAGTACTATCCCTGTCCCAAACTACTTGTTTGGAGATGTGTTAGTAATTCTTTTTATACAGACATAGTCTTTATATTTCTGGAAAACCCCTTTGAGGGTATGTGTACACACTGACTTGTTCAGGGAGGTTATTTCTGGAACTCACCTGAAAAAGCACTGCAAATCTGAACATATTACACAGTAATGTCAAATGACAGTGCTGTGCACATATTCAGTCTTTTATTGCTTCTTTTAAATGCCTCAGTGTTTGGAAGCTGTGAAACTGTTAAACAAAGTAGAATGTTCACTCTTATGGGGGCTTCATTTGGAAGCCGCCTTATATTTATACAGGGTGGGCCATTTATATGGATACACCTAAATTAAATGGGAATGGTTGGTGATATCAACTTCCTGTTTGTGGCACATTAGTATATGGGAGGGGGAAAACTTTTCCAGATGGGTGGTGACAATGGCGGCCATTTTGAAGTTGGCCATTTTGAATCCAACTTTATTTTTTTCAATGGGAAGAGGGTCATGTGACACATCAAACTTATTGAGAATTTCATAAACAAAAACAATAGTGTGCTTGGTTTTAATGTAACTTTATTCTTTCATGAGTTTTTTACAAGTTTATGATCACTTATAAAATGTGTTCAAAGTGCTGCCCGTGGTGTTGGATTGTCAATGCAACCCTCTTCTCCCACTCTTGACACACTGATAGCAACACCACAGAAGAAATGCTAGCACAGGCTTCCAGTATCCGTCGTTTCACATGCTGCACATCTCGTATCTTGATGGTATTGTGTGGTATATGGGGTACAAAGATAGTGAGGCCATTCTTCATCAAAGTTACGTTAAAACCAAGCACACCTTTGTTTTTCTTATAAAATTCTCAATAAGTTTGATGTGTCACATGACCCTCTTCCCATTGAAAAAAATAAAGTTGGATCCAAAATGGCCGACTTGGTCACCACCCATCTGGAAAAGTTTCCCCCCTCCCATATACTAATGTGCCACAAACAGGAAGTTGATATCACCAACCATTCCCATTTAATTTAAGTGTATCCATATAAATGGCCCACCCTGTAGTTGAAACTATAGGTGAAAACCCTGGCGTCAGAGAGAAAATACTATGGCAAAACCACCAGCACGGTATAGGAAAAAGACCACCTGAAGTAGTTTTGCTTAGGAGAACCTCAGTGCTTACGCTGGCGTCTTAAAGACGTGTTCACATACCCTAAGGATCGATTCGCACTTGACAGAAAGGTTACAGAAATCTGATTTTTAGAATATTTTTAATAAACATGCCATGTGTGAATATACCGATGCTACAAGTCCTTTTACTCCTCCTAGAATCTTATTACATTACCAGATGCAAATTCAGTGAACTCTTTAGAATGACGCACTCTTTCACAAATGTTAGTAAAGACGGACTCCATGACTAGAAGCTGGATCTTATACTCCTGAGGTAATGGGACTGAATGAAAACCTAAATTCATTAAGAGAAGTGTCCCAATCCTTTTGTTTATATAGTGTACTAGAATTTCCCGGCTGCACCAGGGTCTATTTTGTTTAACTGTTTTGTTGTATGAGTGTGGTTGAAAATGTTGTTTGCCACTGATATGAAGCCAACATGAGTTGTTATGCGCAGACATTTTTATGTCTCTCGAGTGGTATCCTGAAGAAATTTAAATTAGAATTTGCCTTGTGTTCAGTCTTTTCTTTGCAAATATATTGAAAACAGTATATTTCCTACAAGCTGAAACAGAGTCTAAAACCTTCTAAAGCGCTTGTTTTACCTATGTGGGGCAGATTGGTCTTGTCATTTGGCTGTAAATTAATATTTGCTTTTGTATTAAGTTTTTTTGAATAGATCAAGAACAGCATGTCCTAGAAAGCTGAATTCCCGTTTATAACCTTTCGAAGTGCCCGATTTACCTATGCGCCAAATTTGGGGCAGATTGGTCCAGTTATTTGGATGTAAATTAATATTTGCATTTGTGTTCCTTTTTTTTGTGAAATATATCTAATGCTTTTCTATTCTGTTTTTGGGGAAATTGTCACAAACAGTAGGTACTAGAGAGCTGAAACCTAATGTAAAACGTTCAGAAATGCCTGATTTACTTATGTGCCAAATTTGGGGCAGAGTAGTCCAGTCGTTTGGCCATCCATAAAGAACAGACGACAGACAAAAGGAATTCCCATGAACAATGTTTAGAGATGGAGTTTTTGCCAGTTGTGTTATCTGATCGTTTTTGAGCAATGGAGATATATTACATTGAGTTCAATATCTGACAAAAATGTTTGCGATCAGGTCAAATTTGCTGTTTTACTTTGTTTCTTGGATTTTCCATTCGGAGTGTATTTCAATCATTGCAAGGTACATTGCTGTGTTATTAGGCTGTGTGCCCACGATGCGTTTTTCAAGCGTTTATGCTGCGGAATTTCCGCAGCGTAAACACTTCAAAAATGCATGGTAATCTGCCCCCCATGGTCCCCAATGACAAGCCGCACTGTTAATGCCCATGCTGTGGATTTTTCCGCAGCGTTTAAGCTGCGCACAAAAATCCGCAGCTTGTCCATCAATTTTGCGGAAGTGCTGCGTAATCTCCGCCATTGACTTGCATTGAGACGCATATAATCCGTGTCAGTACATTTGTACTCACGGATTATATGCGTTTCAATGTGCGGATGGTACCCAGTTCTGGAGGAGAGGAGACTCTCATCCAGACCTGGGTACCATTGTACCTATAAAAGAATAAAATAATAAATAAAGATTATATTCACCTTCCGACGGCCCCCGGTCTCCTCCTCTGTGCTTGCGGGCAGGACTGAAGGACCTGCGGTGATGTCACAGTCATGTGACTGCAGGCCCTTCAGTGCAGTGTCCCGCGATCAGCTGGCAGACAGGAGCGAGCGCAGCTACACACGCTGGGCCATCAGAGGGTAAGTATAGGTTTATTTTTTTATTTTTAAACATTCTTTTACGGTCACACTAGATAAATCCATGCTGTTTATATGGATTTATCTAGTGTGACCTAGTTGTTAAGCACTTTCCAAGTGATGCTAAAATCACCTGGAAAGCGCTTGTCAATTCGCATGCAGAAACGCATGTGAATAACGCTTCAAATCCGCATGTATTTGGCAGGAAAAATGCATGCACAATCTGCATGCGTTTTTTCTGCCAGGGGGATGCAGAAATCCTGTATATCACACAGCTAAACTAGTCAGGCAGAATGTCATACCCCTATGTCTGTGGGTACATTCCCAATTGTCTACATTTTGTTGAAGGTTTATAGCCTATAGACCCTACAGAAGTTCTCTTTTTGAATTTGTAAAGCAAAAAAATGTTCCATTTCAGTCTTCTCTTTAGATTTTGTAGATGAAAATAAGTGCACTATCTTATAAAAGCAATCACTAAATATATAAAAGATTTTTTTTTCTGTTTTTCCAAACAAACTAAGCACAAGGTGTAATGGCTGGAAAGAAATTGCTTTAGTTACTGTGGCAACAGATTTCACAGATTATAACCTACCGGAAGTTTCTCTTTTGTTAGATTCCAAGAACTGGTACTTTGTTGATATTTTGTTTGTCTGTGAGCAATTTTGTATGAACAATAAAATGAAGCAGATGCTGTTTTTCTTGGGTGGCTGGGAGTAGAGTATAATTTTTACTTTCAGGGTCCCTATGCTTTCATTATTTTATTGCTGTTAATGTATCTTGTTACATTACTTGCCATTTTAAGCCATTATACAAATTGCACATGTATGGAATAGCACTGCCCATTATAAAATTATGCTAAATAATTTGTTGTAGAGTGTTGAACTAAAAAACAATCTGATCCTTGTGGGAGTTGCTTCCACCCTTTTTACCATATTTCACTCATAGTCCAGCATATTGCCACCTTGAAATTGAAAGAGAATTCTGAGTGTTCTCATGTAGACCTCTATGACTCAGGTAAATTTCACCATTAAGTCGAGCTAGCTTATATCTGCAGTCATCTTTTTATTGAAATAAGGGTAATATATACCCAAGTATAAATGAAATATAATAGTCAGGACATCGATTAGTGTCTCATCTTCTATACCTAAATAAATATGACCCCTATAACTGCAAAAAAAAGTCCAAAATATCAACATAGAAAATCCCTTTAAAAATTGTTTGTACTATATATTTTCTACTTTTATAATGTAAACTTTCACATCTATAGTAATAGCAAATGGTTTTACTTTGTTTTGCAACAACATAATCAGTTTGATTTGATGCTGGGGGGACAAGACAATCTAATACTGTTTTGGGTTGTCCCACATCAGACTGTCGCATGATATTGCAGCAGTTGCATTTATGTAGCCCTCCTGAGACTACCATGAACAACTAAAAACCTAAAAAAAATGTTCTCATATAATTGCTCCTGTTATATCCTATTAGGATCCAATAACTAAAACCAAAACAAAGCAGAAAATAATCTCTCATAGACACAACATGTACAGCCCTGTTGTTTAATGTTATTTTATTCACTCTTTTTCTCTATAGACTTTAGTCGATCTTTCTACTCCTTATATTGTTAATATTTAATAAAGTAAAGAAACTTTGATAATTTATTGGCTCCTCACATTGATTAATCTCTGGGTCTTGATTTAGTGTGGATGCAATCTCTCCACAGACATGACGTTAGCACTAGGAGAGATTTTTTCTGCTTTGTTTTGGTTTTAGTTACAATGAACAACTAATTAATGCATTTGATGATCTTCTTATTCTTTTACCATTGTGATTGTTTTTCTGTAGTCCTTTGTAGCTTACGTGAAGCAAAATTAAGAGCAGAAACTAGATATGAGCAGATCTGATGAGATTCAAATTTGCTTAATTGCTCGGATTTTACCAGGAAATTTGATTTGCAGAAAATTTATTCTCTTAACATTGAATGTCCCTTATATTCTTCAGACCCCAGACAATAGTAAGATGTTGAAAAAAAGAACACCTAAAACTCACCTCATCACTCACCTCCGCTGCTCATTGTCCCGTACCTCTTCTCATTGCTGCTGCAAACAAAAACCCCTGACTTCTACATGTTAGGCATGGACTTCTGTCCCCAACTAGGCCAAGGATGTCCCTGGGCCTGTGCATGGACGTCTTTTGCCTAGTCTGGGACGAAAATACCAACTTAGAATGTGCATCATAACATCACAACGCACTTCGTTAAGTCATTTTTCTGAATTTGCATGGAGTGATTTAGAAAGAATCCGTATTCGGCAAAATATAGAGCTTTGTAAAATTCAAATAGAATTCAATTCTGTTCAAATAAATTCACCCATCTCTAGCAGTAACACTTTATTTTTATACACTGCAGCTTGAAAGGCAAATGGACATGTTCCAGATTAATATCACTGTATAATTATGTGGTGCCCCTGCGGGTTCAGTCGCCACAGAGGTACTGCATCTCACCCTGAGGTGTGGTACCTCACTCTCAGGTAAGGATAGAGTGCTGCCCGGGACACTAACACCTGCATCCAACACTACACTACTCCAGACCAGCAGGAGGGGCAAGATGTGTCGCTTCCTGCTGAGCCCTGTCCCTGGCTGGAGTGGGGGGGAACCAAAGAAGGGGGAACCATGTAGTGGGTGTGGGTGGAGGAAGAAGATCAGGGGAGCACTTGTTAGGGATAGTATGTAGAGAGAAGCCATCTGGAAAAGGACAGCTCAGTCAGTCAGAGCAGTCTGAGAGGAGAAGTAGAGGGAGCAGCAGCTCTGTAGGAGCTCTGCTCAGGAGGAGGAGGGCCTAGCCAGAGAGGCCCAGGACAGACTGAGGAGGATAGGAGCAGGAGGAAGGCTCCAGGAACGCATAAGGGATCCCAGGGGTACGGGCAGTGCTGGAGGCCAGCTGTACGCCCGAATCTGCCAGGCGGTGGAGGGATCGAGCCGCAGAGGGGACCGGCCCCTAATCAGTGAGAATTACAAAGTTCAACTGGAAACCGGAGGCTTCTGTACTTTCAGGGAGCAGTTGCCACATCCGCAATCAAGTCGCCAAAAAGGTAACCACATAGGATCCAGGGAACTCCAGGTTGCCCAGAAAGATCTGAGGATACCGGCTTGGGACATTGTTTGGCGAGGCGCAGGGCAAGAAGGGTGGGGGCCAGCGCAGGAAGACGGCTGAGAAGGGCATATAGAAAGGGGTCCTTTCAGGTACTCTTGAAACACCTAGGAGTTGCCTGGTGAACGCAGCGCGACGTGGGAGGTCGTAGTCCGGAAAGTGCAACCTGAGGAGCTTAACAACTGTGAGTAAACCCTGAGGACTGCACCCCACTGTCTCTGTGAAATTATTGCTGCGCCATCACCCCCTGCACTACAACTGCTATAGCAACATCCATAACATCTTAGCACAGCCTTGGAGCTAAGCTCTACCTGTGGAGAGCTAAACCAACTCTGCTGCATTCACACCAGCTCCAGAGGACCTGCTCCACAGCGGCGTCTCTCTCTAGCCGCATACCACAGGTGGCGTCACGAACACTATACTAGAACTATAAATCCCCTGTAAATAATATCTCCTTTTATTGACCGCCCTGGGTCACTGACCGGGTCACCGCCACTGTGACATCTCCCCTAGCAATGACCGGCCCGGCACCGAGTACCCCACGGCCCAGGGGGAGCGTCAACTTATCTTGTGTTCACTCTCTTGTCTCGTTTCAACTTCTATATGGAGATTTTTTTACAGTCACAAAATGTCCATTCGAACAGTCATGTCATCATTGCATCCCACTCTCCAATGACATTTCACAAGAATGAAACAGATGCCAAATTACTGTTAGTTCTTAAATAATGCCTTGTTTTGTTATCTTAGTTCCCCTTAATTAGGGAAAAACATGATTTACCTATAATAGTTACTATCTGAAACACATTCTCATCTCTGCAATTAGCATTACTGGAATTGGCAATAGTAAAGTTCAGCACAGAATGAATTAAATTCTTTTTTGCTACATGGTTTGATAGACTTTCTACATATGCAGTAGCTAGAATAAAAGAATATATTTAAATGACATTTTGTAGTTGATAATTAGCATCTGTTTTACACCACATATACAGTGCACAATTGCTTATTACAAATTGTCCATAACATTTCGGTTAACGGCTCCTCCATTTCAAATAAATCAATGTTTGAATTGATATGCATATGAGGCTGAAGTTTCTGTCACTCCAGCTCTATCCTCCCTCCCCCCCCTAGCGGCGCTGCCTCCTCCTGCTTAACTAACATGTTCTATGCTATGTGCCTTCGGGCCAAGCAACCGTTAGCCATGCTGGATGAGGCAGCACTGGGCAGGGAAAAGAGCTGGAGTGCCAGAGACTTCAGGTTTACAGCCACATTTGCATTTCAATTCAAATACTGATTTCACATTGATGGAGGATCAGACTGGCCATGTAAAGATAAGGTTGGATTTTTCTGTCAAAGACCTTCACGCTAATATAAATAGTTTGGGGTGTGAAAACCTTGCTGAGAGATTTCCATTAAATATAAAGAAGCTGGGACACATTAGAGCCATATTTTTCTATTTTTGGATGTCAGTATCTTTAATTATTTTCATTTTAATAAGAAATAAAAAGATTAATATAAGCCTGTATTAAGAAGATTAAGGTGTAAATGTCATCAAGTAACAGTCAGTATGTTGAACGCATAGTTTTAGAACCATAATCAGATAGTTGCTTTCTTGATAAGCCACATTTCCCTGACAACAGTCTTTTACAGAAGGTCCCTGAATACTTTTCCGACTCACTTGTAATCAAGCATTGTGGTGTCTATTCACAAAGCGCAAATAAGGTCAAAGTGACCTTTCTGGCCTTTGACGATATATACATTTTTTTCTTCCTTGTGATGTTAAAGAAGTTTGCCAGTAATCTCAAGGTCAAGGTCAAGAAGTACTAAATAAATTGGTTGCAGCATGAATATTAGAGAAACTAGGACAGGTTGTGTGTCCATCATTGTAAAGCCTTGTTTCGCTCAACGAAGATCTGTTCTTTGTTGCTATGTTTTTTTACAATTGATGTCACGTAACTTAATCTATCGTCCACAGAGCAGCTCAAATGCAATCTTAAATGATATAACATTCTTACACCTACAGGATCCATGTCTACCATTTATTGTTCTCAGTTGCTATTTTTCTACATGGACACAGCAATGCTTCTGCATTTCACATTAGCATCTTATTGTCTCTATCACTGCATACAATCTCTACTAAAAAGCTCTTGTAGGCATTGAGCATAATCTAATTGTTTAGGCATAAACCTTTTAGTTTTCTGTCCTAAAATCAGCACATTTAGGCCCCCTTCACACGTTCATGAGACACATACACACGCACGCACACCTAATTCGCAATAGTGTTGTCACGCAAGATGTGGGAAAGACTTAGCGCAACACAAAGGGAAGAGGGAATGGGAGCCCTGACTCTAGGGAAAGGGGGGAAGTGGAGACCTCCTAGGTTGATCTAGCGTCACCCTGTCTCCCCTAATGTCCCTGTATTGGCTCTTCACCAATCGCCGCACGCGTGCCTTGCCCTGTCTGTCCCTGGCGTATGACTAAGGCTAGAGAAGGGAGGATCTCTAGTCACTAGTTGACCTCCACTAAACACTATAGACAACAGGGGTGGACAAACAGGGGGAAATTGCTTAGCTGTAGACAAACTCCAGACAAATGCGCACACGTCCTCAAGCTCCAGAGAGGACGAAGTACTGCTCTTGCTAAAGCTTTCACAGGTAGAAATGAATATCGCTGGCCCCTCCCTCTGAAACACAGCAGGTATAAATACACCCAGGCAGGGTGTTAATTAGACAGAGGGAGGTAGCCGCTGGGTCCTAGAGACAGCCTCTAAGAAGATGTCTGTAATGCCAAACGTAGAGATCTCCTGCAACCAACTGCAGGGTGACTGTCTGTCACCTCTGACACACCCGTGACAAGTGTTTAGACACATTTTAGTTATTTGAATTGTTGCGAAGTTTCCTCTACATACAGTAGAGACCAAAAGTTTGGACAGACCTTCTCGTTTTAAGATTTTTCTGTATTTTCATGACTTTGAAAATTGTACATTCACACTGAAGGCATCAAAATTATGAATTAACACATGTGGAATTATATACTTAACAAAAAAGTGTGAAACAACTGAAAATATGTCTTATATTCTAGGTTCTTCAAAGTAGCCACCTTTTGCTTTGATGACTGCTTTGCACACTCTTGGCATTCTCTTGATGAGCTTCAAGAGGTAGTCACCAGAAATGGTCTTTCAACAATCTTGAAGGAGTTCCAAGAGATGCTTAGCACTTGTTGGCCCTTTTGCCTTCACTCTGCGGTCCAGCTCACCCCAAACCTTCTCGAGTGGGTTCAGGCCTGGTGACTGTGGAGGCCAGGTCATCTGGCGTAGCACCCCATCACTCTCCCTCTTGGTCAATGAAGAAAACACATGACAGATGTTTAGGTGTTAGATTTGCAAAGAAAGAGGAAGATAGATAGAAATAGGTCAGTGAATATATACTGTATAATCAGTGCTTTGCATGTGTACTTTTCTGTACTTGTATTTATCTAATAATTAAATATATAAATGAAAAAAATGGCATGGGGTTCCCCTTATTTTTAATAGTCAGCTGAGGGAAAGCAGACAGCTGTGGGCTGGTGTTATTATTCTGGGAAGGGGCCAATATCCATGCATCTTCCCAGCCTATTAATATAATCTCACAGCTGTCTGCATAGCCTTTACTGGTTATTAAAAAGGGGGGACCCCAAACAAAAATGACATGGGGTCGCCACTAATTTTTAATAACCAGCAAAGGCTAAACAGACAGCTGCAGGCTGATCTTAATAGGCTAGGATGGGGCCATGGATATTGGCCCTCTCCCAGACTAATAACACCAGCCCTCAGCCACCCCAGAAATGGCGCATCCATTACATGCGCCACTTCTGGCACTTAGCCTTGGGTCTTCCCGATTGCCCTAGTGCATTGGCAATCAGGGTAATGGTTTTAGGGTTGATGTCAGCTGTGTAATGTCCACTGACATCAAGCCCAGGGGTTAATAAAGGAGAGGCATCTGTCAGACACTCCCATTACTAAACCCATAGTCAAAAGTAATAAACAGACACACAGAGAAAAGTCCTTTAATTAAAAATCACTCATCGAGAATTGCCCTCGTTTACCCATTTATTACCATAAAAATAAAATTAATCCACAAGGGTCCACCATAAATTCATAATAAGGAGGTCCCATGACTATCCCCAACTCTGCTACCTCCGAATGCTGTGGTGAGCGGTGACATCAGTAACATGACCGCTCACCACGGCAGCTGGAACACACTGAGAGTAGCGTGAGAACCCGGCTGCAGTGTCACAATTAAGGTTACTGAAGGTCACAGGTGATGGTTCTCGCGGTAACCTCTGTGTGAGCCGGCCTGTGAACTGCGGTAACTTTACTGACCTCATAATTTCTCACGCTGCTAGTGGTGACGTCAGTAAGGTTACCACAGTTCACAGGCCGGTTCACACAAAGGTTACCGTGAGAACTACTGCCTTTGACCTGCAGTAATCTTAATTACGTCATCGCTCGTCACTACAGCCGGGTTATCACGCTACTCTCAGTGAGAACTGCCGCTTGTGACCTGCAGTAACCTTAATTACATCACCACTCGTTACTGCAGCTGGCTTCTCACACTACTTTCAGTGTGTCCCGGCTGCTGTGGTGAGCGGTAACGTTACTGATGTCACCGCTCACCACAGCATCCGGATGTAGCCGAGTTGGGGACCTCCCTATTATGGATTTACAGCGAACCCTTGTGGATTACTTTTATTTTTATGATAATAAATAGGTAAATGAGGTTAATTGTCGGGGAGAACACACGGATGCCACACGGATGATGCACACATACACAAGTATGTCACACAGATACGCAACACTGATAAAACCGGTACTGTTTTTTTCAGTACCGGTATTATCAGGATGGGTGAAGAGGGCCTTATATAGAGTAGGTTTATCCTTTATGGCCACGGCCCAACTATCAGTATTTGGTCAGTATTCGGTCAGTATTTTTTCTCAGGAGTGGGAGCCAAAACCAGGAGTGGGTGATAAATGCAGAATTGGTGCAATTGTTTCTACTATACCTTTTCTCTGATTGTTCCTCACCTGGTTTTGGCTCCCACGCCTGAGAAAAAATACTGACCGAATACTGACCAAATACTGACAGTGGGGCCATGGCCTAATAGTGTTACAGTCAACATTCTTGTAGTAAGGCTTTAGTCTACTTTTCGGGAAACATGTCTGCTGAGATCACTATGCTGTATATATTAGATTCACTTTGATGTTCCAAATTTAGTAAGTAGTGGGTGCCTTTTAGTAATTTTGACAGCATTTGCTCCATCTATATATTTTATTTAGGCTAAATTCACATGATGAGAAGAAAAACACAGCGTCTTACAATTGCAGCAAAGTGGATGAGATTTCATTGTGCTGCTCTCAGATTACATCTCAAGAACCTGCTGACAGATTCCCTTTAATTGGCACATTGCGCATGGACACTAGAATTAAGTCATAAAGTAAATATTAGACATATAGAGGAAGCTGTGCAAATCTTTAGTGGATTTTAATCTGTATATTTTTCTCAGGTCAATAATACTGCTATGTAATATTGGAGTAATTATCTTCTTACTATACAGATTAATGTAACAAAAAATGTGTGTGTCAGGCTGGAAAAACTAAGTAGCAGGCTAGTAGGAAAGAAATGTAGTAGTGTGATTTTTTTTTATTCTCTATATTATAGGTTTATGGGACAAACCTGTTTGATTCAAGTGAACAATTATATGCATACTAGCTTCCAAAATGAAAACTAGCTGGAAAGAATGAGTTAAACAGCAAGATTCTCAAAGGAATACGATCTTTTTGAAAACCTTTCAGAATGTTGAATGGGTGCCCTAAGGGCAAGAGTTGTTTAAATGCCAACACACAGCTCAGGTTTATATTCGTGTATATTGAACACAAAATGACCGCTTGTACTTCAAACACAACGACTCCACCATAATCCTCCCAAATCCTTTTTGAATATGCTACTAATCTATTTCTTTGTAATACTAATATTACTTGTGAAATGACCAGATTGATAACCTAATTGCGAGCTCTAAGGATGCAACTTTTTATAAAACACTTAGTTGAAATACTAAAATGGATCATGTATATACCTTTTCTTGATTGCATAAAATGACTATGTTCTTTCATACAAAAGAAAGATAATAAAATAATCTACAATTGTGCATGTACAATTATTTCGATATTCTCTCATCCGCTGTAGTCATGTGTCTGAGTCACGGATAGCCTCTAGTTGTGTGCTTGTAATGATGCCGGCATGATCATCTGAAGTCATCAATACCGGCATGCTGGGTCTGCTGGTGGCTGGATGAATACCCCTGTAGAGTAATTTTATTTCTAAAAATATAAACACAAGTTCATTGACATCATTGCCACCCGTCTTGCAGCATGCAGCGATAAAACTTCCCGGCTGCTCACCATCCTTCCAAGTGAATCATGAAATCATTTGATTTCTTTATAGCCCTGTACAGGAAAGCTGAAATACTGGAGAATTACTCTGGTAATCTCTGTTAGGTATTCACTTTTTGCAATACTAAATACTAAAAACTATCTAATTATCTTATGTGTTATACTATTTTCAGCTGAATTTTGGAAACTGGTGGAAATGTAACTTCTTAAGAGGAGTTCTGTAGCTATAATTTAAGGTAATTATATTGTGAAGATAACCTTTTTTATGCCAACTTCACACCTGCTTTTACTTGCAGATTGATGCAAGAATACCCCTTTATTGCCTATGAGAATGAGACCTTGGTACAGGCTGCTGTCAGTGGAGAGGTGGTCAGAATTCCTATACAAATTAGTGAGAATTCTAACCCTCTCGCCAATGACAGCAGCCTGTGCCAAGGCCTTATTCCCAAGATAGATGCAGGTTCCATTGGTGAGGCCCGAGCCTGCTGTACATTTATGGCACATTCTGGGGGTATGTCATAAATATACAATGTAAGAGTGCCATTTTAAAAAGGATCTATCACATAGGATTGTCCAGGATTACAAAATCATGGCGGCTTACTTCTAGGAACAGCACAATAGCTGTCCACCAGTTGTATGACAGGGGAGCCCTACTCAATTAAATGGGGTTGGGTTTTAATCCATGGGCAGGTGTGATGCTGTTCCTAAAGGAAGCAGTCATGTTTTTTTTATTCCTGTCAAGCCCTGTAAATCAACAAGAATGGTGCAATGGAGGTGACCCTCTTGTTATTTTCCCTTAAGACAATTATGCATCTTGGCATAAAAGGTCATATTGATAAAGTATTTTTTTGGATTGGTTATAATAAAAGGGGTTATCCGGGACTTTTTTTTGGCCATGTAGCTAAGAATTTAACGGCAGCTAGTTGCTAACCTGCCTGTTCTGCCCTGCGGCGACCTCTTCTGGCTCAAACCATTCACGGACAACTCCTGCTAGCGATTCTCCCACTTCTGGTGACGTCTTATCGACAGACTAGCTCCTTCTCTTCCACTCTGCTCTGTCGATGGGTCATCACTGCCGATGTCATGCTGATTGACAGCTGACTTCCCACTGCCTTACTGCCGGATGTCAGTCAGCATGACGTTGGCAGTGATGCCCCGTTGATAGAGCAGAGCGAAAGAGGAAGGACTTCTCTCTTGACGTGAGGGCAAATAAAGCCGGAGAATTACCACTTGAGCTTGGACTGATTGTCCTAGGGCAGAACAGGGATGTAGCAAAAAAAACCTCAAGTCTTAGATAACCTTTTTAAATGCTGTAGCTAAATTACCTGTCTGTAAATGAAGGTATACTTACTTCACCTTCATAGAGTCAAGATAGCCATGACATACCCATTAGAAGAAAACTGGCCAAAAATTGTATGTTTCTATACCTTAAAACAGTGTTCTCCAACTCCAGCCCTCAAGAATCACCAACAGATTATGTTTTCATATTTTCCTTACTATTGCACAAGTGATGGAATTATCACCTGGACAATACTAAGGAAATCCTGAAAACATGATCTGTTTCTGGCTCTTGACTCTTGAAGACTGGATTTGGGGAACGCTGCCTTAAAAGATTGATCCAGCCATGATTGTGCCAGAATGAAAGGGGCGATCAGGGGGTCCTGTTTTCAAAAATAGTGATGACTGCAATACGATGATGACGCCATACACACATCCCCTGCTAAAACATTTCAGCATGAACTTTCGCTATAGTTGTTGGTCAGTTGTTACAAATGTAAAATCATGTGAAACTGCAACACGGTGACCAGGTCAACTGATTGTGTGTATGGCTATGTACATCGCCAGTTTTATGATTCTCAATGTGTGAGAAAATGCATTTACTGACTGAAGGCTTATTAATATAGAAATGCGCTATTTCTGACTACATTTCCATATCTGCTATAACAACATATATGCTTAACTACATTTTATTTACTAGATCGTTTCCTATATCCCATATTTACCCCAAATTCTTATACCTATATTGACTTCAGTGACCACCTGTATTTCAGGATTTCTGTGTATATTTCTGGTAAGAACCTGTTGGAAGAGAAGAAAGCCTTCCTTCTAATACATACTCCTTGTTATAATTGCACAATAGATTATTAATCTTTAGACCTTTATTGAGGCATAACTCTTTTCCCTGAACAATTGCGGAATAAATGAGGGTCATTTAATTGACCCTTCTTGCCAAGACTTGTACTGACAAAACAGCTCTCACAAAGGAAGTAAGACCATAAGTACAGAGGAGAGGTGGATTTTTTTGGGTTTGAATAACAGTAATTTGCATGATTACACAAGAAACAACTCGGCTGTACAGAAGCTATGCTGAAATTTCTGTGAATTAAGCCTTTCTCTAAGTACTTTTTTTTACTCATGATTTTTACTTAGATACTTTAGGGTTTGCTCACACGAGCATATAAAAGATCGGTCCCATTCTCATCCAGAAAAGTGGGACATTTTTTTCTCGTATGTCATCCGTGTCCAACCCGTTGTTTTACAGCAGCAGCTATTAATCATTTACAAGACCATTTACAGTTTCCTATGTTACAGAATTGTAATGTAGAGCAACACCGTTATCAATTTTCAAAATAGAAAAAAGAGTAAATAAATATATGGCAAAAATATAGCAAAGAATGGGAATTTAAAACTTAGTATTTATTTCACTATTAAAATGTAAAACATACTAACAACATTAAAAAGACACACAAACAAAAACTTCTAATAGGTGGCGCTATAGAGTTCAAGTCCTCTGAAGAGGCAATTTGTATATTAAATTTCACAGAGTAAGCCTCCTTACCTTGGCATGCTAGAGCCGGTATGTCACTGTCCACATGCAGAAACATTGCCCCTTAGTCCTCAGTCCAGAGCCTCTCACCTAGCCAAATCAGTTCTCATACTTTGCACTGATGAGGGCCAATAGCCAGAAACACCGTGTCTGGAAATTGAGATTCTGATTTGGCTTTTATCCTAAGTCATTTTGCAAGACTTGTTGAAGGGTCGATTGTGACTTGAAGGATTGCTACTTCCAATAGGTGGCGCTATAGAGTTCAAGTCCTCTTCATCTCTGAAGAGGCAATTTGCATAAACAAAAACTAGGCAGACCTGACTAATCTCCACAGGCTGGCTGGAGTAAATGTTGCCGCATAGAAGGTATTGGGTATATGCCCTATAAAACTTGTCTCATCAACACCTGTAATGCATTAAATACTGGGTATAAACAGAACAAGACAAATTTCTCCAGTATAATGTAGTAAAACACAGCATGTGCCACATCTCTATATTCAAATGAGAAAAAGAGCGGTCTCCCCCAAATGCAGTATGTATATACTCAGGCATCTGACACCAGTCTCTTTAGTTCCACAAGAATGGGGGCATAGAACGTGCCTGACCGTCATCCTGTTACTGAAACAAAGCCATAGTGTCCTTATTATTATTTACTATTATAGCGCAATTTATTCCATGGCGCTTTACATGTGAAAAGGGGTATACATAATAAAAACCATTACAATAATCTTGAACAAAACAAGTCACCGACTGGTAAAGGAGGAACGAGGACCCTGCCGGCGAGGGCTCACAATCTACAGGGGATGGGTGAGGAAATAGTTGGTAAGGATAGAGGTGGTCATGCAGCGGTATGGTGGAGCGGTGGTTACTGCAGGTTGTAGGCTTGTCGGAAGAGGCGGGTTTCCTTATGTCATAACCACCTCCTGACGCGTTTCTTCGCTATGTGGGATTCATTAGGCGCTAGAGAATAGTCAAAATGAAGGTCTTCCCCATGTTGAACGGTAATTATAACCTCCTGAAAGAATGGCAATGTATCCATAAAAATCCGATGCCATATTGATGGTCCGATTGGATTACAATTTGTTTCTCATCAGATTTCAGAGTGAAATTGCAGCATGCTGCGATTTTTTTTTCTCATGTCGAAAACCAGCTGAGAAAAAATACGCAGATCTGCACTGCCTCATTGAATAACATTAGTCCGAGTTTTTCACTATGTCCACAAACATAGGCAGAGAGGTGTGGGGGGAAGCTGTTCAGGGACCACATCAGAGTAGAAAAAAAACCTACTACTTATATAATTTCTATTATGCTAAATTAGATTTCTTTTTTTTATTACTATGTGCACCACTGTATCCCAGATTGTAGAAAACCTGCCCTGATATTTATAATAGGAAAGCACAATTCTTTAATTATTCGCATTATTTTCCAGTACAACCCTCATTAAGTGCTGTTATACAGCAAACTATATGTGAAATGTATTCTTTGGTTTTACATTATAGTCTCTAAAGAAGACTGTCAAGTAACAGCAAGCATTGTAATGTGTCTGGATGTCTGAATGACTAATACTCCATGTATTCTGACAAGCCTGTCTTTTTAAGCCATTATCTGTACAATAAATTAAGATTCTTGTAGATGCAGTTATCTGGCTGTGATGGCGCACATCACATTCCTTACATTATTGCTGAAAACCATTCAGTCGTCAACAGTTTATCTTTAGTATATCGCAGTCCTCTTCAGTGGTGCTGTATACATTTACAAGTAATGCATTCATCTTAATCATACCTGAAAACAATGGAGTGCGCAGTTACTAGTGCGACAGTGCAATGTATTAGTGTATTAGTAAATATCCCAATTAATATGAACGTTATTAGTTTAATCGCTTGTGAGTGTAACAAGCCAATAAACGCCCATGCAAAAAATCTGCGTGATTTTGTACTTTACGACTGCAATTTAAATTGGTTAGTCACCAGGTTGAGGTTTTAATTCCTACATACGAACGCCAGATGGCATTGGTCCTGTAACTTGGCTTTGGACCTGCTTTTCCCTCCAATATGGCATCTGGATATGTAGAAGCGGTTACGTCTTGATTGGTGGCAGCTGCTTATAGTTATTTTTGAGAAAAGTTAATTCCCCCCATTTATGTCATTTTATAGACCTTACAATCATTCCATAACTATTCCTGTATGTATAATGTTTATTTTAAACACTTTGGGCCCAATTTATCATTTGCAATTTCTTGGAATCATTTTTCTTTTTTTGCCTTGTGGTATTTGCTGATGTTTTTTGCACCAAATTGTTTGAAATAGCACACAGAGTTCATGAATTGAGCGCAAAATCCAAAATGCTTTTTATTTTTTACCTTAACTAGTTTTTGTGACTTTTTAAGATCAAAAGTCGCAACAATTCTCTTTCAGAAAGCTTACTCCAGGCAGGGTTCTGGAGTGAGATGCGCCAAAAAAATGCAACATTTGGTACAAGTCGCATTTCTTGAACCTGTCTAAAACATCTGAATAGGAAAAGTTGTCAATTTAAAAAAGGATAACTTAAAAAATGGCGCAAAAGTTATATAGAATATGGCACAAATACATAAGCCACTAAAAAGGAGCAAATTACTCCCAAAAACTGGAGAAACAGCAATTATGAGTTTTGGCCATTGTCAGGACCTCGTATGTACATTATGGTGGTAAAGTTCTAGTCTTGATGGAAGAATGGTACTTAGTATGTTATGTCCAGGGCTGTGGAGTCTCAGTCGTGCAATCGGAGTTGGAGTCGGTATAAAATAAACTGACTCCTAAAATATAAAATAAATTGAGTACAGTAGTATAATACAGTATGTGCTGTAAATGTTTTCATAAGATTTTGGGAAAGTTATGAAATGCCCCATAAATGTCTGTTCTGTTCCTGATCTAAGGATTTAGGCTTTTAGTTGAGATGAATCTGTGCTGCACTTTATGTACATGCTCAGTAGTGAGGCAGTGCTGTGGAGTCAGAGTCAGGGAAATTAAGAAGCCTGAGTCGGTGGTTTGGCTTACCGATTCCACAGCCCTGGTTATGTCATCACAATTTAGGCTTGGATAGTAATGGCACACTGGTTCTGATGTAGCTTATGGGCATTTCTAGCAGTGGAACCAGTCGCATTGGTAGGTGTGGAACCACTATATGGTCAATCAATTAGTTGGTTCCAGGCACAGATGATTGTATTTCTGTTACAGAAATCAAGGTAATAATCCAGTAGCCCTGGTAGGCAGTAGCTTTGGTGATTCCTAAATATTATGGTGACTAAAATGTATTTTGTATGGATGGCTTTATTCAAATGGCTTTCTGAAGATTTGAAAATTCATAACATAGTTAAAAAATTGCATACCGTATCTGGTATTCTGGTAAATTCTATATCCTAAGCATGGTATAGTATTTTTTTATATGAGACCATGACCATGAAGACCCCATATTACCTGTTATAAGTGTTCACATGGATAGAGCTTTCATCATTGGATGTGCTTAGATTTGATTTCAGCAAATTATCCTCGTAGCAACAATTGGTCAAGAAGGCTATAGTTCTCTTATTAGCTGTAATTAGCTATGATTCTCATTTCATAGCTGGTTAATAAATATTTCAGTTATAAAAATCCAAACTCTTGACACAAGAGGAAAAAGCTTTAGCAGCATCCACCCACACACCTATGTTTAAAGATAACAAGGGGACACACCTTGGAGGAGGGGAAAAGGTTTGGAAAGGTCACATAACAGGTAGGGTCAGGTTTTTCGTAGCAGTGGTCTAGCCTTCTCACACTAGAACAGGGAATCATGGAGAGTTTACCTGTACAATTCAGGGCACAAACACGAGAAACACAAATAATTGATGCAAAGGTTTTGAGACTAATGTCACATTATGTCTGTATTCCAGATCCCCAGCTCAAGGGCATAGTGACCAGGTTATACTGCAGGCAAGGATACTACTTGCAAATGCACCCAGATGGAACTCTTGATGGAACCAAGGATGACAGCAGCAATTCTAGTAAGTACCAGTAATCTCATCTTCTAGCTCTTTTAAGTGGGAAAATGCTTCATTTTAGTTAGCAGATCACGATATGTTGGAAGTCAGTCACGTATTGATGAGTCTTAAGTGTTAAGTATCTTTTAATCTATATGCCTACCTGCCTGACTAAAGGTTACAGTAGCTATATCTAGAGTATCCTGCTAAATATTAATAGCAGGGAAGTACTGTAAGTATCGATTACAAATAATAAATTGAATGCATACTTACTGTATCAAAAGGTTTCATCCATGGTTTAGCAAGTGTTATAAAAATATTTTAAAACTGTCCATATATAGAACTAAATATGTAGTAGTACATGTAAAACAGGTTGCAAAAATGCTTAATTTAGGGCAGTTTTACAAGTAGTTTTTTCAGAATAAAATATTTTGCATTTTTAAAAAAAAATAGATAAAAAAATACCGCAGCTTGATGTTGGCTGTAAATCATAGGTAAATATAAAACACCAAAAACAGTGCTTTTATTTTACAACTTTTTACTTGTTTTTACTCTTTTCCTTGTGTGTTTTTTTGGAGTTAGTGCTGTTTTTTTTTTGTTAAAGCACAGAATACTCTAGATCAGTGTTCTCCAACTCCAGTCTGTAAGAGCAACCTACAGATCATGTTTTCAGGATTAACTTAGTGTTGCTCAGTCGATAATTCCATCACCTGGGCAATACTAAGGAAATCCTGAACTGTTGGTAGCTCTTGAGGACCGCAGTTGGGGAACACTGCTCTAGGTTTACCATTTTGTCATGTGTGTTCCCATAGGCTTCCATATAGAACTAAAAATCTGAGTATGGAAAAACACCAACCAAAAATATTTGTGAAAAAAAAAAAAAATGTTGTAATTTTTTTTTTTTGCAAAGAAAAAGACCGAAAAGTATGTGTGCAAAGAATGAATAAAAATGCTGTAAAACCATTGGAAATTCATAGCAAGGACAAACAGCTGCAATCCAGGCATTCCATAAATTCCCACTCACTAACACTATGCATCTGGCAGTTGTGATGAATACAGCTACATAAATGCCAGAAAGAGCCCTATGTAAACCTAGTCTTAGACTTACTTTCAGAAATGTAACCAATTCTTGATCCAAGAGTGATGGTGATACAGCAGTCATTGTGCATAGAATAACACAGCTTTGTGTCCTGCTTTCTGTATACAATGCACTGGCACGCTTTTCATTCACAATACAATGTAATATATGATCTCTTTTCCTGGATTTAGCCCCATTTTTAAATACATATCATAATCTGCTCAGTGAAATAAGATTATGTCGTCTGTGTAGTGAGATTTATTTCAGGAATGCAGACTATTGTGCCGCCTATAGTGTCTGCACAAACATGTCCATACTTCACTTTCATTCGAGCGCACCACACACAATGCAAGGTAGAAACCTCTTCTGCACTTCTATTTTGACCATCAGTTTAAAGTATATGTCCCAAGGCTAAAATTAAAAGGTAAGGTATTATCAGCACAAGCCCTGTCAAAGCTTCAATGTATAGTATATGGGGCCATTAACATTCCTATGCACAGAAGAAATGTCATTTCTGCAGTACATGTGGGAAGCATTAGATGTTTCTGAATGCTAATGCAGAATTCTGCTGGAAAAATAATGGCTGTTATAGGCAGCAGTGACACGTTTTGTTAGAAAAGTTTTTTCCATGCATAACAGTCATTGCTAATTCAGCTGTGTAGACCTACATAACATGTTAAAAAAAATGAACAAGAATTCTGATTTCCAGTGCGGAAATAGTTAAAGAGAATCTCTCAGGAGGTTTTTACTTAGTAATTTGAGGATGGTATGAGGTAGGGGTAAAAACACTGAGTTCAAGGATGTGTCACTGATCAAGTTGTGTGCTGTTGTTTGCTTACAGTGAAAGTTTTATCACATTATCATTGCTGTGACTAGCTGGTGACTGTCTCATGGTCTGACCACGCCTACTCCTGTGATAAGCAGCTCACTGTCTATAGACTTTGTACATACAGAGTCTGGTGTGGGCGGGGGTTGCTTTTCTCAGCTCTGCTTCATGTTACATCTAAGAACTCTGATTGTGTCAGCGACTGCACCCAGGAAACTGAGTGATATATCGCTGGATTCAGGGTTTCATTTCCTATATTATGCTGCTCTCAGATGATGTAATAACAGATTCCCTTTAAACCACCCATTTTACAGACACAGTTCTTTTAAAGTAATCTAGTTTTAATTCTAGGCATCTTATAGGACTAGTGTAATATTTTGATTCATATATAAAGTACTTTGCCATCTACCTAGTTAAATAATAGAAATATAGTATAATAGGTTTGTGATAAAATATTTACAATCTGTTCCTTTTACTGCTATTCTTATTTGTTTTCTTTTCTGCCCTATCATCTCTTCCTACTTTTTTTTTCGTTCACATTCTTGCCGTTCCTTAGCAATTCCTTAGCCTCTCACCTTTCATCATCGTCACCTTTTAGTGCCCCACAGACTAAAATGTAGACAAATAAATGTCAGCAGTTCATTACAATGTAATTCTGTTCTGGGTCTGCAACGTTCTTCTACAAATCTTTAACATTTTGGATGTACATTTATCTTTTTTTACCAGATATCAGGGATTTGCTTGTAGAGATTGCTTCTATATTTTCCCATTTCAGACACATTTCCCATTAAAATCAAGCACTTAGGAGAGGCTGACTTATTTCGCATTTCCCTTGGTGCCTATTCCAAACTAACATCAGTCATGAATTTGCAGTGGCACCAAAAGAATTTGGGAAAATACATATTCCCTATATACATTTGTTTTGTCAATGCATTGGAATTTCCTGATAAAGAATGCTATGCTAGCTGTGATATACTGTTATATTGTGACTGTATCTGCTTAAATTAATGCAGCAGATGATTTTTAACATGTATCTGTTCTTTACAGCATTATTCAACCTCATACCAGTGGGTCTTCGTGTTGTTGCAATCCAAGGTGTAAAAACGGGGTTATATATTGCAATGAACGGAGAGGGTTACCTGTACACATCAGTGAGTACCACGCTTTATTTATTCATTATTATAATAGGCAGTATAAACAAGTTGTAGGATTTTTATGTTTGTTTTTAATCCGCACCAATAAGAAGGTAAAACAATGGGGTTGATTCAGTCAGGGAAGGACATATCATTGATGCAAGGGGCCCATGAGGTAAGGGGGCCAACTTCTACCTCCATCATTGTTTTTGCATCTATTTTATGAAGAAAAAATGATTCTAACATTGAGTTTAATGTCCTGATCTCTGGATGTCCAATAACTGGGACCTCCACTAATCCCAAGTATCGAGCTTGGATATCTTTGGCACTCCCATGGAGAATGACTGCAGTGGAGGTGTGCATGCTGGACCTCTGCTCAATTCACACAGGGAACTTCAGAGCTCCGTTCTCAGGATCAGTGAGAGTCTCAGCGGTCAGCCCCCCTCACGATTAAGTTTGGTTTTGTCAGTTTTTTTTTTTTTTTTTAGCATTATTTGCATGTTTTAGGTATGCATTTGTGTATTTTCAAAATGTTCACAATTTTTTTGCTTAATTTTACTTTAGTACCCCAGTGGAGTACAAAATCATTTTTTTTTTGCAGAGTTTAAGGTTGAAGGGGTTGTCTAGCCATAGGCTACAAGTCTGCAGTCAATATAGGTGCACTGCACGCTGGCGCACGACTACAAATATGTAATTTACACACAAGCAGTCACATGCTGACTAGACATGCGCAGATTCGCTCAAGTGTAGTGAGCAAGGCTGGATGCTTCTAATCGAAATATGGCCAGAAGTATGCAAATCACATATTTGTGGTCACATGACTGCCTGCTCCCTGCGCTGGCAGAGGAGACTGGCACACGGGATGTGAGGATTCACAAGTCTGAAGTCACATAGAGTGACTGCAGACTTGTGCTCCAAGGCCAGACAGCCCCTTTGACGTGCGACGATTTAAAGCTTAAAATAGCCAACAAATAAGCATATTTGAATTTGTGACAAGTCATCAAAGACTATCTGCCCAATTGGGTAAATTTAACACAAAACCAACTAATGCAAAAAAAAAGACAAGTCATAAAATTGACTTAATCCCTTCATGACATGTCCAATTTTTGTTTTTCCCTCACTTTCTCCGGCCATTATTTTTCTGTCCACATGCTTATTTTTTGTGGGATAAGTTGTACTTTTGAATAACTCCATTCATTTTACCACAGTGTACTGGAAAATGGGGAAAACATTCCAATTGGGGAGAAATTGTGAAAAAAAAATGCAATTCTGACTTTTTTTTTATTATATTTATTTTTAATAGGGAAAAGGCTGTAATTTGAGCTTTTTTTATTTTTTTTTTTCATATTTTTTAAAACATTTTTTTTACTTTTCACTGTACTTGTTAATTCCCTTAGGAGACTTGAAGCTGCGATCGTCTGATCTCTTGTGCTACATACAGCAATACCAAAGCATATTGTAAAAGTCACAATCTCCTTTGAAGCCGGCCACAGGTGGGGTTTCAAAGGAGCTCCATAATGACAGCTACCTAGGTTTTCAACAGACCACCGGGTGTCATTGCAACCCATTGGTGATCCGTGATGGTGTCACAGATGGGCACATGGAATGACAAGACCCCATTCTGTCGCATGTTAAATGCCGCTATCAGAGTACAACAGCGACATTTAACAGGTTAACAATCCCCGGTGAAGCTCCACTCCACCCGCAGTTGTTAGAGGCAGGTCCTGAATATAACACAGCCATCACCTGCTGAGTATGATGCTGTACATGTACGCCACATGTCGTGAAGGGGTTAAAAACAAAGGACGAATGATGAATTCAGCCTCGCTTTTTTATCAAATGTTTGCAAGAAATAACATCAAAACAACAGTTGTCAATTTTTAAAGGATGGAATCTTATTGCAAGGATGGAGCAGACATTTAAAAAGATAATTTTACAACTTGGAGGGGTTGAGTACTTTATTATTAACTATTGGTGCTTATTAAAGTTGTGGTTTAATTCACCATACACTAATCATTTTAATGAACAGTAGCGAAGCTGTTATACTTAAAGGGTGTTCTTCTTTTAGAAAATCTTTGCCCACAATTGCAGTTTATAATAAAATAACAAACCCCTCTTTACTTAACGTCGCTGGGTCCAGCTCTGATTGTCTGGTGATGTTCCCAGTATTTTATGCTGGAACAGTGAGTAAAGTGTAGTTTGTTTTTTCATATCGGGGACGAAGATTATCTGAAAATGAACAACTCATTTAACTTGTGAATATCTCATGCTTTAGTATTATTTTCTCCCCTGGCAAAGTTAAAATAATAGCGTGGACAATCTATGTGGGTGTTATGATAACAAACTAAATCAGCATTGTGGGTGCAATATATAAAGCACTCATTTGAATTTGGGGAACAGGATGGAAAATGTTACTTTATATTTCGGAAGTGTTGTACATCTCAGGCTTTACAGGGCCACACCTTCAGCAACAAACACCCACTTTTCATGTAATTTGTACAAAATGTTACAGTTCGAAGCATAATTGAATGTGAGTACCGATGGTGGAGAGTTACGTTAGTAGAGCTTCAAGATTTTTAAGTTTTGGCTCAGGTGGAGCCTCACTGTTGGTCATAGTGCATGACAAAACTTGTAAAACTGCTCAAAAAGGACAGACATTGGTGTAACTATAGAAAGCTCTGAGAAGTACAGCATATGATCACTTCTGTGAAAGCTGCTCCAAAGCAGGCCCTACAGTTGGCACCCCCTGCTTTTTCAGTGAGGCTCGACTCAGAGATTGAGTAGCATTGCTCTAAGCACTAATGTCGACCCTGTCCCCAGCTATTGAACGACTATAACTCCTAGCCTGTCAGAGCATGTTACATCTTTGTTGGAAAGCCACAGGTTTGAGTCGCCTGCCTTACAGTAACATATAGAACATTTTAAGACCCATTTATTTGGGGCGATAATGGCCAAATGAGCGTTCATAATAATGCTTGTCCTGAAAACTGGCAACATTGTAAAGATGTGTTGATCAACTAACAATTGAGCAAAATGATTGGATTATTTATGTTGGCATAAAAATGATTATCACATGCATTCTGTATTGGTATTACCAATTTTTCAGTCCGTTCTGTTCCCATGCATTTATGTCAGCCCAAGTGAATGAGTGCCGATCAACTTGCCTATAGACGACCGGTGCTCGTTTGTGGGCAGAAATTCATCAGTCTAAACAATTCTTTTCGTTGGATGGCTATTACCATATTACATTGGTAATTAATGTGGGCAGGTGGTAAACTAGTCAATGTTGTGATACCTTTGTTTCAAGAATATAGAGTCACAAATCTTATCATCTCACATTGACCTGTCCATGTGTTCCACGGCAGTCACATATACAGGATAAAAACGATGGCCTGCTTTTCATTTGCCTGTCTAGTTCTATGGCTTACAGCACATTAAGTGTTGACATTGGACATTGCATTCCACTTTACATTCTTAGATTTATGATGTTAGTTTAGTGAAGAACAACCGGTTACAATTGATCACGTAATTTTTTTAGAGGCCCCCAAGAAAAGTGTGTCCTCGATATATATGACAGGCTCTCACAAGATAAGTTCAGGGTAACTGATGATCAGTGTCAACAGAAAAATGAAAATGTGCAATATAGTGTCTCTCTGAGACGTTTAAACAAGGTGATGTGGATGAATTATGGTTGATGTCGCAAAAAAGCAATATTGCATTGCACATAAACAGGTAAGTGTCCTGGGG
Organism: Phyllobates terribilis; assembly: GCF_046119375.1. NCBI lineage: Eukaryota > Metazoa > Chordata > Amphibia > Anura > Dendrobatidae > Phyllobates > Phyllobates terribilis. The sequence continues at coordinate 295,336,050 of NW_027362762.1, forward strand.
AGCAAAAAACAAATGTTGTGTTCAGGGAAAAGTTTTCCTATAACATGTTCTATGGAAGGATCCTTCAGAAATATTAAGAAGTGTTTCTGACTGATATCTCCTGAAAATAAAATTAGTATAGACAAATAGTACTTGAGAATACATGGGTATATTAAGTGGTTTACCCCAGCAACCGGTCTAGGAGACTTGACTATTCTCTTCAAGTCAAAGGTTGATGGGCACATTGGCATTGCATTGAGCACTGGGTAGAGTAAAGGTCCATCTATATTAGTTGCTTCTTTGGCATTAAGTGACCACCGATCAGTAAATATTTAGTAATCTGAGGCGTCTAGCAGTTTACACAGGACAATGTGCTGCCAAAAAGGATGATCTTTTTTGCAAACCAAAAGATCATTTCACCTGACGAACAAGCGTTTCACTCATTCATCAGGGGATCAGCAGCCTGTTTACACTGCGCGATTACTGGGAAACAAGCATTCCTAGGAATGCCAATTAATGATAATTGTGACCTTTAGAAAAGAGCAATCATGCCATTCTTTTTGTAAAATAACACTGTTATATATTAATCACTGTCCTATTAAAAACATGGAATACATTTTTCTAACAATAAATGAGTGAAGGAGTTTTCCTGGACTTTATTATGTACGGCTTATCCTTAGTATGGGCACTCTGGCTTGAAGTAATTGTTGCTGGTAAATAATGATGGGAAAGTGATGCTCACTGGACACTTCCAGGGCTGTGGAGTCGGTAAGCCAAACCTCAGACTCCTCAATTTCCATGACACCGACTCCCACATACATGGCTCATGTTTAAGTGATACATTTACTGTAGCACAGATTCATCTCAGCTAAAAGTCTAGACCCTTAGATCAGGAATAGGACAGACATTTATAGGACAATTCATAACTTTTCCAAATTCTTATGAAAAAAATATTCCGCACAAACTGCATTGAACTACTGTACCCAATTTATTATATATTTTAGGAGTTGGAGTCGGTCCATTTTATACCGACTCCGACTCCACCAAAATGGACACTGACTCCGACTCCACAGCCCTGGACACTTCAGCCTGTTCAGTTAGGCGATCAGCGTTAGTGCTGAGAGTCAGATCCCAACTGATCTGATATTAACAATAGGCCATAAATTATTATAGTCTTGAAAAACCCATTAAAGCCCTTCATGTATATAAACTTTATATTTTCAAGATCCAGTACTTACCAATCAGTGGCTCAGGTACCACATATGGTTCTCCAGTTAGTGCTAGCTCTGCTGCAGTGCCCTTGAGGCACCAGGGATGGTTTCCCACAACTGAAGCCATTACTAGGTACAAACCATATGAGTGGAAGTAACACTTAGAGCCATATGACTAAAGCTAGCATCAATGCATACAGGAGACTCCCAACTGTCCTCTAATGGCAAAAGTCAGGGATATAGGAATCAAGCAATTGGATCATGTGTGCGTGTGTAGGAGGGTCTAGAGCAATGGTTATCAAAATAGACTTTTTTTCACCTCACCACCTATCATGTGTGAGTGGTTTACCAGTTTTGGGATATTTTTACAGATTCCACAGTAGAGATAGAGATTGTTTTTGCCTTTTCTACACTTATACTGTTTTCAGATCTTTTTGCTGCATTTCTTACCTTCTTTGGTAAAAATATCAGATAAATATATTTAGGAATTTGTTGTTCGTCCTTCATAGCCAAAGATGACCATGAATCCAGGGTTTAGGTGAGGATCAGTGGCTGTGGGTCCAGAGATGACTGATGAGGCCAATCCGAGCCCTGAAGGCTCACCCACCTACGTGACATAAGTAAGCAGATGTAGTCAGGACCGTACATACTGCTTGTGCCTTGCGTACTCTTGCTTTTGTTTTGCCTCAAAGATTCTCCGGTCTTCAACTGCATGCTACTTAAAGAGAACATGTCAGCACGATTTTGTAATGTAATGTAAGGACATGGCTGTAAAGGCACAATAATACTACATTGATACCTTTGATGAAGAAATCCACTTTGTGGGTCTTCTTTAATCACCATTTGAAGTTTTCTACTAACTAGATTTCGGTGCACAGGGGCGGGGACTTTGCACTGGGTCTTCTCCTCCCTGTCTGTGATTCCCCAGCCCCTCTGCTGACAGGTCATTGCTGAGATTTCACACAGAGGAGGCCGGTCACTCACAGACTGGAGGCAGGCGGAGGGTCCGGGGAATCACAGACAGGGAGGAGAAGACTCAGTGCACAGTCCGGCCCCTGTGCGCCAACATCTAATAAACAGAAACCTTCAAATGGTGATTAAAGAAGACCCACAAAGCGGATTTCTTCACCAAAGGAATCAATATAATCAGTATTACAGCACCATTACAGCCATGGCTTTATGTTAGGTCACAAAATCGTGCTGACAGGTTCTCTTTAATACATGTATTTGCAATGCTATATATTTTCCTTCACCAAAGAACATGATCAGTAGCAATTTATAAAGTGAAAAATTCTTTCAGATGTTTGTTGCCAAATACAATTACCGTACTCCCTGGTACATACAAATGGTTGAAACTAAGCTACAAACGTAACTGCTGCCTCTATTTGCTCCTTAATTTTACAACCAATAAAACTGATATTTTTCTTGATGCCAAGATTGCCCTCTATTATGTTATTTCAGGAATTAGTGGAAATGTCACTGCCTGTTATCTGGATATGAGTGTGTGATATATGCACTCTCCAGTAACTCTCAGTGGGGAAAAGCTTTGGCACTGAGGGGTCTCTCTTGACATTTCAAATGCGTCACAGTGCTGATTGCTGCGTTTTCTATAAGCCCTCATAATTGACTTGTCTAGGAAGAACAACTTCCAGCCACAGGGAAGGATACAGGACTGCAGATAACAGTGTTCAGAAGGAGATGATGGTAATCATTATTATTCAGGCCACTTTCAAATACACCTCACAATCAAAGTCAAATGAAAAACAAACTTGCATTGTCACTTTGCTACAGAGCAAATAGGGAATGTGCGGAGTTAATGGGCTTTTCATTGATTGCTGTATCTGGTGTTATATGTTATAGCATTATATACTGTATAAATTCTACTGTGTTAACATGTCAGGATACAAGACAAACATTAAGCACTCATGCGGTATATTTACAGATATAATTCAATGAAATGTATCGTGAAACGACACTTTGGTATATCCCTGCCGTACATCTGTTTATAACTAACACATAAAGTAGCACTTTACAACGCTAAGCATGCAAACATGAAATATATGAAATTTGAATAGCATTACTGCTCCAGAAAATAGAAATAACTGAGAAATCTTAGCGCATAAATTGGCAAATTTATGTTTACCCGGCAGCCACGGTAAGGCGTTTCAAGTTGCCAGGAACCTATCTAATGTGAATCCTCTCATAGAGACCAAAGTCTGCATGTGTATGGGAAGGTAAGATCTCTTAGTAAGCACCTGTACACACCAGTTTTCTGTTTTGGAAGTGATGATCAGTCTTTTGATATTTGTACATCTGGTTATAGCCTCCAAACAGATTTGGCAAACATTATGTGAACTTGATCAAACCCCTTTTTAGCTGAATACAATTAATGAGATTTCTATAAAGAAAAAGTAAATTATGAAGTTAAATCTGTTAGAGATATCATCATTTTCACTATGGCTTCTGGGCTACAAGACAACATTTGGTTGTGTGTAAAATATGTTCAACCAATAATGACCCCATTATAATTACACTATGATGTAATCAGCTTCTAGATCCGCCGCTTGTCTTCTGCCAATGTGGTGTATGGACCCCTCTCCTTTCACATCAGTTGATCAATAATGAAAAACAATTCAAGTATCTGATAAATCTGCCTCACTCCGATCCTCAAGGTCGGTCTGGGGTTCTAGTGAGGCCAATGATTAGTTGCAGCGGTCATGTGGGAAATCGAGGAAGTCATCATTGCAGAACAGTAAACAAAGAATAAGAATAGCGCTGCAGCAATGGTAGCCCAGACTACCCACATGAGCGCTGCATACACTGTTGATTATTGGCTCCATCAGTCATATCTGTAGTCAAGAACATCATTGCTGCAGGACCCACAAATAAGCGGCACAGACGAGATGGCAGCAGTTTTATCAGATAAGTAATATGTAATTTCTTATTTTATGTTATTGACGCGCCCCCTGGGCCTGTGTTGTGCAGGGGAACCCGGAACCGGGCCTGTTGTAGAATGCTGGGGGTTGTAGTCTCCGTGTGGCGGTGACCCGGTCCGTGCCCAGGGTGGTCAAACCAGTGGCAGTCTATTTGTATTGTAATAAGTGTCCGACTACGCCACCCGTGGATTGCGGTCAGTGGGGACCGCCGCTGCGCTGCAGACCGCTGAGGCTGATGTTGTTTGCGCAGCTGAGTATGGGATGACTCCCCACGGGAGAAGTATTGCCTCAGGGCAGCTAATGTGGAAGATGATGGGAGTGATGGTCTGAGGGTCCCAGTGCTAATGGTGCAGGAGCGGCAAGGAATCACAGAGATGGGAGGTGCAGTTTAGGGTCTTTACTGATGGTACAAGGCAGACCCTCCCGGGAGTACTGGCTAGTATAAGGGGCCTGGTCAGTTTGCGAGCAAGCAGGAGTTCCCCTGGCCAGGTGGAGTTGTAGGCCTCCCCGTTAATCTGCACTCTTCCTGGCTACCTTGCTGTCAGCGGTTATAAATAGCCCACGTCCCTGAGTATACCGTGTGGTGCTCACCCGTATGGCTGGTGACTTGGGGCCTTCTGTTAGCCTCCGCTCCTGGATGGCGGCGCTGGTCCCTTCTCTGTGACTGAGCCTCCGGGCTTCTATGGCTAGAGGACCTGGAATCCCCTGCCGGCTGGTTTCTGCTGCTGGGTGTATATCAGTCCCCACAGCCTTGGACTCCTGTGTCCGGCTTTAGTATCTTCGTCCAGGGCGAACTCTGCTCCAGCCCCTGGACTTCTGCTACTGCTCCTACAGAGCTACTGTTCTTGCTTTCCCTGTGTCTGGAACTGAACTCCAGGCTCTGACTAACCTAATCCCGCCCCAGACCCAGTTTAAAAGGGCAGATTCCTCCCCTCCCAGGTCTGGGCGGACTGTGTTGCATGCTTAGGGATCCTGACCAGAGAAACCTCCCACTTGCTCTCAGACATAATATCTCTATTACTGTGGCAACCAGACCCCTGGGGTGTCACATTCCCCCCTAGTAAATTTTAGTACTCCGGGACTAAACACATTTTTTTTGTTATTGTTATACAAGGTATAACAATAACAAGATAACATATTTACAAGAAGCTTTAGTCTGTAGAGGTCACGGCGTTTCCGTGACCGGGTGTCCATATCACCCAAGGTGAAGTTTATGAAACAAAGGGGGTGTCCATGTCACCCAACAAGGCGAAGTCTTGGCACAGAATAGGGGACCTGTCCAAAGCAAACCCCTTGCGTTGTCCTTGGGCGTGGCTGCAAGGGTAGACTAACTACTCTGGGCCGCAAGGAGGCCACGCCAGACAGGTTTTCTCTTCCGCGGCCGTCTTCACAAGAGGCACCAAGGTGCAACTATCTACAATACTGTTCCGGTTATCCAGTGTCCATAACCTGTTAGTTCAAATAAATCTGCAGGGTAACTGAGAAACATAATTAGTAACAGGCAACAAACATAAACCATAAACATTTTTCAATAAACAGTCAACTTTACAGTGCATTGGTTTAGATTCTCCAGCGAGCGGGCATCTGACCTCTAGTGACTCTTGTGGACCTACGGAGCTCACTAACTGGTTCTGCACTACAGGGTGTAGGAGGTGTTATGGGCAAGCTGGGCAGCTTTCTGCGCACTCTTTGGCTCACTAGGGGCACGGCAGGCTCACTACTAGCAGAGGGTTGATCCTCCTGTACTGCTGGTGTGGACTCTTCTGCCTCTTGGGCCGGCTGCTCTTCCAGCTCTACCGGTTCCTCTGTAGGCACTTGCGGGGCTGGCTGGAGAAAGGTGAGGACGGGTACCACGACAGCGCCGTTTACTTGTGTCCAAGACCGGGGGAAGTCTCCGAGTACGGTACTGATCATTTCTTCCCTTTCCTCTGCGGGTTGAGGGTTTTCTTGATCTTCTTCAGGGCTTTGCAGCTGCTCGGGACACTTCTTCAGGTGGTCTCTGGAGACAATGGCTGTGGTTTCTCCTCCATCCTTACTGATTACGCAGATTTTTGGGTTCTCATTGCTTGATGGCAGTACGGTGTACGGGTCCTTCTCCCACTGGTCGTCCAACTTGTGAAGCCGCCTCTTCCTCTTCAAGACCTGCTCTCCAGGTACCAGGGGAACAGTGGGAGCATACTGGTTATAAGCCTTCTCTTGCCTTTCTCTAGCTTGAGACAGACTTCGCTCGACGCTCTCCTGTACTTTCCGATACTGCTGCTGCCGTTCTGTATCCCAGTCTGCCTCTGGCGAGGTGTCCTCAGGCGTCAGGACTCCCATATCCAGGTCAATAGGCAGCTTACCAGGTCTTGCTCTCATTAGGTAATCCGGGGTACAGTTGGTGGAACCTACAGGGATGTGGTTATACAGGTCCACCAGATCGGGCAGTTTCTCAGGCCACAGACTGCGTTCTTCCAGGGGCAGTGTTTTTAGCAGATCTATCACCACCTGGTTCATCTTCTCGCAGAGTCCATTGGTTTGAGGGTGATAGGGCGTTGTTCTTATCTTCTTGCAGCCATACAGGTTGCAGAACTCCTGGAAGACCTCCGCTTCGAAGGCTGGTCCTTGGTCTGTCAACACTTGGTCCGGGTACCCGTGTGGACGGCAGAAGTGCTGCTGGAAGGCTCTAGCTGCTGTTTGAGCCGTTAAGTTCTTGACCGGGACCACCACCAGGAACCGGGAGTAATGATCTACGATTGTGAGGGCGTAGACATACCCAGATCTGCTTGGAGCCAGTTTCACATGGTTCAGGGCTACCAGTTCCAGTGGCTGTCTGGTGATGATGGGCTGCAAGGGAGTCTTCTGGCTAGCACGGTCCTTTCTTCTCAGGTGGCACGGGCCACAGTCTCTGCACCACCTCTCAATGGCTCCTCTCATGCCTACCCAGTAGAACCGTTCACGCAACAAGAACTCCAGCTTCTTCCATCCGAAATGCCCTGCTCCAGTGTGGTATGCCTCCAGAACCATAGCCGCGTCTCGTCTTGGGACCACTACCTGCCAGGTCAACTCATGCGTTCGAGAGTTAACCATTCTCCGGCACAGCTTCTCCCTGTAGAGGAACAGCTTACTTTTCTCCTTCCACAGTTGCTTGGTCTCCTCCGGAGCATCTGGGTCAAGACGGGCATCGGCCTGGGTCAGCATTTCCTTCACCAAATGGACTGCGGGATCACTGTCTTGCGTCTCCGCCCAGTTGTAGTGGGGCAAGGGATTGAACGTCGCGGAGCGCCTGTCCTTCACATGGTGGGAATACAGGGTAATCCCATGACGGTGGAACGCAGGGAGCTCAACTTCTTCCAGATCTTCTGGATCTTCCCCTACATCCGGTAAGTTCGGCATTCTAGACAGGGCATCCGTGTTGGCATTTGATCGTCCTGCCCGGTATTTGATGGTGAATTCAAAGTTGGACAGGCGGGCCATCCATCTCTGTTCCAGGGCACCGAGCCTTGCAGTGTCCAGGTGTGTCAACGGGTTGTTATCCATGTACACGGTGAATTTGGAGGAGGCAAGATAATGCTTGAAACGTTCGGTCACTGCCCACACTACTGCCAGGAACTCCAGCTTGAATGAGCTATAATTCTCAGGGTTCCTCTCCGTGGGCCGTAGCTTTCGGCTGGCGTAAGCGATTACCCGTTCTTTCCCTTGCTGGATCTGGGACAGTACGGCTCCTAGCCCGATGTTGCTTGCGTTCGTGTGGAGGATAAAGGGCTGGCTGTAGTCTGGATATGCCAGGATTTCATCCCCCGTGAGGGCCATCTTCAGCTGGCAGAAGGACTCCTCTTCCAGCTTTTCCCACCTAAAGGGCGGCTTCTGGTTTTTGGCTTTCCGAGATTGACCTATCAGGAGGTCCTGCATAGGGGCTGCCATTTTGGTGAAACCGGGAATGAATCTTCGGTAGTAGCCTACCAACCCGAGGAACTGCCGCACTTCCTTTATGCTGGAGGGTCTTGGCCAGTCCTTAATCACGGTGATCTTATCAGGGTCAGGAGCCACTCCGTCAGCACTCACCACGTGTCCCAGGTATTGCACCTTTGGTTTCAGGAGGTGACACTTGGAGGGTTTCACCTTTAGGCCGTAGTTTGCCAGAGCCTCGAACACTTCTGCCAGGTGTTTCAGGTGGTCCTCGTAGGTCTTGGAATAGACGATGACATCGTCCAGGTATAACAGGACCGTCTCGAAGTTCCGGTGTCCCAGACAGCATTCCATCAACCGTTGGAAGGTTCCTGGTGCGTTGCAGAGCCCGAACGGCATACAGTTAAATTCGCTGAGACCCATCGGGGTGGTGAATGCGGTCTTCTCCCGGTCCGCCTCTGCTACAGGAACCTGCCAGTACCCGCTAGTGAGATCCAAAGTAGAGAATAAGTTAGCAGATTTTAATGCAGCTAAGGACTCTTCTATCCTTGGTAACGGGTACGCATCTTTGTGTGTGATACGGTTGACCTTCCTGTAGTCTACACACATTCTCATGGTGTTGTCTTTCTTTTTCACTAAGACTAGTGGAGTTGCCCAGGGGCTACAGCTGTCCCTGATTACCCCAGCCTCCTTCATGTCTCTAAGCATCCCCTTGGCGTGTTGGTAGTGTGCCGGGGGTACGGGTCGGTATCTCTCTTTTATGGGAGGATGGTCTCCCGTGGGGATGTGGTGTTCTACCCCCTTTACTCGCCCGAAGTCTAGCGGGTGTTTACTAAACACTCTCTCGTACTCTTGAACCACCCGGTAGACTCCCTGTTTTTGGTGTGAGGGAGTGGAGTCAGTACCCAAATGCAGTTGCTGACACCAGTCCTCCATTGGTTTCTTAGAGCCGTTACCTTCCTCTGGTTGAGATGGAGGCAAGGGTTCCACGGCCTGTACAGAATTCTGGTTTATGGTGAACAATTTGGCTAGCGTGGCATACCGGGGCAGGTGTACTTCTCTCTCCCCGATATTTATGATGCGAACGGGCACCCTCCCATGGCGTACATCGACCACCCCCCGTGCTGTCAAAATGGTGGGCCTACTGTCTGAGTAGACGGGTTCTACCATTGCTTGGTAGTCTCTACCTCTTAGACCAATAGCTGCCCGGCACCAAATCATCATCTCACTTTTTGGGGGCATGGCAATAGGGAACGGGTCACACATTCTCACGCTACCTATCTCACCACCAGATAGTTCCACCTGTTGCCGCTTCATCAGTGCCCGGATCTCTTTTTGGGGCACACGCTGCTGGCCGGAACTGGCGTTCTTGGCAACCTGCTGTAAAATGAGAATCACCTCTGCAAGACAATTTTCAATCACATTAGTTCCCAAGGTTATTCTAGGGTGACTCTCATGACGGTCTATGTCCACTATAATCAGTCCTTGTGCCGCCAGTTCGACTTTACCGATCTTAATGGTCACCTCTTTGAATCCCACCTGCGGCATGGGCTGACCATTGCTGGCGATGATACTCAGGTCGTCATCTGGGTAGCGGGTTATGTCCGAGTCATTCCAGTACTGCTTGAAGAGCACGTACGGGATGGTGGTGACCTGTGACCCGGTGTCTAGTAGGGCACTCATAGGAATGCCATCCAGTACCACAGGCAAGATTGGACGTCCCCCTACGTATTTATCACGCCAGTTTGATGGGCCTGATGGTCTTATGCCTGGGGGTTGGCCCTCTACCCCAGGTTGTGCCCGTTTAAATGACAGTACCTTGCCACATGTCCGGGTTGATTGCAGCGGCGGCAGATGGGTCGTCCGTCCTCGTTGTATCTGTCGCTGGGTCTTCCTCTGGCCGGTGGGGTCCTCCTCAGTCGGCGCCACCGGACGTCCTCCGGTCCGGATGCCAGCTGGATCTTTCCTGGAGAAGAGACCTGTAAAGACTGCACAGTTCTGGTTAGCGCGGCAACGCTCTTAGTCAGCTCTTGGACCTGATGGTGCAGGTCTGTAGCCGGGTCACTGTTTAAAGCCTGCGCATCAGCTCCCACAGGCCCTGCAGACAAGGGCGCCGTCTCCTGGTGGTAAGTGATAGCAGGGCGCCTGTGGGTCACAGCGCCACCTGGTGCCGGTTCTCGGAGCACCCGGATGGCTCTGTCCTTGAACTGTGCAAAGTCCAGGTCAGGGTCCTGTAAGGCCATTGCCCGCAACTGGTTTCGGTGGGCATTGCACAGTAGACCCTCAATAAATTGTTCAGTCAACAGCTTATCTTCATTTCCCACGCTGTCAGGGTCTGCCTGCTTAATGGCTCTCAGGGCCTCTTGTAGGTTTAGCGCATAGTCTCTTATACTCTCATGTGCCCGTTGTTTGCACCCGTAAAATCTTAGTTTTATTTCGGCTGAGATGCGGGTGTCAAATGTGTCTTTCAGCCGGGTTAGTATGTCTCTGACAGTCCTCTTTCTCCCAGGTGGCCAGGACTTTACCTCCCTTTGGGCTGCCCCGATTAATTGGGCCACCAGGATGCTCACTTTTTGCTCTTCTGTGAGGGGGTACACCTGGAAGAGGCTATCCAATCTTTCTCTAAATTCATTTAGAGTATGTGACTCCCCTGAGTACTGGGGTAGCCAGGTTGCCCCCGGGATATAGGGCATGGTGAATGGCATGACTGCTGCAGTGGTTGCGCTGGCGGTGGCTGTGGCAGTGGAGCTCCCCTCGGTATCCGACATCCTCCTCCCCCCTAGTGGACCGTGGCCTACCTTGCGATGCTCTTCTTCCGTAGGCCGCGGCTCCGCAGTCGATCGTCGGGGTTGAGGACCTGGCGTCGCGCTCCGATGACGTCAGCGTCGCTCTTCCTCCCTTCCAGGACCTTGCGCAGCGTCAGAGCGTGGGGCGGAGCTTCGGATCTCGCGCGCTTTCGGCGTCCACGCCCCTCTTCTTCCCGTGCGGCGTCCCGAAGATGGCGTCCGAAGGCGGGAAGCACCTGCGGATGGCGGGAAGAAGGCAGAAGACGGCGGGAAACGGTCCAAGATGGCGTCTGATGGCGGAAATCGGCTCCGGATGGCGGGAAACGACTCCGGACAGCGGGAAACTTCACCACAGGTAAGTATAAAAGTCTCTTTTTCAGGCACGCAGTACCCGGTGGTTGCGGGCACGAAATCCTGCCGACTACGCCAAAGTTGACGCTCCCCCTGGGCCTGTGTTGTGCAGGGGAACCCGGAACCGAGCCTGTTGTAGAATGCTGGGGGTTGTAGTTTCCGTGTGGCGGTGACCCGGTCCGTGCCCAGGGTGGTCAAACCAGTGGCAGTCTATTTGTATTGTAATAAGTGTCCGACTACGCCACCCATGGATTGCGGTCAGTGGGGACCGCCACTGCGCTGCAGACCGCTGAGGCTGATGTTGTTTGCGCAGCTGAGTATGGGATGACTCCCCACGGGAGAAGTATTGCCTCAGGGCAGCTAATGTGGAAGATGATGGGAGTGATGGTCTGAGGGTCCCAGTGCTAATGGTGCAGGAGCGGCAAGGAATCACAGAGACGGGAGGTGCAGTTTAGGGTCTTTACTGATGGTACAAGGCAGACCCTCCCGGGAGTACTGGCTAGTATAAGGGGCCTGGTCAGTCTGCGAGCAAGCAGGAGTTCCCCTGGCCAGGTGGAGTTGTAGGCCTCCCCGTTAATCTGCACTCTTCCTGGCTACCTTGCTGTCAGCGGTTATAAGTAGCCCACGTCCCTGAGTATACCGTGTGGTGCTCACCCGTATAGCTGGTGACTTGGGGCCTTCTGTTAGCCTCCGCTCCTGGATGGCGGCGCTGGTCCCTTCTCTGTGACTGAGCCTCCGGGCTTCTATGGCCAGAGGACCTGGAATCCCCTGCCGGCTGGTTTCTGCTGCTGGGTGTATATCAGTCCCCACAGCCTCGGACTCCTGTGTCCGGCTTTAGTATCTTCGTCCAGGGCGAACTCTGCTCAGCTCCAGCCCCTGGACTTCTGCTACTGCTCCTACAGAGCTCCTGTTCTTGCTTTCCCTGTGTCTGGAACTGAACTCCAGGCTCTGACTAACCTAATCCCGCCCCAGACCCAGTTTAAAAGGGCAGATTCCTCCCCTCCCAGGTCTGGGCGGACCGTGTTGCATGCTTAGGGATCCTGACTAGAGAAACCTCCCACTTGCTCTCAGACATAATATCTCTATTACTGTGGCAACCAGACCCCTGGGGTGTCACATTATTTCAACCCTTTGGCCCAAGAGAAATGGAGCTACCATTAAATGAGGTTGCAGGTTCCCTTCTGACATTTGCAAAAAATCTAACCAGTTTAGGCATGCCACAATGGTTGCAAATTATTTACAGTGGAGAATCACTGGGGTTGTGTTGTGGTGACCCTGCAATTTGCACAAAACCAAATGTTGTGGTGTAGCGTGAGACTGAATGCAGAAAATGTCAACCTGGTCCAAGCATCTTCTTTATGTTTTTAGGAAACATATTGTTTGATTTGGTACATGTGCTGAAAAAACCCCATCAGTGATGTGTGTACAGCTCCACATAACAATATAAGCGGCAATGACACAACTGATGTTAGTTTTAATAAAAAAAATAGCCAAGTACATTCACATGGAAATAAAATAATTTCTACTCTGATTAAAATAACCGTGACTATCTCAGCAGGCTTAAAAAAACTGAAGACTGGGAATTGTCCACTGAGAAATACTTAGAAGTTTCAGCTCATTAGTAGCTTAAGGGTGTGACTTCTATTAATACTAGATAGACCAGAGAGCATATTTGAGGAGCGCAATATATTTTCAAGGGTATTTTGCAATAATTTTCAGTTATTTTGGCAAGTTAAAAAAAAGAATAGACAGATTTTAAATGGTTTCCTAAATGTTTTATGAAAAGTGCTTTATTTAATAGATTAACCAATTATGCATTGGTAGTTTTAAAAGTGGCATAGTATATCAATCACAGTTTTCCTTCGTTTGCATACCGTAGCTCTTGATTAGCTCCTTACCTGCACTGTCTAATGGGAACCTGAGGTTGTCTGAAATAAATCTCCGGTCTCATCTGAGACTCTAGATGTTACTTTGTATAATCCTAGGGGCTCGTGCAGATAGCCATAGATTCTCTCATCCGAGAGAATCAGAGTGTGAGCATAGTGTGATCCGATTCTCTTGGATTAGAGAAGCATTGCACACTGTAAGGAGAAGATAGAGAACAAAATTTCTCCATTGTGTCAGAATATGGAAATCAGACTGCACTCAGATGTCATCCGAGTGTGGCCCAATGATTTCCACAAACTCATTGATTTGCATGGTCAGGTGGGATCCGAATATCGGATCAAACTCGGACATGCAGCTATTTATTTCTTGGACAGACTCTGTTCGAGGAAAAAATCGGACATGCGGAGAGCCCCATAGACTAATATTGGTGCAGGTGCGATGCAATGTTTTGTCGGATCACACATGGACTGATAATACGGCCATCTGCACCTGCCCTAACACTATATACTGGACCTGTGCTTACTCTAATTTAGTTCATTTCTTTGCATGGACTTTCTGGGGAGCATATGATTGTCTTATATATAAATGGCCAATTGTATACAGCATGTACAGCATGATTATATAGAGGCCATTTATATGCTCCTTAGAAACTCCATGTAAGTAAAGGAACTAGAAAGAATAAAAAATAAAATAATAGATTCATAATAATAATAATAATAATAATAATCTATTATTTAAATTTTTATCCTTTCTAGTTTCTGGGGAGCATATGATTGGCCTATAAATACATGGCCAATTATATACAGTATGTACTGTATATATAGGCTAATCATATGCTCCCTAGAAAGTCCATGCAAGTAAAGGAACTAGAAAGGTTAAAAATTAAAAGTAGTATTAGTAGTATCAACATATTGGCTGGTGTTTTTTTTTTTACTTTATTTGTTTTATTTATTTTTTAAAGAAAAGCTATATTTTAAAGAAAAGTTATATTCTTTGGGATAATATATACAACGTAAAAAAAGTATGTAAAATACTTTAATAAATGTGTCATAATATTAAAAAAGAAATGTAAAGCACAAATGTTCTTGTTTTTATAGCCAAATACAAAATTCTTTTTATACAGAAAGAGAGAATAATATATTAGTAGAAGACCATCTCTCCCCCCCCCCCCCCACCATGCTGATAAGGTCCGCTGTCCCTAAAATTGCATCTGGCGCTGATCTATAAATCATGAATCATAGCAGTCAAATGACTATCAGGATGATAGGTAAATTACATCTAAAATAGTTTACAATCTAATTTTTAGAGCTCAAGGCTCAGCTTGATAAGGTGATTTCCCAAGGTCAAGGCGATTTTCTGCCATCTACCTCGGGCTGAAATTTCTAAACTGTAAAAGTTATAAATAGAGTTTTTAAGTAAACAAATAAGACAGTTTTCAAAGAATGCCGAAAGTCTCCCGTTGTTTCTCAGTACAGATAGAGATTGAATCAGTATAGCATAGACATTTGGCAGAAGATCATTTGCATATTATTAGCACTGACAGGTTTAGAAATCCATGAAGAAATGGGAAAGGAGAACAATTTATCAATGCAAGGCAGAAACCGCTCTGCCACTCAGCTCATGATCCCATTAACAGGGAGCATATCAACAAACACAAACTGGATTGAAGAGATGCAATAGCAGATTGCTGTTTTTAAGACTCTGCTTCTTTTTTATTGACTCCTACAGGGATATGAGTGATGTGTTTTCACTAGATATACTAGTTTAGGATGGAGAGTGGCCTTATTGAAGTAAGCCAATCCAGATCGAAAGCATGTTGCATTTTGTATTGGCATATTTTTTTTCTAATTATTTTGCTTTTATTTTCTTAATATTCAAGTTTAATGTAATGATCAAAGTGTTGTCAAGGATTAGAAAATCTTGGCAGCTTTCCTCCCAAAATATTGGCATGCCTCACCTTAGGTTGTATTTGGTATTGCCATTCTACTCCATTCACATTAGTGAAGTAGATTCCTGGTGATAAGTCTTTGACAAAAATATCAGAAAAAAATTGACTTGGCTGTATTGTGTCAAGTTTAATTTTTCTGCATCAAGACATTTTCCAGGATTATTTTATAGTCGACATGTCAGGTGTTAAGCTAAAGAAATACTACATCTATATGCCCAGGATTGCCAATTTGACTTTTTATTTTTCCTGGAGAACTTATCAAAAAAATTCCAGACAGACAATATTTTTTTATTGCCTTTGCCCATAAAGCTCTGCTTGGTTTAGTGTGTAGCGTATGGTACTTGTTGAAACCATGACCCCTGACTGCTCCAGCTTGGCCTTCAGGTCTTTGGACGTTTCACGTAGTGTTTTTTCCACCATTCGCACCAACCTTCGAAGACATCTCTTGTCAATTTTCCTCTTTCCCTCACACCCAGGGAGGTTCTTGATGGTTCCATGCTTGGAAAACTTCTTAACCCCTTAACAACATTTGACGTACTAATACGCATCTGTGCCCTGGGACTTAAGAGCCAGACCCGTATTAGTACGTCATGGCGATCGCGCGCGCACACAGGCTGTGCGGGCGCGATCGCCGCCGGGTGTCAGCTGATTGTCACAGCTGACACCCGGTACTATGTGCAGGGAGCGGTCCTGCACCGCTCACAGCACATTAACCCCCGCGATGCTGCCCCAGCATTGCGGGGGCAAGGGGAGGTGATCGCAGATACTCACCTCCGCTTACGGCTTCCAGCGCTGCCTGCAAAGGCTTCCCGGGTGTTGCCATGACGACCCGATGTCGTCATGACAACATCCGGGTCACCAGACAGCAGGAAGATTGTTTGGACATGCGCAGTGCATCTCCAAACAATCTTCTCCCTGTTCAGCGCTGACAGCCTGCATAGCACAGGGATGGTGCTGCATTCCTGTGCCATGCAGGCGATCAGAGAAAAAAAAGTGAAAGTCCCAGAGTGGGACAAAGTAATAAAGTATATAAACTTTCAGAAAGTGAAAAAAAAAAAAAAATTGCAAAAAAATCAAAAAAAAAAATCCACCAAAAATAAAAATATAATGTACCCATCAATAAATATTATTATAAAAAAAAAAAAAAAAAAACAATAAAAGTACACATATTTGGTATCGCCACGTCCGGAACAACCTGACCTATAAAACTGTCCCACTAGTTAACCCCTTCAGTGAACACGGTAAAAAAAAAAAAAAAAAACAAAGCAAAAAACAATGCTTTATCACCATACCGCCAAACAAAAAATGGAATAACACGCGATCAAAAAGACAAATATAAATAAAAATGGTACCGCTGAAAACGTCATCTCGTCCCGCAAAAAACAAGCCACCATACTGCTCCATCAGTCGAAAAATAAAAAAGTTATAGCTCTCAGAATAAAGCTATGCTAAAAAATAATTTGTTCTATAAAATTGCTTTTATTACGTAAAAGTGCAAAACATAGAAAAACAATATAAATGTGGTACCGCTGTAAACGTACTGACCCGAAGAATAAAGCTACCTTATCAATTTTACCACACGCGGAACAGAATTAAAAAAAAAAAAAAAAAAAAACAATTCCTGAATTGTTGGTTTTTGTTTATTCTGCCTCCCAAAAATCGGAATAGAAAGCGATCAAAAAATGTCACGTGCCTGAAAATGGCACCAATAAAAACGTCAACTCATCCCGCAAAAAACAAGCCGTCACATGACTGTCTGCCAAAATCTGGAAAAATTATAGCTCTCAAAATATGGCGATGCAAAAACTAGATTTTACAAAAAATGCGTCTTTTAGTGTGTGACAGCTGTCAGTCATAAAAACCCCATATGATTTTGGTATTGCTGTAATCACACCGACCCGAAGAATAAAGTCGTCTAATCACTTATAGCGCACGAGGAACGGCGTCAAAAATAAACTCTTGGGTTAGGATTGGGCTAGGGTTAGGGTTGTGCTAGGGTTAGGGTTGTGCTAGGGTTAGGGTTGTGCTACGGTTAGGGCTGGGGTTGGGGTTAGGGTTGGGGTTAGGGTTGTGATGGGGTTGGGATTTTTTTCAAAAGTAAGAAAAAAAGATGACGATATGGCGACTAGTGTTGAGCGCAAGTGCTCGCTACTTGAGTTTGCATCGGGAGCTCTGGTATGCATTGAGTATCGTGGGTATTTGAGTGACATGCTCGAGTCTCTGCCCCATGTGCTTCGCGGCCAAAAAAACTTTACGGGGATTGCCTGCCATGCACGAGCGATCCCCGCATGTTTTTTTTTGGGTGTCTAATTACCGTGAAACATGCGGAGCAGGGACTCGAGCATGTCACTCGAGCACACGCTGTACATGGTGCATACCTGAGTACCCGATGCAAACTCAAGTAGCGAGCACTTGCACTCAAGACTAATGACAACTTATTCAATATGATGACCTAATGTAAACAAATTCTGTGTCGTACCTCTGGGTTCAAAATGTTCACTATACACCTTAATAAAATCCTTGAGGGGTATAGTTTCCAAAATGGGGTCACTTGTGGGGGAGCTCCACTGTTCAGGCACATCACGGGCTCTCCAAACGCGACATGGTGTCCGCTAACAAATTGAATGGAAAATCGGCTCAAATTGTTAGCGGACGCCATGTTGCGTTTGGAGAGCCCCTGCGTGCCCAAACATTGGAGCTCCCCCACAAGTGACCCCATTTTGGAAACTAGACCCCCCAAGGCACATATCTAGATGCATAGTGAGCACTTGGAACCCCCAGGTGCTTCACAAATTGATTCATAAAAATGAAAAAGTGTTTTTTTTTCTTCACTTTTTCATTTTACGAATCAATTTGTGAAGCACCTGGGGGTTCCAGGTGCTCACTATGCATCTAGATAGGTGCCTTTGGGGGGTCTAGTTTCCAAAATGGGGTCACTTGTGGGGGAGCTCCACTGTTTGGGCACACAGGGGCTCTCCAAACGCAACATGGTGTCTGCTAACAATTTGAGCCGACAATTTATTAGCGGATACCATGTTGCATTTGGAGAGTCCCTGTGTGCCCAAACATTGGAGCTCCCCCACAAGTGACCCCATTTTGGAAACTAGACCCCCCAAGGCACCTATCTAGATGCATAGTGAGCACTTGGAACCCCCAGGTGCTTCACAAATTGATTCATAAAAATGAAAAAGTGTTTTTTTTTCACTTTTTCATTTTTACGAATCAATTTGTGAAGCACCTGGGGGTTCCAAGTGCTCACTATGCATCTAGATAGGTGCCTTGGGGGGTCTAGTTTCCAAAATGGGGTCACTTGTGGGGGAGCTCCAATGTTTGGGCACACAGGGGCTCTCCAAACGCAACATGGTGTCCGCTAACAATTTGAGCCGATTTTCCATTCAATTGGTTAACGGATACCATGTTGCATTTGGAGAGTCCCTGTGTGCCCAAACATTGGAGCTCCCCAACAAGTGACCCCATTTTGGAAACTAGACCCCCCCAAGGCACCTATCTAGATGCATAGTGAGCACTTGGAACCCCTAGGTGCTTCACAAATTGATTCGTAAAAATGAAAAAGTGAAAAAAAAAACACTTTTTCATTTTTACGAATCAATTTGTGAAGCACCTGGGGGTTCCAAGTGCTCACTATGCATCTAGATAGGTGCCTTGGGGGGTCTAGTTTCCAAAATGGGGTCAATTGTGGGGGAGCTCCAATGTTTGGGCACACAGGGGCTCTCCAAACACAACATGGCGTCCGCTAATTATTCAAGCAAATTTTACAATCAAAAAGTCAAATGGCGCTCCTTCCCTTCCGAGCCCTGCCGTGCGCCCAAACAGTGGTTTTTCCCCACATATTGGGTATCTGCGTGCCCAGGGGAAATTGCAAAACAAATTTTGGGGTCCATTTTTTCTTGTTACCCCTGTGAAAATAAAAAAAATTGGGTCTAAAGTAACATTTTTGTGAAAAAAGTTAAATGTTCATTTTTTTCTTCCACATTCCCAAAATTCCTGTGAAGCACCTGAAGGGTTAATAAAGTTCTTGAATGTGGTTTTGAGCACCTTGAGGGGTGCAGTTTTTAGAATGGTGTCACTTTTGGGTATTTTCTGTCATAAAGACCTCTCAAAGTGACTTCAAATGTGATGTGGTCCCTAAAAAAATGTTTTTGTCAATTTTGTTGGAAAAATGAGAAATCACTGGTCAACTTTTAACCCTTATAGCTCCCTAACAAAAAAAAAATTTGGTTCCAAAATTGTGCTGATGTAAAGTAGATATGTGGGAAATGTTATTTATTAACTCTTTTGTGTGAAATATCTCTCTGATTTAAGGGCATAAAAATTCAAATTTTGAAAATTGCAAAATTTTCAAAATTTTTGCCAAATTTCCATTTTTTTCACAAATAAACGCAAGTGATATCGAAGAAATTTTACCACAATCATGAAGTACAATATGTCACGAAAAAACAATCTCAGAATCAGGGGGATCCGTTGAAGCGTTCCAGAGTAATTACCTCATAAAGTGACAGTGGTCAGAATTGTAAAAATTGGCCTGGTCATTAACGTGCAAACCACCCTCGGGGCTTAAGGGGTTAATAACATTGTACACTGTTGAAACTGGGATACCAAGGTCTTTGGGGATGGTCGCATACCCTTTGAAAGTCTTGTGTTTGCTAATAATAGCAGTTCTGATGCCTTCAGACAGCTGATTTGTCTTCACCATTGTGACAAAGGAACAGGGCCTACCATGCGGCTTTTGAAAACACTGAAGTCATCATTCATTGGCTAATTCATGTCACATGGGCACCGACAATTAATCACAGGTGAATCTCTTTTGTCATTTACCACAGGCTAGTCAAAATGTGTTTCCATACTAAATTAATGTAAAGGGTGCCAATACCAGTGTCACAGCAAGCTTTAGGTTTTTCTATTTTTCCCTCCTATCGTTTTTTGTCTTAAATTATTGTTTATCATTTGCTATTTTGTATTTAACACAAGTGCTCTTTGCAAAAAAACTGTTTCACTTTATTCATGTTTTTCAGGAGATATTCCACATTATGTTCTTAAACTTCATGGGCTCCAATAATGTTGAGCAGGACTGTACTGGGCTATTTTCCTTTGCTGAATGTTTGGCATGTTGACCAGCACACAGAGGAAGTACAGCTTGGTACTAGGCAACAGCAGTTCCTTAATGAGCCTTCACTTTATATGAGGCAGCAATTTATGTGGACTGTCCCTCCATCCAAAATGCTGCATGTAGGCCTCGGTTCATTAAAACTGATATGCTCCTGCTAATGAATTTGGTGCATTTTCCAGTTGTGTGCTTCTGCACGAAATTGACTCCAGTCAGACATGGGAGTACATTGCTTTCTAATTTACACCTCCTTTGTTGTCTAAAATATGATGACTTGCTGGCCATGCTCAATCACACCCACTCACGATGACATTCAATAAAGTAGGTGTAATTAGTGAAGACTGGTGCAAAACTGCCAAAAATTGCAAAAATTTTGTGCGACAATGGATGTCAAAATGTTTTTTGCAGCTTTAAACCAACTTTAAGCTGTAATTCTGGTGAGAAATGATGAATTGGCAACACAGTACTTCAAGGGATTTTCCAACTAACAAAGTACATTTTAATCAACAGATCTTTAAATAATAATAAGTTCCACATATGGATGTGTTAAAAAATGTTCCTGTGCTGTAATAATCTTATAAATGTGCCCTTGCTGTGGACTGTGTAATGGCTGTGCCCGACCATGCATAGCTGCTCCAATTCATGGTCAGCAGGTAGCACAGCTCCTGGCCGGAGGGGAAGAATAATTCAATTATGATAAGTGAATATACAGTTGACACAGTAGGGTCAGCTTTCTGTGAGGTAACACATTCCCTGCCTGTTTTATTATATGAGGTCATTGGCCACCTGTGCACCTACGTCACTGATTTGATTTCTGATGAGCTTACAGGACTGATGACTTGGCATAAATACTCCTGTGTTGTAACAGGCAGGGCAGGGAAATGTGTTACCCCACAGAAAGCAGCAGTTGAAAGTCCCTGCTATTTCATCTCTATACTCTCTTATCATTAGTGACTTATGCTTTGTCCCTTGGCCGGGGAGCTGTGGTATGTGCTGACCATGAACTAGAGCAGCTCTGCATGGTCGGACACAACAAATAGCACAATACATAGCAGGAGCACATTTATAATATCTAAGCACAGGCACATGTTTCATAATTCCAAGATCTATTGATTAAAAATGTGTACTTTATTCGTGAGACAACCCCTTTAAGAATACAGACTTTTGACTTTTAAATTATATATATAAGTCTGTATGAACAAACTTAGCTCTAAAATTAAACACATTTTACAAAAATGCTGATAAATTTTAAATGACAGATCTGACAGTAGTTGTAGAACTGGTTTAATAAATGAGGTCAGTTATGCAATATGATAAGAGAGCCCAGTATGTTCCCAAACTTTCCAGAAGTAAATTATATTGGCATTTTTTGGGCAATAACAGGAAAGGGAGCATGTATTACTTTATATTATCCACAGTCTATGTAGATTTAATTAGTTTCATAGCTTATTATGTTTTCGTAAAACATTAAAATGAACCAGTATTTTTCAAGGTGGGTTCAGTATTATGTCAATTTAATGTGATCATTGTATAACGATAAGTCGTGCAACTTTTTTATATACATTATTTCCTTTAGAAGATAGAAAATGTAAACATTCTTGTTTACATGTACAGTATAGGCCAAGGACCCCTATCTTGGTCATGTTCATCTAACATACGTAGATATGCAGATGGTTACGTTTAGAGTTTGCTATTGAAGAAAAAACTGTGAATCTTTGTCTTAGACATGATTATACTGATCTTTAGCTTCTTGATCTAAATATTCACTAACAGATTTTTCACATCTTCCTGACATATACATGACATAAATATTAAGCGAAGAAGAAATAGTCCAGCTTCACGAATAGATTCTACTTTATTTAAATGAAGTCCATACACAGGACATGGAAAGTCATTATGACAGGTGAATTTGCGTTAGTGTAACGCTTGCATCAACGCGTTTCAGGTGAACACGCACCCTTAATTATTATTAAGGGTGAGTGTTCACCTGAAATCTTCTTACATTTTTTAACCACTAAAATATGTAAAAATATGGTTTATAGACCAATAATTGTACTGACCTGAAGAATCCTGTTGTTATGTCACAATAAATGGTGTAAAAACTAAACCTAAAAAACAATGGAAGAGTTGTGTTGTTTTGTTTTTATCATTTCAAGACATTCCTGTTGTTAAGTACCGTATATTATATTGTTAAATGAATAGTGTTATTCAAAACTATAACTGTTTCTGCAAGAAACAAGCCCTATATAACCCTATATGGCTATGATGACACAAAAAAGCTATCAGCCTTGAAGAAGCAAAGAAATAAACAAAAAAGCACAATAATGAAAATTGGCGGTTAAAATAGTTAAAAAAGATACTGTGAATAAGTTCTCAAGGAATAGAAAAAAAATAACTAAAGGAAATGTCATTATAAATAAATTCCTCAATATATTTACTTAAATGTGAATCAAATTTACAATCATTTTGTCTAGGGAGGTAATCACTATAGAATTAAAATGGCTGCCGTCCTGTTACACTGACAGAAACCGGTTCTGAAACGAGCAAGAAAAAAAGAAGTGCTAGCCGACAATTCATAAAGTGTGGAAGGTAATGGTGCAGATAAGGAAACTCACATGACAATGGCAGGGGGAGGGAGGTGGCCCCCAACACCTGTATCCTGGTGCAATGGAACCCTGTCAGTCGTGTCCTCAGTTGCGATGCTCATATAGCTGCCGCCCCACTGGATGTGGTGTGCAGCTCTACATGCGCTGTCAGACTGCCGGGTCAGCAGAGTTGTGACACAGCTGCATACTGTTAACTCTTCTTGCTGTGGGTAATGATGGATCACTCCCATGGGTATCAACATGTATGGTAAAAAAAGTTATTTAATGTCAGCATAAAAACAACTGCAATGCGTTTCGGGAGGAACGCTCTTCCTGAGTCATAAAAACAAACATGACTTTTATCTAATTGTTTTTTTACACACTCCTCCCTTCATCATCCTTATTAACCCTCACAAAACCAGTTCTAGAGTGTTAGTCCAAGTGCATGTGAGAATGTGCAGTAGGAAAATTCCCTGCTGTGCTTTAGAGATAATCTAGACCATGGATTGTCATTCAGATAGACACGTTAGACAGAAATCTGAGTGGCCTCTTCTTACCTCAACATTCCTGGTATCTTCAATAGTACAGGGTGATTCATTCGCTTCTTTACCTGGAAAAATTGCTGTAACTTCTAAGAGACGGTCGACTGTATTGAAATTTGGACTGTACAGTACATACCTTGGCTCATGAGAAGTGAGAGTGTAATGAACCTCAGTGACAGCGATGAGACACATCCTCGCACTGACTGGGCTCGCTGACTTATCGCCCCGCCGGTCATCTCCACTACGAGATAGACTTGCAGCACGCCTTTCTGTGCGTTGGTAGTTTAAGTGGTGCTTGCATTTAACTCCTGCCAAATTCCTTCTTCATTTGTTAACAATGTACAGATGCAGTTTGGAGGAGCGTGTTTTCATTGTGAAAACTTAATGAAAAACTGAGTTCTTAAAGAGGTGCCAAAGTGAGATTCCAAAGAAAGTTTGCAGGTTGAAATCCGTCGTCCAAACCGTGTATTGAAGCCTTCTTTGATGACAGAGTAAACGCCAAGGGACTGCAGCCACCAAGATCACCTGATTTAATACTGACAGATTTTTTCCTTTGGAAACATTTGAAAGGTTGGGTGTACAGTAACAAGCCACGAACATTACAGGCACTCTGAGAGAACATACAGCGAGAAATTCAGGCTATAACCCCAGACGTTCAAAAATTCAAGAATATGGAACAGTGTGTGCAGGCATGCTTGGATACGAACGGTGGACATTTTCAACACCTGCTTTAAAACATCAATTTCTCATGAACCAAGGTATGTACGATCCAAATTTTAGTACGATAGACTGTCTCGTTTAGAAGTTACAGCAATTTTTCCAGATAAAGTAGCAAGTGAATCACCCTGTATTAGTGGAGAACATCTTCCTACATTTGAAGGGAAGGGGTGCAGTTACCTACTGCCCATGCTCACAGGTACCTGTCCTAACATTCTAGAACATTCTATAATAATTACCTCCCTAGGCAAAAGAATTGAGATTTGCTAGCTGAATATATTTAGAAATGTATTTAGAATGAGATTTCCTTTAGTTATTTGTTTTCTATTACTGGAGAACCCGTTTGAACCCTGTACAGGAATCTGGACTTACATAAGAACCCCTGGGTTGGGGCCATGAATTCAGCTGCTGGATGATGGTACAGGCTAGCAGGAGGGGTCGGGTAGCCAGGTCAAGAGATGGAAGAAGTATCAAGAATCGGGCATAGGTCTATAACAGGAAAAAGCACTAAAACCACAAGAGCTGATATCAACAGGTGTGAATCAGGCAAGAAAACCTTTATCTGGTAATTCCCAGCAGGAAGCTGAGTTTTAGTTAGGGAGTAGTGCTGTCCAATAGACAAAAGCATAGAGATGATTACTCTAGCTGGACAGCGCACACACATACTTTCAGATTGGAAGGCACTATAGAAACTGCGCCACCCAGAGCCCCTGGCCCCGACATCTCCCCCATCACCAGTGCCCCTTACAGAATAACATAGCAATGCGTAGCGAAAGGAACAGACATCGCCGGTACAGGTCACGGAGGAGACGTGACACCTAGAATTCTACTGCGGTGATTGAGAGAAAACCAAAAACCCTATGAGGTAGATGACAGTTGCCTATTCTCTTAATTATCTTGAGCTCCCCTCTGTGCATCGCTTCCTGTAAACCAGTGCCCTAAATTGCACACGGTATCCCAAATGTGGCCTGGCTGATTATTTATATAGAGGCAAAACAATGTTCTTGTCATGAGCATCTATGCCTCTTTTGATGCGTCCCATGATTTTATTTGCCTTGACAGCATGATCATGGGAGTATCAGAGAAATCTAATTCCATGTTGTTGAAATGAAAGATCATACGCAGATGTAGAAACTACAACCTTCATTATTACTACAACACGACAGGAATAGACTGACGGTGAAGCCACAGGAAATTTGATTTCCTTACTGAAGCCCTTTTCTTTTATAAGATATGCTTACCTAGTGTAATATATTACAGAATTTCTGTATATGCACTCCCTTGATAATATAAGTGTAGGGTCACTGCCAATTCCTCAATGGTGAAGTATACTTCAGGAAATATTCTAGGATTATTTTAGTTATCTCCTTGTCAATCATGCTGATAAAACACATGTGAGATATATAAGCAGTATATGCAGGTGCCTATTCTCTGCATCTATCACGTGACAAAAGTAAACAGTGAGTATAGTCAGATGGCCTACAATCACAGCTGCACACATGGTCAAAATTGTTGGTACCCCTAGTTTAATGAAAGAAAAACCCACATTGGTCATAGAAATAACTTGAATCTGACAAAAGTAATAATAAATTAAAAATCTTTGAAAATGAACAAATGAAAGTCAGACATTGCTTTTCAGCCCTGCTTCCACAGAATTTTAAAAAAAATTAAACTCATGAAATAGGCCTGGACAGAAATGATGGTACTCTAAACTTAATATTTTGTTGAACAACCTTTTTAGGCAATCACTGCAATCAAACGATTCCTGTAACTGTCAATGAGACTTCTGCACCTCTCGACAGGTATTTTGGCCCACTCCTCATGAGCAAACTGCTCCAGTTGTCTCGTGTTTGAAGGTTGCCTTTTCCAGACAGAATGTTTCTGCTCTTTCCAAAGATGCGCAATAGGATTTAGGTCAGGGCTCATAGAAGGCCACTTCAGAATAGTCCAATGTTTTCCTCATAGCCATTCTTGGGTGTTTTTAGCTTGGGTTGTTCAACAAAATATTAAGTTTAGAGTACCATCATTTCTGTCCAGGCCTATTTCATGAGTTTAATTTTTTTTTAAATTCTGTGGAAGCAGGGCTGAAAAGCAATGTCTGACTTTCATTTGTTCATTTTCAAAGATTTTTAATTTACTATTACTTTTGTCAGATTCAAGTTATTTCTGTAACCATTGTGGGTTTTTCTTTCATTAAGCTAGGGGTACAAACAATTTTGACCATGTGTATATGACGCGCCCCCTGGGACATATTCCTTTTTGAGGGGAATACCCGGCACCGGATCAGATGGGGGGTTGTAGTCTCCGAGCGGCTGTGACCCGGCCCCGTGCCCAGGGCGTCAAGCTCAGTGTTATGTGTCAGTCCTACAGATGTTATTAAGAGTTCTTTTGTGTCGACTACGCCACCCGTTGTGATGCGGTCACTGTGGCCGCCGCTGCAGCAGGGTCCGCTGAGGCTGATGGTGGGTGCGCAGCTTGATGAGATAACCCCCAACGGGAGGGGTATAGCCTCAGGGGGGACAGGTGCAGAGGATGGGGGTTGTGGTGGTGCAGTGCAGACGGCAATGAAGACAGAGTCGGGTAGTGCAGTTAAGGGTGTTTACTTACTGCAGATGTTGTACTGGTCACTCCAGCTGCTAGTGACCACCCGAGCCGTGCTGCGTCCACCAGGTCCTGGATCCAGCCAACCCCCAAACAAGTCCGGAGCGTGGCCCTGAGCTCTCCCTCTGTCCTTTCTTCAGCCGTCCCCACCAGTGATCCACCTAGGTCCAGCTCCCTCGGGCCTTCTGTTGGGACACCCTTGGCCTTGGGTTCCCTGACCCTTCATGTGGTGTGCCTTCGGGGTGAATGTGGTGGGTGGCCGTGGCAGATGCTGCCCACGGCCTCCGGTCTCTGGCTGGGGATTGTTTTTACCCCCACCAGTTTGGGTTCCGGTACCCTTTTGCTGACTCCTCACCCGGTGCTCTAATTTGGGTTCTTGGGTCCCTTCAGTCTTCCCCCTCTGGGTCTTTCTCTGCTCCACTCTCTCTCTCTCCAGGGCTGCTGTTTCCTTCTCTCTGCCGATTTGTTCTCTGCATCAGACAGGCTCCTCTCCAACTGACTTGTTCTCTACAACTGACTTGTCCTCTGCATCTGACCCTGATTCTAGTTGGTGCCCACCTTATATATCCCTCTATGTGTGAGCTCAGGTGACCAGCACCCAATGAGCTCCTATCACTACCCAGACTGCTCCCCCTATCTGCCCCTACACTACATGGGATGTTCCACCCCCCTCCCACTCCAGCCAGGAACAGACTCGGTCGTACCTGCACATTTCTAAGTGGGAGTACCGTTGGTCTGTTCCTCGGAAATGGGATGTATGTAGTGCATGCAGCCTACCGAGCTCAGTCCCACACTCCATCCTTACCCGGGAGTGGAATATCACACCTCTGGGTTGAGGTGCAATACCCCTGTAGCAGCCGAATCCTCAGGGTGCTACATATATGATGTCACCATTCAAATATCCCATCGATAAGTATTACGCAAGCAAATCTTAAGGTTAAAATTGCCATTTCCTCTATATAATAAAACATACAGGGCCCCCTCCTATTCACTATCCTGAGTCTGGCTGTGAGACAACTGGCTGCAAATAATCCTTAGACAATGAGTTGTCTATATATAGACCCTCCTATTGGCTGAGAATCTGAGACCTTAATCACTTGTTATTTAGTTTGTAAAATTATTGAGGCAGATTTATAGAAAAATGTGCAATAAATCTGATTTAATTTGCATGAACAATATGTAAATGCCTTGTATAACATTTAGTACAAATGTAGCAATGCTCTGTATATTAATTCAACACCATTAATGCAGTGCATGTTATGCCTATTCAATTCATGCATTTCAAATAGCATAGATCCCCTGCACTATTGCAATAGCATACTGATTATGTTATGGGGACCCCTGCTATATCTGTATATTTTAGAAACTTGTGGAAATTTTTCAAAACTGGTTTTACGTGCCAGTCTTTAGCCTATAGCCCATTGGAGTAAGGGACACCAAGTTTATTAATAGGTGACTGCCTTTTAATAAATTTGTGGCCACTTTTGGACTGAAGTCTGCAGTCACTCTCTGTAACTGCAGACTTGAGAATCCTCACAGCGAGCACACTGCGCACCATCAGGATTCCCTGACACCGAGATCAGGTTGGTGTGTGACTGCAAGTATGCAATTGGCATACATGCGGTCACACGCCGACTAAATGTGTACAGACTCGTTCAATGCAAGTGAACTGAGCGCAGTCAGACATGTCTAGTCGAAATGTAGAATGTGGCTGTAATAATGCAAATCTCATACTTGCGGTCACATGACCAGCCACTCTCAACACCACCACTGGAGAATCATGACAGCACAGAATGTACACGCTGTGAGGATTCACAAGTCTGCAGACATATAGAGTGACTGCAGACTTGAGCCCCAAGCCTGGACAACCCCTTTAAGACTGGTGTGCACAATGCCAGTTTTAATGAATCTGGGCCTAAGTGCTATAATGTTAAACAAAACTGTTAGAGGCACCAAACCCCTTTACAACCTATGACTTATAGGTACGTCATAGGTCGCCTCCCCCTCTTTGATGCGAGCTCCGGCACTGAGCCAGTATCTTTTCCGGCACTTGACAGCTGATTTGATCAGCTGTCATGTGCCCCTAACAGCTGCTGGTGTAATTGTGGTCCACCCACAGCTGTTAACTAGTTAAATTCAGTGGTCAATCACTGACAGCAGCATTTAACTTGCACTTACCGGAAACGCGTCACTAATCCTACCCATTGGTGTCCCTGTCACATGATTGCGAGCCACTGATGGGTTGGCATGACAACCCGGGGTCTGCAGGAGACCCCTGTGGTTGTCATTGCCAATCTGCTATGAGCGCCGCCTCGTGGCTGGTGCTCATTGCAGATGATCATTTTTGCTACACATAGCAGGTCTGATGCACTGTTATGTGTAGCACAAGTGATCAGATGATCGCAGCTTCAATTCTCCTAAGGAGACTATTGAAGCAAGTAAAAAGGAAAAAAAAATATTAAGATTAAAAAAATTAAGTTTAAATTACCCCCTTTTATCCCATTCAAAATAAAACAATAAAAAAATCAAAAATACACATATTTGGTATTGCCGCGTTCAGAATAGCTCGATGTATCAAAATATAAAAAGAATAAACAGTGAAATGAGAAAAAAATTAAAACGCCAGAATTAAGTTTTTTTGGTTGCCGCAACAATGCAATAATGGGTGATCAAAACATCGGATCTACCCCAAAGTGGTATCAATAAAAACGTCACCTCGGCGCGCAATAAATAAGCTCTCACCCAGCCCCAGACTCCAAAAAATGGAGACGGTACGAGTCTTGGAAAATGATTTTTTTTACATACTTTGGATTTTTTTTCGTTACTTAAATAAAAAAGAACCTATACATGTTTGGTATCTGCAAACTCGTAATGACTTGGAGAATAATAATCGCAGGTCAGTTTTAGCAATCAGTGAACATGGTAAGTAAAAAACCCAAATTACAATTGTGGAATTGCAGTTTTTTTGCAATTTCACCGCATTTGGAATTTTTTCCCCATTTTCCAGTAAACTATATGTTAAAATCAATGGTGTTGTTCAAAAGTACAGCTCGTCCCGCAAAACAACAAGCCCTCAGACAGCCATAGTGACAGCAAAATAAAAAAGTTATGGCTCTGGAAAGAAGGGGAGCAAAAAACAAAAATAGAAAATGCCAAGATGGTAAAGGGGTTAATATTAGAAAGAGTTAGTAAATCTTCAACATTTTAGAAACATGCTGAAAACCCTACTGACTGACAGTGTAGACATTATTTGTTGTACCTAAAACTTATATTTCTATTCCCTTCCAGGATTAATGCTTCTTTACAGCAGACAACATAAATGTAGTTTTCACACTGGGAAATTGTATTCTGAAATTCCATTTTTAAGAAATTTATAATCATGCTAAATAGAAGAACAAATCAAACTTGTTAATGGCTTTTGCATCCTGTTTGTATATATTTTATTAGCTCATCAGTATCTGATAGCCGGCCATGATGTTGCGTTCTAGAGAACAGCTCCAGAACAAAATTGAAATTCATCTGCACGTGTTTACTATAATTAAACTACTGACACTGTTACTGAAAACCGAGTATAACACAAATCATTTGCAGTTTTTCACGATCAGTGAGCATGTCCTAGATGTAATTTGTTTCCAGTGTATTTGACACTAAGCAGCTCGAGAGTGACACATTGTTAATTTGAAATTTCCCTTTTTTTCAGTGCTTCATGCTTTTATACTGGTGCACAGAATAAGCTGCTGTATACCCTGGTCTTTTCAGATTACATTTATTTAGGTCACTATAAGTACATTATTACCATACAGGTACATGGTAGGTATTGGAAATTCTGGGGAAAGTAAATTAATACTCAGTAATGTATAGAGAGAGAGAGAGAGAGAGAGAGAGAAGAAAAGCATTTAGGAAGTTAGAAGCACTGAAGGTTGAGTCCAAATGTATGAATTACCATTATTATCATTAAAAGCACCAGGAAGGTTATTGTAAATGAATTAATAATATTGTATATTTCATTTTAAAAGAAAGATTAGGTGGATGGATGGGAAGATAGATAGATAGATAGATAGATAGATAGATAGATAGATAGATAGATAGATATGGGGTAGATAGGTAGGTGGAAAAATGTGCAATAAAAAGATGAAAAATAATATATAAGATAAATACATTACATGAGGTATTGGTCGATATTTTGGCCAAAATACGTAAGCTTGCAACCCATGTCAAGGGTCTTTGTGACGCCTCTTCTCGGAAGCCCCTGTTTACCCTGGGAGATGGGGGACTCAGAGTCGGGTCCTGTGATGGAGAGATGGGGTGCAGCCGTGGCCCGGACCCGCTCCGTGACCAGGGCCGTCACATTAAAAAGGGTGGTATGGGCTTATCCGGGTTGAGTGGCTGATTACGACTACGCCACCTGTGGTACCTGGTGAAGGCCACCAGCGCTGCTGCAGTCCACTGAGGCCTGGTGTTAGGGCAGCCGGCGTTGTTACTACTCCCCACAGGCGGAGCAGGGCCTCAGGGCAGAGAGCCAGGATGGAGAGGGTTGTAGTCTAGAAAGCCTGCGTAGTGCGGTGTAGCGCAGAATAACGAGTCCGGAGGCCATAGGGGTGAACTTCCAGGGCTTTACTTACATAAGAGATGGCGGAAGGAAGGCGACTCCCTGCTCCTTGCGGAGTTCTGCGGTCACCAGGGACGGGGGTCCGACAACCTCCGAGTAAGTCCCCCGCAACAGAGTGTTCCTAAACTACAAACTGAGTGCTTTCCTGTCTGTGTGTGTGTAGATAGGCCGGGTCTCCCTCTGAACTCCTCTCAGAAAAAGGGCACGGGTGGCAGCTCCGCTCCTTCCGATACCCAATGGGATCCTCAGGGCCTACAGGGCTTCCCTGACTAGGACACGGAGTAGCAAAGTCAGGTGTCGGGGGCCGGTACCCCTCTTGCAGCCGGACTCCCTCTGAGTATATCAGGTGGTGAGGACAGGTGGCGTATACCGCTCCGTCTGCATCCTCCCTGGGATCCATTTGCTGTGGAGCTACACTCCTAAGCTCCGGGCCTTCTTGGTCGTGGTCCTAGACCCGGTCGAGACATTCCTTGTCTACAACCTGCCCCTCGACCCAAGGCCAAGGTACGAGGGCTGTGTCTCCATCCGCTGCAGGTCCACACAGGATCCACGTTCGGGGGGGCGATCACAGTAATTGACAGCCCAAAGACCAAGAACCAAAAATGGCTTTTTATTAAATATGAAATCTAAAGTGTCACTAAAATGTGAGTCCTCCACCCTTACCCACTAAATGGTTCCCCTAACTCTTGGTTCCCCAGTCTCCTTGTAACCAGGAGGGCAGCACAAAGTGCATTGTAGCCCCCTCTGGTGGAGAAATGTGGTGTTGGATGTGGAGGTGGAGTCCTGACCATCACACTGTTCTTACCTCAGAGGAGGAACACTACACTCCATTAAAGAAGTGCAGCATCCCTGTGGCGGTCGAACCCTCAGGGGCGCCACATCTTCATACTTGCGAGTCCTAACACTAAAATGAAAAACGGTTTTAATGGTAAATTTTATTTAAAAAATAATGTATTTATATTATACATTATTTTTCATCTTTTTATTGCACATTTTTTCATTTTGCAGGATGCAGCCAGGCCCTTTAGTGTTGGTTGGGTAAATTGTGGCATCTGTCTTGTGGGGTGCACTTATATAGTGCTGGACAGCCCGCCTGATCTAATAGTATGGGCATCATCAATAGGCTGTAAGGCAGACATTGTGCATCACATGTACCTGTGTGACTGGCGTCCTATGCAGACTCCATCGGTGTGCATGTATAATACTACACAGCCACCCCATCCATGAATTGGTAGGTCAGTGAGTGGCTGTCTTCATCAGTATTTTGCACATGTGCTGCCCCCGCCTTTATCATGGGGGTCTGCCGCATCCTGCTAGTGCACTGGTAATCTGACCTGGTGTTGGTCAGGTTTTTTTTTTCTGTGTGATGTTTTTTGCATTTTTGTACTTTTCTGTGAACTATTTTATAATCGAAGACATTTTTGTTAAAAGCTTCCCTGTAAAATAAGCTACATAATGAAATATATATTCATCAGTTTATATAAGCATGAAGATACAGCTCCATAGACCGGGAAGAATTCAGTGTCTGCGCATAGTCCTGTAATTAGCGAAGTTTCTAATTATAAAACCTAAGTGCAGTAAAGGAATGAGGAAAATGTTTAAGCAAAGCAGAAGCACAGGAATGTCTCATCCTAGAAGCTTGCTGACTGAACTGCAAGATAGTACAGATTTCATTAGTATTCTGTAATCTCTTGATGATGAGGGATGTGGTGCACGAGTCTGGGGAATTTGAGGTTATTGATCTATCCATGAATAGCTACCGTGTTTCAGACATTATATCCTCTTTTGTTTGCTGATATTTAATTGGATTTTACAACATCAGCTGGTGTCTGTGGTTGCTAGTTTAAAATTTTCTACCAGCAACTATGCTTGTACATCATATCTATCTATCTATCTATCTATCTATCTATCTATCTATCTATCTATCTATCTATCTATCTATCTATCTATGTATCTATCTATCTATCTATCTATCTATCTATTTCTACCTATCTATCTATCCATATATCTACAGTGAAAGAAATAATTATTTGATCCCTTGCTGTTTTTGTAAGTTTGCCCACTGGCAAAGACATGAACAGTCTATAATTTTTAGGGTAGGTTAATTTTAACATTGAGAGATAGAATATCCCAAAAAAATCAAGAAAATCACATTGTATAAATTAGATACATTTATTTGCATTTTGCAGTGAGAAATAAGTATTTGATCCCCTACAAACCATTATGAGTTTTGGCTCCTACAGAAAAGTTAGATGCAAATAATCAACTTGTTACCTGCATTAAAGACAGCTGTCTTACATAGTCACCTGTATAAAAGACTCCTGTCCACAGACTCAATTAATCAGTCAGACTCTAACCTCTACAACATGGGCAAGACCAAAGAGCTTTCTGAGGAAAAGATCATAGACTTGCACAAAGCTGGAATGGGCTACAAAACCATAAGTAAGACGCTGGGTGAGAAGGAGACAACTGTTGGTGCAATAGTAAGAAAATGGAAGAAATACAAAATAACTGTCAATCGACATTGATCTGGGGCACCCTGCTCAAGAAGGTACATGTGCAGGCCTGTCTAAAGTTTGACAATGAACACCTAGATGATTCTGTGAGTTATTGGGAGAAGGTGCTGTGGTCAGATGAGACAAAAATTGAGCTCTATGGCATTAACTCAACTCGCCGTGTTTGAAGGAAGAAAAATGCTGCCTAAAACCCAAAGAACACTGTCCCCACTGTCAAGCATGGAGGTGGAAGCATTATGTTTTGAGGGTGATTCTCTGCTAAGGGCACAGGACTACTTCACCGCATCAATGGGAGAATGGATGGAGCCATGTACCGTAAAATCCTGAGTGACAACCTCCTTCCCTCCGCCAGGACATTAAAAATGGGTCTTGACTGGGTCTTCCAGCAAGACAATAATCCAAAACATACAGCCAAGGCAACAAGGGAGTGCTCAAAAAGAAGCACATTAAGGTCATGGAGTGGCCTAGCCAGTCTCCAGACCTTAATCCCATAGAAAACTTATGGAGGGAGTTGAAGCTCCGAGTTGCCAAGTGACAGCCTCAAAATCTGAATGATTTAGAGATGATCTGCAAAGAGGAGTGGACCAAAATTCCTCCTGACATGTGCGCAACCCTCATCATCAACTACAAAAAATGTCTGACTGCTGTGCTTGCCAGCAAGGGTTTTGCCACCAAGTATTATATGTTGTTTGCCAGAGGAATCAAATACTTATTTCTCACTGCAAAATGCAAATAAATTTATCTAATTTATACAATGTGATTTTCTTGATTTTTTTTTGAATATTCCATCTCTCAATGTTAAAATTAACCTACCCTTAAAATTATAGACTGTTCATGTCTTTGTCAGTGGACAAACTTACAAAAATAGCAAGGGATCAAATAATTATTTTCTTCACTGTATCTATCCCATATCTATCTATCTATCTATCTATCTATCTATCTATCTATCTATCTATCTATCTATCTATCTATCCTCCATTTTTATCATGCAGAGCCTTAAATGGGAAAAGATTCAGTATATCAGTATTTTATTCTGTGAAATCCTTGGTTTTTGTGTGTGAGTCCAGTGGGCAGGCCTACTCAGTGATTGACAGCTGTCTCTGCATTCAGTAAAAGAGAGAAGACTGTCAATCACTTAATTTTCCCGCCCATGGGACTTATATGTATAAACACAAGGGTTCACAACTTGTTCTAAAATATTCAATGATGGAAAATAATCATAATAAAAAGAAAAAGAAAAACAAGTAAAATGCAAGAATAAAAGTTAAAGCACCACTCCAGCATGTTTTTTTTAATTCCAGCACTTGAGTGATGCCACTAATGTAAGTTCCCTGACCCTAGTAATATACTTACCAGCGGCTGTCTTCAGCTCTTCCCGGCGTCGCTCTGGTCCCACACTGCCACCTTATGACTGCTGCTCCTGACTGAGCTGTCAGAGGTAACGGTCACAATTTCTCAGTTTAAGTCTAGGAGATCCTCTTTCTAGCCTCATCTTGGCTCTCATAGACTTACATTGAGACGTGACTTCTAGATCGCCTAGCAAACACTAGAGCGATCCAGCAGGTCACAATCGGCAGGAGATGACGGCAGGAGATGGACACTGGTAAGTATAAGACTAGGGGCAAGGAACTTACATTAACGGTGCTTTAAACAAATGCAAACCAACACTATGAATAGCTGAGGTGCAGATCCAATTCATCCTGCATCTTATTTTAATGAATTGCTAAGGTTTGATGATACTACAAAGTTATACAGTACTGAAGAAAACACGTAATAAGTAGTGTTGAGCGAGCATGCTTGACACTGCTCGTTACTCGCCCGAGCATCACGCTACTCGGGATGTTCGGCGAGCACCGAGCATTTCCGGGTGACTCGGGCGAGAGCTTGGGTCTCCGCCCTGCACGTTTGGCGCTCTTTACACAGCCAATGAACATGCAGGGATTGCCAGCCAGTCACTGTAATGCCGCAGCCATGTTGTTTGTGGGCATTACAGTGATTGGCTGGCCGCATAGCGTCACCTCGAGTATTTAAAACCGGGCGCCGCCATCTTGGACACAGTCGCTCCGGAACAGCCAGTGTAGGGTCAGTGCTGCTGAGTTAGGGAGAGATATATACTGCGAAATAGGTAGTGTAGGGTCTCTAAAGCCTGCCAAATCAAACAAACAGTCCTTCTCAGGACTAATATCCATCCCAGATATCAGGCAGGCAGGCAGGCTGTATAGGAGACGCAGTGGTTATACCAGCAAATGCTACATTACAGTCCTGTGTGCTCCTGTTTTCTAGACATATCACCCCGGTCTCAGGGGCCAGGAAAAATTATTTTTTTTTTCATCTAAATCCTGTATTTTTTTTTTTCTCAGTCAGACAGTCCAATTAACCTTTTGGTATTTTCCCCCCCCCCCCAAAAAAAAAATTGAGCGTGTCTGTGACTGTTCAGACACCAATATATCTGTTTAAAAGAGTCTGGTGTAGGCCAGAAAAATATTGTGGTTTTGCAGTTCCACGGGTCAAATCTCTGTATTATCCTGTTTTTGGCATTTTTTGCCGTAAAAAAAAACTGTAATAGTGTCTCCCTGACTGGTCAGACACCAATATATCTGTTTAAAAGAGTCTGGTGTACGCCACATAACTATAACTGTGGTTTTGCAGTTCCACAGGTCAAATCCCTGTATTATCCTGTTTTAGGCATTTTTTGCCATAAAAAAACTGTAATAGTGTCTCCCTGACTGGTCAGACACCAATATATCTGTTTAAAAGAGTCTGGTGTAGGCCAGATGAATAGAACTGTGGTTTTTCAGTTCCACGGGTCAAATATCTGTATTATCCTGCTTTTGGCATTTTTTGCCGTAAAAAAAACAGTAATAGTGTCTCCCTGACTGTTCAGACACCAATATATCTGTTTAAAAGAGTCTGGTGTAGGCCACATAAATATAACTGTGGTTTTGCATTTTCACGGGTCAAATCTCTGTATTATCCTGCTTTTGGCATTTTTTGCCGTAAAAAAAAACTGTAATAGTGTCTCCCTGACTGGTCAGCCACCAATATATCTGTTTAAAAGAGTCTGGTGTAGGCCAGAAAAATAGAACTGTGGTTTTGCAGTTCCACAGGTCAAATCTCTGTATTATCCATTTGGGTCTTTTTACATAAAAAAAACAGTTTGAGTGTGTCGCTGACTGTTCAGCCCCAAATATATCTATTTAAAAAAGCCTGGTATACGGCAGTAAATTAGAACTGTGGTTTTGCAGTTCCACGGTTCAAATCTCTGTATTATCCAGCTTTTGGCCTGTTTTACGTAAAAAAAACAGTAATAGTGTCTCCCTGTCTGTTCAGTCACAAATATATCTGTTTAAAAGATCCTGGCCAGACAAATAGAACTGTGGTTTTCCTCTTCCATGGTTATAATCTCCTTTTTATTACCCTTTTGCCATTGATAGTGCGAGTGTAAGCTATTTTACTTCATTTACAATGGGCAAGGCGCATGGCAAGGGACGTGGAACTGGACGTTCTGGTGATGGTGCGTGTAGAGGATGGGGCCGTGGCCAAGGTGAAAATGTGCCACAACCAACAGCCACATCTTCTCGCTCCCACTTCTTGACCGAATTACTAGGGAAGCACGCTACAACACCAGTATTGCGTACTGATCAGTGTGAACAGGTTATTAATTGGATAGCCGATAATACTTCCAGTTACCTGGGCACCACCACCTCCGGTCTGTCTTCCACATGGTCAAGTTTAAGCAGCCGTGAATCTCAACTGCAAACTCCTCCTCACCCTGATGCTCCTTCCTCCCACTATGCCGAGTGTTGTCAGACAGCAACTGATCCCACACTTCGACACTCTGAAGAGCTGTTCACTGGTCCATTTCCATATTTGTGCCCCTTGCCTGCTCCGCTTGAACTGGTGGAAGAGGAGATCCCATGTAGCGATGCCCAAATATTTGAACAGCCACGGCCACAGGAAGTCGACGCTGGCAATTTGTCACAAGAGGTGGACGATGACGAGACACAAATGCCACGAAGTGAGGAGGAGGATCGTGGTGCGCAAGTGGAAGAGGAGGAGGTGGTGGATGATCTAGTAACTGACCCAACGTGGCAGGAGGACACGCAGAGCGAGGCCAGCAGCACACAGGGGGAGGGAGGCAGAGTACCCCAACAGGCAGGAAAAAGCAGTGTGTTTGGTGGCCGCACGCAGAAGGCGGGCAACAGTTCCCCGTAACACCAACACGAGGGACGTTGCCAGTACAACCGGTAGGTCTTCCAGAGCCTGGAATTTTTTTAAAGACTCTACTGATAACCCCAAAAAGGCCATTTTTACCACCTGCCATGCCAGCATCAGCAGGGGTGACAAAACTACCAGCCTGACCACCACCAGCATGATCAGGCACATGGCAGCAAAGCACCCGACTTTGTGGGGCGAACCCCAGGGTCCACGACAAGTGTCAGCGGGTGTCACCACTGCTTCTTCCGCTGTTGTGCGCGTAATAGAAGCCCCTGTTGTGCATGCAAGGCAAACCCCTGTCCATACTGCATGTAAAGATGCCCCCTCCTCTCAGTCTTCAATTGTTATGGCAGTTTCTCAAGAAACAGCATCAACGTCCACGTCCACGTCCCACCGCAGCGTTCAATTGTCCATATCCCAGAGCTTTGAACGAAAGCACAAATTCGCAGCCAACGCCCCACAGGCCACAGTCCTAAATTCGCACATTTAACGACTGCTTGCGTTGGAAATGCTGCCTTTTTGGCTGGTGGAGACAGAATCCTTCCGCAACCTTATGGCGGTGGCCGTCCCTCGGTACTTGGTCCCCAGCCGACACTATTTTGCCCGGTGTGCCATCCCCGCACTACACAAGCACATGTCCCAAAACATATGCCGTGCCCTCAACAACGCAGTTACTGGGAGAGTCCACCTGACAACGGACACGTAGACAAGTGCTTGTGGCCAGGGATGGTACATCTCCCTGACGGCACACTGGATAAACATAGTGGAATCCGGGACCCAGTCGGACCTTGGGACGGAACACATCCTCCCCACACCAAGGATTGCGGGCCCTATGTCAGTCAGAGTTGCCCTCACAGTGTACAGCTCCTGCGCATCATCCTCCTCCTCATGTTAAGCCTCCATCTCAGACATCACCACATCAGTTACAAGCTGGAACCACTGCAGTACTGCCTCAGCCAAGCGGCAACAGGCTGTGCTGAAACTCATAAGCTTAGGTGATAAACATCACACTGCTTGTGAGTTGTGGACAGCTGTGAAAGAGCAGGCAGATCTGTGGCTGAGACCGCTGAACCTACATCCAGGCATGGTCGTGTGTGACAATGGCCGTAACCTGGTGGCGGCTCTGAGGCGAGGCGAAATCACACACGTACCATGCCTGGCTCATGTGCTTAACCTCGTGGTTCAGCAGTTTCTTAAATCGTATTCCGAGTTGCCAGATCTGCTCGTCAAAGTACGCCGCCTGTCAGTTCATTTTCGGAAGTTGGCTCCAGCTTCCGCTGCCCTTGCTGTGTTGCAGAAGCGTTTGCAGCTTCCGGCACACCGACTGGTGTGTGATGTCCCCACAAGTTGGAACTCTACCCTCCACATGTTGCAAAGGATTTGTGAGCAGAAGAGAGCAGTTGTGGAGTACCAGCTGCAACAAGGCCGTCGATATTCAGGTCCGACTCCACACATAAGACCTCAGGAGTGGACCTGGATGTCTGACATATGTACCATCCTGACAAACTTTGAGGAGTCCACCAAGATGGTGAGTGGCGAGGACGCCATCATTAGCATCAGCATCCCACTTGTCTGTCTTTTGCAACGCTCTCTGCAGAGAATTAAAGTGGAGGCATTGCAGCCAGAGTATGATGAGATGGTTCAAGAAGCCGTAGCGGGTGATTACACACACCCCAGCCTCATCTCATCCCAACGTGCATTGGGGGACAATAAGGGAGAGGAGGAAGAGGAGGAGGAGGAGGAAGAACAGGAGCTGGTATCATGCGCTGTAGACGGTAGTATCTGTACAACTGTCATACCGTCGGTTCAGCGTGGGTGGCCTGAGGACAGGGGGGAGGAGGAGGAGAGCATGGTCAGTCGTCATCTTGGTGAGGACACGGAAGTCTTGCCCGTTACCAGTCTGGCACGCATGGCTGACTTTGTTACGCTGCCTTAACCGTGACCCTCGCGTTGTCAAAATGTTGGGTGACAGTCATTACTGGTTGGTGACACTTTTAGACCCCCCGCTACAAGGAGAACTTTCACTCTCTTATTCCTGAGGTGGAGAGGTCTACAAAAATGGGGCAGTACCAGAAGGCCCTTGCTGCAGAACTGTTAAAAAAATTCCCATCTGAACACGCTAGCAGCAGAGGTCACAGTTCGTTGCCCAACCAAGGCGTACAGGCGAGAGAGACGCAACTCCAATCCAGCAGAGGCAGGGGAACACTGTCAATGTTCTGGGACAGTTTTCTGAGATCCGCCCAGCTTACAGGCCCTGAGACGCGGGGTACTCTCACAAGGAGTGGAAAGTTTCAAAAGATGGTGAGGGAGAACCTTGCTGACCGTACCAGTGTCCGTGATTCCTCTGTGCCTTTTAATTATTGTGTATCCAAGCTGCACACTTGGAATGAACTCGCTCTGTACGCCTTGGAGGCCCTGGCCTGCCCTGCCGCTAGTGTGTTATCGGAGCGTGTTTTTAGTGCCGCTGGGGGAATTATAACAGATAAGCGCACTCGCCTGTCAACTGACAATGCTGACAAGCTGACCTTTATGAAAATGAACAAGGGCTGGATTGGGCCAGACTTCTCATCACCACCAAATGACAGCAGAGTAACATAAAGTCACATCCACTGTGTTATTTCGGGAGGTGTATTCCCATGCACCTCTTCACACCCACACATGGGTATACGCTTCCTCATTTCGGCTGTATTTTGCTCTTCTCCTTATCCTCAGCCTCCACGACCAATATACCACCAGGGTGACCTTGGTCCGTGTTGCCAGCATTGCAAGTTCCTCCGTCCTAATTTTTGGCAGCTTTTTCTTGGAAGGCATAGGCAAAGACTATGGGAGACCCACTCCCCAATAATGGGAATAATGTTTTTAAGATGCTGTACTGCATGGCTCTTGTTTGCCAGAATTGCAAGTTCCTCCATCCTAATTTTTGGCAGCTTTTGCTTGGAAGGCAGAGACAAAGACTATGGGAGACCCACTCCACAATAATGGGAATAATGTTTTTAAGATGCTGTACTGCATGGCTCTTCCAAGGGGCATTTAAACCGTCTTGTTAAGCTACTGCAATCTCCACGTCTCTTCCAAGGGGCATTAAAACCGTCTTCTTAAGCTACTGTGGCCTCCACCACTTTTCCCAGGGGCATTTATATTGTCTTTTTATTACACTGCGACCTCCACCATTCTTCCAAGGCGCATTAAAACTGTCTTGTTAAGCTACTGCGACCTCTACCACTCTTCCAAGGGGCATTGATATTGTCTTTTTATTCCACTGTGACCTCCAGCACTCTTCCAAGGGGCATTGATATTGTCTTTTTATTCCACTGTGACCTCCACGTCTCTTCCAAGGGGCATTTAAACCGTCCTTTTAAGCTACTGTGACCTCCACCACTCTTCCAAGGGGCATTAAAACCATCTTGTTAAGCTACTGCGACCTCCACCGCTCTTCCAAGGGGCATTAAAACCCTCTTGTTAAACTACTGCGACCTCCACCATTCTTCCAAGGGGCATTAAAACCGTCTTGTTAAGCTACTGCAACCTCCACGTCTCTTCCAAGGGGCATTAAAACCGTCTTGTTAAGCTGCTGCAAACTCCACGTTTCTTCCAAGGGTCATTAAAACCATCTTGTTAAGCTACTGCAATCTCTACGTCTCTTCCAAGGGGCATTAAAACCATCTTGTTAAGCTACTGCTTAATAAAAAGACATTGATATTGTCTTTTTATTCCACTGTGACCTCCACGTCTCTTCCAAGGGGCATTTAAACCGTCTTTTTAAGCTACTGCGACCTCCACCACATTTCCCAGGGGCATTGATATTGTCTTTTTATTCCACTGCGACCTCCACCATTCTTCCAAGGGGCTTTAAAACCGTCTTGTTAAGCTACTGCGACCTCCACCACTTTACCCAGGGGCATTGATATTGTCTTTTTATTCTACTGGGATCTCCACCATTCTTCCAAGGGGCATTAAAACCGTCTTGTTAAGCTACTGCGACCTCCACCACTTTTCCCAGGGGTATTGATATTGTCTTTTTATTCCACTGCGACCTCCACGTCTCTTCCAAGGGTCATTAAAGCCGTCTTGCTAAGCTACTGCAAACTCCACGTCTCTTCCTGCTTTAACCAATATACTATATGGCCAGGGAAACACATATAATCTGTATACATATATATAAGTTCATAGATGACAAAAATCAGTATGATTTATTTTCCTTTTCCGTTTTTCCCTTTATATTCTGTATACATATTTTATATTCTGTATACATACATATATGCATAGTGATATGGCATATTGGTGCATATATTAATATATGCGAGTTCTGTATGGGCTCTCTTATCTATCTATACAATCTATAAAATGCTCTCTTCTGTATATATCTGGTCAAACCTATGCTCTCCTTATGGGGTTATACCATCTCCCCTGAATATTATCTCTAAACATACGACTGTCTTTTATCCGTTTTTTATTCTTTTTATCCTCTTTATTTACATCACTGCACGAGTGCACTTTACGATATGGGTATATATGTATATGTAGATATATATATATGTATATATATACTTTGTAGTACCTTTTATATACACATCATAATAATTTTTATATGGCCACTTCAGGTCTCTTATATAATTGCACACCATATGTTCACTATACTAATAATAACATGTATTTATAATTTTCTCTTTTTTATACACATTTCTTCAAATATTGCCTACATATGGATTCAATATAATATTATATTTATATGAATATGCATGGTTCACTTTATTTAGTATTGCACTTATCCACATTATACATTTTCACATATTAACCTTTATTCCCCTGGTGTGTATTCTCCTTTTGTGGTGCTTCTACTCTCCTCTCGCTCCTTTCTTCGTCCTGCCTTCTTGATCTCCTGTTGCAGATACGATATGGAGGACAGATTGGTGCCCATGGCTACGGGTAGGCATTACACG
This sequence comes from Phyllobates terribilis, assembly GCF_046119375.1. NCBI lineage: Eukaryota > Metazoa > Chordata > Amphibia > Anura > Dendrobatidae > Phyllobates > Phyllobates terribilis. The sequence continues at coordinate 295,378,889 of NW_027362762.1, forward strand.
CATGCGCTGTCTGTGCTCCTTGGGGCTGCGGTCACGTGTCTCTATGCATCAGGTGACCCGGGTCATGTGTGTTCCCGACGTCAGCTGATGCATGACGCGATGCCCGCGACTTCCGGTCCCTCCGGCCGGCGCATGCGTGAATGTAGAACGCTGCTTGTATACATCGGCTGACACACAGCTGCACGCGCCCGCCCCGATTTAGATAATGATTGCGGGTGGCCTTGATTACGTAGGCTATCCGGTGCTTGTTGATTGGTCATATCAGTATTCTTATACACGCTGGTTCATATGGACGCTACCCCCTGACGAAGGACGTGTGTCCGAAACGCGCATCGGGGTTACGCCGCTTGGTGCCGTCTACATATGCTGGACTAGTGTGCAGGTATATACTCTTAACTCTTTTATGATCTGAGTCAGTATTTTGATTACCTTGATTATTACATAGATGTGTATGGGGCACATGAATGGTCATTGATATGGAGTACATAGGAATTTTCCCCTCCATATTGTTAAATATGTATACATGATTTGGCCATTCATATGCTACCTGGAGTTTTTTATTTGGTGATCCAAGCCTATTTTGCTCCTCTTTTTTCCATCTATAGTATAACTGATCATCTGTTTTGTATTTACCTACCCTGGTATTCACCAGTATATTCTATAGTCCAGCACACATTGCAATATAACAACATTGTATGGTCACTGTAATGCGGCTTTCCTTGTGCATGTAGTGTCACTTTAACCATAACTCTAATAAAGGTATTTAATTAATTACTTTTGTTCGATTGGACCTATCATTCGGTGGTTCTCTTTATTCACTTTTCCCAGGGGTATTGATATTGTCTTTTTATTCCACTGAGACCTCCACGTCTCTTCCAAGGGTCATTAAAGCCATCTTGCTAAGCTACTGCAACCTCCACGTCTCTTCCAAGGGGCATTAAAACCGTCTTGTTAAGCTACTGCAACCTCCACGTCTCTTCCAAGGGGCATTAAAACCGTCTTGTTAAGCTACTGCAACCTCCACATTTCTTCCAAGGGGCATTAAAACCGTCTTGTTAAGCTACTGCGAATGCCACCACTTTCCCTAGGGGCATTAAAACCATCTTGTTAAGCATCTGCGACCTCCACCATTCTTCCATGGGGCATTAAAACCATCTTGTTAAGCTACTGCGACCTCCACCACTTTTCCAAGGGGCATTGATATTGTCTTTTTATTCCACTGCGACCTCCACCATTCTTCCAACGGGCATTGCATTTCCTCCTAATTTTAGTCAGCTTTTGCTTTTCAATGCATAGGCAAACACTAAGGGAGACCCACTCCCCAATAATGGGTAGAAGGTTTTTAGTATGCTCTAATCCATGTCTGTTTCAAGGGGCATTGCAGGTCCTCATAATTTTTGGAAAGCCTTCCATTCACTGCTTAGGCCAACAGTGCACAGGTGACCCAGTTGCTATAAATGGAAAAAAAGGTTTAGTTAAGGCCCTCTGATCTCCATGTCACTTCCAAGGGGCATTGGAGTGCCTCGAAATTTTTGTTAGGCATTGCACTCATTGCATGCCCTTTAACTGTGTAGCCGAACCGCTCTTTTTGGTACAGAAACATATCCTACAAGACATGTGTGGTTGACTGGCCTGATATTGATGTGAATGGTCCCTGTTCCTCCTGCTCTTTCTCCTTTGCCACCACCTCATCCATCATTCATCACCTGAAGCTTTGTTTTAACGGGAGTCATAGAACTGGGATAGTAGCAGGAAAACATCCTGCAATCCTCGGAGGAGGTGGGATATGCGCCAAAACGCTGACCACCTCAGGCCTAGCCGCTACTACATACATGCGCTTACATTCCAAGAAAACAAAGCAGACGCTAACTTTCATCATCATCATGCTCCTCATCTTGGCACTCTCAACTCCCCTGTTGGAGAAGCCAGGGACCACCGGAGGAGTCTGGTTCTCTAATGGGCTCATCCAATGCTGCCCTAAAGCAGGCCAGGCTAAGAAAAGTGTGGGGGAAGTTTGAAGGAGAAATAGGGTCGGCTGGGGACCGTGTGTGGACACCTGGCCACGGGGGACGGCTGGGGACCAAGTATGGACACCCGGCCGCCCCCTGGCGGCTGGGGACCGAGCGTGGACAGCCAGCCGCCGGGCGGCTGGTGTTAGAACTCTCCTGTTGGTTTTTTTTCTAGTTTGCTGGTCACATGACCTTTTTTGCCTATTTAATCCGGCTCTGCCCTCCTGGCCTTGCTGGACTTCATTGTAATTTCTACTCTTGAGCTAGCTTGGTGCTCTGTTACCTTTCTCTGTTAGTTTTGCTAGGTCTTCTGACCTCTATGTTCTATGTTGTGTGTTTGTCTTTTACTGCTACAATTTCTGCTAGGAGGTGTCCAACTTTATCCCAGTCCCTAGTTCTTGTAGGGATCCCTCCCTTGCATCTATAGGTCTTCGTACAGACTAGCTGAGGACTTTAGCGGGTCTGATCGCAGGATCAGGTTCCCCGTTACATCGTAGGGATCCAGTTTAGTTCTATTGTAGGGACAGATCTCCTGTCTTTCCTTAGTGCTTGTAGCAGATCATAACAGTAAGTCCAGCCTAAAAAAAAAAAATTCTCTAAGGAAAGACCTCCAGTTTCCATCATGGTCTCGGTTCAAGATTTGGCTCAACGCTTGCAGGGACTCTCTCTGGAGGTGGCCGAGCTCCAACAACACGTGAGTAGCTGTTCTGGAGCACATTTTGTGGAGCCAAAGGTACGTCTGCCTGATCTATTTTTTGGTGAACAACAAGATTTTTTTTTCTTTTAAAAATGCTTGTTTATTGTATTTTTGTTTAAGACCCAGATCCTCTGGTGATGAATCACAGCGCATAGGGTTCATAATGTCACTTTTGCGCAAAGATCCTCAGGGATGGGCCTTTTCTCTCCAACCTAGTGATCCGTGCTTTAGATCAGTGGATAGTTTTTTTTCTGCTTTAGGTTTGTTGTACGATGATCCTGATCGTGTCTCATCTGCTGAGTCTGAATTGAGACATCTGAGGCAGGGATCAGGTAATGTGGAAAAATATTGTTCTCACTTCCGTCGGTGGTCTGCCCAGGTGGGGTAGAATGATTCAGCTTTGAAAAGTTTGTTTCTTGCAGGACTAGGTGAAAGGGTTAAGGATTTGCTGATTGCTTATCCCACACCTGGAAACTTGCAGGAGGCAATGCAATTAGCTATACGGGTGGACAGGAGACTGCGTGCAAGGGTTAATGAGAGTAAATCCTCTGCCATGTCAGCTCCGAGTCTTGAGAGGGTCTGTGCTGACAAAGGAGAGCCGATGGAGATTGGGGCGATGGCACCCCGCTCTCAGGAAAAAGACCGCAGGCTTTCCGGAGGTTTGTGCTTCTATTGCGGAAATTCTGGTCATTTCATTAAGAACTGTGTGCTTCGTATGAACAAAGAAAAAAAAATGGTCAGTCATGCACGTATAGCCTGTGTAACTACTAAGGGAGTATTCCTATCTGCTACTACCGCTGCTCAGGAAGAATTAATTGAATTTCGGGTATTTGTGGATTGTGGTTATACTCTGAATGTGATTGATGGGGGATTCTTGGAAAAACTTAAATTAAAACCTAAACCTTTGTCATCCCCTATTGCTGTGGTTTCTGTTGATGGCTCTCCCTTGAAGAGTGTTACTCACAAGGTCTGTGAATTTCCCCTCACTATTAATGGTATTCATCAAGAGAATTTGGATTTGGTAGTATTAAATAATTTGCCTTCTCCAGTAATTTTGGGGTTGCCCTGGTTAAAATTGCACAATCCTGTACTGGATTGGTCTACCAATGAAATTAAGTCCTGGAGCCCTAAATGTTATGACAAGTGTTGTAACGGACATATTGGTGCTGTGGAAAAAGGGGAATTACCTGTACCTATTCAGGATTTTGGAGAGTTTTTTCTGAGGAGGAGTCACAAATTTTGCCTCCCCATAGAGACTATGATTGTACCATTGAATTTGTCCCTGGAGCGACTCTTCCTAAAAGTCGTTTATTTAATCTTACTATTCCTGAGAGAAAGACTTTGGAGGAATACATACAGACAAGCTTGGCCTCCGGTCACATTAGGCCTTCCAAGTCTCCTGTGGCTGTTGGATTTTTTTTTGTAAAAAAAAAATGGCGGTTTACGTCCTTGTCTGGACTTTCGTGAGTTTAATAAAATTACTGTACGCAATCCTTACCCACTGCCATTGATTCCTGATTTGTTTAACCAGTTAGTGGGGGCCAAGTGGTTCTCTAAAATTGATCTCCGGGGGGCATACAATCTGTTGCGCATGAAGGAGGGTGATGAATGGAAGACTGCTTTTAACACTCCTGTGGGTCATTTTGAGAATCTGGTTATGCCTTTTGGTCTTACCAATGCTCCAGCATTTTTTCAGAATCTTATTAATGACATCCTTAGACCTTTGATCGGCAAAAATGTGGTTGTGTATTTGGATGACATTCTGATTTATTCGCCTGATCTGGAGTCTCATTGGCGGAGCATACGTGAGGTTTTACAGTTATTAATGGACAATTCGCTTTTTGCTAAGCTGGAGAAATGTGAGTTCGCTGTACAGAGAATTAGTTTTTTGGGTTACATTATCTCCAGTGAAGGTTTTGAGATGGACCCGGTTAAAGTTCAAGCTGTGCAGGAATGGCCTAGGCCTATTGGTTTGAAATCGATACAGAGGTTTTTGGGTTTCGCCAATTATTACAGAAAATTCATAAAAAAAATTTCTATTATTGTCAAACCGCTGACCGATCTCACCAGGAAAGGTGTTAATGCGGTTCAGTGGACTTCTGAGGCCATTGAAGCTTTTGTGTTTCTAAAGGAGAGGTTCACCTCTGCTCCCATCCTTATGCTGCCTGATGTGACTAAGCCGTTTTTGGTTGAGGTTGATGCTTCTTCTGTGGTGGTCGCTGCGGTGTTGTCTCAGGAAAGCAAGGATGGAGTGCATCCCTGTGCCTTTTTTTCAAAAAAATTTTCTGAGACTGAACTTAATTACGATATTGGTAATCGGGAATTGCTGGCTATTAAACTCGCATTTGAACACTGGCGTCATCTCTTGGAAGGTGCTGAATTTCCCATTCAGGTTTTCACTGATCATAAAAATCTGATCTATCTTGATGCTGCCAAGCGCTTGAATGCCCGTCAGGCTAGGTGGGCACTTTTTTTCTCGCGGTTTAATTTTTCCGTTACTTACATCCCGGGTACCAAGAATGTTAAAGCGGATGCTTTGTCTCGCAGCTTTTCTCCCATGGTCAGTGCTGAGGAGGAGGAGGAGAGCATTTTACAAGAAGGTGTTGTGATTGCTGCTTTGGACTCCGTTTTGGAGGATGAGATTCTTAAAGCTCAGGAGAATGCCCCATCTAACACTCCCCATGGGAGGTTGTTTGTGCCTAGTACCTTTAGGAGAGATTTGTTTGTTGAGTGTCATGAGTCTCGGTTGGCAGGTCATCGAGGAATTTCTGAGAGCAAGAGACTTGTGGGTCGCAGTTTTTGGTGGCCTGGATGGCAGAAGGAAGTCATTAAGTGGGTGCGTCAATGTACTGTGTGTGCTAGATCAAAGTCTTCGCATGCTCCTGCTGCGGGGTTGCTTTGCCCTCTGGAGGTTCCTAGTGCACCTTGGACACATCTGGCTATGGACTTTATTACTGACCTTCCCCCCTCTGAAGGTTTCACGGTCATCTGGGTGGTCGTGGACCGTTTTAGCAAGATGTCTCACTTCATCAAACTGCCTTGTGCTAAGACACTCGCTAAGGCCTTTGTCAAGGAAATTGTCAGACTACATGGCGTTCCTACTGACATTGTTTCTGATAGGGGACCTCAGTTCGTGGCTCGTTTTTGGCGTGCCTTTTGTGACAGGTTGGGAGTTCATTTGTCGTTTTCATCCGGATATCATCCTGAGTCTAATGGCCAGACAGAAAGAAAGAACCAGGATGTTGAGCAGTTCTTGCGTTGCTTTGTGGCAGACAATCAAGAGGGGTGGTCTGAGTTTCTGCCACTTGCTGAATTTGCTCTTAACAACCATACATCCTCTTCTGCTGGGTGTTCGCCTTTTTTTTGTTGTTCTGGGAGACATCCGTCTTTTGGGTCATTCTCCAAATTGGTATCGGCTGTGCCTGAGGAGGAGAGTTTTTCCGGTGATTTGGAGAGAGTTTGGACGGATGTGCGTGATAATCTTCAGGAGGCTAACAAAAAATCTAAGAGGTACTTTGATAGGAAACAGCAAGAGGTTTCGTTTGCTATTGGTGACATGGTTTGGTTGTCCTCTAAGAATCTGCAATTGAGGATTCCTTCTAAAAAATTGGGTCCCAAGTTTGTAGGGCCCTTTAAAATGCTTCAGATGGTTAACCAATCTGCTGTTAGGTTGGAGGTTCGTCCTCCTGGAAGATTAATCCGGTGTTTCATGTTTCTCTGTTGAAAAGAGCTGAAGTGTCGGTTGGTGACGCCTCTGCCACTGTTCCTCCGGTGGTGGAGGACGGGGAATATGAAATTTCCCGCATCCTAAATTCTAGACGGTATAGAGGGAGTTTGCAGTATCTCGTCGCTTGGAAGCATTTCGGACCCGAGGATAACTCATGGGTGAGGGCGGATGATGTTTCTGCTTCCAGACTTGTCAGAGCATTTCACAGGAGGTTTCCTGATAAGCCCGGGCCTAGGGGATCCGGAGGATCCTCTTAGAAGAGGGGGTACTGTTAGAACTCTCCTGTTGGTTTTTTTTCTAGTTTGCTGGTCACATGACCTTTTTTGCCTATTTAATCCGGCTCCGCCCTCCTGGCCTTGCTGGACTTCATTGTAATTTCTACTCTTGAGATAGCTTGGTGCTCTGTTACCTTTCTCTGTTAGTTTTGCTAGGTCTTCTGACCTCTATGTTCTATGTTGTGTGTTTGTCTTTTACTGCTACAATTTCTGCTAGGAGGTGTCCAACTTTATCTCAATCCCTAGTTCTTGTAGGGATCCCTCCCTTACATCTATAGGTCTTCGTACAGACTAGCTGAGGACATTAGCGGGTCTGATCGCAGGATCAGGTTCCCCGTTACATCGTAGGGATCCAGTTTAGTTCTATTGTAGGGACAGATCTCCTGTCTTTCCTTAGTGCTTGTAGCAGATCATAACTGCTGGGGACTGAGTATGGATACCTTGCTGCTGAAGCAGCCATGAGGTAGTGGCCAGCTTCGGCCTCCTCCAAACTAAAAGGCTCCATTTCAAGTGCAAGCTAGCAGTATGGTATTGCAGCCTTGGGGTGGGTGTTTGGTTGCACACTTATGCTTGCATTCCAAGAAAACAAAGCAGATGCTAACTTCTATCATCCTCATCATGCTCCTCACCTTGGCACTCTGAACTCCCCTGATGGGGAAGCCAGGGCCCACCGGAGGAGTCTGGTTCTCTGGTGGGCTCGTCCAATGCTGCCCTAAAGCAGGCCAGGCTAAGAAAAGTGTGGGGGAAGTTTCAAGGAGAAATAGGGGCAGCTGGGGACCGTTTATGGACACCTGGCCGCCCCCAGGCGGCTGGGGACCGTGTGTGGACACCCTGCCCCGGGGGATGGCTGGGGACCGAGTATGGACACCCGGGCCGCCCCCTGGCGGCTGGGGACCGAGCGTGGATACCCGGCCGCCAGGCGGCTGGGGACTGAGTATGGATACCTCGCTGCCGAAGCAGCCATGAGGTAGTGGCCAGCTTCAGCCTCCTCCAAACTAAAAGGCCCCATTTCAAGTGCAAGCTAGCAGTATGGTATTGCAGCCTGGGGGTGGGTGGGTGGCATGCTGCATACTTGTGCTTGCATTGCAAGGAATGGGGGAGGTACTATTGAACACTGCCCTGGGACAAGGACTTGCACGGGGATAGTTGCAAGTCTGCATCTTCTGTTGCGGAAAGGATCACTTCTGATGGGCACACTTTTAGGCAGTGACCTGGGTGTCAGAGATGCTTCCAGGTGTCGTCCCCATGCTGTTCCCATGTCTTTTCAGCACTGTATGCATGTGTCACACAGCACATAGCCAGATAAGATTGTAAAATGTTAAAATGACATTTTCCGGTGAATGCATTTGTCACGGTTGAAAGCAATACAAAAGTGCAAAAACGCATAAAAAATTCTACTTGTGAACATAGCCCAAGGTGTGGAGGAGTATTTTTGTTTTTGGTTATTTATTTTACCATATACACAAGTCTTTACCCTGGAAAGGATGTTCCTTAACATATTTCACAGGAAAACCGTTTCAGTTTCGTTTTTGAACGTTTTATTGTGATCCCGTAAAAGTGGCTTAATACCTCTCACCACGTTGTTGACAGCAGTGACCTGGGGGTCAGAAATGCTTCCTGGGGCGATGCCCATGCTGTTACCGTGTCTTTTGAGCACTGTCACTATCGTTTTGGGCACTTTTTAGGCTTTCTACAGACTGCCGGGGATGCCGCCGCAAAAATGCTCGGGTCTCCCATAGACTAACATTGGGCTCGTTGCTCGGGTCGAGCACCCGAGTATCACGGTGAGCTCGGCCCGAGCTTCAAGCACCCGAACATTTTAGTGCTCGCTCAACACTAGTAATAAGTATACATTATTTTAAGACTGCAAGCAAGTATACATAACGTAAAAGTGCGACTATTTGTAAATATTGTAGTCTGTTATGGAAGCAGAATCAAGCTGAACTATTTGAATTAATTTAATATAATTAGTTGCTCATCCTATTGTGTATTTTTTCCGCGGTCAGTGATATATCTGACACAAGAACAAAAGATTAGGCATGTTGATCTCCAATTTGACTAATTCATCTTTTCCACAGCATTTGCTGTTTGGAAGTTTCCATTAAACATTTGATCATCTGTTGATATATGCTGAAATGAGCATGTTTGACTTTGATCTACCATGTAGGGTCCAGTCCTAACCGTGACTAAAGGAACATTATTCTTCATCCACCATGCTCTACACAGGAACTGCTAGCTAAATACAGTTATTCTTCATTGCGCCCATTTTTTCAGTAGGTACAGTGGGTACAGAAAGTATTCAGACCCCTTTACATTTTTCACTCTGTTTCATTGCAGCCATTTAGTAAATTCTAAAAAGTTATTTTTTTTTGTCATTAAAGTACACACTGCACCCCATCTTGACTAAAAAGAAACAGAAATGTAGAAATTTTTGCAAATTTATTAAAAAAGAAAAACTGAAATATCACATGGTCATAAGAATTCAGACCCTTTGCTCAGTATTGAGTAGAAACACAATTTTGAGCTAGTACCGCTATGAGTCTTCTTGGGAATGATGCAACAAGTTTTTCACACCTGGATTTCGGGATCCTCTGCCATTCTTCCTTGCGGATCCTCTCCAGTTCCGTCAGGTTGGATGGTAAACGTTGGTGGACAGACATTTTCAGGTCTCTCCAGAGATGCTCAATTGGGTTTAGGTCAGGGCTCTGGCTGGGCCAGTCAAGAATGGTCACAGAGTTGTTCTGAAGCCACTCCTTTGTTATTTTAGCTGTGTGCTTAGCGTCATTGTCTTGTTGGAAGGTGAACCTTCGGCCAAGTCTGAGGTCCAGAGCACTCTGGAAGAGGTTTTCATCCAGGATATCTCTGTACTTGGCCGCATTCCTGTTTCCTTCAATTTCAACCAGTCATCCTGTCCCTGCAGCTGAAAAACACCCCTATAGCATGATGCTGCCACCACCATGTTTCACTGTTGGGATTGTATTGGGCAGGTGATGAGCAGTGCCTAGTTTTCTCCACACATACCGCTTAGAATTATCATCAAAAAGTTCTATCTTCATCTCATCAGACCAGAGAATCTTATTTCTCATAGTCTGGGAGTCCTTCATGTGTTTTTGAGCAAACTCTATGCAGGCATTCATATGTCTTGCACTGAGGAGAGGCTTCCGTCGGGCCACTCTGCCACATAGGCCCGACTGGTGGAGGGCTGCAGTGATAGTTGACTTTGTGGAACTTTCTCCCATCTCCCTACTGCATCTCTGGAGCTCAGCCACAGTGATCTTGGGGTTCTTCTTTATGTCTCTCACCAAGGCTCTTCTCCCATGATTGCTCAGTTTGGCTGGACGGCCAGGTCTAGGAAGACTTCTGGTGGTCCTAAATGTCTTCCATTTAAGGATTATGAAGGCCACTGTGCTCTTAGGAACCTTGAGTACTGCAGAAATTCTTTTGTAACCTTGGCCGGATCTGTGCCTTGCCACAATTCTGTCTCTGAGCTCCTTGGTCAGTTCCTTTGAGCTCATGATTCTCATTTGGTCTGACATGCACTGTGAGCTGTGAGGTTTTATATAGACAGGTGTGTGCCTTTCCAAATCAAGTCCTATCAATTTAATTAAACACAGCTGGACTCCAATGAAGGAGTAGAACCATCTCAAGGAGGATCACCAGGAAATGGACAGCATGTGACTTAAATATGAGTGTCTGAGCAAAGGGTCTGAATACTTATGACCATGTGAAATTTCAGTTTTTCTTTTTTAATAAATTTGCAAAAATGTCTACATTTCTGGTTTTTTTTTTGGGGGGTGCAGAGTGTACTTTAATGCGAACAAAAATGAACTTTTTAGAATTTACCAAATGGCTGCAATGAAACAAAGAGTGAAACATTTAAAGGGGTCTGAATACTTTCCGTACTCACTGTATGTTGCCTAATTGGACCTCTGCAACACTGCAACTGATCAAACGAACTAAATGTGTTTTGAATGCCCTATAAATATATGAAATAATTCTTCATTGTTGTGCACCTTAAAGGTAATTTCCACTTAGTAGCGATTTTAGAGCCACTGAACTGTGAAATAACCCATTAATGTTAGAGTTATAGAATACATTACACATTATTTTTGTGAGGAGTGTCTTGAGATAACAATTTATCTCCTAACACAGAACAGAATGAGAATTTTTTTCCACAATTTTGTACATTTGCACCAAGGTTCTCTTAACTGAATTAATACAATATTGTGATAATGAACATAACATTTAGCTTAGCTTGTATGGCTGAAAGCTCCGCTCGTAACAAAGCTTATTTAATGTCAAGGATATCCTTTTTGGAAAGGTTTTATGTAGTTTTAGACAACATGATTCATGACATGTTTTTAAGAGAAGGTATTGTTGCTTTTACTGGAATGGACTGTAATATATAGAAACAATCAACATGCCAGGATTTACAAAAGCAGATTATTTTTGTAATGAAAGGATAATTGATTTATATTTTCCACATGCAAAATTCTATATGCTAAGCTCCCCTGAATAAAAGACAAAGCAAACAATTGAAATGGTCAAGATTTATATGTTCAGTGTACAAAATGTATGTTCTTAAATAGACGTGTCTTTAAAATGTAGGGTTACTTTCTTTTGCAGCACTTGAATACCCCTTTCCTGTTAAGATATATGGACTCAATAAAATAAAAGTACCTCTCTCTGGATCCCTATAATGAACAAAAGCAAAGAGCAACTCTTGGTTTGGTGGTCAAGCCTAACACTCTGGTGGTCCCAACTTATTGGCGTATAACATGGGCAGTCACTGATTTGAGTGATATAGAATCAAGGGTGTGAAAACCATAGACGAAAACCGTTTGACTGGTTTTATGTTCTTGGAGAGACAGTGGTGAGAAATTGCATAGAACTGTCCTCTCCAGAGGAACTGCATTGTTAGCAAATAGGGGAGTCAGCATTGTCCCAAGACTTTTGGAATGGAAGAGGAGAAGTTAAAATATACTAGGCAATTCTGTCCTGGGTGGAAAGCAAACACCACAATGGGAGGCCACTTTTAATCTCTGCAATATAACACCACTCTCATATGCATGCCATTGCTTATAATACTAAACAGCCAGTATTAAGTTCCCCCAGTGATAACAACTGATCACAGGGGATTCATAAAAAAATAGGCATCAACTGACCTCCAGGTTGGCTTCAGCTTTAAAGGAGTTACCAATTAAAGGGGTTATTCCAAAAGTAATCCCCTATCCCGAGAATGTGGTTTCGGAACCTCGAGAACAGAGCCCTGCAAAGTCCCTTTTTGAATGGGGCTAATGTTTTCTTGACCTCCTTGTCAATGGAATTTCCAGAAATAGCCAAGGACTGAACAGTCCCATAGAGAATGATTGGAACTAAGGTCAAGCATGTGCACCCCTGCTCCATTGAAGACTAGGCTCTGCAGAGCTTTGTCATCAGGATCATTGAGTGTCTCAATGATTGGACCATCATAAATCAAATCAGCAAGTTGTTTCCTATTCTATGGATACAGTTTTGGGAAAACACCTTTATATATATATATATATATATATATATATATATATATATATATATATTGTAGTAGATCGGCTCACTCGGCTGCACTCGGAGGTAGACACGGAATGCTGTCTCTTTACATTTCTTACTGGTTTATTAAAAAAAATGCATAAACCAATGTAGAGTTCATAAAAATAAACACCGCCCTTCTGGCATAGCAGCAAAGAAAAAGAAAAGTGTACAGTGCAGTCCTTACATCGGCCAGGGTCCGGCCGCTCAGGGATAGCAAAAACACACTGTTCAGGATAGCACAAAAACACAAGCTCCTCTCTCTGGAGCTAGTCTCTCCAGATACACTGAACACCATATGATACAACAGGCTGGCTATTTATATCCCAGACCACACCCCAGCATGGAGATATGGAGAACAGCCTCCCACCCGCTTTACAGCTGTTCAGATAAAACCTAGCCGATTAAAAATGGCCGACTAACCACTTTCAACCTTTTAATGTGCTGGAGCAAACTTCTAGATTTCAAATCACTGAAGCTAATAGCCTCAGTGAAACATACAGTATCTCCCCTCCAGTATTTTGCCAGTGACTTTGTCAGAATATACAGTACAGACCAAAAGTTTGGACACACCTTCTCATTTAAAGATTTTTCTGTATTTTCATGACTATGAAAATTGTACATTCACACTGAAGGCATCAAAACTATGAATTAACACATGTGGAATTATATACTTAACAAAAAAGTGTGAAACAACTGAAAATATGTCTTATATTCTAGGTTCTTCAAAGTAGCCACTTTTTGCTTTGATGACTGCTTTGCACACTCTTGGCATTCTCTTGATGAGCTTCAACAGATAGTCACCGGAAATGGTTTTCACTTCACAGGTGTGCTCTGTCAGGTTTAATAAGTGGTATTTCTTGCCTTATAAATGGGGTTGGGACCATCAGTTGTGTTGTGCAGAAGTCTGGTGGATACACAGCTGATAGTCCTACTGAATAGACTGTTAGAATTTGTATTATGGCAAGAAAAAAGCAGCTAAGTAAAGAAAAACGAGTGGCCATCACTTCTTTAAGAAATGAAGGTCGGTCAGTGCGAAAAATTGGGAAAACTTTGAAAGTGTCCCCAAGTGCAGTTGCAAAAACCATCAAGCGCTACAAAGAAACTGGCTCACATGATGACCGCTCCAGGAAAGGAAGACCAAGAGTCACCTCTGCTTCTGAGGATAAGTTTATTCGATTCACCAGCCACAGAAATTGCAGGTTAACAGCAGCTCAGATTAGAGACCAGGTCAATGCCACACAGAGTTCTAGCAGCAGAGACATCTCTACAACAACTGTTAAGAGGAGACTTTGTGCAGCAGGCCTTCATGGTAAAATAGCTGCTAGGAAACCACTGCTAAGGACAGGCAACAAGCAGAAGAGACTTGTTTGGGCTAAAGAACACAAGGAATGGACATTAGACCAGTGGAATTCTGTGCTTTGGTCTGATGAGTCCAAATTTGAGATCTTTGGTTCCAACCACCGTGTCTTTGTGCGACGCAGAAAAGGTGAACGGATGGACTCTACATGCCTGGTTCCCACCGTGAAGCATGGAGGAGGAGGTGTGATGGTGTGGGGATGCTTTGTTGGTGACACTGTTGGGGATTTATTCAAAATTTAAGGCATACTGAACCAGCATGGCTACCACAGCATCTTGCAGGGGCATGCTATTTCATCCGGTTTGCGTTTAGTTGGACCATCATTTATTTTTCAACAGAACAATGACCCCAAACACACCTCCAGGCTGTGTAAGGGCTATTTGACCAAGAAGGAGAGTGATGGGGTGCTGTGCCAGATGATCTGGCCTCCACAGTCACCAGACCTGAACCCAATCGAGATGGTTTGGGGTGAGCTGGACCGCAGAGTGAAGGCAAAAGGGCCAACAAGTGCTAATCATCTCTGGGAACTCCTTCAAGATTGTTGGAAGACCATTTCCGGTGACTACCTCTTGAAGCTCATCAAGAGAATGCCAAGAGTGTGCAAAGCAATTATCAAAGCAAAAGGTGGCTACTTTGAAGAACCTAGAATATAAGACATATTTTCAGTTGTTTCACACTTTTTTGTTAAGTATATAATTCCACATGTGTTAATTCATAGTTTTGTTGCCTTCAGTGTGAATGTACAATTTTCATAGTCATTAAAATACAGAAAAATCTTTAAATGAGAAGGTGTGTCCAAACTTTTGGTCTGTACTGTATATAAATTTGTGTTCCTGTCCACAACCGTAACGACTTTCTCCAGAAACATCAGACCCAAATAAATAAGATTACGTAAACTTTAATTTTTTTTTTCGTAGATGCGATAGATGATTACATAGGCTAGAGAATAATTATCTGTAGCAACCATGCAGTCATACTCGGTATGGACTCATAATCAGTGACGGTTAAAGAATGAGTGCCTTATCTGTGCCTACAGTGCTGTATATGCATGGACTTTTCGTGACTGTATAGCTCAATGAACTTTGAGTAAACTTCTGGCCCTTCATAATGTTTTAAGACAGGCTGAAGATGGGTATAAAATTCTTATGGACATGAGACGTAAAGCCTGCAGTGAAGCATCAACAACTGGAAGCTCATATGAATTGTGGCTTGTGTTGTTGCTAGCTCTGCAATCACCGAGAGCAGGAATAATTGGAGAAGGAGTGAAACAGCACATTGTCACAGCATATTAAGGCAGCCGTACAGGCTTTGCCTTGTTCTCAGTAAGATAAACATATGGAAGCGTCTGATTTTGTTTAGCTTCAAACACTGTTACAGTAAAACATATGGGAGCTGGAAAGTTAGGGCCCATTAGAGAGTGGGAAAAACAATAGATTAGAAATTCATGCCGATAGTGTGCTGATGTTATTTTTCCCTTTGTAGTGTACATAAAAGGGGTTCTCTTGTTTCAGGTAGTTTCCATAGAATTATTAAACTCAGCACTAAAAGTTTTCAAACTTTGTACTATACTTGTATGTAACATTCAGTCCAGTCTAAGTTATCGGGATCCAGAGCTCTCTGGGCCCATTGAATTAGTGATGAGCGAATCTGCCAAAATTCCAATTCGGCACTTTTCTTGAATTTTGGCAGGAAATTCGATTAGAATCGAATTTATTTATTTGATGCAAATTCAATGTGCATTATTATGCTCTGAGCTCTCTCCAGTTCCCAGAGCATAATAAACACATGCAAAAAAAAATTATTCTCACCCGCCATCACCTGTCCTGGCACACAGCCCCGCACTGGTCGTATTCTGCAGTCCAGTTACTGGTGCAGTCTTCTCTGAGCTTTATTCACCATTTTCCGTTGACCAGAATCTTCGGCCTTTTTCAATTTCCGGCATATTCAGTGTGGAGACTGGAGAAGGTGACTGGACTGGAATGGGGCTGAGCAACGGGACGGGTGAGGGCTGGTTAGTATAATTTTTTTAAATGATTTTAATCACTTCCCGGCACTTTATAACTAAACCAAATCTCCAAAATAAAATCTCAAAAATGTTCTCTTCTGTACACTGTATACACTTGTTTCATTGTACTGAACTTGGCGCATTCCATGGAGTCTACTGTATATAAATGGATGATGTAGCACCGTGTTGTATGAATATGACTGTATTCATGATGTCCATGGTTGACTGTAGATGCAGTATGTGTTTTGGAGTACTAATGTTATCTCTATACTGACATCACCAATGTGGACACCGATTGTCTATTTTGGTTATATTTTTAATTGGATTTTATATGTTTATATTTTCTCCCATATTGCATATTTATGTAATAACCTGTAAATAACTGTCATATGAATGTGTAAATTGCATTTTTTTCATACTTCATAGAGTTCCAAAAAAATCTGGCTATATATTAGATAAAAGTCATCAAATGATCGACACAAAGGGGCCACTGTGCTCAATGTATACAGTGAGAAATAACTTGGTCACTTTGTCAACAGCTCACATGTGTATGGCCAGCTCACATGTGTAAGGTCAGCTCACATGTGTATGGCCAGCCCTATGTGTATTGCTAGCTTCACATGTGTATGGCCAGCTCACCTATGTATGGTCAGCTCACATGTGTATGGCCAGCCCTATGTGTATGGCCAGCTTCACATGTGTATGGCCAGCTCACATGTGTATGGTCAGCTCACATGTGTATGGCCAGCTCACATGTGTATGGTCAGCTCACATGTGTATGGCCAGCCCTATATATATGGCCAGCTTCACATGTATATGGACTGCTTCACATGTATACAGACAGCTTCACATATGTATGGCCAGCCCTATGTATATGGCCAGCTTCACATGTGTTTGGACTGCTTCACATGTGTACGGACAGCTTCACATATGTATGGCCGGCTCTATGTGTATGGGCAGCTTCACATGTGTATGACCAGCACTGTGTGTATGGCCAGCTTCACATGTGTATGGCTAGCTTCACATGTGTATGGCCAGTTTCACATGTGTATGGCCAGTTTCACATGGGTATGGCCAGCTTCACATGGGTATGGCCAGTTTACATGTGTATGGCCAGCTTCACATGTGTATGGCCAGCTTCATATATGTAAGGCCAGCTTCACATGTGTATGGCCAGCTTCACATGTGTATGGCCAGTTTCACATGTGTATGGCCAGCTTCACATGGGTATGGCCAGCTTCACATGTGTATGGCCAGTTTCACATGGGTATGGCCAGCTTCACATATCTAAGGCAAGCTTCACATGTGTATGGCCAGCTTCACATGTGTATGGCCAGCTTCATATGTGTATGGCAAGTTAACATGGGTATGGCCAGATTACATGTGTATGGCCAGCTTTACATGGGTATGGCCAGCTCTACATGGGTATGGCCAGCTCACATGTGTATGGCCAGCTTTACATGGGTATGGCCAGCTCACATGTGTATGGCCATCTTCACATTGACTCCCTACTATGAACATCCCATGCGACACACAAATATCATATAGATGTAGCAGCTACCAAACATCTGGTGTCCTTTTGAGGACATTCTACATCAATAGCCTTGGGCCACTTTTATTGTTATTCCCTAGATTTCATATTTTGGTTTTCTGTAATAACAAAAAAGAGAATTATTTTAGCTAAAAAGAACAAACAGCATAGGATAATTTATTAGAATACAATGCCTTTATCTGTTGCTGGGACCAATGGCCCTAACTGTCGCTGAGAACCATTCTGTAATGTTTTAGTGGAGTATTACGCTGCTGCTTACACAAGGGCTATGTGTGTGGAGCCGGCATTAACCTGCACACTGCTACAGTCTAATTATTGCTATTACTCTCTTCACTGAGGCCTGATTATCTTGCATACTGGTATAAACTGGTTCAAAGTCATCTGTTCTGTGTAAAAGTGGTGATGTATTTTATTGTAATTAGATTTTCAGAGAATACTACAGTATGCGTCTGCAGCATGCAGTTCTCCTGTCCATTTCTATTATAAGTGGAAACAAATTGAACCCACAGTGAGAACCCTTTATATATGCTCAACCTCTTCCATTAGCCAACATGGAGAATCAATACAAAGAGCAGATCTCGCTTTGCAATAACCATCATGCTGTACACAATATCAGCACCCCAGCGATTACTAGGGGTGCCTTGTAATGCTATATCTACTGCAAATTACAGCTAACCTTGCAGCCAGGGTCCCCCAGCTTTATAAGGGTAATTTTCAATCCCCATCTGTATAATGCAATGACTTAGAACATTTGCATACCGCAGTTACATAGTTATAATTCCTCACAATGTACAAGACATTTTTTGCTGGGAGTGAATAAGAACATTGTTATTTGAAAATCAGTTAATATCTTGTATTTGTCACTTCTGGGAGTTTGCTACAATTGTTTCCAATTTAGACAATTGGAAACAATTGTACCTAAGACCACCATACTAAGGACTAAAGTTGGCCGAACCTGCTGATATCAGTGGGATCGTCCAACAGTCTAATGTGTATTGGGGCCTTCCGACTTTCCAATGACAGATGATGTCTTGAAAAATAGGATCCAGCACATTGAATTTAAACAGCCAATTGTTTTGTTCTCCCTCAAGATAATCCGCTCCTGGCAGCAGCTTGGTCATAGAGCACACAGGAGCACTCAGGTCGAATGTTCACATGTATGAGGGATCTTGGAGATACCTGTCAGCTGAACACTATCTAATGTCTATGGGGGCCTCTATCCTTAAAGAAGCACTCTCATCACAGTTTATATCATCTTAATATATTGCAGACATCATATTATATAGCACTGTGTACTTCCAATTGCTCGTTTTGCCTTTCTACCCAGTAAATTCTTCTGTTTCCATTACTTTTATTACATCATGTGATTAAAAACTGACCAGCTGAATCCTTCTAAGCTCTATGTAGAAACAGGAGGTCAATTTTCTCTGCACAAGTCATGAGTCACTGAAAATGTCCCTGGCCGGGTGTAACGCTGGGGGGTGTAGACCCACTGTGCTACTGGCTGGACTTACCCTGCAGAGGCATGACTAAGTGGCTACCTGGTTTTCACTAGCACCACTGATGGTGAGGATAGGCTTAGGCTTCAGGATGGTCACCAGGTGCAACTCCAGGGCAGTGTACAAACCAGCAGCAGCTGACTCATGGGTCAGAGCAGGTATGCAAGGTACAAAAGGGCGAGATAGAAGCGTAATCAGACAGACTGAAGTCGGGGAAAGGCAGCACAGATTCAGGATACATAGCCGATGTCAGGAGTGGAGAGAACAGACAGGACAAAAAAGACAAGCCTGGTCAGTAATGGGAGGGATAAAGAACAAAACACCTTGACAGGAACTAGTTGCAAACAGAACCTAAACTCAGGCAAAGTTGAGGAGGGAAGAGCTGCCTCATATAGCACCTGCTTGTGGGTGATTGGCTGGGGAAACCAAATCCTGCAGGACACCGCAGGGTTAAATTCCAGTATGATCTCACCATGTTCCCCTATAGCCATGTGGAGACATCAGGGATATGCAGCAGAGTTGAAAGTACTGCATGGACTCAGCGTGGCGGCCAGACATGAGGATATGCTGAGCGATGAACGCAGTGAGTTACACGGCAGCGGGAACGCCTGTGAGTTACCGCTGTGACACGGGGAGAAGCGGAACAGATTGGTCAGGAATTGCACAGGGGAATGAGTCGTACAAGGACAAGAGACTTCCTATTTCTACATAGAGCAGAGAAAAGACAAGAATTAGCTGGTAGAAAAGCAAAATGAGCAATTGTAAGTACACAGTGCTATATAATATGATGATTGCAATATATTAAGAGGATAAAAACTTTGATGGGAGTTCTTCTTTAACTCTAAGTTGGTACATTACCTACACTGATACACTGTAGCAGAAAAAAATGTGCTGCTGACATACAGTACAGACCAAAAGTTTGGACACACCTTCTCATTTAAAGATTTTTATGTATTTTCATGACATTGAAAATTGTACATTCACACTGAAGGCATCAAAACTATGAATTAACACATGTGGAATTATATACTTAACAAAAAAGTGTGAAACAACTGAAAATATGTCTTATATTCTAGGTTCTTCAAAGTAGCCACCTTTTGCTTTGATGACTGCTTTGCACACTCTTGGCATTCTCTTAATGAGCTTCAAGAGGTAGTCGCCGGAAATGGTTTTCACTTCACAGGTGTGCCCTGTCAGGTTTAAAAAGTGGGATTTCTTGCCTTATAAATGAGGTTGGGACCATCAGTTGTGTTGTGCAGAAGTCTGGTGGATACACAGCTGATAGTCCTACTGAATAGACTGTTAGAATTTGTATTATGGCAAGAAAAAAGCAGCTAAGTAAAGAAAAATGAGTGGCCATCATTACTTTAAGAAATGAAGGTCAGTCAGTCCGAAAAATTGGGCAAACTTTGAAAGTGTCCCCAAGTGCAGTTGCAAAAACCATCAAGCGCTACAAAGAAACTGGCTCACATGAGGACCGCCCCAGGAAAGGAAGACCAAGAGTCACCTCTGCTTCTGAGGATAAGTTTATCCGAGTCACCAGCCTCAGAAATCGCAGGT
The DNA here is from genome assembly GCF_046119375.1 of Phyllobates terribilis. Taxonomy (NCBI): domain Eukaryota; kingdom Metazoa; phylum Chordata; class Amphibia; order Anura; family Dendrobatidae; genus Phyllobates; species Phyllobates terribilis. The sequence goes on from NW_027362762.1 coordinate 295,399,138, forward strand.
TAACAGCAGCTCAGATTAGAGACCAGGTCAATGCCACACAGAGTTCTAGCAGCAGACACATCTCTACAACAACTGTTAAGAGGAGACTTTGCGCAGCAGGCCTTCATGGTAAAATAGCTGCTAGGAAACCACTGCTAAGGACAGGCAACAAGCAGAAGAGACTTGTTTGGGCTAAAGAACACAAGGAATGGACATTAGACCAGTGGAAATCTGTGCTTTGGTCTGATGAGTCCAAATTTGAGATCTTTGGTTCCAACCACCGTGTCTTTGTGCGACGCAGAAAAGGTGAACGGATGGACTCTACATGCATGGTTCCCACCGTGAAGCATGGAGGAGGAGGTGTGATGGTGTGGGGGTGCTTTGCTGGTGACACTGTTGGGGATTTATTCAAAATTTAAGGCATACTGAACCAGCATGGCTACCACAGCATCTTGCAGAGGCATGCTATTCCATCCGGTTTGCGTTTAGTTGGACCATCATTTATTTTTCAACAGGACAATGACCCCAAACACACCTCCAGGCTGTATAAGGGCTATTTGACCAAGAAGGAGAGTGATGGGGTGCTACGCCAGATGACCTTGCCTCCACAGTCACCAGACCTGAACCCAATCGAGATGGTTTGGGGTGAGCTGGACCACAGAGTGAAGGCAAAAGGGCCAGCAAGTGCTAAGCATCTCTGGGATCTCCTTCAAGATTGTTGGAAGACCATTTCCGGTGACTACCTCTTGAAGCTCATGAAGAGAATGCCAAGAGTGTGCGAAGCAGTCATTAAAGCAAAAGGTGGCTACTTTGAAAAACTTAGAATATAAGACATATTTTCAGTTGTTTCACACTTTTTTGTTAAGTATATAATTCCACATGTGCTAATTCATAGTTTTGATGCCTTCAGTGTGAATGTACAATTTTCATAGTCATGAAAATACAGAAAAATCTTTAAATGAGAAGGTGTGTCCAAACCTTTGGTCTGTACTGTATGGCTGATGTAGTATTGCTTATACTGGAAACAATTCTAAATACTCTCAAATATAATACGTGTTGGATTATATATGGGTTGCAGACTTAAATAACATTTCTTTAGGACAAATAGAAGTCCTTTCTATACTTTTTAGCTAAAAAAAACAACAACAAAAACTCTATATGTGAATCTATACAAAAATCTTACTAGCAACAAGTTCAGATGAGTAAAAACTCATTACTATATTTAACTTAATGAGAAAGAAATCATGAAAACATCTCTGGTTGAATAATATATGGAGTGTATACCACTGTTGTAGCTCTCGAGTCCTGAACCAAAATGTCAGGTTATGGAATCTCCAGTGAGGCCTATTTCAGGGAGGTAAGTAAGGCTATAGGGGGGCTTGCAGAGTTACTGGAGCATACTGCTAGTGAGCAAAGCAATTCAGTTTATTGAGACAGTGAGTAGGCAGTGGGAGTGAAAAGTAGAAGAAAGGTGAAATAAAAAGTGTACCTTTCACTCATTGGTATGCTTTAAAATAGGTAATAGTATTTATTTTGGCAATACATTTTTGATGATTAGTATCAATTTATGCCAAAGCAAATTGTATAATCTTCAAGGCATCCATGGATAAATGTTAATAGTGTGACAGAGTCACTGGTGATATATGTCAGGGGAGATATGTTTCACTGCGGCTACTAGCTTCAGTGAACTAAACCTACTAATTTCCTCCAGCATGCTATGTGTTGGGGGTTAAGCCTCCATTTTAAAAGGGAGTGGTTTTTGTGTATGACATTGAGAAGGGCGGGAGGTCATTCACCATACCTCCACCTCAGGGTGTTTTTGAGCCAGTTAAATGCTCAGTCACTGTTTTTTTTCTCTCTCTCTGTTGTGAGTTTGGAGAAGGAAGTCTACAGACTGTGGAACTTCAGCTCAGGAGGAGCGAATCCCGCACACATACAGTATGGACTGTGCTATTGCTTATCTTTTGTTTTGCCATTATGCTAGCATGGCTGTGTTTATTTTGCTGAACCTGAAGTCCTTTATGCTGTTTTAAATAAACCTGCAGACGAAAAGGTTCCTGAGTCTACTTCTGAAAACAGCCGAGTGAGTCGTCTTACCACACCAGCTAAGTACAAAAACATCAACGTACATCATTTCAATAAAGCACTGAACCTTATTTATAACCCCTTAAATAAATAAAGGTGATAACAAAGAGACATGGGAAATGCCCTGCAATCAGCTCATGGACTGCATGGATGGCATCAGTGTGTGTTGTCCGTGATTTTCACAAACCCATAGACTTGTATTGCTACTTTTCATCTGTGCTGTAAAAAACGGACATGTCTCTGTAATTTTTGCATGGACACATAATCTGCAAAAAAAACACGGACATGTGAACAGATCCATAGACTATGGATGTCTGGATGAGGCCTAAGTGGAACCTTCAGAACTGACATGCTACTTTTTATTAGTCTGCAGTGAGGTTTTCAAAACCTAGTTAGAGAAATACTCTTAAAAAAACTTAGTAGTATGAACTGTGATGTGCATTTCCCATAGAAATCAATGAGAAGACAGTTCAAAGTGTATTTGAAGCATTGCAGCATGCGCTAGTCTCGTCCATTTTTAGGACTCACCCATTCAAGTCTGTAAGTCCGCAAAGAAAAATGGATCACATAAGGATCATCTGTAATGCATCCAATTTTTATGGATACAATGTGATTATTAATCTAGAAAACTGTACTTTGTCTTGTAAATTTTTTAAATGTTCACACAGATAAAATAAGATAACAATATGGAATAAAATGGTCCTTTTTTTTCTGACTCAAAATTGGACATATGCTCTTCTAAACCCGGTCTTACACCAATATTTCACTTACAGATTGTTTTATCTGCCCCAGAATGTCTAGGAATTCTGTCTGCAGACAAGAAATAGTTTACATTCCAAGTATAAAAGACAAGAATTTGTCTTGTTTTGCTGAGGTTAAAAATATACGGCAGATTTTATCCTTTTGTGGAAAATACCATTTCCGCCTGCTGTTCTGTAAAGGTTTCCAACTCAATACAGCTCACTGAAAGGCCGAGGACTTGTTATGTTTTCACCTGTGTTTGTTGGTGTTTTATTTTGGGCTAATGGCACATCGATGTCATTGGGTCACAGAATTGGCCGGAAAAGCAATAATTGCAAGAAAGGCAACAAGCTGAAAAATTCTATTTTTATTAAAGCTGCAGCACCACAATGTACAGCGCACAGAATGAATATGATGCTCTAAGTCTGTCTGCTTGAAATCTTTATAAATTCTGTTTATTGCAAATAGGTTGTAAATGTATGTCCCCTCTCTTCTAGGACATAGCGGATTTGTAGCAGAATTTTTTTCATATATCTGATTAGAGTTATAAATCCATGTAGAAGGAAGGAAGTCTAACTTTCTCCAATGATACGTAGGCAGCTGTAGGGTATAGTGATGCATACAAAAAAAAAGAAATGCTGATATAACGATGGTACTACAATTTCTATATCAGCCTGGGTCTTGTGTATTAAAATGAACTCAAAAACACAGTGGCCTTAATGCCAATAGGAGCTAACAATTGTTTTGTTTTAAAGAGAACCTGTCACTATATACATGCGGTCCGATTTGCGGACAACACGGTATAAAGAAAGAGAAGCTGAGGTTTGTGGGAAAAGATTCAGTATAACTTGTATTTTATTCATAGAACTGGTGATTGTATACGTATGAGTCCAGTGGGTGGTCCTACTCAGTGATTGACAGCTATCTGCTTGGTCTGTCATACAAAGAAGACTGAATCACCGAGTAAAACCGCCCACTGGACTCATGTAAATGCAAACACCAGAAATTTAAATGAATAAACTACAAGTTATAATGAAAATTTTCCCACAAAAATATCTATCAACCTGATGAGATCCTCCTGCTCTATAACATCCTGTCTGCAGAACAGATACCATTTTCAACATGACATGTTTCCTTTAAGGCTGTCATCAATACTTAAAAACCTAAGACAGAAATAAAATGAACATATACCCTGCTATAAGTAAGTGAAAAGCAATATTCCATATAAATAACATAGGGCATTTAGTAAACACGGTCTTTGATTTAAAAAAAAAAAAAGCGTAAAAGCCATCCCACCAGCGACAAGGTGTACCCAGCTGGGACAATTCTAACCTCCAGTATTAGAACCTTACCTTGTGTCGAAAATGACCTCAATGTGAATAAGGGCCAAACAGGCTCGGGGCCCAACTGTGGACATCTAGCAATGGAACGCTATATAACATAATGTCCAGCTCAAAAAGGGATGCCATGTTGTGTGCGCTGAGTGCAAGAACCTAAAGCAAAACTGAAAGAAATGAACTGGAATATAAGTTGGTATACACGCAATGTGTAGGAGCTTGTTCACACTGGCCATTAAAAAAAAAAAACAAGATAGATACAAAATGAACATATACCCTGCTGTAAGTAAGTAGAAAGCAATACATATGTGCATATAAATAACATAGGGTACTTGGTATACACTGTTTTTGATTAAAAAAAAGTGTAAAAGCCATCCCACCAGTGACAAGGTGTACCCAGTCGGAACGGTCCTAACCTCTAGTATTAAAACGTTACCATGTGTCAAAAAAGACCTCAATGTGAATAAGGGCTGAGCAGGGCCAAGGCCTGTTAGAAATAATTTGTAACAAGTATTGATATCATCAGTATTATCAGTATGTCTCTGACATTGACAATACATTTGCTACTACGTCTGATGTTTTAGGCTGAGTTTACACAATTTTTATGACCTCTGTTGAACATCTATGCTGGGACGTACAAATTAAACATAGCATCCAACAGATGCCTTGTGGTGGCATACCTCATTCAAAGGGAGCCATTGTAAAAAATGGATATTTGACCTCGTACTATACATTTTTTACTGGATACCATTATATGGAAAATTGTATTATACCATACTATAAACGCTACATTATTCCATTTCTATTTCTTGTGCTATGCTAATTTTTACCGGCCAGATAGAAGCCTCCTTCTAAATATGACCCTAAGGACACATGAAACATTTTACGAGAGAAGTGATGTGATAGCTTTTCAGAAGAATGTACACATTTTATTCTGAGCTGCGACGCTACGGTGGACAGTCAGATTCTGTGCCAAGATCTTTGGGGCACAGTGATTAGACAGTTTGATTTGAATCCATCCAATCCTTTTTTTCCCCAAAAAAATGAGGAGTATCAGATGTGTCTGGAATTTCTTTAAAGGGGTTGCACCATATTCATTACTTATCACCAATTGACTGAACTGCACAGGAGACTTGGACAGTTGGATCCATGGCAGCTTCTCCCCTCCTGCTTCCATGGAGAGAAAGGTCTCTCCTTACATGCGCACGCGTCACTGGCAGCGAGAAGGGAGAAGCTGCCAGGGACCCGTCTGTCTCATTAGTCTGCAGCACGTCTCTGTCCTCGGCAGCGTTTAAACATGTATGGCTGAAATCATACCCATGGATCCGGCAGCATATATCAGTTATCAGGTTCCTTTTAAAGACTGGTCATTTGTTATATGATTATGACTTCTAAAAATAGGTAAATAAATAAAAACATATATTTGCAAAGTTACCTTTCCAACTAAACTTGTGTCCTCCCAATTGATGTGGAACTACCGTTCCCAGCATGTATTTTCATGTTGTCAGCTACTGGCAGGCTTTCCCCATCCTGATGTTCCTACAATGATCCTGGAGCATTTTAATCTTGTCTGCATGAAATACGGGGTTTTGATCAAAGAACAGCATTATAGAACCTGCTATGAAGGAAGAATGGGAGGCAAAAGGTAAACTCTATTGTGAATTCTGCGTTTTATGTCTAAGGTTGCCGAGCACATCAGAGAGGGAGAAAACAACTGAAGAAACATGTTAGCCTGCTTTCTGAGGATGAGGAAAATACACCCTGGGGCTCATTCTTTTTAGGTTATTAAAAATGAAACATTAGAATGATTTCTCATCCTAGAAAATGTGAGTATTGCAAAACTAGATGATTCTGAACTCGGGAACTGCTGTAAAAATCTACATTGCTTGTTTGATGTGCTTGGTAGTTGTTACCTGGGGTTTTTCGTGTCCTTTCCTTTTTCCTGACATAATTTTATGTTTGATAGTAAGTGTAAAACATCTTGAGGTTCTGTACTTTATCTTATGACATACTGTGGGTAGAAGAGCTGACACTCTGCACTCGGTTTATAAGTACATGATTGTCTGTAAAAGTGACGCCTTTGGTCGCTTCTATACTGTATAATGCTCAATAGAAGTATCAGATCTGAGTAGTCTCAGATTAAAGATGGTCATAGACATCAAGAATTCTCACATACAGTGTAAGTCACTTTGGCCCCGAGTCCTCATTTGCATATTCACTGATTTATTGCGACAAACTCATCAAAATGGGAAGATCTGAATGGGACAAGGGTGCATAAATAGGGCAGTACTGTAAGGAACAAAATGGAGGTGAGGGTGATGTTCGCGCTCACCTATAGGAGTTGGGTAAGAACGAAACACCTGTAGAAGCCGTGGCTGGAGGAGACTATTGTCCAGATAGCAGTTTGGCAAATTGGAGATTAACACAATGTGCTGGCTGCATTCATGGGAAAAGATGAGATCCGGAGAGTATAAGCAAGGTTTTTTATTCCCTCCAATGCGTTTCGGTGCCGAAATGCGTTAGTGTAAAAAAATAACCTGGCTTATACTCTCCAGTTCTCATTTTTTCCCATGAATGCAGCCTACAGCCACCTTACAACAGCAACACACATCCCAGTAAGTGATACATCTCTAGAATCAGGCTCTCAGCCCCTACATTATGTTATTCTCAAATTATATAGCTTCTCCCTGCTCACTGCAACTGATAGACAGGTCTCTACCTATGTGCACATATAGGCAAAAAACTGTCAATTCAGGGAGCGGGTAGGGAGAAGCTACCGGGGCCCCCCTGTCCAACTAGCCTATAGCGCAGCCTCGGTCCCCAGTGGATATGAAAGTATGTTCTTCTTTGAAAGGCCGGTGCATTTCAGAGTCAAACATACATGGCTGAGATAATACAGTCAGTGCCTGACACATGCTGCCCATGGATTGTATCAGGTGTCAGGTTCCCTTTAAAGTTTTCTTCGCTTAGGTTGTGCACAAGGTGAATTTGAAACTCTGTTCTAGTGACCAGTGAGGGCTTCAGTATTCAGACATTTTTCACTTAACCTGCTAGATTGGTGATACATTGGTATAGTTGAAAATCCCTTTAAAGGGTTATTGCTAGTAAAGTCAAGTTATACCCAAACTCTGCGATCTGGATTCTGCAGCCCCATTTTGAATGCATTAAATGTACATATTTTCAGTCTCTGCCTTATTCATTGTCTATGGGAGTGCCAGAAAAAGTTAAGCACAGCACTTACTGTAGATTTCTCCAGCAGTCCCACAGACAATGAATGGAGCAGAGGTTGAGCAAGGATACTTCCACTCTATTCAAGATGGGGCTGCAGAGCCCTTATATTAGTGTTCCAGAGCCTCAATCTTAGGATAGCTGTGGGTCCCCGCGGTCAAACCCCAAGTATTTAGCAAGTTATCCCAAATCCTAGGGGATCATTTGTATTTTTTTTACAGAAAGCACTGAAAGGACATTGAACTTTGTTAATAAATGAAGGAATTACTTAAACACTTAAAATATAAATTGATCGGACTACACATATAAGTGTAATTTTGAATAAATGAAAAAACTGAAACAAAATTATTGATGTGGTTGAAATTTTACGTATTTTTACCCCAAAATGGAGAATATAGCTTTTAGCTTGTCTTCTCATTGTGATATTTGGGGCACCATTTATCACTGTACAGAGTTTAACTGAGTTACCGCAGGAACATTAACTGCTGCCTTTCTCCAAATAAATACGGGCAATATATCAAGATGAATTCTAATAAGTTTTTTGCGGTTGTCATTAGATTAAAAACAACTTAAATGGCTGTTCTATTGGTTTACAGACCTTTATTTTGGTTGTAATTTCAGATTTAATACTTTACAAAGAATCATTGTGTGAAATATTTTTTGGGATAGAACACAACACACAATAATGTACATCTACTATCCCATAAATTGAATTACATCCAGGAGAAACATTATTGCAATATTATCGTAGCTAAAGAGTTATTCACAGAACCGAAAATGATCCCCTATCCATAGGATTGTCCAACCACTGGGAACCCCAGCAATCCCGAGAACGGAACACTGGATCATGGCTTTCTATAAGCACCTATTCAATGTAGTCCCTTTTTCTCTGGATCTTTGGAGGTTGCAAGGGTCGGTCCCTGATCAGTAATTTATCCCCAGGGGTATCCTGTAGATTGGGGGAAAAATAGTTTCTGAAAATAACTGTTATATGGCACTTGGCGTCAAACATGTTTAAAGAGAAGTCATTAACTGGTATACAGTACATAGTAGAACACTGCAGTACAGGGCATTGCTCTCTTCTATATTTAAGGGCCACCTGTCAACATGGTTTTGAATTGAACCTTTCTAAAAAGGGATAGGATGTTAATATTGCATAGTCGTAATATTTTACCAAAAGTGACCTAAAATTTATCTCCATGTGATAATTGAAGATAAAGCAGCCATACATTTGCGCTATATTTTGCTACAATTTCTGGTGTATAGTAAATTTGTCGTTCAGCTGGTGTTTCCAATCATTCCAAATAAAAATTGTCTGATTTTCTTATAACTTTCAAAAGTTGTGAAAGTTGTGAAAAGTTGAAAATCATGTAACATGTGGTGTTCTCCGTAATTTTCAAATTGTTTGCATTGTAAAAGTGATGTAAAGCCGTTGATAAATTTCCTTTGGCTTTGTATTGGACAAATAGAATATCTCTCTAGCCGAACTGTGAAACTAATGAACTACAAGATAATGGTGAAGTAGAACAAAAATACTTTAATTATAATTTGATTATAAAATCAAAGTAATGACAGTCTAAAGTCTACATGTATTTCTTATTCCCATGTGTGCGGGTCACCTTGTTTATTGCTGCTAATGTATGTCATGTGCTGTAAGTAGAGCATGAAATACGGGCAATGTTAATTCAGGAGTACATATCATGCTTCATAGATAAGTCATACGTGTTAAAACTACTTCATTTGTTTAGGTCTCAACAAGATTGTATCCATAGATTGGAATATCTTGCTTTTAGTACATCTTCATTTTGTGAAGGCACCACTCCATTGTTTTTTTTTAATTTCAGCACTGGCGTAATGCCACCAATGTAAGTTTCCTGACACCAGTTTTCTACTTAAAGGTATTGTGCCAGGAACAAAAGTATATTTTGATCAATAGATCTTGGCTTAAAAATAAACTCCACAATTGGATGTGTTAAACAAAAATGTTCCTGTGCTGAGATAATCTTATAAATGTGCCCCTGCTGTGTACTGTGTAATGGCTGTGTCTGACACTGCAGGAACATGGTCTGATCATACCACAGCTCCTGAGCAGGGGAGGAAGCAAAAGAGAACAACCCCTGGCAAAAATTATGGAATCACCGGGCTCGGAGGATGTTCATTCAGTTGTTTAATGTTGTTGAAAAAATGCAGATCACAGACACGGCACAAAACTAAAGTCATTTCGAATGGCAACTTTAGGGCTTTTAGAAACACTAAAAGAAATTAAGATTAAAAATGTGGTACTCAGTAAGGTCAATTTTTTTTCAGACCAAGCCGAGGGAAAAAATTATGTAATCATGCAGGGAAATGTTTTACCTCATAAAAACAATCAGCTGTGATCCCCTGCTGTAATGTCTACATACTCGTTTGCTTCCTCCCTCTGGCCAGGAGCTGTGGTATGATCAGACCATGTCCCTGCACGGTCAGACACTGCCATTACACAGTACACAGCTGGTACACATTTATAAGATTATCTCAGCACAGGAACATTATTTTTTAACACATCCAATTGTGGAACTTATTATTATTCCAAGATCTCTTGATTAAAATATACTTTTTTTTTTGCGTGGCACAACCACTTTAACAGCTGCTATCTTCAGCGTTTCCTGGCTCTGCTTCGGTCCTACGCCACTCTCTTGTGATCACAACTTCTGAGTTACTGGAAGCCAATGGTAACAGTCACAGTGTAAGTCTATGAGATCCTCATTCTGGCCTCGTTCTGGCTATCATATACTTACTTGGAGTAGTGACACTGGAGAGGTCCAGCAGGTCATAAACTGCAGAAGACCGAACAGAGCGGTGCCAAAAACAGATGAAGATGGCGGCTAGTAAGTATGAGACTAGGTGCAGAGAACTTCGATTAGTGGTGCTTTACACATGGAGATGGGCATCAATACAATGATGTCTCAGTGTTGATGCAGCATATTGATTGGAATTTTTGGATGCCTAATAAAACACTGTTTACTAACCTTACTGGAAAAATACCAGACAGGACTTAGATAAGATCTTTAAAATTCACTACTTTTCTGAGATGAAAACCATGGTTCAATATGTTTCTATAGGGTCCCGTTGATCTGATGTATGTCAAAAGAGAGTTATTTTCTTCAATATAATCATAAAATGGACTCTGCTGGTTAATACAGACACATTTATTTGTTTTTGTTTTTTTTAGCAATGAGCTATAAAGGTAGACGTTTCCCACTATATGCCTATATAGAGGAATGTGTCACTCCTTTGTCAGAGATATATGGCAAAAGTATTTTCTAAAATATTTTATGAGGTACAGTACAGACCAAAAGTTTGGACACACCTTCTCATTTAAAGATTTTTCTGTATTTTCATGACTATGAAAATTGTACACTCACACTGAAGGCATCAAAACTATGAGTTAACACATGTGGAATTATATACTTAACAAAAAAGTGTGAAACAATTGAAAATATGTCTTATATTCTAGGTTCTTCAAAGTAGCCACCTTTTGCTTTGATGACTGCTTTGCACACTCTTGGCATTCTCTTGATGAGCTTCAAGAGGTAGTCACCGGAAATGGTCTTCACTTCACAGGTGTGCCCTGTCAGGTTTAATAAGTGGGATTTCTTGCCTTATAAATGGAGTTGGGACCATCAGTTGTGTTGTGCAGACGTCAGGTGGATACACAGCTGATAGTCCTACTGAATAGCCTGTTAGAATTTGTATTATGGCAAGAAAAAAGCAGCTAAGTAAAGAAAAACAAGTGGCCATCATTACTTTAAGAAATGAAGGTCAGTCAGTCCGAAAAATTGGGCAAACCTTGAATGTGTCCCCAAGTGCAGTTGCCAAAACCATCAAGCGCTATAAAGAAACTGGCTCACATGAGGACTGCCCCAGGAAAGGAAGACCAAGAGTCACCTCTGCTTCTGAGGATAAGTTTATCCGAGTCACCAGCCTCAGAAATCACAGGTTAACAGCAGCTCAGATTAGAGACCAGGTCAATGCCACACAGAGTTCTAGCAGCAGACACATCTCTACAACAACTCTTAAAAGGAGACTTTATGCAGCAGGCCTTCATGGTAAAATAGCTGCTAGGAAACCACTGCTAAGGACAGGCAACAAGCAGAAGAGACTTGTTTAGGCTAAAGTACACAAGGAATGGACATTAGACCAGTGGAAATCTGTGCTTTGGTCTGATGAGTCCAAATTTGAGATCTTTGGTTCCAACCACCGTGTCTTTGTGTGACGCAGAAAAGGTGAGCGGATGGACTCTACATGCCTGGTTCCCACCGTGAAGAGTGGAGGAAGAGGTGTGATGGTGTGGGGGTGCTTTGCTGGTGACACTGTTGGGGATTTATTCAAAATTGAAGGCATACTGAACCAGCATGGCTACCACAGCATCTTGCAGCGGCATGCTATTCCATCCGGTTTGCGTTTAGTTGGACCATCATTTATTTTTCATCAGGACAATGACCCCAAACACACCTCCAGGCTGTGTAAGAGCTATTTGACCAGGAAGGAGAGTGATGAGGTGCTACGCCAGATGACCTGGCCTCCACAGTCACCAGACCTCAACCCAATCGAGATGGTTTGGGGTGAGCTGGACCGCAGAGTGAAGGCAAAAGGGCCAACAAGTGCTAAGCATCTCTGGGAACTCCTTCAAGATTGTTGGAAGACCATTTCCAGTGACTACCTCTTGAAGCTCATCAAGAGTGTGCAAAGCAGTCATCAAAGCAAAAGGTGGCTACTTTGAAGAACCTAGAATATAAGACATATTTTCAGTTGTTTCACACTTTTTTGTTAAGTATATAATTCCACATGTGTTAATTCATAGTTTTGATGCCTTCAGTGTAAATGTACAATTTTCAAAGTCATGAAAATACAGAAAAATCTTTAAATGAGAAGGTGTGTCCGAACTTTTGGTCTGTACTGTACATTGCAAATGCAGTGTGAACAAACTTTTAAGCCATGGAGTGTGTCTGTGATGCCTCCCCTGCCTTTTTCAACGCAACCACCACTATATGCCATCATTTTGTTTGGTGGGGGTCCGACCTGTGGGACACATGCTAATATTGAGAATGAAGTGGCCACAGCACTGATTCAAAACTACAGCCCTTGACTCTTTTCCTTGCACAGTGGCACTTTTAAGCACATGGATGTGCAGAAACCTGCAGCTGGCCCTATTCACTAGAATATAACTGTGCTGGAGTTCCCCTGCACAGCAAATGGCTGCTGGGGTATAACTGTGCAAGGAAACACTTTGATGGGGCAGCAATGCTGAATCATTTCTATGACCACATTATTAGTATCTGTGTGAGCCCCGAAGTTTGGTCCAAGAGAGATGCCATTATGTTTATAACATAAGAATAACTCTTTAAGAATGAATTGTTCCTGCGAAGTATACATTTCATTTTTATATGTTTTCTTAAAGAGGTTGTCCACTACTTTAGGTTCCTTAGGATAGGTCATCAATGTCTGATCGGTAGGGGTCCAACAAACGGCACCTTAGCTGATCAGCTGTTATCGGTGTCAGCAGTGGCGGCCGGTTATTTCTCACTTGCCAAGCTGCTCCGTCTTCTGATAGTGGCCGAGGCAGGGTACTGCACATCTGCCTCCTATTCAGATCAATAGTAGGTGGATGTGTAGTACCCTGTGGCGGCCACTATCAAAGACGGCCAGCTCTGCAAGTGAGGATAACCGGTCAGCAGCAGCCACCGCTGACACCGATAACAGCTGATTGACGGGGGTACCGGGTGTCGGACCCCAGCCATTCAGACATTAATGACCTATCCTGAGGATAGGTCATCAATACTAAAGTAGTGGGCAACATCTTTAACTTTTTGACGTTCTTATCTGGAAGTATATTATCTCACTGGAGTGATAGGTGCATCATTCTTATCATCAGGAGCTAGAATTATAGGTGCATCAGAGAAGATCACTAACAGAATTTTTTTAAACAATTTAAATACATCACTCACTTAACAAGCCATGTGTGATCCTGCTGGAAGCAGCTAATTGTGGTGCTTTCTGGATCGTTTGTGGACCTCACTGAATATGCAGGACCTTGTATGAGCCTGCTGAAGGGAACAGATTGAAGTGCCTCTTGGATTGTCTGCAGATCCCATTAATTCTCCTGAAGAACCTTCTACCAAAGGATATGAAACGCGTTGTGATAGGTATACTAATTGGAATATGTGTATACTGTGATTAGGGATATCCTGACTTAGTATGGACCCTGGCATATAGGTTAGTCATGTGTTGTGTCTGTGGTAACTGAGAAGTCAGCAATATATGTGTGGAGTTGTTTATCTATGAAGAGCCAGTATAGGACATATTAGGGCCAGCCAATAGTGAGCAGTGGCACTATTTGTGGTTTATTTTAGGGTGCCAACCTACCAAGGAAGGTAACTAGATTAGGATATATTAGGTTTTTTGACGATTTAAACTGCTTTGACATAGTGATAAAGCTCACCCTGTATTAATAGTAATAGAGAAGATGGACTCATATTGATCTGAGCCTACAACCTGCAGTAACCACCGCTGCACGACCAGCTCTACCCTCACCTACTGTATCCTCACCCATCCCTTGTAGATTGTAAGCCCTCGCGGGCAGGGTCCTCGCTCCTCCTTTACCAGTCGCTGTCACATTGTGTTCAAGATTATTGTAATTGTTCTTGTATGTATACCCCTTTTTCACATGTAAAGTGCCATGGAATAAATGGCGCTATAATAATAAATAATAATAATAATCTGTGTCTCTACTTACAGTGAGATAGATCATGGCCTCAACTGTATATGACTGACATGTACTTGGTCATGTGATGATATAAGCTGTATATAACCAACATAGATACAGATAGCTTTGTGTGAATGGACCCTTATTAAGCGGTTCCTTTTAAGGCATATTTAATAAATATTATGATTTTATGATGCTATTTTTGTGTGACTTATAGAACAGAGCTGTGCTGGAGTTCTCCTGCACAGCAAATGGCTGCTGAGGTGTCACTGTGCAATGAACCACTTTGAAGGGACAGCGATGCTGAATCATGTCCAAAAATCCTAAACGCCTCTTTGACACTTTTCATTCCCACCTCCACCCAAGAGTGAAAGCCCTGACTACTGACCTCAGCGCTGACAATCTGACTAATTATTTCAAAGAAAAAATTGACCACATCAGACAGGAAATTTTCTCCCAATCCCCTAATACCATGCACGATCCTCCCTCTCCCATTACATCTAATTCACTCTCTGTCTTTGAACCAGTCACGGAAGAAGAAGTGCTCAGGCTCCTTGCATCTTCTCGCCCTACCACCTACACAAGTGACCCTGTTTCCTCACATCTCCTTCAGTCCCTTTCCCCGGCTGTCACCACTCACCTAAGTGAAATATTTAATCTCTCTCTCTCATCGGGTGTATTTCCCTCCTCATTTAAACACTCCAGCATACATCCATTAATTAAAAAGCCATCCCTCGACCAAAACTGTGTTGTTAACTACAGACCAGTGTCTAATCTCCCCTTCATCTCTAAACTCCTGGAACACTTGGTCTATGCCCGTCTGATCCGCTATCTCCCAGATAACTCTCTTCTTGACCATCTACAATCCAGTTTCCGCTCTTTTCACTCCACTGAAACTGCCCTCACTAAAGTCTCTATTGATCTACTAACAGCTAAATCTAATGGTCAGTACTCCCTGCTGATTCTCCTGGATCTCTCTGCAGCATTCAACACTGGATCACCAGCCCCTCCTCACTATACTCTGCTCTATCGTGCTAAAGGACACTGTTTTATCCTGGTTCTCCTCCTCCCTTTCTGACCGCTACTTCACTGTATCTTTTGCTGGCTCATCTTCCTCCCCTTTTCCCCTTACTGTTGGGGTTCATCAAGGATCGGTCCTAGGCCCCCTCCTCTTCCCCTTATATACCATCCCTATTGGACGAACAATTGGTATATTCGGCTTTCAGTACCATCTCTATGCTGATGACACCCAATTATACACATCGTCTCCTAACCTCACCCCTGAATTATTACAAAACACCAGTGATTGTCTTTCCGCCGTCTCTAACATCATGTCCTCCCTCTATGTGAAACTGAACCTGGCAAAAACTGAACTTCTTGTGTTTCTTCACTCCACTTATCTACCTATGCCCAATATTGCCATCTCCGTGTGTGGCTTCACCATTACTCCCCAGCAACAAGCCCGCTGTCTAGGGGTTATACTTGATTCAGATCTGTCCTTCTCTCCCCATATTCAATCACTCGCCCGCTCATGTCATCTACACCTCAAAAATATTTCTAGAATTCTACCTTTTCTTACCTTTGACTCTGCTAAAACTCTTACTGTCGCTCTGATTCATTCTCGTCTGGACTCTACTAATCGGTCTCCCTCTTGCTAAACTTTCCCCTCTCCAATCTCTCCTAAATGCAGCAGCCAGGATCATATTCCTCACCAACCGATAAACCGATGCCTCTTCCCTGTACCAGTCATTGCACTGGTTACCCATCTGCTACAGAGTTCAATATAAACTCATCACCCTCACCCACAAAGCGCTCCATGCTTTAGCACTGCCCTACATCTCCTCTCTTGTCTCAGTCTACCACCCTACCTGTGCCCTCCGTTCTGCTAATGACCTAAGATTAACATCCTCAATAATCCGGACCTCCCAGTCCCGTCTCCAAAACTTCTCACGTGCTGCACCAATTCTTTAGAATGCACTACCCAGGACTCTTCGATTAATCCTCAATACCCACAGTTTTAAGCGTGCTCTAAAACCACATTTCTTTAGACTGGCCTATCACCTCACCTATCTAACTATCTCCCCCCCCCCCCATACAAAACATCCTTCCAAATCAGGTCCTTGGTATCTTCTGTTCACACACCCCATAACTTAGTAGACTACTGAGTCTGTACTAGTTCAAATAGTGATTTGTGACTGGTTCATTTAACATTAAGTGATTATCCTATTTATTACATTGATGGCTGACCGTACAATACAAGCAATTGTTACCATCCACGTTTCGTGTCACCCCTATTTCCTCATAGGTTGTAGGCTTGCGAGCAGGGCCCTCTCTCCTCCTGGTATCTGTTGATTTAGGTAATTATTGTTATTCTGTAATGTCTTTTATTGTCTGTACAAGTCCCCTCTAAAATGTAAAGTTCTGTGGAATATGTTGGCGCTATAGAAATAAAAATTATTATTATTAATCATTTCCATGACCACTCCATTTGTATCTGTAGGAGCCCCGAAGATTGGTCATAGAGATATGCCATCATGTTTGTAACATAAGAATACCCGTTTAAGAATAAATTGATCCTGTGCAGTATTCATTTCATTTTGAAATGTTTTCTTAACTTTTAGACATTCTTAATTGCAAGTATATTATCTCAGTGTAGTGATAGGTGCAGCCTCATGATCAGGAGCTAGAATTATAGGTGCATCACAGATCATCACTGACAGAATCTCTTTAAACAATTGAAATGTCATATTTAAATACGTCTTGTGTATTGTATCAACACATTATACTGTCTGCGAGAATAAGTATATTTTTTCCCCGAAAACGAATTCACTCTTAACAACGGCGATGTTTTAGTGGAGGTAATAATTTGACAAGCTGTGTGAGAACGTTACATAAATGGAATCCAGCTTGTATTTATGTTTTTTTCATTGTTCGAAACCCATGGCGTGTTCCCATGCCTGGCAGAAACATGCAATCACTATATGTCTAAGAATGAACACTGAAATGTAATGTTGGTAGCTGATGTAATAGATGATTATATATTCTGTCCAGAAGGAAATACATACTTTACTTGTAAAGGAATTCCCTGGCTAAAGTACCTACTTGTACATGTTTGACCTCTGTGGAGAAAAAATAATGTATGGGAAAGACTCCCCCAAAAGGAAAAAAATAATGTGTAGGAAAGACTACTGACGCGCCCCCTGGGCCAGTGCTGTTTGGGGATTACCCGGAGCCGGATCAGATGGGGGTTGTAGTCTCCGAGTGGCGGCGACCCGGTCCGTGCCCAGGGTGTCAAACTCAGTGTGTGGCAGTCTTTACAGATGTTATTAGTTGTTCTTAGTGTCGACTACGCCACCCGTTGATTTGCGGTCAAAAGGCCGCCGCTGCAGCAGGGTCCGCTGAGGCTGGTGGTATATGTGCAGCTGTGGTAGTATAACCCCCAACGGGAGGGGTATAGCCTCAGGGGGTCAGGTGTAGAGGATGGTGGTAGTGGTGGTGCAGTGTGGATGGTAAGAAGACTCAGAGTCGGGCTGTGCAGTTCAGGGTTTTTACTTACTGCTGTTCTGTTGGTCACTCTGGCCTTGAGTGACCGCCCGAGCCGTGCTGCGTCCACCAGGTCCTGGACTCGGTCAACCCCCAAGCAATTCTGGAGCGTGGTCCTGAGCTCCCTTTCTGACTGTCCTCTCTACTGGCCCTTCCCACCAGGGGTCCACTTATGTCCGGCTCCCTCGGGTCTCCTGTTGGGTGAACCTTCTTTGGCTTCCCCGACCCTATGCTCGGTGTGCCTTCTTAGTGGACTTGGTGAGGGGCTGCTCCACATGTAATGTCGCAGCCTCCGGTTCTTAGCTGAGGGTAGTTTCTCTCCTCCACTAATTTGGGATCCGGTTCCCTTGCGTGCCAACCCTTCACCCTTCTGGTTGTATACTGGGTTCTTGGGGTTCCTTCTTCTCCCCCTCTGGGTCCTTCTCTTCTCCTCTCTCTCTTCTCTCTGCAGGCGCTCCTGGACCTCTCTCAGGACTGACTGACCCTCTACAGAAGACTGACCCTGATCTAAGATGGTGCCCACCTTATATACTCCCTCTATGTGTGAGCTCAGGTGACCAGCACCCAATGAGCTCCTAGCCTTACCCAGACTGCTCCCCCTATCTGCCCCTACACTACTGGGATGTTCCACCCCCCTCCCACTCCAGCCAGGGACAGACACTGTCGTACCTGCACATATACTGGTGGGAGTACCGTCGGTCTGTCCCCCGGAAATGGGATGTATGTAGTGTATGCAGCTATCTGAGCTCAGTCCCACATTCCATCCTTACCCGGGAGTGGAATACCACACCTCTGGCTTGAGGTGTAATACCCCTGTAGCAGCCGAGTCCTCAGGGTGCTACATTCCCCCCTGGTAAATCACAGCACGTCCTCGGGCTGTAAGAGAATAAAACATCCATAAACATACAATTTTTTTTTTTCATAACAACATAAACATATAAAACATTATATATATATTTCTGCAGCATAAAACTTTTTCATAATAAACATTCTTGTAAACTTTCTTGTTCCTCCGGCCACGGTGCAACTTGTGACCGGGTAAAGTGCAACAGTCTCTTCAAGAAAAAAAAAACAGTTTCCTATAAAACCGGTAGGGGGCGCCTTAAAAAGCGCAACTATATACAAGGGGAAATATGGCCGCTCTCAGTCCTCGGCCAGGTATTAGGAAAGGAATGACCGCTCTCAGTCCTCGGTCAGTGGGAATAGGGACACACGGGTTTCAGTTCAATTTGCTGGTCCCAACGGGGACTATATTTTAACTATCAGCAGTAACAGTTCTTATACCCTGACGGGTAACTATATACAGTCTCTTTACCGTACTTTAATGACGGCGTACTCCTGCTCCTCCTTCAGACCCGTCCGGATCCTCTTGCTCCTCTTCACACCGTAGCTCCTCCTCCGTCAGCCGGTGTACATGGAGGGCGTAGGGTCCTTTGGCACACTTGTGCCGGGTGAACGTGACCTCGTCCCCTACATATAGGTCACGACCTCTGTGTCCCTCCGGCAGATGGGACTCCACGTCTCTTCTGGTCACAAAGACGTCGCCGGGGGTGTGGTGATCCCTGATGAAGCCCCACCCGTGCTGCAGTTGGAATTTAATCACAGTCCCGGTGGCACGGGGACCATGAGCTGCACGGGGGTCTCTCCTGGTCCTGCTCTTCTGCCCTGCGCTCTGTTCCTGCAGCCGCTGCTCACGGACCCGCCTCTCTCTCCGTTCTTGCTCGAAGACTGCCAACTGCTGGCGGCAGCACTCCACACGCTCCGCTGCGGCTGCCCGAGTTTCCTGAGTGAACCCCATGAGGTCTCCTCCGGTGGGGTCCCACTCGAACTGCGCTTCTTCCAGCGGGAGCGGGGTCCTCTTAACGGGCTTCGGAGCCGGAATCAGGGGCTCGCACAGGGGCCTTGCTTTTTGGAGTTCCAGTTGGTAGTACTCCGGTGGCCATATAAACGGCTGCCCATCCGAGCAAGTGTGCTGGGCAAACAAGTCTTCACCCAGGTGCGGCACTCTAGATGTTGAGGGCGCGGTGGTGGAAGCGGCGCCCGGGTTCGCCAGGCCTTGCGACCAGGCCTGGGGCACCCTAAAAGTCAAGGGCACCGTAAGAACGGCGGCGCCCGGGGTTACTCGGCCCAGCGACCAGGCCGGTGGCTCAGTGGAGGTAGAGGGCGCTGTTGGTACTAGACCTTGCGACCAGGCCGGTGGTGTTTCCTGCTTTGCCGCGCTCAGGGTTGAGGCGCGTGACGTCACAGGGGTCGCGGCCGCGGCTTCTGCTTGAGGCCTTGTCTGGAGCGGTGACGATGCAGCGACGGGCACGGCAGGGGGAATTTCGGGCTCTGCGACGGGGAGCTGGGGCAGGCACGCGGTTTCTCGGCTCGGGGTTGTGATGTCCCCTTTACCTGCCTCCATCTGTTCAGCTCCCTCTTCGGCGCCGTCTCCGGCCTTCACTCCTCCTGCACCATCCTCAGAGGCGGTCTGTCTCCTCGTCTCGGGTGGCGTGCTTCGCTGGCGGGTTCTTGCCTGCAGGGCCATCTCTCGGCTCCACTCCGTCAGCGTCTCTCGCTGCACCTGGGCCATCCTCCATGCGAGGCGCTCCAGCGCGGTCTGCGCACACTCCCGGTCTCGGGGGAGCTGTGCCAGGATCTCCACTAAGCCTAGTGGGGTTGTTGCTTGCAGCAGGCTCCTGACCACAGGGTCGGTGCTGCCTGACTCTCCTTCCATCTCCGGGTACGACTTCTCCGGAGTCCTCTCCAGACTTCTTGTCTCCGGGTGCGCTCTCTCCAGACTCCTCCAGGCTGCACCCATCTTCGCTCTTTTGTTCTGTCTCCGCCCACATTGAAGGTGGTCCCGGGGCAACTTTGTGATCGTCAGTTCCAGGGGCAGTTCTCTCACGCTGATGGACATTTCTAGCATCACAGTCTCCGTTGGTGGGGGCGGTTTCCGCTTTTGGCGCCATTCCTTGACCTGGCCCACGATGGGAGGTGACCTCTTGCCACCCGCTGGCACGCCCATAATGGCGTCTGCTCTTCCAAGGCGGGAAATCTTCTGGAAATGGCGGGAATCGTCTCCCAGTGGCGGGAAACTCCGTGGATGGCGGGAAAAAGCTGCAGATGGCGGGCAACCGGCGGGAAACGATCCGTGATGGCGTCCCATGGCGGGGACCCTCTGGAACCGGCGGGAGACTTCTTCTTGAGGTAAATTTGAACTTTTCTTCAGGCACGCAGTACCCGGTGGTTGCGGGCACGTAATCCTGCCGACTACGCCAAAGTTGACGCGCCCCCTGGGCCAGTGCTGTTTGAGGATTACCCGGAGCCGGATCAGATGGGGGTTGTAGTCTCCGAGTGGCGGCGACCCGGTCCGTGCCCAGGGTGTCAAACTCAGTGTGTGGCAGTCTTTACAGATGTTATTAGTTGTTCTTAGTGTCGACTACGCCACCCGTTGATTTGCGGTCAAAAGGCCGCCGCTGCAGCAGGGTCCGCTGAGGCTGGTGGTATATGTGCAGCTGTGGTAGTATAACCCCCAACGGGAGGGGTATAGCCTCAGGGGGTCAGGTGTAGAGGATGGTGGTAGTGGTGGTGCAGTGTGGATGGTAAGAAGACTCAGAGTCAGGCTGTGCAGTTCAGGGTTTTTACTTACTGCTGTTCTGTTGGTCACTCTGGCCTTGAGTGACCGCCCGAGCCGTGCTGCGTCCACCAGGTCCTGGACTCGGCCAACCCCCAAGCAATTCTGGAGCGTGGTCCTGAGCTCCCTTTCTGACTGTCCTCTCTACTGGCCCTTCCCACCAGGGGTCCACTTATGTCCGGCTCCCTCGGGTCTCCTGTTGGGTGAACCTTCTTTGGCTTCCCCGACCCTATGCTCGGTGTGCCTTCTTAGTGGACTTGGTGAGGGGCTGCTCCACATGTAATGTCGCAGCCTCCGGTTCTTAGCTGAGGGTAGTTTCTCTCCTCCACTAATTTGGGATCCGGTTCCCTTGCGTGCCAACCCTTCACCCTTCTGGTTGTATACTGGGTTCTTGGGGTTCCTTCTTCTCCCCCTCTGGGTCCTTCTCTTCTCCTCTCTCTCTTCTCTCTGCAGGCGCTCCTGGACCTCTCTCAGGACTGACTGACCCTCTACAGAAGACTGACCCTGATCTAAGATGGTGCCCACCTTATATACTCCCTCTATGTGTGAGCTCAGGTGACCAGCACCCAATGAGCTCCTAGCCTTACCCAGACTGCTCCCCCTATCTGCCCCTACACTACTGGGATGTTCCACCCCCCTCCCACTCCAGCCAGGGACAGACACTGTCGTACCTGCACATATACTGGTGGGAGTACCGTCGGTCTGTCCCCCGGAAATGGGATGTATGTAGTGTATGCAGCTATCTGAGCTCAGTCCCACATTCCATCCTTACCTGGGAGTGGAATACCACACCTCTGGCTTGAGGTGTAATACCCCTGTAGCAGCCGAGTCCTCAGGGTGCTACATTCCCCCCTGGTAAATCACAGCACGTCCTCGGGCTGTAAGAGAATAAAACATCCATAAACATACAATTTTTTTTTTTCATAACAACATAAACATATAAAACATTATATATATATTTCTGCAGCATAAAACTTTTTCATAATAAACATTCTTGTAAACTTTCTTGTTCCTCCGGCCACGGTGCAACTTGTGACCGGGTAAAGTGCAACAGTCTCTTCAAGAAAAAAAAAACAGTTTCCTATAAAACCGGTAGGGGGCGCCTTAAAAAGCGCAACTATATACAAGGGGAAATATGGCCGCTCTCAGTCCTCGGCCAGGTATTAGGAAAGGAATGACCGCTCTCAGTCCTCGGTCAGTGGGAATAGGGACACACGGGTTTCAGTTCAATTTGCTGGTCCCAACGGGGACTATATTTTAACTATCAGCAGTAACAGTTCTTATACCCTGACGGGTAACTATATACAGTCTCTTTACCGTACTTTAATGACGGCGTACTCCTGCTCCTCCTTCAGACCCGTCCGGATCCTCTTGCTCCTCTTCACACCGTAGCTCCTCCTCCGTCAGCCGGTGTACATGGAGGGCGTAGGGTCCTTTGGCACACTTGTGCCGGGTGAACGTGACCTCGTCCCCTACATATAGGTCACGACCTCTGTGTCCCTCCGGCAGATGGGACTCCACGTCTCTTCTGGTCACAAAGACGTCGCCGGGGGTGTGGTGATCCCTGATGAAGCCCCACCCGTGCTGCAGTTGGAATTTAATCACAGTCCCGGTGGCACGGGGACCATGAGCTGCACGGGGGTCTCTCCTGGTCCTGCTCTTCTGCCCTGCGCTCTGTTCCTGCAGCCGCTGCTCACGGACCCGCCTCTCTCTCCGTTCTTGCTCGAAGACTGCCAACTGCTGGCGGCAGCACTCCACACGCTCCGCTGCGGCTGCCCGAGTTTCCTGAGTGAACCCCATGAGGTCTCCTCCGGTGGGGTCCCACTCGAACTGCGCTTCTTCCAGCGGGAGCGGGGTCCTCTTAACGGGCTTCGGAGCCGGAATCAGGGGCTCGCACAGGGGCCTTGCTTTTTGGAGTTCCAGTTGGTAGTACTCCGGTGGCCATATAAACGGCTGCCCATCCGAGCAAGTGTGCTGGGCAAACAAGTCTTCACCCAGGTGCGGCACTCTAGATGTTGAGGGCGCGGTGGTGGAAGCGGCACCCGGGTTCGCCAGGCCTTGCGACCAGGCCTGGGGCACCCTAAAAGTCAAGGGCACCGTAAGAACGGCGGCGCCCGGGGTTACTCGGCCCAGCGACCAGGCCGGTGGCTCAGTGGAGGTAGAGGGCGCTGTTGGTACTAGACCTTGCGACCAGGCCGGTGGTGTTTCCTGCTTTGCCGCGCTCAGGGTTGAGGCGCGTGACGTCACAGGGGTCGCGGCCGCGGCTTCTGCTTGAGGCCTTGTCTGGAGCGGTGACGATGCAGCGACGGGCACGGCAGGGGGAATTTCGGGCTCTGCGACGGGGAGCTGGGGCAGGCACGCGGTTTCTCGGCTCGGGGTTGTGATGTCCCCTTTACCTGCCTCCATCTGTTCAGCTCCCTCTTCGGCGCCGTCTCCGGCCTTCACTCCTCCTGCACCATCCTCAGAGGCGGTCTGTCTCCTCGTCTCGGGTGGCGTGCTTCGCTGGCGGGTTCTTGCCTGCAGGGCCATCTCTCGGCTCCACTCTGTCAGCGTCTCTCGCTGCACCTGGGCCATCCTCCATGCGAGGCGCTCCAGCGCGGTCAGCGCACACTCCCGGTCTCGGGGGAGCTGTGCCAGGATCTCCACTAAGCCTAGTGGGGTTGTTGCTTGCAGCAGGCTCCTGACCACAGGGTCGGTGCTGCCTGACTCTCCTTCCATCTCCGGGTACGACTTCTCCGGAGTCCTCTCCAGACTTCTTGTCTCCGGGTGCGCTCTCTCCAGACTCCTCCAGGCTGCACCCATCTTCGCTCTTTTGTTCTGTCTCCGCCCACATTGAAGGTGGTCCCGGGGCAACTTTGTGATCGTCAGTTCCAGGGGCAGTTCTCTCACGCTGATGGACATTTCTAGCATCACAGTCTCCATTGGTGGGGGCGGTTTCCGCTTTTGGCGCCATTACTTGACCTGGCCCACGATGGGAGGTGACCTCTTGCCACCCTCTGGCACGCCCATAATGGCGTCTGCTCTTCCAAGGCGGGAAATCTTCTGGAAATGGCGGGAATCGTCTCCCAGTGGCGGGAAACTCCGTGGATGGCGGGAAAAAGCTGCAGATGGCGGGCAACCGGTGGGAAACGATCCGTGATGGCGTCCCATGGCGGGGACCCTCTGGAACCGGCGGGAGACTTCTTCTTGAGGTAAATTTGAACTTTTCTTCAGGCACGCAGTACCCGGTGGTTGCGGGCACGTAATCCTGCCGACTACGCCAAAGTTGACGCGCCCCCTGGGCCAGTGCTGTTTGGGGATTACCCGGAGCTGGATCAGATGGGGGTTGTAGTCTCCGAGTGGCGGCGACCCGGTCCGTGCCCAGGGTGTCAAACTCAGTGTGTGGCAGTCTTTACAGATGTTATTAGTTGTTCTTAGTGTCGACTACGCCACCCGTTGATTTGCGGTCAAAAGGCCGCCGCTGCAGCAGGGTCCGCTGAGGCTGGTGGTATATGTGCAGCTGTGGTAGTATAATCCCCAACGGGAGGGGTATAGCCTCAGGGGGTCAGGTGTAGAGGATGGTGGTAGTGGTGGTGCAGTGTGGATGGTAAGAAGACTCAGAGTCGGGCTGTGCAGTTCAGGGTTTTTACTTACTGCTGTTCTGTTGGTCACTCTGGCCTTGAGTGACCGCCCGAGCCGTGCTGCGTCCACCAGGTCCTGGACTCGGCCAACCCCCAAGCAATTCTGGAGCGTGGTCCTGAGCTCCCTTTCTGACTGTCCTCTCTACTGGCCCTTCCCACCAGGGGTCCACTTATGTCCGGCTCCCTCGGGTCTCCTGTTGGGTGAACCTTCTTTGGCTTCCCCGACCCTATGCTCGGTGTGCCTTCTTAGTGGACTTGGTGAGGGGCTGCTCCACATGTAATGTCGCAGCCTCCGGTTCTTAGCTGAGGGTAGTTTCTCTCCTCCACTAATTTGGGATCCGGTTCCCTTGCATGCCAACCCTTCACCCTTCTGTTTGTATACTGGGTTCTTGGGGTTCCTTCTTCTCCCCCTCTGGGTCCTTCTCTTCTCCTCTCTCTCTTCTCTCTGCAGGCGCTCCTGGACCTCTCTCAGGACTGACTGACCCTCTACAGAAGACTGACCCTGATCTAAGATGGTGCCCACCTTATATACTCCCTCTATGTGTGAGCTCAGGTGACCAGCACCCAATGAGCTCCTAGCCTTACCCAGACTGCTCCCCCTATCTGCCCCTACACTACTGGGATGTTCCACCCCCCTCCCACTCCAGCCAGGGACAGACACTGTCGTACCTGCACATATACTGGTGGGAGTACCGTCGGTCTGTCCCCCGGAAATGGGATGTATGTAGTGTATGCAGCTATCTGAGCTCAGTCCCACATTCCATCCTTACCCGGGAGTGGAATACCACACCTCTGGCTTGAGGTGTAATACCCCTGTAGCATCCGAGTCCTCAGGGTGCTACACTACCCCAAAAGGAAAAAAATAATGTGTAGGAAAGACTACCCCAAAAGGAAAAAAATAATGTGTGGGAAAGACTACCCCAAAAGGAAAAAAATAATGTATTTTAAAAACATCCAGACAAATTATTACTGAAAGAAGTTAAAATGGATTTGATGTTGGCATCTGACAAAGGCATAGAGTATAAAAAAATACCATAATCAAAGTGGGTCAAAATAAATTTGACATTTTTTTGAAATTATGTTATTATTCTTAATAAGAATCAGAAAGTTATGCCCCTATAGATAATACAGTATATATCAAAGGCAACCAGGTCACAGACTGTAATGATTGCTCAAATTGCTGAACAAATCTCCTCCTTTGACTTTCAATACATTTTGCATTGACCCACATTATAAATCCTAATATAAAAGAAACACTTTCAATTTCATTCATTCATTCGTTATAGCATTTATTTCCCATTGATTTCATTGACTTCAGACGTTGTCACCAGAGACACACTAATTTTCAGTATCACTATTCTAAGGCTTTATTCACACATCAGTATTTTTGATCAGTATTTCATCAGTATTTGTATTCCAAAACCAGGATTGTCTCCAAAACACAGAACACAAAACACAGAACAGGTGTCAATCTTTCAATTATAGTTTTTCTTTGTGAGACCATTCCTGGTTTTAGCTTACAAACACTGCTGAAAAATACTGAGCAAATACTGAGGTGTGAATGAGACATTATTCTGTGCGAATTTCAGTCAATTAACTAATGTCCAATCATATTAAGATCATCAGATTTCCTCTAATTTTCTCCTTTGATCAGCCTAAAAACAATGTGAGATCACAGAGTTAAAGTTTTTCAACCACGTGTTGGACACGTTTTTCATAGATTTTTGGTTTTCTGTCTGTTTTTACAATTAGTGTGGCATTTGTTTCTGTCATATGCAAAATAAATATATATTGATCAAACTTAGACACATTAGACAGTGAAAGAATGGACAGCACTCGGATGACACACGGATGGTGCCTTTTTTTTTTACAGACTCATTTACTGAGAAAGAAGAGTTTGATCTACAAATCAGATCAAAAACAGATGTCTACATTTATTTAATTTTGTGGACAATCCATCTGCAAAAAAAACTAAAAAAAAACCCTCAGAGACTATACTGGGTGCATGTCCCGTGAAAAAACTGAAAAACATAGAACAGAGTATGAAACATGGACATCTGAATTGGGTCTTAAGCCTCATTCAGATGTCCATTTTTTCCGTACGAGTGCTAGCCGTGTTTTTCATGGATAACAATCATACCTGTGATAGTCTGCTGTGGAGCCATTCACATATCCGATTTTTTTCCTTGGATTGAGTGGTCCACAGAAAATATCGGATCAAAATCAACGATGCAAGTCAATGGGTCCATGAAAAAAAATCAGACTGCACTCGGATGCCATTCATGTGTGGTCCGATTCTCACAGACTGTCAGAATGGAGAAGGTGGAGAAATTTTTTTTTTCAAGAAAAATTGGATGACACTTGGACCAAACTGTGAATAAACTCGGATCAAAATAATTGGTCCGATTTTCTCGTATGCGAAAAACTCTGAATGAGGGCTTACTCGTATAGTAGAAATACCATTTCTTTAGCTATTGCGGATATATGTCAAACTCTAATCTCAGCTTGATGTTTAGAAATGTATATAGTGTAAATTGAGGAAAAAAAATGCCTGCTTATGCCTAGCCATTACTGCCGTGCTAGTAATACAAGTTCTGATCAGTCATTAAGTATACTTGCTTAATGTAAACCAAAATCAATGTGTAGCTGGAAATCAGAAATTTCCACACTGTAATGTGTCTTATTAATTGAAAATGAGGGAATTCCAAAGACTCCGAGCAAGGACTAGAATAAAATACTGTCTCGGCTTTATTGATTCTGCTCATTGTGAAGAGCGACGGTGCCCACTGCTAGGTACAAATGTCACACGCTTTTGAGCAATCACGTGATAGAATCACTAGATGTTAATCTATTTCCGAGGAATCAAGTCAAGGTCAGGTTGAGCTTGTTAGCTGGGTGTGACATTGGCATCATGACAGAGGCATTCCCTCCTCCCCTGAGATGTTGCTAGGCAGAAAATCTCTATGATATTAACACAATGCCTGCCAAACTCCACCTGAAATGTGATTCCCAACCAGACATACAACAAATTACAAGCATAATTAGTTGGAAAAGAGGGGAAAAATGCTTTTTCTTCTGCTGAATCCATGGATTGGATAAAACTGGCTATCCTATACATGTTGACAGTTTAGGACATTCCTTAATTAAGAATATCTTAGGAGAGGACTCATTTCTTGCTTGGACGTGTTATCCATGTATAACAAGAAGGCGGCTCACGCTATTACTAACTGGAACATGGAGGAGGTCACTCTGAGGGCATCTTTCTATGTTGTAGAGCCATTAAGATGTTTAATTTAAATTCTGCATATACTTTTTGGAATAGGGAACACTGTAGCATTATTCTCATCTTACTTCCGCTATGGCTACATATTTTCTAACATTTTTCTTATTATATTATCATTATTACTATTGCTGTTTTATGTGAGCTTGGTGATGTTGAAGTTAAGGTATATTTGACCCAGGATGCTAGGCAAGATAAAGCAATCTAGGAAAGTTGATGGAATTTCAGGGGCTGAATACTTATGGAGCAGCAGGTAGGCTGGTACTGGGACCTGCTATTTCCCCTCCCTCTAGTATTGGTGTAAGGCAAATTCTCACTCATGAGTACCTTTCAGTTGCTCCAAAGAATTGAGTTAAGCACCTTGTAAAAAACTCTGAGAGTCCCTGATTCTGTCGTTCTTTTCCATTTTGTGCTGCGTCACTCAATTGCTGAGCTATTCGAATGTGTTGCCTTTCGAGCTCAGTATGTGAAATCTCTGCTTGCAGAACTACTGGGCATTTCATTAGAATATGGGGGGCATAAAGTTTTACCCCTCCCAGATGCTGCCAATCACAGCTCATCAGATAATCTAGCTTTCTAGAAGTCCTAGACGCTACCAAGCTTGGATGCATCTAGGAAGGAGGGATGAAAGTCCATGAACCCAGAGAAGATTGTGAAGAAACACCCAGTTGGTCTACAAGTAGAGATTTCACATATTATGCTCCAAAATCAACAAATGTGAAAATCTCTTCAATGGAGTGACAAGAGCAGCTAAATCAGTGGAGCTCAGGGATTTATATAAGGTATGTAACTTCATTTTTTTGAGCAAGTGACAGGTCCTTCTTAAGCTCAAATGGAGCTTTTGCATTCATTAATGGATAGTTAGCACCGACTGCCTTGGAGAGAAAGCTAAATAAATCATGCTGTAGTGTCTATTATAAGCTGCGGGCTCAGAAAAGCTACCTTGCACAGACTTGGCGCGAGCCACTTCATCTGGCAGATTACAGAGGGACCCCAGCCTCTACCCTTTAACTCCTGTAAAGAATGGTCAGGAAACAGGCTGCAGTCATATTTTTTTAATGGCCAGTTAAACAGTACTCTAACATCTGTGTCGGTTCCTGTCTCCTCTGTTTCTGCTTCAGCCGCTGGGCCGGGGCCACGACTGTGTTGCTGGCAATGCGTCTCATCAAAAGTCCTGTTTTATTTTTGGGAGTTTTGTTGGCTCTTAATCAGGAAGCTATAAGCAATATAATATTTCTTGGCCTGACGTTCTGGTCCAGACTCTCGCTGTCATGTGTCGCCCAAAACAAAGGCTTGTTACCGCCCAGCAGCCGAAGCGGAAACAGAGGGGACAAGAACCAGCACAGATGTTACACATGTGGACTTGTTAGGAAAGAATACTTTTGAAAACCAGCAATAAGATTCCACATGTAAATTCACATATTTTGGACCATTCATTTTCTAATTTATTATAATATATGTCTATGTGTCCAAACAGACTAGATAATGCTGTTTTACGTCATTTATCAGCTCTTACTTGAAGCAATGCTTACAAAACACTTGTTATCATACAGCGTGGTAGGAACGTAGAGCTGTAGGAATCCATAGTTTATATGACCCCATTACCGTTCTGCAGTAATAAATGGAACATAATAACTTGCTCATGCCTTTGGCTGCAGGCTACAGCTTTATCCAAGCTCTTCTTCATTCTGTTGGGATGTGATTTGATGTGTATAGAAGTGCTCATAATTTAGCTTTCTAGTCCCTCAATTGCTGTTTATACTCCACCAAATTATACATGTAGCCACATTGGTTGTGTTTTTTTTTTATTTTTGCTGAGGCACTGTAAAAGCAAAGGCTTGAGCTTGTTGTGTCTAAATGAATTAATTTAACTAGTCCTGGTGCATGATAATATCCCCAGAGCTGTGTAGCATACTTAGGGCACAACTCTCTATACTTATTAAACAGTTATAAGCTCATGGTGGTGTTTTTCTGTCCTACTGATCACTGAGCAGAAATTCAGCGCACAATCACTGACCGGTTTTCTATCAGAAATAATTGTAAACCCGCAAGATATGTTCATAAATTCCCATTAAAAAAATAAAAAGTAGGTTGCCCTGATCAGATATGCAAGACTACTTTGATTAAACTAATTTTATTCCAGTCATGTGCCATGATAGCTATATCAGATTTTGCTTTAATACGTACAGTAGGTGTCATGAAACAATACGTGAAACTATTTTGAAAAAGCCTTTTAGGAAATTCGGAGTTGATATATAGGGGGTTTCTTATTTAGGACCTAAATCAAAAGGGTTACAGCTGTAAAATGCAACTATGCCATTCTTTGTGGCCCCCAACCATTTGGTCATAGACATACTTAAAGCCAGAGAGAAGAGGAATGGCATGGAAGCAGGGATGGGCAAGCCCCCTGTGACATCCATATATAGTAGTTCTCCTGACCCTTATGTAAAACTCCACAAATTGGTAATAGTTTCAGGAAGAATGAAATTCTTGATTCAGAAACTCACATTAACTACAATGGAGATAGCTGTATACAAGCATGGTCTTTTTCTTTCTGAAGAGCAAGCAGAGTAAGGAGCTCCCATTCTTCTGATAGTTGTCAGTTCCACAGGATTCCTACCTAACAGACATCTATTATATATACTTTCAGTATGCCAAAAATGTCTCCAGATGGTAAAACCCATTTAGGTTTTATTGTAACCCATGAAATAAGCTCACTGTGATTGCCTTTGGACCTCAAAATGTGGTTCTTGGACCAGAAAAGCTTATTTCTTGAGAGATTACTTGTGTAGCCCGAGGGGTCCAATTCAAGCTTGTACAATTTTTTCAACTTTACTTCTGTCCAGTGGATTACCCATACATGTAAAATTATATTTACAGGATGAAACCCAATTGTCAAAAAAAATCAACTGCTCTTGGAATATAGCGTACAATATGCAAACGGGTAGTTTGGTGATTGGGTAATTTTGGTATAAACTGAACATAAGTGTTGTGATGCTAAATTTTGATGTACTGTTAAAGGGGATAGCTTTCTGATCACTTGGGGTCTGACTGCTGTAACCCCCATAATGCTTGAGAACCAGGGCTGGCTTTGAAGAGCCCCACATAAAATGAGAGGTGGTCCATTATGCACACTAGGTCTCCATTCGTTCTTTAATGTGACTGCTGCAGATGACAAAGAGTAGCACTCAGTGGGTCTTCAGCACTCCCATAGGAATGAACAGAGCATCAGTGCGCATCATCGACCATCGCTTCATTCACACAGGGTTTTTCAGAGCCAGGGTTGCCAACCATCTAGAAATTCCTGGACAGTTCGTAAAAATACGGCATTATTTTTGCTATCCTTAAAAAATTTTTTTGATATGTCCGTGATTTTTTTTTGAGGTTGGAGAAATTTGTACAGATTATTCTGGCTGTAGTTACTATCATCTTACCATTCACAGTGAATGCGGCTAATGTATTTGTTTCTGAATTAGGCTATGTGCACACGTTCAGGATTTGAATGCAGAAATTTTTGCAGCATTTCTGCATCTCTTGGCAGGAAAAAAGCTGCGGAAAAAACACGCGTTTTGCCGCCATTTTGACTCGTTTTTCAACGCGTTTTTGGACATCAATGAATGCTTTTTGGAGCTAAATAAAGATATTTGGAAAAAGAAATGTGAGACATTGCTTCAACCCTTGGATTATCATCAGACCTGGGGTGAGTATATTGGTTAATTTAAATGATTAAATGATTAAAGAATGTGTCTGTTGTATTTCAAATAAAGTGTTTTACTCTGTGTGTGTGTGTGTGTTCATTTAACTCTTTAATTAGCTTTTATTAATGAAAGGGTCTGATTGACACTTTGTCATCACCAAACAAAAGGGCTAGGTGTCAGCTAATCCCATACACCCAATCTCATTAGCATTTCCATTCAAGTAATTTCTGGGGCAGCTGGGAGCCGCTATTTTTAGCCCAGGAAGGTGCGATTAGGCAAACATGTTCCCTAGCTATTATAACAGCTCACTGCTGTTTCGTTAGCCGCTACGTCCTCATGAACAGCAACAAGCAGCGCTTTGGATGCAGCGTATTTCAGCTGCATCCAAAACGCTGTGTTCTAATGCCGCACTTTTGTTTTCAATACATGCGGACCCACCGCATATAATGACATTTCAATTGGTCAAAATCTGCAGCTTAGACTAGCGTGTCCACTACAGAAATTGACATGCTGCGGGTGAGTTTAGGTACATGGCCACAGTCAGGAGCCGCTGCAGGTTTGAAGCTGCATATTTATGCAGCGTCAAACCAGCAGCGTCCAGATGTTACAGCATAGTGGATGGGGAATCCCATGTCCACTATGCGTGCATCTGAGGCTGCGGATTACCCATGGACACTGACACACGTCTTTCAGGACCGCAGCATGTCAAATTCTCTTGCGGAGTTGCTAGTCTCCGCAACATAAATTTGACCGCTAGAATGTATTGAATGCAGTAAGTACGCATGGTTAAGTGAACACATGTGGATTTACCTGCGTTCAATACAGTAGAGCGTAGTGCTTTGGGCGTAGCAAAAATATGCTGCATCCAAAGTGCTGCTACTCCCTAATTGTGCGCACATAGCCTAAAAATTAAAACAAAAATGGCTCCCGCGTCATTTTTAGAACCAGCAGAGGGAAAGTCAACCACTGGGGGCTGATATTAAAGGAAGGGGCCATTAGCCAAAAATGTTCCCTGGCTATTAATAACAGCTCACAGCTGTTTGCTTAGCCTTTACTGGCTAGATTACAGGGGAACCCCAGAAAAAAATGACGTAGGGTCCCCCTATAAAATCTAACCAGAAAAGGTTAAACAGACAGCTGGAGTCTGATATTAATAGCTAGGGAAGGGGCCATGGATACTAGCCCCCTCCGCAGCTAATAATATCACCCCTCAGCAGTCCCAGAAATGGCGCATTCATAAGATGTGCCAAATCTGGCGCTTAGCCTCCCCTCTTCCTACTGCCGTGTAGTGGTGACGAGTGGGGTAATGTGGATGGGGTTCATATCAGCCTTGTATTGGCGGCTGACATGAAGCCCAGGTTAGTAATGGAGAGGCACCTATAAGACGCCCCCATTACTAACCCCATAGTTACGTTTTCTACGCTTTTTCAGTAAAGACAAGAACAGAATAAAGTATTTCATTGAAATCAAACTACACAGTTTTAATAATTTTTTTATTGTTCTCTCAATCCCCGATGCCCTCGTCTCCTGAAAAATAAAAAACAACCATATCCCTCACCTGTCCACTATCATGAAGTAATCCAGATTGACCCTCGGCAATCCGGGTCACTTCTGCAGCAGTCACATCAATCACTAATGTGAATACTGTAGAAGACAGCACTGTACACTGACAGGAGTGCAATCACTCCTGTCAGTGTACATTGCTCTGCTGCAGGCTGAGGTCAGGTGAGTTCATCAGCTGAAGATCAGCTGATCAGCTCTGGTGACCTCATACTGCATCAGTGCTGCGTGGGAACATTCTTGAGACTCCCGGAGTTCTCAGCTGATCTTCAGCTGATGAACTCGCGTGACCTCAGCCGGCAGCAGCAATGTACACTGCTGGGAGCATGTGCGCTCCCGTCAATGTACCGCCAGCCGCCGGGATGATCGCGTCGCCGGGGAACATCAGGAGGATGGCGGGACACCGGGGGATGCTGGACAGGTGAGGATAAAAGTTTTTTTTTTATTTTAAACAGATTTTAACTTTTTTTTTTTTCACCGCGCACAGCCCCGGCTCGGCTGAGGAGACTACTGCTTCCATCAGGCGCGCTGCTCTTGCTGTCATCAGTGGGAGCGGCGGTTGGATGATGGGAGAAGTAGTCTTCTTCCCTGGCCTGAGTACCATTCTTTGAGTGTTTTTTGCTGAGCATAAATGCTACAAAGAATGGACATGCTGCGTATTTTAACGCAATGACAATCACAGCACATCTGGATTGTCATTGCATTTGCTGGCAGACGGATTACGTAGCATTTTTGATGCATTTGCGCTAGAAAAAAATGCTGCAAAAACGCTCAGTGTGCACTTAACCTTATGGAATTATGGGCTGTAGATGTATATTGTTAGGCGTCGGTCTGGGGCTGGATTCGAAATGGGTCCAAGACCTTCTGTGGTCTCCTATTCCAGGCCAGCCGGGGCTGATGCTGCTCAGCATTGTTGTCAGCCCCAACGCCTAGCTGTTCCATGAGCCTTGCAGATTGTCTCCCAGGAATTTGTGCCTAGCAGTGTTAAGCATAGGCTGCAGAGGGAGACAGGGCTCGTGGAGTCTAAGTCCAGGATTCGCCGCACTGAGCATGTCCGTGACCTGGCGGATCATGATTGGTGGGTTGGCACCCACCTGACTCGGTGACCTGGCACTCCCTGATTGGTCCACGGGTAACGTCACCAATAGTGCGTCGCTGGGCAGGGCTTAGTCTTTAAAAGGCCCGCCCACAAACATGGCAGCGCGCTCAGATAATTTGAGCTAGCTGTTTGTGGTGTGCACGCTGACTCCGGGCTCAAAGAGCCATAGTTTCCGCTAGGCAGGTTTAGCTCCATAGAGGCAGGTTAGCTTCATAGAGGCAGGTAGCTTCGCTTCGCTGACTGGCTCTGACCAGGGGGTTCGCCCTTACACCCCGAGCCACCTGTGAGTTTAATAGAGCGGGTTTGCTCAGTCCGGTAGCACGCCGGCTGAGTGCTCGAATACCCGGCGGGAATCACCCGCAAGCTAGCGCCGTCTCCTATAGCGTAGCGCCTGTACCGAAGACAGGGCTACTGCTCATAGTCCGGTCACACGTCTCCCTGCGGTTCTTGGAGATTGTGTGAACCACTTTAGCGCCAATCCCCATAGCGTAGCGCCTGTATCAAAGACAGGGCTACTGCTGTTCCCACGGACGCACGTCTCCCTGCGGTTCTTGGAGATTGTGCGTACCGTCTTACCCTTCCGTGTGCGTTAACACGAAGGGATAAGATTATTGTTAGGTGCGTCGCCAGTCACTCTCTCCTCCGTGCAGTAAACGGAGATAGAGCGTACCGCTATACCCTGTCCGGTGTGAAGTTAACACGGAGGGGTTTATCATTTATTTGTCGTTTGCCTTTCCACCCTGTAAGTGTTCGGCAGCAGTCCTCTAGGCTGCATCGCGGACCCCGGGGTCGGTTGCGTTCCATTAAATAAAGTTGTCTGCAAGCGCTCCCCCTAACAGTATCTAAGCGCCAGGGTCTTGCCGA
Organism: Phyllobates terribilis; assembly: GCF_046119375.1. Taxonomy (NCBI): domain Eukaryota; kingdom Metazoa; phylum Chordata; class Amphibia; order Anura; family Dendrobatidae; genus Phyllobates; species Phyllobates terribilis. The sequence goes on from NW_027362762.1 coordinate 295,434,533, forward strand.
ACATGTCCGACAACAAACAACTGCAGCGGTATATACAGCAACTGGAGGCCAGACTTAAATCTCTGGAACAAACTCCTCCGGTCGCTGATATCACTGCAGTAGCCACCCAGGCGGCTTCTCTAGCGGCCAATATGATAAACTCGGCTGCGACCACTGCAAGTGCCCCACTACCCCGTTTTGCGCTCCCGGAAATATTTTCTGGGGATAGTAAACTTTGCAGGGGTTTTATTAACGTATGCTCCATTCATTTGGAAATGATGGAGGCACGGTTCCCCTCCGAGAGAGCCAAAGTGGGATATATCATTTCATTGCTCTCCCACAGGGCTCTGGGGTGGGCCACTCCTCTATGGGAGCGGAATGACCCGGTTGTAGTAAATGCAGGTCTATTCCTTAGGACCCTGAAAAGTGTTTTCCTGGGTCCTCAGGTTACGCATGACACGGCTCTTAAGCTTCTTGCGTTAATGCAGGGTTCTGCCACCGCCAGTCACTATGCCGTCCAGTTCAGAACCCTAGCGGCAGAACTGGATTGGTCTGAGCGGTCTCTTATCCCGGTGTTCTGGAAGGGTCTAGCTGGGCATATTAAAGATGCTTTATCTACCAGACAGATTCCGACCTCTCTGGAGGAGTTAATATCTCTCACTGACCGTATTGACCTACGTCATGCGGAACACAAGTTAGAGCTAGAGGTTGCCAGACATCCGTATCTGTTGACACCGTCCGTCTTTAGACCCGTTTCCAAACCCGAGACCCTGGCCCCGGAACCTGAGGCTATGGATATTTCCCAGACTAAGTCTAATTCCTCTCGTTCCCGACCTGTACATCTCTTGGAACGTCCCGTAAATAAGGGTTCCAAGCAGTCGGTAAAACGAGTAGGTCTTACCACCATTGGAGGAAGTGTATTAAAATCCGGGACTTCTTCCTCCAAAGTAGTTTCTAATGTGACACTGTCCTTTGGTAAATCTGCAGTTTCTGCCAAGGCATGGGTGGACTCTGGTGCTGATGGCAATTTTTTATCATCTATGTTTGCCCTGAGGCATGCCATCCCTACTGAGTCACTCTCAAGACCCATGAACATTGGTGTGGTCAATGGTTCTCTCCTGGATGTGCAAATCACCCACCAGTCGATACCCCTCACCATGTCATTTCCTCAGGGTCACCAGGAGGTCATTTCATTTCTTATTATTCCCGGTGGATCAGACGAGGTGGTATTGGGCCTCCCCTGGCTACGTTGTCATTCTCCACACATTGACTGGAATATGGGGAGAATTTCTTCCTGGAGTGAGAATTGTGCATCTCAGTGTTTGATCAAAGTCACCCGGAGGGTAGTCTCTGATTCTCCTATCATTGCGACATCCGGTACAGATTCCTTGTCTGTCTCCAGGACCCGGGTCTTGTCTGATTATGTCGCAAAGAACTCTCAGGAAGAGAGGGTGGCTGCAGTATCCTCCAACCTGGTTCCGTCGGGGAGGACGTTTGTTTCCCCTAATCTACGGAGTATGGTGCTCTCCTGGGCTCATGCCCCTAAGACTGGAGCTCATCTGGGGGTCAAACGTACCATTAAGTCCCTTCAATGGTCCTATTGGTGGCCCCGGTGGCGCCAGGACGTCAAGGACTTTGTTCTTGCATGTTCCGTCTGTGCGAGAGATAAATCTTTCCGCCAGAGACCGGCGGGTCTTTTCCATCTGTCACCCGTGAAGGGTTCCACACATAGAGAACCGGTTGTCACCTCTTGTCATGCTGCTCTCTTCGCTAAAAAGGGGTACCCTGTACACCGGAGGGGTCACGGTCCTGTGAATCCTCTCTGTGACCCGGTGAACCACATTCTTGCCCCCCGGCTCATGGTGGAAAATGAGAGTCAAGTGGAGGGGGATGTTAAAGGGGGGGGATAATGTTAGGCGTCGGTCTGGGGCTGGATTCGAAACGGGTCCAAGACCTTCTGTGGTCTCCTATTCCAGGCCAGCTGGGGCTGATGCTGCTCAGCATTGTTGTCAGCCCCAACGCCTAGCTGTTCCACGAGCCCTGCAGATTGCCTCCCAGGCATTTGTGCCTAGCAGTGTTAAGCATAGGCTGACGAGGGAGACAGGGCTCATGGAGTCTAAGTCCAGTATTCGCCGCACTGAGCATGTCTGTGACCTGGCGGATCATGATTGGTGGGTTGGCACCCACCTGACTCTGTGACCTGGCACTCCCTGATTGGTCCATGGGTAACGTCACCAATAGTGCGTCGCTGGGCAGGGCTTAGTCTTTAAAAGGCCCGCCCACAAACATGGTGGCACGCTCAGATCATTTGAGCTAGCTGTTTGTGGTGTGCACGCTGACTCCGGGCTCAAAGAGCCATAGTTTCCGCTAGGCAGGTTTAGCTCCATAGAGGCAGGTTAGCTTCATAGAGGCAGGTAGCTTCGCTTCGCTGACTGGCTCTGACCAGGGGGTTCGCCCTTACACCCTGAGCCGCCTGTGAGTTTAATAGAGCGGGTTTGCTCAGTCCGGTAGCACGCCGGCTGAGTGCTCGAATACCCGGCGGGAATCACCCGCAAGCTAGCGCCGTCTCCTATAGCGTAGCGCCTGTACCGAAGACAGGGCTACTGCTCATAGTCCGGTCACACGTCTCCCTGCGGTTCTTGGAGATTGTGTGAACCGCTTTAGCGCCAATCCCCATAGCGTAGCGCCTGTATCAAAGACAGGGCTACTGCTGTTCCCACGGACGCATGTCTCCCTGCGGTTCTTGGAGATTGTGCGTACCGTCTTACCCTTCCGTGTGCGTTAACACGAAGGGATAAGATTATTGTTAGGTGCGTCGCCGGTCGCTCTCTCCTCCGTGCAGTAAACGGAGATAGAGCGTACCGCTATACCCTGTCCGGTGTGAAGTTAACACGGAGGGGTTTATCATTTAGTTGTCGTTTGCCTTTCCACCCGGTAAGTGTTCGGCAGCAGTCCTCTAGGCTGCATCGCGGACCCCGGGGTCGGTTGCGTTCCATTAAATAAAGTTGTCTCGGTTGCGTTCCATTAAATAAAGTTGTCTGCAACCGCTCCCCCTAACATATATCACTTTTAAATCTTTATGGCTTTCTATAGTTTTCCAATGTGTCCATTAAAAGTGCTGTGTCTGACCATGTTCCTGTTTGGTAGGTAATATGCAAATTGTCTCTTCAGAGAGGAAGAGAACTAGAACTCTAGTGCCACCTATGGGAAGTAGCAATCCTAAAAGTTAATATTGACTCTCCAACGAGCCTTGTCACATTACTTAGGATAATAGCCATCAGACCCTGTGTTTCGGGGTACTGCCCCTCGTCAGTGCAAAGTGTGAAATATGGTTTGGCTGGGTGAGAGGCATCTGACCAGTGTCCAAAGGGTAACGTTTCTCCTTGTGGAAACACAATGTCTGCAAATTGAGATTTTGGTTATGGTTATTACCATGTGACAAGGCTTGTTGGAGAATCAATATTGACTTTTTGGATTGCTACTTCCTATAGGTGGCGCTAGAGTTCTAGTCCTCTTGGTCTCTGACGAGACAATTTGCATATTTCCCAGAGGAGTTAAAAGTCCCTCACCTTGACATGCTTAATATGTCACTCTCCGCAATGAGAAAAGTTACCCCTTGGATACCTGTATGGTAATACACAGCTATTACACAGTACAAAGCAGGGGCACAATTATAAGATTAACTCCGCACATGAACATTTTTTTAACACATCCAATTGTGTAAATTATTATCTCAAGATAATAATAGTGATGACAGCGCTGATTGGGTGATTTAACAACCTCATGTGAGCAACGGAAATGCGAGTGCCAACTCCGCTGAAACGCTGAAACAGTGCCGGCACGAGAGGTGAGAATAAGTGTTTTTATTATAATGGGGGCAAACATTCAAATTTGGAAGAGGTTGTCCTAGTAGTGGACAACCCCTTTAATATTTCGAGCCAATGGTATAATTATTTCTAAATATGAACTTTTCACTATAAATCTGTTTCTTAATATCAGGATCCTAAATGCCTATAACATGATTTTTCCTAAAAGTATTTTTTCTCTCTTTTAAAACTGTGGATATAACAGGATTCATGAAAATAGAGAAGTGAGCGTAATCTATAAAGATGGCTTGATAGCAGCGCACCGATCCCATAAGCCATTTCTTTAAAAAGCGGAATAGCTGTTCCATTGTGATTGTAATATGAAACACAACTACCTTTATTGGTGTAATATGCTGTGCCAAGCATCGCAAACGTTTGGCTCACTGATATATTGCTACTGTTGTTTTCCTGACACATTATCCCATGGGGTAAATGAGCAACCCACACAGGCATATCCCCTGGTAAATTTGTATCAGTGCAATTAATTTTCATCTGAAATCCTTTCACGTTCTGTCAGCAGTGAAATAGCTAAAAAAAAACGGCTCTGCTGAAGGGCTACGGGGAAAGTGGAAGGAAGAAGGATGTGCAGAAATGTTATGGTAGAAACTGTATCTTTATTTCTAATTGTAATACAGTCTAAACATCAAAAGGAAGAGCAGTAAGGTCTCTGCGAGACGCAGAGGTTAAATAAACCAGAAAACACCCTAAGCTGCTCAGTGGTGCATCTCTATCAAATGGAGAAAATCCATGCTGCCCTTCCATGAAAGTCAATTTTCCTGTAGGCTCAATGACAAGGGAAAGCTATTTACAAACTGTTTCCTCCGTGCAAATAATAAAGCCTATATTATTTCCATACACAGGCTACAACTTTTATATTGTTACCATTTTTAGATTATAATACACTGAATATTACATTTCCACAAGATCAGGAACATGTTAGGATTAAACCCATTTATTTTATGCCTCGTTTCCCTCCAATCCATTCTTGGTGGAATTCTTCAGTTTGTTAATTTTCTATTTACTAGGGAAGTGAATAAAAAATATTACAGAAAACAGACTTTCTATTCTACTTACTTAGAACTCTTCCCTAAAATTAATATATGTACACAGTTCTATGGGGGGAAAGTGTTTTTTACTAATGCTTGTTAATTTAGTAACTCGTAAGGTTTAGTTTCTTCAAATTATGCTCACCATAATTACCCACTATATATACCAGAAAAAAATGACTATCCATGATTTAATATACAGGTGCTTCTCACAAAATTAGAATATCATCAAAAAGCTAATTTATTTCAGTTCTTCATAACAAAAAGTGAAACTCATATATAATATAGAGTCATTACAAACAGAGTGATCTATTTCAAGTGTTTATTTCTGTTAATTTTGATGATTATGGCTTACAGCCAATAAAAACACAAAAGTCATTATCTCAGTAAATTAGAATAATTAACAAAGTACACCTGCAAAGGCTTCGTAACCATTTAAAAAGGTGCCATATTCTGTTTCAGTAGGCTCCACAATCATGGGGAAGACTGCTGACTTGACAGAAGTCCAAAAGGCAGTCATTGACACCCTCCACAAGGAGGGTAAGCCACAAAAGGCCATTGCTAAAGAAGCTGGCTGTTCACAGAGTGCTGTATCCAAGCATATTAATGGAAAGTTGAGTGGAAAGAAAAAGTGTGGTAGGAAAAGGTGCACAAGCAACCGGGATAACCGCAGCCTTGAAAGGACTGTTAAGAAAAGGCCATTCAAAAATTTGGGGGAGATTCACAAGGAGTGGACTGCTGATGGAGTCATTGCTTCAAGAGCCACTACACACAGACGTATACAGGACAGGGGCTACAAGTGTTCCATTCCTTGTGTCAAGCCACTTATGACCAATAGACAACGCCAGAAGTGTCTTACCTGGGCCAAGGAGAAAAAGACCTGGACTGTTGCTCAGTGTGGTCCGAGGTGTTTTCAGATGAAAGTAAATTTTGCATTTCATTTGGAAATCAAGGTCTCAGAGTCTGGAGGAAGAGTGGAGAGGCACAGAATCCAAGCTGCTTGAGGTCTAGTGTGAAGTTTTCACAATCAGTGATGGTTTGGAGAGCCATGTCATCTGCTGGTGTAGGTCCACTGTGTTTTATCAAGACCAAAGTCAGCGCAGCTGTCTACCAGGAAATTTTAGAGCACTTCATGCTTCCCTCTGCTGACAAGCTTTTTGGAGATGGAAATTTCATTCTCCAGCTGGACTTGGCACCTGTCCACACTGCCAAAAGTACCAATACCTGGTTTAAAAACAACAGTATCACTGTGCTTGATTGGCCAGCAAACTCGCCTGACCTTAACCCCATAGAGAATCTATGGGGTATTGTCAAGAGGAAGATGAGAGACACCGGACCCAACAATTAAGATGAGCTGAAGGCTGCTATCTATCAAAGCAACCTGGTCTTCCTTAACACCTCAGCAGTGCCACAAGCTGATGGCTCCATGCCACGCTGCATTGATGCAGTAATTGATGCAAAAGGAGCCCCGACCAAGTATTGAGTGTATTTACTGAACATACATTTCAGTAGGCCAACATTTCGGATTTTAAAAACATTTTTCAAGCTGGTGTTATAAAGTATTCAAATTTACTGAGATAATGACTTTTGTGTTTTCATTGGCTGTAAGCCATAATCATCAACATTAACAGAAATAAACACTTGAAATAGATCACTCTGTTTGTAATGACTCTATATAATATATGAGTTTCACTTTTTGTATTGAAGAACTGAAATAAATTAACTTTTTGATGATATTCAAATTTTGTGACACGCACCTGTATCAATGATCTCTGATGTCTTATAACAAGTGTATGAATTTAGCTAAACTACAGATTTACAATAAAAATTAGATTGAAGGGGTTTCCAGAACTAACCTATTAATGACTTTTTTGTAGGATAGAGTATAAAGAATATATGCTTGGCAATGGCAGTCAAGTATTCAGGTGGGTGCTCGGTGAAATGATCTGGAGGAATCCTCAGCAACAAAGTAGAAATCACGATATTTGGGTAATGCGAGGCAAGTATTCTTTTATTGGGAGATCGGCATTAGGTAAGAAACCACAGTGTCATTAACAACCATATTTCATTCCATCACCGGACCTTTGTCAAGGCTGGAGTCAAGTAGGGACGGCACGAGTAGCATCTTTATCTGTGAAGACAAACTCCATATACTGACGTTACTTGACTCAGACCTTGTCAAAGGTCCAGGGATGATAGTTAATGACATTTGTGGTTTCTTACATCATGCTTCTCTCCCAATAAAAGAATACTTACCTCACATTACCTGAACGCTGTGGTTTTCTACTTTGGATAATTTGTAGGATAGGTCATCAATATTATATTAGTGGTCTGACTCCAGACTCCCCCACCAGTCAGCTGTTATCTGCTCCAGCAGGAGATAACATGTAAACAATGTACTGAGCCATAATTGGAGATGGGGTACAGTACCCGGGAGCTGCCACTAAATTTGAATAGGAGATAAGCTGCAATACCAAGAAAAGTCCATATTTATTCCTGCAAGCAAATTAGGCAAATTAGCAAAAATCTGTAAATATTCTAATCTGCCAGGATTGACAGAATTTTTTCCTCCAATAGGCTATTAAAGATTTTCTTTTGTTTTCTTTGAGTTTATATAACTGGTCCCTAATGAATCTGACAATGATTTTGCATATTCTTGTTGGTCCTTAAAGGGAAGCTGTCAGCAGGTTTTTGCTATGTAATCTGAGGACAGCATGAGGTAGGGGCTAAGACTCTGATTTCAGGTATGTATCACTTTATTAGGCTGTGTGCTGTTGTTTCAATACAATGAATGTGTTAACACCAGAACATTATCACTGCTTGGACTATAGTTCACATGAGCCCTGTTCTGATCACACCCTCTCCTCTGATAAGCAGCACACTGTCAAAAGACAACGTACACAGAAAGCTATGGTGTGGGCAGGGTTAGCTTTCTGAGCTCTGCTAAATCTAAAAACTCTGATTGTATCACAACTGTTGCACCCAGGAAACTAAGTGATACATCGCTAGAATCAGAGCCTCTTTTACTACATTATGCTGCTCTCAGATGAGGTAGAAAAAACCTGATGACAGATTTCCTTTAAGCATAGTCAGAAGAGCAATCAATTGTCCATCAGTTAGCCACTTCAGACATCTACTGTTATGATCTGCTACAAGCACTAAGGAAAGACAGGAGATCTGTCCCTACAATAGAACTAAACTGGATCCCTACGATGTAACGGGGAACCTGATCCTGCGATCAGACCCGCTAAAGTCCTCAGCTAGTCTGTACGAAGACCTATAGATGCAAGGGAGGGATCCCTACAAGAACTAGGGACTGGGATAAAGTTGGACACCTCCTAGCAGAAATTGTAGCAGTGAAAGACAAACACACAACATAGAACATAGAGGTCAGAAGACCTAGCAAAACTAACAGAGAAAGGTAACAGAGCATCAAGCTAGCTCAAGAGTAGTAATTACAATGAAGTCCAGCAAGGCCAGGAGGGCGGAGCCGGATTAAATAGGCAAAAAAGGTCATGTGACCAGCAAACAAGAAAAAAACCAACAGGAGAGTTCTAACAGTACCCCCTCTTCTAAGAGGATCCTCCGGATCCTCTAGGCCCGGGCTTATCAGGAAACCTTCTGTGAAACGCTCTGACAAGTCTGGAAGCAGAAACATCATCCGCCCTCACCCATGAGTTATCCTCGGGTCCGAAACCCTTCCAAGCGACGAGATACTGCAAACTCCCTCTATACCGTCTAGAATTTAGGATGCGGGAAATTTCATATTCCCCGTCCTCCACCACCAGAGGAACAGTGGCAGAGGCGTCACCAACCGACACATCAGCTCTTTTCAACAGAGAAACATGAAACACCGGATTAATCTTCCAGGAGGTAGGAACCTCCAACCTAACAGCAGATTGGTTAACTATCTGAAGCACCTTAAAGGGCCCTACAAACTTGGGACCCAATTTTTTAGAAGGAATCCTCTTAGAGGAAAACCAAACCATGTCACCAATAGCAAACGAAACCTCTTGCCGTTTCCTATCAAAGTACCTCTTAGATTTTTTGTTAGCCTCCTGAAGATTATCACGCACATCCGTCCAAACTCTCTCCAAATCACCGGAAAAACTCTCCTCCTCAGGCACAGCCGATACCAATTTGGAGAATGACCCAAAAGACGGATGTCTCTCAGAACAACAAAAAAAAGGCGAACACCCAGCAGAAGAGGATGTATGGTTGTTAAGAGCAAATTCAGCAAGAGGCAGAAACTCAGACCACCGCTCTTGATTGTCTGCCACAAAGCAACGCAAGAACTGCTCAACATCCTGGTTCTTTCTTTCTGTCTGGCCATTAGACTCAGGATGATATCCGGATGAAAACGACAAATGAACTCCCAACCTGTCACAAAAGGCACGCCAAAAATGAGCCACGAACTGAGGTCCTCTATCAGAAACAATGTCAGTAGGAACGCCATGTAGTCTGACAATTTCCTTGACAAAGGCCTTAGCGAGTGTCTTAGCGCAAGGCAGTTTGATGAAGGGAACCAAGTGACACATCTTGCTAAAACGGTCCACAACCACCCAGATGACCGTGAAACCTTCAGAGGGGGGAAGGTCAGTAATAAAGTCCATAGCCAGATGTGTCCAAGGTGCACTAGGAACCTCCAGAGGGCAAAGCAACCCCGCAGCAGGAGCATGTGAAGACTTAGATCTAGCACACACAGTACATTGACGCACCCACTTAATGACTTCCTTCTGCCCTCCAGGCCACCAAAAACTGTGGCCCACAAGTCTCTTGGTCTCAGAAATTCCTGGATGACCTGCCAACCGAGACTCATGACACTCAACAAACAAATCTCTCCTAAAGGTACTAGGCACAAATAACCTCCCATGGGGAGTGTTAGATGGGGCATTCTCCTGAGCTTTAAGAATCTCATCCTCCAAAACGGAGTCCAAAGCAGCAATCACAACACCTTCTTGTAAAATGCTCTCCTCCTCCTCCTCAGCCCCGACCATGGGAGAAAAGCTGCGAGACAATGCATCCGCTTTAACATTCTTGGTACCCGGGATGTAAGTAACGGAAAAATTAAACCGCGAGAAAAAAAGTGCCCACCTAGCCTGACGGGCATTCAAACGCTTGGTAGCATCAAGATAGATCAGATTTTTATGATCAGTGAAAACCTGAAAGGGAAATTCAGCACCTTCCAAGAGATGACGCCAGTGTTCAAATGCGAGTTTAATAGCCAGCAATTCCTGATTACCAATATCGTAATTAAGTTCAGTCTCAGAAAATTTTCCTGAGACAACACTGCACCGACCCCCACAGAAGAAGCATCAACCTCAACCAAAAACGGCTTAGTCACATCAGGCTGCATAAGGATTGGAGCAGAGGTGAACCTCTCCTTTAGAAACACAAAAGCTTCAATGGCCTCAGAAGTCCACTGAACCGCATTAGCACCTTTCCTGGTGAGATCGGTCAGCGGTTTGACAATAATAGAAATTTTTTTTATGAATTTTCTGTAATAATTGGCGAAACCCAAAAACCTCTGTATCGATTTCAAACCAATAGGCCTAGGCCATTCCTGCACAGCTTGAACTTTAACCGGGTCCATCTCAAAACATTCACTGGAGATAATGTAACCCAAAAAACTAATTCTCTGTACAGCGAACTCACATTTCTCTAGCTTAGCAAAAAGCGAATTGTCCATTAATAACTGTAAAACCTCACGTACGCTCCGCCAATGAGACTCCAGATCAGGCGAATAAATCAGAATGTCATCCAAATACACAACCACATTTTTGCCGATCAAAGGTCTAAGGATGTCATTAATAAGATTCTGAAAAAATGCTGGAGCATTGGTAAGACCAAAAGGCATAACCAGATTCTCAAAATGACCCACAGGAGTGTTAAAAGCAGTCTTCCATTCATCACCCTCCTTCATGCGCAACAAATTGTATGCCCCCCGGAGATCAATTTTAGAGAACCACTTGGCCCCCACTAACTGGTTAAACAAATCAGGAATCAATGGCAGTGGGTAAGGATTGCGTACAGTAATTTTATTAATCTCACGAAAGTCCAGACAAGGACGTAAACCGCCATCTTTTTTTTTTACAAAAAAAAATCCAACAGCCACAGGAGACTTGGAAGGCCTAATGTGACCGGCGGCCAAGCTTGTCTGTATGTATTCCTCCAAAGCCTTTCTCTCAGGAATAGTAAGATTAAATAAACGACTTTTAGGAAGAGTCTCTCCAGGGACAAATTCAATGGTACAATCATAGTCTCTATGGGGAGGCAAAATTTATGACTCCTCCTCAGAAAAAACTCTCCAAAAATCCTGAATAGGTACAGGTAATTCCCCTTTTTCCACCGCAGCAATACGTCCATTACAACACTTGTCATAACATTTAGGGCTCCAGGACTTAATTTCATCCAATCCAGTACAGGATTGTGCAATTTTAACCAGGGCAACCCCAAAATTACTGGAGAAGGCAAATTATTTAATACTACCAAATCCAAATTCTCTTGATGAATACCATTAATAGTGAGGGGAAATTCACAGACCTTGTGAGTAACACTCTTCAAGGGAGAGCCATCAACAGAAACCACAGCAATAGGGGATGACAAAGGTTTAGGTTTTAATTTAAGTTTTTCCAAGAATCCCCCATCAATCACATTCAGAGTAGAACCACAATCCACAAATACCCGAAATTCAATTAATTCTTCCTGAGCAGCGGTAGTAGCAGATAGGAATACTCCCTTAGTATTTACACAGGCTATACGTGCATGACTGACCATTTTTTTTTCTTTGTTCATACGAAGCACACAGTTCTTAATGAAATGACCAGAATTTCCGCAATAGAAGCACAAACCTCCAGAAAGCCTGCGGTCTTTTTCCTGAGAGCGGGGTGCCATCGCCTCAATCTCCATCGGCTCTCCTTTGTCAGAACAGACCCTCTCAAGACTCGGAGCTGACATGGCAGAGGATTTACTCTCATTAACCCTTGCACGCAGTCTCCTGTCCACCCGTATAGCTAATTGCATTGCCTCCTGCAAGTTTCCAGGTGTGGGATAAGCAATCAGCAAATCCTTAACCCTTTCACCTAGCCCTGCAAGAAACAAACTTTTCAAAGCTGAATCGTTCCACCCCACCTGGGCAGACCACCGACTGAAGTGAGAACAATATTTTTCCACATTACCTGATCCCTGCCTCAGATGTCTCAATTCAGACTCAGCAGATGAGACCCGATCAGGATCATCGTACAACAAACCCAAAGCAGAAAAAAAACTATCCACTGATCTAAAGCACGGATCACTAGGTTGGAGAGAAAAGGCCCATCCCTGAGGATCTTTGCGCAAAAGTGACATTATGAACCCTATGCGCTGTGGTTCATCACCAGAGGATCTGGGTCTTAAACGAAAATACAATAAACAAGCATTTTTAAAAGAAAAAAAATCTTGTTGTTCACCAAAAAATAGATCAGGCAGATGTACCTTTGGCTCCACAAAATGTGCTCCAGAACAGCTACTCACGTGTTGTTGGAGCTCGGCCACCTCCAGAGAGAGTCCCTGCAAGCGTTGAGACAAATCTTGAACAGAGACCATGATGGAAACTGGAGGTCTTTCCTTAGATAAATTTTTTTTTTTTGGGCTGGACTTACTGTTATGATCTGCTACAAGCACTAAGGAAAGACAGGAGATCTGTCCCTACAATAGAACTAAACTGGATCACTACGATGTAAGGGGGAACCTGATCCTGCAATCAGACCCGCTAAAGTCCTCAGCTAGTCTGTACGAAGACCTATAGATGCAAGGGAGGGATCCCTACAAGAACTAGGGACTGGGATAAAGTTGGACACCTCCTAGCAGAAATTGTAGCAGTAAAAGACAAACACACAACATAGAACATAGAGGTCAGAAAACCTAGCAAAACTAACAGAGAAAGGTAACAGAGCACCAAGCTAGCTCAAGAGTAGTAATTACAATGAAGTCCAGCAAGGCCAGGAGGGCGGAGCCGGATTAAATAGGCAAAAAAGGTCATGTGACCAGCAAACAAGAAAAAAACCAACAGGAGAGTTCTAACATCTACCAGATCCCAAAAACATAAGTATTGATGGATCCTGTTAAAATCAGTGTAAATGTCAACAATAATATAATATTATGCTTAGCTATAGATTCAATTTTATCTAATCCTCTCTTTGTAGAAATTTTTCTAGATCTATTTAATGATGTGTTGGTTGCATTCATGTAAAACAAGTTTTCATTTATCATCACTTGTCTATATAGATTGCGAGAAGCCGTTTTGGTAAGATTTGCATATCTGCTATATGTGTTGCTTTGAGCATGTTGATTTTTTTTTATAATATTTCCCTTATATGAGTGTCTTAAGAGTGATTGATTATGAGAGTTTTCACACATATCTCATTTCTTGTTTATTAAGGATATAGATCTGCCATGTACTGCTTCATTGAGTTAGCATTACAGACATTGTACCCAGCGGTTCTCACGACAAGGTTCTTTCTTTATTCAAAGTGCTGGTGTATCATTGAAATTAGATATAAAATGTTATTCCCAAAATATTAAGTTATCCCCTCTGGAGTGTGAGGATTCTGAGCCTCATCTTTAAAAGAGCAGAAGTGAGCATGCGCTATTCATTCTCTATGGGACTGCTGAAAAAAGCTGAGTGCTGTGCAGAGCCCAATTCCTAAATTCCTGAGACCTGACCTTGTTATTGCAAGGGGTCCTAGCAGGGGCGTACATATCATTGGTGCAACCTGTGTGCTGCACAGGGGCCCAAGAGGTAAGGGGGCCCATTTCTACCTTGAAAGCAGTTGAAATTGTGATATTTTAGGAGCTCTTGGGCTGCAAATGTCTCATATATTGTTCTTGCACAGGGGTCCTTTTCTGTCTGTGTCCGCCAGTGGGTCCTAGCAATCAGTTAGTTACCCTTTTTAGCATAGATCACAAAGAGTTTTAAAGGCAGTTCACATAGTTTACAAACGGAACATATTTATTTTTTGTTAGCTGTTTTATAGACCAATATGTTGGTATAATTGCAGTAATTAATGCTATGACTAAGTAGCTTCAGTTTCTCAGATGTCATGTTCTACCACATTTTTGTGGATAACACTGTTATTTAGCATAAGAGAATTTATAATACTGGCAACGAAGGGAAGAGCAAACAAAAACGTGGACTATTAAAAACTGGCTTAAAGGAGCTCTCCAGGAGTTGAAAAGAAATAACTAAAGGAAATGTCATTATAAATAAATTCTTAAATGCAATTAATTAGAAAATTACAATTTTTTTGTCTAGGGAGGAAATCACTATAAAATTAAAATGGCTGCCATCTTGTTACATTGACTTAAACTTGTCCTAGAATTTTAAGAGAGGTACCGGTGATCATGTGCAGTAGTAAGTTCCAAGACCTCCTTCATGTGTAGGAAGATGTTCTCTCAGTTGGTGTTCTTATCTATTACTGAAGATGCCAGGAATACCGAAGTAAGAAGAGGCTGCTCACACTGCTACCCACAGTCTTTCTGAATGACAGTCCATGGTATATGTCAGTGTTCCCCAATACCAGTCCTCAAGAGTGACCAACAGGTCATGTCTTCAAGAGTTCCTTAGTATTGCTCAGATAATAATTCCATCACCTGTGCAATAATAACAAAATCCTGAAAACATGATCTGTTGGGGGCTCTTGAGGTCTGGAGATAGGGAACACTGGTATAGGATATCTCGAGGTCACAGCAGTGGAGTCTCCCATTTCACATACTGACGTCACTTGTCACTCTATTATAATTAGTTCCCGAGACAAAACTATTCGAATTTGCTAATTAAATTTAGGAATTTATTTATAATGACATTTCCTTTAGTTACTTATTTTCCCCCTCTTCCCAGAGAAACCCTTTAAAGATCATGTGATTTAAAACCCACTTCACGGTTTAAAATTCCAAATTGGAAATTTTATGTTGTGTCCTTATCATTCCAAAAAAGAAAAAAAGAAACCTATCTTACCAAATAAAATTGTATTGTTACGTAACCAGATTTTCATAAGCAAGGTCAAATGTCTGGTAAATCTGATCTAAGGCTTACGCTACAGTGTGGGCTAATCCTATGTCTAATGTTAATTCTTAGTAGATTTAGGATTTAGTCAACTGTTATATAAGAGTTAGTGTTAAAACGTTTAAAAGCACTTGACAACTTAACAGTTTTTAATTGTAAACTTGAAAATCTGCATGTCTAAACTTGGCCTTATATATTAGATAAGAAGTCATCCAACTTGCTGATCAGGATTAGCCTACTAGATGTTTATGAGAACCCACCAGTTTTGGAGGAAAGCAGGCGTGGGCATGTTCGATTTTAACTTGCCGATTTTGTTGTTCCCATGGGAAACATTGTAGTTTATCACCCTTTGGCTAAGTGCCCACGATGCAGAAATGCTGCATATTTTTTCCGCATCTCCCTGGCAGGAAAAACGCATGCGGATTTTACATGTGTTTTTGCTGCCAGGTAGAAGCGTTTGTCAAGCGTTTTTGCATGCATTTCTGCATGCAGGTTATCAAGCGCTTTCCAAGCGATTTTAGCATCACTTGGAAAAGTGCTTGACAACTTGGTCACACTATATAAATCCATGCAACCGGCATGGATTTATATAGTGTGACCAAGTTAAAAGTTGAAAACAAGAATAAAAATGATAAAAAAAAACCCATTATACTCACCTTCCGATGTCCCCCCGGTCTTTTCTCCGCTGTGTCCGGTGTGTTGGGCGGCTCACGGTGGTGTGAAAGGACCTTTCATGATGTCATTTAGTCATGTGACCTGTTACATGACTAAATGACGTCACCGCAGGTCCTTTCACACCACCGCGAGACATACAAGAGACCAGACGCAGCGGAGAAAAGACCGGGGGACATCGGAAGGTGGGTATAATGTTTGTTTTTTATTTTAAATTCTTTTTTTAACAGGTACCATGGTACCCGGGTCTGGAGGAGAGTCTCCTCTTCTCCAGACCCGGGTACCATCCGCACATTGAATCGCTTAATATCCGCATGTGCACATGTAGTGATGCGGATATTAAACAATTCAATGCAAGTCAATGGCGGCAATTACGCTGCGCAAAATTAATGGACATGCTGAGGATTTTTCCGCAATGATAATTCGCAGCAGAAATTTCTGCAGAATGTGCACAGCACATGCGGATTAACATTGGGGACTATGGGGCACGTATTACCAAGCGTTTTTAAGCGTTTTTGCTGCGGAAATTCTGAGGCAAAAACACTTGAAAAAGCATAGTGGGCACGCAGCCTTTCTATATTAATTTATGCTTTACTGAGTTGGGAGAGCAGCTGATGGATACATGAACTTTATTTTATTATTTTATGTATATGGGAGGCGGCTATAAAGAATCCATATGTTAAAGGGAACCTGTCACCATGAAAATGCAGTATAATCTGCAGCCATGATGTTATAGAGAAAAAATTCAATATAACCTGTGTTTTCATCATTTAAACCTCGCCATTTTCTGGGATTTTTGGTCCAGTGGGTGGTCCTATCAATGACTGACAGCTTTTCTCTTTATGAGTGTGCATACAGGACCGCTAACTGGACCAAAAATCTCAGAAATAGCAAAGGTATAAATGATGAAAACACAGGTTATACCAGATCTATTATCACAAAACTATATATCAGTCTGCTCAGCTGCTCCTACTCTATAACATGGTGCCCGCAGATTGCATTGCATTTTCGTGGTGACAGGTTCCCTTTAATGAATTTAGTGGATAGAATGCACATTATCCAGAGATCAGTAATGATAGTCACATTGCAGAGTTTGTACATTGAATACATATAATTTTTAATTTTTTTTTTGTAATTTTAGCAATTCAGAAAGGTAACTAGAGATTTCAAAATGCCAAATTCCAAGATGAATATGTTCAATCTACAGTTACAAAAAATGTTTTACATGATACACTGCATTATGTAAAGTATCTTCTAGAGTTTGGTTGCAAAAAACAATGTTTTCAATGCATCCAAACTAGCCCTGTAGTTCTAAAATTTTTCATGCTGGTGACAGCAGACATTAAAAGTTAAAGCCACTTTGTTGCTGTGTTTGAACTGTAATTTCAAAACCTTTTAAGTCATATCTCAACTGGAGCATGTTAAATTCACTGATAAACTTGAGATAAAATATAGATGTCAGATAAAAATATACCCTTACAAATAAAAGTCAGGGCACATCAAATCAATCAAAGTCTAAATCTATATCATTTTACTGGATAACATTTAGGTGTGCTTCACAATTACGGCAGTAATTTGTGTTCTGACCTATATCACATTTTGTCACATTTACAGCAATGTGCGATTGTGTTGTCAACTGCTCAAGTCTAACTGTTCAACATTCAACAAATGTAAAACCTTATTTCCCACAGGAACTGAATACAACTCATCACCTAAGGCCATGTTCAGACGTTCAGTATTTGGTCAGTATTTTACATCACTATTTGTAAGCCAAAATCAGGAGTGGGTGAAAAATACCTGCATTCCTTGCATGTATTAAAGCTGTCAAACAGTCGCAAATCATGAGCACAGAGTGACTAAAACATAACACCCGAGCACGCTGAAGATACTCGGCCGAGCACCCGAGCATACTTGCCGAAAGATTTAACAGAACATGCTCGCTCATGTGTGTTTCTAGTATACATGACGTGTTTCTAGTATACTTTTCTTCTGATTATTTCACTCCTGGTTTTGACCTACAAATACTAATGTATTACTAATGTAAAATACTGAGCAAATACTGAATGTGTGAACATGGCCTAATAGTAATAATAAATGACTTAAATCCACATGGTTTTAAGGTTTATGTAAATAATAAAAAGTTTTCCAGGTTTATGTAAATAATAAAAACTTAAATGGATTGCTGTAGTCAAATTTCTGTCTACATTCTTAATTAGGTGCCATAAAGAGAGATCTTATATTAGGTTGCCCCCACACTCAACAAATCAAGTAGTATTTCATTCTATGGTCAGGTGGCCATATAATTGGGATGAGGATCGCAATGCAATGCTTAAACTAGCTGTCCACTCTCCAGACTCAAGTGTGACCTATGCTGCTGTCATGCTCGGGTCGGGAGAACTGACGGCCAGTTCGAGTATTGTGTTGCATTCCTGGCCCAAATTATATGGTCAGCTGACTCTTCTCTTAAAGGGAGTATTTCAGCACAAAATAACTGTTCAAACCAAGCACAGGTGCCCGATGCACCCGTAGACTGAGCAAACAAGCCAATGAACCTTTCCCTTTACCTGTTTTGTATCTGTATCCACCCTCCTCTTTGACTGACAGCCGTGGCTTTAGCAGAGCCAGAAACGTGCAGAGATAGATGGAAAACAAATAGGTGGGAAGGTGCTCTAAAATGTTTGGCCTCGCCATGGGACAGACTCTCTTTAAGGAGGCTATACAAATCAGCAATAATGATTGTTTTAAAGCTTCAACAGATCTAATATTTCACGGGCTCATATAGAAAAAAAAATTAAAGCTAAAGGAAAAGGATGGCATGACATTTAGGTTGGTTCACCATCCCTATGTTTGATAACCTTCAGTGCCTTTTGATAGAATAACCTTTTATTATACATATGTAAATGGTATAAACAGGGTCGGCTACTTTAGCTCTGGAGACTCATAGTAGTAATATAGGCTGCCTTTATGAAGGATACACACGTGCTTATTTATTTAAATTAATATAATCAATTTTAATTTTAGTTAAAAAAATATATATTTCTCACCTAAAAAAAAAAGGTGACACATGGATCAGCATGGACTCTATGAGCATTGAATGACATCTGGATAGCTTCTATTCTCCTGTGCCCTATGAGAACTCTAAATGTTGCCCTTTAGCTCAGTGGGCATTAGACAGCAGAGCCATCTGTACTCAAGCCGCCTTCATAAAGCTGTCAACTGAAACCATTCTGAATGTAATAATCACATAAAGGCAGTTGTTTCCATTTTTGTTCTGTATTTCGCCAAGTCTTATGGCTCACATCAAAGCTTTAATTTACAATATGTAACTCATGTATAAAGTCAGACAGGCAGTTTAATTAGATTGAAAAAATTATTTCAAAAACAAGATAATGTGAGAGAGTTTCATGATTGTGCTATAGCTAAACTCCTTAAAGGGAATCTGTCACCTGAAACAAGCATTAATAGCATTGTGACCTGCCCAGCGCCTGCACTTAGACCACGCTGTCAGGAGGAAATGAATTCTTTTTCCCCCGGCAGTGTTCCGGTTTCAGTCACAGTGGTGGCGCTAGAACAGGTTCAGTTACCGCTCTTTGTATATAGCACGGTGCCTCCCACACTGACTGCCAGCAGCTCAGCATTAGGACCTACTGTCAAGCAGTGCGGGTGGTGCAGTTACAGCTTCCACTCTACATACCCAGAGCGGTGACTGAACCCAGAGGGAATAAAGTTAATTTCCTCCCGGCAGCGTGGGTCTAAGTACAGGCACCAGGCAGGTTCACAACGCTACTAACCTGCAGATTAACCCCATATCTGCAGGGTAATAGCATTTTTTTAGGTGACAGGTTCTCTTTAAACATCACATTCACATTGATTTTCCCTCTCACTTCTCGTGAGACACACTCTTTGAGAACTTGCAATCCAGCTTCCATCCCCACCACTGCATTGAAACTGGCCTAGCCAAAGTTACGAACAATCTGCCAAAGCCAACAGATAATACTCTACACTCCTCCTCTTTGGCTTGTCTGCTATCTTAGACACAGTTGATCATTCTAGGCTCCTACTACAGATTATCTCTTCCCTTGGCATCAAACATCTTGCTTGCATCTACTTAAATGCATTGCTAGTGTCTCCCATTCACAGACCCACTCCTCATCCTACTTCTCTCTGTTTATGTCCCTCTTGACGTTGTCCTAGGACCCTACTTTTCTCCATTTATACTCTTGGCCTCGGACAACTTATAAAGTCCCGTGGCTTCCAGTATCAGCTACTGTATATGCTGGTGTCACTTAAATCTACCTCTCTGGCCCAGAAGTCACCTCTTTGCTGTCCAAAATCCCAGAGACCCTATCCGCTATAGCCTCCTTCTTCTCTTCATGCGTTCTAAATATCAATTTGGACAAAACAGAACTCATCATCTTTCCTCCATCTCACTCAACCTCCATACCCGACATTCTATCACAATAAATGACATCATGCTTTCCCCTATATAACAAGTCCACTGCCTCGTTGTAACCCTTGACTCTGCTCTGTCCTTCAAACCACACGTTGAAGCCCTAACCACCTCCTGCATTCTCCAAATCAAAATATTTCCAGACTTCTTCCATCTTTCAACTCCAAATCAACTAAAGATTTTGTAAAGGTTCTCATCATCTTCTGCCTCGACTTCCATAATATCATTAACTTTCGCCTCCCAACTGACACTCTTGCACCCCTCTAGTTTATTCTTAAAGGGAATCTGTTAGCAGGATTTCACCCCTGAAACTATTTATATGCGCACATAGCTCTTTCAAAGACAAGTCTAGCAATAAGTACCTTTACATGGCCAGTCTGTTCCTCAGTTACTGATTAATCAGTGTTTGAATTGATATGTAAATGAGGCTGTATATCTAAAGCCATTGTCACTCCAGGTCTATTCCTTGCACTACTCCTCCTGCTTGACTGACAGCCTCTATGCTGTGTGACTTCATGCAAAGAAGTCATTAGTCAAGCAGGAAGCAGGGGCACTGGGTGGGTAATAGAGCTAGAGTGACAGAGGCTTAAGATCTACAGCGTCATTTACATTTCAGGTCAAATGTTGATTTCACAGTGACAAAGGAACGGACTGGCCATGTAAAGGTATTGCTGGACTTGTATTTTAAAGAGATACATGCATATATAAATAATTTAGGGTGTGAAATCCTGCTGCCAGATTCCCTTTAACTCCACTGCTCGAATAATCCACCACTCCCCCACATCGCCTCTGCCCTATGCCAATCTCTTCCATGGCTTCCAGATCTCCAGTGAGTCTAGTTTAAATTATTAAGAATGAATTACAGGGCCATCCATGATCTGTCTCCTTCATACATCTCTGAACTAATCCCTCGATACCTCCAGTCCCCACACTTAATCTCCAGTCCACACAGGATCTCTTTCTGTCCTTTGTACTTATATGTTCCTCGACCAGCCATCTCTAAGACTTTTCTCCAGCATCACCCGTACTCTGAAATTCTGTGCCTAAACATTTCCAATTGTCTCCAACATTTGAATATATCAGATGCAACCCGAAAATGTATTAGTTCAGGAAAGAATACAGCCTTCACTAACCCCATTGCCGCATCACCACCCCCAGAGATGCTCCAACCCACCGACCTACTGTCTCTTTCCCCAATACCCCTTAGCTCGTAAACCCATGAAGACATGGTCCTCACCCCCTCTATACTCATCTGTTACTGTTAGTTTGTTTACTGTGTTTTGTATATTATATGCATAGACGGATTATAATGAGGGCAATCTGGGCTACCGCCCTTTGGCCCGAGACTCTGGGGTGGGGCCATGGCTAGATCGCCCTCATTATAATGTTTTCGGCAGAGGCAGGGGACCGCACTGTACCATTAGACTCCGGCCGCACTAGAGGGAGGCAGACACGCTCACTGTGTGCTGCGTCTCGAGAGCTGACATCACATAGCGGATCCTGGAGCTCATCATCCTGACGGAGAGAAGCTGTGCATCAGGCCTCAGTGGATGGCGGTAAATATGAGGTCTGGGCAGGATGTCTGGAGTGAGGAGGGGGCTTCAGGACGCTGCTCCCCTCCTGATGAGTTAACACAGATCCCTTAGTGTCAGTTCAGCATCCGCTCTGCTGGGGCTCTGTGTGACTTACTGCAGGGGTCTAACCTTTGCTGCAGATCAGGTCACTTTGAGTCATTGGCTCAAGTGTCACCAGATCTGCAATAAATCACACTGAGCCCAAGCAGAGACCACAGACATCAGCATACAGGATCCTGCACTGACTGATCAACCCTGAACCTACAGGACATCACAGAGTATACTATACTGCTCCATATATAATATGTGAGGTCCTGTAGGCAGGTGTGATCAGTACAGTGTATCTCCCTGTACAAAATGTCACATCCAGTATACAGATTAGTGTATGGTATACTGTGGTTCAGACCTCAGATGGGATGTAACAATGTGTATAGTATATAGCATCTGATGTCTGTATCACAGTATATCGTACTAGCTATTGAACCCATTCTACACCCAGGTGGCGAGCATTTTTATTGGTATATGCTCCCCCATCCCGGTATATACTCCCCCATACTGGTATATGCTCCCCAATCCGGGTTCCCTATCCTGGTATATGCCCCCCCATCCTGGTATATGCTCCCCCATCCTGGTATATGCTCCCCTATCCTGGTCCATGCTTCCCCCCCATCCTAGTCCATGCTCCCCCCATCCTGGTATATGCCCCCCATCCTAGTATATGCTCCCCCCATCCTGATATATGCTCCCCCATCCTGGTCCATGCTTCCCCCCCCATCCTGGTCCCCTATCCTGGTATATGCTCCCCAGTCCTGGTTCCCCAACCTGATATGTGCTCCCCCGATCCTAAATATATGTAAAAAGAAAAACACTCTTACTTGCCTTTCCACCTCTCCACTACAGCGCATCGCCTGCATTATTTTACTAAAATGGCGCCGGAATCGGCACCCGCGCATAGCGTGATATCCAGTTTCATTTTAATGAATACAATTGTGCAAAGTGTATTTAACAAAATGGTGCCAGAATACATGCATGCGCATACCACGCTGTCCATTTTGTTGAAGACACTGTGCATATTTGTCTTCACGAAAATGGTGCTGAAAATCGCTCTATGCGCAGGCACCTATTTTGGCACCACACTCCTCCCCCGGCCTCCAGAGATGACAGGACCGAACAAGTATGTGTTTATGGTGCCGGAGATCGCGGTATGCGCTCAGTGCTTATGCATACGGGGATGGGGATACTTGGATGTGGATGTGTCTTTCTGTCTGCGCCCAGACTGCACAGGTATTGCACTTGCACAGTCTATAGAGGCTTCGGACAGAAGGACACATCCCTGATTGTACTATAGATACCAGTCATGTATTGTCATATAGACTGTACAGGGCCATATCTAGGGGAATCAGGGGGGCATGTGACCTTGGTACATTCGTCAAGGGGGTGCCTTCGGGCCACCTCATGCGGTGGTCAGAGGTGTCTCCCAGGCAGCTGCATTTTGCATTCGACCATTCTATGAGCTGGCTGTGGAACCGACAGTCCATCAGAGAAGGGAGCTATGTACGGGTTCATATTGTATATAGGGAGCTATGTGGGGGCTCATACTGTATATAGGGAGCTATGTGGGGGCTTATACTGTATATAGGGAGCTATGTGGGGGCTCATACTGTATCTAGGAGGCTATGTGGGGGCTCATACTGTATCTAGGAGGCTATGTGGGGGCTCATACTGTATCTAGGAGGCTATGTGGGGGCTCATACTGTATGTAGGGGGCTATGTCGGGGCTCATACTGTATGTAGGTAGCAGTGTGGGGGCTCATACTGTATCTAGGAGGCTATGTGGGGGCTCATACTGTATGCAGGGGGCTATGTGGGGGCTCGTACTGTATGTAGGTGGCAGTGTGTGGGCTCATACTGTTTATAGGTGGCAGTGTGGGGGCTCATACTGTGTGTTGGGGCTGTGTGGGGCTCATACTGTGTGTAGGGGGCTGTGTGTGGGCTCATACTGTGTGTAGGGGGCTGTGTAGGGGCTCATACTGTATCTAGGGAGCAATGTGCGGGCTCATACTGTATCTAGGGAGCTATGTGGGGGCTCATACTGTATATAGGGGGATGTCAGTATATTTAATTATGCTCAATATTCAGTCATACAATTAATAGAATTATTTTTTAATATTTTGTTAATATTATTAATATGGAGCAGAATTAATTTCTGCCTATTGGTGCGGCTTCCACAACAGTCACAGTCTCTCATGTGGCCCCTTGGGAAAAATAATCTCCCACCCCTGCTCTGCTATATATAGGGCTATGTTATGTATAGGGCTGTACATATTGGAAAAAGATTTCCGTCATTTTCCGTCTACAGATATAACCAAAGCATCTGTGTGTTACTCACATGACCTATCACATGATCTATCAAAGGGGATCATGTGACATGTCATGTGATACATCGAGTACCTGGGGGAGGGGGGGTGCACGCCTTTTAAACTACCCGGGGCCCTGGCTACTCTTAATCCACTCCTGATTATATGTATGTACTGTGTATGTAAACCCTCTTTACATATACAGCACCATGAAATGAATGGTGCTTTAAAAATAAATAGTAATAACAGCTTCAAGGCTCATTAAAATCACATCTTTTTCTAAATACATATAAAGCCTTGTTCATGCAAAATAGTGCTGGGCAGTTTTTTATTTGTATAATCTAAAGTCAGAAATAAATCTGGGGCCAAAGTGTTGATCTGTCCATGCTCCCTTGTATATTATATTTACTAATATTTAGATTGGCAGTACAGGAATATTTCAACCCTGACAGGAATGCCCACCAATACACCAGGGAACTTCAACTTTCAGACAGGACGTCCATAAGCTCCATCCCTTTTCTAACCTAGGATGACCCCGATTTGCCAGGATTGTATGTGAAATATTTGTACATTTCCAACAAATTCGGGACTGTTGGCAGATGATTACTGATTCTCTATCATGAATCCAAATTGTTCTTCATAGCTTAAAGTGCTGACAAGGGCTGTATTTGTTCCAAAATCTACATTGAAATCTAGAAATAAAAAGTACAGAACATACAAGTGAATGGCGTTTACAAAATCCTACTATCCATTCAGATTTACGTTGGGATTTTAATCTGATATTATATGTTCACAACTGCAGACTTTTTCCAGTTTCTTTTTTTTATTTTATTATAATCCAATTGGATATAAATCCATCCAAATAGTAATCCAAAAAGTTGAATACAATATAATTGAAATAATAATAATATTAGGAGAATATCCTTACCCGCAGAACCACAGGGATGCACGTACCCCGACGTACGTTTCGCTTATATTTGTACAATTCTATTGCAGGACTTATACCTTGTCAGGGTTCTGAAACCACGGTTCGCAGCTCTTCCATAGGCGGTGGTGGTGTGTTTGTCCTAGCCCAACATAAAAACAGCACGTGGACAAAATGGGACAATTAGATTCTGGAGGCGCTCCCGTGAGAGGATGAGCACCCAAGTGGTTACTGAACCTTCCAGGTTTGGTGTAGTCACATAAGTGATAAACCGCAGACAATTGGTACTCATGGATTTATTAAAAAATCATAAAATCGTTATTATACATAAGGGACGTGGATGTACATAATTCACTGTAAGTAGATTATCTCTAGTGCCTTATGATAACGAGTGAGACTCAAAAGCTTTTTAACCTCAACTCTTCCTCCATTTGCTCAGGGTTGTAAAGCAGTGCCATGGCAGTTTAGCTAGTGGAGGTGGTTTCGGCTGCAGATGATCTTAAGGCTAACACACTATTCTTTATTTCACTAAAACAATACGCAAACTACACTGTTGTGGCAGGAACATTTTCCTTTTTTGTCATTTTAAGTCAGCTATCCTGTCCCACAGAGCCAAAGAGAATCCTTAAAGAAGCACTCCTCCCATCAAAAATGTTATCCTCTTAATATATTGCAATCATCATATTATATGGCACTGTGTACTTACAATTGCTCATTTTTCTCTTCTACCCAGCTAATTATTCAATTAGGTTAATGACATCACATGATAAAAACTGACTGGCTGAATCCTTCTAAGCTCTATGTAGAAACAGGAGGTCAATTTTCCCTGTATCAGTCAAAAGTCACTGCAAAAGTCCCTGGCAGGGGGGAGGAGGGAGCAGCTGAATCAGGAGTTGAAGAGAGAAATGATAAATGCAGGGATAAGAGGCTTCCTATCTCTACATAAAGCAGAGAAGAGTTAACTGGGTAGAAAGGCAAAATGAGCAGTTGTAAGTACACAGTGCTTTATAATATGATGATTGAAATATATTAAGAGGATAAAAACTTTGATGGGAGGAGGAGTACTTCTTTAAATAGTGGAGTTTATGCAATAATTAAATTAAATCCTCTTTTTTTATCCATTCCTGTTTTTGAAAAAACTGATATAAACAAGACCTAAAGGTGCCCATACACCTCCAAAAGCTGTTGGTCTCGATCAGAAGACAGCTATTACTCGGTTTGGCCAAGCGTGCATGTGTTTTAAAAATTAAATAAGTAAACTAACTGAGATAAAAAAGGTTATAAAGGATGGTTGAACCATTACACACAAGAAATACTTTTACAGCTTGTGCCACCTAATGCCACATGGATTGTAAGCTCTTGTGAGCAGAAATTGTTGAATAATTTATTGCTCTTTAGTGTCTTATTTTGTTTGTAGAAGTACCTTCCAATTTGTACAGTACTGCAGAATATGTTGCTGCTATATAAATATTTTTATTTATTAATAATTGTTCAAAGTGTAATGCATATGTGCACATTGCTGAAATACCGTATTCAGAAGACTAACTTTTACTTACCTCTTGCTTTTTCTCTCATAAAGCAAGGTTCTTTCCGCACAGCACAGTGTATATGGCGTTGCAATTCTGTGGTAAAATAATTACAAACTTAATATTAAATCTCTATTGCTAGAGATCAGACAGGAAAGTACTGAAGTTTCAGGAATTGCATGCACATAAATTATAGGATGAAATTTGCATTTATCATCTTGTCAGAAGAACAGAATTTGCTGCTACACTTGATCTACGTCAGCATCCCCATATATATGCATATGAGGAAAACAGATACTTAAAGATGGATGTAGCTGTTATATTGGAAATCTTAGCATTCCTCCACCTACAGATGTAGCAGCTCCAGCCAAAAAGCTGAAAGAAAAGACATTACAATGTAATTTTAAAAGTTTTTTTAAAGAAATCATATGGCTAAGATGGTTGTGTCCAGAGGAGTATAGTACAGCTGATTGACAGGCATTAATGGTCTGTCCGGAGCCAGAAAAACAATATACAATGGGTTAAAGGGTTTATACAGCCTTAAACTACAAGTCTTTAATCACTTCATGTGACTGCTGACTTGTGAATTCTCACATCACGCGCACTGTGGGCATTCTCCGGTGCCAGGAGTGGACGGTCATGTGACTGCAATTATGCGATTTGCATACTTACAGCCACATTCCAACTAGATTCTTTGCAACCTTGCTCAATACACTTGGATTGAGTGATGCCATGTACATCTAGTCATAATGTGACCGGGAGAATGCAAATTGCATGACCCCCCCGCTCCCTTCGAATCCTCATCGCACACAGTGCACGCGATGTGAGGATTCACAAGTCTGCAGTCACATAGCGGATTTGTAGTTTAAGACCGGACAACAACTTTAACTCATTTTCAAAGTTTTTTCTGCATCTCCAGGTGATGTTTGAATTAATTAAATTTGAAAATCTGTATAATACTTGTAGCCATTATTTTAGCAAACCAGTGCCACTTCTGATGATGGGGGCAATCTAGTAACTAAGATGTGGACCATAAAAAACTTCAAAGTTTTTTTTATCTCATCATACATCTTTTCCATCATTCTATCAGCATATAGAAAAATATTTAGATTTGAGAGTCCTCAGTTGTTGGTTGATACCTTTTAATGGCTAACTGAAAAGATGGTAACAAATTGCAAGTTTTCGAGACTACTCAGGTCTCTGAGACCTGAGTAGTCTCGAAAGCTTGCAATTTGTTACCATCTTTTCAGTTAGCCATTAAAAGGTATCAACCACTGAGGACTCTCAAATCTAAATATTTTTCTATCTACTGGCTAACACGGTACAAGAATATATATTTTCCCTATATCAGCATATATACATTCTTCTCTATCTCTACATCCTGCTCTACCCTTGTCACATAATATTTCATATATTGACATAAAACTGACTTCAGTGGTCCTATATCAGCACGCAAGTACTGTAAGTAAATAATAATTGCAGAAAAGTCTTTGCTATTTCTAGCAGTCCCATAGAACATGACTTGAACATAAGTGGAGCATGTGCAGCTCCTCTCCATTCTAGATGTGGCTTTCCAGAGCCTGTATCCTATGTTCTAGAGCTTGGTTCTCAGGATAGTAGAGGATCCAGAATCAAAATGCTCCAATGATAGCAGTATACAGTGATATTATGATGAAATTTGTTTTTTTCTGAAATTAAAGAGGTTATCTCAAGTCCTTAACCCCTTCACGCCATGTCCATGCTCCGTTTTTTTGATTTTTCCTTCCCTACTTCCAAGAGTCATAATTTTTTTATATTTCAGTCAATATAGCCACTTGAGGTTTTTTTTGTGGAATGAGTTGTACCTTTGTATGCCACCATTGATTTTACCATATAGTGTACTGGAAAATAGGAAGGAAATTTCAAGCACGGTGAAATTGCAAAAAAAAAGTGCAATTCCAAAATGTTTTTTTTATTTACCATGTTCACTACATGGTGAAACTGATCTGGCAATATGATTCCCCAGGTCAGTACAAGTACACAGATACCAAACACGTATAGTTTATTTTTTATTTAGCTGGTGAAAAAAAAATCTAAAAAAATCTGAAATTTGTATGAAAAAAAGTTTTTGTGTTTGTTGCCATTTTCTGAGACCCGTACCGTTTCCATTTTTCGGGATCTGGGACTTGGTGAGGGCTTATTTTTTGTACCCTGAGCTGACATTATTGATACCATTTTGGGGTAGATACGATGTTTTGATCTCCTGTTATTGCATTTTATTGCAATGTTGCAGCGGACATAAAAAATGTAATTCAGGTGTTTTCATTTCATTTCTCATTACGCCGTTTACCAATCAGATTCATTTACATTTTATTTTTATAGATCAGACATATATGAACGCAGTGATAGCAAATATGTGTGTTTGTTTTTTTTTTAATTATTTTATTTTCAATGGGGCAATTTATTTAGTAGTCCCATTAGGGGACTTGAAGGTGCGATTGACTGTGCTATACTTTTTAGTGCTTCAGCACTGCTATATATAACAGAAATCATAATCTCCTATGAACGTCGGCCATGAACCGGCATTCACAGGAGCATCGTAATGACAGGCACGGAGTTCTTCTGCAGACCCCTGCTGTCATGACAACCCATCGTTGAGGGGGGCACTGATGGGCAGCCGGAATGATGCACGTACGTCCGGTGTGTGTTAAATTCCACTGTCAGGGATTGAATTAAATGCACATGACAGCTGATTAAATCAGCCATCAAGTGCGGGAAAGATGCGGGCTCAGTAAAGGCCACAGTCACACGTTCAGTATTTGGTCAGTATTTTACATCAGTATTTGTAAGCCAAAACCAGGAATGGAACAATCAGGGGAAAAGTATAATAGAAGCACGAGCACCAATTCTGCATTTTTCACTCACTTCTGATTTTAGCTTACAAATACTGATGTAAATTACTGACCAATTGCTGAACATGTGAAAATGGCCAAAGTCAGGGACACGACATATGACATAGATAGAAGTCATATGTCGTAAATGGGTTAAATGGTTAAAATTGCACATCATTGTCTAAGTTACTAGTCACCTTGCACCTCCTCTTGCAACCAGTAAGTCGAGAGGAGCAGTGTTCTTCTGAAGCCAGAAGATTACAACACTCCTTTGATGGCTTATTAGACATTCTAATGAATATATCATTGACTAAGAACTAAGACTGTGCCACCTGTTTAATATGTGATTTCAGAAAGTCCTTTGCCTCGGCTTGATTTGAAACTGTTTGACAGATTTAATACATGTGAGGAATGCTGGAAAAATTGGCATTCCTCACATGTATTAAATCTGTCAAAACAGTCGCAAATCATGTTCACGGAGCGAGGAAAACTTAAAGCCCGAGCACGCTATAAATACTCGGTGCTCGGCCGAGCATACTCAGCGAAAGGGTTAACAAAACATACTCGCTCCTCACTAGTCGGGTTCTATCCTCCTCCATCAGCAGATATTTTATGTACAGAAGTGCTGGTCAGTGTGTGAGAAAAGCTGCACTAACAAGTGAAAGTGGCCGACCTCTTTAGCTGTCACTGAACTCATTCTGACAGTCTAACAGGAAAGTTTGTAAGTTTTTATCTGCCTTTTTCTGAACTCTTTTCAGCTGATTTATGACTGATTTATGACAGACTACATTAAAATTGAATGTGCAGGGAAACAAAGCGCCTGTAAAAGAAAAACAGTGCAAAATTTGCAATGAAACCAAAATGCAAAAATTATTTTTATCCCAAAATACATGCATTTAATTAAAAAAAAAATCCCCAAATTTTGCAAACCCTTTTTATATCAGGATTATACAGTCATTCTGATATGGATTTTCAAAGTAAGTACATCAGTCTCATTAAGTCTAAAAGATCTATTTAATAATGCATATAGTTAGTATCGTGAAATCTGATGACAGATTCACTTTAATTGGAACCTGTCACCAGAAAAAAACACTATTAACCTGCAGATATGGGGTTAATCTGCAAGTTAACAGTGTTCCTAAGCTGCCCAGAGCCTGCACTGAGAGCCCCACTGCTGGGAGGAACACCATTTCTCCTGTCAGCCTCGAGCTTTCACTCATAGCGTGGGTTTAGTCACAGCTCAGTATACAGAGAGCGGCAGCTGTAACTGTGCCCTGGCACTGACTGACAGCCGGCTCAGCGTGGTTAATAGTGTTTTTTTACATGACAGGTTGACAGCTGGCCCCAATGCAGAGCCAGTGTAAGTGTCTCATAGAAAATAGGTACCTGTGTGTGTGAAAGGGCCACTTTGATTTTTCCATACTATGAGGAAGGGATTGTGGGGAATTGCTATTGTGGGGTCATTATACTTTATGGGGGCCACTGTGGAGAATTCAATCGTTGTGTGGGGGGACTGTGATTTTCATATTATTGAGGCAAGTCTAGGGAATTCATACTGTGAGGGCATTATACTGTGTCGGGGCCACCGTGTGGAATTCATACTGTTGGGGTATTATACTGTGTTGGGCTACTGGGAAATTCATACTTTGGTGGCATTATACTGCAGTATGTGGAGGTGGACTGAGGTAACGTGTAGCATAATGTTGGAGGTGCTTTATTCCTCATTCACATGTCCGTATTTCACGTATGTGTTCTGTTTTTTTTCACATATAGAACATGTACAGTACAGACCAAAAGTTTGGACACACCTTCTCATTTAAAGATTTTTCTGTATTTTCATGACTATGAAAATTGTACATTCAAACTGAAGGCATCAAAACTATGAATTAACACATGTGCAATTATATACTTAACAAAAAAGTGTGAAACAACTGAAAATATGTCTTATATTCTAGGTTCTTCAAAGTAGCCACCTTTTGCTTTGATGACTGCTTTGCACACTCTTGGCATTCTCTTGATGAGCTTCATGGTCGTGTAAATGAGGCCTTATACTTTGTGGGAATTGTACTGTGGAGACATCATCTGTATGCTTGAGGGGAGCATCATACGGTGTATTGGGTGGCTGTGTGGGGACATCATACTGTGTGTAAGGCTATATGCCCACGATGCAGAAATGCTCTGGATTTTTTCCTGAGCGTTTCTGCATCTCCCTGGCATAAAAAACGCATGCGGATTGTACATGCGTTTTTACTGCCAGGGACAAGCGGAAGTGAAGCGTTCTTCACATGCATTTCCGCATGCGGGTTGTCAAGCGCTTTCCAAGTGATTTTAGCATCACTTGGAAAGTGCTTGACAGCTTGGACACACTATATAAATCCATGCAAATGGCATAGATTTATATAGTGTGACCGTAGAATGTTAAAAAATAAAAAAATAAATCTACCTTACCTTCTGACGGCCCCCAGAGTCTTTATTCGCTCCGTCCTGGCTTGCCGGCAGCTCGCGGTACACTGAAGGATCTGCCGTCACATGACTAAATGACGTCAGCGCAGGTCCTTGAGTCCACCGCAATCTGTTGACAAGCGAAGACAAGCACACCGGGGGCCATCAGAAGGTAAGTATAATATTTATTTTTTATTTTATTCTTTTTTTTATAGGTACTATGGTACCTGGGTCTGGAGGAGAGTCTCCTCTTCTCTAGACCTGGGTACCATCCGCACATTGAAATGCATGGTATCCGCATCTACAGATGCAGTGATGCGGATTCTATGCGTTACAATGCAAGTCAATGGCAGCGAAAATGCAGCGCTTCCGCAAAATAATTGGTAGTGCTGCATTTTTTTTCCGCAATGATAAGCCGCAGCGAAAATTTCTGCAGCATGTGCACAGCACATGTGGATTATCATTGGGGGACATGGCAGGCCTTCTGGCAAGCGTTTTTTAAGCATTTCTGCAGCGGAATTGCCACTGCAAAAACGCTTAAAAAACGCATCGTGGGCACACAGCCTTAGAAAGCAAAACGAAAGTTGGAACACTGCTGGGCCTCACTAGTAGTGATGAGCGAGAGTGCTCGTCTAACCCTTTCACCGAGCATGCTTGGGTGCTTACTGAGTATCTTCGGTGTGCTCGTATATTATGTTGGAGTCTCTGCGTCTGCGTGATTTACAGCTGTAAGACAGCCTCAACACATGTGAGGATTCCCTAATAAACAGGTAATCCCTGCATGTTTTCAGGCTGTCTAACAGCCATAAAACATGCAGATGGCAAGGACTCAAACATAATATACGAGCACACTGAAGATACTCTGCAAGCAACTGAGCATGCTCGGTTAAAGGGTAAAACAAGCACGTTTGCTCATCACTAGTCACTAGGAGCAATATTTCTGTGTGAGCACATATAAAGGACTGAACAAAGTCAGGGAAATGGCTTATTATATCTGGCAAAAAAACATTTGTCTCTCTTTCTTAACTGTCAAAGTTGGGAGGTGTGTTAAAGGGGCTTTCCAATCTCATAAAATAATGTCCTATTGCTAGGATATGCCACCAATTTCTGATCTGTAGGGGGTGCCTCCGAATCTTGACAATGAAAATGGTTTATTCATAGTTCTTTTCTGAATCACATTGCTCCCAGCTTCCCGCTGAGCAGAGAACTGCAGTGCAACTCTATTTAAGTGATCTGTGTATTTCACTGTAATAATGTAGTTCTCCCACTAACAGGTGACAATTTATGTGATGTTTGTACAGCAAAATACATATAAAAGGTAACAAGCCTTCTCTTTTGCTTGTAAAAATGACAAAATATGTTCATTTCTGAAGACTATGGATGATTTTATTGATATACAAATTGCATCTAATGTTTCCTTCTTTCTCGTCTGTTTCTCACTATTTACATTTACATGTTGATGCGAAAAGTTTTCTTTCTGCAATAATAATACAGTTATTACCTTACCGCTTAAGATTAGTCTTTGTAGCAATAAGTATTCCTTACTGGAGCGTTCGATAAAGCATTATAACTACTTGTGCAAATTTCCTTAAGAACACTTTTAAGTACCGATTAACATATTTTTTTGTTCTGTAGCTAACATAAAAGTCATTTTGCAGAAGTTTATTACGTATTGTGTGCAACGTTTAATGTGTCTTTTTTTGTAGAGTAATAGGCTTTAAGCAATATGAAGTCAGCTATAACCACATATTAGGTTATTTGCATGTAATGATTGTGAGCCTTAGTGCTTCCATTGTTTAGTGCATTGTTTGCAGAGTTCATGTACTGTGCTCCCAATATTTATCTACTTATTCTTCTTGTTTATATAGTACCAACATATTACACAGCATTGTACACAGTATATATTTACACACTTTAATCCCCCCTCACAATGTATTTTTCTCAGTCATGCACTATTCATGAAAGCTCACCAAGACATATTTAAGCTTAAGCCAATTAACCTATAAACATGTTTTTTAGAGCTTTAATACAATAGGAAATGTGAATATATCAAGGGATTGTATGAAATTCTAAAAAAAAGTCTGCTATAACTTCTTTCCAAAATATGGTGTACTGCAGGGGCGGACACTGACAGTGAAGAACCCCTGTGCAGGGATTGTGTCTAGGCCCCCCTATCAAGACACACCCACATTTAGGGCTCACTCACCCGGTCGAGTGCTATCTGATGTTTTATCGGAAAGCACTTGGACCAATGTTATACTATGGGGCAGTGCAGAGCTGCAATTTTTTTCTCATTCCAATTCAGCATGAGAAAACATTTGCAACATGCTGCGGGTGCATCCAATAATCGGATAACACGCACCCATTCAAGTCTAATAAGATGACACTTGGATCTAACTCTGACAGAGTATTTTTCAATAACAGTAGCAACCTGAGCTAGCTTCATTTGCTGGTGATTAACCATTTAAATGCCACTGTCAATCACTAATAGCGGCATTTAAATCGCCTGATTATGCACACCAGCTCCCATCGGACATCTGCGATGTCTGTGGCTGGTCTCCATAGGAGAACATTATTTTGACTACCTTGCAATAATATTGTAATCCAGTATACTGTATTAGCAATAAGACGGTTGCAGGGTCAATTCTCCTAAAGAGATGAAAAAAAAATTGAATAACCCCATTTTTACCCATTAATAATAAATAAAATAATAAATAAATAATAAATTTAAAAAAAGGAGATTTTTTCTTACTATGTTCATAAAAGTCCAATTTATCAAAATATTAAATTAATTTACCGAAACAATAGACACCAAAATGAGACAAAAAAAAATCTAAATGCCAGAATTGCATTTTTGGTTGCTGCACCGCCTTAAAAAAATTGTAATAAAAAGAGATCAAAATGTCGTAACTTTCCAAAAATCATGTCAATAAAACATGTCAATAAAACATCAGCTTGCCACACAAAAAACTGGTCTTAACACAGCTATAGCAACATAAAAATCTAAAAGTTATGGGTCTCAAAAAATGGAGACACAAACCAAATTGTTTTTTTTTTGCAAAATTCTAAAAAAAAAATGCCACCACTTAATTAAAAAAAAACTATACATGTTTGGTATCACCATAATCGCACACTTACATGAAGAATCACGCTGCATGGTTATTTTTAGAGCACAATGAGCACCTTAAAACCCCAAAAAAACAATGATGGAATTCAATTTTTTTATTTTTTAGTTTTTCTTAATGAACATTGTATGTTTTTTTCCTGCTTTCTAATAAATTGAATGATAAAATAAATGGGGTCACTCAATACTGCAATTTGTCTGGCAAAAACCAAGCCAAGTTATATGGCTACGTTGGCAGAAAAATAAAAAAAGTCATGGATGTTGGAAGAAGGGGAGGAAAAAATCTCCTAGTCATGAAGGGGTTAATTAGGGTTCATGAATTTCGAATGACATACCATATGAAGGCTGTTTTTTAGCAAGATGATTTTAGGGTATATACATATGATTTATTGGAAAAACATAATTCCTTTTTTGTGTGTGTGTGGGGGTGGGGGGTTAGAGAATTGAAATTAAAAAAATTGCAGAAACAGGTATAGTTGTTGTTGTTGTTATTTTCTTGGCATATTTATGAGTGCTCACTTTTTATTTCATTCTTTTGGCGGCAAGATGACCGAAAAACAGCATTTCTGATATTTTTTGGTCCAGCGCTCACCACACGGGATAAATAATGTATTAATTTTATTACTGATGCTTCATTATTAAATACATGTCTTTAATTTTTAAGGGAGAAACATGTTGTTTTTAGGGTTTTTTCCTTAGTTTTTTAAATTTCCAAAAATTGTTTTAAACTTTCATTCATTTTTTAGTTCCAATAGAGGAATAAGCATGTGATCATCTGATTGCTCATATAATACACTGCAATAATCAAGGTAAAACTGACAAGCAGCCTGTTGCCCTGCCACTAATAATTTCCGGTACATGGCAGGCTTAGAATCCCTTGAAAGGGTCTCAGTTACCATAGCACCTCATAGACACCGGAAATCACCTCCCTCTGCTAACTGACTAGATGTCGCAGTCAATATTAGCTAAGGCATCAAAGAGGTAGTTGGGTCA
Source organism: Phyllobates terribilis (assembly GCF_046119375.1). NCBI lineage: Eukaryota > Metazoa > Chordata > Amphibia > Anura > Dendrobatidae > Phyllobates > Phyllobates terribilis. The sequence goes on from NW_027362762.1 coordinate 295,470,399, forward strand.
GCCTTTTCTACAATCTCAATCATTTCACCAGTGTTTTAGCTGTGATATACTACTAATATCTGCTGCAGATAGCACAGCTCCCTCCTGAGCCTGCGCCCTCCCTGTTCCAGACATGGTAAATTGCACCAATTCCTTGGTATGTTTAAAGGAGTATTCCCATCTCCAATACCCTATCCCAATATGTAGTAGATGTAATAATAGTAATATTAGCAAATACCTCCAAGTAGAAATGTAGTATAGTTCTTATGATGACCTATGTTGCTTACCACTAACAACTAACTAACTGTCACTATATGAGTGGTCATAACCAAGGATACCTAAACTACTGCAATGCCCTGCACATGTGGTAAGCGACATAGCTTATCAGAAGAACTATACTGCATATCTAATTGGAGGTATTTGCTAATATTATTACACCTACTACATATTGGGATAGGATCTTGGAGATGGGAATACCCTTTTTAAAGTGCTTGTTTTTCCCTAGTACCCCATTATGGCATTTTGAGTCAATAGAGAATCCCTCACTAAGACCTCCATCAATTAGCCAGATTGCAGAGTGAAAAACAGCTATGACAATAATGTAGCTGCTACAATTGTTTTATTGTACCTTATATTGAGTTTATTATTATTTTTTATAGGTAGCAAAATGAGCAGTGATGTAAGGAAGGATAATAGGCATAATAGAAAGTTTCATAGCTGGTAACATTACTCATCATTACTACATTATTACTACATTACTGACATAATAGGAGCAATACGTTATAAAACCTAATTTATGTTTTTTTAGATTTGTCTCATCAATTTAATGGAAATTGGCAATTTGACAAACAGGGACTCTATTCACAGAATTTAGTATTGCCGAACAGCAACTTAAAGGGTTATTCCCAGAATTGCATGTTATTCCCCATTCATTCCACCATTTGTCTTACCGTAGACAGTTATGAGGGTTATTTCTCTACAGCTTGCTTGTTAGTAAGGGTGGGAAGACTTCATTTTTTCCCATCTCCACATTGTGGATTTATTGTCTTGACATTATCTTTTGCACTTTTATAATTGTATCGAGATAATGGTTATAAATAGTTAAAACAAAGACTCAACGTTATCAGAATCAACAGCTAGAGAAGATAATCTCCCCATCCCTGTTCCTTCTGGTTCTAGGCTAATTAATGACATTGCAGTCCCAGGATTGTAACATTCACACTGATTTCTTTTCAGTGATCTTTTCTTTAATAACTAATCCTTCCTAATCCAGAGCTCCTGCATCTCTACACCTCATTGTTTGCAGTTCGCCTGCACCAGTGTCCCTGATTTTTCACTTTTCTTGGATTGTGGTTATGATTCCTTAAAGGAAAAGTGCCATGATTTTGATTTTTGTATTAATAATTATTGATTATATAATCAATCATTTTTAAGACAAAAATAAATTCACTGTTTTAACTGCTTTTTTTTAATTATTTCTTTTCTGCAGCCACTGTGGGCTGCCATTTGCATTTGCAGGTGTGTAACAACAGTCCCAGTACATAGAAATCTGCTGTCACTGTCCCATCTCACGGTGGCTGCCCCCTGCTGTGACCTGGGCTGCTAAGGTCACAGCTGTGGAAGGAGATTGGCGCCATTTTTGTGAAGCCCACAGCATATGCTACACATATGCTGTGGGCTTCACTTTCCCCCTGTCACCGCTTAGTGCTCAGCGCGAGCCGAGCGGTGACAGGAGCTGCCGGACTGGGAATGATAACAGGAGATGCGAGATGAGGTGAATATCGGCGGCGGGGAGCGTTGTTCGTAGCCTGACATCAGTAGTACAATACAAGTTTGCAGATTATTGCTCACCGCCGTGTTCAGAACACAACAGAGAAATCATCACACTGCTGTGCTCTGAACACACCAACTCAGCTTTGCTATGTCACTGTAAATTATAATAACAAAGCTGTGTATCTAATGCCCATCATGGTGACTATGTGGGGCCATTACACTGTATTGAGCTCTATGTGGGGCCATTACACTGTATTGAGCTCTATGTGGGGCCATTATACTGTATGGAGCACTATGTGGGACCCATTATACTGTGTGGAGCACTATGTGGTGCCTTTATACTGTATGGAGGACTATGTGGGGCCATTATACTGTATGGAGCACTATGTGGGACCCATTATACTGTATGGAGGACTATGTGGGGCCATTATACTTTATGGAGCACTATGTGGGGCCATTATACTTTATGGAGCACTACGTGGAGCCATTATACTTTATGGAGGACTATGTGGGGCCCTTTCTTCTGTATGGAGCACTATGTGGGGCCATTATACTGTATGGAGCACTATGTGGGGCCATTATACTTTATGGAAGACTATGTGGGGCCCTTTATTCTGTATGGAGCACTATGTGGGACCATTATACTTTATGGAGCACTATGTGGAGCCATTATACTTTATGGAGGACTATGTGGGGCCCTTTATTCTGTATGGAGCACTATGTGGAGCCATTATACTGTATGGAGCACTATGTGGGACCCATTATACTGTATGGAGCACTATGTGGGGCCATTATACTTTATGGAGCACTATGTGGGGCCATTATACTTTATGGAGCACTACGTGGAGCCATTATACTTTATGGAGGACTATGTGGGGCCCTTTCTTCTGTATGGAGCACTATGTGGGGCCATTATACTGTATGGAGCACTATGTGGGGCCATTATACTTTATGGAAGACTATGTGGGGCCCTTTATTCTGTATGGAGCACTATGTGGGACCATTATACTTTATGGAGCACTATGTGGAGCCATTATACTTTATGGAGGACTATGTGGGGCCCTTTATTCTGTATGGAGCACTATGTGGAGCCATTATACTGTATGGAGCACTATGTGGGACCCATTATACTGTATGGAGCACTATGTGGGGCCATTATACTTTATGGAGCACTATGTGGGGCCATTATACTTTATGGAGCACTACGTGGAGCCATTATACTTTATGGAGGACTATGTGGGGCCCTTTATTCTGTATGGAGCACTATGTGGGGCCATTATACTGTATAGAGCACTATGTGGGACCCATTATACTGTATGGAGCACTATGTGGGGCCATTATACTTTATGGAGCACTATGTGGGGCCATTATACTGTATGGTTCACTATGTGGGGCTCATTGTACTGTAAGGAGGACTATATGGGGAATCTAGGGTGTTTAATAGGGTGAAATTACTTTGTTAGGGCTGCAAATTTATGAGCTTTGCTCTTCCGTGACCCTGCTGAATATTACATTTTTTTTTGGGGGGGGGGGGTGAAGGGACAATTAAAACTTTTGCTATGGGGCTCCATGATTTCTATGTACACCCCTGGTGATACCACCCAGAGCCGTATATCTAATGACCATCATGGTCATACCCCCCAGAGCCGTGTATCTAATGCCCATTACATTACACCACTGCTCCCATAAAAGTAGACAGAGCGGCATCATGCATTTCTAAGGGAGTAGTAGTATAATGTGTGTGTGACTTCGCTCTGTCCACTTCTATGGGAGCAGTGGTGCAATGTGTGACCCGGCTCTGTCCACTATATTACTACTCCCATTGAAGTAGACAGAGGGGGATTACACATTACACCATTGCTCCCATAGAAGTGGACGGAGCGGGGTCTCACATTACACCACTGCTCCCATAGAAGTGGATGGAGCGGGGTCACACATTACACCACTGCTCCCATAGAAGTGGACGGAGCCGGGTAACACATGACACCACTGCTCCCATAGCAGTGGATGGAGCGGGGTCACACATTACATACATTAGATACTGTCTATCTATCCCATCCTGTGTGATACACTCCGCTGAGCCCTATATCTAATCCTTTCACAGGAAGAGGGTATAAATAAATTCAAGACCAAATATTGTATTCACCGACTAAACACTTGTATTTGAAAATTACATAACATATAACCTTTATTATGCTCATTAAAAACAATGTATATAAGAAAAGTTAAAATATAGAAGCTCCCAATCAGGCAGATAAATGGGATACCCTATTTAATTGCTATTTTGTCCCTACCATGCCGCGGAGGTTTGCACCCTAGATAAAGCGCAAATGGCGCACCGTCGGCTATCCCTTACTGGCCCTATATGGCCCTGTAGTAGTAAAGGAAAATGTCTAAAGCCAGAAATGACCACAAGTACCTATGGAACTCAGTTCCTATGGTGTGTGCCAGATATCAGACTTAAACAGAATAAGCACTAACATATGCCAATGAGGCGTGCGAGTATTGTACCACAATATTGGATTAACACACTAAAAAATCAATTGCCAATAGGGAACTCCCAGCAATATGGTTGTCAGACATAAATAACACTTGGTGGAAATCTGTATACACCCTTGCAGATCTCAGTTCATACACCAGGATAAATCACTATGACGTCATACGGCATAGAGGTATATATAAATCCCAATAAATATGGTATCATATTTATTGGGATTTATATATACTTCTATGCCGTATGACGTTTAATCCAAAATTGTTGTATAATACTCGCACGCCTCATTGGCATATGTTGGTGCTTATTCTGTTTAACTCTGACATTTGCATTTTCTCTAGGCTGCCAACCTCTGCGGCAAGGTAGGGACACAATAGCAATTAAATAGGGTATCAGTAGTCCCGTTTATCTGCCTGATTGGGAGATGACCTGTAGACTTCTATATTTTAACTTTTCTATATATATTGTTTTTAATGAGCATAATAAAGGTTCTATTTTTATAACTTTTATATTTTTATAATTTTCAAATACAAGTGTTTAGTTGGTGAATACCTTATACACAAGTGGTCAAAATTGTTGGTACCCCTCGTTTAATGAAAGAAAAACCCACAGTGGTCACAGAAATAGCTTGAATCTGACAAAAGTAATAATAGTAATAATAAATTAAAAATCTATGAAAATGAACAAATGGAAGTCAGACATTGCTTTTCAACCCTGCTTCCACAGAATTAAAAAAAAAATTAAACTCATGAAATAGGCCTGGACAGAAATGATGGTACCCCTGAAAATAATGTGACAAAAGGGACATATTAAATCAAGTTGTGTCCACTAATTAGGCTGGCTCTTTGGTTATCCACCCCCCCCAAACACCTCTCTGTCCCTCAGCTTCCAGGACACATGCCTCTTCTGTTCCTCCTTTACTAATGCTGCTGCTGGACTTCACATATGTATTGCAGCTATTTTTATGCAGACCGTTTGATTTCATTTTATTTAGAGTAGCTGTTGTTGAGACATGACTAGAAACTCAGATTCACCAAAGCTTTTACACCCAAAAAGTGGTGTAAAAACTTTTGGCATTTTAGCGCCAGTTTCTCCTACCTCCGTCGAAACGGACAGAGTTAGAGGTTGAAGGGGTGAGGCAGGAGCATGGCATCACAGCTCTTCTAATTCATGACGAGCTCTTGTTCCCTGTGTCAGAAAATTTACTCCAGTCCCTGACTGGAGTGAGTGAGATTTCTGGCATGGCGCACAACACTCGTCAGACATTCCGGATTCATGAAGAGGCATACACCTGACTCCACCATGACCCCTCATCATCCCCTCAGATTTTCTTGCTGGTCTTGATGAATCAAGGCCTGATACTCCAGTGTAAAACAGGGCCCTTCAAACATTCAAACAGTTAAATAGCATTTATAGAACTTGTTTCTAGTTATACATTAACGGTCCATTGGGCACCATTATCCTGGTATGACTGTAACCTCTGCACTTCCTATAGCTGCATCCCTGCCCTTTATGAAGCTCTATTAATATGTAAGCAATTATCAAGCAGGTTATATATATTATGAAAGAGAAAAAAAAGAAAGAGACAGATTGAGAGAGGAAGAGATTATATATTATAAAAGAGAGATAGAGGTAGATGCATTTTCTTAGGATTATATAATACAAAACAGGGCCCTTTCAATAATGAAATACCATTTATAATACTGGTTTCTAGTTATACATTAGATATAGCATTGGGCACCATTATCCTGGTATGACTGTGACCTCTGCACTTCCTATAGCTGCACCCCTGCCCTTTTGAGGTTTTATTAATATGTGACTGATCATACAGCAGGTTTTATATATTCTAAAACAGAGAGAGAGAGAGAAAGAAGGACAGGAGAGAGAAATAGGTTATATATACATATATAATAAAAGAGATATAGATGCTTTTACTTAGGAATATGTATTTCAGAATGCTTGCGCTTCAATAGCTAAAATGTGTAATGTACATTTAAAATACAGTAGTTCCCAGACATTAGTGTTTTGGAACAACACTGACACCCAGTGGACGCTTAACATATATTTTAGGTTTATTTTAAGAATTATCATAGGCACAAATGTCATTTCTACTTAATATAAATGTTCTTTAGTATAACGTTTACATTATCATCTGCCATTTGTACAAATCTATGTATTCTCTTTGCAATCATTACTTGATCTTGTGACATTATGTGAATGTAAGATCCTATTGAAAGCTTGGAATAGAATTTGTGCAGTCTGGTGTTTACCTGTGATGGATTTCATAAATGACTCACCCCAATATGAGATAAACAATAGTGCCAGAAATGCTCGCCCCTCTGAAAGACTCATAACCGAAAAGCCTGTGAAAGTTTATTAAATTCTGAATTCCTGAGCATTGTTCTTCATGTAGGAAAAGCATGGACAATTAAAATAGTTTTATAGATAATGAATTGTTAATCTCCCTTCTACATGTCTGTAGTGTAATGTAAGTTTACATAATACTAATAAGAATTTGGAAGGAAATGCAGACTGTGTTTGATAACAAAACTATGGACTTAGAAAACACTTTGTATGTTCAGACATCCACAGGTTTACTGCAGCTGTAATTTTAAAGAATCACTCCAATCAAAGAGTTTATCCACTTAATTGCAGTCATCATATTCTATGGCACTGTCTACTTATAATTGCTCATTTTACCCTTCTACCGAGTTAATTCTTCTCTTTTCCATTAGGTCTATGATATCGCTTGATTAAAAACTGACTAGCTGAATCCTTCTAAGATCTATGTAGAAGCATATTTTCCCTGTATGAGTCATGAGTAACTGTGAAAGTCCCTGGCAAGGGGGAAGAGGGAGCAGCTGGGTCAGGAGTTGAAGAGGGATATGACTCATGCAGGGACAAGAGACTTCCTATTTCTACCTAGAGCAGAGAAGAGAGAAGAATTAGCTGGGTAGAAAGGCAAAATGAGCAATTGGAAATACACAGTGCTACATAATATGATAGATGCAATATAATGGCAAGTGCTTCTTTAAGCAATGTGTGGCATGCAGAAGTAGTGCTGTTGCTTCAAAAGCATCCAGCAACTGTTACAGATAGCACAAGCACAGGGGACAGTAACTGTTGTGTTTCAGAAGCATCCAGCAACTAAAGGGATTAACACAGTCACAGGAGACAGGGAGTGTTTTAGCAGAGCCCCAGGGGGATTGTGAGGAACTTGTTATTGTAGTCTGGCTGAAGCCAAAGTGAAAGGTGGTGTGTTATCTAAATCTGACAAAAGGCAACTGAACAGGATTCAGATCAGGAGAGAAACTAAACACAGGTCAGATAAACTACCTGAACTAACAGTGCAGAGTATTATCTGGCAGGAAGAAAAGGACTGGAAGGAATTGTGTCACAAGGATCATCTCCCTCATCAAACCCTCCCCCCCTCCATCTCCATGCAGGATAAAGAATGCTGTGTACTATTGTGTTCTTGTGAAGGAAAAGCCTGTGGTTGTGTATGCTTAGAAGTGTGCTGCTAAGAGATCTAATCTATGCTGAATTATGCTACTGAAGAGACTGTAAAACATGTGCCTTGTGAAGAAACTACTGTATTGTTACTGGAGCCAGTTGCTCAAGAAACTGAGACTGAACTGTAATGAAGATTGTTGCTGTAATATCCCTGAATTGCACTGGCCATGCTTCAGATTAAATTTCACAGTTAAACTGTTGAGAAAGACTCTTGTCAGATGTGTCTGGTCAGCAATTGAATCTATCCTGTGCCTGAGAGAAGCTGCAGCCTATGGTTGCCCTGAGTAATGGTTCCCCCAGAATTCCAAAGAATTCATGAACCTGTCTCACCCTATCTGAACCTAGCAGTGTGCGTGTAACAAATGGTCTGCTTATTATATGTAGTTTACCCACTTTTCATCTGCAATTTTTTTCAAGAACTGTTTGACCAAAGGCAAAAAACTTAGTTTCAACTTCTTAAATGGTTAAAATTGCAAAAGTGCTTGTAAAGACAAGCAACTTTGCAATCTACCACTTATTAAAAATCCTCTCCGTTCTGAAAAAGGGGGGCATTTTTAATTCCTACTAGTTGGACTGAAGGATCCTGCTAGTTTCAAGGACCATATGCCCCTCCAATTCTGCAGAGAAAAAGCTTCTTCTGTTAGTAGCATTTGACGGGGTACTGTTTGCTCCAGTGGTGTGACTATACCACCTGCTTGACCTGTCAAACGCCCCCCAACAAGCAAGAAGCTGGGAAGCAGAGAAGCGTTGCTTTCCTAGAAATAGATTAAAGCAACCCTTTAATGTGAATATCCAGAATAAGATATTCTAATGTCAATTTAAAAATGTTTTGACCGATTTTTCATAATCTTTTATCTTTTTGTATGAGACTTTTATATGTGATATGTAACCATATAAAAAGTTGTAATGCCTGCTTATAGCTACCACTTTTTAATCACCCATCCACATACTCATGATGTTTTCTCCATTTTGGGAGGAAATTTTTTTTAGAGGGGCTATCTTATAGAAATAACCCATACTTTAAAGGGTTGCCAGAGATAAGCTCAGTTCTCTCAAGGCTTTCAGATGAATACAATAATAAACTCAGGTGTTTCTCACCCTTCCTGCTTCCAACAATGCCTCTCTGCCATTGCTCTCAGTCTTTGTTGATCAGCTGCATCCTTGACATCATGACAGCAGTGCACATGACATGACCACTACAGTCAACCACTGGGATCAGTAGCTTGTGCCTTCTACACCAACATCATTGCTGAGCCTCCTGATAGGCTGCATTGGGGCAGCGGTAGACAGGCCTCACCACACCAGGGAAAAGTGAGTAACAACTCGGTTTATCGTGTTTTACATATGCAAGGTAGTATATCCTAGACAACCCCTTTTAATAACAGCTGTCATGGTTTTGCCAGCCATCGGTTATTCCTGCATCGGCAAATAATGGCTGACCATGTGATACATAGATTGGTTAAGTCCACCAACAGTGGCAGCTTCTCATAAAATTGATATGTGCAGAAGTGATCTTCATAAGACAAACCCTTTACATACTCCATGTCATAGTATAATATTATCACAATTTACCATTAAAGCTTTTATTTTTCTTATGGGTTCTACATAATAAGTATTGAGAGTAGTGGTCACCTAATCCAATTTTTCCATGGAAAGAAGATTGCTTTATTAAGGGCTTGTTCCACATTTTCTTTCTATTCATCCATGTACCCACACTTTTATTTCCATTCCTTAGATAGAGGACACTTAAGTGAAAAGGGATATATGTATTATCCCTTGTACAGCAGATTTCTGGCATAAAAAGTTTTTGCATAAATATAACATATATGATGCCTAAACCAGATCCATTGAAGTAACAGGAAAAACACTTTGATCACAACGCCTCCTGATGAAGATAGGCGAAACCTCCGTTGGGGCGCTCTTCTGATGGGTCCACATTGAGCTGAGTATGCCAATTTATTTCTGTTATACTGTTTGCCGGGCCTTCCAGTTCTCATAGGCTGTGAGTTCTTTCTGACATTTAGTATACTTTTGGCATCCTTTGGTCTTTATACTTGGTTGGACTTGGCATTTGAATTTAATTATAGAAACCTAAAGGGATCTATTTACCTTAGTCTTATAAAGTTTATGGACTGATTTTATACACTGTCTATATTACCATTATCAATAATGGATATGGCTCATGTGTCATTTATTTAGGACCCATCTTTCGTTTTATATGATATTCCTTGTTTATAGGTTATTATTTATATGTGTGTATGTTTTTAATGTATTTCATAAAAAAAATATTTTATTATGGAAATCTTATCACTCTATTTGAACTAAGGTGGCACTTAGTTCCTTTTATTGCATAAAAAGTTTTTGCAGTTTTTTTCACTTTTTCATCCACCCAGCACTTTTTTTTTTCTAAAAAGTTGACATGATCTTTCACTGCACAACTAATTTACTATAATGTACTGGTGCTGGTGTAGATGTTGTGTTCTGACACATGGGCAACCCAAGAGAGAGATGACATTTATGAAGAAACATACCGCTCTCCAGTAGGCTTTGAGGACAAGACTGGTGTATGAGAGGCCAGTGATACATTCCAGCACCATAGCACACTGACAAATTATTGACTTTAATATTGAAAGCATTGTCTGTAAGCCTCTACTACTAATTGTCATTCATGTGGATCTACCTGATTGGAAATCATGCAGTCAAGTATTGTAAGAGAAGCTTCTAATTAACGGCTCGATTTTCAACTTACATTTAGAAAACTGCGTATTTTATCCTCTGATTAGATTATTCCTCTGTGCTAACGACATAATATGAGCAGAAAGCCACATAGTCTAATGTTCTGTGAGCGTGACATATATTACTTGAGACTGTCAGATTTCAGAGAGGAAACACTGGGAAAGGTGTGTGCAGTGAACCACTTCTGTCAGGGCATCTATACACATTGTGAATAAATGTCAAATTAGATCTGGGCAACCACTTTATAGATGCTTTCATATTATGTTGTTTGTGCTTAAAAGTAGGTAAAAAAAATTATCCGAAGAAGACACAATGAGATGCTTCTATTACAACATTAAAAAAGATGATAAGAAATGCAAGAAAAGCTGAAACCGACTCTACAGCGACTGTAAAAGTTACAAAATGGGAATAGAACTAAAACGATTAGCAAAAATTATGTGATAAAAACAATAGTAGTATCTACACACGTGGTCAAAATTGTTGGTACCCCTCATTTAATGAAAGAAAAACCCACAATGGTCACAGAAATAACTTGAATATGACAAAAGTAATAATAAATTAAAAATCTATGAAAATGAACAAATGAAAGTCAGACATTGCTTTTCAGCCCTGCTTCCACAGAATTTAAAAAAAAAATTAAACTCATGAAACAGACCTGGACAGAAATGATGGTACTCTTAACTTAATATTTTTGTTGAACAACCTTTTTAGGCAATCACTGCAATCAAACAATTCCTGTAACTGTCAATGAGACTTCTGCCCCTCTCGACAGGTATTTTGACCCACTCCTCATGAGCAAACTGCTCCAGTTGTCTCGTGTTTGAAGGTTGCCTTTTCGGTTGACCACATGTGTATGTGGTGGCTGCCAATTTAAGACTTTTCAAGATGTTGGACGCTAGCTTTCAGAGTGGCCACCTCTAGGTAGCAACTTTTTTCTGTTTCTTGTTTACTGGGGTCCAACCTACAGAACAGATGGGGCCCCCTGTATTGATCTTCCAGGCACATTGCCTTGCCTTATGTGCCAGACTGCATTGTACTGCAGTTAAGCGCCATTTTTTTGTACTGAATGAAAGCCCCAATAATGAAACATTGATGTCTTCTTCCCTTTTGTGGGATGACTACAAGTGGAAATATTACATTTTGTAAGATTTCAAATATGTGTGACTTTTTTAATTGCAAGAAAAAACAGAGAAACTCCAGCAATTTAGACATACTAGAAATCCACTTGATGGATTAGGCTATCATTATTTGGTCAGTATTTTTTCTCAGGAGTGGGAGACAAAACCAGGAGTGGGTGATAAACGCAGAATTGGTGACTTGTTTCTATTGTACCTTTTCTCTGATTGTTCCTAACCTGGTTTTGGCTCCCACTCCTGAGAAAAAATACTGACTGAATACTGACCAAATACTGATAGTGGGGCTGTGGTCTTAATCAAAAACTTGCAAGTCATTTGGGATAAGGTTTATTTATTTATTTATTTTTCTTAATTGTATTTGCAACCGAAGTTCGTACTCATACCAAATTAAATAATGGATAAAAAACCTGTTAAAGGTATTGCCCAGCCTTGTTTTTTCAAACTACTTTAAATATTATGTGACGACTGCACTGTCTATATTAAAAGAAACCTGAAATCTTGCCATTTTACACCGTCATTTAGGCTGCTGATCCCTGTTCTGTAGAGATCATTTTCAGCAGTTTTTAGCTGATCCCATAATGGTGGTCAGCAATAGGATGGAGAGGGGGCGCCAATAGCGCTGTTACCCAGACAAGTAGTGGTATAAAGGAAAAAGGATGCTCACCTTGGTGAGTTGTGAAATGCACAACTCATATGATGGTATAGTGGAGTGCTGCAGGAGACACCGAACCTCAAGGGTCCGAGTAACATAAGTTATTTGGGCTGTATAATACAGACAAGGGTAACTGGTACATTTCTTAATACGTATCTTCCATAAGACACATTCTCTTCTTAGGCACTGTCTTTTGGATCTTGACACACAATTTTTTTTTGTTTAGTATGTACATATAAGATAGATATATCTTTTAATATTCGTTTATTACTTCCTATCAGAACAAAATTAGTCTCAACATACATGAGCACCCATGGCTTAGAGGGTTGTACCATGATTAGTATCTAAACACAATCCAGTTGATCGCAATACAACAGGTTCAATTCCCACTTCAGGAATTATACATATATATATATATTTTTTTTAATTATTTATTTATTTTTTTGCATTGAACTATATCGGTTCTTAATTATTTTTTAATCATGCTAACAATATTTTATTCCTGACGCATATATATATTGATGGATACTCAAATTTATGCCTTTTTATTGATTGTACTTTTCTGCCTTAATGGCCACCTTGTTTAGGCGCCAGTTTTTTTCACATTTTTTGTATATATATGTCCACTCCTTGCTATACCTGACACAAGCTATGCACTGATGAAGTGGACAGGACGTCCATGAAACGCGTCTGATTTTAGCTTCTAAATAAATGGACTTTTAACCAAGCACCGGGTAATGCATCCTTTCTTCTGACCCGGAGGAGCGCGGAATCATTGGCACTTTCTTGCATCCACAACTTATAATGGTGGTCAGAAAATGTAAAATATTTAACATTAGAACATAAAAACAAACTACAAAGAAGGAAAGAAAGAACGCTTCAATATCTGGTTTTAATAGAAATAAGATAACAGCATAAAGATAAATATTTTCCAGTACATGCACCAGATTATGTCTCTTTCCACACTAATGAGTCCAATGGTTCAACTTCTCTTAGGTTTTTTTCATCAGATTTGCTTTTGGAACAGAAGTCCGTACACATAGCATATTATAGAATGGACAACTCACCTGATAAAAGGGATAACCAGGGTTTTCTTTTTATAAAAATACTTTAAATATTCGGTGGCCACTGCACATACATCACTATCTATATTAAAATAATTATTATTATTTAATTATTATAGAGAAACTAATGGCACAAAGACACTTCTTTTCCATATATGCACCAGATTTTATCAAGTAGTCTCTGCACACAAGATAGTGCAACATTTCTAGGTAAAGCATGGATTTCAGCAAGGGATTTAGAGACAGAAAAGAGAGACTGGTATACGAGAGGAGAACATAATTTTATATAACATACCAGGAGGAATAGGTAAAAGAAAGTGACACCTGCGCTTACTATATTCCTGGTAGAATTTTGCATTCTTGTCGTTGTCAAAGTAAGTTAAGTACCATTACTATACAAGTACCAAACAGAATGAAAGTGCGGTCAAGTTGCTCCTTGATATGTGGACACTGTATATTTCATTTATTTATTTATTATGCTTTGCTTTTATAGCGCCATCATATTCTGTAGGATTTTACATATATCATCACTGGGGCTCACAATCTAGATTCCCTATCAGTATGTCTTTGGAGTGTGGGAGGAAACCCACACAAACACGGGGAGAACATACAAACTCCTTGCAGATGTTGTCCTTCAATTCTTTTTATATGACAGTTTATTATAGCAGTTGCTGCACTGCCATGTTTTCCATTGTAGAAAAGAAAGGAAACTATTGACATCGCATTTTGCGATTTTAAAATGACAAAATGTGTCAAAATGAAAAAACTCCCTCGGGCATTTTACTGTTCACAATTCCAATATACTGTATACATTCTTTAACAAAAGTTAGGTTTGTCGCCTATTTTTGCTGCTGTCTCTCCAAGCAAATGTCACAGCTCATTGGTCTTGTACGTAGTGTAAAACGTGGTCCAGGCCCTCAGCAGATAAGAGTGCATTATTTTACATTTCAGGTGTAAAAGCTAAGTCCATCTTTTCTGGATCCTGAAATGTCATATTTTGTGTATGGTGTAAGTCCAGCCTCTGGCTAAATTAATTTTCCTTTCTTTCTAGTGAGTAAATGTCTTTAAGTCATTTCTTCAGAGCCTACTTGAAAATATTTGCTTTGAAAGAATTATGGGACAAGCTATACAATCCTTTAGCTACAAGATGAGTCCTTTTTCCAATTAAAACCCTCCAATTGGGCAAGTAACAACCCTTATTTTCTTGAGAAAGATTTATCTTCACGTTGAAGGGAAATAAAAGCATTTTAATTCCAGAATTATTCGGACTCTTTCATATCATTGTAGATATTAGTCTCTGATCCCAAAATCCACAATCCAGCCCTGAGTATTCACTATCCTAGCCCAACTTCCGGGACACCTAAATAATCCCAAGTATGGAGGGTCAAAAACCACCTCCCTACTCTGTTTTTCTCTAATTTTACTGGAAGTTGTGCTAGGAGAGTGAATACGTGAAGCGACCCAGCCATAGAACAAATCCACCTTGTCAGGCGCTGTTCCCTCCAAGACAAGTATTCTGAATACATTAGTTACAGCTCCCACACTATGAGTTGTTTTTGGACTCATTGAAAGTATAATGTTGCTTCTATGTCTATCTGTCACTAGAATATGCTGACGTATAAAAGGGCAACATATTAGAGGTATAGATCTTCCCCATAATTAGCCCAAATGGTGCAAAAATATGCTATTTGCTCAATTGAGCCTAACCCGGGGGGGACTTTTCTTCTGCCTTTCCGAGTCTCCTAATGTCCCCTTGCTATGACTAATGCTGGGTTGTGCTCTGCTGTAGGCATCAAAAACAATTCTTCTAATAGACACATTTGATAAATGAGGCACCATAGGTTATTTCCGTTAGTAAATGGGGTCATTATCGCAATTATGTTGTCAGATTTCTGTGTATTCTGCCCCTTTGCTGTTTAAGGTAAATGTGATTTAGAGAACTATGGAATATATTATACATTTGTAGCACTCACACCTGATTTGCATTGCTATGATAATTTGTTGCCTATTGCTCAAGGTAATTTCACTAATTTACTAATATAAACCCAAGCACTTTCTATCCAATTTAATTTAAAGCAATATTAATATTTAAAAAAAACACTCCAGCACATTTTTAGGCATGTCACCCCCAGAGTGGTACTACTAATGCATGTTCCCTGGCCATAGTAAAATACTTACCAGCCGCCATCTTCTGCTGTTCTTGGCACTGCTCTGGTCCTGTTCTGCTAGTTGTGACCTGCCAGATC
Source organism: Phyllobates terribilis (assembly GCF_046119375.1). Taxonomy (NCBI): domain Eukaryota; kingdom Metazoa; phylum Chordata; class Amphibia; order Anura; family Dendrobatidae; genus Phyllobates; species Phyllobates terribilis. The sequence goes on from NW_027362762.1 coordinate 295,485,992, forward strand.
GCTCCAGTGTTTTCTGGGCAGACCAGAAGTCACTTCTTAATGTAAGTCTGAGAGCCAGAACAAGGATCTCATAGACTTACACTGAGAGGCTGTGACGGTCAGTCAGGAGCAGTGGTCACAAGATGGTGGAATGGGACCAGAGCGGCATTGGGAAGAGGAGATGACGGTGGCTGGTAAATATTTTACCAGGGGCAGTGAATAGACATTAGTGATAACACTACGGTGAATAAACAAAACACATGGTGTTTTAATTTTGCCACAACTGGATTCAAGGGTTTCAGTTTAATAGATTGATTCACATATCCACTATTGATTTACATAGGGATTCCAAATCTTGTTAACATAATAATTTGTTTTCTGTGTGTGTTACATTTCAAGACATTTTTTATTTATTTTTTATTTTACAAATATTGATGATATTTTATCTACTTTTCATTCCTTTTTGAGATGGTGGGATTAGCAAAGAAAAAAACGCACAGCTATTTTTGCATTATTTTTTAGCTTTCCATATGGAATTTACTGTGCTGGATATATAACTTGTTTATTTGATAGAATGGGTCATTATGGATGAAACTATACCAATTATGTTTCGTTTTTTTATTCTAGGTCATAAAAAAATTGTGTTTAGAAAATATTTTTTTATTTGTTTTCTTACTTTTCTAAACACTGTATTTGATTCTTTTTCTATTGCTTTTTAAGTCCCAGTCTTGGACTTTAGCCTGCATATTGCAATGTACTCTGTCTTATTGTTATACATTGTTATATAAAGTCATCTTGTCATACTGTAGATTATTAGGGTTGGTTGCGGGTGTTGATAGGCTCACAGAGGAAGACCCCTCTCAGTAAAAACTACGTAGTCATCATAATCAGTATTGTTTGCATGCACGATTGAACGGCCTGGACTGGAGTTAGCTCTGAGCCAGGCTGTTAGTCAAGTGCAAGATGTAACATACAACTGCGAATGTTACGGAAATGGCTCTTGCTCCTCTATCATTCTCTTGTAGTAATAGTACAGCATGGTGAGGGAACTAATAGGTCCTTGCTTTGGGTACTGCTCCACCTCTAAACTTATGCATAACTCTTTTAGGCCTCGGCCCCACTATCAGTATTTGGTCAGTATTCGGTCAGTATTTTTACTCAGGAGTGGGAGCCAAGACCAGGTGAGGAACAATCAGAGAAAAGGTACAATAGAAACAAGTCACCAATTCTGCATTTATCACCCACTCCTGGTTTTGGCTCCCACTCCTGAGAAAAAATCCTGACCGATTACTGACCAAATACTGATAGTGGGGCCGTGGCCTTAATCACAGACTTGCATAGTTCAGTATCAATGAGCAAGTAATAGAAATCCAGTCACTTAAACCAGGGACATGCTTCTGACGCGCCCCCTGGGACATATTCCTTTTTGAGGGGAATACCCGGCACCGGATCAGATGGGGGGGGTTGTAGTCTCCGAGCGGCTGTGACCCGGTCCCGTGCCCAGGGCGTCAAGCTCAGTGTGATGTGGCAGTTCTACAGATGTTACTAAAGTTCTTTTGTGTCGACTACGCCACCCGTTGTGATGCGGTCACTGTGGCCGCCGCTGCAGCAGGGTCCGCTGAGGCTGATGGTGGGTGCGCAGCTTGGTGGGATAACCCCCAACGGGAGGGGTATAGCCTCAGAGGGGACAGGCGCAGAGGATGGGGGTTGTGGTGGTGTAGTGCAGACGGCAGTGAAGACAGAGTCGGGTTGTGCAGTTAAGGGTGTTTACTTACTGCAGATGTTGTACTGGTCACTCCAGCTGCTAGTGACCACCCGAGCCGTGCTGCGTCCACCAGGTCCTGGATCCAGCCAACCCCCAAACAAGTCCGGAGCGTGGCCCTGAGCTCTCCCTCTGTCCTTTCTTCAGCCGTCCCCACCAGTGATCCACCTAGGTCCAGCTCCCTCGGGCCTTCTGTTGGGACACCCTTGGCCCTGGGTTCCCTGACCCTTCATGTGGTGTGCCTTCGGGGTGAATGTGGTGGGTGACCGTGACAGACACTGCCCACGGTCTCCGGTCTCTGGCTGGGGATTGTTTTTACCCCCACCAGCTTGGGTTCCGGTACCCTGATGCTGACTCCTCACCCGGTGCTCTGATTTGGGTTCTTGGGTCCCTTCTCTTCTGTGCTCTGGGTCTTTCTCTTTTCTCCTCTCTCACTCTGGGTCTTGGTCTTTCTTCTCTCCTCTGCTCCTGACTTGTTCTCTGCAGCTGATCCTCTCTGCATCTGATCCTCTGCATCTGACCCTGATTCTAGTTGGTGCCCACCTTATATACACCCTCTATGTGTGAGCTCAGGTGACCAGCACCCAATGAGCTCCTAACTTTACCCAGGCTGCTCCCCCTATCTGCCCCTACACTACATGGGATGTACCACCCCCCTCCCACTCCAGCCAGGAACAGACTCGGTCGTACCTGCACATTTCTAAGTGGGAGTACCGTCGGCCTGTTCCTCGGAAATGGGATGTGTGTAGTGCATGCAGCCTACCGAGCTCAGATCCACTCTCCATCCTTACCCGGGAGTGGAATATCACACCTCTGGGTTGAGGTGCAATACCCCTGTAGCAGCCGAATCCTCAGGGTGCTACACTTCACGATAACAACATACAATGGATAATAGAATTATTTTTCTTTTTCTTTGTAGTTAAGTTTGAAACCAATAGAAATATATCTTTTTATACCACTGTACAAAATCAGGGGAACTGTAAGATCCCATAAACGTATGTGGCCTTAAACAAAACCTGACAGCTGATACATGCTGCCCGATCCTCAGGCATCATGTATCACACATTGGCACTATGATTTCAGCCATATATGTTTGACTCTGAAACCCTGCGGCATTTCAGAGAAAAACACAGATTACTATCCACCATGGACTGAGACACACGGGAAACTAGTCAGAGAGGTGGGCCGCTGCCAGCTTCTCCCTGATCGCCCTCCATGAGTGATAAGTGTCTCCCAAAACATGCACGCAGGGAAAGACCTGTCACTCCAGGGCAGTGGGCTAGGAGAAGCCAGCATGGACCTACCTGCTTGACTAGTCTTCAATACAGCTTGGTCCCCAGTGGCTATTAAACTATGTGACGCAGCATTTCAGGATTAAACATATTTGGCTGAAATCATGCAGCAAGTGTCTGATACATGCTGTCCTTGGATCGGGCAGCACATACCCACTGTCAGGTTCCCTTTAAAGAATACTAATGTTCTTCCTTGTTCATCCTGCTTCCAATTTCTTACCAGAGTCTATGCCACCGCTCCTGCCTAACTATATACTTTATATCTGGTGTGTTCTTATTTAGCAGGGTTTCCTCATGTGCATGTGTCACTAGACATTTGTGATACAATATAAGAATCGTTTAATATTTTAAAGTAAGTTTTAGAAACTGGGTCCGCAGAACTGTTAACACTAAAAATGCATTACTGTGATCCTTACTACAAAAGGAAGCTTTACAATTCTTTCTGGATAAAAGGATACACAAGGAGGTGTAAGGTATATTTCAGGCTAAATACATGGCCCGACACGTAAAGTACTATTTTGGATATATTTTCTCATGCATGAAAACATCCACCTCTGGCTAAGGCACAAAAAATGAGTTTATGCTAGAAGCGATAAAGTAAAGGATTTTGTATGCCTTCCCAAAGTCTCTAGCCTTGCTTCCTGTGAAGTAGCAGTAATAAAGGGTATAGTCCTTAATAAATTATATTACAGCGCCTTTTGATGTCGGCGTAAACTTCTTGATGGAGAATCCGAGAGTATATAAAGATTTAATTTCACAGTTGTTACTCACTGCCAGAAGCATTGTAGCTAAACAACATAGGAGCTGCCTTACTCCTACATAGTTATTTTTAAGGTCTGTCTTATTAATAGCATACATTGGTTCTTATTTAACTAATAATCTAAGCAATCTAAGAGTAAATAGCATTCTGCTGCATAGGGAGCAGGTTTGGATATCCCTGTGAGATGGTGCATGCTTCAGCAAGGGACACAAAAACACAGCCCTGTTGCTGAAAGTATCAATAAATTCTCGATCAGTTTGAAATTAAATGAATACTCTTGTATTTTTTTGAATGAGATTGTGCATACATAGACATCCATGATTACCATTTTTTAATTAAATGAAGAGAACATGTTGCACTATTTTTTTACTGTAAAAGATGGAAACCTGATGAGCTCCATGAGTCTGCTATTGATCATGTGATTGATTTGTCCAGGCATGACTTCCATTTTCAGAACAGAAAAACTGAGTTTCTGACACTACCTCAAACTAATTCTAATGGTTCGTGCACATGACCGTATTTTTGGTCTGAGTGCGATCCAACAAAACATTGGGTCGCACTTGGGCCAATGTTATTCTATGGGGCCGTGTACATATCCAATTTTTTCTCAGACCGAGCTGTTCCAAGGATAAAATCGCTGCATGCCTAAGTTTGGTTCAATTATCGGATCATACTCGACCATGAATGTCAATGAGTCCGTGGAAACCATTGGACTGCACTGGGATGACATCTGAGTGCAGTTCGATTTCCATGGACTGACAGAATGGAGAAGATGGAGACATTTTTTTTCCCTTTCCCTTTCCTCATCTGAGAAAATCTGATCACACTCTGATCACACTCTGATCAAACATTGATCAGAGTGAGATTAGCATAATTGGCCCGATTCTCTCGGATAAGAGAATATACGCAGGTATGACCATGGCCTAATACTGTCATGTAACTGTAATAGAAATGAATAATCTTCACTTTGTCCTGCTTTTTGACAACTCCTTCTTTCTTTCTATGGTTCCTCCCTTTAGGCTGGCTATAGACATACAATATTTGTCAAACAATTTTTCAACTCAGTTTTTAGCGCTGATTTTGTTCCGGACATTAATATATTGCTAATTTACTTACAATTGCAGGGATTTCATATAGGGGAATAAGAAATCGCACACAAAAACAAGTTAGGTAAAAAAAAGTCAATGTTTTTTATGCCTGGGAACTTAAGCATTATGTACATGCACTACAAAAAATACAATCATCCTTGTTAACCTTGCTTTTGTTGGTCTGCATGTGACAATTGTAAATTATTGTTTTTTCAATATGATACATGAAAATTATTATGATTAGAAAATTATTTTAAGTTAATTTTGCATTTTAATATGAGAGTATGTTTGTGTTGATTTATTATTGGGATAGTGCTGGTATTGTCTATAGCAAACAGAATGTAATGTTATGTGGAACTTGTATAGAATTGTTCTAGATGTTTCTAAAAATCAAACCATTGATTATGCTCGACCTTCCAAAAACATCCATAAAATGGTGATTTGAAATATTCCTTTGAATCAGACTAAAATGTGTCTCGTTTTTTATATCTATCATTTGAAAATAAATTTATCATCATAATATATAATGATGAACGCCAATACTTAAAACTAGCAGCAAAGTATGTTATCTGAAAGGACATAAGCTAATTAAATTGCTCCAAGAATACCTGAGAAGTTCTTTGTACTTTTATTGATTCCAAACCGTGAGGACAAAGAGACACATTGACTTCTACAAACATGTCCGTGTGTTAATTTAATAATGAAAGTAAATGGATCTGTTAATCTTCCTTTCAGATTCACCAACTGGCTTCAGAGCCAAATTTTACTCAAAATAAAGGCAAAGACTTTTCAGCAATGATTGTTTTTTCCTGCCTTTAATTACAACTCAACGGATTACTGGCTAGATTAACTATATTGGTAATGTTCTACAGTCATGGCCAAAAGTTTTGAGAATGACACCAAAATTATATTTTCACATGATCTGCTGGCCTCTGGTTTTTATTAGTGTTTGTCTGATGTTTATATCACATACAGAAATATAATTGCAATCATATTATGAGTACCAATAGGTTATATTGACAGTTAGAATGAGTTAATGCAGCAAGACAATATTTGCAGTGTTGCCCCTTCTTCTTCAAGACCTCTGTAATTCTCCCTGGCATGCTCTCAATCAACTTTTGGACCAAATCCTGACTGATAGCAGTCCATTCTTGCATAATCAATGCTTGCATTTTGCCAGAATTTGTTGGTTTTTGTTTGTCCACCCGTCTCTTGATGATTGACCACAAGTTCTCAATGGGATCTGGGGAGTTTCCAGACCATGGACCCAAAATCTCTATATTTTGTTCCATGAGCCATTTAGTTATCACCTTTGCTTTATGGCAAGGTGCTCCATCATGCTGGAAAAGGCATTGTTGGGAGCCAAACTGCTCTTGGACGGTTGGGAGAAGTTGCTCTTGGAGGACATTCTGGTACCATTCTTTATTCATGGCTGTGTTTTTAGGCAAGACTGTGAGTGAGCCGATTCCCTTGGCTGAGAAGCAACCCCACACATGAATGGTTTCAGGATGCTTTACAGTTGGCATGAGACAAGACAGGTGGTAGCGCTCACCTCTTCTTCTCCGAATAAGCTGCTTTCCAGATGTCCCAAACAATCGAAAAGGGGATTCATCAGGGAAAATGACTTTGCCCCAGTCCTCAGCAGTCCACTCCCTGTACCTTTTGCAGAATATCAGTCGGTCCCTGATGTTTTTTCTGGAGAGAAGTGGCTTCTTTGCTGCCCTCCTTGAAACCAGCCTTTGCTCAAAGAGTCTCCGCCTCACAGTGCGTGCAGAAGCACTCACACCAGCCTGCTGCCATTCCTGAGCAAGCTCGGCACTGCAAGTAGTCCGATCCCGCAGCTGAAACAGTTTTAAGATACGGTCCTGGCGCTTGCTGGTCTTTCTTGGGCGCCCTGGAGCCTTTTTGACAACAATGGAAGCTCTCTCCTTGAAATTCTTGATGATGCGATAGATTGTTGACTGAGGTGCAATCTTTGTAGCTGCGATACTCTTCCCTGTTAGGCCATTTTTGTGCAGTGCAATGATGGCTGCACGTGTTTCTTTAGAGATAACCATGGTTAACTGAAGAGAAACAATGATACCAAGAACCAGCCTCCTTTTAAAGTGTCCAGTGATATCATTCTTACTTAATCATGACTGATTGATCGCCAGCCCTGTCCTCATCAACACCCACACCTGTGTTAATGGATCAATCACTAAAACGATGTTAGCTGCTCCTTTTAAGGCAGGACTGCAATGATGTTGAAATGTGTTTTGGGGGTTAAAGTTCATTTTCTGGGCAAATATTGACTTTGCAAGTACAGTAATTGCTGTTAAGCTGATCACTCTTTGACATTCAGGAGTATATGCAAATTACCATTACAAAAAATGAAGCAGTAAACTTTGGAAAAATTGCTATTTGTCTCATTCTCAATACTTTTGGCCATGACTTTACAAAGTCTGCTACTTTTTTAAAACTAGTTTAGGGGAATAACGCATGTAAAGTAAACCATGCTGACCTTTTTGTATTCCCTCTTCCCACTGAAAAATACATGTATTCTTGGGCTATGTGTTTTATGTTCTGAGCTTGGTTAACAAATGAGCAATAAAAATCTGCTCTAATAAATCTACTGGGACATATTTATAAAAATAATGGTACCAGTTTTCTGAAATGTGAATTCTAATTACCACAATGTGCTCAAATAGAGAAAATAAACCTGATGACAACATTAGTGGATGCAATCACAGACTATTGCTGCATCCTCCAATTTAGTAACCCGTTTGTACTGTATCCAGGCAAGTTGACTAACATTCAAGTATTTATACCTGACATCTTGGAACACTGGTCATATCTTGGCTTAAAATGGTGATATAATACTAGTTTATGTATTGTGATTAGTGATGAGCGAGTATGTTCTGATAACCCTTTCGGTGAGTATGCTCGGGGAGTACCGAGTATCTTCAGCATGCTCAGAGATATGTTTGAATCACTCCCATGTGCATGATTTGCGACTGTTTGACAGCTTTAATACATGTGAGGAATGCTTAAGAAACAAATCGCAAATCATGCACATGGGAGTGATTCAAACATACCACCGAGCACGCTGAAGATACTCGGTACTCGCCTGAGCATACTCGCCGAAAGAGTTAACAGAACATACTCGCTCATCACTAATTGTGATTCTTATAATAGAATCTTGAACATACAGTGTATATAATCAGTTTATTATAGATTATCACAGCACAGTATCATTTTTGTCAAGTCTGTTCGAGGCCTTGCCTTCAACAAAACAACCTCAGACGTGATACGAGCCACTCCATCTAGCAGGTCCATGGGATCACTGGCCTTAACCCTTTAACCCCTATGCATGGCTCTGAACTTACAATTGGGCCACCTGGATTGAGTCCACAGAGAAGTTTCTGGCTCAAGGAGTGAGCCTCAGGCAAAAGTAGTCAAACTAGCCAGGTCAGTAACTGGAAGAACAGAACCAGCAACTGAATCGGAAAACAAAACTGTAGTCCGAGAAATAGCCGGAGTCAATAATACAGGAAATCAGTAAATAACTAGAACCAGAGATTAATTGAAATATCAAACAATAATTGGCAACTCCAAGCAGACTACATAGGGTTTAAATAAGGAGTGGTGCTGCCCCATTGGTTACATCAGGGAGCTGATTACACATGCTGAGCAGCTGTACAGCCATTTTACATATAGTGATTAAGTTATTACTCAAACTTGTAATAATAGTTCATAAACTAGAAGCCCACTCCTTATTTTTGTGGCCCCTGTTGACATCTTCACTTTCTTTTCTACAGTTCTATTCAAAACACTGTGCTGAAAATAGAAAATACAATGTATATCAGTAAAAATAAACAACATGCTTAAGATCTGTGAAGAAAGACCAAGTACAGAGAGCAGAGAGCTCGTATTCAGAACTGGATTCAGTCCTGTTCAGTTGCAAGCCCTGGCAGTAGAAATGGACCCTATAACCTATCTGGGCCACTGCGCAGATGCACAGGTTTCTCATACAGCCGTCTAACCACAACAAAGGTTATAATAATCTTTTAAACTTGTTTTCCAATTCAGTTAAGACTAAACCTTGTAGTACAGAATCTTAATTTATCTCTTCAAAGCATGTGGGATTTGTGGCTCTGAAGTTCATCCCTAGCAGATATTTTCCTAAGATGAACAGATATTCATGGATCAATGCTTTTCAAATCCACTTTAGCACAAATTAATTCCGTAGGGATTGCTATGCAATTTATGGTACTAAAATTAGATGTAAAACATGAAAATAAAATGATATTTAATTATGTTTTTTTATATGCATCAAAGGAGAAGTCATTCAATAAATGAATGGCATGTGAGATATGTAGAACTTTGCAAAGGAATTCTAAACAATGAGTGTGAAGTGTAAAACAGTAATATTCATATAATCTTGAAAGGGGGTTGTTAAGGGAAGAAAAAAAACACACTAGAAAAAAAAAGGAATCAATACTCTCATTGATCCCCTGCAGCTCACTTTCTGGGACTCACCATGTCTTTGCCAATCTGTTCTTTCTAGAAATGATGAGAAATATCCTGTCAGCCAATCAATGGCCGCAGCAATGACACACGTTAGCCAGTGATTGGCTGAGCAGGCATCTCTTGCCATTTTTGGTTGTGTCAGGAATGAGACCAAGAAGCACAGACCACCAGAGACCAGGTGAATGCCAAAACTTGAGTTGTAGAAAATGGTGAGTATTTATTTTTTGGTTTTGTTTTTTTAGGTATTTATATTAGACATTTCAGCAATAACTTATAGGCCCTGATTCATCATCACCTGTGCTCCTGTTTTGTATTTAGTTTTGTGTGTTTTGCGCCTTTTTTTCCATCCAAACCATTAGTCTATTTGCGCCTTTTTTGAAGTCTATTTCCTATGTGCTCACTTTAGTTTTTTTTAATTCATTCACTTTGTGTGCAGGGTCTAACAATTCCAGATGTTTCAGCCAGATTCATCAATTGCGAATACACCAAATGCTAGCACAATTTTTGCAACTTTTTGTGCCAACATGCGACCTTTGGTACCAAAAGTGAAAAAAAGAAAACAGTTCAAGACAGGAAGAAAACTCATTTTTGACTTTGTGTTAAAATTGTGAATTGTGCTAGTCAGTTTTGATGAATTTGGCACCAAAAATGGCAACTCAGGCTGCGTGCCCACTATGCGTGTTTCAAGCATTTTTGCAGCAGAATTTCCGCAGCGAAAATGCTTAAAAAATGCTTGGTAATACGTGCGCCATGGTCCACAATGATAATCCGCATGTTTTGTGCACATGCTGCGGAAATTTCCACTGCGGATTATTATTGCGAAAAAATACGCAGCATGCCCATTATTTTTGCGGACACGCAGCGTAATTGCCGCCATTTAATTGCTTAATATCCGCATTACTACATGTGCACATGTGGATATTAAGCGATTCAATGTGCGATGAGAAATGTATGCCCTGCACGAAACACTTTTATAACTAATATGTATAAAAGGGCTACAAGCTTGGCCCTCAAATGTCTATTTATTGTTGCTTTTTATACCAAAGATCATGAGTTCAACTAGTCCATAGTACTATTTTTTAAATGTGAAAATTCTCTTTACCATAAAAAATCCATTGAAGGAGTTTATGATATGCATTTTATTTTAGTATTGCTTCCGAATGTATAACAGTACCAGAGTTGGGATTTTATGACATAAGCCTATATTATCTTTGTGTGGCAGTCATTGTTCTAAATATATTATATATGATTATTTTAGCAGAAAATGAGAAAAGCTGGATGCTGACAGGTGAACGGCCCATTAGATATTGTCTACCTAGCACATACAGCTTTCTTTACACTAGTTTTCCGCATAGCATGTTATGCTCCCATAAATGTATAATTTCCCTGATTTTATCATTTGCACACCAAATTTGCAGATTACACAAAGGTGTACAGCTGCATGCAAATTGACTCCCATCTCTTACAGTGGATTTCCACGTAAGCATTTTATGGACATATAGGTATGCAAATTCATGTAAAAATGGCTTACCTGAGATTCATGAATAGCTCTCTCAGCTTGCTCCCTTAACGATCACTAATTTCCAATTCCAAGGCATGTTGAGGCATATTATCTAGTCCTATTCCCAATACAGCATCCCTTTATTTCATATTTATTTCTTGTGCATACATTTCTGCTGATGGTATCTGGAGTTACTGCTGCTGTATGCATAGTGTTATTATGGTATATAGTATATTAATGAACTCAATGCTTTTCTCCAGTACATGTGTGACACTGTGTTTAGTTTTACAATTTTATCTATTACCTCCATTTCTCCAATTACAACAACCCTTCAGTAGTGCTAACAGTTTAACAGTATATTATGGAGACCCGCTTTGTTATTAGGGAGAACTTTGGAATAGACAGCAAAGGGTCTTCACATTGCCAGTGAGATTCAAATTAAAATACTTCATCGATGAAGGGAGAGAGACAAAATACATGCGACATGCATTGTCAGCAGGTAGAGTCTTCTGTGTGGCAACTAAGACTCACCACAATTATTAGCTAGACAAAAAACGGAACTACAATTGTTACATACAACTGAACAAGAAACCGAAATAGACAATCAGTGATAACACACTTCCCTTGGCCCAACGTAAAACTTTCTTGTCAGGGAATTCACAGGAAACCAGTATCTTAGTCATACATTCCATGATGCAAGTTTTAAACAGAGGCTTCAGACATTGCAAAAATATAAATTGTTTTCCTAATTAAATAATGAATCTAGATAGTAGCTAGATATAAAATATTAACCATAACAAGTATAAATTAAGACATTTTTTTAATCACTGACTAACCTGGTCATTTCACTATAGAAGTCTTTTCACCCAGTAGTATTTTAATAAGTATCAGTCATCAGTGATGCGATTAGCATACTTCAAGCATACCAATCATTTTGTATGCATTGAAAGAGTGGTCGACCTGTTTAAACAGGCTATTAAATGAACGATGGTCGCTAAAAATGTAGCCAATCAGTGGTTCTTTTTAACGCCACAAGTTTTTTGGTGTAAACCCAGCCTTAGCACCTGTTTAAGAGGTTGAAAGAGTTGTTTGAGAAGTTGAGCAGATAACAACTCTCTGAAGGCATCTAATTGTCATGTCCCTAGAAATGCTCAATGCAAATTATTAAAACTGAGTGCATGCAACTAAAATTCGACAGGGTACAGAAGATAATTATAGGCTTATCCAGTCTAAAGCTACAAGTCTGCAGTTACCATATGTGATTTGTGAATCCTTACATCGTATGCACTGTGCGCTGTGAGTATTCTCTGGTGTTCGGTGGTTACGTGACGGCATGTATGCGATTTGCATACTTCCGGACACATTCCGATTAGACTTGAATTGAGCAAGGCTGCGCCCACCTAGTCAGCACATGACCACATGTATACAAATCACAAACTTGCAGTCATGTGCTCGTTGATCCCGGTATTGGAAAATCCTGACAGCGCACAATATGTGCAATGTGAGGATTCACAAGACTGTAGTCACATGGAGGGACTGTAAACTTGTAACTTAACTAGACAACCCCATTAATTGAAACAATATTTCAATAGGTTTCTATTGGAATGTGACTCAAAAAAAGCCAAAACAAAAAAGCCATAGACATCACAACCATTAACCATGATTGGAATAGAAGACCCTGCCCAACCATTGGGTCTCCCAGACTGAGCTAACTGCTTTATATATATTGTTCACCTATTAAGCAATTAGCTCAGGTCGGGAGACCCAGCAGTCGGCTTAGGTCTTCCGATCCCAGCACAGTCCATGTTTGATAAATGTTTGAAACTGGCTTCATGCTACCTCATGATTATGAGTGTCTTGCAAAACAAATGGGCCTGGGTACAGATTTAACAAAACACAACTTCTGTATCAAATTCGTATGGTCTCTCTATTGTCTAAGGGATTCTTGAAGGCACTCGTTTCCTCCCACACAAAAACACACTTATAGTTTTATCTCCTTATGAAAGGCCACTAGTATGAATCTCTGAGATGGGGAAATTAGATTGCAAGTCTCAAGGTCCATTTACTTTGCAAGATTATTGTGAACGAATGCTCTTAGGAAGATCATCCTTCTCCGCCACACATCGTCCTGTATTGTGTAAACAGGACTCGCGCTGCTGGAAACAATGGTTGCCTATGCGCACTGCGCGATCTTTTACAGATCATTCAATATGCATCTGAAGAGCAGCTTGCATATGTACACAGAGTATTAAATGACTGGTAAATACTTACAGATCAGTGGTAGTTTAACACCATGAAGTCGGGTAGTTTAAATGTACCCTCAAATAATCTACAGTTCTGAACAGTGATTGCCACCATTCGCATAGAGGTGCATCTCACTAAATTAGAATATCATCAAAAAGTTAATTTATTTCAGTTCTTCAATACAAAAAGTGAAACTCATATATTATATAGAGTCATTACAAATAGAGTGCTTTATTTCAAATGTTTATTTCTGTTAATGTTGATGATTATGGCTTTCAGCCAATGAAGACACAAAAGGTCCCTTAGTCTGTTTCAGTAGGCTCCACAATCATGGGGAAGACTGCTGACCTGACTGATGTCCAGAAGGCAGTCATTGACACACTCCACAAGGTCCCTGAGCTCCAATTGTCATTTGGAAATCAAGGTCCCAGAGTCTGGAGGAAGAGTGAAGAGGCACACAGTCCAAGCTGCTTGAGGTCTAGTGTGAAGTTTCCACAATCAGTGATGGTTTGAGAAGCCATGTCATCTGCTGGTGTAGGTCCACTGTGTTTTATCAAGACCAAAGTCAGCGCAGCTGCCTACCAGGAAATTTTAGAGCACTTCATGCTTCTCTCTGCCGGCAAGCTTTTTGGAGATGGAAATTTCATTCTCCAGCAGGATTTGGCACCTGTCCACACTGCCAAAAGTACCAATACCTGGTTTAAAAACAACAGCATCACTGTGCTTGATTGGCCAGCAAACTCGCCTGACCTTAACCCCATAGAGAATCTATGGGGTATTGTCAAGAGGGAGATGAGAGACACCAGACCCAACAATGCAGATGAGCTGAAGGCTGCTATCAAAGCAACCTGGGCTTCCTTAACACCTCAGCAGTGCCACAGGCTGATCGCCTCCATGCCACGCCGCATTGATGCAGTAATTGATGCAAAAGGAGCACCGATCAAGTATTGATTAACTGAACATACATTTCAGTAGGCCAACATTTCGGATTTTAAAATAATTTTTCAAGCTGGTGTTATAAAGTATTCTAATTTACTGAGATAATGACTTGGTGTTTTCATTGGCTGCAAGTTATAATCATCAACAATAACAGAAATAAACACTTGAAATAGATCACTCTGTTTGTAATGACTCTATATAATATATGAGTTTCACTTTTTGAATTGAAGAACTGAAATAAATTAACTTTTTGATGATGTTCTAATTTAGTGAGAAGCACTTGTAAGTCTATCAACTGTGACGCAAGTCTAACAGAACATCTTGGGTGGATTATTCTGAGGTTTATGGTTTTGTCCATATGCAACCAGAGTGGGACATCAGAGCAAGGTTGTGGGAGACAACACCACGTTCCATGCTGTGAAGACCTCTAGGTGACACTAGGTATAAGCCTACAGTTTAGACATCTCAGGGTGTTAAATGAATCACCTATTTATCCATACTCCATATCTGTATATGAACAGTAGGCATACCAGAGGAATATTTTGAAATAACTGTCATTTTGGTAAAGGCTTATGTAAGAAATATAAAACATAGTATTAGCTTTTCCACCTTCCTTTTTTTTGGAAAGTATCTATTTCAGTAACACTAATTAGCCAACCGCATGTTTCCTGTTTACCAGTTTGTCAGAGCGCCACCATCTGTGTATTTTTCCAACTTTCCACTCACGGCTTCTTTCATTTAAGCCTTCTATAGCTGCACTTGCCAAGGTGTTTCTTTTCCTTAATTATATTGTCACCATTAGTGATACATTCAGTTTTAACTGCGACAATTATAATGAAGCCAAAATGGAAACATTAGCAGCGTGAATGAATAGAAGGAATAAAACTCTATACCTCCTATAAATACCCTGTGCAGTAGGTATGTTATCATCACAATGCACGCCACACTATAGCCATATGTATCGCCTTTACAGCTATGTGGTAGAAAATGGCCACAATTTCATCTTTTTAAATGTAATCAGCTGTGGATATATCACAAAACTATAAAATATTTCACAATTATTATATAAAATACTATCTATCATTGTCAAACTCAACATGTTTTAACTCTTTAGCTAACAAAGTACCATGATTAGGGTGAGTCATGAATTATTATTATTATTATTATTTATTATATATGAATGATGGAAACGTGAAGAGATAGGAGGAAGGCGATAGTATGTTTGAATTGGAGGCATTTTTTAGGAACCAAATAAATCAGGTAATTTGACATTATTTGCATATAAACCCCTACCCATTGATGGCAATCTTTTATTTTTCACTTTGTTTTTTTCATCCCATATAGCCATATTAGGGCTTGTCTTTTGCAGGAAAAGTTGTAGTTTTGAATGACACCATTTACTTTACTATTTAATGTAAGAAAAAATAGAAAAAAATCAATGTTGGGTGAAATGCAGTAACGCAATTCTGTGATTGTATTTTTTCTTTCATTTTTTTTATAGCATTTAATATGTGGTAATTAAACTGACCTGGTAATATGATTTTTCAAGTCAGTAAAATGATGGCAATAACAAATATATGGCTTTTTTTTTTCTTTATTGCATATGAGTTAAATAATTTATATTTAACAGTTACAGCAATAACCAATATGTTTATTTTTCAATTTTTTATGTCTTTATTTTCAAATTAAAAAAAAAAAAAAATTTAAATTTAGAATTTTTAATATTTGTAAAAATTCTTTTCATACACTTTTTTAGTAAACGAAAGAGACTTTAAGGTGCGATTGCTTGATCTCTTGCTTTATATACTGCAATATTTTAGTGAAATTAATGATCTTCAGAGACTGGGCTTCATAGCAGTATAAGCTGGTGAAAAGTGTGAAGTATAGGCTCTGATTTGCACTCCATGACTGCATTACAGTGGGGAGGAGGGCATGGGAGCCCAAACATGCTTCTCCCGAAGTTAGAACCACTTAGCTGTCACTGTCAGAGATCGTCCTGAAAAAAACCAAGCCCTCATACGGCTATATTGATGAAAAAATAAAAAAGTTATGGCTCTTGGAAGAAGTAGTGGAAAAAACGAAACAGAAAATCACTCGGCGGTGAAGGGTTTCAAATGGTGTTCTGTAATGGGAATAGATATTATATTGAATGTATATATGTAATATTGAAATTTTGTTTTCATTTTTTCATCATTTGCATATCATTAGCATGGCTATTGATCTCCTGATTTCTATAATTCAATGATATTTCCTTCTTGGTGTTGTAATTTCAGTGTTGAGGAGTGTATGACATAAACTAGCCCTGTTGCCAATCACAGGAAAGCTTTCATTTTGAGCAGCATGGTGGTTAGCAGCACTGTTGCTTTGCAGCTCTGGGGTCCTGGGTTCAAACCCCACCAAGGACAACATCTACAAGGAGTTTGTATGTTATAACCAATAGGGAATTTAGAGTGTGACACCCATTAGGGACAGTAGTAATGATGTCTGTAAAGCTATGCAGAATATGACTACGCTATATAAGAGAGTAAAATAAATACGTTTTGTCAGAGGAGTCTGAAAAAACTAAATCTGGGCACTGACCTATTCTTTATTTAAGAAAAAGTCATCGTATGTTATAGCATATATCTTCTAATATGACATACTGTCAGGAAAGCTACAGTAATTGAGAGCTCAAGACCAAGAAATGGCATGATAAATGCCAAAAATAAAGTTTTATTGCATAGAGTGGATCAGGTGCAGTAGTACAACCCTAAGACCTGTAGAAATGATAAGTACAGGAACAGCTGTATGTAGGAAATTGCTTTGAGCAAGGATGACACTACATTAGAAGACAAATATGAGCAGGATTGACACTGCATTATAAGGAACTCCCTCCAGCTATTTGAAAAAAACCCACTCTATTATGGGTCACTAACTGCATCGAAGATATTCCTCAGGGTGTCAAAGAGAAATTGACTAAGAAGAACATTTCCAGCTAATGCAGATGTGGTCTGATGTGCTATGACATTTACAATTACAACTGCTGCAACAAAATAGCAATATCCAGAATGACCAACAGGTGATATTAAAAAGACGATAAATAAGGCATGATGATAAAGGCGGCTGAAATTATCCTCCTGTGTTCGGTGTGCTACTGAGCTTGAAAAATCCACCTTCCTGAGCTCCACATCAACAGCATGACAACCAACAGGAGATTAGACCCCTAAAATATAACTTTTATTCGAATATGCTAAAAAGGACTCAGTAGTCACCATAACAACAAACACAAAAACAAGACAAAATGCCAGGGAACAGGGATAAGTCACACATCAGTCAGGAAGGATTACGGGCTCTATCTGTCCCTATTTTGTCCCTAAATTCTCTCCCTTCCTGACTGCGGAGGTTGGCACCCTAATTTTTGCTCCGTGGCGCCCCCACTCAACGTCGGTGTCCCTAATATCCCTGGTAAATATCTATCTTTATATTTAAAAAAACACAATCGTGAATAAAAGATAGAGAAAAGTGAACGTACAGATTAAGAAGCTGACAATTCATCATAGATATACATTTAAGGAGACCCAAGTCTGTGTATTGCGACAATAATAATAGCCCTGGGAATTTTTAGAAGGTAAGATTTGTCTCAAGATAGCTGGTTTATTACATTCATACACAAACCAGCATATACTAAATAACCAAAGCTAGTAAAGCAGGTTCTGTTATATATGAGACTAATCCCCAGAAGTAATGCCCACAGACCGGTATCACATATGCATCCCGCTCTATGTCGTTCTAAGTTGTCAGAGCCAGAATGTGATAGAGACTGTAACACATACAAGCAAAACAAATGACCAATTCTAAATGCATTAAAACAATCTCAATATCATTTAGTAAGGAATAGCATTTATCATTGGTAATGCATTATGTCACATCTCATAGATATCAAAGAAATAACACAAATCATTAGTGATTCCTAATATCCTATCTCAGAAAATACAGGGACTTAGCACTTATCATAGATAGTCCCTCATATCATGTCCCAAATGCAAAGACAGTCTGATATCATATAAATAGATAGGGAGCAACACTTATCATTGATGATCCCTCATATCTCGTCCCAATGCGTTTCTCCCTGGTACTCTCCAGGGTTCATCAGGGGAACTGGAGAGGCAATCAATCCTTCTCTCCAGACGCTCAGTCAGTGCTGCATATGAAGGAATGGGAACATCTCCCACATATATAGACACCCACACTAATCTCCCAATGTTCACTAATTGTACCTGTGATTAGACGCCCCCTTTTTCCACCATGTCACGCACCTTGGCAGTCCAGCGCACGCCATTAAGCTCTCACCATGTGAGCAGTGTACATAAAGCACACACCCACAGTCTGGAAATGTGAGCCCCTGTCTCCGCCAGCAGCACATACCGGAAATGATGTCACTGGAACGCACGCCATGCTGCGTGGAACGCAAACCGGAAGTTCCGCCCCCCAGTGATGTAAACCGGAAGTGAGGTCGCTGGAACGCATAACAGAGTCAGTGGAACACACAGCATGAAAGCACAGACATAAATGGTTCTGGCAGCAGCACCAGAAGGTGCCAATAATCGTTTTGCAGTACCAATCTGCAGATAACCACCTCAAATAATCATAAACTCATAGATGGTTAACAAAAGGTACACATATAGTCAAACTAAGGGTATGGTATATTGGATTCACCACTGTGGAAAGCACAAATCTATAAGAGGGATACAGTAAAATTTATTATTGTGTCTCCATTGAAAAATAATGGAAGGCAGGAAAAAATCCCATTTCTATTATAGGTAAGTCTCAGTGTTATTCACACATTCTAACTCATCTGCCCTTAAATATTTGTTTATTGTTAAGATAGGGATAAAAATAAAAAAATTCCCATCGTAATAGTGGATGTGAACAAGTGATAGCCCTCACGGGCGATTGTCACCAAAGCTGATTTCTTCTTGCCCCCTAATATCCTACTCTGGATTAAATGAAACTCGAGAAGCTCAACTGCTCATTAAGACCCCCTGGGGCCATCGACTCCATCCAAAAAATCCAACGGGCTTCCCGCTGGAGAATTCTCTTATTCCAATCTCCCCTTCTGATAGATTGTTCCACAGCCTCCAAAGCTCTAAATGAAATACATTAAACGTCACCCCCATGCTTTGAATTCACATGCCTGGCAAGTGGTGTGTCCCTGCCGTGTCTTGTATCTCCAAGATGTTCACCAATTCGATCACGTAGTTCACGTTTGGTTTTCCCAATGTAGTCCATTGGACATGTACACGTACAGAGATACACCACTCCTGACGTTCTGCAGTTGGCAAAACCTCTCATGTCGTACACCCGGTTTGTCACTGCACTTTTAAAGCTCTTTGATGGTGTCACAAATTTACAGAAAGAGCAGTGCCCACACCTAAACATTCCATTAGACCTGTTTTGTAGCCAAGTATCCCCCCTTTTTTTCCTTGGAGTAAAGTGGCTATGTACAACGGCATCCCTAACCGATCTCCCTCTCCTATACGTCACCGAGGGTGTTTTGGAAACAAGACTCGCCGCATCTGGATCGACCTGCAAAATACTCCAATGTCTTTTAAGGATATCCATGACTCGTCTCGACTGATCATCATAGGTACCGATCAGGCGTGTGATGGATTCAGAGTCAGGTCTATCCCTTGGGGTAAGAAGGGATGATCTATCTATTTCCTTCGCTTGCTGATACGCCTTGTTAATTACTCGTTCAGGGTACCCCCTCTCATGGAATCTCCCTGATAATTTACATGACTCAGACTGGAAATCATTCCACGTGGAGCAGTTCCTCCGTATTCGAAGGAACTGCCCCTTGGGAATGCCCCTCTTGAGTGGGGGAGGATGAAAGCTCCCCCACTCAAGGAGGCTATTTGTTGCCGTTGGTTTCCGATATAGTGACGTTTTCAAGGTGCCATCTCTACTCTTTGATATCTTTAAGTCAAGGAAGGAGATATCCTCCAACCCTACCTCACACGTGAAGGATAGTCCAATGGTATTCATATTCAGATGCGCCACAAATGACCGAAAGGACGCCTGGTCACCTGCCCACAGGACGAGTATGTCGTCTATATATCTACCCCAAAAGAGTATTCGTGGGGCCCAGATGACATCCTCGTCCCTGAACACAATGGTGTCCTCCCACCAGCACAGGAGCAAATTGGCATAAGTGGGGGCAAAAGGGCTCCCCATTGCTGTGCCCCTGAGCTGGTGGTAGCACTTCCCATTAAATAAGAAAAAATTGTGACGCAGGACAAAGTCCAATAATTCCAAGAGGAACTTGTTGTGTGGTCCAAAATGTGTCCCCCTGCTCCTCAGATAATACTCGACAGCCTCCAACCCCACTTCATGCCGGATACTACTGTACAAGGCCTCATCTGACCTTGAGTCCTCAGACGCAGAAGGGGGACCAAGGTTCTCAGGTGTAAAAATTAATCAGAGGTAGAGGACGAGGAAGGAGGAGCAATAAAAGGAGATGGCAGGGACAGACTATGGAACGGGCGGGTACCTCTGTACCCTCATCTGCTCAATCGTTTTCTTCTTTTTTAGAAACGAGGGGCCTGCTCCCATACCATCTTCGGGAACGCACTGGGCCTCAAACACGCAGATAGTGGGGGCGATGACTGCAGAACCTTTGGAGAGTTGTGGTAATCAGATAGTGAATCTTTCCTCTTATGTTTTGTCTGACACTGAGAGATCTGTACTCTTAAGAGGCCTCACATTTGTGCCGCCAACAAGATTTAATCCTTTTTTCAAGGATAAAGGATATTAACCTTTTTACCAGGAAATTGAAATGGAGAAAGTTCTTTTTGAACAATGATAGAGTGAAATGTCAACAATTGGGTATATCTATAGAGGACCTTCCAGACGTGATGATATTATCAGAACTTTCAGAGGAAGGACACAGAGAACTTGGTGTAGGACCTTTCTCTAACTTAAAACCCAAGAGCAGTAGGATGCCTCCATCGAGTGAGTTAGGAGGTATTGACATATTTTTGAAATTAGTCTCGGAGGAAATCCGGAGTATCAACCCAAGACATGAATCAGCTCACCCAAATCTGCCTCTAAAAGAGAAAAGAGCTCTTGAATCTTTGAGTGCCAACAGCGTGATAGTGTTGAAGCCCTCAGATAAGGGCGGCAACACAGTCATCCTTGATGACACACAATATATTGAAATGTGTCAAAGACTTCTATCTGATAAATCCACATATGAAACTTAGCGTAATGATCCCACAAAAGAGTATATGATAGGCCTATCCAAGATATTGACCTGTGCATTGAAAATGAACCTGCTTTCTAAAAACGAGTTTGACTTCCTTCTCCCAAAGTGGCCTGTAACAGCAACATTTTATTCACTTCCCAAGATACACAAGGGCGTCAGTCCCCTAAAGGGGCGACCTATTGTTGCAGGGATTGACGCCCTTTGTCAGAATTCGAGCATCTACTTGGACAAGGTCCTGAGACCATTTGTGCTGGCCCTCCCGTCCTATTTGAGGGACACAATGGATCTTCTTAATAGGCTAGAGGGTGTGTCCATTGACTCCAAAACCATCTTGGCCTCGATTGATGTCGAGGCCTTGTACAGTAGTATCCGGCATGAAGTGGGGTTGGAGGCTGTCGAGTATTATCTGAGGAGCAGGGGGACACATTTTGGACCACACAACAAGTTCCTCTTGGAATTATTGGACTTTGTCCTGCGTCACAATTTTTTCTTATTTAATGGGAAGTGCTACCACCAGCTCAGGGGCACAGCAATGGGGAGCCCTTTTGCCCCCACTTATGCCAATTTGCTCCTGGGCTGGTGGGAGGACACCATTGTGTTCAGGGACGAGGATGTCATCTGGGCCCCACGAATACTCTTTTGGGGTAGATATATAGGCGACATACTCGTCCTGTGGGCAGGTGACCAGGCGTCCTTTCGGTCATTTGTGGCGCATCTGAATATGAATACCATTGGACTATCCTTCACGTGTGAGGTAGGGTTGGAGGATATCTCCTTCCTTGACTTAAAGATATCAAAGAGTAGAGATGGCACCTTGAAAACGTCACTATATCGGAAACCAACGGCAACAAATAGCCTCCTTGAGTGGGGGAGCTTTCATCCTCCCCCACTCAAGAGGGGCATTCCCAAGGGGCAGTTCCTTCGAATACGGAGGAAGTGCTCCACGTGGAATGATTTCCAGTCTGAGTCATGTAAATTATCAGGGAGATTCCATGAGAGGGGGTACCCTGAACGAGTAATTAACAAGGCGTATCAGCAAGTGAAGGAAATAGATAGATCATCCCTTCTTACCCCAAGGGATAGACCTGACTCTGAATCCATTACACGCCTGATCGGTACCTATGATGATCAGTCGAGACGAGTCATGGATATCCTTAAAAGACATTGGAGTATTTTGCAGGTCGATCCAGATGTGGCGAGTCTTGTTTCCAAAACACCCTCGGTGACGTATAGGAGAGGGAGATCAGTTAGGGATGCCGTTGTACATAGCCACTTTACTCCAAGGAAAAAAAGGGGGGATACTTGGCTACAAAACAGGTCTAATGGAACGTTTAGGTGTGGGCACTGCTCTTTCTGTAAATTTGTGACACCATCAAAGAGCTTTAAAAGTGCAGTGACAAACCGGGTGTACGACATGAGAGGTTTTGCCAACTGCAGAACGTCAGGAGTGCTGTATCTCTGTACGTGTACATGTCCAATGGACTACATTGGGAAAACCAAACGTGAACTACGTGTTCGAATTGGTGAACATCTTGGAGATATAAGACACGGCAGGGACACACCACTTGCCAGGCATGTGAATTCAAAGCATGGGGGTGACGTTGAATGTATCTCATTTAGAGCTTTGGAGGTTGTGGAACAATCTATCAGAAGGGGAGATTGGAATATGAGAATTCTCCAGCGGGAAGCCCGTTGGATTTTTTGGATGGAGTCGATGGCCCCAGGGGGTCTTAAAGAGCAGTTGAGCTTCTCGAGTTTCATTTAATCCAGAATAGGATATTAGGGGGCAAGAAGAAATCAGCCTTGGTGACAATTGCCCGTGAGGGCTATCACTTGTTCACACCCACTATTACGATGGGAATTTTTTTATTTTTATCCCTATCTTAACAATAAACAAATATTTAAGGGCAGATGAGTTAGAATGTGTGAATAACACTGAGACTTACCTACAATAGAAATGGGATTTTTTCCTGCCTTCCATTATTTTTCAATGGAGTCACAATAATAAATTTTACTGTATCCCTCTTATAGATTTGTGCTTTCCACAGTGGTGAATCCAATATACCATACCCTTAGTTTGACTATATGTGTACCTTTTGTTAACCATCTATGAGTTTATGATTATTTGAGGTGGTTATCTGCAGATTGGTACTGCAAAACGATTATGGGCACCTTCTGGTGCTGCTGCCAGAACCATTTATGCCTGTGCTTTCATGCTGTGTGTTCCACTGACTCTGTTATGCGTTCCAGCGACCTCACTTCCGGTTTACATCACTGGGGGGCGGAACTTCCGGTTTGCGTTCCACGCAGCATGGCGTGCGTTCCAGTGACATCATTTCCGGTATGTGCTGCTGGCGGAGACAGGGGCTCACATTTCCAGACTGTGGGTGTGTGCTTTATGTACACTGCTCACGTGGTGAGAGCTTAATGGCGTGCGCTGGACTGCCAGGGTGCGTGACATGGTGGAAAAAGGGGGCGTCTAATCACAGGTACAATTAGTGAACATTGGGAGATTAGTGTGGGTGTCTATATATGTGGGAGATGTTCCCATTCCTTCATATGCACCACTGACTGAGCGTCTGGAGAGAAGGATTGATTGCCTCTCCAGTTCCCCTGATGAACCCTGGAGAGTACCAGGGAGAAAAGCGTTGGGACGAGATATGAGGGATCATCAATGATAAGTGTTGCTCCCTATCTATTTATATGATATCAGACTGTCTTTGCATTTGGGACATGATATGAGGGACTATCTATGATAAGTGCTAAGTCCCTGTATTTTCTGAGATAGGATATTAGGAATCACTAATGATTTGTGTTATTTCTTTGATATCTATGAGATGTGACAAAATGCATTACCAATGATAAATGCTATTCCTTACTAAATGATATTGAGATTGTTTTAATGCATTTAGAATTGGTCATTTGTTTTGCTTGTATGTGTTACAGTCTCTATCACATTCTGGCTCTGACAACTTAGAACGACATAGAGCGGGATGCATATGTGATACCGGTCTGTGGGCATTACTTCTGGGGATTAGTCTCATATATAACAGAACCAGCTTTACTAGCTTTGGTTATTTAGTATATGCTGGTTTGTGTATTAATGTAATAAACCAGCTATCTTGAGACAAATCTTACCTTCTAAAAATTCCCAGGGCTATTATTATTGTCGCAATACACAGACTTGGGTCTCCTTAAATGCATATCTATGATGAATTGTTGGCTTCTTAATCTGTACGTTCACTTTTCTCTATCTTTTATTCACGATTGTGGTTTTTTAAATATAAAGATAGATATTTACCAGGGATATTAGGGACACCGACGTTGAGCGGGGGCGCCACGGAGCAAAAATTAGGGTGCCAACCTCCGCAGTCAGGAAGGGAGAGAATTTAGGGACAAAATAGGGACAGATAGAGCCCGTAATCTTTCCTGACTGATGTGTGACTTATCCCTGTTCCCTGGCATTTTGTCTTGTTTTTGTATTTGTTGTTATGGTGACTACTGAGTCCTTTTTAGCATATTCGAATAAAAGTTATATTTTAGGGGTCTAATCTCCTGTTGGTTGTCTAGTTTTGCAATTGGGCCCCGCTTATATATTCCTTGTTCAGGTGTTTAATCACATCAACAGCATGACCAGGCCGTCCATCCTTCAGACTCATTTGTTATTTGGCCACGTCTCTGTCAAAGATGGATGGCACATGGATAACAAAGTCACAATGAGACACTTTTTGCTCCTTCAAAAAAAAAAAAAAAGTCATTATCAGTCCAATATCTATGTGTTCTCCTCCTGCACTCCATTTTTTTTTTACATTTTGATCCATCAATTTTTTTCTCCATGTAAAATGTGAAAAAATAAAATACCGAAGATTTAGCCCAGAAGGTTAAATGAGAAACCTCAGAAGCATCTGAATGTTTCTATCATCCATTGACTACATGTACAGTATTGTTCATGTTTTCTTCCTTCAATTGAAAAGACTGGGAGTGTATGTAAAATGGAACTTTTAGTTCCATACAAAAAATATGAGAATCTCAGATTGCTAATTAAAATAAGAACCTGAAAAGTAATTTCCTTTTGATGGTGGATTGAGGTGTTCCAAGTAATTATGAATACATCATATGATTAATTCTTTCTCATTTGATTAGACCAAACAATTCAAGTGTCTAAAAATATCTGTTCATCAATCAGAGAGTTCAGGAACATAAAGGAAGCAGATTTAATACTAACAGTATGGTATGAATTTAGCTTATTTTCCTGTCTACTTGATATAAGACAACTGGAAACTGTGATTTTAGCTGATTCTGTATAAGCTTGTGATATATTTAAAGGTTCATTCTCAACTATGCCTTTAATAACCAAGATGGGGATAAATGCTTCTAGGTTCTGGCCACAAGAGGCAGTGTTATAAAAACAGCTGAGTGGAGATGCCCTACACAGTATGCGTAACTTTCATAGAAATTAATGAGCTCAACAGAAACATCGTAGCGCAGTCAATTTTCAAGAACAACGTAGGTGCTAGGAAGGCAGGAGTAGGAAAAACCCTTTAAGGTTTTTATGTCACTACTTATCAATCGATCTACAAAAAAGGGTTCAAGAACATCACAAATTGAAATGCAGTATATTTCTCAAAACAGTATAACAAAATACTAACATCCTAAATACTATAAGCACGTATCATATATGTACAGCTACACAGGGGTAAAATAATTTAAGTAAGGGGGCTAACCTAAAAATGTAAAATGGTAAGTGAGTAAGAGGGACCACTAGGTAAATAGGTAAAATGGCTATTTTAAAAACAGCTGAGAACTCTCTATTTTTAATGCTGTTAAATACCCTCAATAGCTGTCGGTTAACTTTGTTTCCAGACCACCCCAATGGGGTTGCCAACTTCACTTTTTATTTTTTTCTGGACAGCTTATCAAAAAATCACGGACAGACAACATTTTTTACAGACACATTAGAAAACCATAATAAATCATTATGATTTTAAGTAATTTTTTCTTTAACGGCCTCCGGCTCATTTTCGAGCCATGACGACTTGATAGATGAACGATCTGTAGGAAGATGGATATTGTGCAAGCCTAGATAGGTCCACAAGGGTCCTCTGCCCGCCGTTATCTTGATAGTATCAAGCCATTGGGTTGCTAGTCTTCATCTTCGCCTTGTTCATTCTATTCTTCCGACCATGATGTCTTTCATAAGTGAATGCTGTCTTGGTATGATGTGTCCAAAGTAGGCAAGTCGTAGCTTGGTGATCTTTGCTTTGAGTGACATGTCTGACTTGATTCGTTCCAAAATTGATTTATTTGTTCTTTCAGCCCTCCATGGTATTGATAACATCCTTCTCCAGCACCACATTGCAAAGACGTAGATTCTTCTACTGTCTTCTCGTTATAATTATAAGTGATACATAATTCTGATATGAAGACATCAACTGCATTCACTGGAAACTATAAAATGATGATAATTACAGTCAAAATCTTCTGTATAAGTTACCTCCACTTCAAAAAAAATTACAGACGCCTTAACATTTTTTACAGACAGGGCAAAAAAAGTACCTAATTTTTATGAATTTTCCTGAAATTTTTGAGTATTTGGCAACCCTGCACCCCATTTACATGCATGCAGGGTTTTTCTGAGTTTCCATGTCTTCTTAATAGGCATAAAAAATCAGGCATGCTGAAATTCATTATTCCTGCATATCTGTTGTCTGCCAAATGAATTTTGGTTGAACAACTTAAGGTCTTTTAACGCAGACAATGTAGATATAGCATACATACCCACTTGCATATTAGACTAAAGTCAGCTGATCCACTGATATCGGTGGGATCGGTCTAACAATCGAATGTGTTCATGGGCCTTTTTTTTTCCTCTGACATATGATGTCAGCGGATAGGAAGATCTGGCCTTGAGATTTCCCTGACTGATCCTATTCCACAGGGAGATGAGCTGTCGCTAGATGATTTTAATTATTTGGCAAATAGGTATATAATGTGTATGGGGAGCTTACTAATTGGTGAAGTTTTTAGCTCATAAAATCAAGAGGTAGATTTCAATATTGTTAAAAGTTATCAAAAAACAGCCAGTAATAAATAATTTCCAATACATTTAAATAATGGCATACGTATGAGTTTGCTGATAATGCAATAACCCTTACAGCTTAGCTAATAATATATTGGGCTCTGTTGAATTTTCCTCTCAACGTAAAAAGTAATGCTTCTAAATTGTGAAACATTTTTCCCAGCATAAAGCTCATCAGTCATACTGCCCTCAGCGTTGTCACCAGTAACATATTGTCAATGCAGTACCAAGTAATAGCGTTTGACTTTGACAATCTATATTTTCCAGTGTATATTAGATTTGTGACATGATATATCATAAACACACAATCTTAGACAACATCTTTCTTACCTTTCTTACATCTGGTGTCATTTTAATAGGATATTTAGAAATCAGTACTTTGATGGATCAGGGATATATAAATAAACCTATACCAAACCTGATTTGGAAAGGACATCGTGACATCAATAGGGCACTATCTGCTCAGAAGGTCAGGCCATAATTGGCTTATTACTTTATCTCTCCTTTATTGCTATTAGGATTTCACCACCATGAAGCTTGATTGCTTTTGCCATCTTTTGGATATTAAAAGCTTATTTTTTTTATAGAAGCAATGGACTGTGACATAGCATTGACAGACTAGCGTATTAAAGACTGTCCGAATGAGCTGTTGATACAGTAATACTGATACACAGAAATATCCCACTGAGAGGTGAAATACAAGCTTATATGAAATGAATGCAGTATAAGGAAGAATTTAACATGTTTTGGTTGATAGACTCTCATTCACCCAGAAGAAAAAGATCCATCATATATTTTCTTTCCCATTAAAACATCAGACTGTGTATTTATCATATAACTGCAACATGTACGGACTGAAATAACCAATATGCTTCTTGGTTTAGTCATGATCAATATTAGCCATTTTAGGTGGCCAAATTGAAAAAAAAAAGAATTGGTTCCCTTCTGGCTTCACTACATTTAGTAATGACTGCTTACACACTCATATATCATGTCACAGGCATATCACACATTTTTACAAAGCTATTTTTCACACTACATTAGACTTAATGTTTTATTATTATTTTAACCCATGTATGCAGATGAATTGACCCATACTAAATTACAAGATCATTTTTTTCTTAGCTTTTTTTTAATAGCTGGACTAAGTATTGCATTATCTGATACAGATATTTTGGAGAAAATATAATTTTTCATAAAAAACAAGGGTTTGTAACAAGCCTAGCACTCTATATTTACACAATTACTCATGAGCATTATAAATATATTGTATCTATATTTACAGATAACAATAAGTCAATGTTTAATTACTTCTGGACTGCCCATAGACAATAAACCTCCGGGCAGTCTATGTTCTTAGCAGAGCTGGTGCACGCAATCGTGCAGCTGCGGAAGCGGGGAGCTGGCTGTCAAACACAGCCAAGCTCTTATAAAGAAGGAAGGGACAGTTTGTTACCAATTTTGCTTTCCTGATTGCTGTATACATTGCACTAAACAAGCGCTGTGTACACAGTATACTGTATAGAAAGAACTGAGAAAGGGTTGCAAGCAACATCCAGGCCTCTTCCACCTGAGTAGGGACCTCCAGCTCCCAACTCCCTCAAAGTAGCGACACCTAAAGCCCCCATTACTGGTATAATGACAGCCCATAGAAATCACACTGAAGCAATAAACTTACATCCAGGAGTTCCCAGTTTACCCTGATTTTCTCACATCAGAAACTCACACCACAGTTAAACATCCAGCTTCAAGCACCTCCTCTGACTGGCATCCATTTTGTCTCCAGATCGCTATACCTAATTTATCTCTAAATCCTCAAGACCAGTATATGCATATCCAGATATTATCTTCTGTGTGAGGTTACTCACAAAGTCACAATCTGGAGACATTATTTTCATAGCTGTTTGCTCGACCTGGTGCTAATACACCAAGATGGCAGACAGTCGCGAGTCACAAATCATGGGCCTGAGACCCACACGTGGCTCTCAAAGCCACAGGTTGTGGACACCTGATCCAAATCACAGTTACTACTCTGCCTAGAAAAACATTTGTCTGATATATAAAAATAATTGTTACAGAAAAAAGAACACAGTGGTCCTTTGTAGTCATAATAAATATATATATATATATATATACAGTATATATTTATGTATATATTTTTATACATATATATGTATATATATACATATATATATATATATATATATATATATATATACAGTACAGACCAAAAGTTTGGACTCACCTTCTCATTTAAAGATTTTTCTGTATTTTCATGACTATGAAAATTGTACATTCACACTGAAGGCATCAATACTATGAATTAACACATGTGGAATTATATACTTAACAAAAAAGTGTGAAACAGCTGAAAATATGTCTTATATTCTAGGTTCTTCAAAGTAGCTCCTTTTTGCTTTGATGACTGCTTTGCACACTCTTGGCATTCTCTTGATGAGCTTCAAGAGGTAGTCCTACATCATGGTGCTCCCTGGGAATTGTATGACTGTATGATCTCTGATGAGGACCACCATCTCAGCCTCCACAACTTCCAATGTGATGCAATAGCATTGTCTTTCAAACTGAAGTTCTCAATGTGAATTAAATAGGGTGGATGGGAAGGAGAATAAGGCCACAGGCACACATTGAGTATTTGTGGAGTTTTTTACCTCAGTATTTGTAAGCCAAATCCTGAAGTGTGTAAAAAATCCAGACTTGGTGCACCTGTTTATGTTATATTTTTCTTTTGGCTTACAAATACTGAAGTAAAAAACTCAAGAAAATCATCAATGTGTGCATGCGACCTTATGAAAAATAGAGGGAAGGAGTTTCCACATGTACATTCTAAACTTGTTGGCATGTCCAGCTTTTGCCAGACAAGGTCGTCCCTGAAGCAGACTTATTTTCGAGAAAGCCTGATTCCAATTTAGAGATTGTATTTACAAATATGATTCTACGGGAACATGTCAGAATTATACAGTCCAATCATGACCCACATTCTGTTGCTACCTACATGGCTGGAATCCATTAAAAAAATCTTTCTATATGAGCACATAGCAAAATGGGAAGTTTCTGATTCTATCCATTAAGTTGTATCCATTAAGTTTGTAAGCCAGTTGGTTTCTTTCAATTGCTTGATGTTCATTCCAATATTAATCTTGATGGTATCCAGCCAATGCACCCTTGGTCTTCCCGGTTTCCCTTTACCCATTACTACTAACCTTTCCAAAGAAGAACTAAAAATATTGCGCAATGATCCTTAATTACAATTGGAATCTCATAGCTTCTGTAGATACTTGGGAATTAAAGACACTTATTTCAAATTGTCTATGACATGATCTAAAACTTCCCAATTTTTCAATTGTAACCAAAAGGTGAGCACATAGCAAAATGGGAAGTTTCTGTTTCTATCCATTAAGTCGTGTCAATTAAGTTTATAAGCCAGTTGGTTTCTTTCAATTACTTGATGATCAGTCCCATATTATTCTTGATGGTATCCAGCCTTGTCTTCCTTGTTTCCCTATACCTATTACCACTAACCTTTCCAAAGAATAACTATAAATATTGCAAGATGATCCTTAAATACAATTGGAAACTCATAGCTTCTGTAGATACTTGGGAATTAAAGACACTTATCTCAAATTGTCTATGACATGATCTAAAACTTCCCAATATTTCAATTGTAACCAAAAGGTGAGCACATAGCAAAATGGGAAGTTTCTGTTTCTATCCATTAAGTCGTGTCCATTAAGTTTATAAGCCAGTTGGTTTCTTTCAGTTGCTTGATGATCAGTCCCATATTATTCTTGATGGTATCCAGCCAATGCACCCTTGGTCTTCCTTGTTTCCCTATACCTATTACCACTAACCTTTCCAAAGAATAACTATAAATATTGCAAGATGATCCTTAATTACAATTGGAATCTCATAGCTTCTGTAGATACTTGCGAATTCAAGAAACTTCTTTCAAATTGTCAATGACATGGTCTAAAAAGTTTGGTATAAAAATTGCCCACCTTCCATACAATTGTTGGAAAGTAAATATAATTTGCAGATTGGGAAAAAATGGATGTCCCAGAACCCATGATCAGAAAGAAATAGCTTAAAATCTAGAAATCTTGTAATGAATTTGCCCACTTAAACAGCCTCCTTAGAATGTGAGTAGAGCAAGAACATTCAGAAGTGTTACGGCTAGTTGAGTAGGATTTTCTTGTGTGAAACGGGGTAAATCACTCAGTGTACAGTAGAGCACAACTTCAATGCTATTACATTGTTGTCATTGATTGATTAAAACTGTCTCATGTTTATAGCTCAAATAATATGCACCAATCTTAGAAGATAATGACTAGTTGCTGGATAATTAACTTTAGTACAATCTAATGGGCTTTGTCTAATAAATATACAAGGATGTGGTGAATACTGAAGTCTGTCATGTTGGTTTAATATGCCCAGACTAATTTATATGATAAATAAGATAATAGATGACAAAAAATAATTCTCTATTAGATGACCATTAGACTTCAGATTATTCATAAATGAAAGTGGACATATCACTGATCCAACTGGTGTGCCGCAATGGTTCTACTGAATATTACAGCACCATAAAAAGGCAGAAGGGGAGAACGTCCATAAGAATGTACATCCTACTGTGTTTTTTTCTTTATCTTTTATATTGTCACTTTATTTTTATGTACTTTATGTATGCAGTCAATATATGTCTCTGACACATTTGTATTATATATTCCACAATTGAGGTCTTAAAATTAAAACGGTGGATACCAATGACCACTGTATTGCATGTAATCCTTTTAATCTGCATACATTTCTCGTTTTGATAAGGTGAAATGAATTATTTTTACTTCCCATACAAATTACAATTATGTGACCCAATTAGGTACAAAATTCGCTGAATAACTGGTTGCCATAACAATAAAATCCAACTGCTTTATTTAACACAAAGGGCACGTAATAGAATATGCAAAATGTTATGTGCAGTAAAATACTTACAGATACTAATGTAGCAGAGCTGAATTTCACATTTTTCATAATTGGTCATGAAATAAATTATATTATTATTTAAATTCTTTAAGGGATTATCCTGACTTACTATATTGATGACCTATTTTAGAATGGTAGGTAATCAATGTCAGATTGGTGGGGGTCTGACACTTGGCACCGCCACCAACTAGTTGTTATGGTGGGTGGTGGCCAGATGTATACAGCGAATGGAGACAAAAAAAGCACAGCACATATTGTGTAGTGGTCGCTCAGCTCATATTCACTTCAATAGGACCTGAGCTGTAGTACCAGAGTCAAAGTGAATGAAGCTGTGATGTTCAGCCCCCTGCAAAATGACCTCCAGTAGTACCAAATATAGTAACAGCTGGTCAGTGGGGGTGCCCGATGTCAGATCCCCACCAATCCAATAGGGTAGGTTATAAATATAGTAAGGCTAGAAAACCCCTTTTAGTAATAATTATTGCCTTAAAGGGGTTGTCCAGGACTTAAACATTGATGGCCTATCATAACAGTAGGTCATCAATGTCATTGATAGGTCAGCAGCTATTCCCGGTGTCGGCAGTGGCCGGAACTGCTCAGTTACAAAGCTTCACAGCTCCGTCGACTGTATAGTGGCCACAGCCAGATACTACACATCCGTCTCCTATTCAAATAGGATGTACCTGGCCGCAGCCACTATTTTATTGACTGAGCTATGCTGTGAAGCTCCGTAACTGAGCAGTTCTGACCGACACCGGGAACAGCTGATTGGTTGGGGGTGACAGATGACCTATCATTGATAACCTATCATAAGGATAGGCCCTCAATGTTAAAATCTCAGACAACCCCTTTAAAACTAACATAAATGGTAGATATGTTATTATATTATTATTATTTACTTTTATTAGTCTAATTTTGCTAAATGTATGTAATGAGAATTCTCTTATAATATTTTCAGCACTCATGATCCTTCTTTTTCCACAAAAGTTTTGAAAAGCTGTTGCTATCACTTTAGAAATGTGAGACGTAGGGCTAATATGATTTTCCTTTCTGCTTTCCTAGGAACTTTTTACACTGGAATGCAAGTTTAAAGAGTCTGTTTTTGAGAACTATTATGTTATCTACTCATCTATGATATACAGACAGCAAGAATCTGGTAGGGCCTGGTTCTTAGGGCTTAACAAAGAAGGCCAAGTTATGAAAGGTAATAGAGTCAAGAAAACAAAGCCAGCAGCTCATTTTCTACCCAAGCCATTGGAAGGTAAGTGTATTACATATACATTAATGTGCTGCATAATCTGACGTGTATGGTTACATCTAATTGATTTAGAGTGGGTGGATCATTTTCTTTCATCTTTGTTTCTTAAAGATCAAGGACTCATCTTGATCTCCATTAGCAATAATTACATATGCAGCCATTTATTCACCCACATGACAACCTTCCCTATTTATAAAAAAGCCAACAAAAAACTACATAAAATAGAAGCAATGTGCGTGTTTCTGCTTTATGATGACATACAGACCATATATATTTAATTAATCTACTATGTACTTTTTTATTTTATACAAGAGAATATAGCAATTAAGAAAGGGTTGTCTGAGTAGTGGTCAACTCCTTGAAAGGCTTTCTCCCAAATAAAAAACGGAGTTATGAAATGCCCCGACATTATTGATGTGTGTCCGTGTCACCACTCTATTTACTGTCTATGGGACATTGCCTATTGCACATGTGAAAGCTGTTTTTCACTTGGAGGAGGCTGATGGAAAGTTTAATCACGTGTGCCTCCATCAGCAGTCATTTGGACAATAGTAGAGCTGAGAGTAAACGACTGCATTTTACAAAGGAGAACGTGTAATGCTTATAATACAAAAAATATGGAATCTAGCACTCTTTTTAAGGTTTTATTGATAACAGAGTATAGTGTATATAAATATTGACAGTAGCGCGGATACTGCGACTGAGGTGGCTGTCCACAAGAGACACCACAGACCCAAATCTTGGAATGGTGCAAGTAGGGGGATCAGCCATAACTGCATTTCCTGACATTGCAGCACAGCCTTACCCGAGTTTATACCCCAGAATACAGGAATATTTGGGCTATTTTCTGAATTCGGATCAACCGGAATCACAATATCACATATATGCATATAGCACATTACTGTACTCTGAAGAAGGTCAATGAGACCGAAACGTCAATATTTTGTTATCAATAAAACCTTGAAAATAGTGCCAGATTCCATATTTTTGTATAATTAGGATTGGGATACTATCAGTGCACCTGATACACACCAAGGAGTGCTGTTCTTCCCTCAATATACTGTGTAATGCTTATATATTAGTAAATGCCACAAAATCATGTTTCCAATATATTTGTTAAAATAAAGATTAAATTCTATAATTTTACTAATTTATTTTTGATTCACCAATGATTAGGATACATTCAGTGAATTGACAGATTATGCAAGGAGCATGTACATTATAAGCTATATACTGTATATATACTTCTATAACCTGGTCTTCATTGCAGACTTCATCTTTAGTAAAGCACAAGCTATTTTTTGAGGGTTAAGTGACAGAAACCATGAAGTTAATGAGGTCCTTCAGGCGACATGTATGTCCATCATTAGACTGATTTGTCCCCTGAATGAATTTAATTTTTCTATTCCTGAAGAAGAAAAGAAAAACTACCTTTCTAAATTACATGTAAACTCAGCCTAGATATATGTGAACTGGATTGAATCTGATAACACTGGAAAGTCACAGAAAGTCTGGGCTGACACTTAAGCTGTTTAGTGGGAAAAAAATCCATTAAAATTGACAATCTACAGGGAACACTAATATTGACAATGGTCATTTGTCCAAATTACATGTCAAAGCCAGAGAGCAGAGACCGCAACCTGGTCAGATTTTGAGCTCATCTATCTAATCTGATAATTAAGACTGAAGTCTTTCTTATTA
Source organism: Phyllobates terribilis (assembly GCF_046119375.1). NCBI lineage: Eukaryota > Metazoa > Chordata > Amphibia > Anura > Dendrobatidae > Phyllobates > Phyllobates terribilis. Next base: position 295,521,345 of record NW_027362762.1, read on the forward strand.
AAGACTTGATGGGCACAACTAAACAATTTGAGAAATTAAAAATATACTGGATATACACAAATAGTTTAATTCAAGAATATCATCATTAAACTCCATATCACCAAAGATAGGCAGTGCTGGAATAATTATATATGACTAGGTGCATAATGTAAAAAGTTCTCCTCCAAAAAAGATAAGAACTGACTTTCTAGTAACACCTATAGGTCATCACTAGCTTTGAGGGGTGCTCAGTACACCTTATACTTGGCCAAACAGTTTAGTGCACCTTTCCAACCACTAATTCATTTATCTATGAACCTCTTCCTTGATTCTTCTCTTTTCTACTGCTTCCTTGATTTACAGCGCTGGCTTTACAGTAGCCAGAGGACGGTTTAAATAGATGGAAAACAAGTAGGTACACTCAAAAGTTTGTCCCTGCCAAAGGTTCTCCAGGTGCCTGTGCTTGTTTTGAACATTTTGTACTGATAGACACCCTTCAAACTAGTGATGAAAATGAGACAATAACTGTGCAATAGCCAACTGAACAATGATTCATCAGCTCATTCATATAGGAAGTCACCCCATAAGTGACAGCAATAAATTCCTCAACATTGAAATTGCAACACCAAAAGTCTTGGCACTACAGAAATCACAGAATCGATTGCTCAGCAATAGGCCATGTTCACACTTTCAGTATTTGGTCCACTCTTGATTGTTCCACTCCTAATTTTGGCTTACAAATACGAATGTAAAATACTGTCCAAATACTGTACGTGTGAACATGGCCTTAGAGCCGGCTGTCAGTCAGTGCCGGGGCATGCTCACGATGCACTGAGCCATGACTGAAGTCTCTATGACTGAAATCCAAAGGCTGCCAGGAGGAATAAAGTTCATTTCCTCCCAGCAGGGGGGCTTTCAGTGCAGGCATCGGGCAGCTTGAGAATGCTATTAACCTGCAGATTAACTCCATATCTGCAGGTTAATAGCATTTTGTTAGATGACTGGTTCCCTTTAAAATACATCCTATTATCCCTCAACCAATGAGGAAAAATATTCTAAAAAGTGTTGTAGCTTGAACGTCTGACCATACCCATTATGACTACATAATAAAATACAATACTGGTTATATGGTTACAGGGTTGTCTACAAATCTGAACATTATTTCCTATGTGTTTATAATTATCACTACATGACTTGGGCATCACTCTGTTATGAAAGGTAATTTAATTTTGTGAATTCAGTGGGGATAAAGCTTCTTGCTATCTGTTACTAATATCTATATTCCGGAGCCTAATCTGAAAATGGTGTTTTGATTATTAGATTTTGGTGTCTGGTAATAAGATATCTTATTGCCTGAAGGAAACCCTGTTTAGTTTTCACTATAATGCAAATCAGATCTTAAAAATTGCATTCCATTTATTATGAACTGCAAAACAGTAGTTATTTTTCAAAGAAATGTATACATTTTGAATATCTAACTATCTACAAAACAAAATAAAAAATAAAGCAGCATCATCCCACTCTGTATCTCAGTGCCAAGCTTCCTAGACAGACACTAAACCTTCTAAATGCAAGAGAAAAAATGGAGGCTGCACTTCAAAATAAAGTGCAAAGGACTTTATTAACCCATGTGGCAAAATTTCGGATCAAAACCTTTTTCAAGCAGTATAACATTATATTAACATTGTACTACTTTAGAAGGGTTCAGGCAAGGTGCAGACACAGACAAGGCAGTTAATGGGTCTTTTATAGTCCTATAGTTCATAGTAAAGCACCTTTTTATGCGTCTGTGACATAACTGCATGCTGCTTTAGAGGTGAAAATAAGCCCTCTTACCATCCAGGCCCCTGTGGGACTGCACAGATTGCACCAATGGTATGTCCACTCCTACTTCATACTATGAATCAAACTGTCAAAACATGGGTAATAAAGTCCTATAACTTTGCACTATATTTTTGGAATGCTGCCTTCCTTTTTTCTTGTATATATCTATCTAGGCATCCACTTACCAATCTATTTTAACCTTGGATTCCTTTTTTTTCAGTTGCCATGTACAGAGAACCGTCTTTGCATGATGTTGGAGAGACAGTGCCAAAGGCCCGTGCGACACCAAGTAAAAGCACAAGTGCATCTGCAATAATGAATGGGGGCAAACCAGTCACTAAGAGTAAGACATCATAGCCAGACTCCCCAAGGTTGTTGTGACTTACTGAGCCCTTGGCACACTTGAGCATTTATCCACACCAGACTGTCCACTCTCCAGTGTTTGTAGACAAAAAGTGAACTACGCACTGGCTCTTTTGCTGTTTCAGAACCAACGTGTTGCAGATGGATAAAACTCAGTGTGTATATCCTCCCTACACAAGAAGACACCTGGGGAACCAGCGAAACTCAGACCATGGAATGCCCTACCAGATATGGAATGCCTTTTTAATATCTTATCTGTGACTGTGACACTTCATGTGAATGACATACTTCACAAGTACACTTGATACCTTGCCTGCTGCCAATTACCCTTACCCTCTTTTGAGTCCAATTACAGCGAAATCCATATGTTTTAAGTTCTATTTTGTAGCACACAAATATTAAGTAATTTCTAGTTAGACGCTGTAAAACTGCGCTATAATGGATTTCTCTAACCTTTTTTACGAGGCTGCTTGCAACAATGTCTGTGACCTTTTGCAGGGATTGCGTTCCTCTAGAACTTGAATGTTTCAGGTGGCTTAGTTCTGAAAGCAATCAGGGAATCAGGAAGCCTTCAAAAAGCTCTTCTAAACCATGTCTATAATGAGTAGGACATATTAACTGGTCAAGTGTGGCAACAGGTTTTGTGCTCCGCAGGTTGGCGTTATATACTAGAGGGAAATATGTCAAACACACTCAGTGGGAAGTAGGCTGCGACTAGTGTTTGACACTCCCTATACTTTCCTTTTTGTGTGTGTTTTATACATATCACAGGCTTGCTGGTAATGGTAACATTTGCCTTAGCCAGTAGGCAAGACCCACTTGTTTTTTAAGATGGTGGGTCCATAGAACTCTGTAGGCCTTGTAGGCCTGAATTAAGGCTCATTTTTCATCTATAGTTCCTCATGATAAAATAGATATATATATATATATATATATATATATATCTCAATACAATTAACAAATGTTCCGCTACCTACAGTAATTCTCTTTTGAAAAATGTAGCCCTTCCTGTTTTTAATAAGCTCAGATTAAATTGCACCTGTAGCCCACTCACAGAGGAGGCAGATATTTCATGGGCTAAGCCGATACTCGAAGACTGAGCCTATTAATTCACTAGGTGCCTCAACTGCAAGTTGCTAGTGACTTTATAGGCTAAATACTGGTTCAGCTCACCAAATGACTGTCTCATGTTTAAGGTCATTCCCATCTCTGGCAGTTCCTGCAGTTTTCTTTCGCTTAGCATGGGCACGTTGTTTGTTGTGTCCCTTTTTTGCAACAGCAATGCAAGTTCTGTACTAACTTATAATAATTTCATATTCCTGTTTGATAAGACTGGACCAGTAAATTAAATATTTTAGGTAAGCATGCAAGGTCCAGTCATATTAATTTCCATACCAAATCTTACATATTCCTAATACCTTCAGGAACCAGAATTTACACGATAAAGGTGCCTTTCTTAGGTTGTGGCATATTTTACACTAAACCACTTTATGTGGAACCAGAACTTTCAAACGAACCAGAAGTCAAAAGGTGCCTAATGTATGTCTGTCATGTGAAGTGTTTTTCACAATGGCATTTGGTTCCTCACATATAACAATTACTAAACCTAGTAGACTGTCCATCCAATATCAGCAAGGTCATTCTGTAGCATAGGTAGAACATGCTTCTGTAAGAATTGCGTACAGGACCAAAATGACCTTCACGCCTGGACATCTTAGGTGGAGCAAATTTACTAATCTGTTTTTATTTCCTAATTGGCATAAACGGGTATACTTTGCTTTCTCTCTCAAACCCCTTTGCACTGTGTCTGCAAGAAACACTGTATTATAAATTCTTGCCTTTTTTTCTTTACTCATGATGTCCTTTACCTGTTTATGGAACCAACATATTTGGCTTATGAAAGATTTATTATGTCCTTTGTCGAATTCTGAAATATTCACAATGATTTAAAAGAGAGCTGCTCCGACTGTTCAGAAGAAATTTGCTGTGCTGCTAGTCACAATATACCAAGCCTAATTACCACTTTTACATCACTTCATGTCGAAAAAGAAATGCTTGTCCTCGTCATGATAGTGAAGCACATTAGCAGAAATCCTCTTCTATGTTCTTACTTAGCGACATGAGTAAAATTGCACAACATATTTCAATATAACCTGTGTGGGGCTGGTGTCCCGACATCAGACACACATTCCTAGTTCATTGTCATTCGAAAAAAACTATACATGATGGGCCGTGCGCCCAGAAAACCAGTTGACTGGTTAAAATTAAGGCTGAATTTATTTTTGTAAATGACTAATATGTTATGTGTGAACTTCTTTTCCTTGTTCATTGTGTTTATACGGGTTGTGTAAGAGATTTTCTTTTTTTTTTCCTGAACGACTGTCCTATTGGAGTTTTATTTTCTGTAGTACGTTGACACATTTGTTGTCTGTGTGTTTATTTTCATATTTTTTACCTAATTTAATGTCTCATCTGTTGCATGGAAGAGGGTGATGATGAACTGCATGTGGTAAGCTATGTGTATTAAGAAACGTCGGTATGTATTACTAAATTTACATACATACAGTATATGCAAAGCAATTGTCTGCATTGTACAGTTTATGTGTTTATTATCATTTGTTGTATACACAATTGCAACATATTTAATAAAATGATTTATACAAAGATGGAACAAAACCAATTCACCAATTTTCACACAGTAGAATATTCATAAAGGGCTTGCACCAGACTCAATTAAAAGCTTATCACAGACAAGTCATATATATTATAAATACTGTTTCCCAAAGCATACCAAAGAGTGTATTAAAATGATGTTTATCCCTCATGTTATGTGTCATTGAGAAGATGTCATTGCAGGTGAGAAGACATTGACCACAATTGGAAATATAAAGCAACTACAAAATGTATTGTGTATCAAGTGCTAAATAGTAGAATTATATTGTTCATTTTGTAATTACATATGCTACCTTATATTCTTCCAAACATGCATGTCAGTGCACACTCCCGAATGCACTTGCTTTTCGTCATGTATGATTCTAACTGTATTGTTTTAAAACCCTGACTCATTGCAACAGAATCCTAATTTCCCTGGCAAAGAAGTTAGAATGGGATAATTGGGTACAGCTGAGGAATCGAAATGTTTAAAAATGGAATCTTCTCATTACACATCAATAATTATTTTCTTGTTAAACGTTTTTTTTTTTCTCATACATTCGTTCACATTTAGAATACTTTATTCAGTTATTGACCACATACTTTTTTCGCTTTTGTCCACAGGCTTCATTTGGTAATGTAGCTCAGCCATATTCATTTGAATTGGGCTGAGCTACAATACCTGGCACAGTCAAAAGTAAGAATGATGCAGCTTCTCCGAAATAAATAAAAACAGACCTTTTCCAATTTCAATCAACTATTTTATTTTACGTATTTTTTTTCCGCAAAGGAAACTTTTTCTTGTCTAGTATGTCCATTTAGTGTTTACTCTGCTCATTTCTTTCTCCTTCATTTAAAGCATTATCTGCTTCTGGCAGTCTATGCTCTGAGGAGGGCACTGGTATTCATATCTTCCTTCTGTGGATGAGAAAAACGTTTCCATCATGCATGTGCATCAAGGAGAGCTGCCAGGAGGGTTTTGTCATAGCTGTAAATACCCCAAAAATAAAGGGATTGACTAGTCAGAAGACCTATTTATAATTCTCTATTAGAGAGTCAAAAATGAATTAAAGGGTCCCCAATCCAGCACCCTCATATATTGAGAAAAAAAGCTATAAAAAGCACCTCATGCTGTGCAAGACATGACATATCTGTGCATTACAAGTGTAGCCAATGGCATAGCTGTAGCAGGTGCACTTGGTCCTTGGTACTTGAATGGGTCACAAAAACCCTCTGCCATATTGGAAGAAACTAATATTATAAAGACGCATAAATGGGGCCCTGTTACAGTTTTTACAGATCATGCCTCTACCTATAGCTCATTGATTTCAATGTGAACTGTGTATTGCTTACTTTCTGCTGTGATGTCGCTGTAGGGTAATCTATTGGTGAACCCAGAAGCCAAACACTGGGGGCCATACAACAGAACACCCTGCAATCAGCTTGACATCAAGGGACCCTTTAAGGAAAAAAAGGGTTTATTTGATGTGGCCAACCCCTGTAATTAATGGTCTATGCATATCAGATCTAAATATACAGCTGAGACAAGTTTACACTAAAGTTACAGTGTAGGTATCCTTCTACAAAAAAATATATATATTATAAAAGGAACACAAAAAAAACCATAAGAAATAAGCATTTTCGAGTTTTACATCTTTTATTATTTTACATTTTGTAGGGAGATTAGTGGGCTTGTGCAAATTGTGTACACATTGTAGAAGAAACTATACAAGAAAATTCTTAGTTTGCAATAGAAGAAATACAAATATCAGTGGAATATATTTTTAAAACATATTTATTTATTAAGAGCCCTATTCAAGAGAAAGACAATATATATTGATTCATTAAATAAATATAAAAAATAAGATGAAATGAACAAATATATTTAGCCTAAGTTTTCACTGGTATTTTGTTATTTGATTAAAAAAATCCCCTTAATATCTAAGATTAGTCAATCGTAATTTATAAAGCTACATTATAAGCCCTTCTCTATTTTATTACACAATTTAAAGGCAATGATAATAAATATTTATGACTATAAATAAATAAAATATAATACAATCAATAACGTAATCAACTCTGAAGTGAATGCACATCCACTTTGGTGAAATGATATTCCTCTTCTCTTACTTTTAGGCATATTGTGACTGATGATTGGCCTCAGGCATAGTTTTTATGTTTACCTACATTGCACGTAATTGACTTCACGTTCCTTTCCGGTTCCTCTGGCTATGTCATCTCTGGCTGGATGTGGGGTTAGCTTTCTTCACAGAATAATGAAGCACTGAAGTGAAGTTAGGCCCTCTCATCATTGATGCATTGTGAGGATAGCTCTCCTTTCTCACTGCCTATGCACCAAAAAGATAACTTAGGGTTCACGCTTACTTGAACAATAATGTCTATCCACATGAAATAAGTGATATATCACTACAGTTATGACATATGGTGCTCACACAGGCTATGTTAAAACATTGAACTAGAAAATATCTCTTTTTACAACCTACTATGAATCCATATATTACCACCAATAGAGGGTAATGGAGAAAAAATGTCAGGTCAAGATAAGCAGCTGTCAAACTGATAATCTTGGCACAGTAGAGACAGTAGGAGAGACATGTGAAGAACCAGTGAAGATGACTGGTGGGTGGTCTGTGAGCTGACATAATGCTATTCTCAGGGCAAAAGAGGAAAAAGAAGTGTGCAAATGCCAGAAGATCACCAAATAAAAAATATAAAATGTATTTGTATAAATGACACACCAGTACAGAAAACATCAAAAACAATTTAAAAAGTCCAAAACATAAATAATACACATAGGTGACAGGATATAATAAGACTACTACCTAACCTCATTAGCCAAACAGATAACATGCAAGGTGGTCATAGATCATGTAAGTACATCACAGTGTATACAAAACTGCAATAACCACAATATATAAGATACTAAAAATATTCACTCTCTCTGTGGCTTAGAAAAAAACACAATAGTTATCAAAGCCAAAATGAACAGAGTACATGAAGAAATATGTACTACAGAAAAAGAGATGGTATGTTATACCAGATGGTGAAGGCCAAATAACGGCCTAGCAGACCTAATACATTTGGACCCTTGGATGTGAATGAGGTATGATGATCCCACACGTATCACCACCCCTGTTGTGCCTTCCTCAGGGGTAAGGGTGAGGTGGTGCCCTCATACCCATTGTTATTTATCAGATAACATAGCAAAAACCTGGTGACAGATTCCCTTTAATAGTGAACAGTAAGCTATTGTATAGAGAACTGCCTCTTAAACATGTATAAAGCATAACACAAATTCAAAATTGTCTCATAATCTTTTAATTAATTATATACTTAAATACTATTCCAAGTAGTTCATATTAAGAAAGGATAGCATGTCCTCTTTTCTTTAAGATTCTATATTTCTACATTAAAAGTATGTTATTTCACTGAAGTTAAAAACAATGCACATACTCACATATATTAGAAACTGCAAATACTAAGACATCCAAAAATGACTTGTGTACACAATCCATTTTCAGATAAAATCCAGTTACAATACATATTAATCTTTTCTCTGTTTGGAGCATCCATTACTATTAATAGGAACCTTTAATACATTATTTCACATGTGGTGGTGCTGCATAGAAATTGTACACCTGTCTCCATGTTCTCCCAGCTAACTATAGCTGATCTCTGTGGAGATCTTCCAACAGGAGGACGTCATGTATTTTGTTTATTTTCTCGGTACCCTTCTAAAAACCAATTGTCAGCACTATGCACCTTCTCCTGCCTTCATATTCTTAGTTTGCATGTATAGTAAATATAGAAACCTTCACTTCATAGCTCTGCCATCATAATTAGCTCATAGCTTCTTTTTGTTAATATTTTTTAAGCTTAGAAAGACATCTAAAAGCATGCGATGAACAGAGCTGAATGTCAGGAAACAATGCCTCTGGCTTCCTTGTATATGACAGTGCTACTTGTTTATCTAAACAATGGTATTTGCTATAGAACATACAATGTAAAAAATATAGCTTAAGGATAAAAATAGAAATGTCAAGAAAAACGAACGTAGGAGAACCACACATATGATATGATTTGTGTTATTTTAGTGTTTTTCTGAAATATCCAACATGGAGGAGACTTACCTAGAAATCTCCAGATTTATCCCCTAGTTTTATTTATGTATGTATTTTTGCCACCAGTTTGATTCTTTGACCCAGGAGGCTGCACTAATGTGCTGTGTTGGTTCAGGCTAAGTTAATCTTCATATACTGTCCGACATTCTCAAATATATTGATCCCAGCATAATTTTAATGGGGCACTATAATGTGAATGTAGGCTGTCGTCTGGAGGCTATGCCGGTTGGTATTCAGAAATACTTCAATACAGGTAAATAATTCTGGGGAATCAGAGCTTAGATTGAACAAAGTGATGTATCCTAAAGGATGCTCTTCAATTTCCAAAATAGCGTGTAATGAGGAAAATGTATAAAACATAAATAAATGGAAAACTACTAGTCTGTAAAGTGAAGCCACTGAGAACTGATATTGTATCTGCTCATGAGTATTCTGTAGTTGGCATGCATATAGTCACATTGCATTATTCATCATTTAGTTTGCACTGTTACCTCCCCCATGAACATGCCTGCTCTGATCAGCCAAGAGTAGATGCTTATTTCAATAGGGAAGGGGGTGCAAGCTGCGGCCAAACACAGTACCAATAGCGCTGTTTTTTTAAAATCCTATCCAACAAATTGCCTCAGCGTATGTTACTTCAGTATTAACATGATATTAAAATATGAGGTAGAGATGAAACATGCCAGGAGTTTCTTTTTTTCATTCCGTACATGTTGAGATTTGTACATTGTACTGTGTTTCATGGGTTTGTCAAAGGCTCTGTTCACACTGCGTCTGCTCCTGGCTTCCCTACACAGCAGGTCACTGTAAAAAATAAAAAGTATACCGTATTTTTTTTTTAAAAATTGTAGCCTGTGGACAACATATACCACTGTATGTCTATTCAATGGCAGACATCCAAACCTTCCAAGTAAGGTATATTTTGGCAAATATTCCTCACGTGTACCTCTGACAAAAGGCTCAGATGCAGTCGGTGCAAAGCTTTAAATGTACCAAATCACTATGAAGCTTGATGGAAGCTGGACCAAAAGATTTTTATGAAGATCAACCCCCAAAAATAGAAGGGATATTTATAATAAGATTCAGCTTACTGCTACGTTCTAGCCTGCACTTTAACGAATGGCTTCTGTGGTCTGCATAAAATGTACAAATAGTACTTACTAACCCCCAAGATGTCAGTCAAATGTATGGAATTTATGCTCAGCAGGTTGTCTGTAATTGTAGAAAATTGAACTTGGAAATTGTTCTATACCAATCTGGAGCACAAAAAAGAATTTCCAATGGCTTGTCATTCATGTCCGTTACCATAAATATAAAGCTATATCTCAACACACACAACTAGCAACTGCACATGATAATCCTCTGTGTCAAGTTACGTAGAAATGGTCGGAGGGCGGAATTTAGAGCTTTCTTCAAAATGGAGAATACTTTTCTTTACTGACATCTAACATGTTTTGTTCATGTACTGTCCCTTGTTTGAAATGTTGTCATGTTTTAGAATTCAATAAACCTTTTTTCTACTGAAGTCACGTTTCGAATGAATGCTGGTATATTGCATGCACACATCGATAAAACATTCTAATAATGATAAGCAAAAAATAACGTAACAATGAAGTATTGATCGTAGATTATGTAAAACATACATGATCAACTATGCAACATTTTCTATACAGATTGAGATGGGCCATGGGATTACAATATATGGATATGATGTATGAAAAGTACAACAGATAAAGATTAAAGGGGTTATCCATTACTCGGGCACCCCTTTCTCCATTACTATATTCCCCCATGTAAAATAAAAACAACCTGTACTCCCCTCCGGTGACGTCACCATTCCAACAATGTCGGGGCCAGGTCTCCTGGGGCTTGCGTGATGTTATGCCACGAGAGCATCGTAGCCAATCAATCGCCGTTAATGGGCTGCTTCACTCTCTCTTTCTTTGGACGTAACTGACATCTGAAGGAAGTCAGGGAGCTTCATCGGTTCTCAATTCCAGATGTCAGTTTCATTTGAAAGAAGTGAGAATGAAGCAGACGTTGATAGGCTGCAGGGCTCAAGTGGCATGACAACATCACTAGCGTACCAGGAGACCGGGCGCCAACATCGCTGGAACAGTACAGTGAGATTTATTTATATATAGTAGTTAATAAGGAATTGTCAAAATCGTGGACAACCCCTTTAAGGTATGGACTTAAACCTCATCCACACAGCTATAATATGGCTCTGTACATGTTGAAAGTTGCATGGAGTTGTGATATGGAAACTATAGACGTCTATGGCCTAATGCAGTACAATACCATATCATACTAAGAAGTAAAAGGATTTCCCCCTTGCATAAGGTATGGTTTCTAGTATATAATACCCCAGTGGTACAGCACTGTATGGAGGCACTAAATGAGGGTACATGGTGGGCAAACAGCTATGTGCTACAGAACTTTATGGAATGCATTTGATGCCGTGGCTTGTTTATTTCCAGTGTTAAAAGGCAGAATAAGTAAAAGACACGATGTGAAAATGTTTCCCTCATTTCTTTTTATTTAGAAATAGGCAAACAAACAGTTCTGCCTGGTCTTAGGCCAATGAGAATATGGTGAGTTTTTTACCTCAGTATTTGTAAACCAAAACCAGGAGTCAAAGGAAAAGTATAATAGAAACTCATATAGTATACTAGAACAACTGCATTTTTTACCCACTCCTGGATTAGACTTACAAATACTGAGGTAAAAAACTCACTAAATACTCAATGTGTGCACATGGCCTAAATCACCGGACATATGGAAACCGGGAATAAGGGTTAATTAGGCCACGTGCAGACATTGAGTATTTGGTGTGTTTTTTACCTCAGTAAGCTAAACCAGGAGTGGAACAATCAGAGGAAAAGTATAATAGAAACATGTCACCATTTATTTATTTATCACCCACTCCTGGTTTTGGCTTACAAATACTGATGTAAAACACTGACTAAATACTGAATGTGTGAATGTGGCCTAAAACCAAATAACTGACAAGGTGGAACAGGGTTCCCAACTTGACTTTTTATTTTTTCTGGACAGCTTAACTAGAAATCATGGACAGACAATAATTTTTACGGACACGTTGGTAAAAACAATAAATCATTATGATTATAAGTCACACATATCTACAGCCCATTATTTTGATATAAAGACATCAGCTGCAGTCACTGTAAACTGTAAAGTAATGATAATTGCAGTGAAAATAATCTGTGTAACTTTCTTCAGCTTCAAAAAAATCATGGACACCTTACATTTTTATGGACAGGGCAAAAAAGTGCTCTATTTTTACGGACTGTCGTCTAATTTCTGGATGGTTGGCAACGTTGAGGTGGAGTGAAATTTAACCTGTCATGTTTATATGAATGCATGTGAGGAATTATATGCATTAAAGTGTATTGGGACTTCATGAAAAAGTGTTATATATTTGTGTGTATTTCTAAAACAAAACTTCATTGCATATAATTTATAGCAAAATTATAATAAAGAAGCTATAGTGACAATTCATTCCAGTCTCAGTGTAGAGTCTTTATTGATCATCTAGGTGAACCCAGGATATCCTGTGTTCACCTAGATGATCAATAAAGACTCCACACTGAGACTGGGATGAATTGCCACTATAGCTTCTTTATTACACTTTATAAAGTATTTATCTCCAATTAATAGATTTGTGAGGCGTTCTTGCAAATAAACCATTTTCTACCTAGATTATAGGTAAAAAAAAACTGGCACATTGTCATTCAGAACTATATGAGACAACTAGGAGTATAAAGTAAGTGACACTTGCTTTAACCTTATTGGCACTAGATTGTCAGGTCGGATCACTTATGTATATTCTGATAGCTTGTCTTGTTAGGTTATCAAATATGAATGCCTGTAAAGCAAAGTTCTCTTAAGGCCACGTTCACACATTCAGTATTTGGTCAGTATTTTACATCAGTATTTGTAAGCCAAAATCAGGAGTGGAACAATCAGAGGAAAAGTATATAATAGAAACTCGTCACCAGGAGTGGGTGATAAATGTGTTTCTATTATACCTTTTCTCTGATTGTTCCTCACCTGGCTTTGGCTCCCACTCCTGAGAAAAAATACTGACTGAACACTGACCAAATACTGACACGAGGAATAAAGCCATCTTATCACTTATACCGCAGTAAAAACAGTGTAAAAATCAAAACTATTCTTGTGCTGCTATTTATTTGCTCATTATGCCTCCCAAAAATTGGAATAAGGCTCAGTTTATATTTATTCTGTGCTCTCCACTGAGCACTTGCATTGGGGTTTCTGTGTAAATCGCCAAAAAACGCAATTCAGATGAAGCCCCTGAAAGAACCACTCACTATAATGAGGCAGATGGAGTCACTTTGGACACCGTCTGGTCTCTGTTCCGGCAGTGTCCCATCATTTTAGGTGTCTTTTTAGCACACAAACGTTGTCAAATGTGGTCCACCATAGATAAGTGCACGCCCAAAAAGATATATATCACCAGAATAGAAGCCAAATGAAGTCCAAAGTGACTCCATCTGTCTCATTATATTGTTTGGTTCCATCAGGTGTTATGTCTGAATTGCATTTTTGTGGCATTTACAAGGTGAGTGCTCATGGTAGAATACAAGAATGTGATCCCGACCTTATACTATGAAAGCAATCAAAAAAATGTTATGTACACCAAAATGTTACCAATAAAAACCTTAACTTATCCCACACAAAACAAGACCCCAGCCAGGTCTGTCATCTGTCATTGGAAGTATAAGGGGTGCTCACTGATAGAACCAAAACTTTGGAAAAGCAACATGGCTCACACTATCTCAGATAAAATCCAGTGAAATCTGCACTCCTAAAGCCAAATTCCCCATCCTTCTGAACTCCACGGTGTGTCTAAACAACAGTAAGCGACCACATATTTGACATTACTGTAACGAGGAGAGCTCAATTAACAATTTATGGTGTGTGTGTCTGTAGAAGTACAAGCTGGGCACAATGTATGGGCACTAAACTGGCACATTTGCAATTCTCCAGAAAAAAGCATGGCATGGATTTTACAACGTGAAAACACCTGTGCGGCCAAAATAGTCACTGCAGCCATAGATTAATTCATTAAGTGCATTTTCTAAAATGGAGCCTTAGGACTCCTGTATGATAACCCTAACCGAGTAGCTTCGCTGAAAGTAAATTAACTGCACTTCGTCAGGGGCGACGTACTGCTGAGGATTATTGTACAGAGATAAGGCATTGAGCCACAGACTCACAGTGGAATGACCAGATCCTTCGCTATCGGTTTCTTTCCAGACTCTCTGACGAAGTTAAATTCATGTTGGTTCTGTCCCTTTCTCCTGACTCTCTTCATACTGCCATGTCCTTGGCTATGCATCTTGATAGGCGTTTGCGTGAACGCAGACAGGAATACAATGCTGACTCTGCACCTTCTCCTAAGACTTGTGCACCTATAACTTACACTGAGAAACCCATGCAGAGTGGGGTGACTCATTCCCATCAATTTCAAGGGCTCAAGCAACACAAGCCATGTTTTGGTAACCACTTTGGAGAGTCTGGATGTCTTCCTGCCCAAGACAACCGCCACCAGAAAAACATCAGCGTCTGGTGGGCCTAAGGATGCCCACCTAGGCACACAGGTATTTCCTTATGATTCTGAACAATTATTGTTTCATGTTTGTTTATCTTCCTAGAAAAAATTGTGCAGATTCAGGCCTTTATTGTTTGCGGTTCTGCAGCAAATTTGACAAAGGATCTTGGTTTACCTTTTCTAAAATGATGTGTTCCTATGAAAATCACTGCTATTGATGATACACCTCTTACCCAGGACATGGTGAGGTACGTCACTAAGGGGATGTCCCTGCTTGTTGGTACATTACATTTTGAATCTGTGTCATTTTTTGTCCTTGAGAACTTGTGCACGACTGTGGTCTTGGGCATGCCTTGGTTACGTAAACATAACCAGGTCATTGAGACCAGACATTTTGTATTCAGACATTTTGCTGATGTATTTTTTTGTGTGTGAATCTGAAAAAATACGACCACAAAGAGATTATGATTGTGCCATAGACCTGTTACTAACTCCCGTCTCCCCAAAGGTAAAATATATAATCCTTCTGGTCCAGACCATCAGGCCATGAAAGATTATATCACGGATTGTCTGTAAAAAGGGTTCATCAGGCCATCTACAGTTGGCTCTGGTTTCTTTTTTGTTGATAAAAAAGATGGTGGTCTCATGGTCTCAGACCTTGTATTGACTATCACAAATTTAACTCAATTACTATAAAGAATCAGTATCCTCACTCATCCCTGATCTCTACAACCAGCTGCTGAGAGCCCGTAGGTTCACCAAGCTTGATCTCATGAGTGAGTATATCCTGATCCATATCAGAGAAGGACATGAGTTGAAGACTGCATTTAACACACCATAGGGTCACTATGAATATCTTGTGATACCTTTTGGGCTATGCGGTTGTGACGCCTCTACTCAGAAAGCCCGTGTTTTACCCTGGGTGTTGGGGGACTCGGTGTCGGGCCCTGCGTTGAAGAGATGGGATGCAGCCATTGCCCGGGCCCGACCCGTGCTCAGGGCCGTCACATTAGAAAGAGATGGTGTGGGCTATTCCGGGTTGAGTGGCTGATTAACGACTACGCCACCTGTGGTGTCTGGTGAAGGGCCACCAGCGCCGCTACAGTCCGCTGAGGCCCGGTGTCGTGGCGGCTAAAGTTCTCACTGCTCCCCACAGGCGGAGCAAGGCCTCAGGGCAGGTAAGACAGGATGAAGGGGGGTAGTATTAGCGCGGGGAGTACGGGCACCGCGTTGCGTGGTATGGCGCGTATTGAACAGTCCGGAGGCCTGAGGTGAACTTCCAAGGCTTTACTCACTCAGAGATGTTAGCAGGAAGGTGACTCCCTGCTCCTCGCGGAGTCCTGCGGCCACCAGGGACGGGGGTCCGACGGGGGTCCGACTACCTCCGAGGAAGTCCAGTGTTCGGTAGCGACCCTACACCAGAGTGTTCCTGCACTACAGACTTCCCCCTTTCCAGTCTGTGCGTGTGTAGATAGGCCGGGTCTCCCTCTGAGCTCCACTCAGGTGTAGGGCTCGGGTGGCAATTCCTCTCCATCCGACGCCCGGCGGGATCCTCAGGGCCTAACCGGGCTTTCCCGTCCTGGACGTAGAGTACGAGGTCGGGTGTCGGGGGCCGGTACCCCTCTTGCAGCCAGAATCCCTCTGAATAGATCAGGTAGGCGAGGACAGGTGGCGTGCTCCGCTCCGTCTGCATCCTCCCCGGGACCCATTTGCTAGGGAGCCACACTCTAAAGCTCCCGGGCCTTCTTGATCCTAGTCCTCGGCTGGGTTGAGACATTCCTTGTCTGCAACCTACCTCTCGTCCCATGGCCAGGGTACGAGGGCTGTGTCCCTTGCCGATGCAGGCCCACACAGGATCTGCGCTCCCGGAGGGAAGTCACATTACACACAGTATTTTGACAGCACAGTGACAGCCGACAGACTAGCAAAGGACCAGCGAAGAACCGACTAACAAGGACAGAAGGACCAAGATCAAATATGGCATTCTATTAAATATGAAATTAGAAGTGTAACTAACTAACTGTTCCTCCACCCACACCCACTAACTGGTTCCTACCACTTTGTGTTCCCCAGTCTCCCTGTAACCAGGGGAGCAGCACCTAGTGCATATTAGCTCCCTCTGGTGGAAATGTGGTGTTGGATGCCAAAGGCTAGATCACTACCATCACACCGGCCTTACCTCAGAGGAGGAACACCACACTCCATTGAAGAAGTGCAGCATTCCTGTGGCGATCGAACCCTCAGGGGCGCCACACAATGCGCCGGTTGTTTTTCAAAATTTTGTTAATTACATATTCAAAAATATCAGTGTTCAATATGTGGTTGTATTTTTCATGGCATCTTGATATATTCACCTGATATTAATTCACATATCAGACATTTACGTACTGTACTCAAAAGAATCAGAGAAAATTTTTTATTTGCTAAACTTGAAAAATGTGTTTGTTTTTGTTGAAGAAATAAATTTTGTGGGGTATGCTTTATCTGCTGAAAGCTTCCGCATGGACCCCTCATAGATCCAAACCCTTTAAGGATTGGGTGTAACGCAAGTCTCTGAAAGCCTTGTTGCATTTTCTTGGGTTTGCAAACTATTATCATAAATGTATTAAAATTTTTTCCAAGATTACCGAACCACTCACTGACTTGAAAAAGAAGGGGGCAGATTTGGGTAATTGGAAGCCTGTGGAAATCCGTGCCTTCTCCAAGTTGAAGAAATGTTTTTTTTTGTCTGATCCTATATTGGTTCAGTTCAATCTTGAGCGTCCTTTTATTGTGGAGGTCAATACCCCAATTCTCTCACTCAACATCATCTCACTCAACAAGTGGCTTCTTTTCATGAAAATTTTAATCTGCTGAGAGGAATTATGACATTGATAATTGTGAATTGTTGGCAATTAAGTGGACCTTCGAGGAATGGCGCCACTTCCTCAAAGGTGTCAAACATAAAGTCACTGTTACCACAGACCACAAAAATCTGATGGGCTTTGTTCTTTTCTAGATTTGATTTTGTTGTGGCGTTCAGACCTGGTACTAAGTACATAAAAGCTAATGCACTCTCCCAGAGTTTCTGTCCTTCTCAGTCTGAGGATTCTGAACTAGTTATGAGCGAGCACTAAAATACTCGGGTGCATGATGCTTTGGTCGAGCACATTGGAATACTCGGGAGCTCGACCTGAGCAACGAGCCCAATGTAAGTCTATGGGAAACTCGAGCATTTTTCAGGCAGCTCCCCCCGGCGGTCTGCAGAGGGCCTAAAAATTTCCCAAATCGATGGGAACAGTGCTCAAATGACATGGAGACAGCATGGGGAAGACCCCTGGAAACATTTCTGACTCTCAAGTCACTTCTGTCAACAACGTTGTCAAAGGTATTACGCCACTTTTACGGACTCACAATAAAACATACCAAAACTAAACCATAATGGATTTTCCTGGGAAATATGTTAAGGAACATCCTTTCCAGGGTAATGACTTGTATATAAAGCAAAATAAATAACCAAAAACAAAAATGCTCCTCCACACCTTGGGCTATGTTAACACGTAGCATTTTTGATGCGTTTTTTCACTTTTGCATTGCTTTCATCCGTGACAATTGAATTCACCAGGAAATGTCATTTTAATATTTTACAACCTTATCTGGCCTTGCGGTGTGTGAGATTAGAGATGAGCGGTGTTCGACTCGAACTGTTCGCCAATCTCAAATTCGAGCTGTTTTGGGTGGTGTTCGAGCCGTTCGGCGAACACGAACGATTTGAAAAAATTCGGCTGTTCGAGGTTATGTTCGATAACTGTTCATGCACCAAAATCATAACTGGATTTTTTCTCAGTAATGCTGAAAATTAATGTTAATACGCAGTTTGAGTGTACAGCGGGGCGGGGGGAGGGGCAGGGGATGGATCTCTGCAGAAATAATGAAGATCTCCATTTTTTTTTCTCTTCCCCGCTTTTACAGTGGGGCGGTGCAGTCTGTCAGCCTATCAGCAGCGCACACACGGAGCGAACTGCTTTTTTTCACACAAGCAAGGGCATGTGTCATTGGCAGTGTATGTCACATGTCCTTGCCCTATAAGACCCAGCCATTTTCCCCGTCGCCACTATTTTCTCACTGATGCAGCTACGTGTTAGACGGCACCGCTGTTGCTGTGTGCGCTATACTTTGTTAATTTCAAGCCAATTTTCGCACAAATCTACAGATAGCTTGGGAGTAGGGAAGAGTTGTGATTGCAGTCCTTTTAAGGACTAGGTTACATCATTTCCTACGACTTTTATCAGGCAGGTCTGTGCTCTTAAATAGATAGGTTGGGAGTAAAGACTAATTGTAATTGCAGTCCTTTTCAGGGCTAGGTTACATCAGTTCCTATCACTTTTTGCCAGGCAGGTCTGTGCCAGTGCTGTGCAAGTTTTTTTCACAGCGTTTGGCTAAATCTAGCAAAGCAAATCCTTTTTGGCCTATTGCAGAGTGTGTTACTTAGTGGAGTAGCCTATCTGTGTTGCAAGTACACCACCTGTGTATAGAATACAATTTTTTTTACTGCACCTAGTGAAGTAAAACCTTTTGGGCATAGCATCATTCTATTGGTCCATCTATACTAACCTCTACCAGGTTGCAAATTCAATATAATTTTTTTCTGCATCGAGCTCTGAAAAAATATTTAGGCTTCTAGCAGTGTGTGGGACTTGTTCTATTAGTCCATCTATACTAACCTCCATCAGGGTGCAATTTCAATATAATTTTTTTCTGCATCTAGCTCTGAAAAAATATTTAGGCTTCTAGCAGTGTGTGGGACTTGTTCTATTAGTCCAGCTATACTGACGTCCATCAGGTTGCAAATTCAATATAATTTTTTTCTGCATCTAGCTCTGAAAAAATATTTCAGCTTGTAGCAGTGTGTGGGACTTGTTCTATTAGTCCATCTATACTAACCTCCACCAGGTTGCAAATTCAATGTAATTTTTTTCTGCATCGAGCTCTGAAAAAATATTTCGGCTTCTAGCAGTGTGTGGGACTTGTTCTATTAGTCTATCTATACTAACCTCCATCAGGTTGCAAATTCAATATAATTTTTTTCTGCATCGAGCTCTGAAAAAATATTTAGGCTTCAAGCAGTGTGTGGGACTTGTTCTATTAGTCCATCTATACTAACCTCCATCAGGTTGCAAATTCAATATAATTTTTTTCTGCATCTAGCTCTGAAAAAATATTTCGGCTTCTAGCAGTGTGTGGGACTTGTTCTATTAGTCCATCTATACTGACCTCCATCATGTTGCAAATTCAATAAAAAAAATTTCTGCATCTACCTCTGAAAAAATATTTCAGCTTATAGCAGTGTGTGGGACTTGTTCTATTAGTTCATCTATACTAACCTCCACCAGGTTGCAAATTCAATATAATTTTTTTCTGCATCGAGCTCTGAAAAAATATTTAGGCTTCTAGCAGTGTGTGGGACTTGTTCTATTAGTCCATCTATACTAACCTCCACCAGGTTGCAAATTCAATATAATTTTTTTCTGCATCGAGCTCTGAAAAAATATTTCGGCTTCTAGCAGTGTGTGGGACTTGTTCTATTAGTCCATCTATACTGACCTCCATCAGGTTGCAAATTCAATATAATTTTTTTCTGCATCTAGCTTTGAAAAAATATTTTGGCTTCTAGCAGTGTGTGGGACTTGTTCTATTAGTCCATCTATACTGACCTCCATCAGGTTGCAAATTCAATATAATTTTTTTCTGCATCTAGCTCTGAAAAAATATTTCAGCTTGTAGCAGTGTGTGGGACTTGTTCTACTAGTCCATCTATACTAACCTCCACCAGGTTGCAAATTCAATATAATTTTTTTCTGCATCGAGCTCTGAAAAAATATTTCGGCTTCTAGCAGTGTGTGGGACTTGTTCTATTAGTCCATCTATACTGACCTCCATCAGGTTGCAAATTCAATATAATTTTTTTCTGCATCTAGCTCTGAAAAAATATTTCGGCTTCTAGCAGTGTGTGGGACTAGTTCTATTATTCCATCTATACTGACCTCCATCAGGTTGCAAATTCAATATAATTTTTTTCTGCATCTAGCTCTGAAAAAATATTTTGGCTTCTAGCAGTGTGTGGGACTTGTTCTATTAGTCCATCTATACTGACCTCCATCAGGTTGCAAATTCAATATAATTTTTTTCTGCATCTAGCTCTGAAAAAATATTTCAGCTTGTAGCAGTGTGTGGGACTTGTTCTACTAGTCCATCTATACTAACCTCCACCAGGTTGCAAATTCAATATAATTTTTTTCTGCATCGAGCTCTGAAAAAATATTTAGGCTTCTAGCAGTGTGTGGGACTTGTTCTATTAGTCCATCTATACTAACCTCCAACAGGTTGCAAATTCAATATAATTTTTTTCTGCATCTAGCTCTGAAAAAATATTTAGGCTTATAGCAGTGTGTGGGACTTGTTCTAATAGTCCATCTATACTGACCTCCATCAGGTTGCAAATTCAATATAGATTTTTTCTGCATCTAGCTCTGAAAAAATATTTCAGCTTGTAGCAGTGTGTGGGACTTGTTCTATTAGTCCATCTATACTAACCTCCACCAGGTTGCAAATTCAATATAATTTTTTTCTGCATCGAGCTCTTAAAAAATATTTAGGCTTCTAGCAGTGTGTGGGACTTGTTCTATTAGTCCATCTATACTAACCTCCACCAGGTTGCAAATTCAATATAATTTTTTTCTGCATCTAGCTCTGAAAAAATATTTAGGCTTCAAGCAGTGTGTGGGACTTGTTCTATTAGCCCATCTATACTGACCTCCATCAGGTTGCAAATTCAATATAATTTTTTTCTGCATCTAGCTCTGAAAAAATATTTGGGCTTCTAGCAGTGTGTGGGACTTGTTCTATTAGTCCATCTATACTGACCTCCATCAGGTTGCAAATTCAATATAATTTTTTTCTGCATCGAGCTCTGAAAAAATATTTCAGCTTGTAGCAGTGTGTGGGACTTGTTCTATTAGTCCATCTATACTGACCTCCATCAGGTTGCAAATTCAATATAATTGTTTTCTGCATCTAGCTCTGAAAAAATATTTCGGCTTCTAGCAGTGTGTGGGACTTGTTCTATTAGTCCTTCTATACTGACCTCCATCAGGTTGCAAATTCAATATAATTTTTTTCTGCATCTTGCTCTGAAAAAAGATTTCGGCTTCTAGCAGTGTGTGGGACTTGTTCTATTAGTCCATCTATACTGACCTCCATCAGGTTGCAAACTCAATATAATTTTTTTCCGCATCTATCTTTAAAAAAATATTTCAGCTTGTAGCAGTGTGTGGGACTTGTTCTATTAGTCCATCTATACTGACCTCCATCAGGTTGCAAATTCAATATAATTTTTTTCTGCATCTAGCTCTGAAAAAAATATTTCAGCTTGTAGCAGTGTGTGGGACTTGTTCTATTAGTCCATCTATACTAACCTCCACCAGGTTGCAAATTCAATATAATTGTTTTCTGCATCGAGCTCGAAAAAATATTTAGGCTTCTAGCAGTGTGTGGGACTTGTTCTATTAGTCCATCTATACTGACCTCCATCAGGTTGCAAATTCAATATAATTTTTTTCTGCATCTAGCTCTGCAAAAATATTTCGGCTTCTAGCAGTGTGTGGGACTTGTTCTATTAGTCCATCTATACTGACATCCATCAGGTTCCAAATTCAATATAATTTTTTTCTGCATCTAGCTCTGAAAAAATATTTCGGCTTCTAGCAGTGTGTGGGACTTGTTCTATTAGTCCATCTATACTGACCTCCATCAGGTTGCAAATTCAATATAATTTTTTTCTGCATCTAGCTTTGAAAAAATATTTAGGTTGCTAGCAGTGTGTGGGACTTGTTCTATTAGTCCATCTATACTGACGTCCATCATGTTGCAAATTCAATATAATTTTTTTCTGCATCGAGCTCTGAAAAAATATTTCAGTTTGTAGCAGTGTGTGGGACTTGTTCTATTAGTCCATCTATACTGACCTCCATCAGGTTGCAAATTGAATATAATTTTTTTCTGCATCTAGCTCTGAAAAAAGATTTCGGCTTCTAGCAGTGTGTGGGACTTGTTCTATTAGTCCATCTATATTAACCTCCATCAGGTTGCAAATTCAATATAATTTTTTTCTGCATCTAGCTCTGAAAAAATATTTCGGCTTCTAGCAGTGTGTGGGACTTGTTCTATTAGTCCATCTATACTGACCTCCATCAGGTTGCAAATTCAATATAATTTTTTTCTGCATCTAGCTCTGAAAAAAGATTTCGGCTTCTAGCAGTGTGTGGGACTTTTTCTATTAGTCCATCTATACTGACCTCCATCAGGTTGCAAATTCAATATAATTTTTTTCTGCATCTAACCCAGCCAATACTTTTGGGCTAATACCACAGTTTTGCCACTCAGCTCTGCTCGGTTCCCATCCATTGTTTTTTGTGCAAACAACTCCAGAGTTGTGAATTAGTTAACCACCAAAATGAGTGGAAAAAGGCCTGCTGCTGGTGGAAAGGGGAATAGGCGTGTTGGGAAGGGAAAAAAAAGGCTGTGTCCGTGGGGTAGGTGTTAAAGCAACAGTAACATCTGCAGAAGAAAGACCATCTTCCAGCCAAACTAAGATGTCTACTTCTTTTAGCTGACAATGTGATAAGATCCCTTTCTTACGGCCACGCCAATCGCTACAAATTCCAGATGAGGCACAAAAACAGCAGGTGCTTCAACGGATATCAAGTGCTCCTTTAAGTGGGCTCTCCTCCACCTCAACTTCAACATCACAAATACTCCAGTCCTCAGAGGTGTCACCCCAATCGAACTTGCTTCCTCACAGCTCCCAAGTCTCCAGCTGCCCGTCTGAGTATGGGGTAGAACAGATGGTTGAGTCTGCAGAGCTGTTTACTCATACTATAGCCTGGGAATCAGAGGTCAGCTCCAGAGCTTCTGTGAATCCAGACGAGGAAATGATCTGCACTGATGCCCAGAATCTTTATGAGTCAGATCCAGGACCAGACGCAGAAGGTTCTGACCATAATGTAGACCCTCGTTCCCAAACTGTAACTCCTGTTGGTGGAGACAATGAGGAAGACGATGATGAGACTCAAATACCTGATTGGAGCGACAACTTTAGTTCTTTGTCATGGCAGGAACAGGGTGGCTGTGAGGACGACGGGTGTGATAACACACAGGGTGATGATGATCAGTTTGGAGTTCCCACACAACCCACTGTCAACCCACAGTCAGCCAAGAGATGAGTTCAGCAGAGGAGGTGGAGGAGGATGCTAGTGACGACGAGGTCAGGTTGCGCCTTCCTGGACAGAGACGTAGTACTGGAAGCACGTCAACAACTGCATCCTGAAACACAACTCTGCCTCTGACCACAAGTCGTGGTGGCTCTTCAGGTCGCATGGTTGCTAAGCCTTGCATAGCCTGGGCATTTTTCAGATCGATAAAGATGACCCAACTCGTGTTATCTGTAACATTTGTCAGCAAAAGCAAAGTAGAGGCCAAAAAATACATAGTTTGAGTACTTCATGCATGAACCGGCACATGGACATGAAGCATAAGTTGCAGTGGGAAGCTCACTGTGCTACAATGCGGCCAAGCCGGCCGGGCCAACCACCGTCTGCCACATCTTGTGCATCCGTGGCCTCTTCATCCTCTGTGACTGGGGGGACAGCAGTCACACCTGTTTTAGGACGCAGGCCTGCCACCTCTTTACCCGCAACAGCCAGCGTGATTGACAGGTCATCATTTTCATTGGAGGTGGAAACACCAGCTGGTGTTCAGCGCTGTCCGACATTGATAGCACCACCTTTGGATCAAGGCAACCTAACATGTCCGCCTGCATATTCCTCACAGTCCTGCAGTTTGCCGGGGACACCCTTCTCAACCCCGTCTAAGCACAACAGCCAGCCCTCGGTCCCTCAGATGTGGACAAGAAAAAGACCATTTCCTCCTAGCCATGAGAAAGCTAAGAGGCTGAATTTCACCATCTGCAAGCTCTTGGCTACAGAAATGCATCCTTTCCACCTGGTGGACACAGAGGATTTTCGAGACCTTATGTCCGTCGCAGTGCCCCAGTACCAGATGCCCAGTCGGCACTACTTCTCAAAGAAAGGTGTGCCTGCGCTCCACCAGCATGTCGCACACAACATCACCGCTTTTTGAGAAACTCTGTGTGTGACAGGGTGCATTTCACCACAGTCACTTGGACGAGTAGGCATGGACAGGGGCGTTGCATGTCGCTGACTGGGCACTGGGTAACTATGGTGACAGCAGGTCAAGGGGCTGATGTCAAAGTCTTGCCGTCCCCATGAGTTGTGCGTCAATCCTCTTTATCTCAAAGTTCCTCCACTGCTTCTGCCTCCTCAACCTCCTCTCGGTCCTCCACCTGCACCCAAAGCCTGTCTGGCCATGCCACAAGCTTTCTAACTGCGCAGAAGGGATCCTGCACACCTCCTTACTATGCTGGCAGCAGGGCTCAACGTCATCAGGCGGTTTTTACTTTGAAATGTCTGGGAATTGTGAGTCACACAGCTGAGGAGTTGTGGTCAGCTCTGGAGAACCAGTTTCATGAATGGTTGTCTCCACTGGACCTGAAACCAGGGAAGGCCGTGTGCGACAATGCTGCAAACCTGGGTGCGGCGCTTCGCCGGGGCAATGTCACACACGTGCCTTATATGGCTCACATGTTGAACCTGGTTGTCCAGCAATTTTTAGCCCACTATCCCGGACTAGGTGGCCTTCTGCAGAGGGCACGGTCGCTGTGTGCTCACTTCCGCCGTTCGCATCCCGCAGCTCAGCGACTTACATCTCTACAGAAGTCATTGGGCCTGCCACTTCACCGGCTAAGATGCAATGTGCCTACCCGGTGGAATTCAACTCTGCACATGTTGCAGCGACTGTGGCAGCACCGACAAGCCCTGGTGCAATACATTCTGACATATAGCCTTTTGAAATGGCGACGAAGATGTTTAGTGCTGACGATGCCATTATCAGCATGACTATTCCGGTGATTTACATGCTGGAGCACATGTTAAACAGAATTCGGAGTCAGGTGGTGGCACAAGAGGAGGTGGAGGAAGTAGAGGAGGAGGAGTTGTATGCGGAAGGGCTAATATCTGCAAGGTCCAGATGGTCGGCAGCACCAAGGCGCCAGGCATGTGAGGGTGGTGGAGATGGTTTTACCAGGGCGCATGGTAGCAGCCAAACTAGTAAGGAAGGTGCAGGAGCCCAGGAAGAAGTGGAGGATAAACTGATGGAAGACTCATCAGATGAGGGAGACCTTGATCACATTTCTGTTGTGCGAGGTTGGGGGGAGAGGACAGAGGAAGGAAGCATGATTGTTACCTCACCACCAACACAACAGGGACTTGGTGCTCCTGGATGCGCAAGACACATGAGTGCCTTCTTGCTGCACTACCTGCAACATGACCCTCAAATTGTGAGAATTAGAAATAATCCTGACTACTGGGTTGCCACACTGTTAGATCCCCGGTACAAAAGTAAATTTGCAGAAATGATTCCTGCCATAGAAAGGGATGCACGCATGCAGGAGTATCAGCAGAGACTGTTGCAGAATCTTACATGTGCTTTTCCACAAAACACCAGTGGTGCACGTAGTGAATCTCAGAGTTCCAACTTGCCAACTGTGGGACCGTCGAGTGTTCAGCACTCAAACCGTAACAGAAACACAGTATCTGCAGGTAACATCAATTTTGCGAAATCATTTCACCACTTTTTTAGCCCATCCTTTGCAAGGCCACAGGAGACAAGAAGTCTGACACATAGTCAACGCCTAGAGACGATGGTACAGGAGTATCTCCAAGTAAACATTGAAGCCATGACTGTGTCACTGGACCCTTGCTCTTTTTGGGCTTCCAATCTGGATAAATGGCTGGCGCTCGCCACTTACGCCTTGGAGATCTTGTCATGCCCTGCAGCCAGCGTTCTGTCTGAACGTGTGTTCAGCACTGCTGGTGGTGTGCTGACAGATAAGCGCACGCGGCTCTCCACTGATAATGTAGACAGACTCACGTTCATAAAGATGAACAAATCATGGATTTGAAACGACTTTTCTACCCCTGTGTCATCCCGGGGAGAGTAAAAGCTTGATGATTTGTTAAAATCACCTCACCAACCGTTTTAAGCTTTAAAATTACTAATCATGTTTATCTGTATCTTGGCTGGAAAATAATTTGGGCCTTGTAGGAGTGTGCAGTACTGATTCTATTAGGCCATCTATACTAAACTCCACCAGATTTAAAATTACTAATCATGTTTATCTGTATCTTGGCTGGAAAATAATTTGGGCTTTGTAGCAGTTTGCAGTACTGATTCTATTAGGCCATCTATACTAAGCTCCACCAGATTTAAAATTACTAATCATGTTTATCTGTATCTTGGCTGGAAAATAATTTGGGCTTTGTAGCAGTTTGCAGTACTGATTCTATTAGGCCATCTATACTAAGCTCCACCAGCTTTCAAATTAATAATAATTTTTAGCTGCATCTAGCCCGGAAAATAATTTTGGGTCTCCTAGATGCGCAAGACACATGAGTGCCTTCTTGCTGCACTACCAGCAACATGACCCTCAGATTGTCAGAATTCGAAGTAATCCTGACTACTGGGTTGCCACACTCTTAGATCCCCCACACTCTTCGATCAACCTTTTCATTTTAATAAAGAACAAAAAAATGGTAATTTTTGAAATTATAAGCATTAGCAGGTTATTAGAAACTGAAATCAAACAGTTTTCAACTCAAAACTTTATTCTAGGTGATGTTACATTTGCACATAGGACCCCTTGTTCGAAAGGAGCTTCTGAACTGTCTCGTCCATTGAGTTTGTCAGGTTTTGGGTGGTTTCTGCTTCAATTGTTTTGCATGAGGACAGAATACCCTCCCAGAGCTGTTGCTTAGATGTGAACTGCCTCCCGCCATCATAGACACTCCTTTTGATGATGCTCCAGAGGTTCTGAAAGGGGTTGAGGTCCGGGGAGCATGGGGGTCACACCATAAGTTTGTCCCCTTTTATGCCCATATCAGCCAGAGATGCAGATGTGTTATGTGCAGCATGAGAATGTGCATTATCATGCATGAAAATGATCTTGCTGTGGAATACACGGTTCTTCTTCTTGAACCATGGCAGGAAGTGCTGTTTGAGAATCTACACATACATTATGGAGTTCATCTTTATCCCTTCAGGGATCCTAAAGGGGCTGACAATCTCTCTCCCCATGATTCCAGCCCAAAACATTACTCCACCTCTTCCTTGTTGGTGCTGTAGCCATGTTTGCGTGGGGTGTCCATCAACCAGCCATCCTCCACTCCATCCATCTGGACCATCGAGCGTTGCACGGCACTCATCGGTGAACAAAACAGTTTTGAAGCCAGTCTTCATGTATTGTTTGGCCCACTGGAGCCGTTTCTGCTTGTGTGCAGTGAATAGAGGAGGTCGACAGGATGGCTTACGCACAACTGCAAACCTCTGAAGGACTCTGCATCTTGTTGTTCGGGGGAAGTTGGAGGCACCAGCAGCTTCAAAAACTTGTCTGCTGCTATGGCAAGGCTTTTTTGCCGCTGCTCTTTTAACCTGATGTGATTGCCTGGAGGAAAGAGTCCTCAATTTTCCCTTATCAGCACGCACACGTGTGTACTGTGAATCAGCTACATACTTCTTGATTGTGCGATGATCAGGATGAAGTGTCTTGGCAATGTTGATTGTAGTCATGCCTTGACCTAAACACTCCACAATTTGTTGCTTCTCAGCAGCCAACACATCCTTTTTCTTTCCCATTTTGGCAGAAAATGTAGGCTGCTTAATAATGTGGGACAGCCTTCTTAAGTAGTCTTGCCTTTCATTGGACACACCTGCCAAACTAATTAGCACAGGTGTCTGCAATTGCTTACAGTGATATAAAGAGCCCTGACACACATCACCATCAATGAGTTTAACTGACAAACAAACAAATTCTTCCCTTATCACTCCTAAACACTTTTTGCATAATAATTTGGAACACAGTGTACATGTGCTTTTTCGCAAAACACCAGTGGTTCACGTAGTGAATCTTACAGTTCTAACTTGCCAACCGTGGTCTGTATGGAGTTGTTCAATAAAGGGCCCAAAATTAAGATAGCATAGACGGGAGAGGTCTCTATGAATACGAATTCCTAAGTATTTGATACCCTGTGAGGGCCCGGCAAAGGGAAAGTTGGACTGGATGGAATCCTGTATGGATTTGGGGAGGGAGACATCGAGGGCCTCAAACTTCGCTGCATTGATTTTAAAATTTGACCATGTAACAAAGTGATCTATTTCAGCCATAACAGCATGGATGGATATATGTGATTAAGTGATATATACTAGGACATCATCAGCAAATGCAGAGCACTTGTACTCGGTGCCTCCCACCTCAATCCACCTAATATTGGGGTTATGGCGAATTGATAAGAGCAGGTGCTCCGTCACTAGGATGTATAAGAGAGGGCACAGAGGACATCCCTGCCTTGTCCCATTGGTGATTATGAAAGGTGATGAAAATGTTCCATTTATCTTCAGCCTAGGTGACGTATTGCGATACAGGGCCGTGATTTTGCCTATAAAAGGGTCCCCTAGACCACTACCCCAAACTTTTTAAGGGAATAATATATGGCGTGCCAGGAGACTCCATGGAGTGCTTTCTCAGCATCCAACGAGAGTATCTAATTACAATTTTTTAACGGCATCTAGCCCAGGAAATACTTTGTGCCTAATAGGAGTGTCTGCTAGTCAGCGGATTATCCCAGCTGTTAAGCAAGCTACACCACCTGTAGTTTGGACACTTAATTTTTTCAAAGGAAATGGTTCGGGCCCCCGGGACACTCAGTGAAGAGCATCGGGGAGACACCCCAAGGCATAGGGGCTGGGACTGGCGGTAGGACGCCTTGCGGTGGACCGCCGAGCTCGATCCTTAGAAAGGCTTTTAACTGCAGCAGCTTTAGTGGACGCTACTGGAGCTGGAATTACGCGGCTGCTGGCATGAGACTTGCCCTCCAATAGATCCTTGTAAAAGGATTTAAAGTGTATTCATTCAAATTAGAGAGACAATTTAAATTAAAAAGCTTAGATCTGCCTCCACCACAGGGGGGCTCGCTCGACCCACCAGCGGACAGGCACCAGTATTAGGAGAGGGGGGCTGGCCGTCAGGGTCCACCGCAGCTCTAGCACAAACCCGGCGACACGGAGGTCGCACGGGCAGGAACGGACTGGCCGTGTCGGCTTCGCACTTTTTTGGTTTTCGAAGGGCATGACATGCCTATATCTGTGTCTCCCCCTCCTTTTACTCCTCCACCTCTTTTCTTTTCGCATGACTATATGTACTTGTCACTTTTCCATGTGTTAGTTGTGTCTTCTGAGCAGTTTGTCAGCGTTTGGACTCCTTTGAAGGTGTTTTCTATGTATTTCTATGTGTTTTTGTTTGTCTGCCATTGGTTTTAACGGTGTTCGAAGATGTTCGACGAACAGTTCGGCGAACATACGGGTGTTCGACGAACCGAACCGAACTCGAACACTACGGGGGTGGCTCAACACTATGTGAGATATCATCAGAGACATTGTGTTTCATTTATGAAGGAGGGATTCTGAGAGTCACAAAGCCTATTTTTATAGGGCCATCAGGCGGCCTTTACTATTCTTAAAGGGCCAGCAGTCAGCCCTCACTATTCTTAGAGAGCCATCAGCCGGCTATGTTTTATTGTTCCCATTACTAAAGAGTGGGTCACCTATACTGTTATTGAGTATGCACTGAGTGCCAGGGCTGCCCAAAATTTGGACGCACCCCAATACCACTTTGAAAATTTGGATGCACCCCAATACCCCTCTGAAGAGACTTAGAGGAGGGCCTACTGAAAACAATATTCACATTATTAGGAAGTAGGTCTCCCATTGTGTTTGCCTATGCAGTGAATGCAAGGGTTGCCAAAAATTTTGAGGCACTCCAATGCCCATTGGAAGAGATGTGGAGGTAAGAGGGCCTCCTGAAAACAATGTTCCCATTATTAGGAAGTAGGTCTCCCATTGTGTTTGCATATGCAGTGAATGCAAGGTTGCCCAAAATTTGGAGGCACTCAATGCCCCTTGGAAGAGACATAGAGGGCCTCATAAAAAAATATTCCCATTATTAGGAAGTGGGTCTCCCATAGTGTTGGACTATGCGATGAATGCAAGGGCTGCCAAAAAGTGGGAGGCACTCCAATGCCCCTTGGAAGAGACCTGGAGGAGGGCCTCATAAAAAATGTTTCCATTAGAAAGGAGCGGGCCTCCTATACTTGTAATGCCCATGCACTAAGTGTATGGGCTGACAAACATTTACCCCTGGGAGGGGTATACATGAACATACTGTATAAAATTTTTATTTTACGGGCATCATAAATGACGCGCCCCCAGGGCCGTTGGGTACTCGGCGGCCGGGCCTCTTATGGATGCCGGTGGGGGATATCACAGTGGCTGGCTCAGTCCGTGACCCAGGGCGGTCAATAAAAGAAAAGGGGGATTATTTATAGGGGAATTGGAAAGTTTGTGACGCCACCTGTGGAATGCAGCTAAAGGGAGCCGCCGCTGCCAAGCAGTCCTCTGGAACTGGTGTTACGGCAGCAGGGATGGTGTGGCTCTCCACAGGTAGAGCTAGCTCCAGGGCAGTGTAGGTAGTGTAGGTTGCGCTGGGCGTTGTAGTGCCAGGAGGCAAGAGGGCGCAGATGAAAGAATGGACGGAGGCAATACGGTGCAGTCATCCGAGTTTTTACTCACAGTTCTTATGACAGTTCCACTGGTGCACTGTACGGGTGCCAGCCTCCCACGTCTCGCTGCGTTCACCAGGCAGGGGTTCAGCACTTCCTCAGGCAGATTAGGAGTACCTGACAGAACCCCACTTTCTTGCGTTCCTAGCTAGACTGCCTTCACGCTGTGTCTTTCTCCCTCCTGCCCTGCGCTTCCCACGCTCAATCCCGCTCGGGTGCTCTGAAGTCCCTCCTGTCTTGTTGGAGTTCCCAGACCTGCTTGACCCTCACGGGGATTAGAATGAGGCTTCGGCAATTGACTATATAAGCCAGAAGCCTCCGGTTTTCCCAGCTGAGACGTAGAGTAACACGGATGGACCAGGGGCCGGTCCCCTTCTTGTGGCCTACGATCCCTCTGTCTTCTGACAGATTCGGGGCATACGGATGCCGTCCTGCACTCGCCGTACCCCCTAGGATCCCTTCTTTAGATCGGAGCCTACTCCTCTGCTCCCCTCCTGGGCCTCTAGGACTGGGCCCTGCTTGTGGAGCAGAGCTCCTAAAGAGACTCTGCTCCCTGACTGACTTCTCCCACTTCTCCCAACCTTCTGTTTTGCCACCCTAAGATGGCTTCCCATTATATACCTACTACTATGGTGCTCCCCTAAACTGCTTCCTCCACCCACACCCACTTCTGGTTCCCCTTACTTCTGGGTTCCCCCACTCCAGCCAGGGACAGGGCTCAGCAGCTGCGCACATGCATGTTGCCCCTCCAGCCGGCCTGGAGCAGTGTAGTGTTGGATGCAGGTGTTGGGGTTCCGGGCAGCAATCCCTCCTTACCTGAGAGAAGGAGATACCACACCTCTGGGTGAGGTGCAGTACCTCTGTGGCGACTGAACCCTCAGGGGCACCACACTCCCCCCTGGTAAAACACAGCGCGTCCGGGGGCTGGAACAGAGTAAAACTGGGTTATTACAGACATGCAAATTTTTAAGAATGCATTCGCATATAAGATAATAAAACTTTCTTCCCTTTATGGGAGGCACATCACTTTAATGTTACAGGTTATATTTATCAAACATCATAAAACACTTTTCATAACGTTCTGGTAACAGGGTGTCCTTTTTACTAGAAAACGAGTGCAAATGTAGCAGCATGAGGGACTCGTCCGCAAACCCTCAACGTAGGCCCTGGGCGTGGCTGCAGGGCATAGGTGATCCTGGGGCTGGACCACGTCTTCCACCACGCCAAACGGGTTTTTCTTCTGAGGTCATGGCTGCAAATATAAAACCAATAGGAAGCACTTTAAGAAGTGCAGAACTATTTACACAATCAGTTTCTGTCTGTTCACAGTCCCCAGCCTGGAGTCTGTATACCCTGACGGGTAATTATTAGTGTTGAGCGAGCACTAAAATGCTCGGGTGCTCAAAGCTTGGCCCGAGCTCTCCGTGATATTCGGGTGCTCGACCCGAGCAACGAGCCCATTGTTAGTCTATGGGAGACCCGAGCATTTTTGCGGCGGCACCCCTGGCAGTCTGTAGAAAGCCTAAAAAGTGCCCAAAATGATAGTGACAGTGCTCAAATGACATGGGGACAGCATGGGGATCGCCCCAGGAAGCATTTCTGACCCCCAGGTCACTGTTGTCAACAACGTGTTCAGAGGTATTAAGCCACTTTTACAGGCTCATAATAAAACGTTCAAAGACGAAAGTGAAACTTTTTTCCTGTGAAATATGTTAAGGAATTTATTTTCCAGGGTAAAGACTTGTGTCTAAGGTAAAATAAATAACCAAAAACAAAAATACTCCTCCACACCTTGGGCTATGTTCAAAAGTATCATTTTTTATGCGTTTTTGCACTTTTGTATTGCTTTCAACTGTGACAAATGCATTTACCGGGAAATGTCATTTTAACATTTTACAACCTTATCTGGCCATGTGCTGTGTGACACATGCATAGAGTGCTGAAAAGACATGGGGACAGCATGGGGAAGACCCCTGGAAGCATCTCTGACTCCCAGGTCACTGTCTAAAAGTGTGCCCATCATAAGTGATCCTTGCCGCATCAGAAGATGCAGACTTGCAACTATCCCCGTGCAAGTCCTTGTCCCAGGGCAGTGTTCAATTATACCTCCCCCATTCCTTGCAATGCAAGCGCAAATATGCAGCCAACCACCCACCCACCCCCAGGCTGCAATACCATACTGCTAGCTTGCACTTGAAATGGGGCCTTTTAGTTTTGAGGAGGCTGAAGCTGGCCACTACCTCATGGCTGCTTCGGCACCGAGGTATCCATACTCAGTTCCCAGCCGCCCGGCGGCCGGGTGTCCACACACGGTCCCCAGCCGCCGAGGGGTGGCCGGGTGTTCATAAACGGTCCCCAGCCGCCCCGATTTCTCCGCGGAACATCCCCACAGACTTTTCGTAGACTGGCCTGCTTTAGGGCAGCATTGGACGAGCCCACCAGAGAACCAGACTCCTCCGGTGGGCCCTGGCTTCTCCATCAGGGGAGTGGAAAGTGCCAAGGTGAGGAGCATGATGATGATGATAGAAGTTAGCATCTGCTTTGTTTTGTTGGAATGCAAGCGTAAGTGTGCAACCTGCCACCCACCCACCCCCAGGCTGCAAAACCATACTGCTAGTTTGCTTGCACTTGAAATTGGGCCTTTAAGGCATGTGGAGGCAGATGCCGGCCACCATGTCATGGCTGCTTCGGCTGCCCTTTTATCCATGCTCAGTCCCCAGTCGCCCCGCGGCCGGGTGTCCACACACGGTCCCCAGCCGCCTGGGGGCGGCCGGGTGTCCATAAATGGTCCCCAGCCGCCCTGATTTCTCCGCGGAACATCCCCACACACTTTTCGTAGACTGGCCTGCTTTAGGGCAGCATTGGACGAGCCCACCAGAGAACCCGACTCCTCCCTTGGGCCCTGGCTTCTCCATCAGGAGAGTTGAGCGTGCCAAGGTGAGGAGCATGATGATGATAGAAGTTAGCATCTGCTTTGTTTTGTTGGAATGCAAGCGTAAGTGTGCAACCTGCCTCCCACCCACCCCCAGGCTGCAATACCGTACTGCTAGCTTGCTTGCACTTGAAATTGGGCTTTTTAGGTGTAGCATACTTGGCGGCGTACTTGCATAGTGCACCATCTCCCACTATGCAAGATCGAAATCTTAATCTTCAGTCCAGTCTGCCAGCCTGGCTTCTGTTCTTGCTGTCTGCTTGTCCCTGTCCTGACTGCTTAGGGCGGTGGCCCGGTTACTTCCTGTTTCTTGTAGCTGCTGTGGGCACACCCCTAATGCTTCTCCAGCCTATTGCTGTCTGTCACTGGATATTTAAACCAGCTCCACCCTGAAGCTGGTGCCTGAGCAACTCTTACCTTCAGAGGGCTCCTTGCCTCTGATGTGCCAGGTCCCGTTCTGTTCTTGCCTGTCTGCCAACCTGGGGGCTGTATTCCCAGGCCTGTCTGAACTATCTCTTAGCCTGTTTGTCCGCCTCTCTGGGGGCCGTATGCCCAGACACGCTCCTGTATCTTGTTGCAGTGTCAGTTCCTGTCTGAACACTCTCCTAGCCTGTTTTTCCGCCTCTCTGGGGGCTGTATACCCAGACTCACTCCTGTATCATGTTTCAGTGTCACTCTCCTAGCCTGTTTGTCTCTGTGTCCGTACCTTCCCTTTTCCTGCAGTCTCTGAACCTGCACCTAACTCCTACTGGATGTCTCTGTACTTCTGTTGTGAGTTTAGAGTCCACTTGCTACTTCATTGCAAGTACCTTGTGTGTATCTGGTTCTGCTTTTCCCTTCCAGTCTGTTCAGTGTGAACAGAGCCCTGTCCTCTCTGCCTTGCTCACCGCTCCGGCAGTTTCCTGCCTGCTCTGCCTTGCTCACCGCTCCGGCAGTTCCAGCCTGCTCTGCCTTGCTCACCGCTCCGGCGGTTCCTGCCCGCTATGCCTTGCTCGTCGCTCCGACGGTTCCTGCCCGCTCTGCCTTGCTCGCCGCTCCTGCGGTTCCTGCCCGCTCTGCCTTGCTCACCGCTCCGGCGGTTCCTGTCCGCTCTGCCTTGCTCACCGCTCCGGCGGTTCCTGCCTGCTCTGCCTTGCTCACCGCTCCGGTGGTTCCTTCCTGCTCTGCCTTGCCCACCGCTCCGGCGGTTCCTTCCTGCTCTGCCTTGCTCACCGGTCCGGCGGTTCCTACCTGCTCTGCCTTGCTCACCGCTCCGGCGGTTCCTGCCTGCTCTGCCTTGCTCACCTCTCCGGCGGTTCCTGCCTGCTCTGCCTTGCTCACCGCTCCAGCAGTTCCTGCCTGCTCTGCTTACTCACCACTCCGGCGGTTCCTGCCTGCTCTGCTTGCTCACCGCTCCGGCGGTACGTCTCTGCTCTGCTTGTCTACCTCATCTGCGGTTCTGTTCCTGAATCCCAGTCTGTACTGGACCCTATCCAGCCTGTGCTCCAACCTGCTAGTACCTCCGCATCTGCACGCCGGCCGTACTTGTCAGTACCCTCCTGTCTGCATACCAGCCGTCCCTGCCAGTATCCTCCTGTCTGCACTCCAGCCATGCCTGCCAGTGCCCACCTGTCTGCATGCCAGCCGTGCCTGCCAATACCCACCTGTCTGTGTGCCAGCCTAACCTGCCTGTTCCTGTATTCCCCGGTGTGGGTCAACAGCCGTGTCCGGGGTTTGACCTGGAGTAGCACCTGGTCCCTCTGCTCGCTTCCTCCCTGGTGCACGGTGTCGTTAGCTGTCGTGCGACCTTGGGTTGATACTTAGTTACGCCCCTCCAGGCACTCTCCGGTTCATGGCACAGTGGAATCACTAAATCACGCACACGCCAGTTAGCCCGGGCGTGTGCATAACATTAGGCATGTGGAGGCAGATGCCGACCACCATGTCATGGCTACGTCGGTGGCCTTTTTATCCATACTCAGTCCCCAGCCGCCTGGCGGCCAGGTGTCCACTTTCGGTCCCCAGCCGCCCCGCGGCCGGGTGTCCACACACGGTCCCCAGCCGCCCTGATTTCTCCGCGGAACATCCTCACACACTTTTCTTAGACTGGCCTGCTTTAGGGCAGCATTGGACGAGCCCACCAGAGAACCCGACTCCTCCGGTGGGCCCTGGCTTCTCCATCAGGGGAGTTGAGAGTGCCAAGGTGAGGAGCATGATGATGATAGAAGTTAGCATCTGCTTTGTTTTGTTGGAATGCAAGCGTAAGAGTGCAACCTGCCACCCACCCACCCCCAGGCTGCAATACCATACTGCTAGCTTGCTTGCACTTGAAATTGGGCCTTTTAGGCATGTGGAGGCAGACGCCGGCCACCATGTCATGGCTGCGTCGGCGGCCCTTTTATCCATACTCAGTCCCCAGCCGCCCGGCGGCCGGGTGTCCACGCACGGTCCCAAGCCACCAGGGGGCGGCCGGGTGTCCACACTCGGTCCCCAGCCGCCCCGCGGCCGGGTGTCCACACACGGTCCCCAGCCGCCTGGGGTCGGACGGGTGTCCATAAACGGTCCCCAGCCGCCCCGATTTCCCTGCGGAACATCCCCACACACTTTTCTTAGACTGGCCTGCTTTAGGGCAGCATTGGACGAGCCCACCAGAGAACCCGACTCCTCCGGTGGGCCCTGGCTTCTCCATCAGGGGAGTTGAGAGTGCCAAGGTGAGGAGCATGATGATGAAAGAAGTTAGCATCTGCTTTGTTTTGTTGGAATGCAAGTGTAAGAGTGCAACCTGCCACCCACCCACCCCCAGGCTGCAATACCATACTGCTAGCTTGCTTGCACTTGAAATTGGGCCTTTTAGGCATGTGGAGGCAGACGCCGGCCACCATGTCATGGCTGCGTCGGCGGCCCTTTTATCCATACTCAGTGGCCCAGAGAACGCGACTCATACCTTTTATCCATACTCAGTGGCCCAGAGAACGCGACTCCTCTGGTGGGCCCTGGCTTCTCCATCAGGGGAGTTGAGAGTGCCAAGGTGAGGAGCATGATGAGGATGATAGAATTTAGCATCTGCTTTGCTTTCAAGGAATGCAAGCGCATGTATGTAGTAGCGGCTAGGCCTGAGGAGGTCAGCGTTTTGGCGCATATCCTACCTCCTCCGAGGATTGCTGGATGTTTTCCTGCTACTATCCAAGTTCTATGACTCCCATTAAAACAAAGCTTCAGGTGATAAATGATGGATGAGGTAGTGGCAAAGGAGAAAGAGCAGGAGGAACAGGGACCATTCACATCAATATCAGGCCAGTCAACCACATATGTCTTGTAGGATATGTTTCTGTAACAAAAGGAGCGGTTCAGCTACACAGTTATAGTGCATACAGTGAGTGCAATGCCTACCAAAAATTTTGAGGCGCTACAATGCCTCTTGGAAATGACATGGAGGTCAGAGGGCCTTAACTAAACCTTTTTTTCCATTTATAGCAACTGGGTCTCCTGTGCACTGTTGGCCTAAGCAGTGAATGTGGAAGGCTTTCCAAAAATTATGAGGAACTGCAATGCCCCTTGAAACAGACGTGGATTACAGCGTACTAAAAACCTTCTGCCCATTATTGGGGAGTGTGTCTCCCTTAGTTTTCACCTTTGCATTGAAAAGCAAAAGCTGACTAAAATTAGGAGGAAATGCAATGCCTGTTTGAAGAGTCATGGAGATTAGAGGTAAGGTAATTAAAAACAACATTTCAATGCCCCTTGGAAGAGCTGTGGAGTTCAGAGTGGCTTAAGAAGAATCTTTTAATGCCCCTTTGAAGAGACGTGGAGGTCACAGTAGCTTAGCAAGATGGTTTTAATGCCCCTTGGAAGAGTGGTGGAGGTCGCAGTGGAATAAAAAGACAATATCAAAGACCTGTGGAAGAGACATGGATGTCACAGTAGCTTAACAAGATGGTTTTAATGCCCCTTGGAAGAGACGTGGAGGTCGCAGTAGCTTAACAAGACGGTTTTAATGCCCCTTACAAGAGCCATACAGTGCAGCATCTTAAAAACATTATTCCCATTATTGGGGAGTGGGTCTCCCATAGTATTTGCTTATGCCTTCCAAGCAAAAGCTTCCAAAAATTAGGACGGAACAACTTGCAATGCCCCTTACAAGAGCTATGCAGTACAGCATATTACAAACATAAGTCCCATTATTGGGGAGTGGGTCTCCCATAGTCTTTGCTTATGCCTTCCAAGCAAAAGCTTCCAAAAATTAGGACGGAGCAACTTGCAATGCCCCTTACAAGAGCCATGCAGTACAGCATATTACAAACATAAGTCCCATTATTGGGGAATGGGTCTCCCATAATATTTACTTATGCCTCCCAAGCAAAAGCTTCCAAAAATTAGGACGGAGCAACTTGCAATGTCCCTTACAAGAGCCATGCAGTACAGCATATTACAAACATAAGTCCCATTATTAGGGAGTGGGTCTCCCATAGTATATGCTTATGCCTTCCAAGCAAAAGCTTCCAAAAATTAGGACGGAGTAACTTGCAATGCCTCTTACAAGAGCCATGCAGTACAGCATATTACAAACATTAGTCCCATTATTGGGGAGTGGGTCTCCCATAGTATTTGCTTATGCCTTCCAAGCAAAAGCTTCCAAAAATTATGAGGAAATGCAATGCCCGTTCGAAGAGTCGTGGAGGTCCCAGTAGCTTAACAAGGTGCTTTTAATGCCCCTCAGAAGAGACGTGGAGGTCAGAGTGGTATAACAAGACGGTTTTAATGCCCCTTACAAGAGACGTGGAGGTCAGAGTGGTATAACAAGACGCTTTTAATGCCCGTCAGAAGAGACGTGGAGGTCAGAGTGGTATAACAAGACGCTTTTAATGCCACTCAGAAGAGACGTGGAGGTCAGAATGGTATAACAAGACGCTTTTAATGCCCCTCAGAAGAGACGTGGAGGTCAGAGTGGTATAACAAGACGCTTTAAATGCCTCTTACAAGAGACGTGGAGGTCAGAGTGGTATAACAAGACGCTTTTAATGCCCCTTACAAGAGACGTGGAGGTCAGAGTGGTATAACAAGACGCCTTTAATGCCCCTCAGAAGAGACGTGGAGGTCAGAGTGGTATAACAAGACTCTTTTAATGCCCCTCAGAAGAGACATGGAGGTCAGAGTGGTATAACAAGATGCTTTCAATGCCCCTTAGAAGAGACGTGGAGGTGAGAGTGGTATAACAAGATGATTTTAATGCCCCTCAGAAGAGACGTGGAGGTCAGAGTGGTATAACAAGACGTTTTTAATGCCCCTTACAAGAGACGTGGAGGTCAGAGTGGTATAACAAGACGCTTTTAATGCCCCTCAGAAGAGACGTGGAGGTCAGAATGGTATAACAAGACGCTTTTAATGCCCCTCAGAAGAGACGTGGAGGTTAGAATGGTATAACAAGATGCTTTTAATGCCCCTCAGAAGAGACGTGGAGGTCAGAGTGATATAACAAGACGGTTTTAATGCCCCTTACAAGAGACGTGGAGGTCAGAGTGGTATAACAAGACTCTTTTAATGCCCCTTACAAGAGACGTGGAGGTCAGAGTGGTATAACAAGACGTTTTAATGCCCCTCAGAAGAGACGTGGAGGTCAGAGTGGTATAACAAGACGCTTTTAATGCCCCTCACAAGAGATGTGTAGGTCAGAGTGGTATAACAAGATGCTTTTAATGCCCCTTACAAGAGACGTGGAGGTCAGAGTGGTATAACAAGACGCTTTTAATGCCCCTCAGAAGAGACGTGGAGGTCAGAGTGGTATAACAAGATGCATTTAATGCCCCTCAGAAGATACGTGGAGGTCAGAGTGGTATAACAAGATGCTTTTAATGCCCCTCAGAAGAGACGTGGAGGTCAGAGTGGTATAGCAAGACGCTTTTAATGCCCCTTACAAGAGACGTGGAGGTCAGAGTGGCATAACAAGATGCATTTAATGCCCCTCAGAAGAGACGTGGAGGTCAGAGTGGTATAACAAGACGCTTTTAATGCCCCTTACAAGAGACGTGGAGGTCAGAGTGGTGTAACAAGACGCTTTTCATGCCCTTCAGAAGAGACGTGGAGGTCAGAGTGGTATAACAAGATGCTTTTAATGCCCCTCAGAAGAGACGTGGAGGTCAGAGTGGTATAACAAGATGCTTTTAATGCCCCTCAGAAGAGACATGGAAGTCAGAGTGGTATAACAAGACGCTTTTAATGCCCCTCAGAAGAGATGTGGAGGTCAGTGGTATAAAAAGACGCTTTTAATGCCCCTCAGAAGAGACGTGGAGGTCAGAGTGGTATAACAAGACGCTTTTAATGCCCCTCAGAAGAGACGTGGAGGTCAGAGTGGTATAACAAGATGCTTTTAAGGCCCCTTACAAGAGACGTGGAGGTCAGAGTGGTATAACAAGACGGTTTTCATGCCCCTCAGAAGAGACGTGGAGGTCAGAGTGGTATAACAAGACGCTTTTAATGCCCCTTACAAGAGACGTGGAGGTCAGAGTGGTATAACAAGACGGTTTTAATGCCCCTTACAAGAGACGTGGAGGTCAGAGTGGTATAACAAGACGCTTTTAATGCCACTCAGAAGAGACGTGGAGGTCAGAGTGGTATAACAAGACGCTTTTAATGCCCCTTACAAGAGACGTGGAGGTCAGAGTGGTATAACAAGACGGTTTTAATGCCCCTTACAAGAGACGTGGAGGTCAGAGAGGTATAACAAGACGCTTTTAATGCCCCTCAGAAGAGACGTGGAAGTCAGAGTGGTATAACAAGACGCTTTTAATGCCCCTCAGAAGAGATGTGGAGGTCAGTGGTATAACAAGACGCTTTTAATGTCCCTCAGAAGAGAAGTGGAGGTCAGAGTGGTATA
The DNA here is from genome assembly GCF_046119375.1 of Phyllobates terribilis. Lineage (NCBI taxonomy): Eukaryota > Metazoa > Chordata > Amphibia > Anura > Dendrobatidae > Phyllobates > Phyllobates terribilis. Next base: position 295,562,470 of record NW_027362762.1, read on the forward strand.
ACAAGATGCTTTTAATGCCCCTCAGAAGAGACGTGGAGGTCAGAGTGGTATAACAAGACGCTTTTAATGCCCCTCAGAAGAGACGTGGAGGTCAGAGTGGTATAACAAGACGCTTTTAATGCCCCTCAGAAGAGACGTGGAGGTCAGAGTGGTATAACAAGACACTTTTAATGCCCCTTACAAGAGACGTGGAGGTCAGAGTGGTATAACAAGACGCTTTTAATGCCCCTTGGAAGAGCCATACAGTACAGCATCTTAAAAATATTATTCCCATTATTGGGGAGTGGGTCTCCCACAGTCTTTGCTTATGCCTTCCAAGCAAAAGCTGACAAAAATAAGGATGGAGGAACTTTCAATAATGGCAAAAAAGACCACGGTCACCCTGGTGGTATAGTGGTGGTGGAGGCTGAGGATAAGGAGAAGAACATAAAACAGCTGAAATGAGGAAGCGTATACCCATGTGTGGGTGTGAAGTTGTGCATGTGAATACACCTCCCGAAATAACACAGTGGATTTGACTTTATGTTACTCTGCTGTCATTTGGTGGTTATGAGAAGTCTGGCCCAATCCAGCCCTTGTTCATTTTGATAAGGGTCAGCTTGTCAGCATTGTCAGTTGACAGGCGAGTGCGCTTATCAGTTATAATTCCCCCAGCGGCACTAAAAACACGCTCCGATAACACGCAAGCGGCAGGGCAGACCAGGACCTCCAAGGCATACAGAGAGAGTTCATTCCAAGTGTCCAGCTTGGATACTCAATAATTAAAAGGCACAGAGGAATCACGGAGGATGCTGGTACGGTCGGCAAGGTACTCCCTCACCATCTTTTGAAACTTTCCACTCCTTGTGAGAGTACCCCGCGCCTCAGGGTCTGTCCGAAGGGAGGGTCTGAGAAAACTGTCCCAGAACGTTGACAGTGTTCCCCTGCCTCAGCTGGATTTGAGTTGCGTCTCTCTCGCATGTACGCCTTGGTTGGGCAACAACGAACTGTGACCTCTGCCGCTAGCGTGTTCAGATGGGAATTTTTTTAACAGTTCTGCAGCAAGGGCCTTCTGGTACTGCCCCATTTTTGTAGACCTCTCCACCTCAGGAATAAGAGAGTGATAGTTCTCCTTGTAGCGGGGGTCTACAAGTGTCACCAACCAGTAATGACTGTCACCCAACATTTTGACAACGCGAGGGTCACGGTTAAGGCAACGTAACATAAAGTCAGCCATGCGTGCCAGACTGGTAACGAGCAATATTTCCGTGTCCTCACCAAGATGACGACTGACTATGCCCTCCTCCTCGTCCTCCTCCCCCCTGTCCTCAGGCCTCACACGCTGAACCGACGGTATGACAGTTGTAGAGGTACTACTGTCTACAGCGCATGATACCAGCTCCTGTTCTTCTTCCTCCTCCTCATCCTCTCCCTCATTGTCCCCCAATGCACATTGGAATGAGATGAGGCTCGGCTGTGTGTAATCGCACACTATGGCTTCTTGATCCATCTCATCATACTCTGGCTGCAATGCCTCCTCTTTAATTCTCTGCAGAGAGCGTTGCAAAAGACAGACAAGTGGGATGCTGACACTAATGATGGCGTCATCGCCACTCATCATCTTGGTGGCCTCCTCAAAGTTTATCAGGATGGTACATATGTCAGACATCCAGGTCCACTCCTGAGGTCTTATGTGTGGAGTCTGACCTGAATATCGATGGCCTTGTTGCAGCTGGTACTCCACAACTGCTTTCTTCTGCTCACAAATCCTTAGCAACATGTGGAGGGTAGAGTTCCAACTTGTGGGGACATCACACAGCAGTCGGTGTGCCGGAAGCTGTAAACGCTGCTGCAACACAGCAAGGGCGGCGGAAGCTGTAGCCGACTTGCGAAAATGAGCTGACAGGCGGCGTACTTTCACAAGCAGATCTGGCAACTCGGGGTACGATTTAAGAAACCGCTGAACCACAAGGTTAAGCACATGAGCCAGGCATGGTACGTGTGTGATCTCGCCTCGCCTCAGAGCCGCCACCAGGTTACGGCCATTGTCACATACGACCATGCCTGGATGTAGGTTCAGCGGTCTCAGCCACAGATCTGCCTGCTCTTTTACAGCTGTCCACAACTCACAAGCAGTGTGAGGTTTATCACCTAAGCTTATGAGTTTCAGCACAGCCTGTTGCCGCTTGGCGGAGGCAGTACTGCAGTGCTTCCAGCTTGTAACTGATGTGGTGATATCTGAGATGGAGGCTGAGCATGAGGAGGAGCAGGAGGATGATGCACAGGAGCTGTACACTGTGGGGGCAACTCTGACTGAAATAGGTTCCGCAATCCTCGGTGTGGGGAGGATGTGTTCTGTCCCAAGGTTCGACTGGGTCCTGGCTTCCACTATGTTTACCCAGTGTGCCGTCAGGGAGATGTACCGTCCCTGGCCACAAGCACTTGTCCACGTGTCTGTTGTCAGGTGGACTCTCCCAGTAACTGCGCTGTTGAGGGCATGGCAGATGTTTTGGGACATGTGCTTGTGTAGTGCGGGGATGGCACACCGGGCAAAATAGTATCGGCTGGGGACCGAGTACCGAGGGACGGCCGCTGCCATAAGGTTGCGGAAGGATTCCGTCTCCACCAGCCTAAAAGGCAGCATTTCCAACGCAAGCAGTCGTGAAATGTGCGAATTTAGGACTGTGGCCTTTGGGGCGTTAGCTGCGAATTTCCGCTTTCATTCAAAGGTCTGGGATATGGACAATTGAACGCTGCGGTGGGACGTGAACGTGGACGTTGATGCTGTGTCTTGAGAAACTGCCATAACAAGTGAAGACTGAGAGGAGGGGGCATCTTTACATGCAGTATAGACAGGGGATTGCCTTGCACACACAACAGGGGGTTCTATTGCACGCACAACAGCGGAAGAAGCAGTGGTGACACCCGCTGACACTGGTTGTGGACCCTGGGGTTCGCCCCACAAAGTCGGGTGCTTTGCTGCTATGTGCCTGATCATGCTGGTGGTGGTCAAGCTGGTAGTTTTGTCACCCCTGCTGATGCTGGCTAGGCAGGTGGTACAAATGGCCTTTTTGGGGTTATCAGCAGAGTCTTTAAAAAAATTCCGGACTCTGGAAGACCTACCGCTTGTACTGGCAATGTCCCTCGTGTTGGTGTTACAGGGAACGGTTGCCCGCCTTCTGTCTGTGTCCACCACACTGCTTCTTCCTGCCTGTTGGGGTACTCTACCTCCCTCCCCCTGTGTGCTGCTGGCCTCACTTTGCATGTCCTCCTGCTACGTTGGGTCAGTTACTAGATCATCCACCACCTCCTTCTCTTCCACTTGCGCACCACGATCCTCCTCCTCACTTCCTGGCAATTGTGTCTCGTCATCGTCCACCTCTTGTGACAAATTGCCAGCGTCGACTTCCTGTGGCCGTGGCTGTTCAAATATTTGGGCATCGCTACATGGAATCTCCTCTTCCACCACTTCAAGCGGAGCAGGCGAGGGGCACAAATATGGAAATGGACCAGTGAACAGCTCTTCAGAGTGTCCAAGTGTGGGATCGGTTGCTGTCTGACGACACTCGGCATGATGGGAGGAAGGAGCATCAGGGTGAGGAGGAGTATGCGGTCGAGACTCACGGCTACTAACATTTGACCATGTGGAAGACAGACCAGGGTGGTGGTGCTCAGGTAACTGGAAGTATTATCTGCTATCCAATTAATAACCTGTTCACACTGATCAGTTTGCAATACTGGTGTTGCTCTGTGCTTCCTTTGCATGCACCATCACCAGAACGTCCACTTCCACGACCCTTTCCACGCGCCTTGCCCATTGGAAGTAAAATAGCTTACACTCGCACTATCAATGGAAAAAGGGTGATAAAAAGTAGATTAGAACCGTGGAAGAGGAAAACCACAGTTCTATTTCTCTGGCCTACCCCCGACTCTTTTAAACAATCAGAACAATCAGGGATAAACTATTAGGCTATGAGCCTACGATGCAGAAATGCTCAGGATTTTATCCTGAGCGTTTCTGCATCTCCCTGGCAGAAAAAAACGCATGCGGATTGTACATGCGTTTTCCTGCCAGGGACATTCGGAAATGGGGCATTATTCACTGACATTTCCGCATGCGGATTGACAAGTGCTTTCCAAGCGATTAGCATCACTTGGAAAGTGCTTGTGACAACTAGGTCACACTATATAAATCCATGCAAACTGCATGGATTTATATAGTGTGACCCGAGAGAGTGGTTAAAAATAAAAAAACAAATATATACTTACCCTCCGATGGCCCGCGCTGGCTTGCTTCGCTCGGTGCCGGCAGCGGTGGATAGAAAGACCTGCCGACGTCAGCGTCGAGTGACCCGTCACATGACTCTGACGTCAGCGCAGGTCCTTCAATCCACTGCAAAGTGCCGGGAAGCAAGGAGGAGCGCAGTGCGGGCCGCCGGAAGGTAAATATACATTTATTTTTTATTTTATTCTTTTTTTACAGATTTTTTATTGGTACCTGGGTGTGGATGAGACTCTCCTCTCCTCTACACCCGGGTACCATCCGCACATTAGAACGTGCCAATTACGCAAGAACAGATGCAGTGTTGCGGAATTGGCGCGTTCTAAAGCAAGTCAATGGCGGCGAAAACGCAGCATTTCCGCAAAATAATTGGTAGTGCTGTGTTTTTTTCCGCAATGATAATCCGCAGCGGAAATTTCCGCAGCATGTGCACAGCACATGCGGATTATCATTGGGGAACATGGCTGCCCTTCTACCATGCGTTTTTAATGCGTTTCCGCAGCGTTTCCGCAGCTGCAAAAACGCTGCAGAGACGCATTAAAAACGCATCGTGGGCACACAGCCTTACTGTTTTTCTTTACGGAAAAAATACCAAAACCTGAATAATAGAGATTTTTTACCGTGGAATGACAAAACCACAATTATTGTTTACTGGGGTATACCATAAAATTTTAAATATATACAGTACAGACCAAAAGTTTGGACACACCTTCTCATTTAAAGATTTTTCTGTATTTTCCTGACTGTGAAAATTGTACATTCACACTGAAGGCATCAAAACTATGAATTAACACATGTGGAATTTTATACTTAACAAAAAAGTGTGAAACAACTAAAAATATATCTTATATTCTAGGTTCTTCAAAGTAGCCACCTCTTGCTTTGATGACTGCTTTGCACACTCTTGGCATTCTCTTGATGAGCTTCAAGAGGTAGTCACCGGAAATGGTCTTCCAACTATCTTGAAGGAGTTCCCAGAGATGCTTATCACTTGTTGGCCCTTTTGCCTTCACTCTGTGGTCCAGCTCACCCCAAACCATCTCGATTAGGTTCAGGTCTGGTGACTGTGGAGGCCAGGTCATCTGGCGTAGCACCCCATCACTCTCCTTCTTGGTCAAATAGCCCTTACACAGCCTGGAGGTATATTTGGGGTCATTGTCCTGTTGAAAAATAAACGATGGTCCAACTAAACGCAAACTGGATGGAATAGCAAGCCGGTGCAAGATGCTGTGGTAGCCATGTTGCTTCAGTATGCCATCAATTTTGAATAAATCCCCAACAGTGTCACCAGTAAAGCACCCCCACACCATCACACCTCCTCCTCCATACTTCACGGTGGGAACCAGGCATGTAGAGTCCATCCGTTCACCTTTTCTGTGTCGCACAAAGACACAGTGGTTGGAACCAAAGATCTCAAATTTGGACTCATCAGACCAAAGCACAGATTTCCACTGGTCTAATGTCCATTCCTTGTGTTCTTTAGCCCAAACAAGTCTCTTCTGCTTGTTGCCTGTCCTTAGCAGTGGTTCCTAGCAGCTATTTTACCATGAAGGCCTGCTGCACAAAGTCTCCTCTTAACAGTTGTTGTAGAGATGTGTCTGCTGCTAGAACTCTGTGTGGCATTGACCTGGTCTCTAATCTGAGCTGCTGTTAACCTGCGATTTCTGAGGCGGGAGACTCGGATAAACTTATCCTCAGAAGCAGAGGTGACTCTTGGTCTTCCTTTCCTGGGGCGGTCCTCATGTGAGCCAGTTTCTTTGTAGCGCTTGATGGTTTTTGCAACTGCACTTGGGGACACTTTCAAAGTTTACCCAATTTTTCGGACTGACTGACCTTCATTTCTTAAAGTAATGATGGCCATTCGTTTTTCTTTCCTTAGCTGCTATTTTTCTTGCCATGATACAAATTCTAACAGTCTATTCAGTAGGACTATCAGCTGTGTATCCACCAGACTTCTGCACAACACAACTGATGGTCCCAACCCCATTTATAAGGCAAGAAATCCCACTTTCTAAACCTGACAGGGGACACCTGTGAAGTGAATAAAGGCAAAAGGGACAACAAGTGCTAAGCATCTCTGGGATCTACTTCAAGATTGTTGGAAAACCATTTCCGATGACTACCTCTTGAAGCTCATCAAGAGAATGCCAAGAGTGTGCAAAGCAGTCATCAAAGCAAAAGGTGGCTACTTTGAAGAACCTAGAATATAAGACATATTTTCAGTTGTTTCACACTTTTTTTGTTAAGTATATAATTCCACATGTGTTAATTCATAGTTTTGATGCCTTCAGTGTGAATGTACTATTTTCATAGTCATGAAAATACAGAAAAATCTTTAAATGAGAAGGTGTATCCAAACTTTTGGTCTGTACTGTAGCTATAATGGCGGTTTACAACACTTAGTTGACCTGATAGGTTCCCTTTAAGTGACTTTGACAGTCTATACAAAAACATGTCATTTACATATACAGTTAGGTCCATATATATTTGGACAGAGACAACATTTTTCTAATCTTGGTTCTAGACATTATCACAATGAATTTTAAACAAAACAATTCAGATGCAGTTGAAGTTCAGACTTTCAGCTTTCATTTGAGGGTATCCACATTAAAATTGGATGAAGGGTTTAGGAGTTTCAGCTCCTTAACATGTGCCACCCTGTTTTTAAAGGGACCAAAAGTAATTGGACAATTGACTCCAAGGCTATTTCATGGACAGGTGTGGGCAATCTCTTCATTATGTCATTCTCAATTAAGCAGATAAAAGGCCTGGAGTTGATTTGAGGTGTGGTGCTTGCATTTGGAAGGTTTTGCTGTGAAGAAAACATGCGGTCAAAGGAGCTCTCCATGCAGGTGAAACAAGCCATCCTTAAGCTGCAAAAACAGAAAAAACAAATCCGAGAAATTGCTACAATATTAGGAGTGGCAAAATCTACAGTTTGGTACATCCTGAGAAAGAAAGAAAGCACTGGTGAACTCATCAATGCAAAAAGACCTGGGCGCCCACGGAAGACAACAGTGGTGGATGATCGCAGAATAATCTCCATGGTGAAGAGAAACCCCTTCACAACAGCCAACCAAGTGAACAACACTCTCCAGGAGGTAGGCGTATCAATATCCAAATCTACCATAAAGAGAAGACTGAATGAAAGTAAATACAGAGGGTTCACTGCACGCCACTCATAAGCATCAAGAATAAAAAGGCTAGACTGGACTTTGCTAAAAAACATCTAAAAAAGCCAGCACAGTTCTGGAAGAACATTCTTTGGACAGATGAAACCAAGATCAATCTCTACCAGAATGATGGAAAGAGAAAAGTATGGCGAAGGCGTGGTACAGCTCATGATCCAAAGCATACCACATCATCTGTAAAACACGGCGGAGGCAGTGTGATGGCTTGGGCATGCATGGCTGCCAGTGGCACTGGGTCACTAGTGTTTATTGATGATGTGACACAGGACAGAAGCAGCCAAATTAATTCTGATGTATTCAGAGCCATACTGTGTGCTCAGATCCAGCCAAATGCAGCCAAACTGATTGGTCATCGTTTCATACTACAGATGGACAATGACCCAAAACATAAAGCCAAAGCAACCCAGGAGTTTATTAAACCAAAGAAGTGGAATATTCTTGAATGGCCAAGTCAGTCACTTGATCTCAACCCAATTGAGCATGCATTTCACTTGTTAAAGACTAAACTTAAGACAGAAAGGCCCACAAACAAACAGCAACTGAAAACCACTGCAGTGAAGGCCTGGCAGAGCATCAAAAAGGAGGAAACACAGCGCCTGGTGATGTCCATGAGTTCAAGACTTCAGGCAGTCATTGCCAACAAAGGGTTTTCAACCAAGAGCTAGAAATGAACATTTTATTTACAATTATTTAATTTGTACAATTACTTTTGGTCCCTTTAAAAACAGGGTGGCACATGTTAAGGAGCTGAAACTCCTAAACCCTTCATCCAATTTTAATGTGGATACCCTCAAACTGCATCTAAATTGTTTTGTTTAAAATTCACTGTGGTAATGTCTAGAAACAAAATTAGAAAAATGTTGTCTCTGTCCAAATATATATGGACCTAACTGTATGTTCTTTCTTAGGCTAAGTTCCCAATATGAGTTTTTTTTCCACATGGAGTATTTTCGTGGGCAAAAAATGTAGCGTATTATAGTTCCTACAAAGTGTAATAGTAAATATACATTTTAGTTGTGGATTAAGTAAAGAGCATCCAACATGATGGGTGTGTAGGAGCCTTACGTTGAAGTGGGTGATAATGATGTACACCTACACAACGTTAAGTAGTGTCCAAAGTGCACTTAGAGGAACATGGAGATATGCCAATACTTAGTAAGTGGATAACATTGTTCTTCAACTGTATGATTACTACTTGTCCAAAAAGCTTTAGAAAAAAAAGTTAATTACTGATCTTAATTATAGACTTTTACAGTAACTAGTCCACCAACACAATGTCATTTCCAGGCAGATTTTTCCTTTTTATGTACATCTCAACATTGCATTTTTGTAACTTTAATGCTGTAATGTTCATATTGTGAATGTTTGCATTAAAATACTTGCACTTTAGAGTTTTAGCAAATTCAGTGATGATGAGTATAATTCATTGAAGCTTATGATTTTAGTAGAGAGCAGCTGACGTCTCAGCTGTAATGTTCTCCCTGAAGCAGATTTGCATTGTAAATAAATCTCAGCTATATCTATCATGCACGGAAAATATGAGTCTGACAATCTGAACCCTGAGCTGGACCATACACAGTCAGTAATAAATACAACACTGATATATGGCATAAACCCAAAATACATTGCCATTAATGCCTCATAGTATAGACCGTATAATACAAGGGAACCTGCTGTCACGTCTGGTAACTTTTGGAAATCACCATTATTGATAAATATTAATGCCTCTAAGCATTACAATAAGGCTTTTTAAAGTTCCAGTCTCACGTATTTTATAAAGGTGTTTTATTCTGCAGCTTGTTGTATGTAAATGAAGACTAGTCCGGCAGGGTGCCACTTCCCCAGACTAGTCCAGGCTTGGATCTTGTTATCACATCCAGGGTAGAATGATTGACATCTTCCATATATTCTACTTCATGGCACAACTGTGCGTACGACTTTCCGGCAGTCATATCATGCAGTGCATTGTATAAGGGATCCCACTTCAGAGATTTTCTTTTTTTTTTAAATATGAAAACATTAGATTAGAACTTCAAAAGCTTTATTATAATGTTTTACTGTATATACAGTACAGACCAAAAGTTTGGACACACCTTCTCATTTAAAGATTTTTCTGTATTTTCATGAATATCAAAATTGTACATTCACACTGAAGGCATCAAAACTATGAATTAACACATGTGGAATTATATACTTAACAAAAAAGTGTGAAACAACTGAAAATATGTCTTATATTCTAGGTTCTTCAAAGTAGCCACCTTTTGCTTTGATGACTGCTTTGCACACTCTTGGCATTCTCTTGATGAGCTTCAAGTGGTAGTCACCGGAAATGGTCTTCCAACAATCTTGAAGGAGTTCCCAGAGATGCTTAGCACTTGTTGGCCCTTTTGCCTTCACTCTGCGGTCCAGCTCACCCCAAACCATCTCGATTGGGTTCAGGTCTTGTGACTGTGGAGGCCAGGTCATCTGGCGTAGCACCCCATCACTCTCCTTCTTGGTCAAGTAGCCCTTACACAGCCTGGAGGTGTGTTTGGGGTAATTGTCCTGTTGAAGAATAAATGATGGTCCAACTAAACGCAAACCGGATGGAATAGCATGCCTCTGCAAGATGCTGTGGTAGCCATGCTGGTTCAGTATGCCATCAATTTTGAATAAATCCCCAACAGTGTCACCAGCAAAGCACCCCCACACCATCACATCTCCTCCTCTATGCTTCACGGTGGGAACCAGGCATGTAGAGTCCATCCGTTCACCTTTTCTGCGTCGCACAAAGACACAGTGGTTGGAACCAAAGATCTCAAATCTGGACTCATCAGACCAAAGCACAGATTTCCACTGGTCTAATGTTCATTCCTTGTGTTCTTTAGCCCAAACAAGTCTCTTCTGCTTGTTGCCTGTCCTTAGCAGTGGTTTCCTAGCAGCTATTTTACCATGTAGGCCTTCTGCACAAAGTCTCCTCTTAACAGTTGTCGAAGAGATGTGTCTGCTGCTAGAACTCTGTGTGGCATTGACCTGGTCTCTAATCTGAGCTGTTGTTAACCTGCGATTTCTGAGACTGGTGACTCGGATAAATTTATCCTCTGAAGCAGAGGTGACTCTTGGTCTTCTTTTCCTGGGACGGTCCTCATGTGAGCCAGTTTCTTTGTAGCGCTTGATGGTTTTTGCAACTGCACTTGGTGACACTTTCAAAGTTTTCCCAATTTTTCGGACTGACTGATCTTCATTTCTTAAAGTAATGATGACCACTCGTTTTTCTTTCCTTAGCTGCTTTTTTTCTTGCCATAATACAAATTCTAACAGTCTATTCAGTAGGACTATCAGCTGTGTATCCACCAGACTTCTGCACAACACAACTGATGGTCCCAACCCCATTTATAAGGCAAGAAATCCCACTTTCTAAACCTGACAGGGGACACCTGTGATGTGAAAACCATTTCCGGTGACTACCTCTTGAAGCTCATCAAGAGAATGCCAAGAGTATGCAAAGCAGTCATCAAAGCAAAAGGTGGCTACTTTGAAGAACCTAGAATATAAGACATATTTTCAGTTGTCTCACACTTTTTTGTTAAGTATATAATTCCACATGTGTTAATTCATAGTTTTGATGCCTTCAGTGTGAATGTACAATTTTCATAGTTATGAAAATACAGAAAAATCTTTAAATGAGAAGGTGTATCCAAACTTTTGGTCTGTACTGTAGCTATAATGGCGGTTTACAACACTTAGTTGATCTGATAGGTTCCCTTTAAGTGACTTTGACAGTCTTTACAAAAACATGTCATTTACATATACAGTTAGGTCCATATATATTTGGACAGAGACAACATTTTTCTAATCTTGGTTCTAGACATTATCACAATGAATTTTAAACAAAACAAGTCAGATGCTATTGAAGTTCAGACTTTCAGCTTTCATTTGAGGGTATCCACATTAAAATTGGATGAAGGGTTTAGGAGTTTCAGCTCCTTAACATGTGCCACCCTGTTTTTAAAGGGACCAAAAGTAATTGGACAATTGACTCCAAGGCTATTTCATGGACATGTGTGGGCAATCTCTTCATTATGTCATTCTCAATTAAGCAGATAAAAGGCCTGGAGTTGATTTGAGGTGTGGTGCTTGCATTTGGAAGGTTTTGCTGTGAAGAAAACATGCGGTCAAAGGAGCTCTCCATGCAGGTGAAACAAGCCATCCTTAAGCTGCAAAAACAGAAAAAACAAATCCGAGAAATTGCTACAATATTAGGAGTGGCATAACCTACAGTTTGGTACATCCTGAAAAAGAAAGAAAGCACTGGTGAACTCATCAATGCAAAAAGACCTGGGCGCCCACGGAAGACAACAGTGGTGGATGATCGCAGAATAATCTCCATGGTGAAGAGAAACCCCTTCACAACAGCCAACCAAGTGAACAACACTCTCCAGGAGGTAGGCGTATCAATATCCAAATCTACCATAAAGAGAAGACTGCATGAAAGTAAATACAGAGGGCTCACTGCACGGTGCAAGCCACTCATAAGCATCAAGAATAAAAAGGCTAGACTGGACTTTGCTAAAAAGCATCTAAAAAAGCCAGCACAGTTCTGGAAGAACATTCTTTGGACAGATGAAACCAAGATCAACCTCTACCAGAATGATGGAAAGAGAAAAGTGTGGCGAAGGCATGGTACAGCTCATGATCCAAAGCATACCACATCATCTGTAAAACACGGCGGAGGCAGTGTGATGGCTTGGGCATGCATGGCTGCCAGTGGTACTGGGTCACTAGTGTTTATTGATAATGTGACACACGACAGAAGCAGCTGAATGAATTCTGATGTATTCAGAGTAGTGTTGAGCGAACATGCTCGACACTGCTCGGTACTCGCCCGAGCATCACGCTACTCGGGATGTTCGGCGAGCACCGAGCATTTCCGGGTTACTCGGGCGGGAGCTCAGGTCTCCGCCCTGCATGTTTGGCGCTCTTTACAGAGCCAATGAACATGCAGGGATTGCCAGCCAGTCACTGTAATGCCGCAGCCATGTTGTTTGTGGGAATTACAGTGATTGGCTGGCCGCACAGCGTCACCTCAAGTATTTAAAACCGGGCGCCGCCATCTTGGACACAGTCGCTCCGGATCAGACAGTGTAGGGACAGCACTGCTGATTTAGGGAGAGATATATCCTGCAAAATAGTTAGTGTAGGGTCTGTAAAGGCTGCCAGATCAAACAAACAGTCCTTCTCAGGACTAATATCCATCCCAGGTATATCAGGCAGGCAGGCGGGCTGTATAGGAGACGCAGTGGTTATACCAGCAAACGCTGCATTACAGTCCTGTGTGCTGCTCCTGTTGCTGAAATTGCTGGACTTAGCTCCAGGTCCCGGGGGCCAGGAAAAATCCTTTTTTTTTATCTAAACCCTCTTTTTTTTTTCCTCCTTCACAATGTACAAATACGCATCTTATTAACCTTTTGGTGCCCCCCCACACCCCCCCCCAAAAAAAGTGTGCCTCTGATTTTTCAGACACAAATATATCTGTTGAAAATAGTCTGGTGTAGGCCAGAGAAATAGAAGTGTGGTTTCGCAGTTCTATGGGCCATTTGTATCTAAAAAAAAACAGTTTGAGTGTGTCGCTCACTGTTCAGCCGCAAATATATATATATTTTAAAAAGCCTGGTATACACCAGTAAATTATTACTGTGGTTTTGATGTTCCACGATAAAACATCTCTATTATCCTGTTTTTGGCATTTTTTGCTGTATAAAAATAATAAGTGTCTCCCTGATTTTTCAGACACAAATATATCTGTTGAAAATAGTCTGGTGTAGGCCAGAGAGACAGAAGTGTGCTTTTGCTGTTCCACGGTAAAAAATCTCTATTATCCTGCTTTTTGCATTTTTTGCTGTAAAAAAAAAATAAAATAGTGTCTCCCTGATTTTTCAGACACAAATATATCTGTTGAAAATAGTCTGGTGTAGGCCCGAGAAATACAAGTGTGGTTTTGCAGTTCTACGGTACAAACCTCTGTATTATCCACTTTTGGGCCATTTGTATCTAAAAAATACAGTTCGAGTGTGTGGCTCACTGTTCAGCCGCAAATATATATATATTTTAAAAAGCCTGGTATACACCAGTAAATTATTACTGTGGTTTTGATGTTCCACGGTAAAACATCTCTATTATCCTGTTTTTGGCATTTTTTGCTGTATAAAAATAATAATAGTGTCTCCCTGATTTTTCAGACACAAATATATCTGTTGAAAATAGTCTGGTGTAGGCCAGAGAGACAGAAGTGTGCTTTTGCTGTTCCACGGTAAAAAATCTCTATTATCCTGCTTTTTGCATTTTTTGCTGTAAAAAAAAAATAAAATAGTGTCTCCCTGATTTTTCAGACACAAATATATCTGTTGAAAATAATCTGGTGTAGGCCCGAGAAATACAAGTGTGGTTTTGCAGTTCTACGGTACAAACCTCTGTATTATCCAGTTTTGGGCCATTTGTATCTAAAAAATACAGTTCGAGTGTGTCGCTCACTGTTCAGCCGCAAATATATATATATTTTAAAAAGCCTGGTATACACCAGTAAATTATTACTGTGGTTTTGATGTTCCACGGTAAAACATCTCTATTATCCTGTTTTTGGCATTTTTTGCTGTATAAAAATAATAATAGTGTCTCCCTGATTTTTCAGACACAAATATATCTGTTGAAAATAGTCTGGTCTAGGCCAGAGAGACAGAAGTGTGCTTTTGCTGTTCCACGGTAAAAAATCTCTATTATCCTGCTTTTTGCATTTTTTGCTGTAAAAAAAAAAAAAATAGTGTCTCCCTGATTTTTCAGACACAAATATATCTGTTGAAAATAGTCTGGTGTAGGCCCGAGAAATACAAGTGTGGTTTTGCAGTTCCACGGTACAAACCTCTGTATTATCCACTTTTGGGCCATTTGTATCTAAAAAAAACAGTTTGAGTGTGTCGCTCACTGTTCAGCCGCAAATATATATATATTTTAAAAAGCCTGGTATACACCAGTAAATTATTACTGTGGTTTTGATGTTCCACGGTAAAACATCTCTATTATCCTGTTTTTGGCATTTTTTGCTGTATAAAAATAATAATAGTGTCTCCCTGATTTTTCAGACACAAATATATCTGTTGAAACTAGTCTGGTCTAGGCCAGAGAGACAGAAGTGTGCTTTTGCTGTTCCACGGTAAAAAATCTCTATTATCCTGCTTTTTGCATTTTTTGCTGTAAAAAAAAAAAATAGTGTCTCCCTGATTTTTCAGACACAAATATATCTGTTGAAAATAGTCTGGTGTAGGCCCGAGAAATACAAGTGTGGTTTTGCAGTTCCACGGTACAAACCTCTGTATTATCCACTTTTGGGCCGTTTGTATCTAAAAAAAACAGTTTGAGTGTGTCGCTCACTGTTCAGCCGCAAATATATATATATTTTAAAAAGCCTGGTATACACCAGTAAATTATAACTGTGGTTTTGCTGTTCCACGGTAAAAAATCTCTATTATTCAGGTTTTGGTAGTTTTTTCCGTAAAGAAAAACAGTAGTGTCTCCTGACTGTTGTGACACAAAAATATATCTGTTGAAAATAGTCTTGTGTAGGCCTGACATCCCAGTGTGGTTTTGCCGTTCCACAGGTCAAATCGCTGTACTATCCAGTTTTGGGCCTTTGGTATCTAAAAAAAAAGCAGTTTGAGTGTGTCGCTCACTGTTCAGCCGCAAATATCTCTATTTAAAAAAGTGTGGTATACCCCAGTAAACAATAACTGTGGTTTTCCTCTTCCACGGTTCTAATCTACTCTTTATTACCCTTTTTCCATTGATAGTGCAAGTGTAAGCTATTTTACTTCATTTACAATGGGCAAGGCGCGTGGCAAGGGACGTGGAAGTGGACGTTCTGGTGATGGTTCGTGCAGAGGACGGGGCCGTGGCCAAGGTGAAAATGTGCCACAACCAAAAGCCACATCTTCTCGCTCCCACTTCTTGACCGAATTACTAGGGAAGCACAGAACAACACCAGTATTGAGAACTGATCAGTGTGAACAGGTTATTAATTGGATAGCAGACAATACTTCCAGTTACCTGGGCACCACCACCTCCGGTCTGTCTTCCACACGGTCAACTCTTAGTAGCCGTGAGTCTCGACCGCATACTCCTCCTCACCTTGATGCTCCTTCCTCCCACCATGCCGAGTGTCGTCAGACAGCAAGTGATCCCACACTTGGACACTCTGAAGAGCTGTTCACTGGTCTATTTCCATATTTGGGCCCCTCGCCTGATACGCTTGAAGTGGTGGAAGAGGAGATTCCATGTTGCGATGCCCAAATATTTGAACAGCCATGGCCACAGGAAGTGGACGTTGGCAATCTGTCACAAGAGGTGGACGATGACGAGACACAATTGCCAGGAAGTGAGGAGGAGGATCGTGGTGCGCAAGTGGAAGAGGAGGAGGTGGTGGATGATCTAGTAACTGACCCAACGTGGAAGGAGGACATGCAGAGTGAGGCCAGCAGCACACAGGGGGAGGGAGGCAGAGTACCCCAACAGGCTGGAAGAAGCAGTGTGGTGGCCGCAGACAGAATGCAGGCAACCGTTCCCCGTAACACCAACACGAGGGACGTTGCCAGTACAAGCGGTAGGTCTTCCAGAGTCTGGAATTTTTTTAAAGACTCTGCTGATAACCCCAAAAAGGCCATATGTTCCACCTGCCATGCCAGCATCAGCAGGGGTGACAAAACTACCAGCCTGACCACCACCAGCATGATCAGGCACATGGCAGCAAAGCACCCGACATTGTGGGGCGAAACCCCAGGGTCCACGACCAGTGTCAGCGGGTGTCACCACTGCTTCTTCCACTGTTGTGCGTGCAATAGAACCCCCTGTTGTGTGTGCAAGGCAATCCCCTGTCCATATTGCATGTAAAGATGCCCCCTCCTCTCAGCCTTCACTTATTATGGCAGTTTCTCAAGAAACAGCATCAACGTCCACGTCCACGTCCCACCGCAGCGTTCAATTGTCCATATCCCAGACCTTTGAACGAAAGCGGAAATTCGCAGCTAACGCCCCACAGGCCACAGTCCTAAATTTGCACATTTCACGACTGCTTGCATTGGAAATGCTGCCTTTTAGGCTGGTGGAGACGGAATCCTTCCGCAATCTTATGGCGGTGGCCGTCCCTCGGTACTCGGTCCCCAGCCGACACTATTTTGCCCGGTGTGCCATCCCCGCACTAAACAAGCACGTGTCCCAAAGCATCTGCCGTGCCCCCATCAACGCAGTTACTGGGAGAGTCCACCTGACAACGGACACGTGGACAAGTGCTTGTGGCCAGGGACGGTACATCTCTCTGATGGCACACTGGGTAAACATAGTGGAAGCCGGGATCCAGTCAGACCTTGGGACGGAACACATCCTCCCCACACCGAGGATTGCGGGCCCTATGTCAGTCAGAGTTGCCCCCACAGTGTACAGCTCCAGCGCATCCTCCTCCTCCTCCTCATGTTCAGCCTCCATCTCAGATATCACCACATCAGTTACAAGCTGGAAGCATTGCAGTACTGCTTCCGCCAAGCGGCAACAGGCTGTGCTGAAACTCATAAGCTTAGGTGATAAACCTCACACTGCTTGTGAGTTGTGGACAGCTGTGAAAGAGCAGGCAGATCTGTGGCTGACACCGCTGAACCTACATCCCGGCATGGTCGTGTGTGACAATGGCCATAACCTGGTGGCGGCTCTGAGGCGAGGTGAGATCACACACGTACCATGCCTGGCTCATGTGCTTAACCTCGTGGTTCAGCGGTTTCTTAAATCGTACCCCGAGTTGCCAGATCTGCTCGTGAAAGTACGCCGCCTGTCAGCTCATTTTCGCAAGTCGGCTACAGCTTCCGCCGCCCTTGCTGTGTTGCAGCAGCGTTTGCAGCTTCCGGCACACCGACTGGTGTGTGATGTCCCCACACGTTGGAACTCTACCCTCCACATGTTGCAAAGGATTTGTGAGCAGAAGAGAGCAGTTGTGGAGTACCAGCTGCAACAAGGCCGTCGATATTCATGTCAGACTCCACACATAAGACCTCAGGAGTGGACCTGGATGTCTGACATATGTACCATCCTGACAAACTTTGAGGAGGCCACCAAGATGGTGAGTGGCGATGACGCCATAATTAGTGTCAGCATCCCACTTGTCTGTCTTTTGCAACGCTCTCTGCAGAGAATTAAAGAGGAGGCATTGCAGCCAGAGTATGATGAGATGGATCAAGAAGCCGTAGCGGGCGATTACACACAGCCAAGCCTCATCTCATCCCAACGTGCATTGGGGGACAATGAGGGAGAGGAGGAGGAGGAGAAGGAGGTGGAGGAAAAACAGGAGCTGCTATCATGCGTTGTAGACGGTAGTACCTGTACAAGTGTCATACCGTCGGTTCAGCGTGGGTGGCCTGAGGACAGGGGAGGAGGAAGAGGAGGAGGAGGAGAGCATGGTCAGTCGTCATCTTGGTGAGGACACGGAAATCTTGCCCGTTACCAGTCTGGCACGCATGGCTGACTTTATGTTACGCTGCCTTAACCATGATCCTCGCGTTGTCAAAATGTTGGATGACAGTCATTACTGGTTGGTGACACTAGTAGACCCCCGCTACAAGGAGAACTTTCACTCTCTTATTCCTGAAGTGGAGAGGTCTACAAAAATGGGGCAATACCAGAAGGCCCTTGCTGCAGAACTCTTAAAAAAATTCCCATCTGAACACGCTAGCGGCAGAGGTCACAGTTCGTTGCCCAACCAAGGCGTACAGGCGAGAGAGATGCAACTCCAATCCAGCAGAGGCAGGGGAACACTGTCAACGTTCTGGGACAGTTTTCTGACACCCGCCCAGCTTACAGGCCCTGAGGCGCGGGGTACTCTCACAAGGAGTGGAAAGTTTCAAAAGATGGTGAGGGAGTACCTTGCCGATCGTACCAGCGTCCTCCGTGATTCCTCTGTGCCTTTTAATTATTGGGTATCCAAGCTGGACACTTGGAATGAACTCGCTCTGTACGCCTTGGAGGTCCTGGCCTGCCCTGCCGCTAGCGTGTTATCGGAGCGTGTTTTTAGTGCCGCTGGGGGAATTATAACTGATAAGCGCACTCGCCTGTCAACTGACAATGCTGACAAGCTGACCCTTATCAAAATGAACAAGGGCTGGATTGGGCCAGACTTCTCATCACCACCAAATGACAGCAGAGTAACATAAAGTCAAATCCACTGTGTTATTTCGGGAGGTGTATTCACATGCACCGCTTCACACCCACACATGGGTATACGCTTCCTCGTTTTGGCTGTTTAATCTTCTTCTCCTTATCCTCAGCCTCCACCACCATTATACCACCAGGGTGCCAGCATTGCAAGTTCCTCCGTCCTAATTTTTGGCAGCTTTTGCATAGCAAATACTATGGGAGACCCACTCCCCAATAATGGGACTTATGTTTGTAATATGCTGTACTGCATGGCTCTTGTAAGGGGCATTGCAAGTTGCTCCGTCCTAATTTTTGGCAGCTTTTGCTGGGAAAGCATAAGCAAATACTATGGGAGACCCACTCCCCAATAATGGGACTTATGTTTGAAATATGCTGTACTGCATGTGACGCGCCCCCTGGGCCGTGTGTACACGTGTGTGGGATACCCGGTGAAGGGTCTCTGGGGTCTGTAGTCTCCGTGGCGGTGACCCGGTCCCGTGGCTCAGGCTGGTCAAACCAGTGGCAATCTTTTTTAGGTTTTGAGGTTAATTGTCCCACTGCGCCACCCGTGGATTGCGGTCAGGGAGTACCACCGCTGCGAGGCAGACCGCTGAGGCTGGTGTTGTGTGCGCAGCATAAAAAGGGATAACTCCCCTCGGGAGGAGTATAGCCTCAGGGCAGTGAGTGTGGATGATGGGGGTGATGGTGCACGAGCGCAGCAGGAATGACTCAGAATCTTTGCAGTGCAGTTCAGGGTCTTTACTGATGATTATAAGGTAGACCCTCCCGGGAGTACTGGCTAACATAAGAGGCCTGGTCAGTCTGTGAGCAAGCAGGAGTTCCCCTGGCCAGGTGGAGTTGTAGGCCTCCCCGTCTGTCTGCACTCTTCCTGGCTACCTTGCTGTAAGCGGGTAGAAGTAGCCCACGTCCCTGAGTGTACCGTGTAGTGCTCACCCGTATGGCTGGTGACTTGGGGCCTTCTGTTAGCCTCCGCTCCACGACGGCGGTGCTGGTCCCTTGCTTGTGACTGAGCCTCCGGGCTTCTATGGCCAGAGGACCTGAAATCCCCTGCCGGCTGGTTTCTGCTGCTGGATATATAAGTCCTCACAGCTTCGGACTCCTGTGTCCGGTTCCTATTGTATTCTGCCAGGGCGAGCTCTGCTCAGCTTCCAGCCCCTGGTCTTTAGCTCCTAGCTCCTACAGAGCTCCTTGCTGTTAGTTTCCCTTGCTCTCACTCTGACTCTGACTGTTCTCTGTTCTCTGACTCACTCAACCCCACCCCAGATCCAGTTTATAAGGGCAGAATTCTCCCCTCCCAGGACTGGGGCAGGAGGATGTTGCATGTTTAAGGGATCCTGACCAGGAAACCTCCCACTTGCTCTCCGACGTAATCTCTATTACTGTGGTGACCAGACCCCTGGGGTGCCACACATGGCTCTTGTAAGGGGCATTGCAGTTCCTCATAATTTTTGGAAAGCCTTCCATTCACTGCTTAGGCCAACAGTGCACAGGAGACCCAGTTGCTATAAATGGAAAAAAAGGTTTAGTTAATGCCCTCTGACCTCCATGTCATTTCCAAGGGGCATTGGAGTGCCTCGAAATTTTTGGTAGGCATTGCACTCACTGTATGCCCTATAACTGTGTAGCCGAACCGCTCCTTTTGTTACAGATACATATCCTACAAGACATATCTGGTTGACTGGCCTGATATTGATGTGAATGGTCCCTGTTCCTCCTGCTCTTTCTCCTTTGCCACTACCTCATCCATCATTTATCACCTGAAGCTTTGTTTTAACGGGAGTCATAGAACTTGGATAGTAGCAGGAAAACATCCAGCAATCCTCGGAGGAGGTAGGATATGCGCCAAAACGCTGACCTCCTCAGGCCTAGCCGCTACTACATACATGCGCTTGCATTACAACAAAACAAAGCAGATGCTAACTTCTATCATCCTCATCATGCTCCTCACCTGGGCACTCTCAACTCCCCTGATGGAGAAGCCAGGGCCCACCGGAGGAGTCTGATAGTCCGGTGGGCTCGGCTAATGTTTCCCTAAAGCAGGCCAGGCTAAGAAAAGTGTGGGAAAGGTTACCAGAACAAATAGGGGTGGCTGGGGAACCAGTATGGACACCCGGCCACCCCCTGGAGGCTGGGGAGCAAGCGGGGACACCCGGCCACCAGGCGGCTGGGGACTGAGTATGGATACCAGGCCCCCGACACAGCCATGATTTCGCCTCCACATGCCTAAAAGGCCCAATTTAAAGTGCAAGCAAGCAAGCAGTATGGTATTGCAGCCTGGGGGTGGGTGGGTGGCAGGCTGCATACTTGCACTTGCATTGCAAGGAATGGGAGAGGTACAATTGAACACTGCCCTGGGACAAGGACTTGAATGGGGATAGTTGCAAGTCTGCAACGACAGGTGCAAGGTGGGAGGCATCTTCGCATGTACCATGAACAGGGGTTTGGCATGCAGACACTACAGCGGAATAGGCTCTCCTTCCCACTAAATGCACTGGGGAGGGCACAGGTAATGTTTTGGTATACGCGCTTAATCTTATGTATAAGGCACACCAGGACAAATAGGGGCGGCTGGGGACTGAGTATGGATACCTCGCTGCCGAAGCAGCCATGAGGTAGTGGCCAGCTTCGGCCTCCTCTAAACTAAAAGGCCCCATTTCAAGTGCAAGCTAGCAGTATGAATTGCAGTCTGGGGGTGGGTGGGTGGCAGGCTGCACACTTACACTTGCATTTAAAGAAAACATAACAGATGCTAACTTCTGTCATCATCATCATGCTCCTCACCTTGGCACTCTCAACTCCACCGATGGAGAAGTCAGGGCCCACCGGAGGAGTCTGATTCTCTGGTGGGCTCGTCCAATGCTGCCTAAAGCAGGCCGGGCTAAGAAAAGTGTGTGGGGGATGTTCCAAGGAGAAATGGGGACGGCTGGGGACCGTTTATGGACAACCGACTGCCCCCAGGCGGCTGGGGACCATGTGGACACTCGGCTGCGGGGCGGCTGGGGACTGAGTATGGACACCCGGCCGCCGGGCGGCTGGGGACTGAGTATGGATTCCAGGCCGCCAACACAGCCATGACGTGGTGGCCAGATTCAGCCTCCACATGCCTAAAAGGCCCAATTTCAAGTTCAAGCAAGCAAGCAGTATGGTATTGCAGCCTGGGGGTGGGTGGGTGGAAGGCTGCATACTTGCGCTTGTATTGCAAGGAATGGGGGAGGTACAATTGAACACTGCCCTTGGACTAGAACTTGCATGGGGATAGTTGCAAGTCTGCATCTTCTGATGCGGCAAGGATCACTTATGATGGGCACACTTTTAGGCAGTGACCTGTGAGTCAGAGATGCTTCCAGGGGTCTTCCCCATGCTGTTCCCATGTCTTTTCAGCACTTTATGCATGTGTCACAAAGCACATGGCCAGATAAGGTTGTAAAATGTTAAAATGACATTTCCCGGTGAATGCATTTGTCATAGTTGAAAGCAATATAAAAGTGCAAAAACGCATAAAAAATGCTACTTGTGAACATAGCCCAAGGTGTGGAGGAGTATTTTTGTTTTTGGTCATTTATTTTAACTTATACACAAGTCTTTTCCCTGGAAAGGATGTTCCTTAACATATTTCACAGGAAAAAAGTTTCACTTTCGTTCTATTGTGAGCCTGTAAAAGTGGCTTAATACCTCTGACCACGTTGTTGACAGCAGTGACCTGGGGGTCAGAAATGCTTCCTGGGGCAATCCCCATGCTGTCCCATGTCATTTGAGCACTGTCACTATCGATTTGAGCACTTGTTAGGCTTTTAAAAGACTGCCGGGGGTGCCACCGCAAAAATGCTCGAGTCTCCCATAGACTAACATTGGGCTCGTTGCTCGGGTCGAGCACCCGAGTATCACGGTGAGCTCGGCCTGAGCTTCGAGCACCCGAGCATTTTAGTGCTCGCTCAACACTAATTCAGAGCCATACTGTGTGCTCAGATCCAGCCAAATGCAGCCAAACTGATTGGTCGTCGTTTCATACTACAGATGGACAATGACCCAAAACATAAAGCCAAAGCAACCCAGGAGTTTATTAAAGCAAAGAAGTGGAATATTCTTGAATGGCCAAGTCAGTCACCTGATCTCAACCCAATTGAGCATGCATTTCACTTGTTAAAGACTAAACTTCAGACAGAAAGGCCCACAAACAAACAGCAACTGAAAACCACCGCAGTGAAGGCCTGGCAGAGCATCAAAAAGGAGGAAACACATCGTCTGATGATGTCCATGAGTACAAGACTTCAGGCAGTCATTGCCAACAAAGGGTTTTCAACCAAGTACTAGAAATGAACATTTTATTTACAATTATTTTATCTGTCCAATTACTTTTGGTCCCTTTAAAAACAGGGTGGCACATGTTAAGGAGCTGAAACTCCTAAACCCTTCATCCAATTTTAATGTGGATACCCTCAAATGAAAGCTGAAAGTCTGAACTTCAACAGCATCTGAATTGTTTTGTTTAAAATTCATTGTGGTAATGTCTAGAACCAAAATTAGAAAAATGTTGTCTCTGTCCAAATATATATGGACCTAACTGTAACTACTGCAAGGCCTCCTTCACACTGGAGTTTTTTAGCATTACTAACCCTGCACCCAATCAGCTCTGGCGTCACTGCCCTCGCCTTCGGATGAACCCCAAGAATGCAACTGCCAACTCCGCCTGAACAGCGCCGGCATCGGAGGTGAATATAAGTAATTTTATTTTAACGGGGCCAAAGATGAGAAATGAGTAGGGGTTGTCAAAGTAGTGGAAACCCACTTTAATATTTTTATCCATAGTGTATTTCTGTATATATGAGGCCTGAGCAATTAGAGCAGTAAATTGAGGCTACATGTCTATACCTAACGGGCCATACTCACCATGACAGGTTGCTTGCACTAGAGCCCATATTCATATCCGGAATTTTCCTTTGCACTAAATTTTGCTTATAACAGTTGTAGCGTCGGCGTCCCTGCCTCCTGCTAGGCAGGGACGCTGTTCCCCTCACTTCTCCACTCCGTGCCCGGCGTCCTCCTCCCGCTCTGCTGGCAGCGCGCGCTGCTTCCCGGCCACTGTGCTTAGGGCGCGCACGCGCGCTCCCCTCTCTTAAAGGGGCCGCGCGCGCCGTCCTAAGGAGTCCCCGGCCAATGGCCGGAGGACCTCACCATATATAAGGCACCTCCTCCAAAATGGAGGTGCCCGAGCAATGTTGTTGCAAAGCCTTCACTCTGCTTCAGCCCTCAGGTCCTGTTACCTGTTACCTGCCAGTCACCTGCCAGATTCCTGCTTGGTACCTGCCTGATATCCGTTTACCTGCTTGCAAGCCTGCGGTCCGACGGTCTGCCTTCCGACACCTGTCAGTCTGTCTATGGACCAGCCTGCCCGCTCACCTGGGAGCGCTCATCTGCTACCTGCCTGCTAGCCTACCTGGAGGCTCCGCCGTCACTTGCCGTGACCACCTGCCCGTCCAGAGACTCTTGCCCGCTCACCTGGGAGCGCTCACCTGCTACCTGCATGCTAGCCTACCTGGAGGCTCTGCCGTCACTTGCCGTGACCACCTGCCTGTCCAAAGACTCTCGCCCGCTCACCTGGGATCGCTCACCAGCCACCTGCCTGCTGTCCTTCTACCCAGAGACTCCCCTGTCACTTGCCGTGAGTACCCGTCCTTCTACTCAGAGACTGTCCCTGCCACTTGCCGTGACTACCTGCCCTTCTACCCAGAGACTGTCCCTGTCACTTGCCGTGACTACCTGCCCGTCTTCCCTGGGAGCCACCCGCTTCCTTACAAGGACCGCCCCCTTGTATAGTTGCTCAGAGGTTCCGCCTCCCAGACCCGTTACAGTTTGCTCGGGCCATGGAACCCGGTGGCCCCCAGATCTCCGATCTGCACCAGGAAGTCTTACATCAGAAATCTCAGCAGGAGATTTCTACGGTCCGTTAACTATCTACGGTTCGTTAACTCTCGTCTAGGCGCATTGTGTGACTTGTCTATGTCTACCTCTGGTCCAGCCGTGCCCATTCCTGCGGTACCGCAATCCAGTCCCTTCATGCTACCCGACTATGGACCTCGGCTTCTGGCACCTCCACGCTTTGCCGGCGAACCTACTTTAGCTCGGGGTTTCATAAACCAGTGCACCCTGCACTTTGAGCTATTGGCATACCAGTTAATCTCCGACTGGGCCAAGGTGGCCTTCATCATGTCCCATCTCACTGGGGAGGCACTGGCATGGCTAAATCCCCTGTGGGAGAGAGGGGATCCCCTGGTGTCCGACCTGCTTTCTTTCCTCGCTGCTTTCCGGAAAGTCTTCGATGAACCTGGACGGAAAACCTCTTCTGCCTCCTCTCTGCTACGTCTCCGCCAAGGGAGTCTCACCGTGGGCCAATATGCCATACGGTTCCGCACCCTCGCTTCTGAGCTTGCCTGGGAAAATGAGGCTCTGGTGTCCATCTTCTGGGAGGGTCTTTCCGGTCGGATTAAGGACGAGTTAGCTGGTCGGGACATTCCTACCACTCTGGATGATCTGGTGTCACTAGCTACCCGGATTGGCATCCGGTTCCAAGAACGTGCCAAAGAGACTACCTGGGAGAAAGACTTTTCTTGCTCTGCTCCTACTTCCCTGACACCTGCCTCTCAATCAGTCACTCCGCGGGCGCTCTCGCCTGAACCTATGCAGATCGACCAGACCAAGATGGTCAGATCTCGCCAAGAATCTCGCCGAGCCGAGGGAAGCTGTTTCTATTGTGGCAGTATGGAGCACTTCATCCGTTCCTGCCCGGAGAAGCCGGGAAACGCCAGTGTCTAGGACCGCTCGGAGAGGTCGTCCTAGACAAAAGTAAGCCCTCTCCGTCTCTGACTTTACCAGTCTCTATTGCTTGGGAAGAAAACCGACACTTTGAACTCGCCCACCTGGATTCTGGAGCTGCTGGAAACCTCATCTCCCAGTCTCTGGTAGAGAGATACCATATTCCCACCAAGTCCCTGGCTGAACCATTATCAGTCACCTCCGTGGATGGAAGACTTCTCTCGGAGACCATCCTGCTCGTCACTGAACCCATAACCCTGCAGGTGGGAATGCTGCACTCTGAGGAAATCTCATTCCATGTGTTGTCCGGACTTTCTCACTCCCTGTTGCTAGGTCTACCTTGGCTCCAGACACACGAACCCGTATTGAACTGGCGATCCGGTGAAGTACTCCGATGGGGTCCAGACTGCCATAGGACCTGTCTGGTTCCGGTCCGCCCAGCTCGCCCTCCGCCAACTCCACCTAATTTACCAGGTCTCCCGGCTCCTTACTGGCCCTATGCGGATGTCTTCGGTAAGAAGGAAGCAGAGACGTTGCCACCCCATAGGCCTTATGACTGCCCGATCGACCTGGTACCTGGCACCACTCCTCCCCGTGGGCGTATCTACCTGTTGTCTGCAGCCGAGACCCGGGCCATGTCTGAGTACATTGAAGAGAATCTGGCTAGGGGATTTATCCGGAAATCTACCTCCCCGGCTGGAGCCGGATTCTTCTTTGTCAAAAAGAAAGAAGGCTCGCTACGCCCCTGTATTGACTATAGAGGACTCAATCAGATCACGGTTAAAAATAAATACCCCCTTCCGCTCATCTCTGAGTTATTTGATCGTCTTAAAGGCGCCAGGATCTTCTCCAAGCTGGATCTACGTGGAGCGTATAACCTGGTCCGTATCCGTCAGGGAGACGAGTGGAAAACAGCATTTAATACCCGGGACGGACACTTTGAATACCTGGTAATGCCCTTCGGTCTCTGTAACGCTCCTGCCGTCTTTCAAGAGTTGGTCAATGACATCTTCCGGGACCTTCTCTACTCCTGCGTAGTGGTGTACCTGGACGACATCTTGGTCTTCTCTCCGGATCTCCCCACACACCGGAGGGATGTTCGTCAGGTTCTGCTCAAGCTCAGGCAGAACCACCTCTACGCTAAATATGAGAAGTGCCTCTTTGAGCAGACCTCACTTCCGTTTTTGGGCTACATAATTTCTCAGACCGGCCTACGAATGGATCCTGAGAAACTGTCTGCCATCGAGAAGTGGCCTCGACCAGAGGGGTTGAAGGCTATTTAGCGATTCCTGGGCTTCGCCAACTACTACCGCCTCTTCATACCGCACTTCTCTTCCCGGACTGCCCCTATCTCTGCGCTCACCCGTAAGGGCACTAATCCCAGAGAATGGCCGCCCGAAGCAGAGGAAGCTTTTCTTTCCTTAAAACAGGCTTTCTCTTCCGCCCCGGTGCTGCATCGCCCGGACGGCAACAAGCAATTCTTCCTGGAAGTTGACGCCTCCTCTTCTGGAGCCGGAGCGGTACTTACCCAAAGATCGTCTTCCGGGAGAATGGTAACTTGCGACTTCTTCTCCAAACTCTTCTCCTCTTCCGAGCGCAACTATTCTATAGGAGACCGAGAGTTATTGGCCATTAAGCTGGCATTGGAGGAGTGGCGTTACCTGCTCGAGGGGGCTCTTCACCCGGTAATAATTTACACGGACCACAAGAACTTGGCTTACCTCCAGAGTGCCCAGAGACTTAACCCGCGCCAAGCCCGGTGGTCCTTGTTTTTTGCTCGCTTTGATTTTGTTCTTCATTTTCGCCCGGCTGACAAAAACATCAAAGCTGATGCCTTGTCCCGATCCTTCCTGGTGTCTGATCTTGAGGAGGAACCTATACACATCATCGATCCCGCCAGAGTAATGCAGGTGGCCCCCGTGAGTCTAAATCGTCTCCCTCCCGGTAAGACGTTCGTAACGGTAC
The DNA here is from genome assembly GCF_046119375.1 of Phyllobates terribilis. NCBI lineage: Eukaryota > Metazoa > Chordata > Amphibia > Anura > Dendrobatidae > Phyllobates > Phyllobates terribilis. Next base: position 295,589,920 of record NW_027362762.1, read on the forward strand.
CTGATCGGGAGAAGATCCTACACTGGGGTCACTCGTCTAAGCTTGCTGGCCACGCCGGTCAGAAAAAGACCCTCCAGCTTATCACCCGGCACTACTGGTGGCCTACCCTGCACAAGGACGTAACAGACTTTGTTTCTGCCTGTGTGTCCTGCGCCCGCAACAAGGTTCCGAGACACCTGCCAGCCAGTCGCCTCCTTCCTCTTCCAGTACCTGCTGCCCCCTGGCAGCATATAGCTATGGACTTCATAACAGATCTCCCTGTCTCTGCCGGTTGTACGGTCATTTGGGTGGTCGCTGACCGCTTTTCCAAAATGGCTCATTTCATTCCCCTGCCAGGCCTCCCGTCTGCACCCGAGCTGGCTAAAGACTTTATCCGCCACATCTTCCGTCTCCATGGCCTGCCCCTCCACATCGTGTCGGATCGTGGGGTCCAGTTCACCTCACGCTTCTGGAGAGCCACATGCAAGCTGCTAGACGTCACCCTGGACTTCTCCTCCGCATACCACCCACAGTCCAATGGTCAAGTGGAGCGGATCAATCAGATCCTGACCAGTTACCTCCGGCACTTCGTTAATGCCCACCATTCAGACTGGGTGGATCTCCTGCCATGGGCCGAATTCTCTTACAATAATCACGAGAGCGAATCATCCTCCAAGTCCCCGTTTTTTGTAGTCTTCGGTCAGCATCCTCGGATCCCATTTCCCATCTCCACCTCGGTGGACAATCCGGCTGCGGAATCTCTCTTTAGCAAATTTTCCTCCATTTGGGAGAGTACCCGATCCGCACTCCTTCTGTTGTCCGAGCGGATGAAAAAACACGCTGACAAGAAACGCCTGGATCCTCCACAATTCCGTCCTGGAGATAAAGTCTGGCTCTCGTCCAAGTATGTCCGGCTCAAGATTCCTTCCTACAAGTTAGGGCCTCGGTTCATCGGCCCACTGGAAGTTATCAAACAAATCAACCCAGTGGCCTATAAATTGAAACTCCCGGCCAACTTGCGGATCCCTAATTCCTTCCATGTATCTCTCCTCAAACCCGTGGTACTTAACTCTTTTTCCAAGTCTACAGGTACGCCTCCTGCTCCGGTTTCCGCTGAAAACGAGTTTCAGGTAGAGAACATTCTGGCCACCAAAAGGGTAAGAGGAAAAACCTTTTTTCTGGTAGATTGGAAGGGGTTTGGTCCTGAGGAGAGAACGTGGGAGCCCCGGGAGAACATCCATGCCCCTCTCATCCTTGATAAATTTCTGTCTGGTCTAAAAAAGGGGGGGCCTAAAGGGGGGGTACTGTAGCGTCGGCGTCCCTGCCTCCTGCTAGGCAGGGACGCTGTTCCCCTCACCTCTCCACTCCGTGCCCGGCGTCCTTCTTCCGCTCTGCTGGCAGCGCGCGCTGCTTCCTGGCCACTGTGCTTAGGGCGCGCGCGCGCTCCCCTCTCTTAAAGGGACCGCGCGCGACGTCCTAAGGAGTCCCCGGCCAATGGCCGGAGGACCTCACCATATATAAGGCACCTCCTCCAAAATGGAGGTGCCCGAGCAATGTTGTTGCAAAGCCTTCACTCTGCTTCAGCCCTCAGGTCCCGTTACCTGTTACCTGCCAGTCACCTGCCAGATTCCTGCTTGGTACCTGCCTGATATCCGTTTACCTGCTTGCAAGCCTGCGGTCCAACGGTCTGCCTTCCGACACCTGTCAGTCTGTCTATGGACCAGCCTGCCCGCTCACCTGGGAGCGCTCATCTGCTACCTGCCTGCTAGCCTACCTGGAGGCTCTGCCGTCACTTGCCGTGACCACCTGCCCGTCCAGAGACTCTTGCCCGCTCACCTGGGAGCGCTCACCTGCTACCTGCCTGCTAGCCTACCTGGAGGCTCTGCCGTCACTTGCCGTGACTACCTGCCTGTCAAAAGACTCTCGCCCGCTCACCTGGGAGCGCTCACCAGCCACCTGCCTGCTGTCCTTCTACCCAGAGACTCCCCTGTCACTTGCCGTGAGTACCCGTCCTTCTACTCAGAGACTGTCCCTGCCACTTGCCGTGACTACCTGCCCTTCTACCCAGAGACTGTCCCTGTCACTTGCCGTGACTACCTGCCCGTCTTCCCTGGGAGCCACCCGCTTCCTTACAAGGACCGCCCCCTTGTATAGTTGCTCAGAGGTTCCGCCTCCCAGACCCGTTACAATGGTGAATAAAGACAAGAAACAAGAACAATGCACACATAATGTAATATTTAAAAGAAAAGCAATACATATAACCATCTCTTTATTACAGACAGTAGAGTTTATTTTACATGTTCTATTATAAGATTAGTGTGAAAAAATCTAATGCAGCAAACTACTTGAACTAAAGAAATGACCCATTGAAAGAATTGAAGTGTTATGGATGGGACTGGTCATTATCATTACTGCTGGGCTGAATATCCTACACCTGGTATTTGTAATTGCGCATACCTATCATACTACACCAGCTGGCTACTTATTATTCATTTAGCATGGATTGATGATATGATATCCTGACAACCATGCAAATTATGCAATAAAGCAATCTCTTCTATTCCCTGTGCACATGAAAATATCTCAAAGTTTGGCCAGACTTAGAACAGTCGGATTAAGCCGGTCAGATGATGGGATATATATACTCCACTATTGAGTATGTTCAATAGTAGGCAATAAAAAAATAAAAGAACACTTTTTAAACAATTTTTACATCTTGCTTTAGGGGTATTCATTTCCAAGCCATATCTCGCAGGCATTTCCATTCCATCCTTCCCAGCATTCACAGTTTCCACAGTTACATATCCCGTTGCCTAAAAACAAATTGAATAGGAGTTTAATTGTCACAATCAAAATGTACTACTTCAAATGCCTTATTAAAGAGTAGCAGGTCATAATCAAAACCCTATAACTGGTCCCTTAAATATTCCTTTTTTGTGTGGAGCACTTTGCATTTGATTTGGCAGCAACTGGAAATATAGACTTTCAGACAACTAATAGCATCTTTTCAGCAGTGCTCTTAGCAAAGTGCTATACACTATAATCATGCTGTCTTTTATTTCTCTCAGGCTTTATAGTGTGTTAGATGGATACTTAACTGTACTCATCTGCACTGGCTGCACCTGAAGACCAAAAGTAACCCTTCCTGTTCCTTTGCACTATGTATCATTTATAGCCCATATTTTACACATGTATATAATGTACTCATACATAGACTTATTCTAACTGTGTGAAATCTAAGCTGTTTACATTGCCATGCATTAGGTGCTGGAGATGTTGGAATAAAATACATTTACAACATCAAAAGATTTTCTTTACCATTTCAATGACACATGAAATCATGACACTTAATAAAATATAAGTATTGTCATTCTTTATGAATGTAAATCTGGACTATAAAAAAGGATCAGTACAAGGAGTGGTGCTCCGATATGTATACACTGCTCAAAAAAATAAAGGGAACACTTAAACAGCACAATGTAACTCCAAGTCAATAACACTTCTGTGAAATCTACCTGTCCAGCCATGAAGCAACACTGATTGTGAATCAATTTCTCCTGCTGTTGTGCAAATGGAACAGACAACTGGTAGAAATGATAGGCAATTAGCAAGATACCCCCTATAAAGGAGTGGTTCTGCAGGTGGTGACCACAGACCATTTCTCTGTTCTCATCCTTTTTGGCTATTGTTTTGGTCACTTTTTCATTTTGCCATTGCTCTCATCCCTAGAGGTACAGTTGCATGAGGCGGTGTCTACAGAACAACCCACAGAAGTTGCTCAGGTAGTGCAGTTCATCCAGAATGGCACATCAGTGCGAGCTGTGGCAAGAAGGGTAGCTGTGTCTGTCAGCACAGTGTCCAGAGGCTGGAGCAGATACCAGGAGATGTGGAGGGAGCCATAGGAGGGCAACAACCCAGCAGCAGGACTGTTACCTCCTCCTTTGTGCAAGAAGGAACAGGAGAAGCACTGCCAGAGCCCTGCAAAATGACCTCCAGCTGGCCACAAATGTGAATATGTCTGCACAAACGTTTAGAAACCGACTCCATGAGGGTGGTATGAGGGCCCGACATCCACAGATGGGGGTTGTGCTCATAGCCCAACACCATGCAGGACGCTTGGCATTTGCCACAGAACACCAGGATTGGCAAAGTCGCCACTGGCTCCCTGTGCTCTTCACAGATGAAAGCAGGTTCACACTGAGCACATGTGACAGACGTGACAGAGTCTGGAGATGCAGTGGAAAGTGATCTGCTGCCTGCAACATCCTTCAGCATGACCGGTTTGGCAGTGGGTCAGTAATGGTATGGGGTGGTATTTCTTTGGAGGGCCGCACAGCCCTCCATGTGTTTGCCAGAGGTAGCCTGACTGCCATTAGGTACCGAGATGAGATCCTCAGACCCCTTGTGAGACTATATGCTGGTGCGGTTGGCCCTGGGTTCCTCCTAATGCAGGACAATGCCAGACCTCATGTGGCTGGAGTGTTTCAGCAGTTAGTGCAAGATGAAGGCATTGAAGCTATGGATTGGCCCGCCCGTTCCCCAGACCTGAATCCGATTGAGCACATATGGGACATCATGTCTCGCTCCATCCACCAACGTCATGTTGCACCAAAGACTGTCCAGGAGTTGGCAGATGCTTTAGTCCAGGTCTGGGAGGAGATCCCGCAGGAGACCATCTGCAACCTCATCAGGAGCATGCCCAGGCATTGTAGGGAGGTCATACAGGCACGTGGAGGCCACACACAATACTGAACCTCATTTTGACTTGTTTTAAGGACATTACATAAAAGTTAGATCAGCCTGTAGTGTGTTTTTCCACTTTAATTTTGGAGCTGACTCCAAATCCAGGCCTCCATTGGTTACTAAATTTGATTTTCATTGATGATTTTTGTGTGATTTTGTTGTCAGCACATTCAACTTTGTACAGAACAAAGTATTCAATGAGAATATTTAATTCATTCAGATCTAGGATGTGTTATTTGAGTGTTCCCTTTATTTTTTTGAGCAGTGTATATATACAGTACAGACCAAAAGTTTGGACACACCTCATTTAAAGATTTTTCTGTATTTTCATGACTATGAAAATTGTACATTCACACTGAAGGCATCAAAACTATGAATTAACACATGTGGAATTATATACTTAACAAAAAAGTGTGAAACATCTGAAAATATGTCTTATATTCTAGGTTCTTCAAAGTAGCCACCTTTTGCTTTGATGACTGCTTTGCACACTCTTGGCATTCTCTTGATGAGCTTCAAGAGGTAGTCACCGGAATTGGTTTTCACTTCACAGGTGTGCCCTGTCAGGTTTAATAAGTGGGATTTCTTGTCTTATAAATGGGATTGGGACCATCAGTTGTGTTGTGCAGAAGTCTGGTGGATACACAGCTGATAGTCCTACTGAATAGACTGTTAGAATTTGTATTATGGCAAGAAAAAAGCAGCTAAGTAAAGAAAAACGAGTGGCCATCATTACTTTAAGAAATGAAGGTCAGTCAGTCCGAAAAATTGGGAAAACTTTGAAAGTGTCCCCAAGTGCAGTTGCAAAAACCATCAAGCGCTACAAAGAAACTGGCTCACATGAGGACCGCCCCAGGAAAGGAAGACCAAGAGTCACCTCTGCTTCTGAGGATAAGTTTATCTGAGTCACCAGACTCAGAAATCGCAGGTTAAGAGCAGCTCAGATTAGAGACCAGGTCAATGCCACACAGAGTTCTAGCAGCAGACGCATCTTTTCAACAACTGTTAAGAGGAGACTTTGTGCAGCAGGCCTTCATGGTAAAATAGCTGCTAGGAAACCACTGCTAAGGACAGGCAACAAGCAGAAGAGACTTGTTTGGGCTAAAGAGCACAAGGAATGGACATTAGACCAGTGGAAATCTGTGCTTTGGTCTCATGAGTCCAAATTTGAGATCTTTGGTTCCAACCACCGTGTCTTTGTGCGATGCAGAAAAGGTGAACGGATGGACTCTACATGCCTGGTTCCCACCGTGAAGCATGAAGGAGGAGATGTGATGGTGTGGAGGTGCTTTGCTGGTAACACTGTTGGGAATTTATTCAAAATTGAAGGCATACTGAACCAGCATGGCAACCACAGCATCTTGCAGCAGCATGCTATTCCATCCGGTTTGCGTTTAGTTGGACCATCGTTTATTTTTCAACAGGACAATGACCCCAAACACACCTCCAGGCTGTGTAAGGGCTATTTGACTAAGAAGGAGAGTGATGGGGTGCTACGCCAGATGACCTGGCCTCCACAGTCACCAGACCTGAACCCAATCGAGATGGTTTGGGGTGAGCTGGACCGCAGAGTGAAGGCAAAAGGGCCAACAAGTGCTAAGCATCTCTGGGAACTCCTTCAAGATTGTTGGAAGACCATTTCCGGTAACTACCTCTTGAAGCTCATCAAGAGAATGCCAAGAGTGTGCAAAGCAGTCATCAAAGCAAAAGGTGGCTACTTTGAAGAACCTAGAATATAAGACATATTTTCAGTTGTTTCACACTTTTTTGTTAAGTATATAATTCCACATGTGTTAATTCATAGTTTTGATGCCTTCAGTGTGAATGTACAATTTTCAGAGTCATGAAAATACAGAAAAATCTCTAAATGAGAAGGTGTGTCCAAACTTTTGGTCTGTACTGTATATATATATATATATTTATATATATGTATATACATAATTTGGGTATACAGCAAGGTACATATCTATATATTTCGCTGTGCATAGAGCAGTATGTGTGTACAGATACAAGGGAGAGCTCTGGAGGGAGGAGTGTGCAGGGAGATGGGAGAGCAGTGTCTGTAGCCATATGCACAGCAGCGAGTGAGCTCTGCTAAATAGAGCCACGCCCACCCACACAGCATGAAAGTTACCTGACTGAGATGTCACATCATATTCCAGAACTTGATTTGACATCACAGGAAGCCAGAGAATTCTCAGCCAGAGATCATATGACCAGGAGAGGAACTCAGGTTATAGAAGGATTTCGAAAAGCAAGATATTTACAAAAGAGCTCAACTATGGCAGTTGGTTCACAAGAAAGGAAATAAAAGTAGTGGCTAACTCCTTTAGCACAATGCCAAGGAGGAAAGATAACAGCAAGGATCATCTTGGAGAAGCAGTTGTTGCTTATTAATAAATCTAGGTGGTTATAAGACCATTTTCAAACAATTTTCAAGCAAAAACATTTTTGAGTAGGGATGAGCGAACCCGAACAGTAAAATTCAGGGTTCGTACAGGACACCTAGTGCCTGGTGCTGAACTCCGAACACAAACTTCTCCAGGAAAGTCCATGTTACTGTTAAGAGTTCGGATGCGTAATAAAGGCTACACCGGGGAATCACTGGATGTCAAGGGAACACCGAGGATTACTCTGGAACAGCTGGAATTATTTTTAATAATAAATGGGTAAACTTGCAAATGTGTGGGGAGTCTATATTCAAATAAACTTTTTTTTCCTGCGTGTGTATTTTTTTTCTTTTAACTGAGTGGGTTAGTAATTGGGGTGTCTGATAGAAGCCTCTCCATTAATAAACCCTGGGCTTGATACCAGCTGATATTACACAGCTGACATCAACCCCCAAAAATATTAGCATGATTGCCACTGCACCAGGGCAATCAGGAAGAGCTAAGGCTAAGCACCAAACTGGCGCATCTAATGGACGTGCCATTTCTGGGGCTGCTGAGGGCTGGTCTTATTAGGCTGGGAAGGGGACAATATCTATGGCTCTTCCCAGCCTATTAATATCAGCCCCCGGCTGTCTGCTTTGCCTTAACTGGTTATTGAAAATAGGGGGGGCCCTCACATAATTTTTTAAGGGTCCCCCCATTTTTAATAACCAGCAGACAGCTGGGGGATTATATTAATAAGCTGGGAAGATCCATGGATATTGGCCTCTTCCCAGCATAATAAGACCAGCTCACAGCTGTCGGCTTTCCCTAGCTGGTTATTAAAAATAGGGGGGACCCCACATCATTTTTTCATTTATTTATCTATCTATTTATTTATTTATTAAGAAGTACAGTAAAGTACATATGCAAGGCATTGCTCCACTCCTCCACTTGGACCTCTACCTCCTGGTTCAAGACTATTATTATTATTTTTTATTTTTTCATTCTATGTTATTTTAATTCACTTTACTATCCACATTTGTTTTCAGGGCAATTGGCCTCTCTTACCCCCATTTTGCTTCCTTTTTCAGCCCCCCTAGCCCTTACTACGACCATTTTACAGCCATTTTACAGCACCAAAATTCAGGTCCCCATTGACTTATATGGGGTTCGGGTCTGGGGTCAAGTTCGGATCAAGTTTTGGTACCCAAACTAAACTTTGGACTAAAGTTCGGCCTAACCCATCGAATCCGAACTTCTACGTGTCCGCTCATACCTAATTTTGAGTCTATCATTCCATAGTGGGAAATATTATTTTCAAGCATAAAACATTCAAGACAGTTGACAATTCTCCTAGGTGCGAACATCCAGAAAATTCACCTCACGCTCAGACCATGCAATGCTCAGAGAAATTGCAAGAAACCGAAGAGCTACAGATAAGACTCTAAAAGCCTCAGTTCGACTAAAGTTTGCAAAGTTGCGTCTGAACAAACAAGCATTCTGGTACAAAGCCCTTTGGACAGGCAAGACCAGCGTAAAGATGTTTGGCCATAATGCCCTGTACCATGTTTGGTGAAATCCAAAACCAGCATATCAGCACAAACACCTCATACCAACTGTCAGGGATGGTGGTGGAGGGGTGATGATTTGGCCTTAATTTCTGCTACAGTACCTGAGCACTGGGCAATCATTGAGTCAACTTCCATTTGAAAGAAATGCATATCAAATGGAAATAATGAGGCATATCTAAAGAAGAATATAATGCTGTCTGCAGGGAATGCAGGGCAAGCATTAGAAGAGCTAAAGCCAGTAATGAAGTCAGGCTTGCAAAGGAGACCAAAAGCAATAAAAAAGGATTTGGGGGGTATGTCAAATGCAAAACAAAAGTCAAAAATGCTATAGGATTTTTACAGGATGAAAAGGGTGATGTGGTCAAAAATGATGTTGAGAAGGCCGAAATTTTAAATTCTCATTTTGCATCTGTGTTATTTAAGAAAGCAAATGTAACTTCAATTGATCTTCACTGTGCTATCGAAGGAATGAAAGAATCCACACTATCTATAAACAGAGAGACTGTGAGAGAGCACTTAGCTAATTTAATTAAATTTAAATATCCTTGTCAAGATGAATTACATCCTAGGGTACCAAAACAGATAGCAGTGGAAATTGCAGAGCCACTCTCCAGAATCTTTGAAAAATCCTGGAGAAGAGGAGAAGTCCCAGAAGAATGGAGAAGGGCAAATGTTGTCCCTATCTTCAAAAAAGGAAAGAAGATGGAGTCAGGAAATTACAGGCCAGTGAGCCTTACTTCTATACCAGGAAAGATCTTTGAACAAATTATTAAACAGCATGTATGTAAGTACTTTGATAAGAATACAATTATTAACCAGATCTAATATGGGTTTGTAGCAAACAAGTCATGCCAGACTAATCTAATTTCCTTCTATGATGGAATCACTGATTGGGTGGTGGATCAGGGAAATGCGGTAGATATAGTATATCTCGACGTCAGCAAAGCATTTGATAAAGTATCTCATACTATCTTTATTGAAAAAATGACCAAGTATGGGATTGACAAGACTATGGCTATATGTATTCATAACTGGCTCAGTGATCGTACTCAAAGAGTGGTAATAAATGGTTGCACATCCAATTGGAAGAGTATGTCAAGTGGGGTACCACAAGGCTCTGTCCTGGCCCCAGTGTTGTTTAACATTTTTATAAATAATATAAATAAGGGAACTGAAGATAAATTAATTAAATCTGCAGACGATGCAAAGCTAGGAGGGATAGCTGACACAGAGAAATTAATCAGAAGGATCCAGATAAGCTTGAACAATTGGCAGCGACTAATAGAATGGTATTTAACAGGGAGAAATGCAGGATTCTGCATCTGGACAAGAAAAATGAAAATTACTTCTACAGAATGGGAGGAATAGAATTAAGCAACAGCATGTGTGAAAAAGACTTGGGTATACTAATAGATCACAGACTGCACATGAGTCAACAGAGTGATGCAGCAGCAAAAATTGCATAAACAGTTCTGGGACGTATTAAGAGAAGCATAGAGTCTAGATCACGTGAAGTAATTATCATTCTCTACTCCTCCTTGCTCAGACCTTATCTGTAATACTGTGTCCAGTTCTGGGCATCACATTTTAAAAAATACATCATAAAAACTGGAGCAAGTTCAGAGAAGAGTTACCATGATGGTGAGTGGACTGCAAAGTATGTCCTATATACAAAAAACTGCAACGAATCCCTGATATAAAGTGCATTGTGAAAGTATTTGGCCCCCTTGAACTTTTCTACCTTTTGCCACATTTCTGGCTTCAAACATAAAGATATAAAATTCAAATTTTTTGGGGAAGAATCAACAACAAGTGAGACACAATCGTGAAGTGGAATGAAATTTATTGGATATTTTAAACTTTTTTAATAAATTAAAAACTGAAAAGTGGGGCGTGCAATATTATTCGGCCCCCTTGAGTTAATACTTTGTAGCGCCACCTTTTGCTGCTATTACAGCTGCAAGTCGCTTGGGGCATGTCTCTATCAGTTTTGCACATCGAGAGGCTGAAATTCTTGCCCATTCTTCCTTGCAAAACAGCTTGAGCTCATTGAGGTTGGATGGAGGGCGTTTGTGAACAGCAGTTTTCAGCTCTTTCCACAGATTTTCGATTGGATTCAGGTCTGGACTTTGACTTAGCCATTCTAACACTTGAATACTCTTATTTTTGAACCATTCCATTGTAGATTTTGCTTTATGTTTGGGATCATTGTCTTGTTGGAAGATAAATCTCTGTCCCAGTCTCAGGTCTTTTGCAGACTCCAACAGGTTTTCTTCCAGAATGGTCCTGTATTTGGCTCCGTCCATCTTCCCATCAATTTTAACCATCTTCCCTGTCCCTGCTGAAGAAAAGCAGGCCCAAACCATGATGCTGCCACCACCATGTTTGACAGTGGGATGGTGTTTTGAGGGTGATGAGCTGTGTTGCTTTTACGCCAAACATATCGTTTTGAATTGTGGCCAAAAAGTTAGATTTTGGTTTCATCTGACCAGAGCACCTTATTCCACATGTATGGTGTGTCTCCCAGGTGGCTTGTAGCAAACTTCAAACAAGACTTTTTATGGATATCTTTGAGAAATGACTTTCTTCTTGCCACTCTTCCATAAAGGACAGACTCTCCCAAATAAGCTGTAGATCTCTGCAGTTCATTCAGAGTGATCATGGGCCTTTTGGCTGCATCTCTGATCAGTCTTCTCCTTGTTCGAGATGAAAGTTTAGAGGGACGGCCGGGTCTTGGTAGATTTGCAGTGATCTGATACTCCTTCCATTTCAATATGATCGCTTGCACAGTGCTCCTTGAGATGTTTAAAATTTGGGAAATCTTTTTGTATCCAAATCCGGCTTTAAACTTCACCACAACAGTATCTCGGACCTGCCTGGTGCGTTCCTTGGTCTTCATGATGCTCTCTGCACTTGAAACAGAACCCTGAGACTATCACAGAGCAGGTGCATTAATACGGAGACTTGATTACACACAGGTGGATTCTATTTATCATTACCAGTCATTTAGGGCAACATTGGATCATTCAGAGAACCTCACTGAACTTCTGGAGTGAGTTTGCTGCACTGAAAGTAAAGGGGTCGAATAATATTATACACCCCACTTTTCAGTTTTTAATTTGTTAAAAAAGTTTAAAATATCCAATAAATTTCGTTCTACGTCACGATTGTGTCTCACTTGTTGTTAATTTTTCCCCCAAAAATTAGAATTTTATATCTTTATGTTTGAAGCCAGAAATGTGGCAAAAGGTAGAAAAGTTCAAGGGGGCCAAATACTTTCACAATGCACTTTATATAAGGTGTCCTAGAGGGCATTATTACCTATAAATACATCCAACGAAGAAAAAATGCCAGGACCAAAATGCATCCACATTGTTTAAAAAGATGTCAATTTTATTGAATAAAAGACAAAAACAAATATTATTATAAGAATCCAACAACAGGTGTAATGATGCACAGAAAGATGATTGAGCAACAGAGATAGCCCAATACTATATATACAGTACTCTAATTAATTCTGCAGGTATAAAGCGACATAGTGCTCAATAAATCTTTGATCATATAAATAATACATCAAATATATATATATATATATATATATATATATACAGTACAGACCAAAAGTTTGGACACACCTTCTGATTTAAAGATTTTTCTGTATTTTCATGACTTTGAAAATTGTACATTCACACTGAAGGCATCAAAACTATGAATTAACACATGTGGAATTATATACTTCAAAAAAGTGTGAAACAACTGAAAATATGTCTTATATTCTAGGTTCTTCAAAGTAGCCACCATTTGTTTTGATGATTGCTTTGCACACTCTTGGCATTCTCTTGATGAGCTTCAAGAGGTAGTCACCGGAAATGGTTTTCACTTCACCAGGTCAATGCCACACAGTTCTAGCAGCAGACACATCTTTTCAACAACTGTTAAGAGGAGACTTTGTGCAGCAGGCCTTCATGGTAAAATAGCTGCTAGGAAACCACTGCTAAGGACAGGCAACAAGCAGAAGAGACTTGTTTGGGCTAAAGAACACAAGGAATGGACATTAGACCAGTGGAAATCTGTGCTTTTGTCTGATGAGTCCAAATTGAGGGAACCTGGGTTCCAACCACCGTGTCTTTGTGCGACGCAAAAAAAGGTGAACGGATGGGCTCTACATGCCTGGTTCTCACCGTGAAGAATGGAGGAAAAGGTGTGATGGTGTGGGGGTGCTTTGCTGGTGACACTGTTGGGGATTTATTCAAAATTGAAGGTATACTGAACCAGCATGGCTACCACAGCATCTTGCAGCAGCATGATATTCCATCCGGTTTGCGTTTAGTTGGACCATCATTTATTTTTCAACAGGACAATAACTCCAAACACACCTCCAGACTGTGTAAGGGCTATTTGACCAAGAAAGAGAGTGATGGGGTGCTACGCCAGATGACCTGGCCTCCACAGTCACCAGACCTGAACCCAATCGAGATGGTTTGGGGAGAGCTGTACCGCAGAGTGAAGGCAAAAGGGCCAACAAGTGCTAAGCATCTCTGGGAACTCCTTCAAGATTGTTGGAAGACCATTTCCGGTGACTACCTCTTGAAGCTCATCAAGAGAATGCCAAGAGTGTGCAAAGCAGTCATCAAAGCAAAAGGTGGCTACTTTGAAGAACCTAGAATATAAGACATATTTTCAGTTGTTTCACACTTTTTTGTTAAGTAAATAATTCCACTTGTGTTAATTCATAGTTTTGATGCCTTCAGTGTGAATGTACAATTTTCAAAGTCATGAAAATACAGAAAAATCTTTAAATGAGGTGTGTCCAAACTTTTGGTCTGTACTGTATATATATACACACTGCTCAAAAAAATAAAGGGAACACTTAAACAAAAGAATATAACTCCAAGTGAAGCAAACTTCTGTGAAATCAAGCTGTCCACTTAGGAAGCAACACTGATTGTCAATCAATTTCACATGCTGTTGTGCAAATGGAATAGACAATAGATGGAAATTATTGGCAATTATCAAGACATGCTCAATAAAGGAGTGGTTCTGCAGGTGGATACCACAGACCACATCTCAGTACCAATGCTTTCTGGCTGAGGTTTTGGTCACTTTTGAATGTTGGTTGTGCTTTCACACTCGTGGTAGCATGTTACAGACTCTACAACTTACAGAAGTTGCTCAGGTAGTGCAGCTCATCCAGGATGGCACATCAATGCGAGCTGTGTCAAGAATGTTTGCTGTGTCTGTCAGCATAGTGTCCAGAGGCTGGACTAGAAGCAATGGAATGAAATTGAAAGTGAAAAGATTAGATATTAAAAAAAACTTTTTGACAGTGAGGGTGATCAATGAGTGGAACAGGCTGCCATGAGAGGTGGTGAGTTCTCCTTCAATGGAAGATGGTTTGGTGAATCCTGCATCGAGCAGGGGGTTGACCCCTGAGGTCCCTTCCAACTCTAACATTCTATGATTCTTTGATTCCTCTGTATACCAACATTTTTGAGTCAAATAACATGCCATCTATCCAAAAGCTAAAACTTGGCCAATACTGCATCATGTATAGAACAGTGTTTCAAACCACATCGGAACAGCTGAAAAAGAAAATAATCAAGGTGTTGCAATGGCCAAGTCAAAGGCCAAACCCATGGCAATCCCTGCATGTGTCACAGCTGTCTAACAGCCATGACACTTGCAGCCACGGCGACAGTAAAAGAAATGCCGAGCATGCCAAAATACTCGCTTAGCACCAGAGCGTGCTTGCCCGAAAGGGTTAACGATTCATACTCGATCATCACTAATTGGGAGCATTTACTTTGTCACCTGTATGACATTCATCTATCACAAGCAGGTATAAACAGGGGAAAAAGAACATGCCCCCACAATAGCATAGAGTGAGTCACATAATTTATTCATAACAAGTGAGTCTTATCATTTATTTTATTTATTTACTTGAGATATGTAACTTATTTTATTTATTTATATTTACTCCACACATGGTCACATGAAACAAGGCATCTACAGGGAAAGAAAAGACTAGAGCTGCAGAGGAATAAATAAAGACGCAGAAAGGATAAAAAAGGATACTGGAAAGTGGTGTTTTTTGTATTAATATGGTTAAAATAATAGTGCGCACTACTTCAAAGAGTTTTTTTTTTTGCTTTTGTTTTTCGCACAGTGGGCTGAAACCTTAAGCTGTGTCATCCCTTTGTAAAAGTCTACTGTCTATCTACAGTATATATTATAAGCCTCTTTCCATTGAAGAAAAAAAGCTCTGCACCACATACATTGATACTAGTCATATAAAATTGATATCATTAAAATGATAAAAATGTATGTGTTTCTAAAGCTATTTTTGAAAAATATTAACAGATAAGTACGATAGGTCTAATGTTTTTGGAATATTGACATCTCCCATCTTTCTTTTCTCATTTTCTAGCATGAAGCATATGGTGACATATGTCTATAATAGCAGAGAGTGTTCTAATACACCTTTCTTAGTCTTGTCATGTCTCTGAATGTCTACACTGAACAATACTAAAATTATATACTGTCAAACTCAATGTTATGTTTTCCGGTAAATCAAGAAAAGACAGTTTATCATCTGACATAAAATAAAGAATCTGAAATATCAAAAATCCTAAATAATGGAAAAGAGGAAGTTTACAGATTTAGCTATCAATCACACTGGGAGCAGATACATAGAAAATATGGAAATACTTATCCTATCATTGTGACAGCGCACACAGAATACTCAGCCAGCCATATTTGCAGTAGCCTCATCATATCACTAAAAGTGTAAGCAATTTTTTTTGCTCTATTGCATATGAAGTAAAAAGTAAAGAAACTCTGTATATAGTGACTGATGATTAAATATCTACTACTATTTTGTGCATACAGCTACTATGTGTCTCAGGCTACGGCCCTACTATCAGTGTTTGGTCACTATTCTTACTAAGGAGTAGGAGCCAAAACCAGAAGTGGGTGATAAATGCAGAATTTGTGCACTTGTTTCTATTATACCTTTTCTCTGATTGTTCCTCACCAGGTTCTGGCTTACAAATACTGAGGAAAAATACTGACCAAATACCGATAGTGGGGCTGTAGCCTTAAAGAGAATCTGTCAGTAGGATCAACCCTCCTAATCCGTCCATATGGGCACGCAGGTCCTAGAAAGCTGAATAAAATGATACCTTGATATCTGCAATCTGATGTCTTACTCCAAGGAAATACATTTTTTCTTATATGTAAATGAGATGTTAAAATATATGGGCCGGACACTGATCTGCATGAGAATCTGCATCCAGAGCTTATTTTAAGCTAAAGGGGGCATTGCCAGAGTGAACCAAGAAATGACTGAAACTTTGCTTTCATAATGACACACAGCTCTGCAGTGAGATCAGAACTAACATCATACAGCGGAAGTGAAATTTACCTCAATACAAACACATTTGCAGCAGCCCTAGTCATCTCATAGTGCTGTAACACGGGTACTTTAGATGCAGTGACACAGAAACACAGAGCAGCCAATACAGGGTTAATAAACAGGGGAGGTTTATGATAACAGGGTCAATCTCCACACAGGGAGTAACACGGAAAAATATGGGGGAAAAACAAGGGAAAAGCAGGTAAAAGTCTATCACTGACAGTTCACAGTTTAACTGGATGTAGCAGAGTCGAACCGGTTATAATCAACAGTTTTTTCACTTAGCTGACTCTTGCTCCTCACAAGGCAGTTGCCAGCTGATGCCGGTGTTGATTTTTCAGGCTTCCCCACCCAAACAATGCTCCGTCTTCTGGCGGCAGTGGGTGGTCTCCGGTTTTACCCGCTGAGCCCCTAGTCCATAACACGCCACCTCATGTGCCCGGCTCCACCGACCCTGAGTCTCTTCTCTAGTCGGCTTGACTCCTCCAGTCCACTGCACTAGGCTCTTGCTCCCAGTCCTGGAGCCAGGAGCCTGGACCCTCTCACGCTGCTCTGCTGAGCAGGACCCAGCTCCACTTTCCCATGCAAAAGTCCTCGTCTGGATCCCTTGCTCTGATAGCACTTACACCCCGGTCTTCCCCCTTACAGTGCTGCCATCTCTGCTGCAGTGCTGTGCCTGATTATAACTAACACAATACAGCAAAGTTGAACCTTGTCTCATTACAAATGCAACAAGTACATTTGCATTTGTCTTCTCACAGTGCTGTCAGATCTACTTAATGCCCTTCCCCCACACTGGCTGCCTGTGAGATGCAAGTTGAATCACTGAGAGAAGGCACCTGCAGCAGCAAATGTTTTTGTAATGAGTTAACTTCACTTCTGCTGCACTGTGTTAGCTCTGCTGTTATGTGTTAGCTTTGATTTCACAGCAGAGCTGTGTGTGATTATGAGAAAAAAATGTCAGTCATTACATATCTCACATTGGTAACTCCCCCTTTCATATAAAATAAGCTCTGGAGGCAGATTCTCACATAGATCTGTGGCTGGCCCATAGTTCTTAGAAACTCATTTACACATAAGAAAAATGTTGCTATCTCTGGAATAAAATATCATATTACAGATATCAAGGTATTATTTTATTCAGCTTTCTATGGTCTACATGTCAATATGGGTGGCTTAGAAGGATTGAGCCTACTGATAGATCCTCTTTAATGGTTATAAACCACAAACAAGCCCAGTATATAGTCGGATTCCCCTCAATATCTGCTGATTAAAAGCAATGAATTGATAATTTGTTGGCTGAAGCAGTGTACTGTCTTGACATGTTCATAATCGATATATAAACACCCTGTCATTTACCCCATTCACCCTTGAGTCTTAATAGTATATCACAGTGAGCAGGTGGTTTCCACACCAGGATGGTTGCATTAATGGCACATACTCAGAGGCTGTGTAAGTGACTTCCACAGCATATGTCAGATGTAAAATACAGCTGACACCCTGCTGCATCTAGTTGTATGCTGGTAGATTAGCTGAAGGCCAGTTGTAATATACAGCTGACACCTTGCTCAAACATAATCAAAGAGTTTCTATAACAAGAAGGGGTCTAGCAATGGCCCTCAGGTCTTACCAAGTATGACAGCCTGGTGGCCTACTAGGTCCTTCCAGAGGCAGGGGCTAATAGGCTACCTATCAGTTTTACATTGATAGACATAATATTATGCAATTTTTTGCAGTACTGATTGTAATTTTTGACAAAGCTAATTTCATAGTTTGTTGTGTCTGGTGGCATCGGTATTGCCACCAAATGTCTACATGAGGCAGAAAAAAATACTGCACAACTTTGGATGCCAGATAGGTACAAACATTTTTTTATCAGTTACATCCAGCTCAGGTGTAAAACTTGCCAGGCACAATTGTTAAATGTAAACCAGCCTTAAGAGTGGAAAATCTCTACATCTATGGCCAGCTTTATTGTAGTTAGGCAGTTTATGGAATCATATAATATACTATTATAATCTTAGATTATATCAGTAATATTATTATACATGAGTATCTATTGCTGGGATTATGGCAAAAGCAGCAAATATTTATTTACATTGAAAGTCTTGGCCTTATATTGTTTAAAACTGTTGTAAACTGATAAGAAGCAATGAAGAATATTCTATAAGTATTGTTTGGAAATGTTCCATCCAATGGGATATATGCTGATTACTGAATAATCACTATGGGTTATAATCACCCAATTGACTGCATTATCAGATTGTTATTGCCACCTTAATCTTCATACTGCGAGTTAGAAAACAAGACATAATTTTGGAGTCTTTGATAGCAACAGGTTCACTTTTGTGATGGATCTACCTAGAAGTGCTGCACACTCATATTTTATTCCATCAAAGTCGTAAAAACAAAGAAGGGAAGGGTTCGGGTCTGGAGAAAAAAAGGACCATAAGCAGAATATTTTGTATGTCCTGGTAGAGTTACAAAGCTCCACAATGTGAGGATGAGTCTTTCTTGACAAGAACAGTGATTGCATTTAGCATTCTGTTTACCTGTGCAAATAAGGCCGTCGTGTTTGTCGCAGTCCCTGTCATCACATTCACAGAATTCCCCTGAAACATACAAGTCCTGTGGTGAACAGATGCACTTTCCACAGTGGCAGGAACCTGGAAATATAAATGATCATTATTTGTAGCAACAGATATACAGGACAAAATAAGACGATACGTGTTAAGTGTAGAGTTTTCCTTTTATTGAGGGTCGCTTCAATATAATATAGAAAATTATATATTATTATTTTATTGCAAGCTTTATTGAAAATTATATACTTCTTTTAAAATAAAACATGATAGATTTTACATTGAAGCTGCTTGCCCACGATCCGTAATAGCAAAGTTTTGGACGCAGCTCACCTGCGCCGTGTCCAAACCGCTGCGTTGTACAGTAAGAGCACAGTGGATGGATTTATAGAAATCCCATGCCCACTGTGCTTCTATTTGATGCCGCGTAAACTCACCGGCGGTGCGGCTTTACGAGCCGCAGCATGACAATTTCTGTTGTGGAGACACTTGTCTCCGCAACAGAAATTTCGCCAATAAAATGTATTGGATGCAGTAACTCCACATGTGTTCAATGAACACGTGGATTTACCTACATGATCGGATGCAGCACTTTGGACGCAGCGAAAATACGCTGCATCCAAAGAGTTGCTATAGCCTGATCGTGGGCACATAGCCTAAGAAATTGAGATATAGCTTGTTTTCTTTCTGTTTCCTAATCTTACTTCTGGTGCAGCAGTGCATAGATTTATTTTTAATGCCTACTCTGGGGTTGCCATGGTAACCTTATTAAACCTACTCTACTCTGCATAGACATCTAGTCATGTGACCTTCAAATGTGTTTGTATGGCCAGGGTCACACGAGCGTGTAAATCGGACAAGTGCTATCTGATTTTTTTATCATATACCACTCAGACCAATGTTATTCAATGGTCAATGGAATCTGTATGTGAAAAAAATTGCAGAATGTTGCAATTTCACTGTGAAATTGGAAGACACTCACCCATTCAACTCTATGGGTACGTGGAAAACATCAGACTGCACTCGGATGACATCTGACTCAGACAATGGAGAAGATGGAGAAACTTTGTCCGCCATATGCTCCTCACAGTGTGCTCCGATTCTCTCATCTGAAAGAATCAGATCGCGCTATGCTGACACTTCGATCAAACTTGAATCAGAATTTGATCATAGAGTCATTAGCATAATCGGCCTGATGAGACAATCTACAGTCATGTGACCCTAGCCTATGAGTGAAGGACACATGACAAAATCTCCATGCAGAGTAAGAGGCCAATACACATCAAAGAGCAATCAGCTGAATTCATGTGCAGCCATTTGTAATCACTCCTGATATGCCCATAAACATGCAATATAGAAATCTCATTTTTAATTCTTCCCACAGTTTGAAGGATTTGAAAGTACAGAAAATACATTTTATAATTTGTACATAGATAAATTGAAAAGCTATAGAAAAATTGTGATTTTATATCAAATTGAGCCTGGAATCACACATTCAGTTTTTGTGTCAGGTTGTGACACAGGTTGTACAGTTGTTTGAGCTAAAGCCAAAAGTGGATTCAGAAGTAACGGGAAACAGAGTATACAAGAAAAAAATATACACTGTATGTGTCCTTCCTTATCTGTCCACTTGGCTCAATATATCCATAGATATAAGGCGCAAGATTACATTTGTTGAAAAACTTGATTTCATGATACTCTGGCAAGAGATGTCTATGCTGCGTGTGGCCAGCCAGCAGACATGATGTGTATTGCAGCCTGTTAAGGGTTTTACTAGCATTGCACAATATTGATTGCATTTGCATAATGAGAAATTGGACTTAACAACATTTATTTAAAGTTAAGTGTATGTTCTTTCAGGTGGATTCACTTCTACCTTTAAAGTGGATCAAAATACTGCATCAAAAACGACATGTGAATTTCCAACGCTTATGTATCAGTATAATAAAGTGTACTTTTAAGTGTACTTTAGAAACTTAAAAACAAATCTGGTATTATTTACTGCAAAATATTCAATATCTAGTATGATATACATTGCAAACAAACAAGGCGGAGAATTGGGTTCAGGAACAAGAAAACTGTGTTAAAGGGAATCTGTCAGTAGGTTTTTGCTAGCTTATTTTAGAGCAGCCTGATGTAGGCAAAGAGACTCTAAATCTAAGGATGTATCACTTAGATTACTGGGTGCAGCTGTTCTCACACAATCAGAGTTTTTAGATTTAGAAATTCAGCAGAGTCAAGAAAGTTAACCCCGCCCACACCAGGCTCTCTGTGTAAATTATCTATAGACTGTGAGCTGCTTATCAGAGGAGGGAGTCGGACTTGAAAGCGCACACCAGCTAGTCACAGCAATGATAATCACCAGGTAATAAAACCTTCAGTCTAAATAAACAACAGTACACAGCTTGACATGTGACACATTGTTGAATTCAGTGTTTTAATCCCTACCTCATGCTATCCTCAGATTACATAGCAAAAACCTGCTGACAGATTCCCTTTAAAAGGGCTTGTCCAGGTTTGGCACAAAGAGTGTGTGCTGTCAGGATTCTCTGATGCTGGTAGGGAGGCTAGAGTAAACAATATGCATACATCTGACCCCCTTCTGAGTAGATGTGCGTGGTTTGTTCAATTCACATGTATTGAGAGAGGCCACGCACGTCTACTTGGAATGTGGCCAGGAGTATGCATATCTGTGCCGGCACTAGAGAATCCTGACTTTGTGCACCCTGGCGCTGTGATGATTCACAAGTCTGCACTAATAGAGTGACTGCAGATTTTCATGCTTAATGTGGACAATTTCTTAATGGGATCAAAATCAGGCCATTCTTTCCTAGACAGGTAAAACAAAGACTATAATAGTAGGACACTTTGCCCAGATGACTACTTTAGTTTTATGCATTTATTTTACTTACTTATATAGCGCTATTAATTCCACAGTGCATTACAGACATTATGGGCACTGTCCTCATTGGGGCTCACAATCTATATTCCCTATCACATATGTCTTTGGAATGTGGGAAGAAACCGGGAAACCTGGAGGAAACCCATGCAAACACGGGGAGAACATGCAAACTCATTGCAGATGTTGTCCTTGGTGGGATTTTAACCCAGGACCTCAGCTTTGCAAGGCTGCAATGGATGGAAAAATACACTATAAAGTAGTTTTTAATTACTTTCTAATAGGAGGAAAAATCCTTTCCATCTCCAATCTACTATGTATATTTTATGATATTTTATTTTTTTTAACAAACACATCCCGACCCCGAATTAGCTTTTTTAGGAAATTATCTATGATGACATTGTCTGGTGGATAATTTAGTTTTAACAAAACACCCTTTATAGTATGCTGCTGTAGAAACCCTTTCTCTCTAGATTTAATTCATGTTGCTTACATACCTAAGATAAAAAATACCTAACAGGTTTCTTCACTTGTACAGTTACAATGACTCTACGTAATCTCTGAAATAACTACAGGTATGTATAGTTAGCTCAGTTCACCCATAATTTCACCGCAGCAGCTTGATTGGTTTAAGTGGTCCTAATTGGTCACACGCTCATCCGGACAGAAGAAAAAGTACAAAGGGTCAAATTTATTATAGTCTAGATATATCCCATATTAGGAGTAGAGCTACATCTGTCCTTAAATCCACTGCGTAGGGGACATTCATACGTTGCAATTTTTGTAAAAATCACTCGTACTTATATTTTGTCTGGGCTCACAAATGGTGCTTTAGTTTCACCTATGCATGAGCACACGTCATTAATGTGAGTGAAGTATTTGTACTTCGTCTCGATTAACCCCTTCTGTTTTTACCTTCCTGACCAGGCCAAATTTTACAATTCTGACCAGTATCACTTTATGAGGTAATAACTCTGGAACACTTCAATGGATCCCACTGATTCTGAGATTTTTTTTTGTGTTACATACTGCACTTCATGATAGTGGTAAAATTTATTTGATATGACTTGCGTTTATTTGTGAAAAAAATGGAAATTTGACAATTTTGAAAATGTCACAATTTTCAAACTTTGAATTTTTATGCCCTTAAATCAGAGAGATATGTCACACAAAATAGTTAATAAACAACATTTCCCATATGACTACTTTACATTAGCACAATTTTGGGGCCAAATTTTTTTTTTTTGTTAGGAAGTTATAACGGTTAAAAGTTGACCAGTGATTTCTCACTTTTCCAACCAAATTTACAAAATCATTTTTTTAGGGACCACATCACATTTGAAGTGACTTTGAGGGGCCTTTAAGTCAGAAAATACCCAAAAGTGACACCATTCTAAAACTGCACCCCTCAAGGTGCCCAAAACCACATTAAAGAAGTTTATTAACCCTTTAGGTGCTTCACAGGAAGTTTTGGAATGTGGAAGAAAACAATGAACATTTACATTTTTTCACAAAAATTTTACTTTAGACCCAAATATTTTTATTTTTACAAGGGTAACAGAAAAAAATGTAAACTTTGTTGCGCAATTTCTCCTCAGAACGCAGATACCCAATGTGTGGGGGAAAACCACTGTTTGGGCGCACAGCAGGGCTCAGAAGGGAAGGAGCGCCATTTGACTTTTTGAATGTAAAATTTGCTGGAATAATTAGCAGGCGCCATTCCACATTTGGAGAGCCCCTGATGTGTCTAAACAGTGGAAACCCCCAACAAGTGACACTATTTTGGAAATTAGACCCCTCAGGGAACTTATCTAAATGTGTGGTGAGCACCTTGAACTTACAGGTGCTTCACAGAAATTTATAACATTGAGCCGTGAGAATAACATTTTCACATTTTTCCCACAAAAATGTTTTTCAGCCCCACATTTTGCAATTTCATAAGAGTAACAGGAGAAATTGCACCATAAAATTTGTGGTGCAATTTCTCCTGTATAAGCCGACACCCACAAGTGACCCCATTTTGGAAACTAGACCCTCAGGGAACTTATCTAGATGTGTGGTGAGCACCTTCAACCCCAAGTACTTCACAGAAGTTTATGACGCAGAACCGTGAAAATAAAAAAATCTCATTTTTTCCACAAAAATGTTTTTAGCCTCAAATTTTTTATTTTCAAAGGAGTAACAAGAAAAATGAACCCCAAAATTTGTTGTGCAATTTTTCCTGTGTACACCGATACCTCACATTTGATCGAAAACTACTTTTGATGCACAGTGCAAAGCTCAAAAGGACAGAAGCACTATATTGGAGTTCAGATTTTGCAGGACTGGTTTGAGGGTGCCATGTCACATTGGCAGAGCCCCTGAGGTGCCAGAACAATAGACCCCCCCATTAGAGACCCCATTTTACAAACTACACCTCTCAATGAGTTCATCTAGGGGTGCAGTGATCATATTGACACCACAGGTGGGTCACAGAATTTTATACCATTGGACAATGAAGAAAAAAATAATTACATTTTTACAACCGAAAGTTTGTTTTAACCCCAAATTTTACATTTTTTACACTGGGAAATGGGTAAAAATGGCACCAAGCTTTGTCCCACAATTTCTGTTGAATGTAGAAATACCCCATATGTGGCTGTACAGTACTGTTTAGCCACTCGGCGAGACTCGGGAGGGACGGAGTGCTATTTGCCTCCTGGAGCACAGATTTTTCTATAATAGTATGTGGACTCCATGTTCAGAGATCCTAAGTTGTAGAATGGCAGAATCCCCCCTTAAGTGACCACATTTTGGAAATGATACCCCTTTGGGAACTTATCTACAAGTGTAGTGACGATTATTAACTCCATAGGTGTTTTCAAAAAACAAGCAGCAGCGGATATTGCTGAGTGAAAATTTCAAACTGCCGATGTAGTGACCAGAAAAAAACCTACAAGAAGCAAATTGAGCATAAACCCTGCTGTACATAAATAAAAAGCAAAAGTGTATTTTAATAAAACAGGGTTCTTAGTAACACTGTTTTTGATCAGAAATAGTATGAAAGCTATCCCACCATAACAAGTTGAACCCGTTCAGCATAGTCCTACTCTTTCTAATATTAAAAACCTGACGAGTAATGACCAGTACGTTGTAGTGACCAGTACGTTGTGCCCAGCTCATGCTTCTGGAGACAAACATGTGGACTGTCATCGCTACAGAAATGCCAAACATGTGGACACTAATCTTCCGCCTGGGGTTCCGTCTGAATCATGTATTTCAGAGATTTACACTGAAAACCCCGAAGTAATCGCTCAGCGTAGAGCGCAGGATAAATGTGAGCCGAGCCTTAATGCAATCTTTGGGAGGCAGAATGAACAAATCAACAGCAGGTGAAGAATTGGTTTTATTTATTTTTTACGTCGTTCCTCTTGCGGTATAAGTGATTAGACAACGTCATTATTCGGGTCGGTGCGATTACAGCGCTACCAGATTTATATCAGGTTTTTATGTTTGATTGCTGTCACACACTAAAAAACTAGTTTTTGCATTGCCATATTTTGAGAGCTATAATTTTTCCATATTTCAACCGACAGAGTCATGTGGGGGCTTAGTTTTTGCGGGACAAGTGATGTTTACATTGGTACCATTTTCGGGCACGTGACATTTTTTGATCGCTTTCTATTCTGATTTTTGGGAGGCAGAATGAACAAAAACCAGCAATTCAGGAATTGCATTTTTTTGGGGAGGGGGGGTTTTATGCTGCTCTGCATATGGTAAAATTGATAAGGCAACTTTATTCTTCTGGTCAGTATGATTACAGTGATACTACAGTTATATAGATTTTTATATTTTGGCGCTTTTAGACAATAAAGACTATTTTATAGAAAAAAATTATTATTTTTGTATCACTTTATTCTGAGAGCTATAACTTTTTTATTTTTCAGCTGATGGAGCTGTATGGCGGCTTGTTTCTTGCGTGCGCGACAAGATGGCATTTTCAGCAATATCACTTTTATTTACATTTGTCTTTTTGATCGCGTTTTATTTCACTTTTTGTTCGGCAGTATCATGTTTTTTGCCTTGTTTTTTATAAATTTTTTTACCGTGTTCACTGAAGGGGTTAACTAATGGGACAGTTTTATAGGTCAGGTCGTTATGGATGTGGCGATACCAAATATGTGTACTTTTCATAACAATATTTATTTATGGGTACAAAATCTATATATTTTTTTATTATTTTGTGATTTTTTTAATAAAATATTTTTAGAATTTTTTTTTCACTTTTTTTTTCTTTTTCACTTTGTTCCACTATGGGACTTTCACTTTTTGCAGGATGATTGCTTGTATAGCATAGGGATGCGGCACTGACAGGCAAACTTGTTAGATCATGCACTGCGCCTGATCTATCAACTTTGCTAGCTCTGGTGACCCGGATGTTGTCATGAAATCGCGAGGACTCTGATCCAAGGGCAGAGGGGCTTTCTTCCCTCTGCCAGCCCCTCTGCCTGCACGCTAGATGCTGCATTTAGCGGGTTAAAGTGTCGGGAATAGTGAGTGCACCGCTGATTGCACTGAGTCCACTGACACAGCTGACACCCGGCAGCGATTGACCGTGCACAGCCCCCTGTGCACGGGCAATCACCATGACGTATATATACTGCATCGATCGGGATGTCCTTCCCAACAATGACGTATATATACTACAAATGTCGGGAAGGGTTTAAAGTCTATAATGCAGAGCAGTGGCTATAGTGGATCCTGTAGTCCTGCTCCTGTTATTGAAACCACAGTTTGCACATTACTGTTCTGCACATAGGCAAATGCTGAAAATCTCAAGTCTTCATGACATTTGCTCATATAGATGCAACTTTATAACTATGGCACAAAACCTTTGCTACAAGGTCCACAAATAAGATTCCTTGCACGTCGTGTTTTTAGTATAAAGCTAAATATTATTTCCTTCAGGATCAATATATACCAACAGTGTCAGGCATACCTTTAGAAAGTATAGGCCAGTGTTGGTCACACACTTATCAACAAGACCATGTTCCTGTATGGTCAGACACAGCCATTACACAGTACACAGCAGGGGAACATTTATAAGATTATCTCAGCACAGGAACATTTTATTTAAACACATCCAATTGTAGAAATTATTATTATTCCAAGATATATTGATTAAAATGTACTTTTTGTTCGTGGGAAAACCCCTTTAATGTAGCAGTGGTCATACATGCACACTACCACTGCATTTACCCAGGGGACTTGAGACCCCTGTTCTAATGATTTGTGGTAGTCCCAGCAGTCAGTCACATATCCTGTTCATCCATGATAAATTTTGCAATCTATTAAATAGTTCAATAGGGCTTACAGCTTGTTGGTGAGTTTAACCACAATTCACCAGTTACATTTTTTTCTAACAGTGTGAAAAGGTAGGAAATAGAAAAATAGCCAATACTAAGGTGTTATATCCACTGCTCCGGTGTTCCAAATTGGTCTTTGTTTATTTTGATGCAGCAGTTATGTGCCGTACATCTACTTGTCCACTGTAGCCAACCATTGACCTTAATGGTGATACCTTATGTATCACATAAGACCGCAGAGGCCATTGATTGGCTGCAGTGGGGCAGTGATAATATAGATGTACAGTACAGACCAAAAGTTTGGACACACCTTCTCATTTAAAGATTTTTCTTTATTTTCATGACTTTGAAAATTGTACATTCACACTGAAGGCATCAAAATTATGAATTAACACATGTGGAATTATATACTTATCAAAAAAGTGTGAAACAACTGAAAATATGTCTTATATTCTAGGTTCTTCAAAGTAGCCACCTTTTGCTTTGCACACTCTTGGCATTCTCTTGATGAGCTTCAAGAGGTGGTTACCGGAAATGGTCTTCCAACAATCTTGAAGGAGTTCTCAGAGATGCTTAGCACTTGTTGGCCCTTTTGCCTTCACTCTGCGGTCCAGCTCACCCCAAACCATCTCGATTGGGTTCAGGTCTGGTGACTGTGGAGGCCAGGTCATCTGGCGTAGCACCCCATCACTCTCCTTCTTGGTCAAATAGCCCTTACACAGCGTGGAGGTGTGTTTGGGGTTATTGTCCTGTTGAAAAATAAATGATGGTCCAACTAAACGCAAACCGGATAGAATAGCAAGATACTGTGGTAGCCATGCTGGTTCAGTATGCCTTCAATTTTGAATAAATCCCCAACAGTGTCACCAGCAAAGCAGCCCCACACCATCACACCTCCTCCTTCATGCTTTACGGTGGGAACCAGGCATGTAGAGTCCATCCATTCACATTTTCTGCATCGCACAAAGACACGGTGGTTGGAACGAAAGATCTCAAATTTGGACTCATCAGACAAAAGCACAGATTTTCACTGGTCTAATGTCCATTCCTTGTGTTCTTTAGCCCAAACAAGTCTCTTCTGCTTGTTGCAGTCCTTAGCAGTGGTTTCTTAGCAGCTATTTTACCATGAAGGCCTGCTGCACAAAGCCTCCTCTTAACAGTTGTTGAAAAGATGTGTCTGCTGCTAGAGCTGTGTGGCATTGACCTGGTGAAGTGAAAACCATTTCCGGTGACTACCTCTTGAAGCTCATCAAGAGAATGCCAAGAGTGTGCAAAGCAGTCATCAAAGCAAAAGGTGGCTACTTTGAAGAACAGTTGTTGTAGAGATGTGTCTGCTGCTAGAACTCTGTGTGGCATTGACCTGGTCTCTAATCTGAGCTGCTGTTAACCTGCGATTTCTGAGGCTGGTGACTCAGATAAACTTATCCTCAGAAGCAGAGGTGACTCTTGGTCTTCCTTTCCTGGGGCGGTCCTCATGGGAGCCAGTTTCTTTGTAGCGCTTGATGGTTTTTGCAACTGCACTTGGGGACACTTTCAAAGTTTGCCCAATTTTTCGCACTGACTGACCTTCATTTCTTAAAGTAATGATGGCCACTCATTTTTCTTTACTTAGCTGCTTTTTTCTTGCCATAATACAAATTCTAACAGTCTATTCAGTAGGACTATCAGCTGTGTATCCACCTGACTTCTGCACAACAAAACTGATGGTCCCAACCCCATTTATAAGGCAAGAAATCCCACTTATTAAACCTGACAGGGCACACCTGTGAAGTGAAAACCATTTCCGGTGACTACCTCTTGAAGCTCATCAAGAGAATGCCAAGAGTGTGCAAAGCAGTCATCAAAGCAAAAGGTGGCTACTTTGAAGAACCTAGAATATAAGACATATTTTCAGTTGTTTCACACTTTTTTGCTAAGTATATAATTCCACACGTGTTAATTCATAGTTTTGATGCCTTGAGTGTGAATGTACAATTTTCAAAGTCATGAAAATACAGAAAAATCTTTAAATGAGAAGGTGTGTCCAAACTTTTTGTCTGTACTGTATGTGACAATCTTTTTGAACAAAGAAACACACACACTGGAGCTACACACTCTAATCCCCTGTTTTCTTCCTCCACATTAACACATTGTGTTTTTAAGGCCTAAATCCCTTAAGACAGTATGAGTAAGAGTTCAGAGGAAGTGCTGCAGAGGCTTTTGCTCTTGCAAGAAAAAAACCATAGCATGGAGCAGTCTTCAGTGTATGTTATTATCACCTGTGATCTCCACAACTATAGATGTTATCATCACACAAACAACTGACGGATTGTTCTGAGAGGGAGACCTCTGTGGTTTCTGTAATAAAAGGCAGCACCCTGGTCAGAGTAACTGACCTAAAAACAAATGCACTCCACTCAGGTATCCTCTTGGTTGACAGACAGATGTCTACTAAGACTTGGCCTCATCTTTACAGCTGCTGACAGATATTCAAACAATTATCTAGCTGTAGCACTTGGAGAAAAAAGATAAGTGATTAATTTCTCTGTAAAGTGCCACCCCTCCCTGCTACCATTTTAGCCACCGGCCCTCCTGTGTCTTGAAAGAAATATGTAAGGCTATGTGTCTACGATGCAGAAATGTTCCGGATTTTTTCCTGAGCGCTTCTGCATCTCCCTGGCAGAAAAAACGCGTACGGGTTGTACATGCGGATTGTACATGCGTTTTTCCAGACAGGGACAAGCAGATGTGAAGCATTCTTCACATGCATTTTCGCATGTGGGTTGACAAGCACTTTCCAAGCGATTTTAGCATCACTTGGAAAGTGCTTGACAACTTGGTCACACTATATAAATCCATTCATGACCGTAAAGAATGGTAAAAAATAAAAAAATAAATATATACTTACTTTCTGATGGCCCCCGGAGTCTTTATTCGATCCATCCTGGCTTGCCGGCAGCTCGCAGTACACTACACTGAAGGACCTGCCGTCACATGACTAAATGACTTCAGCGCAGGTCCTTCAGTCCACCGCGATCTGCCGGCAAGCGAAGACAAGCACACCGGGGGCCATCAGAAGGTAAATCTAATATTTATTTTGTATTTTATTATTTTTTTACAGGTTCTATGGTACCCGGGTCCGGAGGAGAGTCTCCTCTCCTCCAGACCCGGGTACCATCCGCACATTGAAATGCTTGGATTCCGCATGTACAGATGCAGTGATGCGGATCCCATGTGTTCCAATGAAAGTCAATGGCGGCGAAAACGCAGCACTTCCGCAAAATAATTGGTAGTGCTGCGTTTTTTTCCCGCAATGATAACTCACAGTGGAAATTTCCGCAGCATGTGCACAGCAACATGGAACATGGTAGGACTTCTACCAAGCGTTTTTTAGGCGTTTCTGCAGCGGAATTGCCGCTGCAGAAACGATTAAAAAGTGCATCGTGGGCACACAGCCTTAGCGAGTTTCTAAAAAAAGTTTCATAGGTATACGACCCCTTTAAGTAAATCAGAATATATTAAACAAAATTATAATATGTGCTGGAAAAATACAACAGAAAAGGAAATTAATTTAAAAGGGGTCAAATTTAGTCTAGAACAGGGGTCTCAAACACGCGGCCCGCGGGCCGCATGCGGCCCCTGAGGCTGCTTTATGTGGCCCGCAGGCACAGACCCCTTGACGATCCCGACCTGGTCC
Organism: Phyllobates terribilis; assembly: GCF_046119375.1. Classification (NCBI taxonomy): domain Eukaryota; kingdom Metazoa; phylum Chordata; class Amphibia; order Anura; family Dendrobatidae; genus Phyllobates; species Phyllobates terribilis. The sequence continues at coordinate 295,620,498 of NW_027362762.1, forward strand.
AGGAGGAGCCGCCGACAGCAGCGCTGCATTGCCACACAGAGACTGTTTCCCAGCACTGCATTTCCAATGCCAGCCGCTGGCCAATCAGAGGCCAGCAGCTGATATCTGCGTGTCGGCGCAGCGAGTATGACGTCATTGCCATATGCAGATGTCAGCTGCTGGCCTCTGATTGGCCGGCGGCTGACATTGAAAATGCTGTGCTGGGAGACAGTCTCTGTGCGGCAATGCAGCGCTGCTGTCGGCGGCTCCTCCTGGACCAGGTCGGGATCGTCAAGGGGTCGGACTCTGTGGTGCCTGCGGGCCACATCTGCAGGAAGGCCGCCGAGGGAACGGAGGACAGGTGAGAATCATCTTTTTTTTTTTTTTATGTGTGTGAAGAACAGCACAGGGGGCACATAGCCACAAGAGGGGACCTGGATGGGGCACATAGCCACAGCATGGGGACCTGGATGGGGCACATAGCCACAAGAGGGGACCTGGATGGGGCACATAGCCACAAGATGGGGACCTGGATGGGGCACATAGCCACAAGATGGGGACCTGGATGGGGCACATAGCCACAAGATGGGGATCTGGATGGGGCACATAGCCACAAGATGGGGATCTGGATGGGGCACATAGCCACAAGATGGGGACCTGGATGGGGCACATAGCCACAAGATGGGGACCTGGATGGGGCACATAGCCACAAGATGGGGACCTGGATGGGGCACATAGCCACAGGATGGGGACCTGGATGGGGCACATAGCCACAAGATGGGGACCTGGATGGGGCACATAGCCACAAGATGGGGACCTGGATGGGGCACATAGCCACAAGATGGGGACCTGGATGGGGCACATAGCCACAAGATGGGGACCTGGATGAGGCACATTAGTACAAGATGGGGACTTGGATGGGGAACATTACTACAAGATGTTTGCCATTATTACTATATGATGCTAATTGTAAGACAATATTACTGTATGTGGCCAATTGGGGGAAACAAAATTGTAAAAATCAAAAAAAATAAAAATAAAGCCTGAAAAAATATTGGGCACTAAAAATGCTGTTTTATATGTAAACTAAAGTAAACACAAAAAAGTGCACGTTTATTATCGCCACATCCATAACGACCCAAGCTATAAAAAAATAAACACGGAAAAAATGTTCAAAAGGTGTATACAAAAAAAAATGGTATCACTAAAAATGTCACATTGAACAAAGAATGCGGCCCCCCAAATTCAAATTTTTTCCATGTGCGGCCCATATACCCAGCCGAGTTTGAGACCCCTGGTCTAGAACTAAGCGGTCATCAAAGAGCTATTGAGTCTGCAATTCTGTTCTATTTTTGCTTCCCTTATTTTTTTGTAAATTATAAATCACTACCACTTTAGATTTGTAGTGTATTATAACTTTGTGTCATTATGTGGGTTATTTCTTTGGAAGCCTCTGCTGCTTTGTAAATGCTCATTGCTTTGTTTCAGATTAAATTATCCTCTTACAAGTGCCTATCCCTCCAGCCACTGTCAAATATACCAAATATAATTTTACCCCTTAGCATCACTCTTTGTTAGTTTGAACTCACAGTTCCCGCAGCTTAGTCACAGAGCAGTGTTTTTCTTCAGCTGAATAAATAGGATGGTGGATGTACAATTTAAAGTTGTATGACAAGCAGGGCTGGGACGAGGGTTAGTCATGGTAGGCCTGAGGGGGGCTGCATTTTTTGGGGAAAAATGTGACATTGCTGAATGCCTGCTGCCTCTCGGCCACAGGCATTCAGTACAGTGACAGCTGAGGTGCGGGCACATATATGATACAATTGCTATGAGCACCGCCCGGGATAGGAGCAGATGAGCTGTTATCAGGTCCCTGCTCCACCGGGAACTCCAGCGCAATGCAGGCCACTTCCGGCCTGCACCCTATTAGAAATGGCACACCTTGGGGACATCAGATGGGGTGATGCAGTGACGTCATTATGCCATACCGCACCCACTGATGTACAACAAAGAAGAGGAGAAGGTGGACGTGGTGTACAGGGAACCTGGATTAGGTGAGTATAAGCCTTTTTTATTTTTCTGATATTATTTTGTCAATGAATGGGAGATATTACATGAGCTTCTGGCTGTGGGAACATTAGAAGGTCTGGCTGTGGGAACAAAAGAGGGTCTGCCTGTGGGGCACATAACAAGGGCTGGCTGTGGGGGACATAAGAGAGGCTGGCTGTAAGGGACATATGAGGGGCTAACTGTGGGGAACATAAGAGGGTCTGGCTGTGGGGGATGTAAGAAGGGCTGGCTGTGAGAACATAAGAGGGGCTGGCTGTGGGAATATATGAGGGCTGGCTGTGTTGACATAAGACGGGCTGGCTGTGGGAACATAAGAGGGGCTAGTTGTGTGGACATACGAGGGGCTGGCTCTGTGGACATATGAGGGGCTGGATGGAAGGACATAATATGGGCTGGATGTGGGGGACATATGAGGGGCTGGCTGTGGGGGACATATGAGGGGTTGGCTGCGTTGGACATATGAGGGCCTGTCTGTGGGGGCTATCACAAGAGGGGCTATGGGGGACATAATATTATTTGGGAAACTGTTGGAAACATTATACTGGGAGCTGGAGGGGACATTATACCTTGCCTATGGGGACTCCATACTATATAGGATATGGGGGGGCATCATACTGTATATTAAGAGCTGTGGTGGACATCATAGTTTATATTGGGGGGCTGTTGTGGATATCACACTGTATGGATGGCTGTGGTGACCATCATACCGTGTAGTGGGACAGCGGGAGGAGGGTGTAGCATCGGCGTCTCTGCCCCGTACTAGGCAGAGACGCCGTCCCTCTCACCTCCCCGCTCCTGGCACGGCGTCCTCCAGCGCTTCTCTCCCCGCTGCTTCCCGCACGCGCTCCTTCCCCAGCAGTGTGCTTAGGGCGCGCGCGCGCGCGCTCCCCCTCTCTTAAAGGGACCGCGCGCGCCGTCCTAAGGAGTCCCCGGCCAATTACCGGAGGACCTCCCATATATAAGGCACCTCCTCCAAAATGGAGGTGCCCGAGCAATGTTGTTGCAAAGCCTTCACTCTGCTTCAGCCCTCAGGTCCCGTTACCAGTTAACTGCCAGTCACCTGCCAGATTCCTGCTTGTTACCTGCCAGTCACCTGCCAGATTCCTGCCTGTTACCTGCCAGTCACCTGCCAGATTCCTGCTTGGTACCTGCCTGATATCCGTTTACCTGCTTGCAAGCCTGCGGTCCGACGGTCTGCCTTCCGACACCTGTCAGTCTGTCTATGGACCAGCCTGCCCGCTCACCTGGGAGCGCTCATCTGCTACCTGCCTGCTAGCCTACCTGGAGGCTCTGCCGTCACTTGCCGTGACCACCTGCCCGTCCAGAGACTCTTGCCCGCTCACCTGGGAGCGCTCACCTGCTACCTGCATGCTAGCCTACCTGGAGGCTCTGCCGTCACTTGCCGTGACCACCTGCCTGTCCAAAGACTCTCGCCCGCTCACCTGGGAGCGCTCACCAGCCACCTGCCTGCTGTCCTTCTACCCAGAGACTCCCCTGTCACTTGCCGTGAGTACCCGTCCTTCTACTCAGAGACTGTCCCTGCCACTTGCCGTTACTACTTGCCCTTCTACCCATAGACTGTCCCTGTCACTTGCCGTGACTACCTGCCCGTCTTCCCTGGAAGCCACCCGCTTTCTTACAAGGACCGCCCCCTTGTATAGTTGCTCAGAGGTTCCGCCTCCCAGACCCGTTACAGTTTGCTCGGGCCATGGAACCGGGTGGCCACCAGATCTCCGATCTGCACCAGGAAGTCTTACGTCAGAAAACTCAGCAGGAGGTGGTACTGTCCTATCTACGGTCTGTTAACTCTCGTCTAGGCGCATTGTGTGACTGGTCTATGTCTACCTCTGGTCCAGCCGTGCCCATTCCTGCGGTACCGCAATCCAGTCCCTTCATGGTACCCGACTATGGACCTCGGCTTCTGGCACCTCCACGCTTTGCCGGCGAACCTACTTTAGCTCGGGGTTTCATAAACCAGTGCACCCTGCACTTTGAGCTATTGGCATACCAGTTCATCTCCGACCGGGCCAAGGTGGCCTTCATCATGTCCCATCTCACTGGGGAGGCACTGGCATGGCTAAATCCCCTGTGGGAGAGAGGGGATCCCTTGGTGTCCGACCTGCCGTCTTTCCTCGCTGCTTTCCGGAAAGTCTTCGATGAACCTGGACGGAAAACCTCTTCTGCCTCCTCTCTGCTACGTCTCCGCCAAGGGAGTCTCACCGTGGGCCAATATGCCATACGGTTCCGCACCCTCGCTTCTGAGCTTGCCTGGGAAAATGAGGCTCTGGTGTCCGTCTTCTGGGAGGGTCTTTCCGGTCGGATTAAGGACGAGTTAGCTGGTCGGGACATTCCTACCACTCTGGATGACCTGGTGTCACTAGCTACCCGGATTGGCATCCGGTTCCAAGAATGTGCCAAAGAGACTACCTGGGAGAAAGACTTTTCTTGCTCTGCTCCTACTTCCCTGACACCTGCCTCTCAATCAGTCAATCCGCGGGCGCTCTCGCCTGAACCTATGCAGATCGACCAGACCAAGATGGTCAGATCTCGCCAAGAATCTCGCCGAGCCGAGGGAAGCTGTTTCTATTGTGGCAGTATGGAGCACTTCATCCGTTCCTGCCCGGAGAAGCCGGGAAACGCCAGTGTCTAGGACCGCTCGGAGAGGTCGTCCTAGACAAAAGTAAGCCCTCTCCGTCTCTGACTTTACCGGTCTCTATTGCTTGGGAAGAAAACCAACACTTTGAACTCGCCCACCTGGATTCTGGAGCTGCTGGAAACCTCATCTCCCAGTCTCTGGTAGAGAGATACCATATTCCCACCAAGTCCCTGGCTGAACCATTATCAGTCGCCTCCGTGGATGCAAGACTTCTCTCGGAGACCATCCTGCTCGTCACTGAACCCATAACCCAGCAGGTGGGAACGCTGCACTCTGAGGAAATCTCATTCCATGTGTTGTCCGGACTTTCTCACTCCCTGTTGCTAGGTCTACCTTGGCTCCAGACACATGAACCCATATTGAACTGGCGATCCGGTGAAGTACTCCGATGGGGTCCAGACTGCCATAGGACCTGCCTGGTTCCGGTCCGCCCAGCTCGCCCTCCGCCAACTCCAGCTAATTTACCAGGTCTCCCGGCTCCTTACTGGCCCTATGCGGATGTCTTCGGTAAGAAGGAAGCAGAGACGTTGCCACCCCATAGACCTTATGACTGCCCGATCGACCTGGTACCTGGCACCACTCCTCCCCGTGGGCGTATCTACCCGTTGTCTGCAGCCGAGACCCGGGCCATGTCTGAGTACATTGAAGAGAATCTGGCTAGGGGATTTATCCGGAAATCTACCTCCCCGGCTGGAGCCGGATTCTTCTTTGTCAAAAAGAAAGACGGCTCGCTACACCCCTGTATTGACTATAGAGGACTCAATCAGATCACGGTTAAAAATAAATACCCCCTTCCGCTCATCTCTGAGTTATTTGATCGTCTTAAAGGCGCCAGGATCTTCTCCAAGCTGGATCTACGTGGAGCGTATAACCTGGTCCGTATCCGTCAGGGAGACGAGTGGAAAACATTATTTAATACCCGGGACGGACACTATGAGTACCGTGTGATGCCCTTCGGTCTCTGCAATGCTCCCGCCGTCTTCCAAGAACTGGTCAACGACATCTTCCGTGACCTTCTTTACTCCTGCGTGGTGGTATACCTGGACGACATCTTGGTCTTCTCTCCGGATCTTCCCACACACCAGAGGGATGTTCGTCAGGTCCTGCTTAGGCTCAGGCAGAACCACCTCTATGCTAAATACGAGAAGTGCCTTTTTGAGCAGACCTCTCTTCCTTTCCTGGGCTATGTTATCTCCCAGATAAGCTTGCGAATGGATCCCGAGAAGCTCTCTGCTGTCCTAAAGTGGCCCCGTCCGGAGGGCTTGAAGGCGATACAGCGATTCCTGGGCTTCGCTAATTACTATCGTCTCTTCATTCCTCACTTCTCGTCACGGACTGCGCCCATATCTGCGCTCACCCGTAAGGGAGCAAATCCCAAGGTATGGCTATCCGAAGCTGAGGAGGCCTTCCTTTCCCTGAAACAAGCCTTCTCCTCTGCCCCTGTGCTGCACCGTCCGGACTGCAACAAACAGTTCTACCTGGAGGTTGATGCCTCCTCCTCTGGAGCCGGAGCGGTGCTCACCCAGAAGTCTTCCTCCGGGAGAATGGTAACCTGCGGCTTTTTCTCTAAAATCTTCTCCTCCTCTGAGCACAATTACTCCATAGGAGACCGAGAACTGCTTGCCGTTAAATTGGCGCTGGAGTGGCGTTACCTGCTTGAAGGGGCTCTATACCCGGTGATCATCTATACGGATCACAAGAACCTGGCATATCTCCAAAATGCCCAGAGACTTAATCCACGTCAGGCCCGGTGGTCTTTGTTCTTTGCCCGCTTCGATTTCATCCTTCATTTCCGCCCGGCGGACAAAAATGTCAAAGCTGATGCCTTGTCCCGATCCTTCCTGTCCTCCGACCAAGAGGAGGAGCCTATGCACATTATCGACCCCTCCAAGGTGATGAATGTGTCCCCCTTGGATTTTACTCGTCTTCCACCCGACAAGACGTTCATGGCGCCTCCAGACCGTGAGAGGGTTCTTCGCTGGGGTCATTCTTCTAAACTAGCTGGCCATGCCGGCCAAAAAAAGACCTTCCTACTCATTTCCCGGCATTACTGGTGGTCTACCCTGCGTAAGGATGTGGTAGACTTCGTCTCTGCCTGTTCATCTTGTGGCCGCAACAAAATTCCCAGACACTTACCAGCTGGTCATCTCCTGCCGCTTCCCATACCTGTTGCCCCGTGGCAACACATCGCTATGGACTTCATTACCGATCTTCCTGTCTCAGCCGGGAGTACTGTCATTTGGGTGGTCGCCGACCGCTTCTCTAAAATGGCCCACTTCATTCCCCTGCCTGGTCTTCCGTCTGCACCTGAGCTGGCTAAGGACTTTATTCGCCATATCTTCCGTCTCCATGGCCTACCCCTCCACATCGTGTCGGATCGAGGGGTTCAGTTTACCTCACGCTTCTGGAGAGCCACATGTAAACTGCTGGACATCACCCTGGACTTCTCCTCCGCTTACCACCCTCAGTCCAATGGTCAAGTGGAGCGGATCAATCAGATCCTTACCAGCTATCTCCGGCACTTTGTTAATGCCCACCATTCTGATTGGGTGGACCTCCTTCCTTGGGCCAAGTTCTCTTATAATAACCACGAGAGCGAATCCTCTTCCAAGTCCCCGTTCTCTATTGTCTATGGCCAGCACCCCCGGATTCTGCTTCCTGTCTCCGTTTCTGTGGACAACCCTGCTGCGGAGTCTCTTGTCAGCGAATTTTCTACTATTTGGGAGAGTACCAGGTCCGCTCTTCTTCTGTCCTCTGAGCGGATGAAGAGATATGCTGATAAGAGACGTCTGGATCCGCCTCAATTCGGTCCGGGAGACAAGGTTTGGCTCTCGTCCAAACATGTGCGGCTCAAAGTACCCTCCTTCAAGTTGGGCCCTCGATTCATCGGTCCCTTCGAAGTCCTCAGGCAAATTAACCCTGTGGCCTACAAATTAAAACTCCCGGCCACCCTACGGATTCCCAACTCCTTCCACGTATCTCTCCTCAAACCCGTTGTCTCTTTTTCCAATAATCCAGGTGCCCCTCCTGCTCCGGTTTCCGCTGATGACGTCTTTGAGGTAGAGAGTATTCTGGCCTCCAAGAGGGTAAGAGGAAAGACCTTTTTTCTGGTAGATTGGAAGGGGTTTGGTCCTGAGGAGAGAACTTGGGAACCCAGGGAGAACATCAACGCCCCGCTTCTCCTTGAAAAATTTCTTTCTGGCCAAAAAAAGAGGGGCCTAAAGGGGGGGGGGTACTGTAGCATCGGTGTCTCTGCCCCGTACTAGGCAGAGACGCCGTCCCTCTCACCTCCCCGCTCCTGGCGCGGCGTCCTCCAGCGCTTCTCTCCCCGCTGCTTCCCGCACGCGCTCCTTCCCCGGCAGTGTGCTTAGGGCGCGCGCGCGCTCCCTCTCTCTTAAAGGGACCGCGCGCGCCGTCCTAAGGAGTCCCCGGCCAATTACCAGAGGACCTCCCATATATAAGGCACCTCCTCCAAAATGGAGGTGCCCGAGCAATGTTGTTGCAAAGCCTTCACTCTGCTTCAGCCCTCAGGTCCCGTTACCAGTTACCTGCCAGTCACCTGCCAGATTCCTGCTTGTTACCTGCCAGTCACCTGCCAGATTCCTGCCTGTTACCTGCCAGTCACCTGCCAGATTCCTGCTTGGTACCTGCCTGATATCCGTTTACCTGCTTGCAAGCCTGCGGTCCGACGGTCTGCCTTCCAACACCTGTCAGTCTGTCTATGGACCAGCCTGCCCGCTCACCTGGGAGCGCTCATCTGCTACCTGCCTGCTAGCCTACCTGGAGCCTCCGCCGTCACTTGCCGTGACCACCTGCCCATCCAGAGACTCTTGCCCGCTCACCTGGGAGCGCTCACCTGCTACCTGCCTGCTAGCCTACCTGGAGGCTCTGCCGTCACTTGCCGTGACCACCTGCCTGTCCAAAGACTCTCACCTGCTCACCTGTGAGCGCTCACCAGCCACCTGCCTGCTGTCCTTCTACCCAGAAACTCCCCTGTCACTTGCCGTGAGTACCCGTCCTTCTACTCAGAGACTGTCCCTGCCACTTGCCGTGACTACCTGCCCTTCTACCCAGAGACTGTCCCTGTCACTTGCCGTGACTACCTGCCCGTCTTCCCTGGGAGCCACCCGCTTCCTTACAAGGATCGCCCCCTTGTATAGTTGCTCAGAGGTACCACCTCCCAGACCCGTTACAGAGGGAATGCAGTTTGGAGAGGAAACGTGCTGGGCAGTATGAGTGTGAAAAGGAGGCACAGAATGGATATGGAGATCGGGCAGCATGAAATGGAGGCACAGTATGGAGAGAGGTTAGCATAGTGGGGTTACAGTGTGTTACAGAGAGTTTAAGGGAAAACAGTGGAGAGTGGACAGCCATGGTATAGACTGGGTGTCATGGCTCGGTTTCGGGATTTGATCCGGTGACCTGTTGCTTTGTGGTCGGTACATTTGTCCTTATTCTCTCTTCTTGGTTTGCTCCTTTCCAGGTGTTTTTCATTTTCCCATTTTGGTTTGCCCTATCACGTTCTGGGTGGGGATTTAAATATTATTCCTTCTCTGCACTTCCTTGCTGGCTATATTTTCTGGTGCATGTATACTTCTAGCTCTTTATCTTAGAGGTTTACCTTGCTGACTAAACTCCAGTTGTATTCTTGCTGCAAGTTGTTTTGCTTTCCTTCCCAGCACCTTTTCTTTTTACCACTGTTAGGTTCTTGGGAGACCTTTCTTGTTCCTTTCTTTGTTGTTTCCTCATTTTTGGTACTCCTTAACTTTTACCCCTGCACACAATTTGAATGTATATTAGTTTCTCACCTTGGGTTCTCATATCTCTCCTCACACTTTCTTTTCCTCCACTCTGGTTCCTCAGGAGGTACAAGAAACCCCTCGACGGCTTTTGAGGCAGTCAGGTCCAAGGAGGTGTTTTTTAGTTGTGTGTCTATGGCCTTTCTAGACTGTTCAGGGGCCTGTTGGGTGTAGGTGCAGCCTTTCCCTGCTGTGAGTGTGAACTCATTCATAACACTGTGATTCACAAGGGAAGACAGTGTAGTGGTTATAGATCATTAAAATGGACAGTGTAGAGGCCATATACAATAGGAGGCTTATTTACTCCATAATATGGCTAGATATATTTATGCACAGGGCATTCTAACAACACTCTTATTTTTAAGTACACTATGTTGGGATGTGCTGCAGAAGACCGGAGAAGAGGGAATCTGGAGAGACGGGCTGTGGATGTGAAAAGTAATCATGGCATCTGGACAAGATGGAGACGAAAAGAAAGAAAAGACTCAGAAAAGATGTCACCTATAAGGTACCTACAGTGGGGAAAATAATTATTTGATACACTGCCGATTTTGCAAGTTTGCACACCTACAAAGAATGGAGAAGTCTGTAGTTTTTATCGTAGGTACACTTCAACTGTAGAGACAGAGTCTAAAAATAAAAACCAGAAAATCATATTGTACGATTTTTAAATAATTAAATGGCATATTATTGCATGAAGCAAGTATTTGATCACCTTCCAAGCAGCAAGAATTCTGGTTCTCACAGACTTGTTAGTTTTTCTTTAAGAAGCCATCCTACTCTGCACTCATTACCTGTATTAATTGCACCTGTTTTAATGCATTACCTGTATAAAAGACACCTGTCTACATACTCAATAAATCACACTCCAACCTCTCCACCATGGCCAAGACCAAAGAGCTGTCTACGGATACCATGGACAAAATTGTAGACCTGCACAAGGCTGGGATGGGCTACAGCACAATAGTTAAACAGCTTGGTGAGAAGGCAACAACTGTTGGCACAATTATTAGAAAATGGAAGAAACCCAAGATGATTCTCAATCTTCCTCGGTCTGGAGCTCCATGCAAGATCTCGCCTCGTGGGGTATGATTCTGAGAAAGGTCAGGACTCAGCCCACAACTACACAGGAAGACCTGGTCAATGACCTGAAGAGAGATGGGACCACAGTCTCAAACATTAGCGTTAGTAACACACTACACCGTCATGGATTAAAATCCTGCAGGGCACGTAAGGTCCCCCTGCTCACGCCAGGATAGTTCCAGGATAGAGATATAGATGTACACTAATGAGCAAAAGGGCAACAATGTTTTGAACTTATGACTTTCAGGCTCTATATCTCACCATCCACTACAGCTTTGAAAGTGAGACTACCATCATTTTAAAGACCATCATCATACGTAAATTTGACTTGCAGCTATTTAGCATATGACTAGTTATGCAGATTCTTGTCATGTCAAAGCATTGTTACTGTTTTGATCCTGATGGTGGAAAAATCTTTTTGTTCCTGTATATTACAAATTACGACCTATTCTCACATTCACTAATAGCTCAGTGTGTTATTAGGTTGATTGCCAAGGGAAAGGTCACTGGTTTGAATCAAAGAGCAGCCATGAAGAAGATTTCTCAAGAAAAAACAAACAGCATCATCCAGCTCATTGATAGCGGTCTCTTGATCAAGAAAATTGTCAAACTGCATCATGGGATTGACAGTTGGAGGAATACGAAATGAAGTCCATCCATCTATTCAAAAGCCAAGAGGTGGACGTCCAGGCAAAATATCGGAGTCAACAAGTCTGCTCATCACAAGGTTTATCAGTTCTGGTGCAATAAACACTGCATTGGAGGCTTCATAATAGTTAGATCACAGAAATCCATGCAAGCACCGTGCAATGAACATTACACTAGTCTGGAATGGTGGCCCGAAAATGGGTGAAGAAGTTTCAGCTTCAATATCATTATAAGAAGCGTTGACTGGAGTTTGCAACAAAGGATGAAAAGTGGACAGTAGTAGATTGGAAACAGGTGATTTGGAGTGATGAGAAAAATGTCAATAGACTAGGCTCTGATGGGTGCAAATGTGTTTGGAAGAAACAAGGGAAAAAGGGGCTAAAGGATCTAGAAATTGAAGGAACTGTCAAGTTCTTTGGAGGAAGTCTGATGATATGAGGTGGTTTCACAGCCAAAGGTGTTTGATACTTGAGCAAGATTGATGGTGGTCTCAATGATAAGCTATATGTGAGTATCCTACAAGATGAGTGTAACGGGTCTGGGAGGCGGAACCTCTGAGCTACTATACAAGGGGGCGGTCCTTGTAAGGGAGCGGGTGGCGACCAGGGAAGACGGGCAGGCAGTCACAGCAGGTGACCGGGACAGTCTCTGAGTGAACGGGCTGGAGGTCACGGCAAGTGACCGGGGCAGTCTCTGGATGAACGGGCAGGAGGTCACGGCAAGTGACCGGGGCAGTCTCTGGGTAAAGGGTAGGTACGACCTGTGATGGCAGAGCCTCCAGGTAGGCTAGTAGGCAGATGGTAGATGTGAGCTCCCAGGTGAGCAAGTGAGAGTCTCTGGAATGGCAGGTGGTCACAGCACGTGACGGCGGAGCCTCCAGGTAGGCTAGCAGGCAGGTAACAGGTGTGCGCTCCCAGGTGAACGGGCAGGAGTCTCTGGAATGGCAGGTGGTCACAACACGTGACGGCGGAGCCTCCAGGTAGGCTAGCAGGCAGGTAGCAGATGTGCGCTCCCAGGTGAGCAGGCAAGCTGGTCCATAGACAGACTGACAGGAGTTGGAGGGCAGACCGTTGGACCTCAGGCTAGCAGGCAGGTAGCAGAGGAGCGCTCCCAGGTGAGCGGGCAAGCTGGTCCTTAGACAGACTGACAGGAATCGGTAGGCAGACCGTCGGACCTCAGGCTAGCAGGCAGGTAAGCAGAATATCAGGCAGGAATCAGACAGCAAACTGGCAGGAATCTGGCAGGTAACTGGCAACGGGACCTGAGGGCTGAAGCAGAGTAGTGAACAGTGCAACAACATTGCTCGGGCACCTCCATTTTGGAGGAGGTGCCTTATATATGGTGAAGTCCTCCGGCCATTGGCCGGGGACTCCTTAGGACGGCGCGCACGGCCCCTTTAAGAGGGAGGGAGCGCGCGCGCGCCCTAAGCACAGTGGCCGGGAAGGAGCGCGCGCTGCCAGCAGAGCGGGAGGAGGACGCCGGGCTCGGAGCAGAGGGGTGAGGGGAACAGCGTCCCTGCCTAGCAGAGGGCAGGGACACCGGCGCTACAGTACCCCCCCTTTAGGCCCCCCCTTTTTTAGGCCAGAGAGAAATTTAGCTAGGATGAGAGGGGCATGGATGTTCTCCCGGGGCTCCCACGTTCTCTCTTCAGGACCAAACCCCTTCCAATCTACTAGAAAAAAGGTCTTCCCTCTTACCCTTTTGGTGGCCAAATTCGTTTTCAGCGGAAACCGGAGCAGGAGGCGTACCTGTAGACTTGGAAAAAGAGTTAAGTACCACAGGTTTGAGGAGAGATACATGGAAGGAGTTAGGGATCCGCAAGTTGGCCGGGAGTTTCAATTTATAGGCCACCGGGTTGATCTGACTGATGACCTCCAGAGCACCGATGAACCGAGGCCCTAACTTATAGGAAGGAATCTTGAGCCGGACATACTTGGATGAGAGCCAGACCTTATCCCCTGGACGGAATTGAGGAGGATCCAGACGTTTTTTGTCAGCATGTCTTTTCATACGCTCGGATGACAGAAGGAGTGCGGATCGGGTACTCTCCCATATGGAGGAAAATTTGTTAACAAGAGATTCCGCAGCCGGATTGTCCACCGAGGTGGAGACGGGAAATGGGATCCGAGGATGCTGACCGAAGACAACAAAAAACGGGGATTTGGAGGAAGATTCGCTCTCGTGATTGTTGTAAGAAAATTCGGCCCATGGCAGGAGATCCACCCAGTCTGAATGGTGGGCATTAACGAAGTGCCGGAGGTAACTGGTCAGGTTCTGATTGATCCGCTCCACTTGACCATTAGACTGTGGGTGGTAAGCGGAGGAGAAGTCCAGGGTGACATCTAGCAGTTTACAAGTGGCTCTCCAGAAGCGTGAGGTGAACTGTACCCCACGATCCAACAAGATGTGGAGGGGCAGGCCATGAAGACGGAAGATGTGGCGGATAAAGTCTTTAGCCAGCTCGGGTGCAGACGGGAGGCCTGGCAGGGGAACGAAATGAGCCATCTTAGAAAAGCGGTCAGCGACCACCCAAATGACCGTACAACCGGCAGAGACGGGGAGATCAGTTATAAAGTCCATTGCTATATGCTGCCAGGGGGCAGCAGATACTGGGAGCGTAAGGAGGCGACCGGCTGGCAGATGTCTCGGAACCTTGTTGCGGGCGCAGGACACACAGGCAGAAACAAAGTCTATTACGTCCTTGTGCAGGGTAGGCCACCAGTAGTGCCGGGTAATAAGCTGGAGGGTCTTTTTCTGACCGGCGTGGCCAGCTAGTTTAGACGAGTGACCCCAGTGTAGGATCTTCTCCCGATCAGGTACTGATACGAACGTCTTACCGGGAGGGAGACGATTTAGACTCACGGGAGCCACCTGCATTACTCTGGCGGGATCGATGATGTGTTTCGGTTCCTCCTCGAGATCAGACACCAGAAAGGATCGGGACAAGGCGTCCGCCTTGATGTTTTTGTCAGCCGGGCGGAAATGAAGAATAAAATCAAAGCAAGCAAAAAAAAAGAACCACCGAGCTTGGCACGGGTTAAGTCTCTAGGCATGCTGGAGGTAAGCCAAGTTCTTGTGGTCAGTGTAAATTATTACCGGGTGAAGAGCCCCTTCGAGCAGGTAACGCCACTCCTCCAATGCCAGCTTGATGGCCAATAACTCTCGATCTCCTATGGAATAGTTGCGCTCAGAAGAGGAGAAGAGTTTGGAGAAGAAGCCACAAGTTACCATTCTCCCGGAAGATGATTTTTGGGTAAGTACCGCTCCGGCTCCAGAGGAGGAGGCGTCAACCTCCAGGAAGAACTGCTTGTTGCCATCTGGGCGATGCTGCACCGGGGCGGAAGAGAAGGCCTGTTTTAAGGAAAGAAAGGCCTCCTCTGCTTCGGGTGGCCACTCTCTGGGATTAGTGCCCTTACGGGTGAGCGCGGAAATTGGGGCAGTCCGGGAAGAGAAGTGCGGTATGAAGAGGCGGTAGTAGTTGGCGAAGCCCAGGAACCGCTGAATGGCCTTCAACCCCTCCGGTCGGGGCCATTTCTCGATGGCAGACAGTTTCTCTGGATCCATTCGAAGGCCGGTCTGAGAAATACTGTAGCCCAAAAACGGAAGCGAAGTCTGCTCAAAGACGCACTTCTCATATTTAGCGAAGAGGTGATTCTGCCTGAGCCTGAGCAGGACCTGACGAACGTCTCTCCGGTGAGTCTGGAGATCCGGAGAGAAGACCAAGATGTCGTCCAGGTACACCACTACGCAGGAGTAGAGAAGATCCCGGAAGATGTCATTGACCAACTCTTGAAAGACGGCAGGAGCGTTACAGAGACCAAAGGGCATTACCAGATATTCATAGTGGCCGTCCCGGATGTTGAATGCAGTCTTCCATTCATCCCCTTGACGGATACGGACCAGGTTGTACGCCCCACGGAGGTCCAGTTTGGTGAAGATTCTAGCCCCCCTCAGACGATCAAATAATTCTGGAATGAGCGGAAGGGGGTACTTATTCTTCACCGTGATCTGGTTAAGGCCTCTATAGTCTATACAGGGACGGAGAGAGCCGTCCTTCTTTTTTACGAAAAAGAAGCCTGCTCCCGCCGGGGAGGTAGATTTCCGGATGAATCCCCTGGCCAAATTTTCCTCAATATATTCGGACATCGACCGGGTCTCAGCAGCGGACAATGGGTAAATACGCCCACGGGGAGGCGTAGTACCGGGTAACAGGTCGATAGGACAGTCGTATGGTCTATGAGGGGGTAATGTCTTTGCCTCCTTTTTATTAAAGACATCAGCAAATGACCAATAGGGAATCGGAAGTCCAGGTAGATTAGTTGGGGTAGGAGAAGGACGGGCGGGATGAACAGGAACCAAACAAGTCTTATAACAGTCCTGTCCCCAGCGAAGGACTTCTCCGGTCTGCCAGTCAAGCACGGGTGCATGTCTCTGGAGTCAAGGTAGACCTAGTAAGAGGGCGTGAGAGAGTCCAGGCAGAACCTGAAAAGAGATGCTCTCAGAATGCAGCATTCCCACCTGCAGAGTTACGGATTCGGTGATGAGTTGGATGGGACGTGGTAAGAGGCCCCCATCCACAGCAGCGACAGATAATGGTATAGCCAGAGGTTTGGTGGGAATGCGGTATTTTTCTACCAGGGCCTGTGAAATAAGATTCCCGGCCGCTCCAGAGTCAAGTTGGGCTAGTTCGAAATAACGATTCTCCCCGCAGATAATTGAGACTGACAGCAGCAGAGATGGAGAGGATTTATTCTTGTCTAGGTCGACCTCTCTGAGCGAACCTAGACACAGGCGTTTCCCGACCTCTCCGGGTACGGATCCGGTGCTCCTTACTGCCACAGTAGAAGCAGCTCCCCTCGGCACGGCGTAAGTCCTGACGGGTTTTGACCATCTTGGTCTGGTCGACCTGCATAGGCTCAGGAGAGTGTACCTGGGGAGAAACGGAGGGAGTGACGGATTTCTGAAAAGTAGGAGCTAGACGTGGAAACCTCCTCTCACGGGTGACTTCTTTGGCACGCTCCTGGAACCGTAGGTCAATCCGGGTGGCAAGAGTTATTAGGTCATCGAGAGTGGTAGGAATGTCTTGACCGGCAAGTTCATCTTTGATACGGCCGGACAGACCCTCCCAGAAGACAGATACCAGAGCGTCGTTATCCCAGGCCAGCTCCGAGGCAAGGTTACGGAACCGTATGGCATATTGGCCCACGGTGAGACTTCCCTGACGGAGGCGTAGCAGAGATGATGCGGATGAGGTCTTCCGTCCAGGTTCGTCGAAGACTTTCCGGAAAGCCGTGAGAAAGGCAGGCAAGTCGGACACCAGGGGGTCTCCTCTCTCCCATAGAGGATTTAGCCAGACCAGGGCCTCCCCGGTGAGATGGGACATGATGGGCAATTTTGGCCCGGTCGGAGTTAAACTGGTGGGACAGGAGTTCAAAGTGCAGGGTGCACTGATTTATAAAGCCCGAGCCTGAGCGGAGTCGCCTCCGAAGCGAGGAGGTGCAGAAAGCCGGGGTCCGGGGTAGGATACCATAGTATTGGTGGGCAGCGGAGCTGCCGGATTGTGAGTCATGGCTCTGGCGGTGGTTGCTGGTGGAGCAGTCAGAGTGTCCAGGCGAGTATTGACATTCCGCAGGTGACCCAGGATGGACTCCTGTTGGGACCTCTGACGGGACAGTTCATGATACAGGTCCGAGAGTGAGGGAGCTTGGGTGCCACCGGGTTCCATGGCCCGAGCAAACTGTAACGGGTCTGGGAGGCGGAACCTCTGAGCTACTATACAAGGGGGCAGTCCTTGTAAGGGAGCGGGTGGCGACCAGGGAAGACGGGCAGGCAGTCACAGCAGGTGACCGGGACAGTCTCTGAGTGAACGGGCTGAAGGTCACGGCAAGTGACCGGGGCAGTCTCTGGATGAACGGGCAGGAGGTCACGGCAAGTGACCGGGGCAGTCTCTGGATGAACGGGCAGGAGATCACGGCAAGTGACCGGGGCAGTCTCTGGATGAACGGGCAGGAGGTCACGGCAAGTGACCGGGGCAGTCTCTGGGTAAAGGGTAGGTACGACCTGTGATGGCAGAGCCTCCAGGTAGGCTAGCAGGCAGATGGTAGATGTGAGCTCCCAGGTGAGCAAGCGAGAGTCTCTGGAATGGCAGGTGGTCACAGCACGTGACGGCGGAGCCTCCAGGTAGGCTAGCAGGCAGGTAACAGGTGTGCGCTCCCAGGTGAGCGGGCAGGAGTCTCTGGAATGGCAGGTGGTCACAGCACGTGACGGCGGACCCTCCAGGTAGGCTAGCAGGCAGGTAGCAGGTGTGCGCTCCCAGGTGAGCGGGCAGGAGTCTCTGGAATGGCAGGTGGTCACAGCACGTGACGGCGGAGCCTCCAGGTAGGCTAGCAGGCAGGTAGCAGATGTGCGCTCCCAGGTGAGCGGGCAAGCTGGTCCATAGACAGACTGACAGGAGTTGGAGGGCAGACCATCGGACCTCAGGCTAGCAGGCAGGTAGCAGAGGAGCGCTCCCAGGTGAGCGGGCAAGCTGGTCCTTAGACAGACTGACAGCAATCGGTAGGCAGACCGTCGGACCTCAGGCTAGCAGGCAGGTAAGCAAAATATCAGGCAGGAATCAGACAGAAAACTGGCAGGAATCTGGCAGGTAACTGGCAACGGGACCTGAGGGCTGAAGCAGAGTAGTGAACAGTGCAACAACATTGCTCGGGCACCTCCATTTTGGAGGAGGTGCCTTATATATGGTGAAGTCCTCCGGCCATTGGCCGGGGACTCCTTAGGACGGCGCGCGCGGCCCCTTTAAGAGGGAGGGAGCGCGCTCGCGCCCTAAGCACAGTGGCCGGGAAGGAGCGCGCGCTGCCAGCAGAGCGGGAGGAGGACGCCGGGCTCGGAGCAGAGGGGTGAGGGGAACAGCGTCCCTGCCTAGCAGAGGGCAGGGACGCCGGCGCTACAATGAGTTACGAAGTGGCAAGCGTTAGATGAGTTAAAATCACTTGATGATGTAGTCATCAAGCCTGCAGATAAGGGGGAGAATGTGGTTTTATGGCAGGTGGAGAAATATGAAAGAGAGGCCTTTAATCAGTTACATAACAAAAACACAAATATGTCATTACCCAGAATGGTCTACACATATTTAATAGTGTTGAGCGAGCATGCTCGACACTGCTCGGTACTCGCCCGAGCATCTCACTACTCGGGATGCTCGGCGAGCACCGAGCATTTTCGGGTTACTCGGGCGGGATTGCCAGCCAGTCACTGTAATGCCGCAGCCATGTTGGTTGTGGGCATTACAGTGATTGGCTGGCCGCACAGCGTCACCTTGAGTATTTAAAACCGGGCGCCGCCATCTTGGACACAGTCGCTCCAAATCAGACAGTGTAGGGAGAGGGCTGCTGAGCTAGGGAGAGATTTATACTGCAAAATAGGTAGTGTAGAGTCTCTAAAGCCTGCAAAATCAAACGAACAGTCCTTCTGAGGACTAATATCCATCCCAGATATCAGGCAGGCAGACAGGCTGTATAGGAGACGCAGTGGTTATACCAACAAACACTGCATTACAGTCCTGTGAGCTGCTTCTCAAATTGCAAGACTTAGCCCCAGGTCTCAGGGGCCAGGAAAAATCCTTTTTTTTTCCTCAGTCAGACTGTACAAATACCCGTCTTATTAACCTTTTGGTATTTTTTCTCCCCCAAAAAAACAATTGAGTGTGTCTTTGAGTGTTCAGACACAAATATATCTGTTTAAAAGAGTCTGGTTTCGGCCAGATAACTAGAACTGTGGTTTTGCAGTTCCACGGTTCAAATCTCTGTATTATCCACTTTTTTGCCTTTTTTACATTAAAAAAACTGTTTGAGTGTCTCGCTGACTGTTCAGACACAAATATATGTGTTTAAAAGATTCTGGTGTAGGCCAGAGAAATAGAACTGTGGTTTTCCTCTTCCACGGTTCTAATCTCCTTTTTATTACCCTTTTGCCATTGATAGTTCGAGTGTAAGCTATTTTACTTCATTTCCAATGGGCAAGGCGTGTGGCAAGGGACGTGGAACTAGCCGTTCTGGTGATGGTGCGTGTTGATGACGGGGCCATTGCCAAGGTGAAAATGTGCCACAACCAACAGCCACATATTCTCGCTCCCAGTTCATGACTGAATTACTAGGGAAGCACACAACAACACCACTATTGCGAACTGATCAGTGTGAACAGGTTATTAATTGGATAGCAGGTAATACTTCCAGTCACCTGGGCACCACCACCTCCGTTCTGTCTTCCACACGGTCAAGTCTTAGTAGCCGTGAGTCTCGACTGCATACTCCTCCTCATCCTGATGCTCCTTCCTCCCACCATGCCGAGTGTCGTCAGATAGCAACTGATCCCACAGTTGGACACTCTGAAGAGCTGTTCACTGGTCCATTTCCATATTTGTGGCCCTCGCCTGCTCCGCTTGAAGTGGTGGAAGAGGAGATCCCATGTAGCGATGGCCAAATATTTGAACAGCCACGGCCACAGGAAGTCGACGCTGGCAATTTGTTACTAGAGGTAGACGATGACAAGACACAATTGCCACGAAGTGAGGAGGAGGACCGTGGTGCGGAAGTGGAAGAGGAGGAGGTGGTGGATGATCTAGTAACTGACCCAACGTGGCAGGAGGACGTGCAGAGCGAGGCCATCAGCACACAGGGGGAGGGAGGCAGAGTACCCCAACAGGCAGGAAGAATCAGTGTGGTGGCTGCAGACAGAAGGCGGCAACCGTTCCCCGTAACACCAACACGAGAAACGTTGCCAGTACAACCGGTAGGTCTTCCAGAGTCTGGAATTTTTTTAAAGATTCTGCTGATAACCCCAAAAAGGCCATTTGTACTACCTGCCAGTCCAGCATCAGCAGGGGTGACAAAACTACCAGCCTGACCACCACCAGCATGATCAGGCACATGTCAGCAAAGCACCCGACTTTGTGGGGCAAACCCCAGGGTCCACGACCAGTGTCAGCGGGTGTCACCACTGCTTCTTCCGCTGTTGTGCGTGTAAGAGAACCCCCTTTTGTACGTGCAAGGCAATCCCCTGTCCATACTGCATGCAAAGATGCCCCCTCCTCTCAGTATTCACTTGTTATGGCAGTTTCTCAAGAAACAGCATCAACATCCACATCCACGTCCCACCGCAGCATTCAATTGTCCATATCCCAGTCCTAAATTCGCACATTTCACGACTGCTTGCGTTGGAAATGCTGCCTTTTAGGCTGGTGGAGACGGAATCCTTCCGCAACCTTAAGGCGGTGGCTGTCCCTCGGTACTCGGTCCCCAGCCGACACTATTTTGCCCGGTGTGCCATCCCCGCACTACACAAGCACGTGTCCCAAAACATCTGCCGTGCCCTCAACAACGCAGTTACTGGGAGAGTCCACCTGACAATGGACACGTGGACAAGTGCTTGTGGCCAGGGACAGTACATCTCCCTGACGGCACACTGGGTAAGCATAATGAAAGCCAGGACCCAGTCGGACCTTGGGACGGAACACATCCTCCCCACACCGAGGATTTCGGGCCCTAGGTCAGTCAGAGTTGCCCCCACAGTGTACAGCTCCTGCGCATCATCCTCCTCCTCCTCCTCATGTTCAGCCTCCATCTCAGATATCACCACATCAGTTATAAGCTGGAAGCACTGCAGTACTGCCTCAGCCAAGCGGAAACAGGCTGTGCTGAAACTCATAAGCTTAGGTGATAAACCTCACACTGCTTGTGAGTTGTGGACAGCTGTGAAAGAGCTGGCAGATCTGTGGCTGAGACCGCTGAACCTACATCCAGGCATGGTCGTGTGTGACAATGGCCGTAACCTGGTGGCGGCTCTGAGGCGAGGCGAGATCACACACGTACCATGCCTGGCTCATGTGCTTAACCTTGTGGTTCAGCGGTTTCTTAAATCGTACCCCGAGTTGCCAGATCAGATCGTCAAAGTACGCCGCCTGTCAGCTCATATTCGGAAGTTGGCTACAGCTTCCGCCGCCCTTGCTATGTTGCAGCAGCGTTTGCAGCTTCTGGCACACCGACTGGTGTGTGATGTCCCCACACGTTGGAACTCTACCCTCCACATGTTGCAAAGGATTTGTGAGCAGAAGAGAGCAGTTGTGGAGTACCAGCTGCAACAAGGCCATCGATATTCAGGTCAGACTCCACACATAAGACCTCAGGAGTGGACTTGGATGTCTGACATATGTACCATCCTTACAAACTTTGAGGAGGCCACCAAGATGGTGAGAGGCGATAACGCCATCTTTAGCGTCAGCATCCCACTTGTCTGTGTTTTGCAACGTTCTCTGCAGAGAATTAAAGAGGAGGCATTGCAGCCAGAGTATGATGAGATGGATCAAGAAGCCGTAGCAGGCGATTACACACAGCCCAGCCTCATCTCATCCCAACGTGCATTGGGGGACAATGAGGGAGAGGAGGAGGAGGAAGAACAGGAGCTGGTATCATGCGCTGTAGACTGTAGTACCTCTACAACTGTCATACTGTTGGTTCAGCGTGGGTGGCCTGAGGACAGGGGGGAGGAGAAGGAGGAGGAGGAGAGCATGGTCAGTTGTCATCTTGGTGAGGACACGGAAGTCTTGCCCGTTACCAGTCTGGCACGCATGGCTGACTTTATGTTACGATGCCTTAACCGTGACCCTCGCGTTGTCAAAATGTTGGGTGACAGTCATTACTGGTTGATGACACTTTTAGACCCCCGCTACAAGGAGAACTTTCACTCTCTTATTCCTGAGGTGGAGAGGTCTACAAAAATGGGGCAGTACCAGAAGGCCCTTGCTGCAGAACTGTTAAAAAAATTCCCATCTGAACACGCTAGCGGCAGAGGTCATGGTTCGTTGCCCAACCAAGGCGTACAGGCGAGAGAGATGCAACTCCAATCCAGCAGAGGCAGGGGAGCACTGTCAACATTCTGGGACAGTTTTCTGAGACCCACCCAGCTTACAGGCCCTGAGGCGCGGGGTACTCTCACAAGGAGTGGAAAGTTTCAAAAGATGGTGACGGAGTACCTTGCCGACCGTACCAGCGTCCTCTGTGATTCCTCTGTGCCTTTTAATTATTGGGTATCCAAGCTGGACACTTGGAATGAACTCACTCTGTACACCTTGGAGGTCCTGGCCTGCCCTGCCGCTAGCATGTTATCGGAGCGTGTTTTTAGTGCCGCTGGGGGAATTATGACTGATAAGCGCACTCGCCTGTCAACTGACAATGCTGACAAGCTGATCCTTATCAAAATGAATAAGGGCTGGATTGGGCCAGACTTCTCATCACCACCAAATGACAGCAGAGTAACATAAAGTCAAATCCACTGTGTTATTTCGGGAGGTGTATTCCCATGCACCGCTTCACACCCACACATGGGTTTACGCTTCCTCATTTCGGCTGTTTTTTGCTCTTCTCCTTATCCTCAGCCTCCACCACCACTATACCACCATGGTGACCGTGGTCCATGTTGCCAGCATTGCAAGTTCCTCCGTTCTAATTTTTGGCAGCTTTTGCTTGGAAGGCATAGGCAAAGACTATGGGAGACCCACTCCCCAATAATGGGAATAATGTTTTTAATATGCTGTACTGCATGGCTCTTGTAAGGTGCATTGCAAGTTCCTCCATCCTAATTTTTGGCAGCTTTTGCTTGGAAGGCATACGCAAAGACTATGGGAGACCCACTCCCCAATAATGGGAATAATGTTTTTAATATGCTGTACTGCATGGCTCTCGTAAGGGTCATTGATATTGTCTTTTTATTCCACTGGGACCTCCACGTTTCTTCCAAGGGGCATTAAAACCGTCTTGTTAAGCTACTGTGACCTCCTCGTCTCTTCCAAGGTGCATTAAAACCGTCTTGTTAAACCACTCTGAACTCCACGTCTCTTCCAAGGGGCATTAATATTGTCTTTTTATTCCACTGCGACCTCCACTACTCTTCCAAGGGGCATTGATATTGTCTTTTTATTCCACTGCAACCTCCACCACTCTTCCAAGGGGCATTGATATTGTCTTTTTTTTCCACTGGAACCTCCACGTCTCTTCCAAGGGGCATTAAAACCGTCTTGTTAAACCACTCTGAACTCCACAGCTCTTCCAAGGGGCATTGAAATGTTGTTTTTAATGACCTCTAACCTCCACGACTCTTCCAACGGGCATTGCCTTTCCTTCTAATTTTAGTCAGCTTTTGCTTTTCAATGCATAGGCGAACTCTAAGGGAGACCCACTCCCCAATAATGGGTAGAAGGTTTTTAGTACGCTGTAATCCACGTCTGTTTCAAGGGGCATTGCAGTTCCTCATAATTTTTGGAAAACCTTCCATTCACTGCTTAGGCCAACAGTGTACAGGAGACCCAGTTGCTATAAATGGAAAAAACGGTTTAGTTAAGGCACTCTGACCTCCATGTCATTTCCAAACGGCATTGGAGTGCCTTGAAATTTTTGGTAGGCATTGCACTCACTGTATGCTCTATAACTGTGTAGCCGAACCGCTCCTTTTGGTACAGAAACATATCCTACAAGACATGTGTGGTTGACTGGCCTGAAATTGATATAAAAGGTCCCTGTTCCTCCCGCTCTTTCTCCTTTGCCACCACCTCATCCGTCATTCATCACCTGAAGCTTTGTTTTAATGGGAGTCATTGAACTGAGATAGTAGCAGGAAAACATCCAGCAATCCTCGGAGGAGGTAGGATATGCACCAAAACGCTGACCACCTCAGGCCTAGCCGCTACTACATACATGCGCTTGCATTTCAACGAACAGAAAGCTAAGGAGATGGATGGCCTCATGATCATGAATAATTTACTCGTTATGTAGGAGGCCGACCACTGCTGCTGTCTACCTTCTGAACTTTGTGTTGAAGCCTGATTGATCCAGGACCCGCAATCCTCTATGTCTGGAGGAGGTGTTGCATCCCAGTGTCCAACTGTGTCCCGGCTTCCACAATATTAACCCAGTGTGAAGGCGTCAGTGAGATGGACCATCCCTGGCCACATTCACTTGTCCACGTGTTTGTGGTTAGGCTGTCCTTCCCACTAAATGCACTGGAGAGGGCACAGGTAATGTTTTGGTATGCGCGCTTGTGTATAAGGCGCACCGGGACAAATAGGGGCGACTGGGGACCGATTATGGACACTCGGCCACCCCCAGGCGGCTGGGGACCATGTGTGGACACCCGGCCGCCGGGCGGCTGGGGACTAAGTATGGATACCAGGCCGCCGACGCAGCCATGACGTGGTGGCCAGATTCCGCCTCCACATGCCTAAAAGGCCCAGATTCAAGTGCAAGCAAGCAAGCAGTATGGTATTGCAGCCTGGGGGTGGGCGGCTGGCAGGTTGCATACTTGCGCTTGCATTGCAAGGAATGGGGGAGGTACAATTGAACACTGCCCTGGGACAAGGACTTGCACGGGGATAGTTGCAAGTCTGCATCTTCTGATGTGGCAAGGATCACTTCTGATGGGCACACTTTTAGGCAGTGACCTGGGTGTCAGAGATGCTTCCAGCCGTCTTCCCCATGCTATTCCCATGTCTTTTCAGCACTGTATGCATGTGTCACACAGCGCATGGCCAGATAAGGTTGTAAAATGTTAAAATGACATTTCCCGGTGAATGCATTTGTCACGGTTGAAAGCAATATAAAAGTGCAAAAACGCATAAAAAATGCTACTTGTGAACATAGCCCTAGGTGTGGAGGAGTATTTTTGCTTTTGGTTATTTATTTTACCTTATACACAAGTCTTTACCCTGGAAAGGATGTTCCTTAACATATTTCACAGGAAAACAGTTTCAGTTTTGTTTTTGAATGTTTTATTGTGAGCCTCAAAAAGTGGCTTAATACCTCTGACCACGTTGTTGACAGCAGTGACCTGGGGGTCAGAAATGCTTCCTGGCACGATCCCCATGCGGTCCCCATGTCATTTGAGCACTGTCACTATCGTTTTGGGTACTTTTTAGGCTTTCTACAGACTGCCGGGGGTGCCGCCGCAAAAATGCTTGGGTCTCCCATAGACTAACATTGGGCTCGTTGCTTGGGTCGAGCACCCGAGTATCACGGTGAGCTCGGCCCGAGCTTCGAGCACCCTAGCATTTTGCTGAATCAACACTAATATTTAAGGATAAATTAATGGATATACTTGAGAAAGCTCATGAGAAGGGGATCATCAGTAATAAGAATTTTAATGAATTAACTGTTAAATATCCAGTTGTTCCCACTCTTCTCCCCAAGATCCACAAGAATTCAATTGATCCACCAGGGCATCCAATTGTTTCTGGAAAAGGAGGCTTGTGTGATCCAATTTGTAAGTTCATTGAACACTACTTGCAACTAGTGTTGAGCCACCCCCGTAGTGTTCGAGTTCGGTTCGGTTCGTCGAACACCCGTGTGTTCGCCGAACTGTTCGTCGAACTGTTCGTCGAACACCTTCGAACACCGTTAAAACCAATGGCAGGCAAACAAAAACACATAGAAACACATAGAAAACACCTTCAAAGGTGTCCAAAAGCTGACAAACTGCTCTGAAGACACAACTAACACATGGAAAAGTGACAAGTACATATAGTCATGCGAAAAGAAAAGAGGTGGAGGAGTAAAAGGAGGGGGAGACACAGATATAGGCATGTCATGCCCTTCTAAAATCCAAAAAGTGGGAAGCCGACACGTTCAGTTCGCTCCTGCCCGTGCCACCTCCGTGTCGCCGGGTTTGTGCCAGAGCCGCGGTGAACCCTGACGGCCAGCCCCCCTCTCCCAATACTGGTGCCTGTCCGCTGGTGGGTCGAGCGAGCCCCCCTGTGGTGGAGGCAGCTCTAAGCTTTTTAATTTAAATTGTCTCTCTAATTTGAATGAATACACTTTAAATCCATTTACAAGGATCTATTGGAGGGCAAGTCTCATGCCAGCAGCCGCGTAATTCCAGCTCCAGTAGCGTCCACTAAAGCTGCTGCAGTTAAAAAGCTTTTATAAGGATCGAGCTCGGCTGTCCACCGCAAGGCATCCTACTGCCAGTCCCAGCCCCTATGCCTTGGGGTGCCTCCTGATGCTCTTCACTGAGTATCCCGTGGTCCCGAAGCATTTCCTTTGAAAAAATTAAGTGTCAAAACTACAGGTGGTGTAGCTTGCTTAACAGCCGGGATAATCCGCTGACTAGCAGACACTGCTACTAGGCACAAAGTATTTCCTGGGCTAGATGCAGTTAAAAATTTGTAATTAGATACTCTCGTTGGATGCTGAGAAAGCATTCCATAGAGTCTCCTGGCACGCCATATATGATTCTCTTAAAAAGCTTGGGGTAGGGGTCGAGGGGACCCTTTTATAGCCAAAATCACGGCCCTGTATCGCAATACGTCACCTAGGCTGAAGATAAATGGAACTGTATTACCCTGAGGGCTCGGTTGCTACAGAGGTATTGCAACTCACCCAGAGGTGTGATATCTCACTCTCAGGTAAGGATGGAGTGTGGATCAGGACCCGACACCTGCATGCATTACACCACATTGCCGTGGGGCAGGGCAACCAATATGCCCCTGAGATGGGCACGACAGTCCCTGTCCCTGGCTGGAGTGGGGGGAGGGAACACTGAGGAAGGGGAACCCTGTAGTGCAGGAGCAAGGAGGAAGCAGTTCCTGGGTGCATTGAGAAGGGAGTATAAAAGGTGGGCACCATCTTAGTTCAGTGAAGAGAAGTCTGAGCAGAAGTGGCAGGGAGCAGTGGCAGGGAGCAGGGGCTCTGCATGAGCTCTGCTCCGGAGGCGGGCCTAGTAACAGAGGCCCAGGCCTGGAAGAGGGAGAAGGAAGGAAGAGGAGCGGAGAAGGCTCCAGGAACGAGGAATGAAGGGATCCCAGGGGTGCGGACGGGCGAGTCGCCACCGCACGCCCGAATCCACCTGCGTGCAGGGGTCAGGCCAAAGGGGGAGACCGGTCCCCGAAACTAGTGGAGGCAGGAAACGACCCTCAGCTAGAAACCGGAGGCTGTGACATTTTATGTGGCACAGCCCCTCGCTACACCCGCTAGGAAGGCACCACATAGGGTCAGGGAAACTGGTGCCAAGTTTACCAAGAGGAGGCCCGAGGCAGCCGGACAGAAGGGTTGGTAAGAAAGGCCAGACAAAGGACACACAAATGGGGTCCTGTGAAGCGCTCCAAAGTTATCTGGGAGTTGTCTGAGCCCCTCACCTGGTGAGCACAGTACGACGTGGGCAGCCGTTACCTGCAGACGTGGTCTGGATAATAAGAACTGTGAGTAAAGGCCCTGGACTGCATCACTGACTCCGTGTCATTACTGCTGCTGCCCTGCACCATCACCCCCATCCTCCGCATACACTGCCCTGAGGCTATACTCCTCCCGTGGGGAGTTATGCTACGCTCTGCTGCACCCACAACACCAGCCTCAGCGGTCTGCCCTGGAGCGGCGGTTCACTCTGACCGCAATCCACGGGTGGCGTAGTCGGACATTTAAACATCAAAACCACATAAATAGTTCCGCCACTGGTTTGACCGCCCTGAGCCACGGAACCGGGTTGCCGCCACGGAGACTACAACCACCAGCATCCACCAAAAAGGGTCCGGCTCCGGGTGTCCCAAGGCCCAGGGGGCGCGTCAGAACATTTTCATCACCTTTCACAATCACCAATGGGACAAGGCAGGGATGTTCTCTGTCCCCTCTCTTATACATCCTAGTGACTGAGCACCTGCTCTCATCAATTCGCCATAACCCCAATATTAGGTGGATTGAGGTGGGAGGCACCGAGTACAAGTGCTCTCTATTTGCTGATGATGTCCTAGTATATATCACTCAATCACATATATCCATCCATGCTGTTATGGCTGAAATAGATCACTTTGTTACATGGTCAAATTTTAAAATCAATGCAGCGAAGTCTGAGGCCCTCGATGTCTCCCTCCCCAAATCCATATAGGATTCCATCCAGTTCAACTTTCCCTTTGCCTGGCCCTCACAGGGTATCAAATACTTAGGAATTCCTATTCATAGAGACCTCTCCCATCTATGTTATCTTAATTTTGGGCCCTTTATTGAACAACTCCATACAGACCACGGTTGGCAAGTTAGAACTGTAAGATTCACTACGTGAACCACTGGTGTTTTGTGGAAAAGCACATGTACACTGTGTTCCAAATTATTATGCAAAAAGTGTTTAGGAGTGATAAGGGAAGAATTTGTTTGTTTGTCAGTTAAACTCATTGATGGTGATGTGTGTCAGGGCTCTTTATATCACTGTAAGCAATTGCAGACACCTGTGCTAATTGGCAGGTGTGTCCAATGAAAGGCAAGACTACTTAAGAAGGCTGTCTCACATTATTAAGCAGCCTACATTTTCTGCCAAAATGGGAAAGAAAAAGGATGTGTCGGCTGCTGAGAAGCAACAAATTGTGGAGTGTTTAGGTCAAGGCATGACTACAATCAACATTGTGCGATGATCAGGATGAAGTGTCTTGGCAATCAAGAAGTATGTAGCTGATTCACAGTACACACGTGTGCGTGCTGATAAGGGCAAATTGAGGACTCTTTCCTACAAGCAATTACGTCAGGTTAAAAGAGCAGCGGCAAAAAAGCCTTGTCATAGCAGCAGACAAGTTTTTGAAGCTGCTGGTGCCTCCAACGTCCCCCGAACAACAAGATGCAGGGTCCTTCAGAGGTTTGCAGCTGTGCATACGCCATCCTGTCGACCTCCTCTATCCACTTCACACAAGCAGAAACGGCTCCAGTGGGCCAAACATTTCATGAAGACTGATTTCAGAACTGTTTTGTTCACGGATGAGTGCCGTGCAGCGCTCGATGGTCCAGATGGATGGAGTGGAGGATGGCTGGTTGATGGACACCCCACGCAAGCACGGCTACAGCGCCAACAAGGAGGAGGTGGAGTAATGTTTTGGGCTGGAATCATGGGGAGAGAGATTGTCGGCCCCTTTAGGATCCCTGAAGGCGCTAAAGATGAACTCCATAATGTATGTGGATTTTCTCAAACAGCACTTCCTGCCATGGTTCAAGAAGAAGAACCGTGTATTTCACAGCAAGATCATTTTTTTGCATGATAATGCACCATCTCATGCTACACATAAAACATCTGCATCTCTGGCTGATATGGGCATAAAAGGGGACAAACTTATGGTGTGACCCCCATGCTCCCCTGACCTCTACCCCATTCAGAACCTCTGCAGCATCATCAAAAGGAGTGTCTATGATGGCGGGAGGCAGTTCACATCTAAGCAACAGCTCTGGGAGGGTATTCTGTCCTCATGCAAATCAATTGAAGCAGAAACCATCCAAAACCTGACAAATTCAATGAACGAGAGAGTTCAGAAGCTCCTTTCGAACAAGGGGTCCTATGTGAAAATGTAACATCACCTAGAATAAAGTTTTGAGTTGAAAACTGTTTGATTTCAGTTTCTAATAACCTGCTAATGCTTATAATTTCAAAAATGACCAATTTTTTGGTGTTTATTAAAATGAAAAGGTTGATCGAAAAGTTTGGCGGATCTAAGAGTGTGGCAACCCAGTAGTCATGATTACTTCGAATTCTGACAATATGAGGGTCATGTTGCAGGTAGTGCAGCAAGAAGGCACTTATGTGTCTTGCGCATCTCGGAGCCCCAAAATTATTTTCCGGGCTAGATGCAGCTAAAAATTATTATTAATTTTAAATCTGGTGGAGCTTAGTATAGATGGCCTAATAGGATCAGTGCTGCACACTGCTACAAAGCCCAAATTATTTTCCAGCCAAGATACAGATAAACATGATTAGTAATTTTAAATCTGGTGGAGCTTATTATAGATGGCCTAATAGAATCAGTGCTGCACACTGCTACAAAGCCCAAATTATTTTCCAGCCAAGATACAGATAAACATGATTAGTAATTTGAAAGCTTAAAACGGTTGGTAGGGTGATTTTAACCAATCATCCATCTTTTACTCTCCCCAGGATGACACAGGGGTAGAAAAGTCATTTCGGCTCCATGATTTGTTCATCTTTATGAACGTGAGTCTGTCTACATTATCAGTGGAGAGCCGCGTGCGCTTATCTGTCAGCACACCACCAGCAGCGCTGAACACACGTTCAGACAGAACGCTGGCTGCGGGGCATGACAAGATCTCCAAGGCGTAAGTGGCTAGCTCCGGCCATTTATCCAGATTGGAAGCCCAAAAAGAGCAAGGGTCCAGTGACACAGTCATGGCTTCAATGTTTACTTGGAGATACTCCTGTACCATCGTCTCTAGGCGTTGACTATATGTCAGACTTCTTGTCTCCTGTGGCCTTGCAAAGGATGGGCTAAAAAAGTGGTGAAATGATTGCGCAAAATTGATGTTACCAGCAGATACTGTGGTTCTGTTATGGTTTGAGTGCTGAACACTTGACGGTCCCACGGTTGGCAATTCCAACGAATTGTGAGATTCACTACGTGCAGCACTGGTGTTTTGTGGAAAAGCACATGTAAGATTCTGCAACAGTCTCTGCTGATACTCCTGCATGCGTGCATCCCTTTCTATGGCAGGAATAATTTCTGCAAATTTACTTTTGCACCGGGGATCTAACAGTGTGGCAACCCAGTAGTCAGGATTATTTCTAATTCTCCCAATTCGAGGGTCATGTTGCAGGTAGTGCAGCAAGAAGGCACTCATGTGTGTTGCGCATCCAGGAGCACCAAGTCCCTGTTGTGTTGGTGGCGAGGTAACAATCATGCTTCCTTCCTCTGTCCTCTCCCCCCAACCTCGCACAACAGAAATGTGATCAAGGTCTCCCTCATCTGATGAGTCTTCCATCAGTTCGTCCTCCACTTCTTCCTGGGCTCCTGCACCTTCCTCACTAGTTTGGCTGCTACCATGCGCCCTGGTAAAACCATCTCCCCCACCCTCACATGCCTGCCGCCTTGGTGCTGCCGACCGTCTGGACCTTGCAGATGTTAGCCCTTCCGCATACAACTCCTCCTCCTCTACTTCCTCCACCTCCTGTTGTGCCACCACCTGACTCCGAATTTTGTTTAACATGTGCTCCAGCATGTAAATCACCGGAATAGTCATGCTGACAATGGCATCGTCAGCACTAAACATCTTCGTCGCCATTTCAAAACTGTGCAGAAGGGTGCATAGGTCCCTGATCTGAGACCACTCCTCCAGCGTGATTTGCCCCACCTCTGGATCTCGTTGGCCCAGGCTATACGTCAGAACGTATTGCACCAGGGCTTGTCGGTGCTGCCACAGTCGCTGCAACATGTGCAGAGTTGAATTCCACCGGGTAGGCACATCGCATTTTAGCCGGTGAAGTGGCAGGCCCAACGACTTCTGTAGAGATGTAAGTCGCTGAGCTGCGGGATGCGAACGGCAGAAGTGAGCACACAGCAACCGTGCCCTCTGCAGAAGGCCATCTAGTCTGGGATAGTGGGCTAAAAATTGCTGGACAACCAGGTTCAACACGTGAGCCATACAAGGCACGTGTGTGACATTGCCCCGGCGAAGGGCCGCACCCAGGTTTGCAGCATTGTCGCACACGGCCTTCCCTGGTTTCAGGTCCAGTGGAGACAACCATTCATGAAATTGGTTCTCCAGAGCTGACCACAACTCCTCAGCTGTGTGACTCACATTTCCCAGACATTTCAAAGTAAAAACCGCCTGATGACGTTGAGCCCTACTGCCAGCATAGTAAGGAGGTGTGCAGGATCCCTTCTGCGCAGTTAGAAAGCTTGTGGCATGACCAGACAGGCTTTGAGTGCAGGTGGAAGACCGAGAGGAGGTTGAGGAGGCAGAAACAGTGGAGGAACTTTGACATAAAGAGGATTGACGCACAACTCGTGGGGACGGCAAGACTTGGACAGCAGCCCCTTGTCCTGCTGTCATCATAGTTACCCAGTGCCCAGTCAGCGACATGTAACGCCCCTGTCCATGTCTACTCGTCCAAGTGTCTGTGGTGAAATGCACCCTGTCACACACAGAGTTTCTCAAAGAAGCGGTGATGTTGTGTGCGACTTGCTGGAGGAGCGCAGGCACACCTATCTTTGAGAAGTAGTGCCGACTGGGCATCTGGTACTGGGGCACTGCGACGGACATAAGGTCTCGAAAATCCTCTGTGTCCACCAGGCGGAAAGGCAGCATTTCTGTAGCCAAGAGCTTGCAGATGGTGAAATTCAACCTCTTAGCTTTCTCATGGCTAGGAGGAAATGGTCTTTTACTTGTCCACATCTGAGGGACTGAGGGCTGGCTATTGTGCTTAGACAGGGTTGATAAGGGTGTCCCCGGCAAACTGCCGGTCTGTGAGGAAGATGCAGGTGGACATGTTAGGTTGCCTTGATCCAAAGGTGGTGCTATCGATGTCGGACAGCGCTCAACACCAGCTGGTGTTACCACCTCCAAAGAAAATGATGACCTGCCAATCACGCTGGCTGTTGCGGGTAAAGAGGTGGCAGGTCTGCGCCCCAAAACAGGTGTGACTGCTGTCCCCCCAGTCACAGAGGATGAAGAGGCCGCGGATGCACAAGATATGGCAGACGGTGGTTGGCCCGGCCGGCTAGGCCGCATTGTAGCACACTGAGCTTCCCACTGCAACTTATGCTTCATGTCCATGTGCCGGTTCATGCATGAAGTACTCAAACTATGTATTTTTTGGCCTCTACTTAGCTTTTGCTGACAAATGTTACAGATAACACGAGTTGGGTCATCTTTATCGATCTGAAAAAATGCCCAGGCTATGCAAGGCTTAGCACCCATGCGACCTGAAGAGCCACCACGACTTGTGGTGAGAGGCAGAGTTGTGTTTGAGGATGCAGTTGTTGACGTGCTTCCAGTACTACGTCTCTGTCCAGGAAGGCGCAACCTGACCTCGTCGTCACTAGCATCTTCCTCCACCTCCTCTGCTGACCTCATCTCTTGGCTGACTGTGGGTTGACAGTAAGTGGGATCTCCAACCTCATCATCATCACCCTGTGCGTTATCACACCCGTCGTCCTCAGAGCCAACCTGTTCCTGCCCTGACAAAAAACTAAAGTTGTCGCTCCAATCAGGTATTTGAGTCTCATCATCATCTTCCTCATTGTCTCCACCAACAGGAGTTACAGTTTGGGAATGAGGGTCTACATTATGGTCAGAACCTTCTGCGTCTGGTCCTGGATCCGACTCATAAAGATTCTGGGCATCAGTGCAGATCATTTCCTCGTCTGGATTCACAGAAGCGCTGGAGTCGACCTCTGATTCCCAGGCTATAGTATGAGTAAACAGCTCTGTAGACTCAACCATCTGTTCTACCTCATACTCAGACGGGCAGCTGGAGATTTGGGAGCTGTGAGGAAGCAAGTGCGATTGGGGTGACACCTTTGAGGACTGGAGTATTTGTGATGTTGAAGTTGATGTGGAGGAGAGCCCACTTAAAGGAGCACTTGATATCCGTTGAAGCACCTGCTGTTTTTGTGCCTCATCTGGAATTTGTAGCGATTGGCGTGGCCGTAAGAAAGGGATCTTATCACATTGTCCGCTAAAAGAAGTAGACATTTTAGTTTGGCTGGAAGATGGTCTTTCTTCTGCAGATGTTACTATTGCTTTAACACCTACCCCACGGAAACAACCTTTTTTCCCCTTCCCAACACGCCTATTCCCCTTTCCACCAGCAGCAGGCCTTTTTCCACTCATTTTGGTGGTTAACTAATTTACATCTCTGGAGTTGTTTGCACAAAAAAACAATGGATGGGAACCGAGCAGAGCTGAGTGGCCAAACTGTGGTATTAGGCCAAAACTATTGGCTGGGTTAGATGCAGAAAAAAATTATATTCAATTTGCAACCTGATGGAGGTCAGTATAGATGGACTAATAGAACAAGTCCCACACACAGCTAGAAGCCCAAATATTTTTTCAGAGCTAGATGCAGACAAAAAATTATTTTGAATTTGCAACCTGATGGAGGTCAGTATAGGTGGACTAATAGAACAAGTCCCACACACTGCTAGAAGGCCAAATATTTTTTCAGAGATAGATGCAGAAAATAATTATATTCAGTTTGCAACCTGATGGAGGTCTGTATAGATGGATTAATAGAACAAGTCCCACACACAGCTAGAAGCCCAATATTTTTTCAGAGGTAGATGCAGAAAAAATTATATTCAGTTTGCAACCTGATGGAGGTCAGTATAGATGGACTAATACAGCAAGTCCCACACACAGCTAGAAGCCCAATATTTTTTCAGAGCTAGATGCAGAAAAAAATTATATTCAATTTGCAACCTGATGGAGGTCAGTATAGATGGAGTAATAGAACAAGTCCCACACACAGCTAGAAGCCCAAATATTTTTTCAGAGGTAGATGCAGATAAAAATTTCTTTTTAATTTGCAACCTGATGGAGGTCAGTATAGATGGACTAATAGAGAAAGTCCCACACACTGCTAGAAGGCCAAATATTTTTTCAGAGCTAGATGCAGAAAAAAATTATATTCAGTTTGCAACCTGATGGAGGTCTGTATAGATGGATTAATAGAACAAGTCCCACACACAGCTAGAAGCCCAATATTTTTTCAGAGGTAGATGCAGAAAAAAATATATTCAGTTTGCAACCTGATGGAGGTCAGTATAGATGGACTAATACAACAAGTCCCACACACAGCTAGAAGCCCAATATTTTTTCAGAGCTAGATGCAGAAAAAAATTATATTCAATTTGCAACCTGATGGAGGTCAGTATAGATGGAGTAATAGAACAAGTCCCACACACAGCTAGAAGCCCAAATATTTTTTCAGAGGTAGATGAAGATAAAAATTATTTTTAATTTGCAACCTGATGGAGGTCAGTATAGATGGACTAATAGAGAAAGTCCCACACACTGCTAGAAGGCCAAATATTTTTTCAGAGCTAGATGCAGAAAAAAATTATATTCAGTTTGCAACCTGATGAAGGTCTGTATAGATGGATTAATAGAACAAGTCCCACACACAGCTAGAAGCCCAATATTTTTTCAGAGGTAGATGCAGAAAAAAATATATTCAGTTTGCAACCTGATGGAGGTCAGTATAGATGGACTAATACAACAAGTCCCACACACAGCTAGAAGCCCAATATTTTTTCAGAGCTAGATGTAGAAAAAAATTATATTCAATTTGCAACCTGATGGAGGTCAGTATAGATGGAGTAATAGAACAAGTCCCACACACAGCTAGAAGCCCAAATATTTTTTCAGAGCTAGATGCAGATAAAAATTATTTGTAATTTGCAACCTGACGGAGGTCAGTATAGATGGACTAATAGAGAAAGTCCCACACACTGCTGGAAGGCCAAATATTTTTTCAGAGCTGGATGCAGAAAAAAATTATATTCAGTTTGCAACCTGATGGAGGTCTGTGTAGATGGATTAATAGAACAAGTCCCACACACAGCTAGAAGCCCAATATTTTTTCAGAGGTAGATGCAGAAAAAAATATATTCAGTTTGCAACCTGATGGAGGTCAGTATAGATGGACTAATACAACAAGTCCCACACACAGCTAGAAGCCCAATATTTTTTCAGAGCTAGATGCAGAAAAAAATTATATTCAATTTGCAACCTGATGGAGGTCAGTATAGATGGAGTAATAGAACAAGTCCCACACACAGCTAGAAGCCCAAATATTTTTTCAGAGGTAGATGCAGATAAAAATTATTTTTAATTTGCAACCTGATGGAGGTCAGTATAGATGGACTAATAGAGAAAGTCCCACACACTGCTAGAAGGCCAAATATTTTTTCAGAGCTAGATGCAGAAAAAAATTATATTCAGTTTGCAACCTGATGGAGGTCTGTTTAGATGGATTAATAGAACAAGTCCCACACACAGCTAGAAGCCCAATATTTTTTCAGAGGTAGATGCAGAAAAAAATATATTCAGTTTGCAACCTGATGGAGGTCAGTATAGATGGACTAATACAACAAGTCCCACACACTGCTAGAAGCCCAATATTTTTTCAGAGCTAGATGCAGAAAAAAATTATATTCAATTTGCAACCTGATGGAGGTCAGTATAGATGGACTAATAGAGAAGTCCCACACACTGCTAGAAGGCCAAATATTTTTTCAGAGCTAGATGCAGAAAAAAATTATATTCAGTTTGCAACCTGATGGAGGTCAGTATAGATGGACTAATAGAGAAAGTCCCACACACTGCTAGAAGGCCAAATATTTTTTCAGAGCTAGATGCAGAAAAAAATTATATTCAGTTTGCAGCCTGATGGAGGTCAGTATAGATGGACTAATAGAGAAAGTCCCACACACTGCTAGAAGGCCAAATATTTTTTCAGAGCTAGATGCAGAAAAAAATTATATTCAGTTTGCAACCTGATGGAGGTCTGTATAGATGGATTAATAGAACAAGTCCCACACACAGCTAGAAGCCCAATATTTTTTCAGAGGTAGATGCAGAAAAAAATATATTCAGTTTGCAACCTGATGGAGGTCAGTATAGATGGACTAATACAACAAGTCCCACACACAGCTAGAAGCCCAATATTTTTTCAGAGCTAGATGTAGAAAAAAATTATATTCAATTTGCAACCTGATGGAGGTCAGTATAGATGGAGTAATAGAACAAGTCCCACACACAGCTAGAAGCCCAAATATTTTTTCAGAGCTAGATGCAGATAAAAATTATTTGTAATTTGCAACCTGACGGAGGTCTGTATAGATGGACTAATAGAGAAAGTCCCACACACTGCTGGAAGGCCAAATATTTTTTCAGAGCTAGATGCAGAAAAAAATTATATTCAGTTTGCAACCTGATGGAGGTCTGTGTAGATGGATTAATAGAACAAGTCCCACACACAGCTAGAAGCCCAATATTTTTTCAGAGGTAGATGCAGAAAAAAATATATTCAGTTTGCAACCTGATGGAGGTCAGTATAGATGGACTAATACAACAAGTCCCACACACAGCTAGAAGCCCAATATTTTTTCAGAGCTAGATGCAGAAAAAAATTATATTCAATTTGCAACCTGATGGAGGTCAGTATAGATGGAGTAATAGAACAAGTCCCACACACAGCTAGAAGCCCAAATATTTTTTCAGAGGTAGATGCAGATAAAAATTATTTTTAATTTGCAACCTGATGGAGGTCAGTATAGATGGACTAATAGAGAAAGTCCCACACACTGCTAGAAGGCCAAATATTTTTTCAGAGCTAGATGCAGAAAAAAATTATATTCAGTTTGCAACCTGATGGAGGTCTGTATAGATGGATTAATAGAACAAGTCCCACACACAGCTAGAAGCCCAATATTTTTTCAGAGGTAGATGCAGAAAAAAATATATTCAGTTTGCAACCTGATGGAGGTCAGTATAGATGGACTAATACAACAAGTCCCACACACTGCTAGAAGCCCAATATTTTTTCAGAGCTAGATGCAGAAAAAAATTATATTCAATTTGCAACCTGATGGAGGTCAGTATAGATGGACTAATAGAGAAGTCCCACACACTGCTAGAAGGCCAAATATTTTTTCAGAGCTAGATGCAGAAAAAAATTATATTCAGTTTGCAACCTGATGGAGGTCAGTATAGATGGACTAATAGAGAAAGTCCCACACACTGCTAGAAGGCCAAATATTTTTTCAGAGCTAGATGCAGAAAAAAATTATATTCAGTTTGCAGCCTGATGGAGGTCAGTATAGATGGACTAATAGAGAAAGTCCCACACACTGCTAGAAGGCCAAATATTTTTTCAGAGCTAGATGCAGAAAAAAATTATATTCAGTTTGCAACCTGATGGAGGTCTGTATAGATGGATTAATAGAACAAGTCCCACACACAGCTAGAAGCCCAATATTTTTTCAGAGGTAGATGCAGAAAAAAATATATTCAGTTTGCAACCTGATGGAGGTCAGTATAGATGGACTAATACAACAAGTCCCACACACAGCTAGAAGCCCAATATTTTTTCAGAGCTAGATGTAGAAAAAAATTATATTCAATTTGCAACCTGATGGAGGTCAGTATAGATGGACTAATACAACAAGTCCCACACACAGCTAGAAGCCCAATATTTTTTCAGAGCTAGATGTAGAAAAAAATTATATTCAATTTGCAACCTGATGGAGGTCAGTATAGATGGAGTAATAGAACAAGTCCCACACACAGCTAGAAGCCCAAATATTTTTTCAGAGCTAGATGCAGATAAAAATTATTTGTAATTTGCAACCTGATGGAGGTCAGTATAGATGGACTAATACAACAAGTCCCACACACAGCTAGAAGCCCAATATTTTTTCAGAGCTAGATGCAGAAAAAAATTATATTCAATTTGCAACCTGATGGAGGTCAGTATAGATGGAGTAATAGAACAAGTCCCACACACAGCTAGAAGCCCAAATATTTTTTCAGAGTTAGATGCAGAAAAAAATATATTCAGTTTTCAACCTGATGGAGGTCAGTATAGATGGACTAATAGAGAAAGTCCCACACACTGCTAGAAGGCCAAATATTTTTTCAGAGTTAGATGCAGAAAAAAATTATATTCAATTTGCAACCTGATGGAGGTCAGTATAGATGGACTATTAGAATGATGGTATGCCCAAAAGATTTTACTTCACTAGGTGCAGTAAAAAAAATGGTATTCTATACACAGGTGGTATATCTTGCAACACAGATAGGCTACTCCACTGACTAACACACTCTGCAATAGGCCAAAAAGGATTAGCTTTGCTAGATTCAGCCAAATGCTGTGAAAAAAACTTGCACAGCACTGGCACAGACCTGCCTGGCAAAAACTGATAGGAACTGATGTAACCTAGTCCTGAAAAGGACTCCAATTACAATTAGTCTTTACTCCCACAACCTATCTATTTAAGAGCACAGACCTGCCTGATAAAAGTCGTAGGAAATGCTGTAACCTAGTCCTTAAAAGGACTGCAATCACAACTATTCCCTACTCCCAAGCTATCTGTAGATTTGTGCGAAAATTGGCTTGAAATTAACAAGGTATAGCGCACACAGCAACAGCGGTGCCGTCTAACACGCAGCTGCAGCAGTGAGAAAATGGTGGCGACAGGGAAAATGGCTTGGTCTTATAGGGCAAGGACATGTGACATACACTGCCAATGACACATGCCCTTGCTTGTGTGAAAAAAAGCACTTCGCTCCGTGTGTGCGCTGCTGATAGGCTGACAGACTGCACCTCCCCACTGTAAATGCGGGAAAGAGAAAAAAAAATGGAGATCTTCATTATTCCTGCAGAGATCCATCCCCTGCCCCTCCCCCCACCCCGCTGTACACTCAAACTGCGTATTAACATTAATTTTCATCATTACTGAGAAAAAATCCAGTTATGATTTTGGTGCACGAACAGTTATCGAACATAACCTCGAACAGCCCAATTTTTCTCAAATAGTTCGTGTTCGCCGAACGGCTTGAACACCGCCCAAAACAGCTCGAATTTGAGATTGGCGAACAGTTCGAGTAGAACAACGCTCATCTCTACTTGCAACCACAGTTTAAGACTCTGCCCTCCTATGTCAGAGACTCAATGAATGTCCTGAAACAACTGGATGAACTACATTTGGAACCTGATATGCTTCTTGTTATGTCGGATGTTGAATCGCTTTACACCAGCATCCGCCATGAGGATAGTTTAAAAGCAGCCCTTTTTTTCCTTGAGTCCTGTCATTTAGATGTTGACACGAGGGGTATTGTGTTGGAGTTGTTGCGATTCATTTTGACACATAATTTTTTTACATTCAAGAACCGATTCTTTTTACAGAGATGAGATATAGCAATGGGAACAGCAGGTGCACCTTCTTATGCTAAACTCTTTCTGGGTTATTGGGAGAGTGACAAACTCCTTGATGATGCACACACCGCTCCCCAGATCCTTGGATGGTTTAGTCAAATTGACAACGTCCCTTTCATTTGGCAGGGCTCTGCCAGTGATCTTCAGCTTTTTTATGTCTACAATGAATTGCAACGACCCCAACATTAGGCTCACCTATACTTTTCACCATCTAGAGATCTCATTTTTGCATGTTAAGTTGAAAGTAAAAATTAATGCTTCAATACATACTGATGTGTACCATAAGGAGACCTTGGTAAATGCACTGTTACACGCCTGCCTCCTCTGCACATATGGGTTAAACTATTAGGGCAGTCCCAGTGGGCCAATTACTCCGCATAAGGAGAATATGCAAGTCGGAGGAACTATTTGAGAACCAGACTGTGGAGAAGTTTTTAGCCAGTGGATATATTAAGAGAAGCATTAAAAAAGGCTATCTACTGGCTAGGAATGCGACTAGAAGGGATTTACTTTACTTCTCCAAATCACCACCAATGACTGCTAGAAAATGCAAAAATCTTAGGGATATTCTAGTAAGAAGTAATTATGTGGCGAAGCCGCTGATTGTTTCAAAGTGAGTAGACATAAATGGGGCTGCTACTCGTGCGGCGACTGTTTGACATGCAGGAATCTAGTACATGCCACGTCATTCACCTCTGCTGACAGCTCTAGGGAATTCAAAATTACAGACTACATTTCCTGCAATACCACATTGTATACTTATCTATGTGGGTCTCACATCTCGCGATCGACAAGTACGTACTTGCAAGTATGTGAGGGACATTATGGCCGACCATGGCTCATCACCACTAGTGATGAGCGAACATGCTCGCCACAGCTCGGTGCTCGCCCGAGCATCACGGTGCTCGACAAGCTCGGCGCTCGGCTAGTATTTCCGGGTTGCTTGGAAGGGAACTCGGGTCCCCGTCTTGCATGTTTAGCGCTCTTTAGAGAGCCAATGAACATGCAGGGATTGCTTGCCACATACTGTAATGCCATAGCCATGTTGGTTGTGGGCATTATAGTGATTGGCTGGCCGCACAGCGTCATCAAGTCTATATAAGACCTGGCGCTGCTATGCTCGTCACAGTCTACCCCAGAATCAGGCAGAGTAGGGAGAGTTGCTGCTGAATCAGGGAGAGATTTTCTGGTTTAGAGTTAGTATAGGTATTCCACAACATATACTGTGCAGTGGGGAAAAAAGTATTTAGTCAGCCACCAATTGTGCAAGTTCTCCCACTTAAAAAGATGAGAGAGGCCTGTAATTAACATCATAGGTAGACCTCAACTATGATAGACAAAATGAGTAAACAAATCCTGAAAATCACATTGTCTGATTTGGAAAGAAATTTTTCATAGGTGAAGGTGATAGCGGGAATTAGGCAGGCAGGCGGTGTATGTGGCAGACTGCAGTGCATGATACAGCACAAGAGGATCTATTGAATGTTCTGTCTGCTGCTGCTGTTCTGACATATATTTGTAGACATAGCCCCATACATCAGGGGCCTGGGCCAATTTTTTTTATCTTAATCCTGACTATTTGCTTAAAAAGCAATCCAGAGTACACATTTTTTATGCTCCATTTGATTGTTAGCACTGCAGAATACAGCCAGATCTTTTCCATATTACAACAATAAAAATCCAGAAATTTGAACTGAACGTGGAAAATATTGGCTTACATTTTCATTTTGTTGCAGTGTGTCGGTCAAGCTATTCACACTAAGTCTCTGAGAAGAATAGTATTACTAAACTACAGGCCTGCTATTTAAAACTGTGGTTCTCTGTCAGATGTATCTCACATATAACTGTGTTCCAAAATCAGCCATTTCTGCTTTCCATTTCGTTGCAGTGTGTCAGTCAAGCTATTCACACTAAGTCTTTGTGAAGAATAGTATTAGTAAATTACAGGCCTGCTATTTAAAACCGTGGTTCTCTGTCAGATGTTTCACATATAACTGTGTTCCAAAATCAGCCATTTCTAGTAAATGTGGAAATTATTGTCCTTCATTTAAAATAGGCAACGTGCGTGGCAAGGGCATGATCAGGCACATGGCAGCAAAGCACTAAGTGGGCCAAACCCCAGGGTCCAGAAACAGTGTCTGCGGGTGACACCACTGCTTCTTCCGCTGTTGTGCGTGCAAGCCAATCCCCTGTCCATGGCGCATGCAAAGATGCCTCCAGCCCTGCATGTGTCGTTGCACACTCTCAACTAGCACCATCAGCAAGCACTTCCACGTCCTTGTCTCAGCGCAGCATTCAGTTGTCCATACCCCAGTCCTTGGAACGCAAGTGCAAATACACAGCCAACGCCCCACAGGCCACACTACTAAATTCACACATTTTGTGAATGCTTGCGCTCGAAATGTTGCCATTTAGGCTCTTGGAGATGGAAGCTTTCTGCAACCTGATGGCGGGGGCCATCCCTCTGTACTCGGTCCCCAGCTGCCACTATTTCTCCCGATGTGCCATCCCCGCATTACACGAGCACGTGTCCCACAACATTAGCCATGCTCTCAACAATGCAGTTACTGGGAAAGTCCACCTAACCACGGACATGTGGACAAGTGCTTGTGGGCAGGGATGGTACATCTCGCTGACGGCACACTGGGTTAATATAGTGGAAGCTGGGACCCAGTCGGACCTTGGGACAGAACACATCCTCCCGACACCGAGGATTGCGGGCCCTGGGTCAATCAGGGTTGCCTTCACATTCTACAGCTCCTGCACCTCCTCCTCCTCTTCAGCCTCCATCTCCGAAATGACCACATCAGTCGCAAGCTGGAAGCACTGCAGCACTGCCTCAGCCAAGCGACAACAGGCAGTGCTGAAGCTAATATGCTTAGATGACAAACCACACACCGCTGAAGAGTTGAGGACAGCTCTGAAAGAGCAGGAAGATCTGTGGCTGACACCGTTGACCCTACAGCCAGGCATGGTTGTGTGTGACAATGGCCAGAACCTGGTGGCAGCTCTGAAGTGAGGCGAGCTCACACACGTACCATGCCTTGCCAATGTGCTTAACCTCGTGTGTGCCCATTTTAGAAAGCTAGCTACAGCTTCCGTCACCCTTGCCCTGCTTCACAGTGTGCGATGTCCCCACGCAGTGGAACTCTACATTGCAGATGTTGGGAAGGATTTGTGAGCAGAAGAGGGCAATTGTTGACTACCAGCATCAACATGGCCATCAGTATTCAGGTCAGACTCCACACATAAGACCTCAGGAGTGGACATGGATGTCAGACATATGTACCATACTCCAAAACTTTGAGGAGTCCACCAAGATGGTGAGCGGCGATGACATCATAATTAGCATCACCATTCCACTTCTCTGTCTTCTGAAACGCTCTCTGCTTACAATTAAAGAGGATGAATTGCAGGCGGAGCACGATGAGATGGAGCAAGGAACTATACAGGGTGATTCCACACAGCCCAGCCTCATCTCATCCCAACGTGGATTGGGTGACAATGAGGAAGAGGAGTAGGAGGAAGAACAGGAGCTAGTTTACTGCGCTATAAAGGGTACTACCTGCACAACTGTCATACCGTCTGTTCAGCATGGATGGCCTGAGGACAGGGAGGAGGAGGAAGAGGAGAAGGAAGAGGATGAGGAGGAGAGCATGGTCAGTCGTCCTCTTGGTGAGGACACGGAAGTCTTGCCTCTTTGCAGTCTGACACACATGGCTGAGTTTATGTAACGCTGCCTTTCCTGTGACCCTCGCATTGTCCAAACTTTGGCTGACAGTCATTACTGGTTGTTGACACCTCTAGACCCACACTACAAGGAGAATTTTGACAGGGGAACACTGTCAAAGTTCTGGGACAGTTTTCTCAGAACTTCCTATCACACAGGCCCTAAGGCGCGGGGTACTCTCACAAGGAGGGAAATGTTTCAGAAGATGCTGAGGGAGTACCTTGCCAACCGCACCAACGTCCTACGTGATTCCTCTGTGCCTTATAATTATTGGGTAGCCCAAACAGG
Source organism: Phyllobates terribilis (assembly GCF_046119375.1). Classification (NCBI taxonomy): domain Eukaryota; kingdom Metazoa; phylum Chordata; class Amphibia; order Anura; family Dendrobatidae; genus Phyllobates; species Phyllobates terribilis. The sequence goes on from NW_027362762.1 coordinate 295,664,491, forward strand.
ACACGTGGCATGAACTGTCTCTCTACGCCTTTAAAGTTCTGGCCTACCCTGCCGCTAGCATTTTGTCAGAGCAGGTTTTTAGTGCCGCTGGTGGAATTATAACTGATAGGCGCATCTGCCTGTCTACTGAAAATGCTGACAGGCTGACTCTTATAAAAATTAACAAGGGCTGGATTGGGCCAGACTTCTCAACACCACCGACTGATAGTAGTGTAGCATAAACTCAAATACAATGGTTTTTTTTGGGAGGACTAACTCTATTCCCATGCACCTCTGTCTTCACACCCAGACATGGGTATACGCTTCGCGATTTTGTCTATTTGCTCTTGTCCCCCTCATTCTCCTCATCCTCATCTTCCACCACATTATCACCACAATATCTACCATATCACCATATTTACGTCTCTTGCAAGGGGCATTGGAGTTCGTCCAAATTTTTGGCAGCTGTTGCATTCACTGTGTAACATCCCTGGCGGTGTGCTGGCATGGCTTACCACCTCCCACCATGCAAGACCGCCATCTTACCTATCAGTCCAGGCTGCACACTTTGCTCCAGTACCTGATGTGTGCATGTCTGATTGCTTAGGGCGGCAGCGCGGTTACTGCCTGATTCTTATAGTTACTGTGTCCGCACTCCTAATGTGTCCACAGCCTATTGTTGTGAGTCACTGGATACTTAAACCCCCTCCACCCAGTAGGAGGTGCCTGAGCAACTCTTTCTTTCAGTGTGTTCTGTGCAACTGAGTTGCCAGGTCTTGTCCTGTATTTTGTCTGTTTCCGCCACCATGGGGGCTGTATACCCAGGCCCGTTGCCTGTATCTGTGACTTCTAGTCTGTTTCCGCCACCCTGGGGTCTGAGTTCCCAGGCTCTTTCCTGTATCTTGTTCCTGGTTCAGTTCCTGTCTGAACAGTGTCCTAGCCCGTTACTTGTTTGTCTCTATGTTCGTATCTTCCCTTTTCCTGCTGTGTCTGAACCTGCACCTAACTCCAATTCGTTGTCTATGTACTTCTGTTTGTAAGTTTAGTGTCCACTCGCTACTTCATTGTAAGTACCTTGTGTATCTGCTCTGCTTGTCTACCGCACCTGCGGTTTTGCTCTACTCTGCTTGTCTACCGCACCTGCTGGTTCTGCTCTGCTCTGCTTGTCTAACGCACCTGCGGGTTTTGCTCTGCTCTGCTTGTCTACCGCACCTGCGGGTTTTGCTCTGCTCTGCTTGTCTACTGCACTTGCGGGTTTTGCACTGCTGTGCTTGTCTGCCGCACCTGCGGGTTTTGCTCTGCTCTGCTTGTCTGGTTTCTGCCAAATCTCTGTTCCTGTATCCCAGTCTGTACTGGTCCCTATCCTACCTGCGTTCCTACCTTCCAGTACCCACCTGTCTGCATACCAGCCATGCCTGCCAGTATCCACCAGTCTGCATACCAACCGTGCCTGCCAGTACCCACCTGTCTGCATACCAGCCATGCCTGCCAGCACCCACCTGTCAGTATGCCAGCCTAACCTGCCTGTTCCTGCATTCCCCGGTGTGGGTCAACAGCTGTGACCGGGGTCTGACCTGGAGTAGCACCTGGTCCCTCTGCTCGGTTCCTCCCTGGTTCACGAAGTCGATTGAGCCGCCGTGCGACCTTGGTCGGACCGAGTTGATACTTAGTCACGCCCCTCCAAGAACTCCTCTGTTCATGGTCCAGTGGGATCACTAACCACGCTCACACCAGTGAGTCTGGGCATGGGCGTAACACACTGCATAGGCAAACAGCATGAGAGACCCACTTCCTAATAATGGGAACATTGTTTTCAGGAGCTCTCCGACCCCTACGTCTCTTGCAAGGGGCATTGGAGTTCCTCCAAGTTTTTGGCAGCCGTTGGACTCACTGCACACCCTATAACTAATGGGAACATGTTGTTACAGTAGCCCAGCTTTACGTGACTTTAAATTGTTATTGGGGTATTTCCTAAATTTTGGCAGCCGTTGGACTCTCTGCATACCCTATAACTGTATATCAGACCCGCTCCTTTTTAATGGGAACATGTCATTACTGTTGCCCAGCTCTATGTGTCTTTAAATTGGTATTGGGGTTTTTGCTAAATTTTGGCAACCACTGGACTCACTGCATGTAGCATCGGTGTCTCTGCCTCCTGCCCGGCAGAGACGCCGATCCCCTTACCGCCGAGGACCAGGTCCGGCATTCTCCGCTCCTCTGTCTGTGCGTGCCCGGGGTGCGCGCTCTGTGCGCAGATCCTCGGGTACTGTGCTTAGGGCGCGCACTATCCCTGTTTCTTAAAGGGGCTGTGCGCGCCGTCCTAATACGTCCCTGGCCAATGGCCAGAGGACAGCTGATATTTAAGGCACCTCCTCCAAAATGGAGGTGACTGTGCAATGGTGTTGTTTGCTTTCATTAAACTGCCTCTCCAGTTCTCAGGTCCCTGTGCTGCCCGCCAGCCTGTCTATCAGCCGTGCCCGCCAGCCTGTCTATCAGCCGTGTCCGCCAGCCTGTCTACCAGCCGTGCCCGCCAGTCTGACTACCAGCCGTGCCCGCCTGCCGGACTACCAGCTGTTACCTCCTGTCTGTCTTCCTGCGCTGCCAGTCCATTACCGTGCCTGTTAGCTTCGGCTGTCAGCTCCGTGGGAATCGCCTGCTCTCGCACGAGGTCGGTCCCAGAGTGGCACCTGGTCCACCCTCCTTGGTTCAAGGAGTCGACTAAGCTGCCATGTACCCAGGGTCAGTCCAGGTGGGCACTTAGTTACGCCCCTCTGGCCCCTCCTTGTACCAAGGCACAGTGGTTCCACCCTCCGGACCCATAACAGTTTGCGCAGGCCATGGAATCCAGTAGCTCTCAGGCTCCCTCACTCTCTGACCTGTACCAAGAAGTCTCCTGCCAGAGATTCCAACAGGATATGATCCTGTCCTATCTGCGGACTGTTAACTTTTGCTAGGACACGCTGTCCACCCCGGCTGTGTCCACCTGTAACCAAGCGGCATCCGCTTCGGCGCCACTTCATCCCAGTGGCGCTGTGACACCCAGCTTAGGACCCCGACTATCTGCTCCACCACACTTTGGCGGTGAACCCTCTCTATGTCGGGGCTTCATCAACCAGTGCATGTTGCACTTTGAGCTCCTTGCTCATCAGTTCACTTCAGACCGGGCTAAAGTGGCGTTTATCATTTCGCATCTCACCGGAGAGGCATTGGCGTGCCTCAACCCCCTCTGGGAGAGAGGGGATTTTCTAGTGTCTGACCTCCAGGCTTTCCTTGCGGCCTTCCGGAGTGTTTTCGATGAACCCGGACGCACATCCTCGACTGCCTCCTCTCTTCTTCGTCTACGCCGAGGGAGCCTCACTGTAGGCCAGTACGCTGTGCATTTCCGTACCCTCGCAACTGAACTGGCCTGGAACAACAAAGCCCTGGTGTCTACCTTTTGGGAGGGCCTTTCTGGACAGATCAAGGATGAACTTGATGGTCATGACATACCCACCTCTCTGGACGACGTGGTTTCTTTGGCCACTTGGATCGACGTCTGGATCCAGGAGCGTTCTAAGGAAGTGATCCGTGAGAGAAAATCTCTGCGCCTTGCACCAACCTTTCTAGGGCCAGTCTCTCTACAGGCCTCCACCTCGGCTTCCACCCCTGAAGCTATGCAGGTAGACCAGGTTAATATGGGCAAGTCTCACTAGGAAACCCGCCGTGCTGAGGAAAGATGCTTTTAATGTGGAAGTCCAGAACATCTTATCTGCTCTTGTCCAGAGAGACTGGGAAACTCCAGTGCCTAGGATCGCATGGAGAGGTCATCCTGGGCAAAAATTCTTCCTCTCCATCTCTGACTTTGTCTGTATCGATCACCTGAGGTGAGACAAACTTTTTCGAGACTGCCTATCTGGATTCCGGTGCTGCTGGGAATCTCATCCAACCGGCCATTGTGGAGCAGTATCAGATGCCTTTTTCAATTTCTTGCAGATCCATTAGCGGTCTCCTCGGTGGATGGGAAGCTTCTTTCAGAATCCATCTTGTTCGTCACCAAGCCTGTAGTTCTTCAGGAGTAGGAATTCTACACTCGGAGAAAATCTCCTTCTACGTGCTGTCAGGCCTCTCTCACCCTTTACTGCTTGATCTACCCTGGCTTCAAACACATGAGCCGGTTCTGAATTGGAGTTCGGGAGAGGTGCTCCGTTGGGGTCAGGAGTGTCACAAGACCTGCTTGGTTTCTGTCCGTCCTGCTTGACCTCCGTTTACTCCTGCTAATTTTCTCGGCTTGCTGGCACCCTACTGGTCTTATGCTGACGTCTTTGAAAAGAAGGAGGCTTAGAAACTACCACCACATAGGCCGTATGACTGTCCTATTGACCTCATCCCTGGTGCTTCTCCCCGAGGTCGAATGAACCCCCGAGACCAGAGCCATGTCCGAGTACATTGAAGAGAACCTTGCTAGGGGATTTATGCACAAATCCACCTCTCTGGCTAGAGCATGATTCTTCTTTGTCAAGAAGAAGGATGGCTCTCTTAGCCCGTGTATCGACTATAGGGGCCTGAATCAAATTACTATCAAAAATAAGTATCCTCTGCCTCTCATCTCTGAGTTTTTTGACCCCCTCAAGGGCGCCAAGGTCTTTATTAAGCTTGATCTCTGCGGTGCATACAATCTTTTTCGGATTCGCCAGAGTGACGAGTAGAAGGCGACATTCAACACCCGGGATGGCCACTACGAGTACTGCGTGATGCCCTTCAGACTCTGCAATGCATCGGCAGTCTTCCAAGAACTGGTGAATGATATCTTCCGATATCTTCTGTACTCGTGTGTGGTAGTGTATCTGGATGACATCCCTGTGTTCTCTTCTGATCTGCCCTCACATCGAAGAGACGTTCGACAGGTGCTACTGAGGCTCAGGAAGAATCGTCTGTATGCCAAATTCGAGAAATGCGTCTTTGAACAGACTTCTCTTCCCTTCCTGAGGCACATAATCTCGGAGAGCGGGCTCAAGATGAATCCCGAAAAGGTGTCTGCCGTTCTGAAGTGGCCCCGATCGGAGGGGTTGAAGGCTATTCAGCGGTTTCTCGGGTTCGCTAATTATTACCGCCTGTTCATTCCTCATTTCTCCTCCCGGACAGCTCCCATGTCTGCTCTGACCCGCAAAGGGGTTAACCCCAAGGAATGGAGTCCATAGGCGGAAAACGCCTTTGTATCCTTGAAACAAGCCTTCTCCTCTGCAACGGTGCTTCATCGTTCTGACTGTAACAAGCAGTTCTTCCTGGAGGTTGACACTTCTTCCTCTGGGGCCAGAGCAGTTCTCACCCAGAAGTCCTCATCCTGCCTCATTATGGATCCCCAATTCCTTCCATGTGTCTCTCCTCAAGCCTGTTGTCCTCAATCCTTTCTCTGACGATTCGGGTACCGCTCCAGCTCCAGTCAGTGCTGAGGACGCTTTTGAGGTAGAGAATATTTTGGCTACCAAGAGGGTAAGAGGAAAAACCTTTTATCTTGTGGATTGGAAGGGGTTTGGTCCTGAGGAGAGGTCATGGGAGCCCAGGGAGAACATCAATGCTCCTCCTCTTCTGGAAAAATTTCTTGCGGGCTTGAAGAAGAGGGGGCGTAAAGGGGGGGTATTGTAGTACCGGCGTCTCTGCCTCCTGCCCGGCACAGACGCAGATCCCGATTAGGGCGCGCGCTCCCTTCTTCTTAAAGGGGCCGTGCGCGCCATCCTAATATGTCCTTGGCCAATGGCCAGAGGACAGTTGATATTTAAGGCACCTCCTCCAAAATGGAGGTGCCTGTGGAATGGTGTTGTTTGCTTTCATTAAACTGCCTCTCCAGTTCTCAGGTCCCCGTGCTGCCCGGCAGCCTGTATATCAGCCATGCCCGCTAGCCTGTCTATCAGCTGTGCCTGCCAGCCTGTCTATCAGCAGTGCCTGCCAGCCTGCCTATCAGCCATGCCCGCCAGCCTGTCTACCAGCCGTACCCACCAGTCTGACTACCAGCCGTGCCCTCCTGCTGGACTACCAGCTGTTACCGCCTGTCTGTCTTCCTACGCTGCCAGTCCACCACCATGCCTGTCAGCTTCAGCTGTCAGCTCCAAGGGAGTCGCCTGCTCTCACATGAGGTCAGTTCCAGAGTGGCACCTGGTCCACCCTCCCGGTTCTTCCTTGGTTCACGGAGTCGACTAAGCCACCGTGTAGCCAGGGTCGGTCCGGGTGGGTACTTAGTTATGCCCCTCTGGTCCCCCCTTGTACCATGGCACAGTGGTTCCAACATCCGGACCCGTAACACTTCATACCCTATAACTGTATAGCAGATCTGCTCCTTTCTAATTGGAACGTGTCGTTACTGAGGCCCAGCTCTATGTGTCTTTAAATTGGTATTGGGGTTTTTCCTAAATTTTGGCAGCCGTTGGACTCACTGCATATACCCTATAACTGTATAGCAGACCCGCTCCTTTCTAATGGGAACATGTCGTTACTGTGGCCCAGGTCTATGTGTCTTTAAATTGTTATTGAGGTTTTTCCCAAATTTTGGCGACCCTTGCAGTCACTGCATGGGAATTACAACTATAGGAGACCCACTCCTTTATAATGGGAACATTTTTTTACTGAGGCCCTCCTCTATGTCTCTTCAAAGGGGTATTGGGGTGGGTCCACATTTTTGGCAGCCCTTGCAGTCTCTGCATATCCAATAACAGTATAGGAGACCCACTCTTTAATAATGGCAACAACAAAGCATAGTTGACTGCTGGCCCTTTAAGAATAGTAAGGGCTGCCTAATGGCCCTATAAAAATAGTGTTTGTGACTTTCAGAGTCCCTCCTTCATAAATGAAACAGCACGTGTCTGATGATGTGTCACACACCACATGGCCAGATAAAGTAGTAAAATGTTAAAATGACATTTACCAGTGAATGTATTTTTCACCGTTGAAAGCAATGCAAAAGTGAAAAAACGCATCAGAAACACCACATGTGAACATAGCCCAAGGTGTGGAGGAGTAGTTTTGTTTTTGGTTATTTATTTTGCCTTATATACAAGTCATTACCCTAGAAAGAATGTTCCTTAACATTTTTCTCAGGAAAATCCATTTTGGTTTTGGTTTTGTATGTTTTATTGTGAGTCCGTAAAAGTGGCGTAATACCTCTGGCAACATTGTTGACAGCAGTGATCTGGGAGTCAGAGATGTTTCCTGGGGTCTTCCCCATGCTATTCCCACGTCATTTGAGCACCGTTCCCATCGATTTGGGCAATTTTTAGGCCCTCTGCAGACCGCCGGGGGGGGCGCCGGAAAAATGCTCAAGTTGCCCATAGACTTATATTGGGCTCGTTGCTTGGACCGAGCACTTGAGCATTCCAATTTGCTTGACCCGAGCAACGAGTACCCGAGCATTTTAATGCTCGCTCATCACTAGTGATCACCTTAAAAACTATTGCAAAGCACTTTAAGGCATGTCATAACTGCAACCCTAATGATTTAAAAAATCGACAGGGTAAGGTGTGGTATAAGAGGATTAAACATGGAACACCTGCTGGCATAGGTGGAATCAGGTTCGGACTGGGGTGTTTGGGGTCCACAGGAGGAATTGATCCTAGGGGCCCACCCTACATCTATATGCAATATATACCTGTTATCCCTTACCCCTTTTATAGTGGAGCGTTGACTGTAAATCACAGGAGGCTTCTACAAATCTATTGTGCACCGCTATAACTGGGATGTACAATTAAGGATGTTTACATTAGAGGGGTTCTTTGATGAAAACAAATTATCACCGAATCACAGGTTAGGTAGGAGATATCTTATTAATCAATGTAATCTGACCATTGAAAACTGCGCCAATCAGAAGAATTTGGAACTATTATACCTGACAGGGCACTTTTATCCCCATTTTAAAATGCAGCGGCAGATGGGACGTCTGACCGCAGCCTCATTCATTCTCTTTGGGGCTTCCAGAAAAAAACAGGAACAGCCACTGTGGGAATGAATGGATCAGTGGTCAAGTCACACATGAGCTCCAGTCTAATGGGGAGAAAAGCTCCTCATTCTGCAGATAGGTGCAGGTCCCAGCATTCAGACCCCCACTAATCAATAACTTATCCTTAGGTCACGTTCACACGTTCCGTATTTTACATCACTTATTTGTAAGCAAAAACCAGGAGTGGAACAATCAGAGGATAGTATAATAGAAACACGTCACCACTAGTGTTGAGCGAGCACTAAAATGCTCGGGTACTCGTTGCTTGGGTCGAGCAAATTGGAATACTCGGGTGCTCGACCCGAGCAACGAGCCCAATGTAAGTCTATGGGAAACTTGAGCATTTTTCAGGCGGCTCCCCCCAGCGGTCTGTAGAGGGCCTAAAAATTGCCCAAATCGATGGGAACAGTGCTCAAATGACATGGGAACAGCATGGGGAAGACCCCTGGAAGCATCTCTGACCCCAGATCACTGCTGCCAGCAACGTGGTCAGAATATTAAGCCACTTTACGGACTCACAATAAAACATACAAAAACTAAACCAAAATGGATTTTCCTGGGAAATATGTTAAGGAACATCCTTTCCAGGGTAATGACTTGTATATAAGGTAAAATAAATAACCAAAAACAAAAACACTCCTCCACAACTTGAGCTATATTCACACGTAGAGTTTTTGATGCATTTTTGAACTTTTGAATTGCTTTCAACCAAGACAAATGCATTCACCAGGAAATGTCATTTTAACATTTTACAACCTTATCTGGCCATGTGGTGTGTGACACATCATCAGACACATGCATACAGTGCTGAAAAGACATGGGAACAGCATGGGGAAGACCTCTGGAAGCATCTCTGACTCCCAGGTCACTGCCTAAAAGTGTGCCCATCATAAGTGATCCTTGGCGCATGCGAAGATGCCTCCCGCCATGCACCTGTCGTTGCAGACTTGCAACAATCACCGTCCACGTCCTTGTCCCACTGCAGCGTTCAGTTGTCCCTACCCCATTCCTTGAAATGCAAGCGCAAGTATGCAGGCAGCCACCCACCCACAGGCTGCAATACTATACTGCCAAATTTTTGACAGCTGCTTGCACTTGAAATGTGGCCTTTAAGGCTCGTGGAGGCGGAAGCTTTCCACAACCTCATGCCGGCAGCGGCCGGGTGCCCATACTCGGTCCCCAGCTGCCACTATATTTCCCGGTATCGCCTCCGCCTTCCACAAGCATGGGTCCCACAACATTACCCGTGCCCTCCCCAGTGCACTTACTGGGAAGGACCGCCTAACCACAAACACGTGGACAGGTGAATGTGGCCAGGGACGGTACGGAGCAAGTCCACAACTTTTTTTGCTAAGAGTTGTATTTAGCTCGGTGAAAGGACTGGCATAGAGGGAAACCGTATGTACCCTGCGTGTCATTTCTCCCAGGAAGTCCTGTAATTGAGCTTGTTGCCGAAGCAATGGCAGCCCGTCCAACATCAACTCGCACTTGTCGTGGTGCTTTGACACACACGCATCTTTCTTTGCACATTTAATTTCTTGAATACAGAGTTGGACAATGGCCTGATCTGTAATGCGTTTTGAGAAATAACATGCATAAGCATGGCCGATCCACATTAAAAAGCAGCCATAGAGTGTCCGGGAACCTTCCCCTAGACTTTTCTTAGCCAGGGCTGCTTTTCGGCAGGCTTGGACGGGCCCACCAGAGAACCGGAAACTCCTCCGGCGGGCCCTGGCTTCTCCTTCAGGAGAGTTCAAAGTGTCGAGGTAAGGCCATGATGATGATAGAGGCCACCATCTGCTTAGTTTTCTGTTACTTGGAATGCAAGTGCAATTATGCAGCCAGCCACCCACCCACAGGCCGCAAAACTAAACTGCCAGATTTCTGGGCAGCTCTTTGCACTTGAAATATGGGCTTTTAAGCTCATGAAGGCGGAAGCTTTTCACAACCTCATGCAAGCGGCGGCCGGGTGTCCATACTCGGTCCCCAGCCGCCACTATATTTCCCGGTATCGCCTCCGCCTTCCACAAGCACGGGTCCCACAACATTACCCGTGCCCTCCCCAGTGTACTTACTGGGAAGGACCGCCTAACCACAAACACGTGGACAGGTGAATGTGGCCAGAGACGGTACGGAGCCAGTCCACAACTTTTTTTGCTGACAGTTGTATTTAGCTCAGTGAAAGGACTGGCATAGAGGGAAACCATATGTACCCTGCATGTCATTTCTCCCAGGAAGTCCTCTAAAGCTGCTTGCACTTGAAATGTGGCCTGAATATTACTGCTGGTACTTTTCTGTGGGAATTTGCTTGCCTCCTACCAGCCTGGAATATTTCCATTAAACTATGGTATGACGCCATGGTATTAGCACTCCCCTCAGTACCAGTAGCGAAGCCATCCCCAATTTCCTTCTCAGGAATTTTATTTGGTAGACTGAGTGACTGCCCAAATACATTTTCACACAATAGGAGCTGAAGATAGAGTGGCAGTAGGTGCAAGTTTCTCCAGCCTGTTAGATACTAGAGGATGAACGGCAGCACATTGGATCAGTGGTTAGCACTGAAGCCTTGCAGCACTGGAATCCTGGGTTCAAATCCCAGCAAGGACAACATCTGCAAGGACTTTGTATGTTCTCCCCGTGTTTGCGTGTGTTTTCTCCTCAGTAAAAAAGCAGCCATAGAGTGTCCGGGAACCTTCCCACACACTTTTCTTTGCCAGGACTGCTTCTCGGCAGGGTTGGACGGTCCTACCAGAGAATCCTCTGGTGTGCCTTGGCTTCTACCTCAGGAGAGTTCATGAAAGCGCTAACTTTGCAGCTGCTATGGGACTCTTGAGTGGGTGAGAAAGGTTAGCCCTCAGAATCAAATTCTCTAGTGGGCACAATGTTTTTCAAACTGAAACAGCTTCTCAGTGGGAGTTGTATTTCACCACAGCCATATTCTTTAGCTCGATGAAAGGTCTGGCACAGAGGGAAACCGTATCTACCCTGGCTGTCATTTCTCCGTCACCAGGTTCCACCCATTGTCACACACGACCATGCCTGGCTGTATGTTCAGCGGTGTGAGCCACAGATCAGGCTGCTGTGTTACAGCTTTCAACAACTCTGCAGCGCTGGGCGGTTTGTCAATTATGCATTAAGCATGTTATCTTCAGCACAGTCTGTTGCTGCTTGGCCAAGGCAGTGCTGCAGTGCTGTCAGCTTGTGACTGATGTGATCATTTCGGAGATGGAGGAGGAGGTGCATGAGCTGAAAAATGTGATTACATTGAGGTTAAATTGGTGACGCTGTTTTTTATGCTAAAAAAATACTATTGTTTTGTTTTTTTTACGTCATTTTTTAAGACAAATGCATTCACCGGAAAATGTCATTTTAACATTTTACAACCTTATCTGGCAATGTGGTGTGTGACACATCATCAGACACATCCTTTTTTATATATGATGGAGGGACTCTGAAAGTCAAAGCCTATTTTTAAAGGGACATCAGACGGCCCTTACTATTCTTAAAAGGCCAGCAGTCGGCCCTAGCTATTGTTAGAGAGCCATCTGTCGGCTATGCTTTGTTGTTCCCATTATTAACAAGTGGGTCTCCTAAACTGTTATTGCATATCCAGTGACTGCAAGGGCTGCGAAAAATTTGGACGCAACCCAATACCCCTTTGAAGAGACATAGAGGAGGGTCTCAGTAAAAAAAATGTTCCCATTATAAAGGAGCGGGTCTCCTATAGTGGTAATGCCCATGCTGTGACTGCAAGGGCTGCCAAAATTTGGGAAAACCCCACTAAGAATTTAAAGACACATAGAGCAAGGCCACAGTAACAAGGTACGACATGTTCCCATTAGAAAGGAGAGGGTCTGCTATACAGTTATAGGCTATGCAGTGAGTCCAACAGCTGACCAATTTTAGGAAAAACCCCACTAACAATTTAAAGACACACAGAGCAGGGCCACAGTAACAAGTACGACATGTTCCCATTAGAAAGGAGAGAGTCTGCTATACAGTTATAGGGTATGCAGTGAGTCCAATGGCTGACCAATTTTAGGAAAAACCCCACTAAGAATTTAAAGACACATGGAGCAGGGCCACAGTAACAAGGTACGACATGTTCCCATAAGAAAGGAGAGGGTCTGCTATACAGTTATAGGGTATGCAGTGAGTCCAACGGCTGACCAATTTTAGGAAAAGCCCCACTAAGAATTTAAAGACACACGGAGCAGGGCCACAGTAACAAGGTACGACATGTTCCCATTAGAAAGGAGAGGGTCTGCTATACAGTTATAGGGTATGCAGTGAGTCCAACGGCGGACCAATTTTAGGAAAAACCCCACTAAGAATTTAAAGACACATAGAGCAGGGCCATAGTAACAAGGTACGACATGCTCCCATTAGAAAGGAGAGGGTCTGCTATACAGTTATAGGGTATGCAGTGACTCCAACGGCTGACCAATTTTAGGAAAAACCCCACTAAGAATTTAAAGACACACAGAGCAGGGCCACAGTAACAAGTACGACATGTTCTGATTAGAAAGGAGAGGGTCTGCTATACAGTTATAGGGTATGCAGTGAGTCCAACGGCTGACCAATTTTAGGAAAAACCCCACTAAGAATTTAAAGACAGAAAGAGCAGGGCCACAGTAACAAGTACGACATGTTCCCATTAGAAAGGAGAGAGTCTGCTATACAATTATAGGGTATGCAGTGAGTCCAATGGCTGACCAATTTTAGGAAAAACCCCACTGAGAATTTAAAGACACACGGAGCAGGGCCACAGTAACAAGGTACGAAATGTTCCCATTAGAAAGGAGAGGGTCTGCTATACAGTTATAGGGTATGCAGTGAGTCCAATGGCTGACCAATTTTAGGAAAAATCCCACTAAGAATTTAAAGACACATGGAGCAGGGCCACAGTAAAAAAGTATGACATGTTCCCATTAGAAAGGAGAGGGTCTGCTATACTGTTATAGGGTATGCAGTGAGTCCAATGGCTGACCAATTTTAGGAAAAGCCCCACTAAGAATTTAAAGCAGGGCCACAGTAACGACAAATTCCCATTAGAAAGGAGAGTGCCTCCCATAGTGTTGGCCTATGCAGTGAATGCAAGGGCTGCCAAAAATTTGGAGGCACTTCAATGCCCATTGGAAGAGACGTGGAGGAGGGCCTCATAAAAAAATGTTCCCATTAGAAAGGAGCGGTCCTCCTATAATTGTAATGCCCATGCACTTAGTGTATGGGCTGACAAACATTTACCCCTGGGTGGTATACATGAACATACTGTATAAAAAAATTTTTTACGCCATCATAAACACCCTTTAAAAAAATTATGTGGGTGTTATGTGGCATCACGGACCATGGTCACCCTGATATGGTGGTGGAGGATGAGGAGAAGGAGGAGGTCAAGAGCAAGTAGACAAAATCAGGAAGCCTATACCCATGTGTGGGTGTGAAAAGGTGCATGGGAATACACCTCCCAAGAAAAGACAGTGGATTTGAGTTTATGTTACGCTGCTATCATTCGGTGGTGTTGAGAAGTCTGGCCCAATGCAGCCCTTGTTCATTTTTATAAGAGTCAGCCTGTCAACATTTTCAGTTGACAGGCGGGTGAGCTTATCAGTTATAATTCCACCAGCGGCACTAAAAACCCGCTCTGATAAAACGCTGGCGACCAAGACCTCCAAGGCGTACAGAGTGAGTTCATTCCACGTATCCAGCTTGGATACCCAAAAATTATAAGGCACAGAGGAATCACGGAGGACGTTGGTACAGTTGGCAAGGTACTCCCTCAGCATCTTCCCAAACTTTGCACTCCTTGTGAGAGAATCCCGCGCCTCAGGGCCTGTGCGATGGGAGGGTCTGAGAAAACTCTCCCAGAACTTTGACAGTGTTCCCCTGCCTCTGCTAGATTGAAGTTGTGTCTCTCTCGTCTGTACTCCTTGGATGTCCAACGAAGTGTTCCCTCTGCCGCCAGCGTTTTCAGATGGGAATTTTTTTAATAGTTCCGCAACAAGGGCCTTCTGGTACTGCCCCATTTTTGTAGACCTGTCCGCCACTGGAATAAGAGATATAAAGTTCTTCTTGTAGCATAAGTCTAGAAGTGTCACCAACCAGTAATGACTGTCACCCAAAATTCTGAGAATGCGAGGGTCATGGAAAAGGCAGCGTAACATAAATTCAGCCATGCATGCCAGACTACTAACAGGTAAGACTTCCGTGTCCTCACCAAGAGGATGACTGACCATGCTCTCCTCCTCCTCCTCTCTGTCCTCTGGCGATCCACGCTGAACAGACAGTATGACAGCTGTGCAGGTAGTACCGTCTATAGTGCATGAAACTATCTCCTGTTCTTCCTCCTCCTCCTCCTCTTCCTCATTGTTACCCAATCCATGTTGGGATGAGATGAGGCTTGGCTGTGTGTAATCACCCTGTATGGTTCCTTGCTCCATCTTATCGTGCTCCGCCTTCAATGCTTCCTCTTTGATTGTGAGCAGAGAGCGTTTCAGAAGACAGAGAAGCAGTATGGTGACGCTAATTATGGCGTCATCGCCGCTCACCATCTTGTTGGAGTCCTCAAAGTTTTGGAGGATGGTACATATGTATGACATCCATGTCCACTCCTGAGGTCTTATGTGTGGAATCTGAACTGACTACCGACGGCCTTGTTGATGCTGGTACTCAACAACTGCCCTCTTCTGCTCACAAATCCTTATCCAACATCTGCAGTGTAGAGTTCGAACGCGTGGGGACATCACACACCAGTCTGTGAGCCGGAAGCTGCAAACTTTGCTGAAACACTGCAAGGGCGGCGGAAGCTGTAGCTGACTTTCTAAAATGGGCACACAGGAGGCGTACTTTAACAAGCAGAGCTGGCAGCTCCGGGTAGGATTTGAGAAACCGCTGAACCACGAGGTTAAGGACATGGGCCAGGCATGGTACGTGTGTGAGCTCGCCTCACCTCAGAGCCGCCACCAGGTTCCGGCCATAGTCACATACAACCATGTCTGTCTGTAGGTTCATCAGTGTGAGCCATAGATCTGCCTGCTCTTTCAGAGCTATCCACAACTCTTCAGCATTGTGCGGTTTTTCACCTAAGCATATTAGCTTCAGCACAGCCTGTTGCCGCTTGGCCGAGGCAGTGCTGCAGTGCTTCCAGCTTGTGACTGATGTGGTCATTTCGGAGATGGAGGTTGAAGAGGAGGAGGAGGCCGAGGAGGATGAGGTGCAGGAGCTATAGACCGTGGGGGCAACCCTCCTCCTGACTTTCTGGCAATTGTGTCTCATCATCGTCCACCTCTTGTGACACTTTCCCACCGTCGCCTTCGGGTGACCATGGCTGCTCAAAATATTCGGCATTGCTACACGCAATCTCCTCTTGCCCCGCTTCAAGTGGACCGGGCGAGAGGCCTGAATTTATAAATGGAAAAGTGAACAGCTCTTCAGAGTGTCCAAGTGTGGGATCAGTTGTCTCTGGGTACTCGGCATGGTGGGAGGAAGGAGGATCAGGGTGAGGAATATGCGGTCCAGACTCACGGCTACTGAGACTTGACCGTGTGGAAGACAGGGTGGTGGTGGTGGCTAAGTGTCTGGAAGCATTATCCGCTATCCATCCAACAACCTTTTGACACTGCTCTGGGTTCAATAGTGGTGTCCTGCGGTCCCCTAGTAATTGGGACAGGAAGGTCAGGCGAGAATATGTGGGTGTTTGTTGTGGCACAATTTCCGGTTGCCCACGGCCTTGTCCTCGGCCTCTGCATGCACCATTACCATCGCGTCCAGTTCCCTGTCCCTTGCCACGTGCCTTGCCCATTTTAAATGGAGGACAGTATCTTCCATGCTCACTACAAATGACTGAGTTTGGAGCGAACTTATATGTGATCCGTGTGATATAGCAAGCAGAGTTTTAAATACCTGGCCTGTAGGTAAGTAGCTTGAACAGCAAACTGGTGTGAATTGCTTCACTGACACACTAAAGGAAATATTTAATGGAGGCCAGAAATGGCAGTATTTTCTGACAACGTATATGTGATCCGTTTGACGGAGAAAACAGTGTTTTAAATACCTGGCCTGTAGGTAAGTAGCTTGAACAGCAAACTGCGGTGAATTGCTTCAATGACACACTAAAGGAAATTTTTAATGGAGGCCAGAAATGGCAGTATTTTCTGACAACGTATATGTGATCCGTTTGACGGAGAAAACACAGTTTTAAATAGCTGAATTTCTAGCGCTCTAATATGGAAAGGACCTGGCTGTATTCTGCAGTGCCAGCAAGCAAATGGCGCAGAAAAAATTGTGTTCTCTGGATTGCTTTTTAAGCAAATAATCAGGATTAAGATCCAAAGAAAAGTATTCCTGACCCCTGAGACCTGGGCCTTTGTATAGAAATATCTAACAGCAGCAGAAGGCAGAATTGGAATGGAGCCTTTTGTGCTATATGCACTGCAGTCTGCTATATACACTGCCTGCCTATACACCCTGCCTGCCTGATATCTCTGCAGATAGATATTAAGATGGATATGTGTAATGTACGTTTTTTCTCCCTAAACTACCTAATACACAATGGAATCTCTCCCTGACACAGCAGCTGCTCTCCCTACACTGTCTGATCCGGAATGACTGTGACGAGCGAAGCCGGCACCAGGTCTGATATAGACCTGTTGACGCTGCGCGGCCAGCCAATCACTGTATTGCCCACAACCAACATGGCTACGGCATTACAGTGAATGGCAGGCAATCGCTGCATGTTCATTGGCTCTCTAAAGAGCGTCAAACATGCAGGGAGGGGACCCGAGTTCCCCCCGAGCAACCCGGAAATACTCGAGCAGTGAGATGCTCGGGCGAGTAGGGAGCATGCTCGCTCATCACTAGTCCCCACTTATGCATTTATCACCCACTCCTGGTTTTGGCTTCCAAATACTGATGTAAAGTACTGACCAAATACTGAATGTGTGAACGTGGCCTTAGGATAGGTGATTACTTGTTTTCACTGGAGAACCTCTCTAAGTGCATATTTGCTACTGTGTAATTAACACAGGACAGGGAGGGTTAAATGTCAAAGCAATTAATCTCTATTGCAAATAAAGAATCTTCCTCTTATTGATATCAGAGAGAACAAATGGCCACCATACACAAAACAATCCACTATACCAACACCAATATCACCACATACAAGGGACACATACCATCACACCATGACCAGATCACAAATTACTACCACATAGTAACCGAATAATACCACAAACAAGGGACAAATACTGCCACACTGTGACCAGACCACATATTAGTATCACATAGTGACCAAATAATACAACATACAAGGATCAAATACCGCCACACCATGATCAGACTACATATTACCACCACATAATGACCAAATAATACCACATTCAAGGAACAAATACTGCCACACCATGACCAGACCAAATATTACCACCACATAGTGACCAAATAATACCACATACAAGGAATAAATACTGCCACACCATGACCAGACCACATATTACCACCTCATAGTGACCGAATAATACCACATACAAGGAACAAATACCACCATACCATGACCAGACTACATGTTACCATTACATAGTCAACGAATAATACTACAATAAGGATCATGACTAACAAACACAATACTAATAACACAAATATTACCACTGGTGATATTATACACAGGAGCTCTGTATATAGTGTCAGTGCACAGGTAATTCAGGGATCACCAATGACATTATACACAGGAGCTCTGTATACAGTGTACAGTGTACAGGTAATACAGGGATCACCAGTGACATTATACACAGGAGCTCTGTATACATTGTATAGTGTGCATTTACATGTAATACAACGACTCACCAGTGACATCTCAAGTCCTTCATCTTTGCTTTTCTTTTTCATCCTGCACAGACTGCCATCACTTCTTCCATCCAGAAAATAACACACAGTTATCAATAGCTGATCACTTCTAGAGCACATTCCACACTTATTCCTTGATTTCTACACTACACCAGATGAAGAAAACAAGTGACATAGTGCCGCCCTGCACAGTAACAGGACCCCCCTTTTGTTACTCCCCCATGGAGAACAGTATCCTCAAAAGTAAATTATATTACAGCAGTAATGTTCCCTACAGTAATTATGTCCCCACTTGCCACCATAAATTAATAATACCTCATCCTGTCCCCCATACTGTAATTGTCACCCATCTTGGCCCCCTTTATTTAATAATGTACCCCATCCAAGGCTCCCATGTATCCGCCCCCCCTCCATCCTGAACCTGTATGTATCCCCCGTCACCCATCCTGAGCCTGTACATATCACCCCCCCATCATGGGCCCCCCTGTATCATCCTCTCCCCCCCCATCATGGGCCCCTATGTGTGATCCACTCTCTTGCCCCCCTCCATCATGGGCCCCTATGTATGATCCGCTCTTCCCCCCTCCATCATGGGTCCCTATGAGTCACCCCCCTCCATCATGGGCCCCTTTGTGTCAAATCCCCCCCTCCATCATGGGCCCCTATGTGTCATTCCCTCCTCCATCATAAGCCCCTACATGTCATTCTCCCCCTCCATGATGGGCCCCTATGTGTCATATCCCCTCCTCCATCATGGGCCCCTATGTGTCATTCTCCCCATCATGGGCCCCGTGTGTCATTCCCCCCTCCATCATGGGCCCCTTTGTGTCATATCCCGCTCTCCATCATGGGCCATTGTGTGTCAAATCCCCCCTCCATCATGGGCCCCTATGAGTCAAATCCCCCCCCTCCATCATGGGCCCCTATGTGTCATATCCCCCCTCCATCATAGGCCCTTGTGTATCATATTCTCCCCCCTCCATCATGGGCACCTGTGTGCCATCCCCCTCCATCATAGGCCCCTGTGTGCCATATCCCCCCTCCATCATGGGCCCCTGTGTGCCATATCCCCCCACCTCCATCATGGGCCCCTATGAGTCACCCCTCCATCATGGGCCCCTATGTGTCATATCCCCCCTCCATCATGGGCCTCTATGTGTCATATCCCCCTTCATCATGGGCCCCTATAAGTCAATCCCTCCTCCATCATAAGCCCCTACATGTCACCCCCCCTCCATGATGGGCCCCTATGTGTCATCCTCCCCATCATGGGCCCCTGTGTTTCATTCTCCCCCTCCATCATGGGCCCATGTGTGTCATATCCCCCTCTTCATCATGGGCCATTGTTTGTAAAATCCCCCCCTCCATCATGGGCCCCTATGTGTCATATCCCCCACTCAATAATGAGCCCCTAATTGTCATATCCCCCCCTCCATCATGGGCCCCTATGTGTCATATCCCCCCTCTATCATAGGCCCTTGTGTGTCATATCCTCCGCCCTCCATCATGGGCCCTTGTGTGCCATCCCCCCTCCATCATGGGCCCCTGTGTGCAATATCCCCCCCACCTCCATCATGGGCCCCTGTGTGTCATATCCCCCCCTCCATCATGTGCCCCTGTGTGTCATATCCCCCCTCCATCATGTGCACCTGTGTGTCATTCCCCCCTCCATCATGGGCCCCTGTGTGTCATATCCCCCCTCCATCATGGACCCCTGTGTGTCATATCCCCCCTCACCCTCCATCATGGGTCCCTGTATGTCATATCGCCCCCTCCATCATGGGCCCCCCTGTGTCATATCCCACCTCCTCCATCATGGGCCTCTATGTGCCATTTGCCTCTCCATTCATATAGGAAAAAAAAATTCTTACCTTCCTGCCCTCCCCTGGCAGCGTCCTCTGCAGCTTCATAACAGTGTGGACGTGTGGTCTGCAACAGGGCTGCCGATCCATCGGAGGCTGCACTCTGTCAGTAGCCCGCCGGCCGGAGGGCATCTCCACATGGCTGCTATGTGCTGCGCACTGATGTCAGCGCCCGGCGCATAGCAGTAACGTTTAATGCCCGCCAGCCTATCAGAGGCCAAACGCTGATGCGCGCAGTTTTAACCGGCAGCCTTTGAACGTCACTGTTATGCACCGTCTGTGCGCAGCGCATAGCAGAGAGCAGATGTTCCCGGCGGCAGCAGCCATCAAGAGAAAGGTATGCTTTCTGACCACGGCCCATCAGAGGCCGGTGCGCAGTGGCCTCTGATGGGCCCGTGGTCAGAAAGATCACGAACCGGTTACCGGCGGGCGGGCCTCACTGTATCTGGCACGGGGGCCCATCAAGGACCCTGGGCCCACCGGGGAATCTCCCGGTGTCCCGATGGGCCAGTCCGATGCTGGGTGGAACGTAGATTGATTATGATTTTGGGTACTATGGTACCAGCTGGCCTTAATGAACAATTAAAGGGGTTGTCCGTGCATTCAGTATAATCTGTGTGTGCGGCTAGGCTGCAGAGTTCTGACAGTTTATAATTTACTCCCTGTCAGCATTCTCCTCTGTTGCCTAGATACAAACATGCCATGTGACCAGCCTCTCTTGATTCTGGAAGAGCTGGTGAAAACCCAGCTAGAGTTTTCCCGTCTGGCAGAGTCTAGTCGGTGATGTCACAGCAGACACCGCCCCCAGCCTCTGCAAGACCCTCCCCCTCCTCCAGCTACAGACACCACCCCCAGTCTCTTCCAGACCCTCCCCCTCCTCCTGCTCCAACCACAGACACCTCCCCCAGTCTCCAGCAGGCTTCTTCCATTCACTCCCACTATTTATGTGAACTGCTGATTGGGTTACAGCTTCCCAAACAGCTGTAAGGAGGGGCTTTCCAGAATAGTCATGGCAGCACTGTGACTATACAGAGACCAGCTGACCGAACAGCAAACACTTTTTCACACCACTGTATTTGGTAGCACTAGATATGGACACAGTATGGGGAACAATTCTGCACTGTTCACTTTAGTGATTACATTTTTATCTTTGCCAGAAAAGTATTACTATATACTCACTATATATTTGCCCTTCGCGATGCCCACTTTCAAGATGGAGCTCGGTTTGTGCCCATACCTGTGACGTACTACGCACCGGAGCATTGCCTACAGCACCTTGTGTTGACGCGAGCGGGTGAATGACGTCACAGGGGATTTCTCCTTGACCTGCCACATCATTTGTATTGCCGAAAGTGATGTAACCCCTGGTGTACATATTAACACGCACGCGCTGCTAATTGTGCCGAAGAGATGTGCACCTGCAATGATGATTATAAAAAGTAAGTCCTGACACACTACATTACAGTCCCCCGAGGAAGCCCATGTGAAACACGTATCATGGCTGCAGGCACAGTGACCCACTTGGAGAGATATGGGTAAGAGATGAATTAATCTTGTTGTTTAGGTTTAGCATAATCTTGTCTGCCAAATATGGATTGGATACTTAATGATCCTTTTTGGCTAGATTAAATTTTCTGCATGAACTCTATTCTATGACACTTTAATATAGAATAGACTTTATTCTATTCACTAATACTATATGCAATTTGATCTACTCTTCCTTTCCTATCATTTATGTTATGTGTGGACTACATGCCATAGATACCTGAGTATGCTTGTATTGACTTTTTAATATGTATACTTTTATGCCATTTATTGTTATAAATACAATAAACTTTTGAAATATATATTGGTGGACTTTTGACTCCATGTTTATGTAACACCTCTTTAGGGCTACCACGGTACACTGGGTGTTATGGGGGGTCTCACCTCTCTAGGGCACAGTGCCTCCACCCGAATCTTAATTGGAGCTCTCTCTCTGGGACTGCAGAAGGACAGTTATCTTCTGCCAGGGGCTGATTCGGGAAGCCCCTGCCACAGCTCAGTACACACACAGGGAACAGGAGTAAAACCGTTTAACAGGTTTATTGCTATGCAGCAGAATTGAGGTGGGTTTAAAGGAATAACATACAATACAAGTAACGGTGCTCTATAAAAGTCATATACACATCACAATCTACTTCTACTCTGACCCTGCAAATATAACGTAGCAGGTTTTCCTTTTTTGCATTAACTCAGTCCAAACGTTGGGGCCCAGTTGCCGCGGATGTTGGCGCACAAATTAGAACCGTTGGTGCACTTACATGAAGATTAATGTCAATAGTCTGGGTTGTAGTGTACTCACTGTAAATAGCACTGGTAGAACCACAAGTCTCAGAAGGGCACTCACTGTGTGTCTCAAACGGTCAGATGGTTCTCTGGACACCAGCTGGGGGCGGCAGGATTCAGGCCTTTATTCGGTGGGAGTGCCGGCAGAACTCTCCGAGTCCTTGATGTAACTTGCTTCAGAGGGTGACAGGACCGCGCTCTCTCCAGCAGCGCAGGTATCTCAGAGGGTGCCGCCACACTCTGCAGCGTAGAGGTATGCAGATCCACACCACTCCGTCTCTCACAGCAAGCTGCCATGCTCCTTCTCCTCTGAACTTTCACTTCATGCCCAGCTCCCTTCCCCAAGTCCCTCCTCATCCAATCCACTCTCTCTCCTTCTATCCTTCCAGGCTGTGTCATCTGACTGAAACAAGGGTCCCTGGGAATTGTAGTCCACTGAAGCTCAGGGGAAAAACGTTTAATGTCTGTAGGTCCCTGTTTAACAGCAGCTGCAAAGCTCTTCTTAGTGTCTGTAAGTTCCAGTATACCGATAGCTGCCCTGACAGTTCCATGTGCAGGTGTTACATTCTCCCCCTGGTGAGTCATTGAAAGTGTCCCATCACGACACGAGGACTCACAACCTCAAACATGAATGGGGGTTAAGGCATCCTGACTAACACCAAATTTACATGCACACAAACCACCACCTGGACACATGGGAGATACTGGGAAATAAGGCCAAACAGAATTTGAATTAGGGTGTATCAGCCTTGGGACCTCAGTGGTATGTCCCATTCTATCATAGGTCAGCATCATGGGTGGCCTAGTGTGTTTGGGACGAGTGTGTACCGAGGGGGCCCCCTCCTCAGCCCCCGACTCTTGTCTCTCAAAAACGGGTTCCTCCAGATGGATCTCTTCATTCAATAAATGTCCCTCTTCTGAACTCTCCCCCAATTGTGGGCAGAGCGCACTCGCCTCCTGACAAATGTCCTTTTTTCGTGTTTCCACTTCAGGAGTCTGGTTTACAGGGTCCCCTTGGGGGTGATATGGTGTGGTTCTGGATTTCTTGATCCGAAAAATGGCGCATAGCTCCTTGACTAGTCTACTTTCGAAATCTCTTCCTTGATACGTATGGATGCGGGCTGGCAGCCGGTAATGTACGAAGAACTTCTCCCATAGTGTTTCTGCCACAGTAATTGCCCTTTCATCTTTAGTGGGGTAGGCTTGGGCATATCGGGTGAAATGGTCAGTGACCACTAACATATTACTGACATTGATTTCATCAGGCTCGATGGAGAGGAAATCAATGCACACTAGCTCAAGTGGGCCATCACTGGTAATGTTCACAAGGGGGGCTGTACGCAAAGGCAAGGTTTTTCTCAACACACACCGGGAGCATGATTTGCAGTATTCTTCAATATCTGCTTCCATCCGAGGCCAGTAAAATCGGTCGGCCACAAGACCCGTGGTCTTCTCGAAGCCAAGATATCCATGATCATCATGCAGGGACTTCATGACCATCCTCCGAAATCGGGTGGGTAACACCAGCTGTCTACGGACTCCTCCCTTCTGGCGCTTTGCCTCCCGGTATAGTAGTCCATTTCTTACTACTAGCGACTCTAGCTGCCGAGTCAGCAGCACAGACTCCTCTGTTCTTAATGTATTCTTTTTGGGCCTCCAGCCCCTCTTAACCCACCATCGGACTACCCCCACTGACCGATCCTCCTGCTGCGCCTTTCTGACTTGATTACGAGTCAGTTGAGGGAGAGAGTCTGGGGTTACATTTGTCACTCGGCAGTACAACGGGAGCGCTTCACTGGATGCTCCTAAGAATTTAGCACAGCACTGCATAGGGAGGGCATTAGTTTGATGTCTATGGCACAGAGTCTTCACCTCAGTGGCAGGGACCTCTATCCATCCTCCTTCTTCTTCCTCATTTAAGGGTTCCCTTTGCAGGTGAGAGAGTGTGTCTGCATCAATGTTACTGATGCCTGAAATCGCACAAAGAGAGTGCGGCAAGCCATCGGTACCCCGTGGCACCCAGTTTTGCTGTGGTTCTCACGTAGGTTAATGGATTGTTGTCGGTATGAACCACGAAGTGTACCCCATAGAGGTAGTCATGCAGCGTGTCCACTATAGCCCATTTCAGACCCAGAAACTCCAGTTTGTGAGCTGGGTAGTTGCGTTCACTGGGAGTCAATCCTCAACTAATGTAGTAAAAGGGACGCAGACAGCCATCATGGTCCTGGTAGAGAATCCCTCCTAGTCCATCAAGAAAAGCATCTACATGTAACACATATGGTTTACTGGGGTCTGCATAGGCCAACAATGGAGTTTGGGTCAAACATGACTTCAGTGTCTCGAATGCCTCATCGCATACAGGTGTCCATCTTTTCCCAAAAAGTTAATTAACTCGGAAGTAGACCCTCTTTCCTGACCTTGAGGAGTGGGCTATCCTCCCGGAAGGGGGATACCCCTGGGTAAGGGCAGTTAACGGCTTCGCAATCCGAGAGTACTGGGGTACAAATCTTCGGTAATATCCACAAAATCCTAAAAAAGACCTAAGCTCCCTCAGTTTGGTGGGTTTAGGCCAGTTTACAACAGCCTCCACTTTGGCGGGGTCGGTGGAAATTCCTTCTCTGGTGACTATTTGCCCCACATATTTCACAGTCGTCTGGCAAATCCGGCACTTGTCAAGGGACAACTTCAACCCAGCCTCCTTCAACCGATCCAGCACCTTGAACAACCGCTGGTTGTGTTCTTCCAGAGTCTTCCCCAAAACAATAAGATCATCTAGATAAACCAGGACCTCACATACAGTACAGACCAAAAGTTTGGACACATCTTCTCATTTAAAGATTTTTCTGTATTTTCATGACTATGAAAATCGTACATTCACACTGAAGGCATCAAAACTATGAATTAACACATGTGGAATTATATACTTAACAAAAATGTGTGAAACAACTGAAAATATGTCTTATATTTTAGGTTCTTCAAAGTAGCCAACTTTTGCTTTGATGACTGCTTTGCACACTCTTGGCATCCTCTTGATGAGCTTCAAGAGGTAGTAACTGGAAATGGTCTTCCAACAATCTTGAAGGAGTTCCCAGAGATGCTTAGCATTTGTTGGCCCTTTTGCCTTCACTCTGCGGTCCAACTCACCCCAAACCGTCTCGATTGGGTTCAAGTCTGGTGACTGTGGAGGCCATGTCATCTGGCGTAGCACCCCATCACGCTCCTTCTTGGTCAAATAGCCCTTACACAGCCTGGAGGTGTGTTTGGGGTCATTGTCCTGTTTAAAAATAAATGATGGTCCAACTACACGCAAACCGGATGGAATAGCATGCTGCTGCAAGATGCTGTGGTAGCCATGCTGGTTCAGTATGGCTTCAATTTTGAATAAATCCCCAACAGTGTTACCAGCAAAGCACCCCACACCATCACATCTCCTCCTCCATGCTTCACGGTGGGAACCAGGCATGTAAAGTCCATCCGTTCACCTTTTCTGCGTCGCACAAAGACACGGTGGTTGGAACCAAAGATCTCAAATTTGGACTCATCAGACCAAAGCACAGATTTCCACTGGTCTAATGTCCATTCCTTGTGCTTTTTAGCCCAAACAAGTCTCTTCTGCTTGTTGCCTGTCCTTAGCAGTGGTTTCCTAGCAGCTACTTTACCATGAAGGCCTGCTGCACAAAGTCTCCTCTTAACAGTTGTTGAAGAGATGTGTCTGCTGCTAGAACTCTGTGTGGCATTGACCTGGTCTCTAATCTGAGCTGCTGTTAACCTGCAATTTCTGAGGCTGGTGACTCATATAAATTTATCCTCAGAAGCAGAGGTGACTCTTGGTCTTCCTTTCCTGGGGCGGTCCTCATGTGAGCCAGTTTCTTTGTAGCGCTTGATGGTTTTTGCAACTGCACTTGAGGACACTTTCAAAGTTTTCCCAATTTTTCGGACTGACTGGTCTTCATTTCTTAAAGTAATGATGGCCACTCGTTTTTCTTTACTTAGCTGCTTTTTTTCTTGCCATAATACAAATTCTAACAGTCTATTCAGTAGGACTATCAGCCGTGTATCCACCAGACTTCTGCACAACACAACTGATGGTCCCAACCCCATTTATAAGGCAAGAAATCCCACTTTCTAAACCTGACAGGGGACACCTGTGAAGTTAAAACCATTTCCGGTGACTACCTCTTGAAGCTCATCAAGAGAATGCCAAGAGTGTGCAAAGCAGTCATCAAAGCAAAAGGTGGCTACTTTGAAGAACCTAGAATATAAGACATATTTTCAGTTGTTTCACACTTTTTTGTTAAGTATATAATTCCACATGTTTTAATTTATAGTTTTGATGCCTTCAGTGTGAATGTACAATTTTCATAGTCATGAAAATACAGAAAAATCTTTAAATGAGAAGGTGTGTCCAAACTTTTGGTCTGTACTGTAAGTGCATGTCTCCCACTACTTTGTCCATACATCACTGAAAAGTGGCAGGAGCACCTGTCAGTCCTTGAGGCAGTCTCTGAAACTCGAAGAACCCAATGGGGCAGATAAAAGCGGTCTTCTCTTGATCTTCTTTTGACATGGATATCTGATAGTAGCCACTCCGGAGATCTAACACAGAAAACCGTTGGCTCCCTTGCAGGCAATCCAAAGCTTCATTGATTCGGGGCACAGTGTACTGGTCAGGGACCGTACGTTTGTTCAAGGTACGATAATCCACACACATCCGAATAGCTCCATTTTTTTCGAGCTATCACGATGGGGGAAGCATAGGGGCTACTAGACTCTATGATGACTCCTGTGTCTAACATACTGCGTAGATGCTGCCTGACATCTTCGATATCCACCGGGGTCAATCTCCGGGATCTCTCTCGGAAAGGCTTTTGATCCATCAACCGAATGCGATGCTCTACTCCTTGGGCGAGGCCCATGTCCCATTCGCCTAAAGAGAAAGCTGCCCCTCGCATCATCATGCTGTCAATGACCAGCCTCCTCTCTTCTCCTTTCAGCTTACTTCCGTCAAAACAAGGGTCAAAGCTTTCAGGCTGTAGTTCCCTCTTCTCCTCCTCCGTTCTCAAATAGGCTTCCAGACAGACTGGGTGGATGGATAGGGTCTGCGAGTAATTTTCTCCCCCAACTTCCCGACACCACTGAGCTAACGTATGGAGGATGTTGGCATTTGTTCCCACTCTGACAGTTGTTGGTCTCTCATCTGCCCGTGCCTCTGGGCAGATTAGCGCTATGATGGGTATCTCTTTATCCACTCCAACAACAGTCTTTGGGAATCGTAGTGTCACGGACACGTACCCTCTGTAGGGGTAGCTGTGCTCACTCAGTCCCCACACCACGAGTCCAGACAACGGTTTCAGAGGCACGTTGGATAAATATCTCTTATACCATCCTTCGAAGATGATGGACACTTGAGACCTGCTATCCAGCAATACTGTACAAGGTTGACCATTGATATATGCGGGGACATGTGGGGCTGGTCCCACTAAACCTTCAGGCAGTGTTTTCGATGAGGCACTATTGTATGGGGCGGTAGAGTAGGTCTTAGTTGCTGATGGGGGCTCAGTATGGGGTTCTACTGGCCCCCTTTCCCGTTTCCTGACTGCCTCTGAGTTTGATGGGGAAAGATCGGAAGAGTTCTTTGAGCTACGCCTCTTTGGACACTGATGAGCTATATGGCCTGGACTCCCACAGACAAATCACCATTCTGGTTTCCTACTCTCTACTCTACAGAGGTCATCATTCTCGCTTCCTGAAGCCAGGGTTTGCTTCTCGGCTACCTCCGTAGCACTTTGTAGTCGCTGTATTGTCTTTGCCTGGGCACTTAACAATTGTGTAATCTGCTTCCCCTGTTTCTCGATGACTTTCAACAGTTCCATCTCTCGGCAGTCGGCTGCTAGCTTCAGGGCAACAGTAGTCACCCGAGGGAATGTCTTCTCTCTTGCGGCCAAAATAACCTCCTCCTTGCGAACTTCCTTAAGCAACTCATGAAAAGAACCAGGAATCTTCTCTCTATCACAAGACCTCATCCGCTGGGAAATTGGATCATGCGTGAGAGCTCCTCTGTGTACTTGTTCCAGACGACACTGATCAACTTCTTTAGGGCTGACTCCACCTTTAGATACTATTCTATGAACCAGCTTATCTAGTCAGTATAGATAGTAGGACATCTTCTCATCTGGCAGTTGGTAGGTGGTACGGAGTGTATAGAGTAGATCAGTAGCATCTTCAGGGGATCCAAAAGCATCTTCTAAAGCACTCATATAATCTTGATAAGTTGCTAGTGGCTTGCTCTGCCAAGCAGCCTGCACCACTTCCATAGCAGTACCCTTCAAACTTTCTACTATTCTCTGCTTCTTTACGGCATCAGTGCAGTGGCACTCTTCTAAGCACAGTAAAGTGACATCCCTCCAAGTATCATATCCTTCTTCTCCAGCAGGGGTGGGGAGGGCACCCGAGAAAGTTCTTAGACGATGGTAGTTCCAATCTGGCTGCATCTTTGCAAACTGACTGACTAACTTTTCCATAGCTGTCATAAACACATCAGCAGGGGCCGCTGTCTCTTCAGGACGGGCTCTAAGTGTAGTAGAGGGCGGACATATACTAGTCTTTCTAGGCTGAGTGGTTGATTCCTGTTGCCGGGTCCCAACTTCGGACTCAGTAGGCCAAGTGATCTTCCATTGTCGACCATACTCTGGGGACATGGCTATCATGGATGGGAAGTATTCTTTCCACAAGATCTGCCCGGTTGAGATCAGGGCTGTGGGTAACTGTCCCCCTTTTCCTTCCTGCGGTTGACCACTTTAGGGTGGGCAAATTCAGTGAGTCGGTTAACTATTTTCAGTATCTCTTCATCAGACGCATCACAGAGCTCACCACTCACTACAAAGCTTTGTTTAGCTGTAGCATCCATCTCTTCACACCACAAATACATTTCTTGCTCTGTTAAAGTCTCCATAGTAAATACTCCTGTGTTAGTTCTGGATCTCAGCAGTGCCTCCACTGTAACACCCCTTTAGGGCTACCACGGTACACTGGGTGTTATAGGGGGTCTCACCTCTCTAGAGCGCAGTGCCTCCACCCGAATCTTGATTGGAGCTCTCTCTCTGGGACTGCAGAAGGACGGTTATCTTCTGCCAGGGGCTGATTCGGGAAGCCCCTGCCACAGCTCAGTACACACACAGGGAACAGGAGTAAAACCGTTTAACAGGTTTATTGCTATGCAGCAGAATTGAGGTGGGTTTAAAGGAATAACATACAATACAAGTAACGGTGCTCTATAAAAGTCATATACACATCACAATCTACTTCTACTCTGACCATGCAAATATAACGTAGCAGGTTTTCCTTTTTTGTATTAACTCAGTCCAAACGTTGGGGCCCAGTTGCCGCGGATGTTGGCGCACAAATTAGAACCGTTGGTGAACTTAGATGAATATTAATGTCAATAGTCTGGGTTGTAGTGTACTCACTGTAAATAGCGCTGGTAGAACCACAAGTCTCAGAAGGGCACTCACTGTGTGTCTCAAACGGTCGGATGGTTCTCTGGACACCAGCTGGGGGCGGCAGGATTCAGGCCTTTATACGGTGGGAGTGCCGGCAGAACTCTTCGAGTCCTTGATGTAACTTGCTTCAGAGGGTGACAGGACCGCGCTCTCTCCAGCAGCGCGGGTATCTCAGAGGGGGCCGCCACACTCTGCAGCATAGAGGAATGCAGATCCACACCACTCCGTCTCTCACAGCAAGCTGCCACGCTACTTCTCCTCTGAACTTTCACTTTCACTTCCTGCCCAGCTCCCTCACCCAAGTCCCTCGTCATCCTATCCACTCTCTCTCCTTCTATCCTTCCAGGCTGTGTCATCTGACTGAAACAAGGGTCCCTGGGAATTATAGTCCACTGCAGCTCAGGGGAAAAACGGTTAATGTCTGTAGGTCCCTGTTTAACAGCAGCTGCAAAGCTCTTCTTAGTGTCTGTAAGTTCCAGTATACCGGTAGCTGCCCTGACAGTTCCATGTGCAGGTGTTACATTTATATAGGAATTTCCATTTTGGGAGTGTCCATGTTGGTTATTTAAGTAAGCCTTTTTTTGCCATATGGCATTTCTAAATTGTCTGAATATAATATGTTTTTGGTTCGGATGATATTGTTTCAACTTTGGAAATGTGTAGAAGAGACCTTCGGTTGAGACATGCTTGAATCTGATTCAGAGCATGCCCAGAAGGATTCAAGCAATGTTGAAAGCCAAAGGTGGATTTACAAAATACTAACAAAATAATAACATTAAAAATTAGATTTTAAGGAGAAAATCAGTAATAATGCAGTGACGTGACAAGAATCTGCATAATTAATCATATGCAAAATAGTTGCAAGTCAAATTTATGTATGAGATAACCAAGATGATTTTCTATAAAATGATGGTAGTCTCACATTCGAAGTAGTAGTGGATGGTGAGATATGGCGCCTTAAAGTCAAAAGTTCAAAACAATGTTACCCTTTTAGATAAAAGGGTGACCACCGCGCTGGTCCACCAGGGAATAATGAGGAGAATGGTAGTATAAAAGGGTGTTTATTTGAATAAATTAAAATATATTAAATAAATAAAATTAAAAGCCAAGATTATGAAGTAGATTATTGGTATAAAATACAATTGTAGGTACACTTCGTTGATGCCTAAGGACTGTGGACGAAGAGATAGCAAAACGAATCCAGAGTCTACGAGTACCTGCAAAAAGTGTATGTAGCCTGTTAATAGTTGGTAATGGGCGACAAGACAGATTAATATATTTGAAATATTTCAAGGTGGACCGTCCGTACCTGGACCATAAACAAGAACCAGTAATCAGTGTTTAATCAAGAACACAGTTACTCAAGCTAACCAGGGAACAGCTATCTAAGGAATATACAGTAGCTGCAATACCAGCCTAACCTTCAGTGTGTATTATATGAATGGTATCTATATAATTATTTATTCCAATATTACCACATCTGTTGCCTGCAACGTACTCTCTTGTATATAGTTCTTAATCTTTAATCTCAGTCCCTACAGGACATTACTCTCCAAATTCTAATATTACATCTGGACATCCAGGACCTCTGGACCACAGATAAGAAATCCTAAACCAACTAAACAGGTAATTACACATAATAGCTCAAGCCTTATCAATATTCAGCTGATATTATCTGCTAATTTACCCCCCATACCCTCTTTTTTGATTTTAGTTGGTCATTATTACTGCCTTTTCTGGAGGACGCCCAATACCCTTTGGTATTGGACGGTCCACCTTCAAATATTTCAAATATATTAATCTGCATGGTCACCCCATTACCAACTATTAACAGGCTACATACACTTTTTGCAGGTACTCGTAGGCTCTGGATTCGTTTTGCTATCTCTTCCTCCACGGTCCTTAGGCATCAACAAAGTGTACCTACAGTTGTATTTTATACCAATAATCTACCTCATAATCTTGGCTTTTAATTTTATTTAATTAATATATTTTAATTTATTCAAATAAACACCTTTTTATACTACCATTCTCCTCATTATTCCCTGGCTTCAGTGTATATTGTTACCCTTTTGCTCGTCAATGTATATGGGCCTGACTTGACATTACAATTGTGTACTAAGTTTGGTGATGTATTCATGTACTGATGGTTGTTCTGGTAATGTATACATGTACTGATGATGGTACTGATGTTGTATTTATTTACTGATGGTGGTTCTCGTGATGTATTCATGTACTGATTGAGGTTCTGGTGATGCATTAATGTACTGATGGTGGTTATGTTAATGTATTCATGAACTAATGGTGGTTCTAGTGTCATATCCATGTACTGATGGTGGTTCTAGTGACTTATTTATTTATTGATAATGGTTCAGTTACTGTATTTATGTATCATTAATGACCTACATGAATACAGCACCAGAACAACCATCACTACATGAATACATCACTCGAACCACCATCAGAACCGGAATATGACACAAAAACCACTATCAGTACATGAATACATCACTAGAAGTACCATCAGTACAAGAATATGGCACCAGAACCACCTTCAAAACAGGAATACAGCACCAGAACCACCTTCAATTTTGTTGCAAACTATATTTTTTACATGACGGTCCCAAAAACAATTTATACGTATTTGTATCCCTTTATCTATAATGGGGTCTGTATAGGTTCCATTAGGGTATCCGCCAAATGATTGACACCTTAATTGAAACCAAATGGCCCCCATTGTAATTAAGTTATATTAGTTTCCATGATCATCCTTGGGTCTGACATTTAAAATATAGGACATCCGGGATGAATATCGCTATTTTCCCATGTCTAACTTTGAAAACGTACCATTGAGCCTCACCCCTAAAGTATATCAAATTTTTTTTTACTTTTGCTGGTATTTTTAAGGGGAAAAGGCAACAATTCTAGTGGAAGTGGTCTTCAGAACTTGTTACCTGACCGATCGAAGGGGATGGAGGGATGCGTTAGGGTTTCTTTTACTTTAGTCTCCGGCCCGTTCCTTTACTTGGAGGCTGAGGGTTCTTCGGTGTTTGGGGGCGCCATTGGCTTCATCTGCCTAGGGCACCAAGATACCTCGATACTTTGGCATGAGTATACAGTGTGTTACTTCAGGTGACATCTGTGCTAGTATGACCCTTACTAGTGATCATGTGCACAATAGCTAATCTGAACAAAAACCTTTTTAAAATTTCTATAATTTTAGATTAACTTTATTAAGTTAATTTTAGATTAATTTAAATTTAAGATTAGGTTAAAAACCTTGTGTTGTCTCATCCTAGAGGACTCCCTTCCTAAAAATAGAAATATTTAAAAATTGATGGAAAGAAATATGACAGGATCAGATCTTACCAAAGTCTCTAACTATGGAGGCACAAATGTTTGCATAGGATAGAGTATAGGAGCTATGGGCTTAAAATACAGGGTGGGCCATTTATATGGATACACGTAAATAAAATGGGAATGGCTGGTGATATCAACTTCCTGTTTGTTGCACATTAGCATATGGGAGGGGGGAACTTTTCCAGATGGGTGGTGACCATGGCGGCCATTTTGAAGTCGGCTATTTTGGATCCAACTTTATTTTTTTCAATGGGAAGAGGGTCACACATCAAACTTATTGAGAATTTCATAACAAAAACAATGGTGTGCTTGTTTTTAACATACCTATTCTTTCATGAATTATTTACAAGTTAATAACCACTTATAAAATGTGTTCAAAGTGCTGCCCATTGTGTTTGATTGTCAATGCAACCCTCTTCTCCCACTCTTGACACACTGATAGCAACACCGCAGAAGAAATGCTAGCACAAGCTTCCAGTATCCGTTGTTTCAGATGCTGCACATCTCGTATCTTCACAGCATAGACAATTGCCTTCAGATGACCCCAAAGATAAAAGTCTAAGGGGATCAGATCGGGAGACCTTGGTGGCCATGAAATTGCTACATGATGATGTGCTGCCCGCTTTACGCACTGAAGATGGCACGTTCCCTGAGTTATTCCAACAAGATGGTGCACCACCACATTATGGGTGTCAGGTTCGAGCATTCCTACATGAACAGTTTCCTGGAAAGTGGATTGGTTGTCCTGGGCCAGTTGAATGGCCACCAAGGTCTCCCGATCTGACCCCCTTAGACTTTTATCTTTGAAGTCATCTGAAGGCAATTGTCTATGCTGTGAAGATACGAGATGTGAAGCATCTGAAACAACGGATACTAGAAGCTTGTGCTAGCATTTCTTCTGCTCAAGAGTGGGAGAAGAGGTTTGCATTGACAATCCAACACAATGGGCAGCACTTTGAACACATTTTATAAGTGGTCATAAACTTGTAAATAACTCATGAAAGAATAAAGTTAAGTTAAAAAAAAGCACACTACTGTTTTTGTTATGAAATTCTCAATAAGTTTGATGTGTCACATGACCCTCTTCCCATTGAAAAAAATAAAGTTGGATCCAAAATGGCCAACTTCAAAATGGCTGCCATGGTCACCACTAGTGTTGAGCGAGAATACTCGACACTGCTTGGTACTCGCCCGAGCATCTCACTACTCGGGATGTTCGGCGAGCACCGAGCATTTCCGGTTTACTTGGGCGGAAGCTCGGGTCTCCGCCCTGCATGTTTGGCGCTCTTTACAGAGCCAATGAACATGCAGGGATTTCCAACCAGTCACTGTAATGCCGCAGCCATGTTGTTTGTGGGCATTACAGTGATTGGCTGGCCGCACAGCGTCACCTCGAGTATTTAAAACCGGGCTCCGCCTTCTTGGACACAGTCGCTCCGGATCAGCCAGTGTAGGGTCAGTGCTGCTGAGCTAGGGAGAGATTTATTTGACGAAATAGTTAGTGTAGGGTCTCTAAAGCCTGCCAAATCAAACAAACAGTCCTTCTCAGGACTAATATCCATCGCAGATATCAGGCAGGCAGGCAGGCTGTATAGGAGACGCAGTCGTTATACCAACAAACACTGCATTACAGTCCTGTGTGCTCCTGCTGGTCAAATTGCTAGACTTAATCCCTGGTCTGAGGGGCCAGGAAAAATCCTTATTTTTCCATCTAAATCCTGTATTTTTTTTTCACTCAGTCAGACTGTACAAATACGAGTCTTATTAACCATTTGGTATCCCCCCCCCAAAAAAAAAATGAGTGTGTCTGTGACTGTTCAGACACAAATATATCTGTTTAAAAGAGTCTGGTGTAGGCCAGATAACTAGAACTGTGGTTTTGCAGTTCCACGGTTCAAATCTCTGTATTATCCTGCTTTTGCCATTTTTTATATAAAAAAAAAACGGAATAGTGTCTCCCTGATTGTTCAGACACAAATATATCTGTTTAAAAGAGTCTGGCATAGGCCAGATAACTAGAACTGTGGTTCTGCAGTTCCACAGTTCAAATCTCTGTATTAACCTGCTTTTGGCATTTTTTCCGTAAAAAAAACAGTAATAGTGTCTCCATGACTGTTAAGACACAAATATATCTGTTTAAAACAGTCTGGTGTAGGCCAGAGAAATAGAACTGTGGTTTTGCAGTTCCACGGTTCAAATCTCTGTATTATCCTGCTTTTGGAATTTTTCCGTTGAAAAAACAGTAATAGTGTCTCCCTGACTGTTCAGACACAAATATATCTGTTTAAAAGAGTCTGGTATAGGCCAGAAGAATAGAACTGTGGTTTTGCAGTTCCACGGGTCAAATATCTGTATTATCCTGCTTTTGGCATTTTTTGCCGTAAAAAAAAAACAGTAATAGTGTCTCCCTGACTGTTCAGACACAAATATATCTGTTTAAAAGAGTCTGGTGTAGGCCAGAAGAATAGAACTGTGGTTTTGCAGTTCCACGGGTCAAATATCTGTATTATCCTGCTTTTGGCATTTTTTGCCGTAAAAAAAAAACTGTAATAGTGTCTCCCTGACTGGTCAGTCACCAATATATCTGTTTAAAAGAGGCCAGTGTAGGCCAGAAAAATAGAACTGTGGTTTTGCAGTTCCACAGGTCAAATCTCTGTAATATCCAAATTTGGGTCTTTTTACATAAAAAAAACAGTTTGAGTGTGTCGCTGACTGTTCAGCCGCAAATATATCTGTTTAAAAAAGCCTGGTATACGCCAGAAAAATAGAACTGTGGTTTTGCAGTTCCACGGGTCAAATCTCTGTATTATCCTGTTTTTGGCATTTTTTTGCAGTAAAAAAACCTTTAATAGTGTCTCCCTGACTGTTAAGACACAAATATATCTGTTTAAAACAGTCTGGTGTAGGCCAGAGAAAGAGAACTGTGGTTTTGCAGTTCCACAGGGCAAATCTCTGTATTATCCAAATTTGGGTCTATTTACATAAAAAAAACAGTTTGAGTGTGTCGCTGACTGTTCAGCCGCAAATATATCTGTTTAAAAAAGCCTGGTATACGCCAGAAAAATAGAACTGTGGTTTTGCAGTTCCACGGGTCAAATCTCTGTATTATCCTGTTTTTGGCATTTTTTTGCAGTAAAAAAACCTTTAATAGTGTCTCCCTGACTGTTAAGACACAAATATATCTGTTTAAAACAGTCTGGTGTAGGCCAGAGAAAGAGAACTGTGGTTTTGCAGTTCCACAGTTCAAATCTCTGTATTATCCTGCTTTTGGCATTTTTTCCGTAAAAAAAAACAGTAATAGTGTCTCCCTGACTGTTCAGACACAAATATATCTGTTTAAAAGAATCTAGCATAGGCCAGATAACTAGAACTGTGGTTTTGCAGTTCCACGGTTCAAATCTCTGTATTATCCTGCTTTTGGCATTTTTTCCGCAAAAAAAAACAGTAATAGTGTCTCCCCGACTGTTCAGACACAAATATATCTGTTTAAAAGAGTCTGGTGTAGGCCAGATAAGTAGAACTGTGGTTTTGCAGTTCCACAGTTCAAATCTCTGTATTATCCTGCTTTTGGCATTTTTTCCGTAAAAAAAAGCAGTAATATAGTCTCTCTGACTGTTCAGACACAAATATATCTGTTTAAAAGAGTCTGGTGTAAGCAAGATAACTAGAAGTGTGGTTTTGCAGTTCCACGGTTCAAATATCTGTTTTATCCTGCTTTTGGCATTTTCTCCATAAAAAACACAGTAGTAGTGTCTCCCTGACTGTTAAGACACAAATATATCTGTTTAAAACAGTCTGGAGTAGGCCAGAGAAATAGAACTGTGGTTTTGCAGTTCCACGGTTCAAATCTCTGTATTATCCTGCTTTTGGCATTTTTTCCGTAAAAAAAAAAACAGTAATAGTGTCTCGCTGACTGTTCAGACACAAATATATCTGTTTAAAAGAATCTAGCATAGGCCAGATAACTAGAACTGTGGTTTTGCAGTTCCACGGTTCAAATCTCTGTATTATCCTGCTTTTGGCATTTTTTCCGTAAAAAAAAACAGTAATAGTGTCTCCCCGACTGTTCAGACACAAATATATCTGTTTAAAAGAGTCTGGTGTAGGCCAGATAAGTAGAACTGTGGTTTTGCAGTTCCACAGTTCAAATCTCTGTATTATCCTGCTTTTGGCATTTTTTCCATAAAATAAAGCAGTAATAGTGTCTCTCTGACTGTTCAGACACAAATATATCTGTTTAAAAGAGTCTGGTGTAAGCAAGATAACTAGAAGTGTGGTTTTGCAGTTCCACGGTTCAAATATCTGTTTTATCCTGCTTTTGGCATTTTCTCCATAAAAAACACAGTAGTAGTGTCTCCCTGACTGTTAAGACACAAATATATCTGTTTAAAACAGTCTGGAGTAGGCCAGAGAAATAGAACTGTGGTTTTGCAGTTCCACGGTTCAAATCTCTGTATTATCCTGCTTTTGGCATTTTTTCCGCAAAAAAAAACAGTAATAGTGTCTCCCTGACTGTTCAGACACAAATATATCTGTTTAAAAGAGTCTGGTGTAGGCAAGATAACTAGAACTGTGGTTTTGCAGTTCCACAGTTCAAATCTCTGTATTATCCTGCGTTTGGCAATTTTTCCGTAAAAAAAAGCAGTAATAGTGTCTCCCTGACTGTTCAGACACAAATATATCTGTTTAAAAGAGTCTGGTGTAGGCAAGATAACTAGAAGCGTGGTTTTGCAGTTCCACGGTTCAAATCTCTGTTTTATCCTGCTTTTGGCATTTTCTCCATAAAAAACACAGTAGTAGTGTCTCCCTGACTGTTCAGACACAAATATATCTGTTTAAAAGAGTCTGGTGTAGGCCAGAGAAATAGAACTGTGGTTTTGCAGTTCCACGGTTCAAATCTCTGTATTATCCTGCTTTTGGCATTTTTTCCGTAAAAAAAAAAACAATAATAGTGTCTCCCTGACTGTTCAGACACAAATATATCTGTTTAAAAGAGTCTGGTGTAGGCAAGAGAAATAGAACTGTGGTTTTGCAGTTGCAAGGTTCAAATCTCTGTATTATCCTGCTTTTGGCATTTTTTCCATAAAAAAAAACAGTAATAGTGTCTCCCTGACTGTTCAGACACAAATATATCTGTTTAAAAGAGTCTGGTGTAGGCAAGATAACTAGAACTGTGGTTTTGCAGTTTCACGGATCAAATCTCTGCTTTATCCTGCTTTTGGCATTTTCTCTGTAAAAAAACAGTAGTAGTGTCTCCCTGACTGTTAAGACACAAATATATCTGTTTAAAACAGTCTGGTGTAGGCCAGATAAATAGAACTGTGACTTTGCAGTTCCACAGTTCAAATCTCTGTATTATCCGGCTTTTGGCATTTTTTCCGTAAAAAAAAACAGTAATAGTGTCTCCCTGACTGTTCAGACACAAATATATCTGTTTAAAAGAGTCTGGTGTAGGCAAGATAACTAGAACTGTGGTTTTGCAGTTCCACGGTTAAAATCTCTGTATTATCCTGCTTTTGGCATTTTTTCCGTAAAAAAAAAACAGTAATAGTATCTCCCTGACTGTTCAGACACAAATATATCTGTTTAAAAGAGTCTGGTGTAGGCCAGAGAAATAGAACTGTGGTTTTGCAGTTCCAAGGTTCAAATCTCTGTATTATCCTGCTTTTGGCATTTTTTCTGTAAAAAAAAAACAGTAATAGTGTCTCCCTGACTGTTCAGACACAAATATATCTGTTTAAAACAGTCGGGTGTAGGCAAGATAACTAGAACTGTGGTTTTGCAGTTTCACGAATCAAATCTCTGCTTTATAATGCTTTTGGCATTTTCTCCATAAAAAAAACAATAGTAGTGTCTCCCTGACTGTTAAGACACAAATATATCTGTTTAAAACAGTCTGCTGTAGACCAGATAACTAGAACTGTGGTTTTGCAGTTCCACGGTACAAATCTCTGTATTATCCTGCTTTTGGCATTTTTCTGTAAAAAAAAACAGTAATAGTGTCTTCCTGACTGTTCAGACACAAATATATCTGTTTAAAAGAGTCTAGTGTAGGCCAGATAAATAGAACTGTGGTTTTGCAGTTCCACAGTTCAAATCTCTGTATTATCCGGCTTTTGGCATTTTTTCCGTAAAAAAAAACTGTAATAGTGTCTCCCTGACTGTTCAGACACAAATATATCTATTTAAGAGAGTCTGGTGTAAGCAAGATAACTAGAACTGTGGTTTTGCACTTCCACGGTTCAAATCTCTGTTCTATCTTGCTTTTGGCATTTTCTTTGTAAAAAATAAACAGTAGTAGTGTCTCCCTGACTGTTCAGACACAAATATATCTGTTTAAAAGAGTCTGGTGTAGGCCAGATAACTAGAACTGTGGTTTTGCAGTTCCACAGTTCAAATCTCTGTATTATCCTGCTTTTGGCATTTTTTCCGTATAAAAAAACAGTAATAGTGTCTCCCTGACTGTTCAGACACAAATATATCTGTTTAAAAGAGTCTGGTGTAGGCAAGATAACTAGAACAGTGGTTTTGCAGTTCCACGGTTAAAATCTCTGTTTTACCCTGATT
Organism: Phyllobates terribilis; assembly: GCF_046119375.1. Classification (NCBI taxonomy): domain Eukaryota; kingdom Metazoa; phylum Chordata; class Amphibia; order Anura; family Dendrobatidae; genus Phyllobates; species Phyllobates terribilis. Next base: position 295,703,889 of record NW_027362762.1, read on the forward strand.
TTTGCATTTTCTTCATAAAAAAAAACAGTAGTATTGTCTCCCTGACTGTTAAGACACAAATATATCTGTTTAAAAGAGACTGGTGTAGGCCAGAGAAATAGAACTGTGGTTTTGCAGTTCCACGGTTTAAATCTCTGTATTATCCTGCTTTTGGCATTTTTTCCATAAAAAAAAAACTGTAATAGTGTCTCCCTGACTGTTAAGACACAAATATATCTGTTTAAAAGAGTCTGATGTAGGCAAGATAAGTAGAACTGTGGTTTTGCAGTTCCACGGTTCAAATGTCTGTATTATCCTGCTTTTGGCATTTTTCCGTAAAAAAAACAGTAATAGTGTCTCCCTGACTGTTCAGACACAAATATATCTGTTTAAAAGAGTCTGGTGTAGGCCAGATAAATAGAACTGTGGTTTTGCTGTTCCAGAGTTCAAATCTCTGTATTATCCTGCTTTTTGCATTTTTTCTGTAAAAAAAACAGTAATAGTGTCTCCCTGACTGTTCAGACACAAATATATCTGTTTAAAAGAGTCTGGTGTAAGCAAGATAACTAGAACTGTGGTTTTGCAGTTCCACGGTTCAAATCTCTGTTTTATTCTGCTTTTGGCATTTTCTCCATAAAAAAAACAGTAGTATTGTCTCCCTGACTGTTAAGACACAAATATATCTGTTTAAAAGAGACTGGTGTAGGCCAGAGAAATAGAACTGTGGTTTTGCAGTTCCACGGTTCAAATCTCTTTATTATCCTGCTTTTGGCATTTTTTCCATAAAAAAAAACTGTAATAGTGTCTGCCTGACTGTTAAGACACAAATATATCTGTTTAAAAGAGTCTGGTGTAGGCAAGATAACTAGAACTGTGATTTTGCAGTTTCACGGTTCAAATCTCTGTATTATCCTGCTTTTGGCATTTTTTCCATGAAAAAAACAGTAATAGTGTCTCCCTGACTGTTCAGACACAAATATATCTGTTTAAAAGAGTCTGGTATAGGCCAGATAACTAGAACTGTGGTTTTGCAGTTCCACGGTTCAAATCTGTATTTTATCCTGCTTTTGTCATTTTCTCCATAAAAAAAAACAGTAGTAGTGTCTCCCTGACTGTTAAGACACAAATATATGTGTTTAAAAGAGTCTGGTGTAAGCAAGATAACTAGAACTGTGGTTTTGCAGTTTCACGGTTCAAATCTCTGTTTTATCCTGCTTTTGGCCTTTTCTCCGTAAAAAAAAACAGTAGTAGTGTCTCCCTGACTGTTCAGACACAAATATATCAGTTTAAAAGAGTCTGGTGTAGGCCAGATAAATAGAACTGTGGTTTTGCAGTTCCACAGTTCAAATCCCTGTATTATCCTGCTTTTGGCATTTTTTCCGTAAAAAAAAACAGTAATAGTGTCTCCCTGACTGTTCAGACACAAATATATCTGTTTAAAAGAGTCTGGTGTAGGCAAGATAACTAGAACTGTGGTTTTGCAGTTCCACGGTTCAAATCTCTGTTTTATCCTGCTTTTGGCATTTTCTCCATAAAGAAAAACAGTAGTATTGTCTCCCTGACTGTTAAGACACAAATATATCTGTTTAAAAGAGACTGGTGTAGGCCAGAGAAATAGAACTGTGGTTTTGCAGTTCCACGGTTCAAATCTCTGTATTATCCTGCTTTTGCCACTTTTCTGTAAAAAAAAACAGTAATAGTGTCTCCCTGACTGTTCAGACACAAATATATCTGTTTAAAAGAGTCTGGTGTAGGCCAGATAATTAGAACTGTGATTTTGCAGTTCCACGGTTCAAATCTCTTTATTATCCTGCTTTTGGCATTTTTTCCATAAAAAAAAACAGTAATAGTGTCTCCCTGACTGTTAAGACACAAATATATCTGTTTAAAAGAGTCTGGTGTAGGCCAGATAACTAGAACTGTGGTTTTGCAGTTCCACGGTTCAAATCTCTGTGTTATCCTGCTTTTGGCATTTTTTTCATAAAAAAAACAGTAATAGTGTCTCCCTGACTGTTCAGACACAAATATATCTGTTTAAAAGAGTCTGGTGTAGGCCAGATAAATAGAACTGTGGTTTTGCAGTTCCACAGTTCAAATTTCTGTATTATCCTGCTTTTCGCATTTTTTTCCATAAAAAAAAACAGTAGTAGTGTCTCCCTGACGGTTCAGACACAGATATATGTGTTTAAAAGAGTCTGGTGTAAGCAAGATAACTAGAACTGTGGTTTTGCAGTTCCACGGTTCAAATCTCTGTTTTATCCTGCTTTTGGCCTTTTCTCCGTAAAAAAAAACAGTAGTAGTGTCTCCCTGACTGTTAAGACACAAATATATCTGTTTAAAAGAGACTGGTGTAGGCCAGATAACTAGAACTGTGGTTTTGCAGTTCCACGGTTCAAATCTCTGTATTATCCTGCGTTTGGCATTTTTTTCATGAAAAAAACAGTAATAGTGTCTCCCTGACTGTTCAGACACAAATATATCTGTTTAAAAGAGTCTGGTATAGGCCAGATAACTAGAACTGTGGTTTTGCAGTTCCACGGTTCAAATCTCTATTTTATCCTGCTTTTGGCATTTTCTCCATAAAAAAAAACAGTAGTAGTGTCTCCCTGACTGTTAAGACACAAATATATCTGTTTAAAAGAGTCTGGTGTAGGCCAGAGAAATAGAACTGTGGTTTTGCAGTTCCACGGTTCAAATCTCTGTATTATCCTGCTTTTGCCATTTTTCTGTAAAAAAAAACAGTAATAGTGTCTCCCTGACTGTTCAGACACAAGTATATCTGTTTAAAAGAGTCTGGTGTAGGCCAGATAACTAGAACTGTGGTTTTGCAGTTCCACGGTTCAAATCTCTTTATTATCCTGCTTTTGGCATTTTTTCCATAAAAAAAAACAGTAATAGTGTCTCCGTGACTTTTAAGAGACAAATATATCTGTTTAAAAGAGTCTGGTGTAGGCCAGATAACTAGAACTGTGGTTTTGCAGTTCCACAGTTCAAATCTCTGTATTATCCTGCTTTTGGCATTTTTTTCATAAAAAAAACAGTAATAGTGTCTCCCTGACTGTTCAGACACAAATATATCTGTTTAAAAGAGTCTGGTGTAGGCCAGATAAATAGAACTGTGGTTTTGCAGTTCCACAGTTCAAATCTCTGTATTATCCTGCTTTTCGCATTTTTTTCCGTAAAAAAAAACAGTAGTAGTGTCTCCCTGACGGTTCACACACAAATATATCTGTTTAAAAGAGTCTGGTGTAAGCAAGATAACTAGAACTGTGGTTTTGCAGTTCCACGGTTCAAATGTCTGTTTTATCCTGCTTTTGGCCTTTTCTCCGTAAAAAAAAACAGTAGTAGTGTCTCCCTGACTGTTAAGACACAAATATATCTGTTTAAAAGAGTCTGGTGTAGGCCAGAGAAATAGAACTGTGGTTTTGCAGTTCCACGGTTCAAATCTCTGTATTGTCCTGCTTTTGCCATTTTTCTGTAAAAAAAAACAGTAATAGTGTCTCCCTGACTGTTCAGACACAAATATATCTGTTTAAAAGAGTCTGGTGTAGGCCAGATAACTAGAACTGTGGTTTTGCAGTTCCACGGTTCAAATCTCTTTATTATCCTGCTTTTGGCATTTTTTCCATAAAAAAAAACAGTAATAGTGTCTCCCTGACTGTTAAGACACAAATATATCTGTTTAAAAGAGTCTGGTGTAGGCCAGATAACTAGAACTGTGGTTTTGCAGTTCCACGGTTCAAATCTCTGTATTATCCTGCTTTTCGCATTTTTTTCCGTAAAAAAAACAGTAGTAGTGTCTCCCTGACGGTTCAGACACAAATATATGTGTTTAAAAGAGTCTGGTGTAAGCAAGATAACTAGAACTGTGGTTTTGCAGTTCCACGGTTCAAATCTCTGTATTATCCTGCTTTTGGCATTTTTTTCCGTAAAAAAAAAAACAGTAATAGTGTCTCCCTGACTGTTCAGACACAAATATATCTGTTTAAAAGAGTCTGGTGTAGGCCAGAGAAAAAGAACTGTGGTTTTGCAGTTCCATGGTTCAAATCTCTGTATTATCCAGCTTTTGGCATTTTTTCCGTAAAAAAAAACAGTAATAGTGTCTCCCTGACTGTTCAGACACAAATATATCTGTTTAAAAGAGTCTGGTGAAGGCAAGATAACTAGAACTGTGGTTTTGCAGTTCCACGGTTCAAATATCTGTTTTATCCTGCTTTTCGCATTTTCTCCGTAAAAAAACAGTAGTAGTGTCTCCCTGCCTGTTAAGACACAAATATATCTGTTTAAAACAGTCTGGTGTAAGCCAGAGAAATAGAACTGTGGTTTTGCAGTTCCACTGTTCAAATCTCTGTATTATCCTGCTTTTGGCATTTTTCCGTAAAAAAAAACAGTAATGTGTCTCCCTGACTGTTCAGACACAAATATATCTGTTTAAAAGAGTCTGGTGTAGGCCAGATAAATAGAACTGTGGTTTTGCTGTTCCACAGTTCAAATCTCTGTATTATCCTGCTTTTTGCATTTTTTCCGTAAAAAAAAACAGTAATAGTGTCTCCCTGACTGTTCAGACACAAATATATCTGTTTAAAAGAGTCTGGTGTAAGCAAGATAACTAGAACTGTGGTTTTGTAGTTCCACGGTTCAAATCTCTTTATTATCCTGCTTTTGGCATTTTCTCCGTAAAAAAAAAACAGTAGTAGTGTCTCCCTGACTGTTCAGACACAAATATATCTGTTTAAAAGAGTCTGGTGTAGGCCAGAGAAATAGAACTGTGGTTTTGCAGTTCCATGGTTCAAATCTCTGTATTATACTGCTTTTGGCATTTTTCCGTAAAAAAAAACAGTAATAGTGTCTCCCTGACGGTTCAGACACAAATATATCTGTTTAAAAGAGTCTGGTGTAGGCAAGATAACTGGAACTGTGGTTTTGCAGTTCCACGGTTCAAAACTCTGTTTAATCCTGCTTTTGGCATTTTCTCCATAAAAAAAACAGTAGTACTGTCTCCCTGATTGTTAAGACACACATATATCTGTTTAAAACAGTCTTGTGTAGGCCAGAGAAATAGAACTGTGGTTTTGCAGTTCCATGGTTCAAATCTCTGTATTATCCTGCTTTTGTCATTTTTCTGTAAAAAAAAAACAGTAATAGTGTCTTCCTGACTGTTCAGACACAAATATATCTGTTTACAAGAGTCTGGTGTAGGCCAGATAAATAGAACTGTGGTTTTGCAGTTCCACAGTTCAAATCTCTTTAATATCCTGCTTTTCGCATTTTTTCCGTAAAAAAAAGCTGTAATAGTGTGTCTCTGACGGTTCAGACAAAAATATGTCTGTTTAAAAGAGACTGGTGTAGGCCAGAGAAATAGAACTGTGGTTTTGCAGTTCCATGGTTCAAATCTCTGTATTATCCTGCTTTTTGCATTTTTTCCGTAAAAAAAAACAGTAATAGTGTCTCCCTGACTGTTCATACACAAATATATCTGTTTAAAAGAGTCTGGTGTCGGACAGATAACTAGAAATGTGGTTTTGCAGTTCCACGGTTCAAATCTCTTTATTATCCTGCTTTTGGCATTTTTTCTGTAAAAAACAACAGTAATAGTGTCTCCCTGACTGTTAAGACACAAATATATCTGTTTAAAAGAGTCTGGTGTAGGCCAGATAACTAACACTGTGGTTTTGCAGTTCCACGGTTCAAATCTCTGTATTATCCTGCTTTTGGCATTTTTTCCAAAAAAAAAACAGTAATAGTGTCTCCCTGACTGTTCAGACACAAAGATATCTGTTTAAAAGAGTCTGGTGTAGGCCAGATAACTAGAACTGTGGTTTTGCAGTTCCACGGTTCAAATCTCTGTATTATCCTGCTTTTGGCATTTTTTCCGTAAAAAATAAAAACAGTAATAGTGTCTCCCTGACTGTTCAGACACAAATATATCTGTTTAAAAGAGTCTGTTGTAGGCAAGAGAAATAGAACTGTGGTTTTGCAGTTCCATGGTTCAAATCTCTGTATTATCCTGCTTTTGGCATTTTTCTCCATAAAAAAAACAGTAATAGTGTCTCCCTGACTGTTCAGACACAAACATATCTGTTTTAAAGAGTCTGGTGTAGGCAAGATAACTAGAACTGTGGTTTTGCAGTTCCACGGTTCAAATCTCTGTTTTATCCTGCTTTTGGCATTTTCTCCATAAAAAAAAAACAGTAGGAGTGTCTCCCTGACTGTTAAGACACAAATATATCTGTTTAAAACAGTCTCGTGTAGGCCAGAGAAATAGAACTGTGGTTTTGCAGTTCCACGGTTCAAATCTCTGTATTATCCTGCTTTTGCCATTTTTCTGTAAAAAAAAACAGTAATAGTGTCTCCCTGACTGTTCAGACACAAATTTATCTGTTTAAAAGAGTCTGGTGTAGGCCAGATAAATAGAACTGTGGTTTTGCAGTTCCACAGTTCAAATCTCTGTATTATCCTGCTTTTCGCATTTTTTCCGTAAAAAAAAACAGTAATAGTGTCTCCATGACGGTTCAGACACAAATATATCTGTTTAAAAGAGTCTGGTGTAAGCAAGATAACTAGAACTGTGGTTTTGCAGTTCCACGGTTCAAATCTCTGTTTTATCCTGCTTTTGGCCTTTTCTCCGTAAAAAAAAACAGTAGTAGTGTCTCCCTGACTGTTAAGACACAAATATATCTGTTTAAAAGAGAGTGGTGTAGGCCAGATAACTAGAACTGTGGTTTTGCAGTTCCACGGTTCAAATCTCTGTATTATCCTGCTTTTGGCATTTTTTCCATGAAAAAAACAGTAATAGTGTCTCCCTGACTGTTCAGACACAAATATATCTGTTTAAAAGAGTCTGGTGTAGGCCAGATAACTAGAACTGTGGTTTTGCAGTTCCATGGTTCAAATCTCTGTATTATCCTGCTTTTGGCATTTTTTTCCATAAAAAAAAAAACAGTAATAGTGTCTCCCTGACTGTTCAGACACAAATATATCTGTTTAAAAGAGTCTGGTGTAGGCCAGATAAATAGATCTGTGGTTTTGCAGTTCCACAGTTCAAATCTCTGTATTATCCGGCTTTTGGCATTTTTTCCATAAAAAGAAACTGTAATAGTGTCTCCCTGACTGTTCAGACACAAATATATCTATTTAAGAGAGTCTGGTGTAAGCAAGATAACTAGAACTGTGGTTTTGTAGTTCCACGGTTCAAATCTCTGTTCTATCCTGCTTTTGGCATTTTCTTTGTAAAAAAAAAACAGTAGTAGTGTCTCCCTGACTGTTCAGACACAAATATATCTGTTTAAAAGAGTCTGGTGTAGGCCAGATAACTAGAAATGTGGTTTTGCAGTTCCACAGTTCAAATCTCTGTATTATCCTGCTTTTGGCATTTTTTCTGTATAAAAAAACAGTAATAGTGTCTCTCTGACTGTTCAGACACAAATATATCTGTTTAAAAGAGTCTGGTGTAGGCAAGATAACTATAACAGTGGTTTTGCAGTTCCACGGTTAAAATCTCTGTTTTACCCTGCTTTTCGCATTTTCTCCATAAAAAAAAACAGTTGTAGTGTCTCCCTGACTGTTCAGACACAATTATATCTGTTTAAAACAGTCTGGTGTAGGCCAGAGAAATAGAACTGTGGTTTTGCAGTTCCACGGTTCAAATCTCTGTATTATCCTGCTTTTGGCATTTTTCCGTAAAAAAAAAACAGTAATAGTGTCTCCCTGACTGTTCAGACACAAATATATCTGTTTAAAAGAGTCTGGTGTAGGCCAGATAAATAGAACTGTGGTTTTGCAGTTCCACCGTTCAAATCTCTGTATTATCCTGCTTTTGGCATTTTTTCCGTAAAAAAAAAACAGTAATAGTGTCTCCCTGACTGTTCAGACACAAATATATCTTTTTAAAAGAGTCTGGTGTAAGCAAGATAACTAGAACTGTGGTTTTGCAGTTCCACGGTTCAAATCTCTGTTTTATCCTGCTTTTGGCATTTTCTCCATAAAAAAAACAGTAATAGTGTCTCCCTGACTGTTCAGACACAAATATATCTGTTTAAAAGAGTCTGGTGTAGGTCAGATAACTAGAACTGTGGTTTTGCAGTTCCACGGTTCAAATGTCTTTATTATCCTGCTTTTGGCATTTTTTCCGTAAAAAAAACAGTAATAGTGTCTCCCTGACTGTTAAGACACAAATATATCTGTTTAAAAGAGACTGGTGTAGGCCAGAGAAATAGAACTGTGGTTTTGCAGTTCAACGGTTTAAATCTCTGTATTATCCTGCTTTTGGCATTTTTTCCGTAAAAAAAACAGTAATAGTGTCTCCCTGACTGTTCAGACACAAATATATCTGTTTAAAAGAGTCTGGTGTAGGTCAGATAACTAGAACTGTGGTTTTGCAGTTCCATGGTTCAAATGTCTTTATTATCCTGCTTTTGGCATTTTTTCCATAAAAAAAAAACTGTAATGGTGTCTCCCTGACTGTTAAGACACAAATATATCTGTTTAAAAGAGTCTGATGTAGGCAAGATAACTAGAACTATGGTTTTGCAGTTCCACGGTTCAAATCTCTGTATTATCTTGCTTTTGGCATTTTTCCGTAAAAAAAACATTAATAGTGTCTCCCTGACTGTTCAGACACAAATATATCTGTTTAAAAGAGTCTGGTGTAGGCCAGATAAATAGAACTGTGGTTTTGCTGTTCCAGAGTTCAAATCTCTGTATTATCCTGCTTTTTGCATTTTTTCCGTAAAAAAAACAGTAATAGTGTCTCCCTGACTGTTCAGACACAAATATATCTGTTTAAAAGAGTCTGGTGTAAGCAAGATAACTAGAACTGTGGTTTTGCAGTTCCACGGTTCAAATCTCTGTTTTATTCTGCTTTTGGCATTTTCTCCATAAAAAAAAACAGTAGTATTGTCTCCCTGACTGTTAAGACACAAATATATCTGTTTAAAAGAGACTGGTGTAGGCCAGAGAAATAGAACTGTGGTTTTGCAGTTCCACGGTTCAAATCTCTTTATTATCCTGCTTTTGGCATTTTTTCCATAAAAAAAACTGTAATAGTGTCTGCCTGACTGTTAAGACACAAATATATCTGTTTAAAAGAGTCTGGTGTAGGCAAGATAACTAGAACTGTGGTTTTGCAGTTCCACGGTTCAAATTTCTATTTTATCCTGCTTTTGGCATTTTCTCCATATAAAAAACAGTAGTAGTGTCTCCCTGACTGTTAAGACACAAATATATCTGTTTAAAAGAGTCTGGTGTAGGCCAGAGAAATAGAACTGTGGTTTTGCAGTTCCACGGTTCAAATCTCTGTATTATCCTGCTTTTGCCACTTTTCTGTAAAAAAAAACAGTAATAGTGTCTCCCTGACTGTTCAGACACAAATATATCTGTTTAAAAGAGTCTGGTGTAGGCCAGATAACTAGAACTGTGGTTTTGCAGTTCCACCGTTCAAATCTCTTTATTATCCTGCTTTTGGCATTTTTTCCATAAAAAAAAACAGTAATAGTGTCTCCTTGACTGTTAAGACTCAAATATATCTGTTTAAAAGAGTCTGGTGTAGGCCAGATAACTAGAACTGTGGTTTTGCAGTTCCACGGTTCAAATCTCTGTATTATCCTGCTTTTGGCATTTTTTTCATAAAAAAACAGTAATAGTGTCTCCCTGACTGTTCAGACACAAATATATCTGTTTAAAAGAGTCTGGTGTAGGCCAAATAAATAGAACTGTGGTTTTGCAGTTCCACAGTTCAAATCTCTGTATTATCCTGCTTTTCGCATTTTTTTCCATAAAAAAAACAGTAGTAGTGTCTCCCTGACTGTTCAGACACAAATATATGTGTTTAAAAGAGTCTGGTGTAAGCAAGATAACTAGAACTGTGGTTTTGCAGTTCCACGGTTCAAATCTCTGTTTTATCCTGCTTTTGGCCTTTTCTCCGTAAAAAAAAACAGTAGTAGTGTCTCCCTGACTGTTAAGACACAAATATATTTGTTTAAAAGAGACTGGTGTAGGCCAGATAACTAGAACTGTGGTTTTGCAGTTCCACGGTTCAAATCTCTGTATTATCCTGCTTTTGGCATTTTTTCCATGAAAAAAACAGTAATAGTGTCTCCCTGACTGTTCAGACACAAATATATCTGTTTAAAAGAGTCTGGTGTAGGCAAGATAACTATAACAGTGGTTTTGCAGTTCCACGGTTAAAATCTCTGTTTTACCCTGCTTTTCGCATTTTCTCCATAAAAAAAAACAGTAGTAGTGTCTCCCTTACTGTTCAGACACAATTATATCTGTTTAAAACAGTCTGGTGTAGGCCAGAGAAATAGAACTGTGGTTTTGCAGTTCCACGGTTCAAATCTCTGTATTATCCTGCTTTTGGCATTTTTCCGTAAAAAAAAAACAGTAATAGTGTCTCCCTGACTGTTCAGACACAAATATATCTGTTTAAAAGAGTCTGGTGTAGGCCAGATAAATAGAACTGTGGTTTTGCAGTTCCACCGTTCAAATCTCTGTATTATCCTGCTTTTGGCATTTTTTCCGTAAAAAAAAAACAGTAATAGTGTCTCCCTGACTGTTCAGACACAAATATATCTTTTTAAAAGAGTCTGGTGTAAGCAAGATAACTAGAACTGTGGTTTTGCAGTTCCACGGTTCAAATCTCTGTTTTATCCTGCTTTTGGCATTTTCTCCATAAAAAAAACAGTAATAGTGTCTCCCTGACTGTTCAGACACAAATATATCTGTTTAAAAGAGTCTGGTGTAGGTCAGATAACTAGAACTGTGGTTTTGCAGTTCCACGGTTCAAATGTCTTTATTATCCTGCTTTTGGCATTTTTTCCGTAAAAAAAACAGTAATAGTGTCTCCCTGACTGTTAAGACACAAATATATCTGTTTAAAAGAGACTGGTGTAGGCCAGAGAAATAGAACTGTGGTTTTGCAGTTCAACGGTTTAAATCTCTGTATTATCCTGCTTTTGGCATTTTTTCCGTAAAAAAAACAGTAATAGTGTCTCCCTGACTGTTCAGACACAAATATATCTGTTTAAAAGAGTCTGGTGTAGGTCAGATAACTAGAACTGTGGTTTTGCAGTTCCATGGTTCAAATGTCTTTATTATCCTGCTTTTGGCATTTTTTCCATAAAAAAAAAACTGTAATGGTGTCTCCCTGACTGTTAAGACACAAATATATCTGTTTAAAAGAGTCTGGTGTAGGCCAGATAACTAGAACTGTGGTTTTGCAGTTCCATGGTTCAAATCTCTGTATTATCCTGCTTTTGGCATTTTTTCCATAAAAAAAAACAGTAATAGTGTCTCCCTGACTGTTCAGACACAAATATATCTGTTTAAAAGAGTCTGGTGTAGGCCAGATAACTAGAACTGTGGTTTTGCAGTTCCACGGTTCAAATCTCTGTACTATCCTGCTTTTGGCATTTTTTCCGTGAAAAATAAAAACAGTAATAGTGTCTCCCTGACTGTTCAGACACAAATATATCTGTTTAAAAGAGTCTGTTGTAGGCCAGAGAAATAGAACTGTGGTTTTGCAGTTCCATGGTTCAAATCTCTGTATTATCCAGCTTTTGGCATTTTTTCCGTAAAAAAAAACAGTAATAGTGTCTCCCTGACTGTTCAGACACAAATATATCTGTTTAAAAGAGTCTGGTGTAGGCAAGATAACTAGCACTGTGGTTTTGCAGTTCCACGGTTCAAATCTCTGTTTTATCCTGCTTTTCGCATTTTCTCCGTAAAAAAAACAGTTGTAGTGTCTCCCTGACTGTTAAGACACAAATATATCTGTTTAAAACAGTCTGGTGTAGGCCAGAGAAATAGAACTGTGGTTTTGCAGTTCCACTGTTCAAATCTCTGTATTATCCTGCTTTTGGCATTTTTCCGTAATAAAAAACAGTAATAGTGTCTCCCTGACTGTTCAGACACAAATATATCTGTTTAAAAGAGTCTGGTGTAGACTAGATAAATAGAACTGTGGTTTTGCTGTTCCACAGCTCAAATCTCTGTATTATCCTGCTTTTGGCATTTTTTCCATAAAAAAGAACAGTAATAGTGTCTCCCTGACTGTTAAGACACAAATATATCTGTTTAAAAGAGTCTGGTGTAGGCCAGAGAACTAGAACTGTGGTTTTGCAGTTCCACGGTTCAAATCTCTGTATTATCCTGCTTTTGGCATTTTTTCCCTAAAAAAAACAGTAATAGTGTCTCCCTGACTGTTCAGACACAAATATATCTGTTTAAAAGAGTCTGGTGTAGGCAAGATAACTAGAACTGTGGTTTTGCAGTTCCACGGTCCAAATCTCTGTTTTATCCTGGTTTTCGCATTTTCTCCGTAAAAAAAACTGTAGTAGTGTCTCCCTGACTGTTAAGGCACAAATATATCTGTTTAAAACAGTCTGGTGTAGGCCAGAGAAATAGAACTGTGGTTTTGCAGTTCCACTGTTCAAATCTCTGTATTATCCTGCTTTTGGCATTTTTCCGTAAAAAAAACAGTAATAATGTCTCCCTGACTGTTCAGACACAAATATATCTGTTTAAAAGAGTCTGGTATAGGCCAGATAAATAGAACTGTGGTTTTGCTGTTCCACAGTTCAAAACTCTGTATTATCCTGCTTTTTGCATTTTTTCTGTGAAAAAAAACAGTAATAGTGTCTCCCTGACTGTTCAGACACACATATATCTGTTTAAAAGAGTCTGGTGTAAGCAAGATAACTAGAACTGTGGTTTTGCAGTTCCACGGTTTAAATCTCTTTATTATCCTGCTTTTGGCATTTTCGCCGTAAAAAAAAAACAGTAGTAGTGTCTCCCTGACTGTTCAGGCACAAATATATCTGTTTAAAAGAGTCTGGTGTAGGCCAGAGAAATAGAACTGTGGTTTTGCAGTTCCATGGTTCAAATCTCTGTATTATCCTGCTTTTGGCATTTTTCCGTAAAAAAAAACAGTAATAGTGTCTCCCTGACTGTTAAGACACAAATATATCTGTTTAAAAGAGTCTGGTGTAGGCCAGATAACTAGAACTGTGGTTTTGCAGTTCCACGGTTCAAATCTCTGTATTATCCTGCTTTTGGCATTTTTTCCATAAAAAAAATAGTAATAGTGTCTCCCTGACTGTTCAGACACAAATATATCTGTTTAAAAGAGTCTGGTTTAGGCCAGATAACTAGAACTGTGGTTTTGCAGTTCCACGGTTCAAATCTCTTTATTATCCTGATTTTGGCCTTTTTTTCCGTAAAAAAAAAAGCAGTAATAGTGTCTTCCTGACTGTTAAGACACAAATATATCTGTTTAAAAGCGTCTGGTGTAGGCCAGATAACTAGCACTGTGGTTTTGCATTTCCACGGTTCAAATCTCTGTATTATCCTGCTTTTGGCATTTTTTCTGTAAAAAAAAAACAGTAATAGTGTCTCCCTGACTGTTCAGGCACAAATATATCTGTTTAAAAGAGTCTGGTGTAGGCCAGATAACTAGAACTATGGTTTTGCAGTTCCACGGTTCAAATCTCTGTATTATCCTGCTTTTGGCATTTTTTCCGTAAAAAAAAAAACAGTAATAGTGTCTCCCTGACTGTTCAGACACAAATATATCTGTTTAAAAGAGTCTGGTGTAGGCCAGAGAAATAGAACTGTGGTTTTCCTTTTCCACGTTTCTAATCTCCTTTTTATTACCCTTTTTCCATTGATAGTGCGAGTGTAAGCTATTTTACTTCATTTGCAATGGGCAAGGCGCGAGGTAAGGGACGTGGAACTGGACGTTCTGGTGATGGTGCGTGTAGAGGACGGGGCCGTGGCCAAGGTGAAAATGTGCCACAACCAACAGCAACATCTTCTCTCTCCCACTTCTTGACCGAATTCCTAGGGAAGCACACTACAACACCAGTATTGCGAACTGATCAGTGTGAACAGGTTATTAATTGGATAGCAAATAATACTTCCAGTCACCTGGGCACCACCACCTCCGGTCTGTCTTCCACATGGTCAAGTTTTAGTAGCCGTGAGTCTCGACCACATACTCCTCCTCACCCTGATGCTCGTTACTCCCACCATGCCGAGTGTCGTCAGGCAGCAACTAACCCTACACTTGGACCCTCTGAAGAGCTGTTCACTGGTCCATTTCCATATTTGTGCCCATCGCCTGCTCCGCTTGAAGTGGTGGAAGAGGAGATCCCATGTAGCTATGCCCAAATATTTGAACAGCCACGGCTAGAGGAAGTCGACGCTGTCAATTTTCACAAGAGGTGGACGATGACGAGACACAATTGCCACGAAGTGAGGAGGAGGATCGTGGTGCGCAAGTTTAAGAGGAGGAGGTGGTGGATGATCTAGTAACTGACCCAACGTGGCAGGAGGACACGCAGAGCGAGGACAGCAGCACACAGGGGGAGGGAAGGCAGAGTACCCCAACAGGCAGGAAGAAGCAGTGTGGTGGCTGCACACAGAAGGCGGGCAACCGTTCCCCATAATACCAACACGAGGGATGTTGCCAGTACAACCGGTAGGTCTTCCAGAGTCTGGAATTTTTTTAAAGACTCTGCTGATAACCCCAAAAAGGCCATTTGTACCACCTGCCATGCCAGCATCAGCAGGGGTGACAAAACTACTAGCCTGACCACCACCAGCATGATCAGACACATGTCAGCAAAGCACCCGACTTTGTGGGGCGAACCCCAGGGTCCCCGACCAGTGTCAGCGGGTGTCACCACTGCTTCTTCCGCTGTTGTGTGTGTAATAGAACCCCCTGTTGTGCGTGCAAGGCAATCCCCTGTCCATACTGCATGCAAAGATGCCCCCTCCTCTCAGTCTTCACTTGTTATGGCAGTTTCTCAAGAAACAGCATCAACGTCCACGGCCCACCGCAGCGTTCAATTGTCCATATCCCAGAGCTTTGAACGAAAGCGCAAATTCGCAGCCAACCCCCACAGGCCACAGTCCTAAATTCGCACATTTCACGACTGCTTGCGTTTGAAATGCTGCCTTTTAGGCTGGTGGAGACGGAATCCTTCTGCAACCTTATGGCGGTGGTCGTCCCTCGGTACTCGGTCCCCAGCCGACACTATTTTGCCCGGTGTGCCATCCCCGCACTACACAAGCACGTGTCCCAAAACATCTGCCTTGCCCTCAACAAGGAAGTTACTGGGAGAGTCCACCTGACAACGGACACGTGGACAAGTGCTTGTGGCCAGGGACGGTACATCTCCCTGAGGGCACACTGGGTAAACATAGTGGAAGCCAGGACCCTGTCGGACCTTGGGATGGAACACATCCTCCCCACACCAAGGATTGCGGGCCCTATGACAGTCAGAGTTGCCCCCACAGTGTACAGCTCCTGCGCATCATCCTCCTCCTCCTCATGTTCAGACTCCATCTTCGATATTACCACATCAGTTACAAGCTGGAAGCACTGCAGTACTGCCTCAGCCAAGCAGCAACAGGCTGTGCTGAAACTCATAAGCTTAGGTGATAAGCCTCACACTGCTTGTGAGTTGTGGACAGCTGTGAAAGAGCGGGCAGATCTGTGGATGAGACCGCTGAACCTACATCCAGGCATGGTCGTGTGTGACAATGGCCGTAACATGGTGGCGGCTGTGAGGCGAGGCGAGATCACACACGTACCATGCCTGGCTCATGTGCTTAACCTCGTGGTTCAGCGGTTTCTTAAATCGTACCCCGAGTTGCCAGATCTGCTCGTCAAAGTACACCGCCTGTGAGCTCATTTTCGGAAGTCGGCTACACATTCCGCCGCCCCTGCTGTGTTGCAGCAGCGTTTGCAGCTTCTGGCACACCGACAGGTGTGTGATGTCCCCACACGTTGGAACTCTACCCTCCACATGTTGCAAAGGATTTGTGAGCAGAAGAGAGCTGTTGTGGAGTACCAGCTGCAACAAGGCCGTCGATATTCAGGTCAGAGTCCACACATAAGACCTCAGGAGTGGACCTGGATGTCTGACATATGTACCATCTTGACAAACTTTGAGGAGTCCTCCAAGATGGTGAGTGTCGATGATGCCATCATTAGCATCAGCATCCCACTTGTCTGTCTTTTGCAACGCTCTCTGCAGAGAATTAAAGAGGAGGCATTGCAGCCAGAGTATGATGAGATGGATCAAGAAGCCGTAATGGGCGATTACACACAGCCCAGCCTCATCTCATCTCAACGTGCATTGGGGGACAATGAGGGAGAGGAGGAGGAGGAAGAACAGGAGCTGGTATCATGCGCTGTAGACGGTAGTACCTGTACAACTGTCATACCGTCGGTTCAGCGGGGGTGGCCTGAGGACAGGGAGGAGGAGGAGGAGAGCATGGTCAGTCGTCATCTTGGTGAGGACACGGAAGTCTTGCCCGTTACCAGTCTAGCACACAAGGCTGACTTTATGTTAGGCTGTCTTAACCGTGACCCTCGCGTTGTCAAAATGTTGGGTGACAGTCATTACTAGTTGGTGACACTTTTAGACCCACGCTACAAGGAGAACTTTCACTCTCTTATTCCTGAGGTGGAGAGGTCTACAAAAATGGGGCAGTACCAGAAGGCCCTTGCTGCGGAACTGTTAAAATAATTCCCATCTGAACACACTAGCGGCTGAGGTCACAGTTCGTTAACCAACCAAGGCATACAGGCGAGAGAGACGCAACTCCAATCCAGCAGAGGCAAGGGAATACTGTCAACATTCTGGGACAGTTTTCTCAGACCCTCCCTTCGGACAGACCCTGAGGCGCGGGGTACTCTCACAAGGAGTGGAAAGTTTCAAAAGATGGTAAGGGAGTACCTAGCCTACCGTCCCAGTGTCCTCCATGATTCCTCTGTGCCTTTTAATTATTGGGTATCCAAGCTGGCCACTTGGAATGAACTCGCTCTGTACGCCTTGGGGGTCCTGGCCTGCCCTGCCGCTAGCGTGTTATAGGAGCGTGTTTTTAGTGCCGCTGGGGGAATTATAACTGATAAGCGCACTCGCCTGTCAACTGACAATGCTGACAAGCTGACCCTTATCAAAATGAACAAGGGCTGGATTGGGCCAGACTTCTCATCACCACCAAATGACAGCAGAGTAACATAAAGTCAAATCCACTGTGTTATTTCGGGAGGTGTATTTCCATGCACTGCTTCACATCCACACATGAGTATATGCTTCCTCATTTCGGCTGTTTTATGTTCTTATCCTCAGCCTCCACCACCACTATACCACCAGGGTGACTGTGGTCCGTGTTGCCAGCATTGCAAGTTCCTCCATCCTAATTTTTGGCAGCTTTTGCATGGAAGGCATAGACAAAGACTATGGGAGACTCACTACCCAATAATGGGAATAATGTTTTTAATATGCTGTACTGCATGGCTCTTGAAATGGGATTAAAACCATCTTGTTAAGCTACTGTGACCTCCACGTCTCTTCCAAGGGGCATTAAAACAGTCTTGTTAAACCACTCTGACCTCCACATCTCTTCCAAGGGGCATTAAAACTGTCTTGTTAAGCTACTGTGACCTCCACCACTCTTCCAAGGGGCATTTAAACCGTCTTGTTAAACACTCTGACCTCCACGTCTCTTCCAAGGGGCATTAAAACCGTCTTGTTAAGCTACTGTTACCTCCACGTCTCTTCCAAGGGGCATTAAAACTGTCTTGTTAAGCTACTGTGACCTCCACCACTCTTTTAAGGGGCATTAAAATCGTCTTGTTAAGCTACTGTGACCTCCACCACTCTTCCAAGGGGCATTAAAACCGTCTTGTTAAGCTACTGTGACCTCCTCGTCTTTCCAAGGGGCATTAAAACCGTCTTGTTAAACTACTCTGACCTCCACGTCTCTACCAAGGGGCATTAAAACTGTCTTGTTAAACTACTGTGACCTCCATCACTCTTCCAAGGGGCATTAAAACTGTCTTGTTAAGCTACTGTGACCTCCACCACTCTTCCAAGGGGCATTAAAAGTGTCTTGTTAAGCTACTGTGACCTCCACCACTCTCCCAAGGGGCATTAAAACCGTCTTGTTAAGCTACTGTGACCTCCACGTCTCTTCCAAGGTGCATTAAAACAGTCTTGTTAAACCACTCTGACCTCCACATCTCTTCCAAGGGGCATTAAAACTGTCTTGTTAAGCTACTGTGACCTCCACCACTCTTCCAAGGGGCATTTAAACCGTCTTGTTAAACCACTCTGACCTCCACGTCTCTTCCAAGGAGCATTAAAACCGTCTTGTTAAGCTACTGTTACCTCCACGTCTCTTCCAAGGGGCATTAAAACTGTCTTGTTAAGCTACTGTGACCTCCACCACTCTTTTAAGGGGCATTAAAATCGTCTTGTTAAGCTACTGTGACCTCCACCACTCTTCCAAGGGGCATTAAAACCGTCTTGTTAAGCTACTGTAACCTCCTCGTCTTTCCAAGGGGCATTAAAACCGTCTTGTTAAACTACTCTGACCTCCAAGTCTCTACCAAGGGGCATTAAAACTGTCTTGTTAAACTACTGTGACCTCCATCACTCTTCCAAGGGGCATTAAAACTGTCTTGTTAAGCTACTGTGACCTCCACCACTCTTCCAAGGGGCATTAAAAGTGTTTTGTTAAGCTACTGTGACCTCCACCACTCTCCCAAGGGGCATTAAAACCGTCTTGTTAAGCTACTGTGACCTTCACCACTCTTCCAAGGGGCATTAAAACAGTTTTGTTAAGTTACTGTGACCTCCACCACTCTTCCAAGGGGCATTAAAACCATTTTGTTAAGCTACTGTAACCTCCACCACTTTTCCAAGGGGCATTGATACCGTCTTGCTAAGCTACTGTGACCTCCAGCACTCTTCCAACGGGCATTAAAACCGTCTTGTTAAGCTACTGTTACCTCCACCACTCTTTCAAGGGGCATTAAAACCGTCTTGTTAAGCTACTGTGACCTCCACCACTCTTCCAAGGGGCATTAAAACCATCTTGTTAAGCTACTGTGACCGCCACCACTTTTCCAAGGGGCATTAAAACAATCTTGTTGAGCTACTGTGACCTCCACGTCTCTTCCAAGGGGCATTAAAACCATCTTGTTAAGCTACTGTGACTTCCACCACTCTTCCAAGGGGCATTAAAACGTTCTTGTTAAGCTACTGTGACCTCCACCACTCTTCCAAGGGGCATTAAAACAGTCTTGTCAAGCTACTCTGACCGCCAGCATTCTTTCAAGGGGCATTAAAACCGTCTTGTTAATCCTCTCGGACCTCCAGGTATCTTCCAAGGGGCATTAAAACTATCTTGTTAAGCTACTGTGACCTCCACCACTCTTCCAAGGGGTATTAAAACTGTCTTGTTAAGCTACTGTGACCTCCACGTCTCTTCCAAGGGGCATTAAAACCGTCCTGTTAAACCACTCTGACCTCCACGTCTCTTCCAAGGGGCATTAAAATCGTCTTGTTACGCTACTGTGACCTCCACGTCTCTTCCAAGGGGCATTAAAACTGTCTTGTTAAGCTACTGTGACCTCCACCATTCTTCCAAGGGGCATTAAAACCGTCTTGTTAAGATACTGTGACCTCAACCACTCTACCAAGGGGCATTAAAACCGTCTTGTTAAGCTACTGTGACTTCCACCACTTTTCCAAGGGTCAATAAAACCATCTTGTTAAGATACTGTGACCTCCACCACTCTTCAAGGGGCATTAAAACCGTCTAATTAAGCTACTGTAACCTCCACGTCTTTTCCAAGGGGCATTAAAACCGTCTTGTTAAACCACTCTGACCTCCACGTCTCTTCCAAGGGGCATTAAAATCGTCTTGTTAAGCTACTGTGACCTCCACGTCTCTTCCAAGGGGCATTAAAACTGTCTTGTTAAGCTACTGTGACCTCCACCATTCTTCCAATGGGCATTAAAACCTTCTTGTTAAGCTACTGTGACCTCCACCACTCTACCAAGGGGAATTAAAACCGTCTTGTTAAGCTGCTGTGACCTCCACCACTTTTCCAAGGGTCAATAAAACCATCTTGCTAAGCTACTGTGACCTCCACCACTCTTCCAAGGGTCATTGAAACCATCTTGTTAAGCTACTGTGACCTCCACCACTCTTCCAAGAGGCATTAAAACCGTCTTGTTAAACCACTCTGACCTCCACGTCTCTTCCAAGGGGCATTAAAATCGTCTTGTTAAGCTACTGTGACCTCCACGTCTCTTCCAAGGGGCATTAAAACTGTCTTGTTAAGCTACAGTGACCTCCACCATTCTTCCAAGGGGCATTAAAACCGTCTTGTTAAGCTACTGTGACCTCCACCACTCTACCAAGGGGCATTAAAACCGTCTTGTTAAGCTACTGTGACCTCCACCACTTTTCCAAGGGTCAATAAAACCGTCTTGTTAAGCTACTGTGACCTCCACCACTCTTCCAAGGGGCATTAAAACCATCTTGTTAAGCTACAGTGACCTCCACCACTCTTCCAAGGGGCATTAAAACCGTCTTGTTAAGCAACTGTGACATCCACGTCTCTTCCAAGGGGCATTAAAACTGTCTTGTTAAACCACTCTGACCTCCACGTCTCTTCCAAGGGGCATTAAAACTGTCTTGTTAAGCTACTGTGACTTCCACCACTCTTCCATGGGGCATTAAAACTGACTTGTTAAGCTACTGTGACCTCCACCACTCTTCCAAGGGGCATTAAAACCATCTTGTTAAGCTACAATGACCTCCACGTCTATTCCAAGGGGCATTAAAACTGTCTTGTTAAGCTACTGTGACCTCCACCACTCTTCCAAGGGGCATTAAAACCGTCTTGTTAAGATACTGTGACCTCCACGTCTTTTCCAAGGGTCATTGAAACTGTCTTGTGAAGCTACTGTGACCTCCACCACTCTTCCAAGGGGCATTGAAACCATCTTGTTAAGCTACTGTGACCTCCACCAC
Source organism: Phyllobates terribilis (assembly GCF_046119375.1). Lineage (NCBI taxonomy): Eukaryota > Metazoa > Chordata > Amphibia > Anura > Dendrobatidae > Phyllobates > Phyllobates terribilis. The sequence goes on from NW_027362762.1 coordinate 295,724,712, forward strand.
TCTTCCAAGGGCATTAAAACCGTTTTGTTGAGGTACTTTGACCTCCACGTCTCTTCCAAGGGGAATTAAAACAGTCTTGTTAAACCACTCTGACCTCCACGTCTTTTCCAAGGGGCATTAGAACTGTCTTGTTAAGCTACTGTGACCTTCACCACTCTTCCAATGGGCATTAAAACCGTCTTTTTAAGCTACTGTGACCTCCACCACTCTTCCAAGGGGCATTAAAACTGTCTTGTTAAGCTACTGTGACCTCCACCACTCTTCCAAGGGGCATTAAAACCGTCTTGTTAAGCTACTGTGACCTCCACCACTCTTCCAAGGGACATTAAAACTGTCTTGTTAAGCTACTGTGACCTCCACCACTCTTCCAAGGGGCATTAAAACCGTCTTGTTAAGTTACTGTGACCTCCAGCACTCTTCCAAGGGGCATTAAAACCGTCTTGTTAAGCTACTGTGACCTCCACCACTCTTCCAAGGGACATTAAAACTGTCTTGTTAAGCTACTGTGACCTCCACCACTCTTCCAAGGGGCATTAAAACCGTCTTGTTAAGTTACTGTGACCTCCACCACTCTTCCAAGGGGCACTAAAACTGTCTTGTTAAGCTACTGTGACCTCCACCTCTCTTCCAAGGGGCAGTAAAACCATCTTGTTAAGCTACTGTGACCACCACCACTCTTCCAAGGGGCATTAAAACCGTCTTGTTAAGCTACTGTGACCTCCACCACTTTTCCAAGGGGCATTAAAACCGTTTTGTTAAGCTACTGTGACCTCCACCACTCTTCCAAGGGGCATTCAAACCGTCTTGTTAAGCTACTGTGACCTCCACCACTCTTCCAAGGGGCATTAAAACCATCTTGTTGAGCAACTGTGCCCTCCACGTCTCTTCCAAGGGACATTAAAACCGTCTTGTTAAGCTACTGTGACCTCCACCACTCTTCCAAGGGGCATTAAAACTGTCTTGTTAAGCTACTGTGACCTCCACCACTCTTCCAAGTGGCATTAAAAGAGTCTTGTCAAGCTACTGTGACCTCCACCACTCTTCCAAGGGGCATTAAAACCATCTTGTTAAGCTACTGTGACCTCCATGTCTTTTCCAAGGGGCATTGAAACCATCTTGCTAAGCTACTGTGACCTCCACCACTCTTCCAAGGGGCATTGAAACCGTCTTGTTAAGCTACTGTGACCTCCACCACTCTTCCAAGGGGCATTAAAACTATCTTGTTAAGTTACTGTGATCTCCACCACTCTTCCAAGGGGCATTAAAACGGTCTTGTTAAGCTACTGTGACCTCCATGTCTTTTCCAAGGGGCATTGAAACCGTCTTGTTAAGCTACTGTGACCTCCACCACTCTTCCAAGGGGCATTGAAACCGTCTTGTTAAGCTACTGTGACCTCCACCACTCTTCCAAGGGGCTTTAAAACCGTCTTGTTAAGCTACTGTGACCTCCACCACTCTTCCAAGGGGCATTAAAACTGTCTTGTTAAGCTACGGTGAACTCCACCACTCTTCCAAGGGGCATTAAAACCATCTTGTTAAGCTACTGTTACCTCCACGTCTCTTCCATGGTGCATTAAAACCGTCTTGTTAAACCACTCTGAACTCCACAGCTCTTCCAAGGGGCATTGAAATATTGTTTTTAATTAACTCTAACCTCCACGACTCTTCCAACGGGCATTGCCTTTCCTTCTAATTTTAGTCAGCTTTTGCTTTTCAATGCATAGGCGAACACTAAGGGAGACCCACTCCCCAATAATGGGTAGAAGGTTTTCAGTACGCTGTAATCCATGTCTGTTTCAAGGGGCATTGCAGTTCCTCATAATTTTTGGAAAGCCTTCCATTCACTGCTTAGGCCAACAGTGTACAGGAGACCCAGTTGCTATAAATGGAAAAAAACAGTTTAGTTAAGGCACTCTGACCTCCATGTCACTTCCAAGGGGCATTGGAGTGCCTTGAAATTTTTGGTAGGCATTGCACTCACTGTATGCCCTATAACTGTGTAGTCGAACTGCTCCTTTTGTCACAGAAACATATCCTACAAGACATGTGTGTTTGACTGGCCTGATATTGATGTGAATGGTCCCTGTTCCTCCTGCTCTTTCTCCTTTGCCACCACCTCATCCATCATTCATCACCTGAAGCTTTGTTTTAACGGGAGTCATAGAACTGGGATAGTAGCAGGAAAACATCCAGCAATCCTCGGAGGGGGTAGGATATGCGCCAAAACGCTGACCACCTCAGGCCTAGCTGCTACTACATACATGCGCTTGCATTCCAAGGAACAGAAAGCTAAGGAGATGGATGGCCTCATGATCACGAATAATTTGCTCGTTGTGTAGGAGGCCGACCACTGCTGCTGTCTACCCTCTGAACTTTGTGTTGAAGCCTGATTGACCCAGGACCCACAATCCTCTATGTCTGGAGGACGTGTTGCTTCCAGTGTCCAACTGTGTCCCGGCTTCCACAATATAAACCGAGAGTGAAGGCATCAGTCAGATCGACCATCCCTGGCCTCATTCACTTGTCCACGTGTTTGTGGTTAGACTGTCCTTCAAATAGGGGAGGCTGGGGACCGTGTGTGGGCACCCGGCCGTGGGGCGGCTGGGGACGGAGGGGGCGGCTGGGGACCAAGCGTGGACACCCGGCCGCCGGGCGGCTGGGGACTGAGTATGGATACCAGGCCGCCGACGCAGCCATGACGTGGTGGCCATATTCCGCCTCCACATGCCTAAAAGGCCCAATTTCAAGTGCAAGGAAGCAAGCAATCTGGTATTGCAGCCTGGGCGTGGGTGGATGAAAGGCTGCATACTTAGGCTTGCATTGCAAGAAATGGGGGAGGTACAATTGAACACTGCCCTGGGACAAGGACTTGCACGGGGATAGTTGCAAGTCAGTATCTTCTGATGCGGCAAAGATCACTTCTGATGGGCACACTTTTAGGCAGTGACCTGGGTGTCAGAGATGCTTCCAGGGGTCTTCTCCATGCTGTTCCCAAGTCTTTTCCGCACTGTATGCATGTGTCACACAGCACATGGCCAGATAAGGTTGTAAAATGTTAAAATGATATTTCCCGGTGAATGCATTTGTCACGGTTGAAAGCAATACAAAAGTGCAAAAACGCATAAAAAATGCTACTTGTGAACATAGCCCAAGGTGTGGAGGGGTATTTTTGTTTTTGGTTATTTATTTTACCTTATACACAAGTCTTTACCCTGGAAAGGATGTTCCTTAACATATTTCACAGGAAAACAGTTTCAGTTTTGTTTTTGAATGTTTTATTGGGAGCCCGTAAAAGTGGCTTAATACCTCTGACCACGTTGTTGACAGCAGTGACCTGGGGGTCAGAAATGCTTCCTGGGGCGATCCTCATGCAGTCCCCATGTCATTTGAGCACTGTCACTATCGTTTTGGGCACTTTTTAGGCTTTCTACAGACTGCCGTGGGTGCCGCCGAAAAAAGGTTGGGGTTTCCCATAGACTAACATTGGGCTCGTTGCTTGGGTCGAGCACCCGAGTATCACGGTGAGCTCGGCCCGAGCTTCGAGCACCCGAGCATTTTAGTGCTCGCTCAACACTAGTCACCACCCATCTGGAAAAGTTTCCCCCTCTCCCATATACTAATGTGCCACAAACAGGAAGTTGATATCACCAACCATTCCCATTTTATGTAGGTGAATCCATATAAATGGCCCACCCTTTAGAATTGATTTTTGTACAAAACTATTTTACGAATTATATATATTTTACTTTAGATGGGATGGAATAATAAAAACAATGTTGCACGGATGTGCATATTCTTCACAGGTTATATGTCCACTTCAAGGTAGTTCACACTTGTTTTTATGCTAGGGGACAAAAATTACAATAAATCCTTAGTTTTATTACCTTTTTCACAATTTAAAGGGGTTTTCTAAAAATTTATTTTTTTTTGTTCATGCATTCTACTGGGTGAAAACAGCAGAGCTTTAAGGATCCTCCACTGCTCCAGTGCCGCCTCTTCACTGATGCTTCTGTAGACAAACTATAGAGATGCCGTCATGTCAACAGCAATGCAGCCAATCCCTGGGCTCTGCCATTTTAGATGGCAAGAGCCGTTGAGCCAGTGAGTCGACTTTTAATTAAAACTAGTATATAAAATGCCAATCTTGATAAATTCCCTCCTTTGTTTTGTGCATATGTCAGAAACTGTTCCTGTCATGTTTAAAGTGTCCATATATTACCATTAACCAAACATATGCTGAAAGAATGTTTATTTGGCATTCATTTTGACAGTATAAATTTGTGTAATGTAATTTTCTTAGTTTACTGTATGTAAATACATGGAAAGTGGGATATTTTTGGTTACTATTGAAGTCAATACCAGGTGAATGCAACTGTCAGCGGCAACATACATGAGAGAAGGACCAGTGGAAAGACAAAATGGTGCTAGTGCTGGTTTTAGTGCTGATTCATCTCACTGTACCACCTTGATAACTGTACAATCTATTGGTTGTTGATACATTTAAACTGAATCTGTCACCAAGTTTTTGCTATGTAATTTAAAAACAGAATGATGTAGAGACTGAGACCCTTATTCTAGCAATGTATTACTTACTAGACTGCTTGATGTAATTTTGTATCTGTTTTATCTGCTGTATAACTAGCAATTCTGAATGCTGAGCTCTGTATAACCCCGCCCACACCACTGATTTTCTGCTTTCTGTGTACATTGTGCATCTGTTGCTGTTAATCAGTGGTAGGGGCTGGGTTACACAGAGCAGGAGACTACATGGAATGAGACAACTAGTCCTCTAGTCATAATCTCCTGCTGTTAAAACTCTGATTTTATTGAATCTACAGCAAGCAGGCTAATAAGTGACATATCACAGGAATCAAAATCTCTGTCATTACCTCAGATTACATAGCAAAAATCTACTGACAGATTCCCTCTACCTATCATAGAACACAAAACCATGAAACTTATTTATGCTTTTTCCTTATTTAATTATTGAAGCCCTGAAACTGATTCATCCTTTCCTTATTTAAAGGGGTTGTCCGGTCTAAAATTAAAAGTCTGCAGCCACTCTGTTTGACTGCAGACTTGGGAATCCTCCGAACACACGCAATGTGTGCTGTGAGGATTCGACGATGTCTTCCCCAGGAATGCCAGGCAAGTATGCGATATGGATACTCTCGGGCAGAATATGTCTAGTGGGCGCTGCATCGCTCAGTACACTTGCATTGAATAAGGTCATGCCCACTAGACAGCAGCACCCACTAAACGGGGTGCGGCTTCACTTCATACACTTTTATTGAGAGAGTTCAAGCACACTAGAAGGCCATGCCCAGTAGACAGGTTCTACCCGGGAGTATGCCCAGTTCCCGAGCCAGACACCGGCGAACCCTCGCAGCGCACAGTGCATGTGCCGGAAGGATTCCTAAATCTGTAGTCATATAGAGTGACTGTAGACTTGTTTTTTTAGACTGCAAAACCCCTTTATTAGTGAGAAGAGTGCATACTGTACAGGAATTATCCATGGAGAAGAAAACTGGGACACTCTTATCTGGACTCCTTCCTTAATGTACTCCATAGCACATGCCTCTGAGATATGTATGCCTTTGCTTACAGTTGCATTTATCTGGTACCATTTATTAGGCAAAATAATTAAAATCGTCCCTCTAAGTGTCTAACTGGATATGAACCTAGGCTTAGCCAAAGAGCACACAATTTGAGTATGATTGTTGAGGCAGACATAGCAGAACTCAGCTTGTCATTTGATACAAATCACTTGTGGATTACCAAATAACAGCAGGTAAACTCCAGTTAGCTTAATGCCCATCTGCGCGTTGCGGGGCCTAAAATGTTTAACTTCACATTCAAAATAAGTGTCCATGTTCTTGTAATGACGGATGTTGACAAACATGTAATAGCTGTAGATTATAATTGTTTCACTTCCAAAGCAATTCCCAGAATCCTCTTATCTGTCTGGGTTGATGATACCTTATCTGGAACCTTTTGCTGAGAACTAATTACTGACTCATTAGCTAATGAGTTATACTCTGTGAAGGCAGCTATCAAACATAAAAAACTTACAAACTTGGCATGTGACCTTAATTTTGTGGTTTGCTTAAACGAATTTAAACACCAGACATTATCTGATGAAAATGCATACAAGCTTTTCATTATAGCTCCGTAACCCCTTAAAGGGCATGTTTCATCAGAAAATGTAAAGAAATCCAGCAATAAATCGCACCCCATGCATGTGAATGTGGTTTCTGCAACCTATTTCACATGTAATGGAAAATTTTTGCACAGGTCATTGAAACAGCAGCCAAAAAATAAAAAAAATCAGTAATTGAACTATGTAGCATTCTAATTTCTGTAGATTTCAGATGTAGAAGCCAAGGTTTAACCTCATTGATTGCCAATGAGGTTCATGCTTTAAAGCACCTCAAACTACCCATCCTCAGGAAACATTTAATGGGGTCCCTATTGTTGGAACCCTAGACATAGCAGGATAGCAAAACTATACACACAAAAAAGGTAGAGAGTAGAGAAAAGGCGATAAAATTCATCACAAATATACTCCAGTCTCCCTCTGGAGTAATTGTATGTATGCTTGAAAATTTAGTGCAAAAAAAGTTCCAAAACAGATTAAAGACAAAAATAAAGAACATTTTTTATTTTATGTCAAATTTATGAACCATGTGTGGCATTTTAAAGGGTTTGTCCACTACTTGGACAATCTCTTCTCAATCACTATATTTCCCCCCTGTGACAAAGTCACTGGCAAAGTGGTGGAGAGGAGGTATGTTTCACTGAGGCTATTGGCTTCTGTGATCTGAAATCCAGATGATTTGCTCCTGCACACTAAGTGGTGCAAGGGGTTAAGCAGCCATTGTAAAAGGGCTGGGTTTTCGTGAATGACCATAGAGCGGGTGGAAGGTCGTTCACCATATCTCAACCTCAGGGTGTGGTCTGGAGTTTAAATAGACTGCCTGCTGAGGCATTCACTGTTCGGTAGGGTTGGAGAAAGGAGCTCTAGCACTTTGTGTCCTGACTAGAGATGAGCGGTGTTCGACTAGAACTGTTCGCCAATCTCAAATTCGAGCTGTTTTGGGCGGTGTTCGAGTTGTTCGACGAACCCGAACGATTTGCAAAAAATTCGGCTGTTCGAGGTTATGTTCGATAACTGTTCGTGCACCAAAAGCGTGTCCTGCATGTCTGGCGCTATTTAGAGCACCAATCATGCAGGGATTGTCTGCCACTCACTGTAATGCCACAGCCATGGTGGTTGTGGCATTACAGTGATTGCCCAAATCGATGGGAACAGTGCTCACAGTGAAACATGAAAAGCCGGCAATTCATCAGCGGCATACACCGGTACCCGACAATTTAGAACAGAAAGAATAGAGCTTCACACATAGATTAGATAGATAGAAACATGTCAGTCACATATATATGAAGTACAGTGACAGTGTTTCTTACTGTACTTGTCATTTAGTGTAAAGGATTTATCAAAAAAAATAATAGTGTTTTCATGCACCGTCTCTTTAAAAAAGCCGGCCGGCAATTCAGCAGCGGTACCCGACAATTTATAACAGACAGAATAGAGCTTCACACATAGATTAGATAGATAGAAACATGTCAGTCACATATATATGAAGTACAGTGACAGTGTTGATTACTGTACTTGTCATTTAGTGTAAAGGATTTATTAAAAAAAATAATAGTGTTTTCATGCACCGTCTCTTTAAAAAAGCCGGCCGGCAATTCAGCATCTGTACCCAACAATTTAGAATAGAAGAAATAGAGAATCACACATAGATTAGGTAGATAGAAACATGTCAGTCACATATATATGAAGTACAGTGACAGTGTTGCTTACTGTACTTGTCATTTAGTGTAAAGGATTTATTAAAAAAAAATAATAGTGTTTTCATGCACCGTCTCTTTAAAAAAGCCGGCCGGCAATTCAGCATCTGTACCCGACAATTTAGAATAGAAGGAATAGAGAATCACACATAGATTAGATAGATAGAAACAGGTCAGTCACATATATATGAAGTACAGTGACAGTGTTGCTTACTGTACTTGTCATTTAGTGTAAAGGATTTATTAAAAAAAAATAATAGTGTTTTCATGCACCGTCTCTTTAAAAAAGCCGGCCGGCAATTCAGCATCTGTACCCGACAATTTAGAATAGAAGGAATAGAGAATCACACATAGATTAGATAGATAGAAACATGTCAGTCACATATATATGAAGTACAGTGACAGTGTTGATTACTGTACTTGTCATTTAGTGTTAAAATAAAGGATTTATTTAAAAAAAAATTGGCGTGGGGTTCCCCTTAATTTTAGTCTCTAGCGGAGGTTAAGCAGACTGCTGGGGCAGATGTTTGAAGCCTGGGAAGGGGGTAATACCCACGGAGCTTCCCAGGCTACTAATATCAGCCCCCAGCGGAATACCTAGCCTTTACTAGCTATTAAAATGGGGGACCCCCCAAAAAAATGACGTGGGGTCCCCCCTATTTTAATAGCTAGCAAAGGCTAGGCAGACAGCTGGGGGCTGATATTAATAGCCCAGGAAGGGTGCCATGAATATTGGCCCCCTCCCAGGCTAGAAACACCAGCCGTCAGCCGCCCCAGAAATGGCGCATCCTTAGAATGCGCCAATTCTGGCACTTAGCCTCGCTCTTCCCACTGCCCTGTAGCGGTGGCAGTGGGGTAATAGGGCTGGGGTTGATGTCAGCTTATAATGCCAGCTGACATCAAGCCCAGGTTAGTAATGGAGAGGCGTCTATAAGACACCCCCATTACTAACCCCATAGTCAAAGTTAAAAGAAAACACAAACACCCAGAATAAAGTCCTTTAATTGAAATAAAGACACAATCCTTTATTGTTCTAAATTAAACCATACTTACCGTCACGCCCATTCCAGCTGAAGCCAACGATCTCCTGCAATAAAAGAAAAATAATAAAGCAACCTCATCCTTACCTTTCCATGGTTCCCACGACAGCTTCAGCTCTGCTACATCGAGATAACAGGCTGGACCGCAGCAGAACGCCGCCATCCAGCCTGTCATCCCGCAGACACTGAGAAGCGCAGGCTTGCTTGCGCTCTGCAGTGTCTGGCTGTGACGGCATCCAGATGAGCCGAGGTCATGTCCAATGAACTCGGCGCACCTCATGCACGTCACTGACAGAGTGGGAGAATTCTCCTGCACTCAGCACTTCAGCGTGAGAATTCTCCCACGCTGTCAGTGACGTACATGAGGTCAGCTGAATTCATTGGACATGAATGAGCTCACCTCATGCACGTCACTGACAGCGTGGGAGAATTCTCACGCTGTAGCGCTGAGTGCAGGAGAATTTTCCCACGCTGTCAGTGACGTGCATGAGGTGAGCTGAGATCATTGGACATGAATGAGCTCACCTCATGCACGTCACTGACAGCGTGGGAAAATTCTCCTGCACTCAGCGCTTCAGCGTGAGAATTTTCCCACGCTGTCAGTGACGTGCATGAGGTGAGCTCATTCATGTCCAATGAACTCAGCTGACCTCATGTACGTCACTGACAGCGTGGGAGAATTCTCACGCTGAAGTGCTGAGTGCAGGAGAATTCTCCCACGCTGTCAGTGACGTGCATGAGGTGAGCCGAGTTCATTGGACATGAACTTGTCTCATCTTTATGCCGTCACAGCCAGACACTGCAGAGCGCAAGCAAGCCTGCGCTTCTCAGTGTCTGCGGGATGACAGGCTGGATGGCAGCTTTCTGCTGCGGTCCAGCCTGTCATCTCGATGTAGCAGAGCTGAAGCTGTCCTGGGAACCATGGAAAGGTAAGGATGATGTTGGTTTATTATTTTACTTTTATTGCAGAAGACATTGGCTTCAGCTGGAATGGGCGTGATGGTGCGGTGGCTCACTGGGTAATAAAGGGGTTAAGGCCAGCTTGGCATTATCAGCTGGCCCTAAGCCCGAAATTCATGGGGTCACGCCAATATTAGACATGACCACCATGAATTTCTAGTAAAGTATTTAAAAAAAACACAACACCCAGAATAAAGTCCTTTAATTGAAATAAACACACAATTCTTTATTGTTCTAAATTAAACCATACTTACCATCACGCCCATTCCAGCTGAAGCCAACGATCTCCTGCAATAAAAGAAAAATAATAAAGCAACATCATCCTTACCTTTCCATGGCTCCCACGACAGCTTCAGCTCTGCTACATCAAGATGACAGGCTGGACCGCAGCAGAACGCTGCCATCCAGCCTGTCATCCCGCAGACACTGAGAAGCGCAGGCTTGCTTGCGCTACTCAGTGTCTGGCTGTGACGGCATCCAGATGAGCCGAGGTCATGTCCAATGAACTCGGCGCACCTCATGCACGTCACTGACAGCGTGGGAAAATTCTCACGCTGAAGCGCTGAGTGCAGGAGAATTTTCCCACGCTGTCAGTGACGTACATGAGGTGAGCCGAGTTCATTGTCGGCTCATCTGGATGCCGTCACAGTCAGACACTGAGGAGCGCAAGCATGCCTGCGCTTCTCAGTGTCCGCGGGATGACAGGCTGGATGGCAGCGTTCTGCTGCGGTCCAGCCTGTCATCTCGATGTAGCAGAGCTGGAGCTGTCCTGGGAACCATGGAAAGGTAAGGATGAGGTTGCTTTATTATTTTTCTTTTATTGCAGGAGATCGTTGGCTTCAGCTGGAATGGGCGTGATGGTAAGTATGGTTTAATTTAGAACAATAAAGAATTGTGTGTTTATTTCAATTAAAGGACTTTATTCTGGGTGTTTGTGTTTTTTTAAATACTTTACTAGAAATTCATGGTGGTCATGTCTAATATTGGCGTGACCCCATCAATTTCGGGCTTAGGGCCAGCTGATAATGCCAAGCTGGCCTTAACCCCTTTATTACCCAGTGAGCCACCGCACCAGGGCCCTGGATGAGTTGGGTACAGCGCCAGAAGATGGCGCTTCTATGAACGCGCCATTTTCTGGGGCGGCTGCGGACTGCAATTTGCAGCGGGTGGGGCCCAGAAAGCTTGGGCCTCCCTGCGCTGCGGATTCCAGCTCCCAGCTGCCTAGTTGTACCTGGCTGGGCACAAAAATAGGGCGAAGCCCCACGCATTTTTTTTTTAAATTATTTCATGAAATTCATGGAATAATTAAGAAAAAAAGGGCTTCCCTATATTGTTGTGTCCAACCAGGTACAAATAGGCAGCTGGTGGTTGGGGGCAGCCCGTCCCTGCCTGCTGTACCTGGCTGGACACAAATATAGTGCGAAGCCCCACGTCAATTTTTTTTTAATTATTTCATGAAATAATTTTTTTAAAAAAGGGCTTCCCTATATTGTTGTGTCTGGCCAGGTACAAATAGGCAGCTGGTGGTTGGGGGCAGCCCGTTCCTGCCTGCTGTACCTGACTGGACACAAATATAGGGCGAAGCCCCACGTCAATTTTTTTTAAATTATTTCAGGAAATTCATGAAATAATGAAAAAAAAAATTGATGTGGGGCTTCGCCCTATATTTGTGTCCAGTCAGGTACAGCAGGCAGGAACGGGCTGCTCCCAACCACCAGCTGCCTATTTGTACCTAGCCGGACACAACAATATAGGGAAGCCCTTTTTTTCTTAATTATTCCATGAATTTCATGAATCTAAAAAAAAAATGCGTGGAGCTACGCCCTATTTTTGTGTCCAGCCAGGTACAACTAGGCAGCTGGGGGCTGGAATCTGCAGCGCAGGGAGGCCCAAGCTTTCTGGGCCCCACCCGCTGCAAATTGCAGTCCGCAGCCGCCACGGAAAATGGCGCGTTCATAGAAGCGCCATCTTCTGGCGCTGTACCCAACTCATCCAGGGCCCTGGTGCGGTGGCTCACTGGGTAATAAAGGGGTTAAGGCCAGCTTGGCATTATCAGCTGGCCCTAAGCCCGAAATTCATGGGGTCACGCCAATATTAGACATGACCACCATGAATTTCTAGTAAAGTATTTAAAAAAAACACAACACCCAGAATAAAGTCCTTTAATTGAAATAAACACACAATTCTTTATTGTTCTAAATTAAACCATACTTACCATCACGCCCATTCCAGCTGAAGCCAACGATCTCCTGCAATAAAAGAAAAATAATAAAGCAACATCATCCTTACCTTTCCATGGCTCCCACGACAGCTTCAGCTCTGCTACATCAAGATGACAGGCTGGACCGCAGCAGAACGCTGCCATCCAGCCTGTCATCCCGCAGACACTGAGAAGCGCAGGCTTGCTTGCGCTACTCAGTGTCTGGCTGTGACGGCATCCAGATGAGCCGAGGTCATGTCCAATGAACTCGGCGCACCTCATGCACGTCACTGACAGCGTGGGAAAATTCTCACGCTGAAGCGCTGAGTGCAGGAGAATTTTCCCACGCTGTCAGTGACGTACATGAGGTGAGCCGAGTTCATTGTCGGCTCATCTGGATGCCGTCACAGTCAGACACTGAGGAGCGCAAGCATGCCTGCGCTTCTCAGTGTCCGCGGGATGACAGGCTGGATGGCAGCGTTCTGCTGCGGTCCAGCCTGTCATCTCGATGTAGCAGAGCTGGAGCTGTCCTGGGAACCATGGAAAGGTAAGGATGAGGTTGCTTTATTATTTTTCTTTTATTGCAGGAGATCGTTGGCTTCAGCTGGAATGGGCGTGATGGTAAGTATGGTTTAATTTAGAACAATAAAGAATTGTGTCTTTATTTCAATTAAAGGACTTTATTCTGGGTGTTTGTGTTTTTTTTTTAACTTTGACTATGGGGTTAGTAATGGGGGTGTCTTATAGACGCCTCTCCATTACTAACCTGGGCTTGATGTCAGCTGGCATTATAAGCTGACATCAAAACCAACCCTATTACCCCCTGCCACCGCACCAGGGCAGCGTGGAAGAGCGAGGCTAAGTGCCAGAATTGGCGCATCCTATGGATGCGCCATTTCTGTGGCGGCTGACGGCTGGTGTTTCTAGCCTGGGAGGGGGCCAATATTCATGGCTCCCTTCCTGGGCTATTAATATCAGCCCCCAGCTGTCTGCCTAGCCTTTGCTAGCTATTAAATTAGGGGGGACCCCACGTCATTTTTTTTGGGGGGGTCCTCCATTTTAATAGCTAGTAAAGGCTAGGTATTCAGCTGGGGGCTGATATTAGTAGCCTGGGAAGCTCCGTGGGTATTACCCCCTTCCCAGGCTTCAAACATCTGCCCCAGCCGTCTGCTTAACCTCCGCTAGAGACTAAAATTACGGGGAATCCCACGCCAATTTTTTTTAATAATAAATCCTTTATTTTAATACTAAATGACAAGTACAGTAACCAACACTATCACTGTACTTATTATATATGTGACTGACATGTTTCTATCTATCTAATCTATGTGTGAAGCTCTATTCTGTCTGTTATAAATTGTCGGGTACAGATGCTGAATTGCCGGCCGGCTTTTTTAAAGAGACGGTGCATGAAAACACTATTATTTTTTTTAATAAATCCTTTGCAGTAAATGACAAGTACAGTAAGCAACACTGTCACTGTACTTCATATATATGTGACTGACATGTTTCTATCTATCTAATCTATGTGTGAAGCTCTATTCTGTCTGTTATAAATTGTCGGGTACCGCTGCTGAATTGCCGGCCGGCTTTTTTAAAGAGACGGTGCACGAAAACACTATTATATTTTTTAATAAATCCTTTACACTAAATGACAAGTACAGTAAGCAACACTGTCACTGTACTTCATATATATGTGACTGACATGTTTCTATCTATCTAATCTATGTGTGATGCTCTATTCCTTCATGTCTAAATTGTCGGGTACCGGTGTATGCCGCTGCTGAATTGCCGGCCGGCTTTTTTAAAGAAAGCGTCTTCTGAGCAGTTTGTCAGCTTTTGGACACCTTTGAAGGTGTTTTCTATGTGTTCCTATGTGTTTTTGTTTGCCTGCCATTGGTTTTAACGGTGTTCGACGGTGTTCTAAGGTGTTCGACGAACAGTTCGACGAACAGTTCCTCGAACATCCCGGTGTTCGACGAACCGAACCGAACCCGAACACTACGGGGGTGGCTCAACACTAGTCCTGACAAGAAAAAGCTGAACCAAGTGTGTCTAGATAACCCTGAGCGGGAGGATTCCCACAGGCCTATGGACTGTACTACCTTAATTTCTTTTGCTTACACGTTATACCAAGAAAGTCTTGTTTGTTTTGATGGACTTGATAGTGGTTTATGCTGTGTTTTTAATAAACTACTCCGAAATTTAAAGAAACAGCATTCCTGTGTCTTCCTCCGTGTGCAGCTGAGTGAGCCGGTCTACCAAAAGTGGTGGAGAATGAGGAAAAGATCCCCAGGAGGCATGTGTAGTGGCTGAGGACAAACCACCTGTCCTGGGTAACAGCGGCCACAAGCCAGGAAATGACGACAGACAGCATGGAGGACCTGATCAAGCACCTTGTGCTAGCCCAGCAGGAGACTAGCAAGCTGCTATTGCAATGGACCCATCAACAGCAGCAGCAGCAACAAGATAGGCTCTGGCAGCTGCAGCAGCAGATGGAGTTGCTCACAGAGGCGGCTTGTGGGAGGCCAGCAGCCTCTCCCCCAACTCCAGGTGATGACTCGTATGTCCGGAAAGCAGTAATATGAGCCATGCAAAAAAATGACCCTGGGCAATGATGTTGAAGCTGTTTTGGGCTGTGTTTGAAAGGGTGGCAGAGTGGGAGAAGCTACCCTCGGAGCAGTGGCCGGAGGTGCTAGCCCCCTATTTAACTGGTGAGCCCCGGAAGGCTTATTACGACCTGGCTGTTAGAACCCTCCTGTTTGTTTGTTTCCATCTTGTGTTTTGCGGTCATGTGACCATCTGCCTTTATATTCCAGCTCCGCCCTCCTGGCTGTGCTGGACTTCAGTGTTGTTTTGACTGTTTCTCTAGCCAGGTGCTTCGGTGCCTTTCTCTGTCAGTTCGCTAAGTCCTTCTGGGACCTCTAGTACCTTTTTGTCAGTTTGTCTTTTTGTGTTCTGCAACAACTTCTCTGTTTAGGAGGTGTCCCATTTTTGTTCCAGTCCTTAGTTCTTTTAGGGACCCCTCCCCTTATGCTATAGGTCTTCATTCAGATTAGTCGAGGACTAAGGCGGGTCTGTTCGTTAGGAACAGGCAGCCAGCTACATCATAGGGATTCAGCTTAGTCTTACTGTAGGGACAGCTTTCCCCTTTCTTTCCTTAGTACATGTTGCAGATCATAACAGTAAGTCCAGCCCAAAAAACTAAAAGGAAAGAAATTCGGGGATCAGTATGGTTTCCGTCCAGGATTTGGCTCAGGATTTGTCTCTGGAGGTGGCCGAGCTCCAGCAACACGTGAGTAGCTGTTCTTGAGTGCATTTTGTGGAACCCAAGGTAGGACTGCCTGATGTTTTTTTATGGTAAACAGCAAGATTTTTTTTCCTTTAAAAATGCTTGTTTGCTATATTATCATTTGAGACCAAGGTCCTCTGGGAATGAATCACAGCGCATTGGTTTTATTATGTCACTTTTGCGCAATGAACCACAGGGGTGGGCCTTTTCTCTCCAGCCTAATGATTCATGCCTAAGGTCGTTAGAAGAATTTTTTTCTGCTATGTTTTCTGTTATATGACGATCCTGATCGAATCTCATCTGCTGAGGCAAGACTCAGGCGTTTGAATCAGGGGTCCGGTGATGTTGAAAATTATTGCACAGGCTTCAGAAGATGGGCTTCAGAAGTCAAATGGAATGATCCTGCTCTGAAATGTTTATTTCTTGCTGGTCTGAGTGAAAGGGTTAAGTATTTGCTAATTGCATTCCCCGCACCTGAGACTCTGCAGGATGCCATGTAATTAGCTGTTCATGTGGACAGGAGGCTGAGGTCCAGGCTGAATGAGGTAAAGACTCCTGTAATGTCATGTCCTAGTCCCCAGAAAATCTGCTCAGACGGCGGAGAACCGATGGAGGTTGGGGCGATGTCACTCCGCTCTCAGGAAAGAGACCGGATGTTCACTGAGGGATTGTGTCTTTATTGTGGTAAAGCTGACCATTTGATTAAGTATTGTGAGCTTTGTTTAAGTAAAGAAAAAAAAAAGAGGTCAGGTATGCCCATATTGCTTGTTTACGCTCTGCAGGAGTATTTCTTTCTGGGAGTACTACTTTGCAGGAAGATTTGATTGAATTTCAGGTATTTGTGGATTGTGGTTCAACACTTAATGTGATTGATAAAGGGTTTTTGGAAAAACTTAAATTGAAATCCAAACCTTTGTCATCACCTATTTCTGTGATTGCAATTGATAACACTCCCTTGAAATGTATTACTCACAAGGTTGCAGCATTTCCCCTCACTATCAATGGAGTTCACCAAGAAATTTTGGACTTGGTTGTATTGGATAATTTACCCTCTCCGGTCGTTCTAGGTTTGCCTTGGTTAAAACTGCACAATCCTTTACTGGACTGGTCTACTAATGTGATTAAGTCTTGGAGTCCGAAGTGCTATGATGAATGTTGTAATGGTCGCATTGCGGTTGTGAAAAAAGGGGAATTACTGGTACCTATTCAAGATTTTTGGAGGGTTTTTTCGGAGGAGGAGTCGCAAATTTTACCTCCTCATAGGGATTATGATTGCGCCATTGAGTTTGTTCCGGGAGCTACTCTTTCCAAGAGTCGCTTGTTTAATCTGACTATCCCTGAAAGAAAGGCCTTGGAGGAATACATACAGACTAGCCTGGCTGCTGGTCACATTAGACCTTCTAAGTCGCCTGTGGCAGTTGGATTTTTCTTTATTAAAAAAAAGGACGGGGGTTTACGTCCATGTCTGGATTTTCGTGAAATTAATAAGATTACCATATGCAATTCCTACCCATTGCCGTTAATTCCTGACTTGTTTAACCAGTTAGTGGGGGCCAAGTGGTTCTCTAAAATTGATCTCCGGGGGGCATACAATTTGTTACGAGTGAAGGAGGGTGATGAATGGAAAACTGCTTTTAACACTCCGGTAGGTCATTTTGAGAATCTGGTGATGCCTTTTGGTCTTACCAATACATTTTTTCAGAACCTTATTAATGACATCCTGAGACCTTTGATTGGTAAGAATGTGGTTGTGTATTTGGATGACATTTTGATTTATTCACCAGATCTAGAGTCCCATTGCCAAGAGTGTATGTGAAGTTTTGCAGTTATTGAGTGATAATTCACTGCTTGCTAAGCTGGAGAAATGTGAGTTCGCTGTGCATAAAATTAGTTTTTTGGACTACATTGTCTCCAGCGAGGGCTTTGAGATGGACCCTGTGAAGGTTCAGGCTGTGCAGGAACGGCCTAGGCGTATTGGTTTGAAATCTATACAGAGATTTTTGGGTTTTGCCAATTATTACAGGAAATTCATTAAGAATTTTTCTGTAATTGTTAAGCCTCTAACCGATCTCACCAAGAAAGGTGCGAATACGGTCCAGTGGACTACTGAGGCCATTGAAGCATTTAAGTATCTCAAAGAGAGGTTCAGTTCTGCCCCTATCCTTATGCAGCCTGATGAGACCAAGCCTTTTTTGGTCGAGGTCGATGCTTCATCGGTGGGGGTCGGAGCAGTTTTGTCTCAGGAGAACAGGGATGGAGTACATCCTTGTGCCTTCTTTTCGAAAAAAATTTCGGAAACCGAACTGAATTATGATGTTGGAAATCAGGAGTTGCTGGCTATTAAACTTGTGTTTGAACATTGGCGTCATTTTTTGGAAGGCGCTAGATTTCATATTCAGGTTTTCACATATCATAAGAATTTGATCTATCTGGATGCTGCCAAGCGCTTGAATGCCCGTCAAGCTAAGTGGGCACTTTTTTTTTCTCGGTTTCATTTTTCTGTTACCTATATTCCTGGTACTAAGAATGTTAAAGCCGATGCTTTATCTCGCAGCTTCTCTCCTACGGTCAGTGCCGAGGAGGAGGAGAGCATTTTACAGAAAGGAGTTGTGGTGGCGGCATTGGACTCTGTTTTGGAGAATGGGATTCTGAAAACTCAAGATGATGCCCCATCTAACACTCCCCATGGGAGGTTGTTCGTGCCTAGAACCTTTAGGAGAGATTTGTTTGTGGAGTGTCATGAGTCTCGGTTGGCAGGTCATCCAGGAATTTCTGAGACTAAGAGACTTATCAGTCGCAGTTTTTGGTGACCTGGATGGCAGAAAGAAGTCATCAAGTAGGTGCGTCAATGTACTGTGTGTGCTAGGTCAAAGGCTTCACATACTCCTGCTGCGGGGTTGCTTTGCCCTCTGGAGGTTCCTAGTGCACCTTGGACGCATCTCACAATGGATTTTATTACTGATCTTCCTGTGTCCGAGGGTTTTACTGTCATCTGGGTGGTCGTGGACCGTTTTAGTAAGATGTGTCATTTGGTTCCATTCATTAAGTTACCCTGTGCCAAGACACTCGCTAAGGTGTTTGTTAAGGAGATTGTCAAGCTCCATGGCGTTCCCATGGATATTGTTTCTGATAGAGGACCTCAGTTTGTGGCTCGCTTTTGGCATGCTTTTTGTGACAGGTTGGGAGTCCATTTGTCATTTTCGTCTGGGTATCATCCTGAGTCTAATGGACAGACTGAAAGAAAGAACCAGGATGTAGAACAGTTTTTGCGTTGTTTTGTGGCAGACAATCAAGAGGTGTGGTCTGAGTTTCTGACTCTCGCGGAATTTGCTCTTAACAATCATATATCCTCCTCTGCTGGGTGTTCTCCTTTTTTTTGTTGTACTGGGAGACATCCGTCTTTTTGGTTCGTTCTCCAAATTGGGGTCGGCGGTGTCAGAGGAGGAGAATTTTTCCGGTGATTTGGAGAGAGTTTGGACTAATGTACATTACAACCTTCAAGAGGCTAACAAGAAGTCCAAGAAGTATTTTGACAGGAAAGGTAAGGAGGTTTTGTTTACTGTGGGTGACATGGTTTGGTTGTCCTCAAAGAACCTGCGGTTGAGGATTCCCTCTAAAAACTGGGTCCTAAGTTTGTGGGTCCATTTAAAGTGCTTCAGGTTGTTAACCCGTCTGCTGTTAGGTTGGATGTCTCTACTTCCTGGAAGATTAATCCTGTGTTTCATGTTTCCTTATTGAAAAAGGCTGATGTATCAGATAGGGATGTCACTGTCACAGTTCCTCCTGTGGTGGAAGACGGCGAATATGAAATTTCTCGTATCTTGAATTCTAGATGGCATAGAGGGAGATTACAGTATCTTGTCTCCTGGAAGGGTTTCGGTCCCGAAGATAACTCCTGGGTAAGGACGGATGATGTTTCTGCTCCTAGGCTTGTTAAAGCTTTCCACAAAAGGTTTCCAGATAGGCCTGGGCCTGGAGGATCCGGAGGATCCTCATAAAAGAGGGGGTACTGTTAGAACCCTCCTGTTTGTTTTTTCCCATCTTGTGTTTTGCGGTCATGTGACCATCTGCCTTTATATTCCAGCTCCGCCCTCCTGGCTGTGCTGGACTTCAGTGTTGTTTTGACTGTTTCTCTAGCCAGGTGCTTCGGTGCATTTCTCTGTCAGTTCGCTAAGTCCTTCTGGGACCTCTAGTACCTTTTTGTCAGTTTGTCTTTTTGTGTTCTGCAACAACTTCTCTGTTTAGGAGGTGTCCCATTTTTGTTCCAGTCCTTAGTTCTTTTAGGGACCCCTCCCCTTATGCTATAGGTCTTCGTTCAGATTAGCCGAGGACTAAGGCGGGTCTGTTCGCTAGGAACAGGCAGCCCGCTACATCATAGGGATTCAGCTTAGTTTTACTGTAGGGACAGCTTTCCCCTTTCTTTCCTTAGTACATGTTGCAGATCATAACACTGGCCTTGCAAGATGCCCAGGAATATGTTAAACTAAAAGCTGAAATACTAGCAGGCTCAAAGGTCACTATTATTGCTTAATAGCCTTGACACATGCAGCCGCGGCGACACAAACATAGATGCCGATCACATCGAAAATACTCGGCGAGCACCCGAGCGTGCTCGCCGAAAGGGTTAACAATACACACTGATGAACACTAGTCACTACAGTATGTCTGTCCGAGCTCAAAGGGTCCACCACTGGGCATATTGCGGTGATAAACCCCCTCGCTTCCAAATGTTCGATCTGCTGCATCTGGTCCAGAAGTTGTTGCACACGGAGTACTCCCCCCCAGCATAAATGGTACAGCGGATCATAATGGACAGATTTTTCCACTCCCTTTCTAGGCAAGTACAAACCTGGTTTGCCCAGGGAGACGCCCGTGATGCGTTCGGTCTCGTCGAAAGGTACTGGTGGTTGAGAGGTCTCTAAAGAAGCCGAGTGGTGATACATCCCCTTACTGGGGTACCCAGAGGGAGCCCAAGTCCAAAAAGAGGGGTATTAGAGCCCCCACTGGGGGGAGTCCAAGGTCCAAACGGGTCGCTGAGGGGTTGCCAAATGCCGCTGGGAAAGACTTTCTCTGCTGGAGATGTCACGGTCCTGGACACATAGCCGCCTGTTGTCCTATGTCCTCTGAACAAATGGACTGCACCATATGGAGGTGATGTTCATACTATGCCTATCCTGCCTGCAATGTGGACTATCAGCCCAGTGAGGGGCTGCAGTCATGTCCCGTGACAATACATGGAGTATTGGTGTCAGGACTTTCGAACTCAGGGAGTCAGGTGACCCTGTTAAGGGCCACACTCCCCCACCAGTTGATCCCAGGGAAACACGTGGGTATCTGCTGTATTCACGTGGATGCCAAGGACTACCCCGTTGCCAGAGGAACGATCAAAACGAACCGAGTCCCACGAGGTCGGGGTAGTCAAGGTCTTGCTACACCCAGTAATAATCGAGCGGGAGTTAAGCCTGTTCTGGGACTTCTAGGGAAAGGCAGGGGTGCACACTAACTCAGACAGGAGCCGCTTCACCCATGAAGAATCCCCATTGCATTCGGAAGTGGAGGAGTTCCCCTTGGGTGTCCTTGCTGGCAATGAGGATGAGACAGTGACCCATGAGGATGAGATTCCTGAATTGGGGGCTTCTGGGGGGGGGGTGTTTCGGGACTGTTCAATTGGAGGACCTTACATTAAAAGGGGCATGGGACAATGTGACTGTGATAAATGGGGTTGCCCAGCCGGGGGCTGACTCCAGGTTTCCTTATTTTTCAGTTAATGAGGATTTGTTATATCAGGTGACTAAACAGAGAGGGGAAGTATTAGAGCAGTTGTTCATGACAGGACCCTATAGGCATAGGGTACTAGACCTAGCCCATTGTCGTGACTAGATGGGGCATCTGGGTGTATAAAAAACCCAAGAGCGGGTCCTTCAAAGGTTTTACTGGCCTGGGTGTCACCGTGTGGTTGTTAATTATTGTTGGTCCTGTCCTACGTGTCAGTTAACTCCTCCCGTGTTCTACTTCCATAGTCCCCTGGTCCCGTTACCCATTATAGATGTCCCGTTTCACTGATTTGCCATAGACCTTGTAGGGCCCTTAGATAAGTCCACCAGGGGTCACCAATATATCCTGGTAGTGCTAGACTATGCAAAACGGTACCCAGAGGCGGTACCATTGGGTAACTCCTCTGCCAGGAGTATAGCCCGAGAGCGGATACATATTTTCTCCCGGACGGGCCTGCCAATGGAGATGCTGAAAGACCAAGGAACTCCTTTCATGTCTAAAGTGACGAGGGAGTTGTGTAAGGCTCTCCAGACTACACAACTCAGGTCGTCAGTGTACCATCTGCAGACGGACAGCCTGGTGGAGAGGTTCAATAAGACTCTAAAGTCTATGCTTAAAAAGGTTGTGGAGAAGGATGGCCGAAACTGGGATTGACTACTCTACTACCTGCTATTCTCAATTAGGGAAGTTCCTCAGGCCTCTACGGGGTTCTCACCGTTCTAGCTGTTATATGGTCGCCACCCTCAGCAACTTCTGGGCATTGCAAAGGAGACCTAGAAAGCTGATGTAACACCCCACCGGAGCGTCATCGAGCATGTGGCCCAGATGCAGGACCAGATCGCAAGGGTGATGCTGATTGTGAGTGACAGCCTCCTTCAAGAACAAGAGGCCCAGGTAAGGGTCTACAATCGGTCAGTGAGACTGAAACAGTTTAGTCCTGGAGACTGGGTGTTGGCAGTGATCCCCACAGTGGAAAGTAAGTTCCTGGCCAAGTGGCAAGGGCCATATGAGGTGATCGAAAAGTTGAGTGATGTCAACTACAAGGTAGACCAACCAGGAAGAAGAGAGCCATATCAGGTGTATCACATTAACCTGCTAAAACCCTGGCGAGACAGGGAACTGGTGGAAGCTATGTGCCTGGGGGCCCATCCTGAAGCAGGAGTCGAGGGTGTCACAGCGGCAGAGACACTGTCACCGGCCCAGAAGCAACAGTGCCGAGAGCTGCGTCAGTGGAACTGAGATCTGTTTTCAGAGTTTCCAGGTTGTACTCAGGTGGTGAAGCATGAAATCCTGATGGAACCGCATGTGAGGGTGAACCAAAAGCCATATAAGATTCCCAAAGCCCGCCACGAGGTGATGTCCAAGGAGGTGAGGAGAATGTTGAGCATGGAGCCAAAGAGTGGCTGGTCCAGCCCCATTGTCCTTGTGCCGAAGCCGGATGGAGAATGGCAATTCTATAATGACTACAGGAAGCTGAATGAGGTGTCAAAGTTCGACATGTCCCAGGTCGATGCGCTCATTGACAGGCTAGGGTCAGCCAGATATATCACCATCCTGGACCTCACGAAAGGGTACTGGCAAATTCTCCTGTCCCCAAGTGCCAAGGATAAGATGGCCTTCTCTACACCAGATGGGTGCTTTCAGTACACCAGGATGCCGCTCAGTCTACAGGGGGCCAAGCACTGGATCCTAGCCTCTTACAAAAAGTATGCCGCAGCTTACCTGGATGACATTGTGATATTCAGCCTGGATTGGGGAAATCATTTACAGAAGGTCCAAGCGGTACTGGATGCACTGAGGAAGGTAGGGTTTACTATAAACCCAAAGAACTGCTACAAGGGGAAAGAAGAGGCAAAATACTTGGGCTACATCATCGGAAGGGGCGAAATAAAGCCGCAAGTAAATAAGGTGGAGGCTATCCAAAATTGGCCGCAACCGAACTCCAAG
Organism: Phyllobates terribilis; assembly: GCF_046119375.1. Classification (NCBI taxonomy): domain Eukaryota; kingdom Metazoa; phylum Chordata; class Amphibia; order Anura; family Dendrobatidae; genus Phyllobates; species Phyllobates terribilis. The sequence goes on from NW_027362762.1 coordinate 295,747,780, forward strand.
AAGCAAGTTCGGGTGTTTCTGGGAATTGTGGGATACTATTGGCTACTTATCCCAAATTTTGCGATGATAGACGCCGCCCTGACAGATCTTTTTAAGGGCACAAAGACGTCGATGGTCAAATGGTCCTCTGAAGTGGAGATGGCGTTCCAGGAGTGGAAGCTTGCCCTATGTAAACAGCTGGTCTTGGTCCTACCTGACTTCACTAAGGAGTTTGTAGTTCAGACGGACGCCTCAAAGATCGGTTTGCGAGCTGGGTTGTCCCAGGAAATAGATGGGGATGAACATCCAGTCCTATTCCTGAGTAGGAAGCTTGTGAAGATGCTAAAACCCCTGGCTTTGAACAGAGGGGGGGGGGGATATGTGACAAAGTCACTGGCAAAGTGCTGGAGGGGAGGTATGTTTCACTGAGGCTATTCGCTTTAGTGTTCTGAAACCCAGATGATTTGCTCCTGCACACTAAGTGGTGCAAGGGGTTAAGCAGCCATTGTAAAAGGGCTTGGTTTTTTTGAACGACCATAGAGCGGGTGGGAGGTCGTTCGCCATATCTCCACCCCAGGGTGTGGTCTGGGGTTTAAATAGACAGCATGCTGAGGCATTCAGTGTTTGGTAGGGCTGAAGAGAGGAGCTCCAGTGCTTTGTATCCTGACAAGGAAAAGCTGAACCAAGTGTGTCTAGATAACCCTGAGCGGGGAGATTCCCGCACGCCTATGGACTGTACTACCTTATTTTCTTTTGTTTACTCTTTATGCCAAGAAAGGCCTGTTTATTTTGATAGACTTAATAGTGGTTTATGCCGTGTTTTTATTAAACCACTCAGAAATGTAAGTGGTTTCTGTGTCTACCTCCATGTGCAGCTGAGTGAGATGATCTACCACACCCTTTATAAAATAATAACACCTATACTCACCTCCGGTAAGAAGGGAGTCACCACATTTACTGCTAATATGGGTAAGCAGCGCACTTGACATTAATTTATTTTGTTCCTGTTTATTGTTTGCCACATATAACTCTCTCAGGGAGTTAGCACTTGTGGTTTATTGATGCATAATAGTCTCTGTTATAGTACTGACATCCTGAATTATCAAGGGTATATACCGCACCTAACATTAGATACTCTACTCTTGATTTAAAATGAACCTATCACCATGTCTCCCCAATAAAAGGTACATCCACTATCTTTAAGGCCTCTACAGTATTCTAGGAAAATGTATATAAGTCCCATGCGCCCTTTGCATAGCCCAAAAAATACCTTTTATATTCTCCCCATACATCGCGGTCTTGTCCATGGGCATTGCAGGTGTTGCTTCCGTGCCTCCTCTCGCCTCACAATCGCCATCCTCCTACATCATTCACACAGTGTCCCCCAGAATGGAGAAGAAGATGGAGAAAATTTGTTCTCCATCATCTCCTCACCTGTGCTACTATTCTCTCATCCGAAAGAATCAGATCACACTAAGCGGACACTCGGCTCAAACTCTGATCAGAGTTTGACCAGAGTGTCATTAACATAATCGATCCAATCCTCCCCCATGAGAGAATCTACGCTCATGTGAGCGAGCTCTAAAGGTGGAAAAAGTTCTGAAATTATATTTCCTGGTATGATTTTTTACATGACAAAGACCTGGCATTTTAACAGGGGTATGTAGACTTTTTGTATCCACTGGAAACAGATCTAGTTCACCTTCACCATGTGTTATATAGACAGCTCTCTGATCTATTTAGCAAGCACATAGTATAATTCATTGCACATTGAAGGATAATATGATGTTTATGAGAGATGACCCCAGTGTCAACAGAGTCTACTTTCTGAAGATAAGACAATGCAGACTTACTGTGACGCCATCCAGTTTTCTGTTTATACTAAGACTGAAGGACATAATTTGTTCACAACCGTGATAAGTCAGTGACATATACTGTAGAAGAACACATCTCATGTCAAGTTTTCAGTACATTGTCTACAATCATTTCAATTCATTGTGCTCCATTGCCACTGTTCACAAAGAATTCTTGTTGTAATGATAACATCTAAATGAAATATATTGAATCCTTTGGTCACTTTGTACAACTTGTGAATCAGACCAAGCTCCCTTTGTTTAGTGTCTGTACTTACATCTGCTATTGCCAGGTAAAGACACCAAATGTTGATGGAGTAAGGGTTCAGAAATAAAGTGATCATTCAGATTATACTTTGCAAAGAAACATTTGATTGACAGTCCAATTACTGATGGATTTGTGCTACACTGTAAGCACGTACCTTTCCCAGAGCACAGAATGCCATCTGATGATTCACACTGGCTCTTGCTCTCTTCCTCTGTCATATTGCATTTTCTTGCATTTTGGCACAGTTTTCCAAACCAACCAGCCTCACAAATACATCGACCACAGGAACAAGTTCCATGTTCTATAAAAATGTGAATAACACACAGTTTAGAATTAGAATTTGCTGCTTACTTTACAATAACATTGAGTATTTTAAAGGATATTCATCGATAAACACAATCCATTTATTCATATATTACATATATACTTTTTAAAGATACAACCCCTGGCAAAAATTATGGAATCACCGGGCTCGGAGGATGTTCATTCAGTTGTTTAATGTTGTTGAAATAAAGCAGATCACATACAAGGCACAAAACTAAAGTCATTTCAAATGGCAACTTTAGGGCTTTAGGAAACACTAAAAGAAATCAAGATTAAAAATGTGGTACTCAGTAAGGGTAATTTTTTTCAGACCAAGCAGAGGGAAAAAATTATGGAATCACTCAATTCTGAGGAAAAAATTATGGAACCACCCTGTAAATTTTCATTTCCAAAACTAACACCTGCATCAAATTAGATCTGCTCGTTAGTCTGCATCTAATGACTTTAGTTTTGTGCCATGTCTGTGATCTGCTTTTTTTCAACAACTTTAAACAACTGAATGAACATCCTCCGAGCCCGAGCCCGGTGATTCCATAATTTTTGCCAAGGGTTGTATTTATATGTTTAGAACGTTAAATGATATACAGTAAGGTGGTAGCCTTAGTTCTGAGACCAGCACTAAATACTGTACTTAGAAGCAGTTCTTACTTCAAGATTCAGAAGAACTCAGCTCCTTCATGAACATAGACACAGGGTATTGTATGGGTTCATAGATTTACTATACAGCTCGGTGCAGGCCGGGATTGCTAATCTGCCCTGCCGGGCACTTTCCCGGTGGGCCGTGGTGTGGCAGTGCTTGCTGGGCCGCCAGCCAGTTTTTACGGCTGCTGGCCCCTTTAAATTTTCCGGGTGCCTGCCCTGGTGGCTCGGCATCTCCGGGGGCACGCAGCATTCGTCATTTGAACCCTGTGGCGCACGCGTGGCTGGAGCCGGGAACGTGCTGACACTGCTATGTGTCAGCGCGTTCTGTGAACAGAGAGCGTGCGCTCTGCTCTCCCACCCGCGGCCCCAGCAACACAGCAGCCGCAGACCTAGCAGCGCAGCAGCCGAGGCCCTGCCGGAGCAGCAGGGAACAAGATAGGTGAGTATTTTTTTTTTTATCTCACAGTACTGTGTGGGGACATTACTATGGGGGTGTGGCCTTTGCTATGCTGTGTGGGGCCATTAGTAGTAATGGGGTGTGGGGCCATTACTATGGGGTGTGGGGCCATTAACATGCGGTGTGGGGCCATCATACTATATAGGCCATCATATGTTGGACCATCATACTAAATGCAGGACTGTATGCTGGGCCATCATACTATGTGCAGGACTGTATGCAGGGCCATCATACTATGCGCAGGACTGTATGCGGGGCCATCATATTATGAGCAGAACTGTATGCGGGGCCATCATATTATGTGCAGGACTGTATGTGGAGCCATCATACTATGTGCAGGACTATATGTGGGGCCATTATACTATGTGCAGGACTATATGTGAGGCCATTATACTATGTGCAGGACTATATGTGGGGCCATCATACTATGTGCAGGACTATATGTGAGGCCATCATATTATGTGCAGGACTATATGTGGGATATGTGGGGGCCATCATACTATGTGTAAGACTATATGTGGGGCCATCATACTATGTGCAGGACTATATGCAGGGCCATCATACTATGTGCAGGACTATATGTGAGGCCATCATACTATGTGCAGGACTATATGTGGGGCCATCATACTATGTGCAGGACTATATGTGAGGCCATCATACTATGTGCAGGACTATATGTGAGCCATCATACTACACTGCTCAAAAAATAAAAGGAACACTTAAACAACAGAATATAACTCCAAGTAAATCAAACTTCTGTGAAATCAAATTATCCACTTAGGAAGCAACACTGATTGCCAATCAGTTTCACATGCTGTTGTGCAAATGGAATAGACAATAGATGTAAATTATTGGCAATTATCAAGACACCCTCAATAAAGGAGTGGTTCTGCAGGTGGGGACCACAGACCACATCTCAGTACCAATGCTTTCTGGCTGATGTTTTGGTCACTTTTGAATGTTGGTTGTTCTTTCACACTTGTGGTAGCATGAGACAGACTCTACAACCCACAGAAGTTGCTCAGGTAGTGCAGCTCATCCAGGATGGCACATCAATGCGAGCTATGGCAAGAAGGTTTGCTGTGTCTGTCAGCGTAGTGTCCAGAAGCTGGAGACAGGTCAATACACCAGGAGACGTGGAGGGGGCCGTAGGAGGGCAACAACCCAGCAGCAGGACCGCTACCTCCGCCTTTGTGCAAGGAGGAACAGGAGGAGCACCTCTTTCACTCGTCTAGCCTGCCCTTGTATTATCTCCTTCTCTGCCTCTCAGATCTCGCTCCTGAGGACTGCAGTGAAGCGGCGCAGGCACGCATGTGCGAGATCTGAGAGGCAGAGAAGGAGGTAATACAAGGGCAGGCCAGACGAGTGAAAGAGGCGTGTTTTTCTGAGCACAGCACCGCTCTTTCTCTTTTTTCCATACCCCGGGCATCCTGGACGCCTGCAGCTTGCTTCACTTACACTTTCCCGGTGAGGCGCCCCCTCACCTCGTCACTGCAGTCCTCACGAGCGAGATCAGAGAGGCAGAGAAGGAGGTACCGGTAATAGGATACAAGGGCAGGCCAGAGGGATGTGCTACCGCTCTGATAGTCTTGGAGACAGGGAGAGCTGAGCAGGCAGGGAGAGCAGACCAATCCAAACAGGATTTGTATACAACAACCAGCCAATCGCCGGTAAGGTTCATCACTTTAAAATTACCGTATTGAAATCAAATCTTTTTTTTTAATTATTAGTACCATATGTGCGTTAGAAGAGGGGTAGTCTTATATGGCGAGTATATCCCAAACTCTATATTTTAACTGGAAAAGTTGGGGGTCATCTTATACACCCAGTCGTTTTATACTCTGGAAAATACGGTATTCAATGAGAATATTTCATTCATTCAGATCTAGGATGTGTTATTTGAGTGTTCCCTTTATTTTTTTGAGCAGTGTATGTGCAGGACTGTATGTGGGACCATCATACTATGTGCAGGGCTATTAGGACTTTTGCTGTGGGGCCCCATGATTTCTATATACGCCCCCAGACGCCGCTTAATCTGCTCCTGACCAACCGTCATCTGCAGTGTGTTGTCGTTCCTGCCCCAATCTGCAGCAGTCTGGGTCACTGGATGAGTTCGTGTTCTATCCCAGCCCAGAGACACATTTAGTAAATTTAAAGGGGTTGTCCACTCTTAACATTGATGACTCATCCTTAGGACAGGGAATCAATGTCTGATCTGTGTGGCTGTGACACCTGGCACCCCGCAGATCAGCTGTTCTCACAGCTCTGTTATGGCACAGCACAGCTTCGCCTACTGTATAGTGGCCACAGCCGGGTACTGCACATTCATCACTTATTCAAATCAATAAGGTGCGGATGTGCAGTACCCGGTTGTGGCCGCTATACAGTAGACAGAGCTGTGCGGTTCTGTAACTGAGCGGTTCCTGCCGGCACAGAACAGCTGATCTGCAGGGGTGGCAGGTGTCGTACCAACACCTATCAGACATTGATGACCTTTCCTAAGGATAGGTCATTAGTGTTAAAGTAGTGCACAGCCCCTTTAAATATTCATTTTTCCCTCCTCTGGTCCAGAACTGGCTGGTGGCTGACTTTTGGGGCTGATGATGGTTACACTTTCTCCTTACTTAAAATGGCCAGTTCTCCAGCCAGTTTCACATCAGAAGCTTATTTGTCCAAGAACATATGATTTCTATAAGTGCTGGACAATCAGTCCCTATATAAATCATATCTTCTTGGCAAAATAAGCTCCTGGTGCAAAACTGTCTGGAGAACTGGCCGTTTTAGTAGGGGGACATCCCCTTTAATTTTCTCTTTATGTGGTGATAACATTAAGGGCTCATTCACACGATCGATGATAATCTGATCGATTATGGTAATGACATTGATCACAATCTGGTCAGAGTTTGATCAGTGTCAGTTTACTGTGATCTGATTCTCTTGCACAATAGCATCGTATCACAGGTGCGGAGAAGTCGGAGAGCTGAATTTCTCCATCTCCTCCATTGTCTGTGTCCGTTTACATCAGACTGTACTTGAATGACGTCTGAGCGCAGTCCGATGTTTCAGACTTGTACAGGTCATCCGAATTCCAGAGCCACTCGCAGCTTGCAGCAAATACAGTTGTGCTCAGAAGTTTACATACCCCGGCAGAATTTTTCTTTTCTTGGCCTTGTTTCAGAGAATATGAATGATAGCAAAAAAAACTTTTTCTCCACTCATGGTTATTGGTTGGGCGAAGCCATTTATTGTCAAACTACTGTGTTTTCTCTTTTTAAATCTTAATGACAACCGAAAACATCCAAATGACCCTGATCAAAAGTTCACATACCCCAGTTCTTAATACCATGTATTGCCCCCTCTAACATCAATGACAGCTTGAAGTCTTTTGTGGTAGTTGTGGATGAGGTTCTTTAATTTCTCAGATGGTAAAGCTGCCCATTCTTTTCGGCAAAAAGCCTCCATTTCCTGTAAATTCATGGGCAGTCTAGCATGAACTGCGTGCTTGAGATCTCCCCAGAGTGGCTCAATGATATTGAGATCAGGAGATTGAGATGGCCACTCCTGAACCTTCACTTTGTTCTGCTGTAGCCAATGACAGGTCGACTTGGCCTTGTGTTTTGGATCGTTGTCATGTTGGAACGTCCAAGTACATCCCATGCTCAGCTTCCGGGCTGATGAGTGCAAATTTGCCTCCAGTATTTGCTGATAACAAGCTGCATTCATCTTTCCTTCAACTTTTACCAAGTTTCCTGTGCCTTTGAAGCTCACACATCCCCAAAACATCAGTGATCCACCTCCGTGCTTTACTGTAGGAATGGTGTTCCTTTCATCATAGGCCTTGTTGGCCTCTCTCCAAATGTAACGTTCATGGTTGTGGCCAAAAAGTTCAATTTTGGTCTCATTACTCTAAATTACCTTGTTCCAGAAGTTTTGAGGCTTGTCTCTGTGCTGTTTGGCGTTTTGTGGCATTTGCGCAGTAATGGCTTTCTTCTGGTGACTCGACCATGCAGCCCATTTTTCTTCAAGTGCCTCTTAATTGTGCATCTTAAAACAGCCACACCGCTAGTTTTCAGAGAGTCCTGAATTTCAGCTGATGTTGTGTTGATTTGTGGGCTTTTCTTTGCATCTCGAACAATTTTCCTGGCAGTTTTGGCTGAAATTTTTGTTGGTCTACCTGACCGTGGTTTGGTTTTTACAGAGCCCCTGATTTTCCATTTGTTAATCACAATTTGAACACTGCTGACTGGCATTATCAATTCCTTGGATATTTTTTTGTATCCCTTTCCTGTGTTATACAGTTCAACTACCTTTTCCCGTAGATCCGTTGACAATTCTTTTGCTTTCCCCATGACTTACAATCCAGAAACGTCAGTGGCTGGATGAAAGATGCAAGAGTCTGTCTGAATCCCATAAACTCACTCAGCTTTTATGTACACAAACTGATTACAAGCAAACAGGTCACAGGTGAGGATGTTACCTTTAGTAGCCATTCAAACCCATTTGTGTCAAATTCTGTGCATGTTATCAGGCCAAAATCACTAGAGTATGTGAACTTTTGATCAGCGTCATTTGGATGTTTTTGGTTGTCATTAAGATTTAAAAAGAGAAAACACAGTAGTTTAGCAATAAATGGCTTCACCCAAGCAATAACCATGAGTGGAGAAAACGTTTTTTTGTTATCATTCATATTCTCTGAAACAAGGCCAAGAAAGGAAAAATTCTGCTGGGGTCTGTAAACTTTTGAGCACAACTGTATCAGAATAATTTGGTCTATAGAGAACAACGCAGATCTGCACTGCCCATAGTATTACATTGGACCGAGAGCTATCTGAAAAAACATTGGCTAGCACTCAGCCGTGTCATAGGGCAGTGTGAGCGAAGCCTCACTGTGCCAAACACATTCTCATCTGCTTCCCGTAAGAGAATTGGATCAGAAGTGATGAGAATGTGTTTGACAGATCACCTACTTATGGTCACGTGACAACTGCCTGAACTGGTAAAACCAAATCCCAACATTACACTCTGTTAGTAGTCAGCAAGCTCCATTGCTGACAAAAAATGTGCACTGGGTGAAAAACCCCTATAGCTAGGAGGTAGGGTGGGCTGAGTGTATAAATTATAATTATTAGCATATGCACTGATCTTAGGTCCTCCTGCAGCTAGGGGCATACATAGAAGAAGTCCTAATTCTGGTTCCTTCTTTCAAAACTAAAAATTCTGAGCGGGGTCACGGGGCATAGGCACAGTCACAGAGTGGCGTGTCTCTCAACTTTTAACGACAAAGTAATTTTTCACCTATTGAACTCCCTTAGTGTTCTCACCCACAAACTGTACAGAAAAGGTTGCATAGAAAAGATACACTCCTATTTAAAAACAGCAATTTGCATGTGGGCTGCTTTGGTTTGTGTGCCAGGGCTGATTTGCAGTCCCAGTCGGGCCCTGGCCCGGTGTATGCACTTATGGAGGAGTTGAGTAGGGGTGTAACTATAATAGGTACAGGGGTTTCAATCGCACCCTAGAAGCTAGAGAGGACCTAACGGTCCCTTTGCCCCATAAGAAAAGACTATTACTATTAAAGACCAGTGATAACTGGTGATCCTGTTGGGGATTTTGTATTTGAGCCTTCTGTATCCTGAAGTTCTCTATGGCATTTTAGTGATCTGTATGATGTGTTAGCTTTCACAACATATATTCGAACATTGAAAGTGTAGGTATACTTTAAACACCATTTTACAGTAAGTGAATAACATTGTTATAAGGGTTGTCTGGCACTTTGTATTGATGGTCTATCTTTAAGATGGGTCATCAATACCAGTTGGTGTGTGACACCCAGCACCCCCGTCGATCAGCTGCTCTCGGTGCCAGCAGCGGCCAGAAGAGATCAGTTGCACAGCGGAACTACACAGCTCCGTCACCTGTATTGTGGCCGAAGCCAGGTACTGCACATTCACCCTTATTCAAATGAAAAGTCATAGATGTGCATTTCCCAACCGTAGGCACAGTATAGTTGATGGAGCTGTGTAGTTCCACTCCACAACCTGGCACATGTGGCCACCGCCGGCATGAAGAACAGCTGATCGGCTTTTGCGCTTGGTGTCGCAGCCCCACCAATCTGATATTAATGACCTATCCTAAGGATAGGCCCAGGGACGGTTTTAGACAAAGTGGGGCCCTGGGCAAAAGTTAAAGTGGGGCCCAAAATGCTAACATATTGCACCATCACACAGAAACATTTTGGTTGTATTTATATGCGCTGAGTTCAGGCCATTAAAAGAGCGAGATCGACAATATTGAAGTCGTTCGACGCTTGTTTTCCGGGTTCTTAACACTGCCTGAGGAAGAATGATGGGCACAAAACAATCACTAGTTGATCAATCTGTCCCCAAACATATCACGTTATCAGCAGCATATTTGCAGTTTTCACCGGGCGATATGCTGCTGAGAACAATGATTTTTGTTCAGGCATAAACAATCCAATCACTTGAGGAATAAACAGCGTTTTGCTCGTTTAGTATAATGCACCTCATAGTCCTCCACATAGTATAATGCGCCCCATAGTAATCCATATAATATAATGCACACCCAATAGTCCTCCATATTGAAAAATGCACAACCCATAGTCTTCTATACAGTATAATGTACCCCATAGTCCTCCATATAGTATAATGCACTCGCCATAGTCCTCTATATAGTATAATGCACTCCCCATAGTTCTCCATATAGTATAATGCACACCCCATAGTCCTCCATACAGTATAATGTGCCCTAAAGTCCTCCATATAGTATTATGCACTTTCCATAGTCCTCCATATAGTATAATGTGCCCTAAAGTCCTCCATATAGTATTATGCACTTTCCATAGTCCTCCATATAATATAATGCACACCCCATAGTCCTCCATATAGTATAATGCACCCTAAAGTCCTCCATATAGTATTATGCACTTTCCATAGTCCTCCATATAGTATAATGCGCCCTAAAGTCCTCCATATAGTTTAATGCACTTTCCATAGTCCTCCATATAGTACAATGTGCCCTATACTCCTCCATATAGTATAATACACTCCCCATAATCCTCCATATAGTACAATGCACTCTCCATAGTCCTCCATATATTATAATGCGCCCTATAGTCCTCCATATAGTATAATACATTCCCCATAGTCCTCCATATAGTATAATACACGACCCATAGTCCTCCATATAGTACAATGCACTCCCCACAGTATATTGCACCCATAGTCCTCCATACAGTATAATGCACTCTCCTTAGTCCTCCATACAGTATAATGCAGCCCCCATATACTACATACAGTAGAATGCACAGCCTATAGTCCTAGATAGAGTATAATGCTGCTCCCACTGAGTACAATGCAGACCCACAGAGTATAATGCCGCCTCCATAGAGAATAATGCAGCCCCCATAGAGTATAATGCAGCCCCCATATAATATAATGCAGCCTCCATAGAGTATAATGCAGCCTTCATAGAGTACAATGCAGCCTCCATAGAGTATAATATAGCCTCCGTAGAGTATAACGCAGCCCCATAAAATATAATGCAGCCCCCATAGAGTATAATGCAGCCCCCATAGAGTATAATGCAGCCCCCATAGAGTATAATGCAGCCCCCATAGAGTATAATGCAGCCCCCATAGAGTATAACTCAGCTCCCATAGAGTATAATGCAGCCCTCATATAATATATTGTAGTCCAATAGAGTATAATGCAGCCCCCATAGAGTATAATGGAGCCCCATAGAGTATAATGCAGCCCCATATAATATAACGCAGTCCCATAGAGTATAATGCAGCCCCATAAGTTATGGGGCTGCTTTATACTCTATGGGACTGCGTTATATTATATGGGGCTGCATTATACTCTATGGGGCTCCATTATACTCTATGGGGGCTGCATTATACTCTATTGGACTACAATATATTATATGGGGGCTGCATTATACTCTATGGGAGCTGCATTATACTCTATGGAGGCTGCATTATACTGTCTGGGGCTGAGTTATACTCTATGGGGGCTGCATTATACTCTATGGGGGCTGCATTATACTCTATGGGGGCTGCATTATATACTATGGGGGCTGCATTATACCCTATGGGGGCTGCCTTATACTCTATGGGGGCTGCTTTATACGTTATGGGCCATAACGTATAAAGCAGCCCCCATAGAGTATAAGGCAGCCCCCATAGAGTATAATGGAGCCCCCATAGAGTATAATGCAGCCCCATATAATATAACGCAGTCCCATAGAGTATAATGCAGCCCCATAACGTATAAAGCAGCCCCCATAGAGTATAAGGCAGCCCCCATAGAGTATAATGGAGCCCCCATAGAGTATAATGCAGCCCCATATAATATAATGTAGCTCCATATAGTATAATGTAGCCCCCATAGAGTATAATGCAGCCCCCATGTAATATAATGCAACCCCCATATAGTATAATGCAGCTCCCATAGAGTATAATGCAGAGTCCATAGAGTATAATACAGCCTCCATAGAGTATAATGTAGCCCCCATATAACGTAATGCAGCCCCATAGAGTATAATGCATCCTCCATAGAGTATAATTCAGCTCCCATAGAGTATAATGCAGCCTCCATAGAGTATAATACAGCCTCCATAGAGTATAATGCAGCCCCCATATAATATAATGCAGCCCCATAGAGTATAATGCAGCCCACATAGAGTATAATGCAGCCTCCATAGAGTATAATACAGCCTCCATAGAGTATAATACAGATCCCATAGTGTATAATGCAGTCTCCATAGAGTATAATACAGCCTCCATAGAGTATAACACAGCTTCCATAGAGTATAATGCAGCCCCCATATAATATAATGTAGCCGCATAGAATATAATGCAGCCCCCAGAGAGTATAATGCAGGCCCCAGAGAGTATAATGCAGCCCCCATAGAGTATAATGTTGCCCCACATAATATAATGTAGCCCCATCTAGTATAATGCAGCCCCATATAATATAATGTAGCACTCATATAGTATAATGTGCCCTATACTCCTCCATATAGTATAATACACTCCCTATAGTCCTCCATATAGTACAATGCACTCTCCATAGTCCTCCATATAGTATAATAAACGTTCCACTCCTCACAGTATATTGCACCCCATAGTTCGCCACACAGTATAATGCACTCCCCATAGTCCTCCATACAGTATAATGCAGCCCCCATATAGTACATACAGTAGAATACACAGCCTATAGTACTTGATAGAGTACAATGCCACCCCACAGAGTATAGTGCTGCCTCCATAGAGTATAATGCAGCCCCCATAGAGTATAATGCAGACCCCATAGAGTATAATGCAGAGCCCATATAATATAATGCAGCCTCCATAGAGTAAAATGCAGCCTCCACAGAGTATAATGCAACCTCCTCCTTAGAGTATAATGCAGCCTTCATAGAGTATAATGCAGCCCCCATAGGGTATAATGCAGCCCCCATAGTATATAATGCAGCCCCATAGAGTATAATGCAGACCCCATAGAGTATAATGCAGACCCCATATAATATAATGCAGCCTCCATAGAGTATAATGCAGCCTCCTCCCTAGAGTATAATGCAGCCTCCATAGAGTATAATGCAGCCTCCTCCCTAGAGTATAATGCAGCTCCCATAGAGTATAATGCAGCCCCCATAGAGTATAATGCAGCCCCCATAGAGTATAATGCAGTCCCATAGAGTATAATGCAGTCCCATAGAGTATAATGCAGCCCCCATAAAATATAACTAGCTATTGAGCCCGTTCTACGCCTGGGTGGTGAGCATTTTTATTGGTATATGGTCTCCCATCCTGGTATTTCTTCTGCCCTCATCCTGGTATTTGTGCTGCCCCCATCCAGGTATTTGTGCTCCCCAATCCTGTTCCCCCATCCTGTTATGTGCTACCCTCATCCCTATCCTGGTATGCATGGCACGCCTCATCCCTATCCTGGTATACATGGCACTCCTTATCCCTATCCTGGTATGCATGGCACCCCTCACCCCCAATCCTGGTACGCATGGCACCCCTCACCCTCAATCCTAGTATGCATGGCACCCCTCACCCCCAATCCTGGTACACATGGCACCCCTCACCCTCAATCCTAGTATGCATGGCACCCCTCACCCCCAATCCTGGTATGCATGGCACCTCTCACCACTAATCCTGGTATGCATGGCACCCCTCATCCCAATCCTGGTAAGCATGGCACCCCTCATCCCAATCCTGGTATGCATGGCACCCCTCACCTCCAATCCTGGTATGCATGGCACCCCTCACCCCCTATCCTGGTATGCATGGCACCCTTCACCTCCAATCCTGGTATGCATGGCACCCCTCACCCCCAATCCTCTATGCATGGCACCCCTCACCCCTAATTCTGTATGTATAGCACCCCTCATCCCTATCCTGGAATGCATGGCACCCCTCACCCCCAATCCTTGTATGCATGGCACCCCTCACCCCCAATCCTGGTATGCATGGCACCCCTCATCCCCAATCTTGGCATGCATGGCACCCCTCATCCCAATCCCTCATCCTGGTATGCATGGTATGCATGGCTTTCTCATCCCCAATCCTGGTATGTGTGGCAACCCTCATTCCCCAATCCTGGTATGTTAAGCACCCCCCATCCCCCAATCCTGGTATGCATGGCACCCCCCATCCCCCAATCCTGGTATGTAGGGTACCCAATCCCTCATCCTGATATGCATGGCTTTCTCATCCCCAATTCTGGTATGTATGGCACTCCTCATCCCCCAATCCTGATATGCATGGTACCCCTCATCTCACAATCCTGGTATGCATGGTATCCCTCATCCCCCAGTCCTGGTATGCATGGTACCTTTCATCCCCAATCCTGGCATGCATGGTACCCCTCATCCCCCAATCCTGATATGCATGGTACCCCTCATCTCCCAATCCTGGTATGCATGGTATCCCTCATCCCCCAATCCTGTTATGCATGGTACCCCTCATCCCCCAATCCTGGTATGCAAGGTACCCCTCATCCCCCAATCCTGGTATGCATGGTCCCTTCATCCCCCAATCCTGGTATGCATGGCACCCCTTATCCGCCAATCCTGGTATGCATGGCACCCCTCATCCCCCAATCCTGGTATGCATGGCACCCCTCACCCCTCAATCCTGGTATGCATGGCACCCCTCACCCACCAATCCTGGTATGCATGGCACCCCTCAATCCTGGTATGTATGGTACCCCTCATCCCCAATTCTGGTATGTGTGGCCCCTCATCCCCCAATCCTGGTATGTGTGGCCCCCTCACATCCCAATCCTGGTATGCATGGTCCCCACACCCCCAATTCTGGTATGTATGGTACCCCCTCACCCCCCCAATCCTGGTATGCATGGTACCCCTCAATCCTGGTATGTATGGCACCCCTCATCCCCCAATCCTGGTATGCATGGCACCCGTCAATCCTGGTATGTATGGTACCCCTCATCCCCCAATCCTGGTATGTGTGGCCCCCTCATCCCCCAATCCTAGTATGTGTGGCCCCCTCACATCCTAATCCTTGTATGCATGGTCCCCTCACCCCCAATCCTGGTATGTATGGTACCCTCTCACCCCCTCAATCCTGGTATGCATGGTACCCCTCAATCCTGGCATGTATGGCACCCTTCATCCCCCAATCCTGGTATGCAGGGTCCCCTCAGCCCCAATCCTAGTATGTATGATACCCCCTCACCCCCAAATACTGGAATGTATGATACCCCTCACCCCCCAATCCTGACATGCATGGTACCCCTCAATCCTGGTATGTCTGGCACCCCTCATCCCTCAATCCTGGTATGTGTGGCACTCTTCATCCCCCGATCCTGGTATGGATGGGACCCCTCATCCCCCAATCCTGGTATGTGTGGCCCCCTCACATCCCAATACTGGTATGCATGGTCCCCTCACCCCCAATCCTGGTATGTTTGGTACCCCCTTACCCCCCAATCCTGGTATGCATGGTACCCCTCAATCCTGGTATGTATGGCACCCCTCATCCCCCAATCCTGGTATGCATGGCACCCCTCACCCCTAATTCTGTATGTATAGCACCCCTCATCCCTATCCTGGAATGCATGGCACCCCTCACCCCCAATCCTTGTATGCATGGCACCCCTCACCCCCAATCCTGGTATGCATGGCACCCCTCATCCCCAATCTTGGCATGCATGGCACCCCTCATCCCAATCCCTCATCCTGGTATGCATGGTATGCATGGCTTTCTCATCCCCAATCCTGGTATGTGTGGCAACCCTCATTCCCCAATCCTGGTATGTTAAGCACCCCCCATCCCCCAATCCTGGTATGCATGGCATCCCCCATCCCCCAATCCTGGTATGTAGGGTACCCAATCCCTCATCCTGATATGCATGGCTTTCTCATCCCCAATTCTGGTATGTATGGCACTCCTCATCCCCCAATCCTGATATGCATGGTACCCCTCATCTCACAATCCTGGTATGCATGGTATCCCTCATCCCCCAGTCCTGGTATGCATGGTACCTTTCATCCCCAATCCTGGCATGCATGGTACCCCTCATCCCCCAATCCTGATATGCATGGTACCCCTCATCTCCCAATCCTGGTATGCATGGTATCCCTCATCCCCCAATCCTGGTATGCATGGTACCCCTCATCCCCCAATCCTGGTATGCAAGGTACCCCTCATCCCCCAATCCTGGTATGCATGGTCCCTTCATCCCCCAATCCTGGTATGCATGGCACCCCTTATCCGCCAATCCTGGTATGCATGGCACCCCTCATCCCCCAATCCTGGTATGCATGGCACCCCTCACCCCTCAATCCTGGTATGCATGGCACCCCTCACCCACCAATCCTGGTATGCATGGCACCCCTCAATCCTGGTATGTATGGTACCCCTCATCCCCAATTCTGGTATGTGTGGCCCCTCATCCCCCAATCCTGGTATGTGTGGCCCCCTCACATCCCAATCCTGGTATGCATGGTCCCCACACCCCCAATTCTGGTATGTATGGTACCCCCCCCAATCCTGGTATGCATGGTACCCCTCAATCCTGGTATGTATGGCACCCCTCATCCCCCAATCCTGGTATGCATGGCACCCATCAATCCTGGTATGTATGGTACCCCTCATCCCCCAATCCTGGTATGTGTGGCCCCCTCATCCCCCAATCCTAGTATGTGTGGCCCCCTCACATCCCAATCCTTGTATGCATGGTCCCCTCACCCCCAATCCTGGTATGTATGGTACCCTCTCACCCCCTCAATCCTGGTATGCATGGTACCCCTCAATCCTGGCATGTATGGCACCCCTCATCCCCCAATCCTGGTATGCAGGGTCCCCTCAGCCCGAATCCTAGTATGTATGATACCCCCTCACCCCCAAATACTGGAATGTATGATACCCCTCACCCCCCAATCCTGACATGCATGGTACCCCTCAATCCTGGTATGTCTGGCACCCCTCATCCCTCAATCCTGGTATGTGTGGCACTCTTCATCCCCCGATCCTGGTATGGATGGGACCCCTCATCCCCCAATCCTGGTATGTGTGGCCCCCTCACATCCCAATACTGGTATGCATGGTCCCCTCACCCCCAATCCTGGTATGTTTGGTACCCCCTTACCCCCCAATCCTGGTATGCATGGTACCCCTCAATCCTGGTATGTATGGCACCCCTCATCCCCCAATCCTGGTATGCATGGCACCCCTCAATCCTGGTATGTATGGTACCCCTCATCCCCCAATCCCAGTATGTGTGGCCCCCTCATCCCCAATCCTGGTATGTGTGGCCCCCTCACATCCCAATCCTGGTATGCATGGTCCCCTCACCCCCAATCCTGGTATGTATGGTACCCTCTCACCCACCCAATCCTGGTATGCATGGTACCCCTCAATCCTGGTACGTATGGCACCCCTCATCCCACAATCCTGGTATGCAGGGCCCCTCAGCACCAATCCTAGTATCTATGATATCCCCTCACCCCCAAATACTGGTATGTATGATACCCCTCACCCCCCAATCCTGGCATGCATGGTACCCCTCAATCCTGGTATGTCTGGCACCCCTCATCCCTCAATCCTGGTATGTGTTGCACTCTTCATCCCCCGATCCTGGTATGGATGGGACCCCTCATCCCCCAATCCTGGTATGTATGGTACCCATTCCCACATCCTGGTATGCATAGCTTTCTCATCCCCAATCCTGGTATGTATGGCACTCCTCATCCCCCAATCCTGGTATGCATGGAACCCATCATCCCCCAATCCTGGTATGCATGGTACCCCTCATCCCCAATCCTGGTATGCATGGCACCCCTCAATCCTGGTATGTATGGTACCACTCATCCCCCAATCATGGTATGCATGGCCCCCTCACCTCCAAATCCTGCTATGCATAGTCCCCTCACCCCCCAATCCTGGTATGTATGGTACCCCCTCACCCCCCAATCCTGGTATGTATGGTACCCCTCACTTCCCCAATCCTGGTATGCATGGTACCCCTCAATCCTGGTATGTATGGTACCCCTCATCCCCCAATCCTGGCATGTGTGGCCCCCTCATCCCCCAATCCTGGTATTTGTGGCCCCCTCACATCCCAATCCTCTATGCATGGTCCCCTCACCCCCAATCCTGGTATGTATGGTACCCTCTCACCCCCCCAATCCTGGTATGCATGGTACCCCTCAATCCTGGTATGTATGGCACCCCTCATCCCCCAATCCTGGTTTGTGTGGTCCCCTCACCTCCCAATCCTGGTATGAAGGGTCCCCTCAGCCCCAATCCTAGTATGTATGATACCCCCTCACCCCCCAATACTGGTATGTATGATACCCCTCACCCTCCAATCCTGGCATGCATGGTACCTCACAATCCTGGTATGTATGGCACCCCTCATCCCTCAATCCTGGTATGTGTGGCACTCTTCATCCCCCGATCCTGGTATGGATGGGACCCCCCATCTCCCAATCCTGATATGTATGGTACCCAATACCTCATCCTGGTATGCATGGCTTTCTCATCCCCAATCCAGGTATGTATGGCACTCCTCATCCCCCAATCCTGGTATGCATGGAACCCATCATCCCCCAATCCTGGTATGCAAGATACCCCTCATCCCCCAATCCTGGTATGCATGGAACCCCTCAATCCTGGTATGTATGGTACCCCTCATCCCCCAATCATGGTATGTGTGGCCCCCTCATCTAACAATCCTGGTATGTGTGGCCCCCTCACCTCCAAATCCTGCTATGAATAGTCCCCTCACCCCCCAATCCTGGTATGTATGGTACCCCCTCACCCCCCAATCCTGGTATGTATGGTACCCCTCACCCCCCAATACTGGTATGCATGGTATCCCTCAATCCTGGTATGTATGGCCCCCTCATCCCCCAATCCTGGTATGTGTGGCTCCCTCATCCCCCAATCCTGGTATGTGTGGCCCCCTCATCCCCCAATCCTGGTATGCATGGTACCCCTCATCCCTTTCACGCTGCACACATGCAAAAAAAATAAACACTTATACTCACCTTTCTTCCCTGTGCTCCAGCGCTGCGGTGTCCTGTTCTGCCGGAGGCCGCGGGAGGAGTGTGGTGCCGGAGTACGCGCATGCCCATACCGCGCTGTCTGGCGCCATTTTGCTGAAGACACACTGCAAATGTGTCTTCAGTAAAGTGGCGCCGGACAGCGCTATGCGCATGTGCCGACTCCGACGGATTCACTCCTGCCCCAGTCTCCGGCGAGAAGAGAAGCGCCGCTGCAACGCTGCTCCCGGTCAGGTAAGTATGGCGCCGGAGATCGCGATATGCGTTCAGTGTCTACGCACACCGCGATCTCCGGCGCCATACACTCCTATTACCTGTAAGGGCTCCATGCGTTCTTCTGTCTGGAGCTAGACTGCGCGTCACGCATGCACAGTCTATAATGGCTTCAGACAGAGGGATGCTTGCAGTGTTATATTGTAGATGCAGTCCCACAGAGTATAATGCAATTCCATAGAGTATAATGCAATTCTATAGAGTATAATGCAGCCCCCATAGTGTATAATGCAGCCCCCATAGAGTATAATGCAGCCCCCATAGAGTATAATGCAGCCTCCATAGAGTATAATGCAGACCACATAGAGTATAATGCAGCCCCATATAATATAATATAGCCCCATATAGTATAATGCAGACCCTTAGAGTATAATGCAGACCCCATGTAATACAATACAGCCACCATAGAGTATAATGCAGCTCCCATACAGTATAATGCAGAGTCCATAGAGTATAATGCAGCCTCCATAGAGTATAATGCAGCCTCCATATAATATAATGCAGCCCCATAAAGTATAAAGCAGCCCCCATAGAGTTTAATGCAGCCCCCATAGAGTTTAATGCAGCCCCCATAGAGTATAATGCATCCTCCATAGAGTATAATGCAGCTTCCATAGAGTATAATGCAGCCTCCATAGAGTACAATACAGCCTCCATAGAATATAATGCAGCCCCCATATAATATAATGCAGACCCATAGAGTATAATGCAGCCCCCAGAGAGTATAATGCAGCCTCCAAAGAGTATAATGCAGCATTCATAGAGTATAATGCAGCCCCCATAGAGTATAATGTTGCCCCACATAATATAATGTAGTCCCATCTAGTATAATGTAGCCCCCAAATAGTATAATGTGTCCTTTACTCCTCCATATAGTATAATACCCTCCCATAGTCCTCCATATAGTACAATGCACTCTTCATAGTATATTGTATAATGCTGCCCCCACTGAGTACAAGCAGCCCCCAGAGTATAATGCAGCCCCCACAGAGTTTAATGCAGCCCCCATAGCTTATAATGCATCCTCCATAGAGTATAATGCAGCTTCCATAGAGTATAATGCAGCCTCCATAGAGTACAATACAGCCTCCATAGAATATAATGCAGCCCCCATATAATATAATGCAGACCCATAGAGTATAATGCAGCCCCCCAAAGTATAATGCAGCCCCCAGAGAGTATAATGCAGCCTCCAAAGAGTATAATGCAGCATTCATAGAGTATAATGCAGCCCCCATAGAGTAAAATGTTGCCCCACATAATATAATGTAGCCCCATCTAGTATAATGTAGCCCCCATATAGTATAATGTGTCCTTTACTCCTCCATATAGTATAATACACTCCCATAGTCCTCCATATAGTACAATGCACTCTTCATAGTATATTGTATAATGCTGCCCCCACTGAGTACAAGCAGCCGCCAGAGTTTAATGCAGCCCCCATAGCGTATAATGCATCCTCCATAGAGTATAATGCAGCTCCCATATAGTATAATGCAGCTCCCATGGAGTATAATGCAGCCTCCACAGAGTATAATGCAGCCCCCATATAATATAATACAGCGCCATAGAGTATAATGCAGCCCCCATAGAGTACAATGCAGCCCACATAGAGTATAATGCAGCTTCCATAGAGTATAATGCAGCTTCCATAGAGTATAATACAGCCTCCATAGAGTATAATACAACTCCCATAGTGTATAATGCAGCCCCTAGAGAGTATAGTGAAGCCTTCATAGATTATAATGCAGCCCCCATAGAGTATACACTCTGTGCCGAATTATTAGGCAAATGAGTATTTTGATCACATGATACTTTTTATACATGTTGTCCTACTCCAAGCTGCATAGGCTTGAGAGCCAACTACCAATTAAGTAAATCTGGTGATGTGCATCTCTGTAATGAGGAGGGGTGTTGACTAATGACATCAACACCCTATATAAGGTGTGCTTAATTATTAGGCAACTTCCTTTCCTTTGGCAAAATGGGTCAGAAGAGAGATTTGATGGGCTCTGAAAAGTCCAAAATTGTGAGATGTCTTGCAGAGGGATGCAGCAGTCTTGAAATTTCAAAACTTTTGAAGCGTGATCACCCAACAATCAAGCGTTTCATGGCAAATAGCCAACAGGGTCGCAAGAAGCATGTTGGCCAAAAAAGGCGCAAAATAACTGCCCATGAATTGAGGAAAATCAAGTGTGAAGCTGCCAAGATGCCATTCACCACCAGTTTTGCCATATTTCAGAGCTGCAACATTACTGGAGTATCAAAAAGCACAAGGTGTGCGATACTCATGGCCAAGGTAAGGAAGGCTGAAAAACGACCACCTTTGAACAAGAAACATAAGATAAAACGTCAAGAATGGGCCAAGAAATATCTTAAGACTGATTTTTCAAAGGTTTTATGGACTGATGAAATGAGAGTGACTCTTGATGGGCCAGATGGATGGGCCAGAGGCTGGATCAGTAAAGGGCAGAGAGCTCCACTACGACTCAGACGCCAGCAAGGTGGAGGTGGGGTTCTGGTATGGGCTGGTATCATCAAAGATTAACTTGTGGGACCTTTTCGGGTTGAGGATGGAGTGAAGCTCAACTTCCAGACCTACTGCCAGTTTCTGGAAGACAACTTCTTCAAGCAGTGGTACAGGAAGAAGTCGGTATCGTTCAAGAAAAACATGATTTTCATGCAGGACAATGCTCCATCACATGCATCAAACTACTCCACAGCGTGGCTGGCCAGTAAAGGTCTAAAAGAAGAAAAAAATAATGACATGGCCCCCTTGTTCACCTGATCTGAACCCCATAGAGAACCTGTGGTCCATCATAAAATGTGAGATCTACAGGGAGGGAAAACAGTACACCTCTCGGAACAGTGTCTGGGAGGCTGTGGTGGCTGCTGCATGCAATGTTGTTCGAAAACAGGTCAAGCAACTGACAGAATCTATGGATGGAAGGCTGTTGAGTGTCATCATAAAGAAAGGTGGCTATATTGATCACTAATTTTCTTGGTTTTTGTTTTTGCATGTCAGAAATGTTTATTTCTAAATTTTGTGCACTGATAATGGTTTACCTGGTGAAAATAAACAAGTGAGATGGGATTATATTTGTTTTTTATTAAGTTGCCTAATAATTCAGCACAGTAATAGTTAACTGCACAAACAGATATCCTCCTAAGATAGCCAAATCGAAAAAAAAAACACTCCAACTTCCAAAAATATTAAGCTTGGATATTTATGAGTCTTTTGGGTTGATTGAGAACATAGTTGTTGATCAATAATAAAAATAATCCTCTAAAATACAACTTGCCTAATAATTGTGAACACAGTGTAATGTTGCCCCACATAATATAATGTAGCCCCATCTAGTATAATGCAGCCCCATATAAGATAATGTAGCCCCCATATAGTATAATGTGCCCTATACTCCTCCATATAGTATAATACACTCCCCATAGTCCTCCAGATAGTAAAATGCACTCTCCATAGTCTTCCATATAGTATAATACAGGTCCCACTTCTCACAGTATATTGTACCCCATAGTTCTCCACACAGTATAAAGCACTCCCCATAGTCCTCCATACAGTATAATGCAGCCCCCATATAGTACATACAGTAGAATACATAGCCTATAGTCCTTGATAGAGTATAATGCTACCCCCACTGAATACAATGCCGCCCCCACTGAGTACAATGCCGCCCCACAGAGTATAGTGCCGCCTCCATAGAGTATAATGCAGCCCCCATATAATATAATGCAGCCTCTATAGAGTATAATGCAGCTTCCATAGAGTATAATGCAGCCTCCGTATTGTATAATGCTGCACCATATAATATACTGCAGCTCCCATAGAGTATAATGCAGCCCCATAGAGTATAATGCAACCTCCATAGAGTATAATGCAGCCCCCATATAATATAATCCATCCCCATAGAGTATAAAGCAGCCCCCAGAGTATAATTCAGCTCCTATAGAGTATTATGCAGCCCCCATATAATATAATGCAGTCCCATGAAGTATAATGCAGCCCCCATAGAGCATAATGCAGCCCCCATAGAGTATAATGCAGCCCCCATAAATTATAATGCAGCCTCTATAGAGTATAATGCAGCCTTCATAGAGTATAATGCAACCCCTATAGAGTATAATGCAGCCCCCATATAATATAATGCAGTCCCATGAAGTATAATGCAGCCCCCATAGAGCATAATGCAGCCCCATAGAGCATAATGCAGCCCCCATAGAGTATAATGCAGCCCCCATAGATTATAATGCAGCCTTCATAGAGTATAATGCAGCCTTCATAGAGTATAATGCAACCCCTATAGAGTACAATGCAGCCCCATATAATATAATATAGCCCCATATAGTATAATGTAGCCCCATAGAGTATAATGCAGACCCCATGTAATATAATGCAGCTCCCATACAGTATAATGCAGAGTCCATAGAGTATATTGCAGCCTCCATATAATATAATGCAGCCCCATAGAGTATAAAGCAGCCCCCATTGTATAATGCAGCCCCCATATAATATAATGCAGCCCCAAAGAGTATAATGCAGCTTCCATACAGTACAATACAGATTCCATAGAGTATAATGCAGCCCCCTTATAGTATAATGCAGCGCCATATAGTATATTGCAGCCCCATATAATACAATGTAGCCCCAATATAGTGATGTCGATACAGTTGAATATGAGATGCGGGGAAGGGTGTGCAGCGCTGGCGCCGACCCTCTCTAACTCACAGGCCCCACAGCGGCCTCGTGGTGTGCTGCATCTGCCTAGGGCCCCTGGGAGATTGGGGGCCCTAGGCAGATGCCTAGTCTGCCTGCCCTTAACGCCGGTCCTGGATAGGCCATCAATATAAAGTACCGGACAAATCCTTTAATACACTGCATTACATGTTCTCATTTATATTATCAGTGTTGGATTCAGATTGGTGGAGTCCCCCATCTCAGTAGAAGGACTCCTATACTTCAAAAGAGCTACATGTAAGTATGGATACTTCTCCATCTATTATCATTTGATTTGAGATGCCAAACAGTTATCAAAGGATCGGCATTTTTCTAAAAGAAGTGAATTTCAAGTAGTGAGCAGAGTGTGCACTATCTATGAATAGACTGCCAGGGGTGTAAGTAGAAATTGTTTGACAGAGCATATTGGAAGAACCAATCAGTGCAGGAAAGAGTAGTGGTTAATGTTCTCTTGATACACAGGATGGGAAAGGTATAGGGAGTACATGTCCCTTGCACCCCTTTCATAATCTGCCCTGTATACTTTAGTACAACGTTGAATTCATAACTATGCAAGGCTTGAATTTTCTGCTGTCCCAATATCTCTCAGGATGTAGCATGGTGCAGTCATGGGTGAGGTACCTGTCTTCCGCACTCCGCCATGATACATAAAAACTGAGGTCCTACTGACTAGCTGTGTGTACTCTAGTTACCTGGGCAATACGCTTCTGCAGACCACATGCGTTGTACTTGGCAGGCCAGGACCAGATGTTACGGAGATAAGTTAACTTTTTACTGAACAGTAACTTGTTATGAACTATGTACATCAGATAATAGGTACAATACTTCACATATGTTTTACTTGCATTAAGCAGGCAAGGGCACTTCTCGGTTACATTTAATAGCATTTCTCTTTCCTTGCACTTCACAATTTCTCTTTCCTTGCACTGCACAATCCTGCATCTCACGAAAATCTAGCAAACTCTTATCGGAAGCTCCGTCTTCCCCATAAGGGCCACACGGGTCGAGGTGTAATGATACGGCCACTCACAGCTACTCTCAGTTCCCAACTAACTAATAAGAATGCCACTGCTCAACGTACATTGGTATGACTCCTCAATAGTATCTTGAAATTCACTGCTTTCCGTAGGAGAATTCATGTGCCAATATGGTGACCATAGCTTATTTCCAATGTAGACAATTGTTCACTAGTGTCCTTCTGATAAAGTTTCCTCTGCTTTCAATCCCCTTTAAGTGGGCCTTCTGCTCCCCCCTGGGCAAAGTTGTTGCTGTTTAAATGGCCTTCCTGGCCTAGGTTCCAATCTGTGAAATGTGTCTTCACGTTTTCTTGGTCTTTAGGACATATTATCTGATGCCCTCCCTCTTCGCACACAACACAATTTAATATGCATGTCTGCAAGCTATTAGGCCTTAGTTCATTCATTACTGAATGCTAGGCCCTATCTGTTACCAGGAAGCTGTCTCATGTATTCCCATGCAGCCCCTCCCATTCTGGGCTAGTCCTAACTATTAACTCTGTCTATACCCAAACTAAGTGCATTTAAATTACTAAACTGGCAAAATCACATTTAAAGCTATGCAATGCACTATATACCAACATCATATCTTCGGGGGGGGGGGGGGGGGCGAACCTCCACTTCCTTACATGGACTTGCATTCTCTGTTTTCTTTACACTGTACTGTAATATACTGCATTACATAGGCTCAGCTCGGTTCTTAGGAAAGTATCTGAAAACAAACTTGTAAACTGTGTACAGTCATAATAAATAACAGAATTACAGCTCTCGGTCATCAAGGCACATACCCTGTACTTTCGGGCAAGAATCACTTTTAACTCAACTGTAGTCCTTGGGACATCAATATAATTTATGAAGGCACAAAGTAAGGCATTACCGTTGTGTGGAAGTACAGAAGAGGTAATTAGAGGTACATCACAATGTGTGGCAATTAGAGAACCACAATTATTGTGTGAAGGCCAAAAGGGGACACTTCTACTGTTTAGATACTCCGGAAAAAATCACTGCTGATGCGTGGGGTACAAAAGGTGGCACTATTACCTTGTGAAACACAAAAGAAGACACTTTTACTGTTTGGTTCACAATTACAGTCTGTGGCACAATATGGGCACTATCTGTTTGACACTGTTACTTTGGGGCAGTATTAATAACCCACTATAGCTTGCCAGGTAGTTATAACATACGGTGATTATTTTTGAAGTAAAGTATTTGGGGGCAATGTAAGCAACATAGTAGTTATAGAATTTGGGGAAATAATTGCAGTAACATAAAAATGTGGGTTAGCAACAGGTTGGGAAGTTTGGGTAGGTAGGGAAATGGCAGGAAGTGTGCTGGAAAAGCAAAGAGCTGCAAAATCTGCATATACAAGTCATGACTGAAAGAAGATTTCATAGTGGTCTGGGCCAGACAGAAAAGTGAAACAATAAAATTAGAGATGACATCAGCTGTGAGTCACTGGATGGAGATTCATGCTGCCCAAATCACAGGTTATGCTCCTCTCTAAAACGATACTGCATTTCAGGGTAAACATACATTGAATAGCTGTCTGGGGACTATATGTCTCTGCTGACAAGTTTGAGGCTGGTATCTAGCTGGCGTCTCCCTGCCCTGCTCCAGGTGACTAACAGGTCTCTCCCTATGTGTGTCCATAGGAAGGTACTTTTCAGTCATGAGGAGCCTGGCGAAGTCAGCTGGATATCAGCCTCGAACTTGTCAGCCAAAGCAAATAGTGCCCAACTGGCTTTTTAAAGTATGTTTGATAATGAAATCTGCAGCATTCAGAGTAAAGAACCTGACTGTAACTGTGGTTTGAGCAGAATGAATCTAATGGTTTACTTTAATTCTACTGTAATTACTGACGCTCCCTCTCCCATCATTCCCCCTCTGCCTCTGATGCAGCGAGCGTGATGATGTCACGCTGTGCCGGCAGAGGAGCTGCTGAAACATGCTGCAGAACATGGAGCAGCGGGGGAAAGAGGAGAGGTAAGTATTGTATTTATTTGTTTTTTATACGTGGAGGACATAACAATGTATAGGGGGCTGCATTATACTCTATGGAGTGACTGCATTATACTCAGGTGGCTGCATTTTACTATATTGGGGGACTGCATTATATTTTGAGGGGTGTCTACATTAGAGAGCATGGGAGGCAGTATTATACAGTATGGGGGGCTGCATTATACTGTATGGGGGGCGTTATTATACTCTGAAGGGTGGCTGCATTATACTCTATGGGGGGCTGCATTATACTCTATGGGGGGGCTGCATTATACTCTATTGGGTTGCTGAATTATACTATTTCGGGGGCTGCATTATACTGTATGGGGGGCTACATTATACTCTGAGGGGTGGCTGCATTATACTATATGGGGGGCTTCATTATACTGTATGGGGGTTGCATTATACTCTGAGGGGTGGCTGCATTATACTCCATGGGGTGGCTGCATTATACTATATGGGGGGCGGCATTATACTGTATGGGGGGGCTGCATTATACTCTGATGGGTGGCTGCATTATACTCTATGGGGTGGCTGAATTATACTATATGGGGGGCTGCATTATACTGTATAGGGGGCTGCATTATACGCTGAGGGATGGCTGCATTATATTGTCAATCACGCTCATTTAGCAGCCCGAAATGTTTCTGTGTGATGGTGCAATATGTTAGCATTTAGGGCCCCACTTTAAACTTTTGCCCAGGGCCCCACTTTGCCTTAAACCGGCCCTGTATACAGTGCACATAGTACCTGTGTTACATACTCCATGTATGGCTGTCATATAGGTCTTTACATATAGGTTTTTATTCAGTAATGGTATCGCAATATTATGTAGTCACTATGTAGTGGTAATACACTGGTCATGGTGTAGAGGTAATATTGGTGTCTTGAAAAATGGTATAATGGCAATGCTGGTGTTTGTACTGTATAAAGTTTTGTTTTAAGCCATAGTGTGAAGATAACATTTCATTACTGTACACCGGTATTATTTGGTTCTGATATAGTGGGTTTTTGAATAACTTTATATTTGTACTGACAGTGTATAGTGGGATTATCTTTGAATATCATATAGCTCCATTGCTTTTGATGTACAGTATATGCCTGCATTACACAATGTGCATTATTTGTGTGATATTTACATAATTGGACAGAGTAAGAGATTTTGTCATAGGTGGGAAGAATGGGGCCACAAGCTAACTTATGAAAAAGGCACAAAACCCAAGAAACACAAATGCTTTCAGTGGTCACCATGAACTAGTCCTATTAATGATAGCAGTGTAAATTTGTGTAATCATGCTTCTAAACACTGCAGTGTAACATAGCTGTTGTGTATCAGTAGATGTGTATTATTGTGGATATTACATTGTACTGTTCTTTTGAAATGTTCTATATTCTTAAAAATTTACTATTAAAATTTCAGTATATAGAAATATTCATTTTCTTATGACCTTCACATATAACTGTTATGTACATGATTACAACACATTCGGACATAATTCTATGACAGCCTTCTATGTGTGAAATTGACATGCCAATGCAAGGTAATGTGTTTATTTTCACAAGCAGAGTACAAGAATTCTTACCTCCGCAGACATTGCCTTCTAGGTCTTCACACTGCCGATCGTCACATTCACAAAGTTTTCCATACACCCTGCTGTCTCCAGGCGGGAAACAAGTGCACTGACCACATTCACATTTCCCTGCGGTACAAAATATCCACATTAGTCATATCCTTTAAGCCACACAGAATAGTTACATTCTCTGATGAAAAGAAGTATCCAATCCGCACCTTACTACCATCATCTTAGGAAGTATGCCGAAGGTTAAAGCCATATAAAATACAAAAGTGAGCAAGATGTGTCACAAGGCATTGTGTACTATGTGACATAATGTAAGTCATATATGTATATGACCTATGTTATGCACGTATGGATAGATATAGATAGATATCCGAAATATGCAACCTTCACAAAAGGACCTAGTGAACAGAACCATCCTATAATCTGGTCAGAACAATATACAGGGTGGTCCAAAAGTAGGTGGACAGAAAATGTAATAAGGTTATGAAGGGGGAGATTTATCAAACATGGTGTAAAGTGAAACTGGCTCTGTTGCCGTTAGCAACCAATCAGATTCCACTTTTCATTCCTCACAGACTCTTTGGAAAATGAAAGGTGGAATCTGATTGGTTGCTAACGGCAACTGAGCCAGTTTCACAGATCTAGTTTTCACAGATAGATCTCCCCCAAATCTGTTTTCTTTTCAGATAATTCAGATAACACATAATGGCAAATAATTTAAATACAGATCAAAGAAAATGGATTTTAACAGAGTATTGGAAATCTCAAAATGCTAAAACCGTTAGAGCAAATTGGGTTGAAACATTTGGTACTCAAGCCCCAAAGAGACAAACCATTTACCGCATTTGTGACAAATTCAATGCCACTGGCTCAATCCTTAATGCTCCAAAAACTGGTCGACCCAAAACAGTCTGTACAGAAGATAATAAACAACTTGTTGCTGAAACATTTGTTCAGAGTCCAAAAAAGTCCACCAGAAAAGCCTCTTTGGAATTGGGAATTTCACGAGCTTCTATCATGCGAATCCTGAAATCTATTGGGTGGAAAGCTTATCGTCCACGTCTAATTCATGGTTTATTGGAGGATGATCCAGACAGGCGGCTGCAATTTAGTGAGATTGTGCTTAACGAAATTGAAGAAAATTCTGTAATTTTAGATAACATTATGTGGAGTGATGAAGCTTCTTTCAAATTATCCGGCGATATTAACAGACATAATTGTATTTACTGGTATAATGAGAACATGCATTTAACGTTAGAGCAACAACTAAATGAGCCTGGTGTCAATGTTTGGGGTGGTATTTCAAGTTTTGGTGTTTTAGGACCAATATTTTTTGTTGGAACAGTCACAGGAGATAAGTATCTCGAAATTCTAATAAATCAAGTTGTTCCCCAGTTACAGCAACAGCCTAATTCAAATGACCTTTATTTCCAACAAGATGGGGCCCCTCCACATTATTCAAAAGTAGTCCACGAGTATCTAGATGAAACAACTTAACCCCAATAGATTTTTTCTTTTGGGGAGTGCTCAAGGACAAAGTTTATAGTCGAAAACCAAAAAGTGTCAGTGATTTGAAAAATTACATAAGAGATGCATTTCAAGAAATTAATACCCAAAGAGACTTGTGCAAAAAAGTTTGTTGAAGCGTAAGAGGCAGACTTCAAAGCTGTGCAAATTGTAATGGAAAACAGTTGGAGCACCTGCGTTGATAAAATTTAAGGGCTTTTGTATTATTGTTCAGAATAAAATTGAATTGTCAATGTTATACGTGTGTTAGTAAATATAATTTTATATATAAATCAAAATAAATGTTATTATTTTCTGGCCACCTACTTTTGAACCACCCTGTATATAATGCGACATAGTTGCATTTACTGCTAAAACTACCATAAGTGGTGTGTGTGTAAGCTGAAGCATTACTAAAGGATTATGGGTCCTGGTGCAACAAGTCAGTGTGAGGCATCTATACACTGTGACAGAATCACTGGTGTTATATGTGAGGAGAAGTATGTTTCGCCACAGCTGCTAGCCTTAGCGAACTGAACCTACAACTTTCCTCCAGCATGTTATGTGTTGGGGGGTTAAATCACCTAAAGGGAGTGGTTTTGTGTGAATGACATGGAGATGGGAGGGAAGTCATTCACCCTACATCCACCTCAGGGTGTGGCTGAGCAAGGTTAAATGCTCAGTCACTATTTTTTTTTCCCGGGTTGTGTGTCTGGAGAGGCAAGTCTCCAGACTGTAAAGCTTCAGCTCAGGAGGAGCTGAAGGGTGTGCTATAACCTGTGCGGGCGAACCCCACACACACATATGGACTGTGCTATCGTTTATCTTTTGTTTTGCCGTTTTGCCAGAAAGGCTATGTTTATTTTGCTGAATCGGCTTTATGCTGTTACAATAAACCCGCAGAGGAAACCGTTTCCTGAGTCTACTTCTGAAAGCAGCCGAGTGAGTCATCTTACCACAACACACACACACAGCAATGGTCATGCTAAGTGAGTCAAATGAGCAATTGACATCAATGTGAATGCTACATGATATCTACCATCAATTTCTACTAAAGTATAAATGCCATGGAAAGATATGGCACATTGCAAAAGTTATAGTCAACTTCAACTTAAAAGGTCCATAGCCATCTTGACTGCCTATATAATCAGATATGACCATCATACAACCTCTGATGCCAATTGCTATGACATCAGGGCTATGCAATTGGTTAATCAACTTTCAAAGTCATTAGATTATGAGGTTCTTCATATTTAAAGGAAACCTGCCAGGTTGTACATGCAGCCCAACCTTTGGTCAGCATGGTAAAGAGAAGGAGAAGATGAGCAGAAATATATATAGGTTTGTGGGAAATGATTCAGTATAACTTCTATTTTATTCATGGAAATCCCTTGGGAGAAAGAC
Source organism: Phyllobates terribilis (assembly GCF_046119375.1). Classification (NCBI taxonomy): domain Eukaryota; kingdom Metazoa; phylum Chordata; class Amphibia; order Anura; family Dendrobatidae; genus Phyllobates; species Phyllobates terribilis. Next base: position 295,779,397 of record NW_027362762.1, read on the forward strand.
TTCTTATTATCTATGACAGGGAGAGAAAGAATATTTTCAATATTTCCCTGACAATTGTACAACCTGTGCAGCCTCATAGAGGCCCAAGAGGTAAGAGGACCCACTTCCACCTCCAAAGCAGGTGGAGTTCTGCATTATGATGAGTTAGTAGACTGAAAAGGGCCCATATATTGTTCTTAAACAGGGGCCATCTTGTGTCTGTGTACGCTCCTGCTTCCATCAATGGTTGTTCATTTGGTCACTGAAGGGAAAATGTATGCCCAGGTGAGGTTTCCCTTACCAGTAACTGCTGATGACATTGGAGTAGGACCATCCTGAATGGGGTCACCATGCCGTGGTGGGATGGCTTTTATACTATTTTGGATCAAAAACAGTGTTACTAAGAACCCTGTGTTATTTAAATGCACTTTTGCTTTTTATTTTTTTACAGCAGGGTTTATGTTTATTTTGCTTCTTGTAGGTTTTTTCTGATTCATGGCCAGTATAAATGTGTGTTTATGTGCTGCATGTATACCAACTTAAACCAAGCTCAGTTTTTGTGTTTTTTTCCTTTGTATCTTTGCATTCTGTGGCCTCCCTTGCTTGAGCTGGAAATCAATTTCATTTAATAGCTTCCCTGGGCTGGTGTCTACTGTTCGGGACCTGGTCCGTTGTCTGCTTTTATTCACACACTGAGATCAACATAGACACATGGCAAGGTTTTAAATATTAGACAGAGTAGGACCATTCTGAATGGGGTCACCGTGCCATGGTGGGATGGCTTTTATACTATTTTTGATGCAGAAATGCTCCGGATTTTTCCTGAGCTTTTCTGCATCTCCCTGGCAGAAAAAACGCATGCGGATTGTACATGCGTTTTTCCTGCCAGGGACATGCGGATGTGAAGCGTTCTTCACATGCATTTCCGCATGCGGGTTGACAAACGCTTTCCAAGCGATTTTAGCATCACTTGGAAAGTGCTTGTCAACTTGGTCACACTATATAAATCCATGCAAACGGCATGGATTTATATACTGTGACCGAAAGAATGTCTAAAAATAAAAAATAAATCTATACTTACCTTCCGATGGCCCCCGGAGTCTTTATTCGATCCGTCCTGGCTTGCTAGCAGATCGCGGTACACTGAAGGACTTGCCAACGTCAGCGACGCGTGACCCGTCAAATGACTATTACGTCAGCGCAGGTCCTCCAGTCCATCGCGATCTGCCGGCAAGGGAGGACGAGCGCATCGCGGGCCATCAGAAGGTAAATATAACATTTATTTATTTTATTTTTTTTACAGTTTCTATGGTACCCGGGTCCGGAGAAGAGTCTCCTCTCCTCTAGACCTGGGTACCATCCACACATTGAACGCATGTATTCCGCATGTGCTTATCTAGTGAAGCAGAATTCAGGCGTTCTAATGCAAGCCAATGGCGTCGAAAACGCAGCGCTTCCGCAAAATAATTGGTAGTGCTGCGTTTTTTTCTGCAAAGATAATCCGCAGCGGAAATTTCCACAGCATGTGCACACCACATGCGGATTATCATTGGGGACCATGGCAGGCCTTCTACCATGCGTTTTTTAAGCGTTTCTGCAGCGGAATTGCCGCTGCGGAAACGCTTAATAAACGCATTGTGGGCACACAGCCTTACTAAGAGCCCAATGTTGTTTAAATGTTCTTTTGCTTTTTTATTATTTTTTTTTTTTACATCAGGGTTTATGTTTATTTTGCTTCTTATAGGTTTTTTCTGATTTATGGCCAGTGTAAACGTGCATTTATGTGCTGCATGTATACCAACTTAAACCAAGCTCAGTTTTTGTTTTGCTTCTTGTAGGTTTTTTCTGACATTGGTGTTAGAAAAGTTAAACCTATTTTTTTTTGCGAGCAAATTTCTTTAAAATTCCTTCAATCCATAATCAGTGGGATTTGATCTGTGCCAAATTATCAAATATTCTGGTCATAGAAAAGTATATAAAGAAAGCTGGGTTTTAGGTAAAGGACAAGAGGTATGGTTCCTTGCCCTTCTCTTTATTGCTTGCATAAAGAATTTTGATCAGCTTACTTATCACTAATCAGTTTGCTATCAACTTAACATATCTTTTTTAAAGATTTGCTTGGTCAATCTTTTTTTTATATTTCAGTCTGCCTCACATTTCATAATTTATAAATTCTAAATCTGTGGTAGTTACGATACTTGTTCCAGCTTGTGTGTATCATTTGTGTTTTTCATGTTGCTATAAATTATCTCAATATCATATGTCACCAAAATTTATTTTTAATATCATATAACTTTTAAGATGCTAAAACCACAGTATGTCCTGAGCTATGAGTCTAGTTCCATAGAAGATGCACCATTAGTGTTGTTATATCGTATCTTTTCTGAAAACATGTTACATTTATGTTGCTAGGGAAAGAGTCTGATCTTCCATTTTCATTGTGTTTGTGCTTTGATCACAACAAGCAGTAGTTCCTGCTTAGTACAATAATATGCTCTACAGCCCATAATTTTGCATATTATGAAAGGATATGCTATAGTCAATAAAATTATTATAGAATTCTTTGGAGAGATTTTGGAGTGTGTTTGCGAGAATTTATTCTCATTCAGTCAAAAGAGCATTTGTGGGGTCAGGCACTGATTTTGGATGAAAAGATCTGGATCCCAATTGGCTCCACTTCATCTGTAAGGTTTTCGATGGGGTTTAGGTACGTCTCAGTGGAGGCCAGACTGCCAGAAAGTGAAAACTAATTCATTACTATAAAGAACTTGTTTCCAGTGCTCTAGAGTCCAAATGACGCTTGAAATTGCACAGCTGCTCGGACATGAAAACCTCTACGCACTTGACTATGAGTTTGCTCTATTCTTCAGAAGTGTCTATTAGCCAAATGGCACAATATTATTTTATGCTGCTTGGGCTGATAATAGTGTGACAACAAATTTGCTTTATTAAAAGCAAACCACACCTCAACAACATAATTGCTAATAACTGGCTTGAGATTTCAGAACGTCTGACAGTCATTTCCACACTAGATCATTTTATATGACTTTTATGATAATTTCTTCTGTCGTTAACCAAAATGAAAGAGTCAGAATGTAACCAAAATCAGTATATATGATTTTGGTTGCATTTCTTATTAAATGGGACCTTTCATCAACTTTGTCATGTTGAGCTGAACACACAATGCAATAGTGTCTGCAGAGAAGAACAAAACATTTTTTCTTTTTTTAAATTTTGCATCTCCATTGAAGAGATATTAGCATTTAAAATACTGTCACCTAATGAATTAACTTTTGTTAAGTCCAAATACATGTTATTAGATAGTATTCACTGAAGGCATGTACTCCCCCCCCCCCCGTATGATACTGACCAATTATAAGCAAGCAGCAACACAGCGGAAAAATAACATGCTCCCACAATAGTGAAGTAGTAAAGCAGAGGTGACAGTGTTATGACGGGAGGAGAGTTGATAGAAGGGTTTGTAATGTAACAAAGCTAAACTCTTCTGTTCTGCTCCTTCCCCCACAGGTAACAATTATCTGAAAGGTCTGAGTCATCTGTGTTCTAATCTCCCAGCACTGTCTAATCATACAGGAAGTTAGACCATGAGATTAGAGCTGTATGATTACATCCACCACTTAAGCTATAATGGGGCATGTTCTTTCTCTAGTATGGTGCTATCTGCTTATGACTGGGCAGCTCATACAGGTAGAATAATCACACGCCTCCAGTGAAAACTATCTGATAACACTAACTTGGATCTACAAAAAGTTAACTCATTAGGTACCAAATAGTTTGATTGCTGAATTTCTCAACTGAGAGACAAAAAGCAGTTTTATTCTGCACTGCAGCCACTATTTCATCATGTGTCTAGTTCAATATAAAAAATTTGACGAAAGGTTCTCTTTAAGTTTATATCTGTTTGTGTCAATAAAGATTGCCTACAGAAATCTATGATATTAGGAAACTGGTTCAGTATATCATTTTACTGCTATATATTAAAAGAAGCAGATGGTGTAAATTCTCATCACATATACAGTATGAGTTCCTAAAAAATACATAGAACACGACAAATTATCATGCACTCAACACATCTCTGCATATATAAATAGATGATGAATAATCCTACTGGGAACTTAGCATTCAGTATTTATTGTGCTGGCATCAAATTATACCAAGGTTTCTTAAAGGGAATGTGTAATGAGAAAATAACTTATTGTTTAAAATGTTTTTGTTTTTTTATTACTATATTAAAAATACAAATTGTACCATTTTCACACTTGATACAAGCAACAGTAGACTGGTTAAGAAGCTATTTTTTGAGCATACTCTAACTTGGGAAAAGGCCACTATAAATGGAGGGGGAGGAGGTGACCCGGAACGTTCCGTGTTATCCATTGTATATAGAGATGTTAGCTGTCATTGTAATCCTGCCTGTGAAGAAAATGAAACTACCGAAAAGGCTTCTGTAAGTAACAGGAAGTGTGAATAAAGTATTAAACCTAGAGGCCAATGTGAAAATTGCAAGATTTCATAGTAAATATTTAAAAAACATTTACCATAAAAAACTGACTTAAACAATAGATACATTTCTGATTGTACATTTCCTGTATGTTGTGCCTTGATACGGACTTAAAAAAAAATATATCTATATATAAATATATATAGATACATGTAAATACTAGAATTCTAGAATTGCTACTGAGCCCAAAAACCCTTGAATACTATTTTCTGACCTCTGATTTTCTGTAAAACCCCTGTATCAGCGCTAAAGGGATTAGTTTGTTAGCTCTATCTGATCTCAACAGATGTATTCCCACTGCTTCACCTCACGAGCTGCTATGAAACTAAATGACATTTACAGTTGAGGCTGCTTTATGATGTTGATTTTGTAAGCAAACGTACAGTATAGTAAGTCATCTTCAGACTACTGGACATAAAAATTATGTATCTACTACTCTAGTTATACTGTGGGTAAGAGTTTCAGATGCCATATCAACAACAATGGAAGATAGTCAAAAGATATAGTAATGGAGAACCTGTCACATTTAATTTATTAAGGTCTAGTTAAGGTCTGGCTGACACAATATGGTAACCGGGGCAAGTGGTAATATGTATAAAATAATACCAATTGTGTTGGCGCTCTTGGGGGGACAATATGACAGCACATTTGTTAAAGCTACTGTAGTGTGGAATCCTCCACGCATAAGAAAGGTCAGGACAATGACACTGCCTACGTCTTCAATAGTGTGCGCACCTACCTCACAGTAATAGAACGTGGATCAAGGCAAAGCTAATATTATTATAAGTTATGCATACATGGTTTGTCAGTTTTAGAGATATGGACGCATTGAATACAGAGTAATGACAATATATATTTAATGTACAGTTAATGCAAGATTCCACTCAATCACTACCACTAAAATGCTGAAAACGATAACATATGACATTTTTGGGGTAGAACTTGCAACCATTTTCGGAATTTTGCTAAACATTGCACTTGATAAGAAGGGTGGGCATTGTTGTGGTGGTCTGCTATCTTAAGTTCCCCTTTATCATGTCCATATGTCCTTTAAAAACATTTGAATCATACATTATAGTACATTTTAAGCCCTACTTCTAGAAACACCCAATTTTCCAAAAACATTCCCTTTTACACAAGTATTAACCCCTTTAACCCCGAGGGTGGTTTGCACGTTAATGATCAAGCCAATTTTTACAATTCTGACCACTGTCACTTTATGAGGTAATAACTCTGGAACGCTTCAACGGATCCCACTGATTTTGAAACTGTTTTTTCATGACATATAGTACTTCATGATAGTGATAAAATTTCTTCCATATGACTTGCGTTTATTTGTGAAAAAATCGGAAATTTGGCAATTTTCAAACTTTGAATTTTCATGCCCTTAAATCAGAGAGATATGCCACACAAAATAGTTAATAAATAACATTTCCCACATGTCTACTTTACATCAGCACAATTTTGGAACCAAAATTTTTTTGGGTTAGGAAGTTATAAGGATTAAAAGTTGACCAACAATTTCTCATTTTTCCAACAAAATTTACAAAACCATTTTTTTAGGGACCACATCACATCTGAAGTGACTTTGAGGGGCCTTTATGACAGAAAATACCCAAAAGTGACACCATTCTAAAAACTGCAGCCCTTAATGTGATCAAAACCACATTCACGAAGTTTATTAACCCTTCAGGTGCTTCACAGGAATGTTTGGAAAGTGGAAGAAAAAAATGAACATTTAACTTTTTTCACAAAAATGCTACTTTAGACCCCAATTTTTTATTTTTGCAATGGTAACAGGAAAAAATGGACCAAAATTTGTTGTGCAATTTCTCCTGAGCACACCAATACCCCATATGTGGGGGTAAACCACTGTTTGGGCACACGGCAGGGTCTGGAAGGGAAGGAGCGCCATTTGACTTTTTGAATGTAAAATTTGCTTGAGTAATTAGCGGATACCATGTTGCGTTTGGATAGCCCCTGATGTGGCTAAACAGTGGAAACCCCCCACAAGTGACACCATTTTGAAAACTAGACCCTTTAGGGAACTTATCTATATGTGTGGTGAGCAACTTGAACCCCCAGGTGCTTCACAGAAGTTTATAACATTGAGCCGTAAAAATAAAATTTTCACATTTTTCCCACAAAAATGTTTTTCAGCCCCCAATTTTGCATTTTCATAAGGGTAACAGGAGAAATTACATCATAGCATTTGTTGTGCAATTTTTCCTGAGTACGATAATACCCCATATGTGGGGGCAAACCACTGTTTGGGCGCACGGCAGGGTTTGGAAAGGAAGGAGCGCCAATTGACTTTTTGAATGTAAAATTTGCTCAAATAATTAGCGGATACCATGTTGTGTTTGGAGAGCCCCTGATGTGACTAAACAGTGGAAACCCCCCACAAGTGACACCATTTTGGGAACTAGACCCCTCAGGGAACATATCTAGATGTATAAACATAGAACATATGCTATGGGTGTATTTCAATCTCATGGTCTCATACGGGAGACAAGGGGGTTGCTATACCTCCCTAAATTTATCAACCTATAAATAATCAGAGTAGTCAACCCCAAAGATAAATAGTATTCTCTTGGTAAGGTTAAAAAGGTATACATTTTATTGTAACTATATTAAAAATAGAACAAACAGTAAAATGATCAATTGGTATAAGGTGAAGATATGTGAAAATCACAGAAGGGCACAGTCCATAAGGTATGCCACATAAATCCTAAAGATAACAGTATGACAAAACCAGTGTTTTGATATTTCCTATAAATAAGTTTATCCTAAACAACTAGAGATATAAAGGTACCCCATTAGACATGTGTACACTAAGGGAACACATGGTGCATATAAAGGTGATTGTACCAGGCCAATAAATCTCTCATAGAAGTTGTTTTAAGAAGGATAAGGCTTACCCATAGCAACCAGGTATGTGTCCGACTGCAATTGTCACCCCTACGCGCATTTCACCGTGGTGCGCTTCCTCGGGGGGCAACTTATCTAGATGTGTGGTGAGCACCCTGAACCCCCAGATGCTTCACAGAAGTTTATAACATGGAGCCGTGAAAATAAAAACAATTAAACTTTTTCCACAAAAATGATGTTTTAGCCCCAAACTTTTTATTTTTGAAATGGTAAGAGGAGAAAATGGACCCAAAAAACATTTGTGCAATTTGTTCTGAGTATGTCGATACCCCATATGTGGGGAAAATACACTGTTTGGGGGCATGGCAGGGTCCAGAAGGGAAGGAGCACTGTGTGACTTTTTGAATGCAAAACTGGCTGGAATTGAGAGCGGATGTCATGTCGCGTTTGGAGAGCCTAAATAGTGGAAATCTCCCAATAGTGACCCCATTTTGGAAACTAGACCCCTCAAGGATTTCATCAAGGGGTATAATGAACATTTTGAACAAACAGATACGACACAGAAATTGATAACATTAGGTCATCATATTAAATAAGTTGTCATTAGTCTTGAGAGCAAGTGCTCGCTAAGAGTTTGCATCAGATACTCAGGTATGCACCATGTATCGTGGGTGCTTGAGTGATATGATTGAGTCCCCGCCCCGCATGTTTCACGGTTCTTAGACACCCAAAAAAAAACCATTGTGCATGGCAGACAATCCCCTCCAGTTTTTTGTGACCGTGAAGCATATGGGGCGGAGACTCAAACATGTCACTCGAGCACCCGCGATACTCGGTGCATACCCATGCACCCTATGTAAACTCAAGTAGCGAGCACTTGCGCTCAACACTAGCCGCCATATCTTAATTTTTTTCTTTACTTTTGAAAAAATCCCAACCCCCAACACAACCCTAACCCTAGCACAACTCTAACACAACTCTAACCCAACCCTAACCCTAGCACAACCCTAGCACAACCCTAACCCTAGCACAACCCTAACCCTAGCACAACCCTAATACAACCCTAACCCTAGCACAACCCTAACTCTAGCACAACCCTAACTTTAGTATAACCCTAACCCTAGCACAACCCTAACCCTAGAGTTTATTTTTTACGCCTTTCCTCGTGCCATATGAGTGATTAGACGACATTATTCTTCGGGTCGGTGCAATTACAGCGATACCAGATTTATAGAGGGTTTTTATTATTGACAGCTGTCACACACTAAAAGACGCTTTTTTTTTGCAAAGACTAGTTTTTGCATCGCCATATTTTGAGAGCTATAATTTTTCCATATTTTGACCGACAGAGTCAGGTGAAAGCTTGTTTTTTTTGCAGGACGAGTTGGTGTTTTTAATGGTAGCTTTTTCAGGCATGTGACATTTTTTGATCGCTTTCTATTCCGTTTTTTGGGAGGCAGAATAAACAAAAAACAACAATTCAGGAATAGTTTTTTTTTTTTTATGCCGTTCTGCATGTGGTAAAATTGATAAGGCAGCTTTATTCTTCAGGTCAGTAAGTTTACAGCGGTGCCACATTTATATAGTTTTTTTATGTTTTGGGGCTTTTACACAATAAAAACAATTTTATAGAAAAAAGAATATTTTTTGCTTCGCTTTATTCTGAGAGCTATAACTTTTTTCTTTTTCAGCTGATGGAGCTGTATGGTGGCTTGTTTTTTGTGGGACAAGATGATGCTTTCAGTGGTACCATTTTTATTTACATTCGTCTTTTTGATTGCGTTTTATTCCATTTTTTGTTTGGCGGTATGATGATAAAGCATAGTTTTTTGCTTTGTTTTTTTTTTTACCATGTTCACTAAAGGGGTTAACTAGTGGGACAGTTTTATAGGTCAGGTAATTCTGGACGTGGCGATACTAAATATGTGTACTTTTATTGTTTTTTTTTTATAATAATACTTTTGTTCGAAGCAATATATTTTTATTTTTTGGGGATTATTTTTTTCATTTTTTTTTTAATATTTTTTCTAATTTTTTTTTTTCACTTTCTGATTCTTTATTAACTTTCACTTTTTTCAGGCTGACTGTCTGTATAGCATAGGGATGCAGCACCATCCCTGTGCTATACAGGCTGTCAGCGCTGCAGAGGGAAAATATACTGTGATCGTGCACTGCTCATGATCAAAGTATCTTCCTGGTGTCAGGAAGTCTTCCTGGTGTCAGGTGTCATGACAACCACGGGACCCGGCCACAGACACTGCGGGATGCCAGAGAGGAGGTGAGTACCGGCGCTTACCTCCTCTTGCCACCGGAATGCTGCGATCGACTTCGATCCAGCATTTTGGTAGTTAATGTGCTGGGAGCGGTGCGGGACCACTCCCAGCACATAACACCGGGATTCAGCCTGTGTGGGCGGAATCGCTGATGCGTACTAATACGTATCTGGTCCATAAGGCCCAGGGCGCAGATACATATTAGTAAGTATCATGTCGGAAAGGGGTTAATACTTAACCTTTGTAACCTAATTTATATTATAGTCCTGAAAAAATAAATATCATTGGTAAATATGACAAGAAGAGGACCCCAACACCTACATATATTGTTTCTAGCCTGAATAAATGCTCCCATTCACTCAAAGCAAAAAGAGGTCTTGAAAATGGTGAGGAATTGAATCACATTGGCTTTGATTGATCAATTGCATTTTTAAAGAGATTTTGACTCAGTAGGACAAATTTCTACCAGTCAAGAAAGCAAGACAAGACAGAAGAATAACTTAAAGGGGTATTCCCTTCTCCAAGATTCTATCCTAATATGTAGTAGATGTAATAATAATAATATTAGCAAACACCTCCAATTAGAACTGTAGTATAGTTTTTCTGATTCGCTATGTCTCTTTCATTGGAGGCATTGGAGGACCTTAGGTATCCATGGTTAAGGCCGTTTTTATAGTGACAGTTTGCTACTTGCTAGTGGTCGTAACCATGGATACCTAAGGTCCTGCAATGACTGCACATGAGGAAAGAGACTTAGTGAATCAGAAAAACTATACTATATTTCTAATTGGAGTTATTTGCTAATATTATTATTATTACAACTGCTACATATCGGAATAGGATGTTGGAGATGTGAATACCCCTTTAAAGGGAATCGTCAGTCGTCTATATGGTATTATATGGGTCATAGGAAGCTAAATAAAATGATACCATTGATATCTGCAATCTGATGTCTTATTCCAGAGTATTCCACACTAGTAATGCCCACATTTATTAAAAATAAGCTCTGGAGGCAGATTTTCAGGGAGCTCTATGAGTGGACCATAGATCTTAACAGCTCATTTATTTATAAGAAAAACATTGATATCTCTGGATTAAAACATCAGATCGCAGATATCAATTTAACATTTTACTCAGCTTCCTATTAGCTACATGTAGACAGCTGAGGAGGTTTGATCCTACTGACAGATTCCCTTTAAGTTATTTTTTTGTCTTGTCTTGCTTTATTCACTGGTAGACTTTATGCCAAAATGCATCAAAATAGGGCACGAAGTTTTGTGAATTTAGTGCAATTTAAATATTTCTTTTTGTGCCTTTTTAGAGTAAAATATTCCATAATTCATTCTTTAAGCATCACAATTTGCATATTAGTCTTAAACTGCATGTGAAGACCACACTAACATTATAACACACATCTAAAAAATTGTGAGGGCTTAAAAAACTAGCCTATAAATGATACAAAAGCCAAAATAAATTTGGCCCCAAAATAAAAATGTCTAAGATCCAAATTTTTACTCCAAACAAAAAAGACTCAAAAATATGAATAAATTGGTGTAAAAGCACATTGGAATATATGACGATTAACCTTTGTTTAAATAAACCCATATTTACTACATAAATAACACATCACTTCTGTGCCATTGCCTAGAGTTAGATAATAATTTGGAATTTCGCAAGTCCAGTTTTCAATTAGGTTATGAATGGCTAATGTTCCATGTATGAAGTGTGATAGGATATGATAGGAATTAATAGAATGTGAAACTGTTGTCCTATCTGGTTGGGAAGTGTCGCCTAATATTTTATAGAATGTTTGATGACATTACACCATTTAACCAAATGTAGCGTGCACAAAATAATTTATTTATTTTAATTAAAAACATTTTTAACATGACCTTAAATTAAGTAAATTTAGTTGCATCTTGTTTGAAGTGTATTTCAGTCATTAAATGGAAAAACAGCATGATGATAACACTTAACCCATTGTGCACCATGATATTGGATACACTGCAGTTATTGACTTCTGACCAGTGTCTATTATTTCATATTCATAAGTAATCATCATAATCAAAAAAAATAGTCCAAGTTTATTTTTATCATGAGGTCCACATATCCCTAATGTCCCAGAGTGACGTCAGAACATGTTCTCACAGTTCCAGTGCCAGTGGCATTACAAGGATCCCTCTGGACGCGCTCATGCTCTGCTATCCCAGTGTGTCAAGGACATAACCTTGCTTTGAAGTTAAACCAGAAGTGTCCTTACAGTGCCAGTGGCATTGGAGTAAGGGACAGCTTGTAGTGCTAAAAACACTTCATAGCAAATGATTTGGAATGTATTGCCATGATGAAACTTTACAATTTTTGATTAGATGACATTTATTTTTCATTAAGATTTAAGCACAAATATATGACACAAAAAATAAAATCAACTAATAAATAATAGCAAATCAATTATTCTAAAATAAGATTACCAATGCCATCATATAAATGCTAATGCCCTGCAATAGTAACATAGTAACGTAGTTTACCCTTTACAGCCTGTGCCGTATTAGTACGTACAGTCTGTAATCCCCCGGTTCAGTGAGGGCTCTGGCGCTGAGCCCGCATTAAACCGGGCACATGTCAGCTGATTATTACAGCTGAAATGTGCCCGTAACAGCCGCGGGTGGAATCGCGATCCACCCACGGCTGTTAACATGTTAAATGCCGATGTCAATCTCTGACAGGGGCATTTAACAGCGCCGCGCCAGAAGCGCGTCACTTACCCCGCCCATCGGTGACCCCGTCACGTGATCGCGGGGTCACCGATGGGTGGGCATGACAACCCAGGGTCTGCAGCAGACGCCTGTGGTTGTCATGAGCTGGTCGCTATGAGCTAGTGTTCGGCGCTCATAGCGCAGGACCATTTCTGCTACATACAGGTGATCTGCTGATCATCTGTATGTAGCAGAGGCGATCGGACAGTTGCTGCTTCTCCTATGGAGACTATAGAAGCAAGCAACAAATGAAAAATAGTTTTTAAAAATATGAAAAAAATTAAAAAAATATAAAAGTTTAAATCACCCCCCTTTCGCCCCATTCAAAATAAAATAATTAAAAAAAAACCTACATACACATACTTGGTATCGCCACGTTCAGAATCGCCCGATCTATCAATATGAAAAAAGAATTAATCCAATCGGTAAACGGCGTAACGAGAAAAAATTCTAAATGTCATAATTACGTTTTTTGGTCGCCGCAAAATTGCAATAAAATGCAATAACGGGCGATCAAAACATCGATCTACCCCAAAATGTTATCAATAAAAACTTCAGCTCGGTGCGCAAAAAATAAGCCCTCACCCAGCCCCAGATCCCGAAAAATGGAGACGCTACAGGTCTTAGAAATGGAACTATTTTTTTTTTTAACCAAACTTTGGAATTTTTTTTCACCACTTAAATAAAAAAGAACCTATACATGTTTGGTGTCTCGTAATGACCTGGAGAATAATAATGGCAGGTCAGTTTTAGCATTCAGCGAATGTGGTGAAAAAAAAAAAAACTACTGTGGTATTGCACTTTTTTTGCAATTTCACCGCACTTGGAATTTTCTTCCCATTTTCCCGTACACGATATGGTAAAACTAGTAATGGTGTTGAAAAGTACAACTCGTCCCGCAAAAAATAAGCCCTCACATGGCCATATTGACCAAAAAATAAAAACACTATGGCTCTGGGAACAAGGGGAGCAAAAAACGAAATTGCAAAAACGCAAAATTCCAGGGTTGCGAAGGGGTTAAGGTTGAAGGAAGACTAAGTCCATCTAGTTCAACCCATAGCTTAACATGTTGATCCAGAGGAAGGCAAAAAAAAACATGCGGCAACACTAAGCTCCACATTGGGGAAAAAAATTCTTTCCTTACTCCATACGACAATCAGACTAGTTCCCTGGATCACCGACCTATCAAGGAATCTAGCATATATAACCTGTAATATTATACTTTTCAAGAAAGGCATCCATGCCCTTCTTAAATTTTAGTAATGATTCACTCATTACAACATCATGCGGCAGAGAGTTCCATAGTCTCACTGCTCTTACAGTAAAGAATCCACGTCTGTGATTATGATTAAACCTTCTTTCCTCTAGACGTAGAAGATGCCCCCTTGTCCCCGTCTCAGGCCTCAGAGTAAAAAGATCAGTAGAAAGGTCTTTGTACTGTCCCCTCATATATTTGTGCATGGTAATAAGATCACCCCTAAGCTTTCGTTTTTCCAAAGTAAATAACCCCAAGTGTAATAACCTGTCTTGGTATTGCAGACCCCCCAGTCCTCTAATAACCTAGGTCGCTCTTCTCTGCACCCGCTCTAGTTCAGCTATATCTTTCTTATACACCGGAGACCAAAACTGTACACAGTATCCTAAGTGTGGTCGCACTAGTGACTTGTATAGAGGTAAAATTATGTTCTCCTCATGAACATCTATGCCTCTTTTAATGCATCCCATTATTTTATTTGCCTTTGCAGCAGCTGCCTGACACTGGCCACTAAACGTGAGCTTGTCTTCCATCAATACACCCAGGTCTTTTTCAGTGACCGTTTTGCCCAGTGTTTTACAATTAAGCATATAATTATACATTTTATTTCCTCTGCCCAAGTGCATTACCTTACATTTATCCCCATTAAAGCTCATTTGCCATTTATCAGCCCAAGCTTCTAGTTTACATAGATCCTCCTGTAATCTAAAATTGTCCTCCTCTGTATTGATTACCCTGCAGTTTAGTGTCATCTGCAAATACTGAAATATTACTCCGTATGCCCCCTACAAGGTCATTAATAAATATGTTAAAAAGACGGGGGCCCAATACGGACCCCTGTGGTACCCCACTGTTAACTGTGACCCAGTCTGAGTGTGTTCCATTAATAACCACCCTTTGTTTCCTATCACTGAGCCAGTTCTTAACCCACAAACATATATTTTCCCCTATCCCCATTGTTCTCATTTTATGTATCAACCTTTGGTGTGGAACCGTATCAAAAGCTTTTGAAAAGTCCATATACACAACATCCACTGCATTTCCTTGGTCCAGTCTGGAACTTGTCTCCTAATAAAAGCTGATCAGTTTAGTTTGACAGGAACGGTCCCTCGTAAATCCATGTTGATATTGGGTCATGAGGTTATTCTTCTTCAGATACTCTAGTATGGCATCTCTTAGGAAACCCTCCAGGATTTTAAGCTTACTGGCCTATAATTTTCAAGTTTGGTTTTTGTCCTCTTTTTGAATATTGGCACCACATTTGCTATACGTCAGTCCTGTGGTACAGACCCTGTTATTATGGAATCTTTAAAGATTAAAAATAATGGTCTATCTATGACGTTACTTAATTCCTGCAGTACTCGCGGGTGTATCCCATCCGGGCCCGGGGATTTGTCAACTTTAGTGATTTTTAGACGCCACCGTACTTCCTGCTGGGTTAAGCAAGTGACATTTAATGGAGAATTTTTGTCATCACTAATCATGTTTTCTGTAATGCGATTTTCTTGTGCAAATACGGTTGAAAAAAAATCATTTAGCATATTGGCTTTTTCATCATCCTTATCCACCATTTCACCCAGACTATTCTTAAGGGGGCCAACACTATCATTTTTTAGTTTTTTACTATTTATGTAGTTAAAGAATATTTTGGGATTATGTTTACTTTCTCTGGCAATGATACTCTCTGCCTCAATCTTTGCTGCCTTGATTTGGTTTTTACAGACTTTATTTAATTTTCTGTATTTATTTAATGCCTCATCACTACCTACTTGCTTTAGTTCTCCAAATGCTTTCTTTTTATCACTTATTGCACCCCTTACAGCTCTATTTAGCCATAGTGGTTTTCTCCTATTTCTAGCATGTTTATTCCCATAGGGTATATATTGTGCACAGGTCCTATTCAGGATGTTAATAAATGTCTCCCATTTGCTTTGTGTAGTTTTATGTCTCAATATATCGTCCCAGTTTATTGCACTAAGATCATCTCTCAACCGTTGGAAATTTGCCTTCCTGAAGTTTAGTGTCCTTGTAACCCCTCTACTACACATCTTATTAAAAGATACATGAAAACTTATTATTTTGTGATTACTATTACCCAAGTGACCCCCAACTCGTATATTTGATATGCTGTCTGGCCTGTTTATTAATATTAGGTCTAGCAGTGCCCCCCTTCTTGTTGGGTCCTGAACCAGTTGTGAAAGGTAATTGTCTCTCATCGTTGTTAAAAACCTATTACCTTTGCTTGAACTACAGGTTTCTGTTCCCCAATGTATTTAAGGGTAGTTGAAGTCCCCCATAATAATGACTTCTACTTGAGTCGCTGCTTCATCTATTTGCTTTATGAGGATATTCTCCGCTGCTTCCATTAATTTCGGAGACTTAACAAACCCCTATCAGTAATTACTTATTTTTTCCCCCTCCCCTTATCTCCACCCACAGGGACTCTACATTTTCATTAGATTCACATATATTCACATATATTCTCACGCAAGATGGGTTTTAAGAATGACTTTACATATAAACATACACCCCCCCCCCCTCGCTTGTTTGTACGGTCATTTCTGAACAGACTATAGCCTTGTAAATCAACTGCCCAGTCATGGCTCTCGTCCAACCATGTCTTAGATATCCTCACCATGTCATAATTATTTTCCAACAAAATTAATTCTAATACCTCCATTTTGTTGGTGAGGCTTCTGTCACTAGTGTACATGCATTTTATGCATCTCTCTGTACCTCTATTCCTTCTTAGTATATTGACTGTTCTAACCCCACCCCCAATTTCTTTATTTGTGCCCAGGTCACTATCTGCACTATCTTCCCCACCTATAAAATGAATACCCTCCCCCCCAATCCCTAGTTTAAACACTCCTCCAACCTTCTAGCCATTTTCTCCCCCAGCACAGCTGCACCCTCCCCATTGAGGTGCAGCCCGTCCCTAGCATAGAATCTGTAGCCAACTGAGAAGTCGGCCCAGTTCTCCAGGAACCCAAACCCCTCCTTCCTACACCAGTTCCTGAGCCACTTATTTATCTCCCTAATGTCCCGTTGCCTCTCTAGCGTGGCATGTGGTACAGGTAGTATTTCAGAGAATACCACCTTGGAGGTCCTTGCTTTAAGCTTACAGCCTAAGTCTCTGAAATCATCTTTAAGGACCTTCCACCTACCTCTAACTTTGTCATTTGTGCCAATGTGCACCAGCCCCTCCCAGTAATCTGTCAACCCGATCAGCGATGTGGCGGACTCGAGCATCAGGTAGGCAACACACTGTTCGATGATCCCCGTCTTTGTGACAGATTGCCTTATCTGTTCCCCTAATAATTGAGTCCCCCACTACCAGCACCTGCCTGGCCAGCCCTGCTCTCCTATTTCCCCCTAGTACTTTAATTTCTGAAATGAACACCAGTATTAGTTAAAGAAGACCTTTCATCAATTTTTTCATGTTGAACTGGACACAGAATGTGTCTTTAACATTTTAGTGGAAAAAATATAATTTTTTAATTTTACTCATTCCTGTGAAGCACTTGAAGAATTAACTTGCTACCTGACAGCAGTTTTGAATACTTTGAGGGGCGCTGTTTGTAAAATGATATTAAATTAGGTATATTTTGGCAAATTTGGTATATTATGCAATAAAACTCAAGTTTCATTACATTTGAAAAATGTGCAAGTTTGGTTTATGTAATAACTGACTTAATGTATTTTATAATTATGTGCATTTTTTCTATATGATTTATACATGTATTGCACGTCCAAGTAACCATATTGCATGTAATTGACTGGTCAATGGTCATCATTTACTTTTGTTAATATTTTGATCATATGAATTGTGTGAGTATTGAAATATGTAAAAGGGGGAGGTTATCCTGTTAGTTTCAAATCTTTTATTAACCCCTTACCGACATTTGCCATCCATGAACGGCGCAAGTCGGTAGCAGGCATATGGAGCGGGCTTACTGGGTAGGCTCGCGACATACATGGCAGCTAATGGCTGTGTGTTACAGCCACTACCTGTCTCTAACAACCGTGGATGGCGCGAAGCACTGGCAATGATTATTAACCTGTTAAATGCCACTGTCAAACACTGACAACAGCATTAAGAGAGCGCCGACATGGGGGCGCATAATTCCATGTGCCCATGGCTCTCCTATGACGTGATCACGGGTCGCCGATAGGTTGCTGTGACAGCAGGGGATATGTTGAAGACCTGTCAGTATTCTGGGTTTTCTAGGTAACCTTGTGAATGATTTTGCCCTTTGTTAAAATGGAGTTTGCTGTTGTTGTGCCCTACTTCCTGTTCGTTTGTTTAAAACCCGGCTCAGGTGCTGGCTTCCTTGCTGGAGTATTCTGCCTCCGCTTCCCTTCAACCCAGCTGCCTTGTCCTTCTATTAGCTCCCAGATCTTTTGTGTATTTACCGGGAGGGTGCATTACCAGCTTAATCTTCAGGTGTTTCTCAGCAGCAGTGAGCTCCTACCTGTGGCTCTGGACATTCTCTGCATATGTAAGCTACACTCACTGTGTTATCATTAACCTGTTGACTTTGGAATTTAACCCTTGATTTACTCTCCCTGGTAAGAACTGTGTTTCTGAACTGTGTATTACTGTTTAACCTGTTCCTGGACTTCCGTGTCTACTGCATACCTGGATCTGACTCTTACTACACCAGCAGTGTTTGAATCGAGCCACGTCACCAGTGTGTCAGACTCACCTTTTTGATCACATTTGTGTAAGACTTTGTCGTAAGAACTTTGCCGACTTGCTATGCAGGTTTCAAGGACTTTATATCGCTGGACTTGTTTCATTGCATGTCACTACGGGTTATCTGTATATTGTTTTGGGGTGTTATTGCTGTTGCACAAATACACTATTTGCCTTAAAGAAACACGTCTCTGATTGTTCATTGCCCCACGCTACCAGAATCCTTGAGTTCCTACAATAGTATAACAAGACCTCAAAGGTTGTCATTATGTAGCTCCATTGAAATCCTTCCTGTGGCCGAGCTTCAAAGGAGACCAAGATTTTTATTATATGCAGGAATACTGTGGTATTGCTGTATATAGCAGAAGCGATCAGACGATTGCATGTTCAAGTCCCCTAAGGGGACTAACAAATACAGTGAAAATGAATAAAAAAAAACTATATATATATATATATATATATATATATATATATATATATATATATACAGTTATATGAAAAAGTTTGGGCAGCCCTATTAATCTTAAGCTTAATATTTTATAAAAATTTGTGTTTTTGCAACAGCTATTTCAGTTTGATATATGTAATAACTGTTGGACACAGTAATGTTTCTGCCTTGAAATGAGGTTTATTGTACTAACAGAAAATGTGCAATCTGCATTCAAACAAAATTTGACAGGTGCATAAGTATGGGCACCCTTATCATTTTCTTGTTGTAAATACTCCTACCTACTTTTTACTGACTTACTAAAGCACTTTTTTTGGTTTTGTAACCTCATTGAGCTTTGAACTTCATAGCCAGGTGTATGCAATCATGAGAAAAGCTACTTAAAGTGGCCACTTGCAAGTTGTTCTCCTGTTTGAATCTCCTCTGAAGAGTGGCATCATGGGCTCCTCAAAACAACTGTCAAATGATCTGAAAACAAAGATTATTCAACATAGTTGTTCAGGGGAAGGATACAAAAAGCTGTCTCAGAGATTTAACCTGTCAGTTTCCACTGTGAGGAACATAGTAAGGAAATGGAAGAACACAGGGACAGTTCTTGTTAAGGCCAGAAGTGGCAGGCCAAGAAAAACATCAGAAAGGCAGACAAGAAGAATGGTGAGATCAGTCAAGGACAATCCTCAGACCACCTCCAGAGAGCTGCAGCATCAACTTGCTGCAGATGGTGTCACTGTGCATCGGTCAACTATACAACGCACTTTGCACAAGGAGAAGCTGTATGGGAGAGTGATGCGAAAGAAGCCGTTTCTGCAAGCACGCCACAAACAGAGTCGGCTGAGGTATGCAAAAGCACATTTGGAGAAGCCAATTTCTTTTTGGAAGAAGGTCCTGTGGACTGATGAAACCAAGATTGAGTTGTTTGGTCATACAAAAAGGCGTTATGCATGGCGGCAAAAAAACACAGCATTCCAAGAAAAACACTTGCTACCCACAGTAAAATTTGGTGGAGGTTCCATCATGCTTTGGGGCTGTGTGGCCAATGCCGGCACCGGGAATCTTGTTAAAGTTGAGGGACGCATGGATTCCACTCAGTATCAGCAGATTCTTGACAATAATGTTCAAGAATCAGTGACAAAGTTGAAGTTACGCAGGGGATGGATCTTTCAGCAAGACAATGATCCAAAACACCGCTCCAAATCTACTCAGGCATTCATGCAGAGGAACAATTACAATGTTCTGGAATGGCCATCCCAGTCCCCAGACCTGAATATCATTGAACATCTGTGGGATCATTTGAAGAGGGCTGTCCATGCTCGGCGACCATCAAACTTAACTGAACTGGAATTGTTTTGTAAAGAGGAATGGTCAAAAATACGTTCATCCAGGATCCAGGAAATCATTAAAAGCTACAGGAAGCGACTAGAGGCTGTTATTTTTGCAAAAGGAGGATCTACTAAATATTAATGTCACTTTTCTGGTGAGGTGCCCATACTTATACACCTATCAAATTTTGTTTGAATGCAGATTGCACATTTTCTGTTAGTACAATAAACCTCATTTCAAGGCAGAAACATTACTGTGTCCAACAGTTATTACATATATCAAACTGAAATAGTTGTTGCAACAACACCAATTTTTATAAAACATTAAGCTTAAGATTAATAGGGGTGCCCAAACTTTTTCATATAACTGTATATATATATATATATATATATATATATATATATATATATATATATATATGAAAAATAAAATAAATAAAAAACATAAAAGCTAAAATCACCTCCCTTTTCCCCCATTAAAAATAAAGATAATAAAAAAATGCAAAAAATACACATATGTGGTATCGCCATGATCAGAAACGTTCGATCTATCAAAATATAAAAATAATCAACTCAATTGGTAAACAACGTAAGCTGATAAAATTCAAGAATGCCAAAATTACTCTTTTTTGGTCACTGCAATACCACAAAAAATACTGTAACAAGCTATTAAAATGTCATATCTATCCCAAAATGTTATAAACAAAAATGTCTTCTCGACCTGCAAAAGAAAAGCCATCACACGGCTCCATCAACTGAAAAATTAAAGCATTACAGTTCATGGAAAATTGAGACACAACTCCCCAATTTTTCCCACACAATGTACACCCTAAAACTAATTCCCAAAAAAACATATCAGGATTGTGTATTTTTCATAGTTTTACTACTCTTCGGTTTTTTTTTTCAGTACATGGTGTCATTCGAAAGTACAACTCATCCTGAAGAAAACAAGTCGTTATATGTCTATGTGAAAAATAAAAAAGTTATGGCTCTGGGGAGAAGGGGAGGAAAAACTGAAAACGCAAAAATGGAAGGGGTTAATCATGCTATTTATCAATAGTAACAAAGAATTAGATTTACTTGATTTATATCCACTGTAGAGTAGATTGTTTGCTCTATTCTTTTAGTATATACTGTATATTGATCTTTCTTTAGGGGTGCAGGAAACGAGAACAGAACCAGCTTTAACTGATCATGTAATTGGGTCATGTGACTAGAAGGTCATCACAGGTATATAAATTGCTATCTCGGCAGTGGTGTGAGACCTAGGATCACCATCTCACATAGGTAATTATGTGATAACTTTCCGGTCACATGACCTAATCAGAAGTACATGCATTGATATCTCTTTGGTGGTATGGGCCCGGTGATCAAGATCTGACATAGCTACTCATGTGATGACCTTCCAGTCAAATGACCTAATCACAAGTTTATATACTGTATAATATATAAGTACAGTAAAATTAACAATAACAGACTGGCAAAGAGGAGGAAAGGACTCCACCCTCATGATCTTACAATCTATAGGTTATTTGGGAGGGAGACAGTAGGAGAGTTGGAGCAGCTCCAGTGGTAATGAATTGGCAGCGGTTAATACAGGCTGTTAGCTTTCCTGAAGAGATGAGTTTTCAGGTTGCATCTGAAGGTTTCAGTTCTGGAAGACAATCAGACGTGCTAATGCACTGAATTCCAGAGAATGGAGGATGTCCAGGAAAAATCTTGGAGACGGTTGGGTGAGTTATGTACGAGTGCGGAGGAAGGAAGGGAATCTTATGGGGACCGGAAATTACGTTAAGGGAGGTATCCGGACATTACTTTGGAGATGTATGATGGAGATTATGGATGGCCTTGTAAGTAATTTTTAGTCATTTAAACTGGATTTGCTTGTGAATTTGAATCCAGGGAAGGGGTTGTCAGAGGGAGAGAAGTAGTGAGGGAAGAGAGAGAGCAATCAGGCAATGGAGATAAGGACAGATTAGAGGGGTGTGAGAGTATTAGAAAGAGGGATATTGCAGTAGTCGAGTTCATGGGAGCATTTATGAACAATTTTGTTTATTCCGGATTGAGGAAAGGCTGGATTCTAGAAATATTATTGAGTTTGGGAGACAGGAGTTAGTAGGGGCTTGGATGTGTGGTTTGAAGGACAGCAGAGTCAAGAGTTACTCCGAGACAGCAAATTTGTGATAAAGGGGAAAGCATGATGTCATTTATTGTGATATACAGATATATCTAGTAAGGGGGTTGAGTGAGGCTTTTAGGATGTTATTTTCAATAGATGGTGCTAGAGTTCCCGACTAGTGATGAGCGAGCATGTATTGTTAACCCTTTCAGCGAGCATGCTCGGGTGCTCTCCAAGTGTTTGCGGTGTGCTCGGCATCTATGTTGGTGTCGCCGCAGCTGCATGTGTCAAGGCTGTTAGACAGCTGTTGACATATGTAGGGATTGCCTAACAAACAGGCAATCCCTGCATGTGTCACAGCTGTCTAACAGCGTGAAACATGCAGCCGCGGCGACTCTAGCATAGATGCCGGGCACACCCCAAATACTCTGCGAGCACGCTCAGGTGCTCGCCAAAAGGGATAACAGTACATGCTCGCTCCTCACTATTCTCGACCCCTTCCTCTATTTCATAATTTAAATAATAGGCCTTAAAAGTAAAGAAGGAAGTTCATAAAAACTTCATTTTAATCTAGTTAATAAAAAATAAAGGCAACATAAACACAGAACTACAGCACTAAATATCCTTACATGGTTTGTGGAGGCAGGGATTTATCTCTGCCTCACCACATATTGTCAATCAATAGACCATAATAATATACAAGGAATAATCACATCTTCAGAGTCATTATCATTATTCTTAATTGTGGCTGACATCGTTAGTGAACCCTCCTGACGTGTGTTAAATTATTACTTCCATTATAAAGCAGAATAATGGACATCATTGTCTTAAACTAGCATAGACAATAGACCCCCAAATTTCTAGTCCAGACAGAATTTATCCTTCTCATTCACAGATTCCCTATAGGTCAGAATTTTAAGCAATAGAGAAATTGTTTTAATGAGATTTTTTTAACCCTTTAAGGATGCACCCAATTTTCTTCTTTGCATTTTTCTTTTTTTCCTATTCTTCTCTGGCCTTTTTTATTTTTCTGTCAACTGCTGTACTTGTATGAGGGCCCGCTTTTTGCAGGACCATTCTTGTTATCATATAACTTATTGAAAGATGGGAAACAAATTCCAAGTGAGAGGAAATGCTGTTTGGATTTCATTTTTACAGCGTTAATTGTGCAGCAAAAAATTTACTTGAAACATGATTCTACAGATCTGTACAATCACAGTGATATCAAATGGATAGTTTTTTTCTACACTTCTCGACATTGAAATTGCAATATCAAGCAGTAAAAGTCATAGATTTGTGAAAAATCACAGGATTGATAGACTTGTTATGAATATGCAAATGAGGAAAAAATGAAACAACATTTTCAAAACATCTTGATTTATTCAGAATGGAGTATGAGCACCACATGCAGAAACACATACAGTTAGACACCGTGGCATACTATCAATGCGGTTATATTTTGGTTGAATGGGAAATGTCCTACCATGCTGAATGTACCTGAGCTTGCAAATCAACAGGATTCAATGCTAAAAGTTCCCTTTGCAATTGGCGACCGCTGATATCTCAAATGTACGTGATGGGAGAGAAGTCAGGAAACGCTGCATACTATAGTAGCAGGTTTAGGCCATGCAGTCTGCTGCCTGCCAATGTCGTGTTGAAAAAAGGGTCCTGAGACTCTTCGGACAAATGGTTGTAACACTGGTTCCATAACAAAATCAGTGTAACGCTGAGCTGTTGGTGAACACATGCCATCATCCTCGGCACATTTGCTGAACTCAGATCATTTGCTAAGCTCAGCACATGAGCCACTGAGCTCAGTGAGTGGCTAAAGTGGTGACGAGTGCTGTTCACAGGGCATCATCACAGCAGCCCAAACACGAGGACCAGTGTAGCGCCGGGTAGCCAGCATAGGACTCAGGGAGGGTGAGTAAGTGCTGAGTTTGTTATTTTAGGTATTTTATAAAGTTTGGAACCCATTTTCCTGAAAGTACACAGCCCCTTTAAATTCCAAAGGAACATTGCATGGCCTATTAGCATCCTTATGCCAGCTTGGTACTCTCCATAGGATGCAATATTACCCCTTAGATCTCCTATTAGAAGTCTATCCCACAGCCAGATCAGACTTCCTGCTTTACACTGATGAGAGTCATACAACTCATGTCTGCAAATGGAGTGTCTGGTTTGGTTTCTTATACTAAGTTATTTGGCAAGGCACATTAAAGGGTCAATATTCAGTTTTATGATTGCTACATCCCATAAGTGACACTAGAGTTGAAGTCTTCTTTCTCTCTGAAGACACTAGAGTTCAAGTATTTTCCTCTCTGAAGAGGCTATTTGTATATTTAATTTACCAGAGAACAATTGTATGGCCTATAAGTCTCCTTACACTGGCTTGATGCTCTCCACAAGGAGAAATGTTACCTCTTAGAACATATGTGGGTTTTTTTTACTTGCCAATATATATATATTTTTTTCATATTGTGAAACAATTGTTAAAACAAAATTAGTACTAATAATTTTCAAGCTGGTCATTGGGGCTTTTTTAGACTCTTATTTCTTATTCTCTTAGGGAGCGTTTACAGAAGGTTTCTTATCAATACAGGCAGGATTACAATAACAGGTAACTCCTCTATACACAGCTGATAACACCAGATCCACCAATCACAATAGGTGATGTCACACCTGACGCTGCTCCCCTTCCCTTCACAATGACCTTTGCACATGCTCATTAGATTCTTCAATGCAAAATGTAGGCTTGGGGTCTGACTATCTTGGCTCTGTACATGGGCTGTTTCCTATAACAAAAGGATGTACAAGTCTAAAAAAAAGCCCCAATGGCCAGTGTGAAAATTGCAAGATTTCTAATTTTTTATTTTTAATACAGATTCTTATATGTGAAAAAAAATGCCTTTTATTAAATAGATTTAACACAAAATCCTGATTTAATCAATAGATGATTTTCTGATTATTGCTTCCCATTAAAAAGAAAAAAAATCCCTCACTTGGTTACCGTCTCACCTTCTGCCATTGTGAGTATTACGCTTCCACTAATACAAAAGATACGAGACCATGCAACTCAGGAGCAATGATGTGGTAGTACAGTGTACATGAAAAGATTGCTGCGAAAAATGACTGGCTGTGCCCATAATTACAGTGACATTGTGTAGTGTATCTCTTGGTAGGAGAACAAATGAAGTGTTTCAGCTTCCGCTGAAGAGCTACAGATAAAGAAGCTGCAAGGACCACTCTCATTTCTGCTAGTTCATCCTGTCAACTGTCAATAATACATTTCAGAGGGTTGATTTATGAAAACTAGAGCCAGCATATGTTCCCAGCCAAACCACCAAATCCTGATGTGGCTACTTCAGTCAATCAAGGAAAGATCCATATTCTTTTTGCCATAAAAATACAGAAATATTAGTGGAAATTATTACATATATATAATAAAGATAATTTCTCTCCTAAACCACCCACTGTGCTTTCCTGACCACCTGATGGATTTTCTCTAAAGCTGCACATCAATTGATCCCCACCTAGCAACAGTAAATGTAAGAGAAATGTATTTTTCTAAGCAGTTTGTAGTGCCCTGATTGTTCTGTGTGCCTGCAGTGCATTAGCAGTGAGTCCATCCTTTCCATTATTGACATCAATAAAAAAGAATGTATTGAGCTGTTTGGGTGAGGGTTAAATGTTCTCTACCTCAACTACTCTCCAGAAGCAGAGAATATGTTGACCGAATACGATATTAGGGCCATAGGTTACTGCCAATTTCATAAATACTTTTTTTTTTCTTCAAGAATACCTGTATGTTCTACTTTTTTCTTAACATTGTACTGTAAGACACAAAAACATTTGTAATTTGGTTCATCAGACGATTTTAGCACTTGACCGGGTACGGCCAATACGGTTTCCTTCTTGGCCAACTGCCCCTTCCCCCGAAACTAGGCACTCACCTCTTCTTCTTCCCTGAATAAAAACTCTGACACCTAGATTCTTTGGATAATTTGGCCTCAGCAGCCATTTTATTAACAAACAACATTAACAAGTTAACAATATTATAACATAAATATGAGGGGAGGGTTCTTGGAGCTCATAGATCTGGCATGAATAAGCTAAAGAGCTACAACTGCCATGTTACCCTCAGCCGTACGCCACCAGCTCAAGGGCACCATACTTCCACAGTACGTGAAAGATTAACCACCTACAAAGCTCCAAGGGTAAAACCCCGTCCAGAGCCCAAAACCAAAATGATAGATCACTTCACTCAATTTTAAACTGCCTGGAATTTACCAAATTCCATCCACTGTCAATACTATACCAACTCCAAGAACCCCACCCCCCGCCACACACGAACAGCCTGAAACCTCAGGCTCGCGAGTGCCCCAACACAACTAAAGCCCTTTCGATCCCTTCCTGTATCACAAGGGCCCACAAGTCAATCCCAATTGCATTCAAATGCACGCCATCCTCTAACCAAAAGTTACCGACCCCCATTTCTAACTCAAAGTGCCTAATGGCCACGCCACCTTTTCTAGATACAAAATTCGATATTGCCCTGTTCAATTTTACTCTTGCCCTGTTGATTCCTTTCAATGATCTAGCCGCTCTCCACTTTCTCCTAGGCACAATGTCCGACCACACAGTCAATACACCGGGAAAAGAGGTCCACAACCTCAAAACATATGTCCCGTATCAATTCTCTAACGGGCCTTGCCCCCAAATCATTCCCTCCCATATGTATGACTAAGATATCAGGCGCTCTATCCAAACATGCCGCCTTGTGAAATTTAGGCAACA
This sequence comes from Phyllobates terribilis, assembly GCF_046119375.1. Classification (NCBI taxonomy): domain Eukaryota; kingdom Metazoa; phylum Chordata; class Amphibia; order Anura; family Dendrobatidae; genus Phyllobates; species Phyllobates terribilis. The sequence goes on from NW_027362762.1 coordinate 295,806,432, forward strand.
CCTGACTCCAGACCATCCCCCCTAAAGCCCAACCAATGTACCACAACTTGTTTCCTACAAAAACCCAATAGCCTACCGTCCGTCCTTACTAGCAAAGGAACACCATCTGCCACGAATAATCACAAGCATAAACAACAAGTGAACAACCTCCGAAATGAAAATTAATGCTGCACATACGATAAATAACGATCCGAGCTACACCTCCCAATCCTTTTAATCACCTCAGAACCCAGACCCCATTTATCAGCTTCTGACGCGGCACCAATCCTGAAAAATGCGAACCATATGCCTCAAGGGTGAGGCTCAATTCCTATATTCCCTTCCTAAATACTGCTAAAAATTGGAAACATGATAAAAATACCCCATCTGCATGACATGAAAGCAGGCCACTTCTCCTTGACCACAACTGTCAATACTCTTTTAGACACTTTTTTGGGCACATTAACACCCCGTCAACCTTTCCAAATCTGCACAACTGATCTGACTTTGACCGCCAGATCCAAAAATCAATGCCCCCAGGCCAGCAACTCACATCCTCTGCTTGCAAACATCCAGCTCTAAATTTACTGGGAGACACAAACTCGCCAATACTCATAGCCCCAAAAAACGCTAACGAATATGCTAGTCTAAACAGTGTCCTCTCAAAACTAGACCCGCATATCTTTTCCAAAACTGTTCCCAACTGTTCCAAACTAGTAAACGACACCGGTCGTCTTGAATCCAGTATACTGCCCCCCTCTTAAAGCCCTTTAATTCCAGCTTAACAAGAAAGGATTTTGTCACGTCGTACGATCCCTGCAGTTTAAAACCGAACGCCAATCCTGCAATAAATTTAGTGACTCTCGAAATGGACCACCCTATTTCTTCTGCTTTCCCCAACAAAAACTAAACTGCCATTGTTCGATCCTCATCACTCTCAACTTCACCCCATCGTGACATAAAACTTTGCCATACTCGCCAGGATGCCTCGTATGAAGACCAAGTTCTCTTTGCAACCGACTCCTGAATCAACCGTCCGGCTCCACCATAATCAGCTGCCACAAATGAGAAGGGTGTTCCCCTCCCACCTCCTGTTCCTCTTGCGCCAGGGACCGGAAACAATCCAACTGAAAGTGAGACAACGCATCCGCTATAGAATTTTGCATGCCTGGAACATGTACTGCTACAATTCAAGCATTCAATTCTAGACATCAGAGTACCACTTCCCTCAGCAATTTAATGACCGGCAGGGACGAGGCCGACAAACTGGTAGTCACCGAAACAACGCTCATATTATCACAGTGAAATCGTACTCTTCGATTCGCAAAGGCCTCTCCCCAAATTGAAACAGCAACCACAATCGTAAATAACTCCAACAGCGCAATGTTCTTCACCACACCCATCTCCTTCCACGATTCCGGCCACTCCCCAACGCTCCACCTGCCCCTACAATAGACTCCTTACCCAGCACTGCCTGCCACGTCGGTGTAAATTTTGCAATCAAAACTGTTCAAAAACTCGTGCTGAATCAACGAGCTTCAGTTGTAATTTTCCAAAAACCGCCTCCAGACTAGCAAATCCTCCCTATGGTCTCTATTCAAGTGAATGAAATGATGTACCGCTCGTACACCAGCCGTCGCATCTGACAACCAACGGCAAAAAATCCTGGCCATCGGCATGATCCTACATGCAAAAATTTAGCCTGCCTAGCAGCGACTGCAACTCCTTCAACATCACTTTATGCAACCGCCCTACACTTTCCACCTCTTGCCTGAGCAGCGTCAGCTTATCCTCTGGTAAACAAAATTCCATCTTTTCAGAATTAATCAATATACCTAAAAAACTTAAAACAGTACCAGGTCCTTCTGTTTTTTCCTTTGCCAGTGGAACACCAAAAAGCTCCGACATCTACACTATGGTTCCTAACAGGTTCCTACACACAACCGACTCCGGCGGACTTATAAACAAAAAGTCATTCAAATAATGGATGACCAATGGTACGGCTGCAACATCCGTAACCACCCATTCCAAAATGTACTGAAAGTTTCAAACAATGAACACGAAATTGCGCAACCCATGCGTAAAACATCTATCAAGGTAGTATTCTCCTCTCCAAAAATAACCCAATAATGGAATGCTCTCAGGGTGCACTGGCAGCAACATTAACGCGGATTCAGTATCCGTCGTAGCTAACAATGCCCCGGCTCCGTATTTTCGCACCCAATGTACCGCTATATCAAATGACGTATACTCAACTGAGCATAACTCCTGTGCTATTCCATGATTGATGGAAAAAATCCCTTTGGATATGACAAATGCTGGATTAACCGAAACATATTCGGCTCTTTTTTGGGTAAAACCCACAACGGAGAAATAATCACGTCACTACCTGGCAACCTCTGAAAAGGGGGCCAGCCATCCGATCTAACTCCACCTCTTTCCACAATTTCTCGCTGACCACCCCTGGATGAATTGACGCTGACCTCAAATTTTTAACTGAAAGCATAACATTATGACTAGTGTTGAGCCACCCCCGTAGTGTTCGAGTTCGGTTCGGTTCGTCGAACACCCGTGTGTTCGCCGAACTGTTCGTCGAACTGTTCGTCGAACACCTTCGAACACCGTTAAAACCAATGGCAGGCAAACAAAAACACATAGAAACACATAGAAAACACCTTCAAAGGTGTCCAAAAGCTGACAAACTGCTCAGAAGACACAACTAACACATGGAAAAGTGACAAGTACATATAGTCATGCGAAAATAAAAGAGGTGGAGGAGTAAAAGGAGGGGGAGACACAGATATAGGCATGTCATGCCCTTCTAAAATCCAAAAAGTGAGAAGCCGAGACGGCCAGTCCGCTCCTGCCCGTGCCACCTCCGTGTCGCCGGGTTTGTGCCAGAGCCGCGGTGAACCCTGACGGCCAGCCCCCCTCTCCCAATACTGGTGCCTGTCCGCTGGTGGGTCGAGAGAGCCCCCCTGTGGTGGAGGCAGCTCTAAGCTTTTTAATTTAAATTGTCCCTCTAATTTGAATGAATACACTTTAAATCCATTTACAAGGATCTATTGGAGGGCAAGTCTCATGCCAGCAGCCGCGTAATTCCAGCTCCAGTAGCGTCCACTAAAGCTGCTGCAGTTAAAAAGCTTTTATAAGGATCGAGCTCGGCTGTCCACCGCAAGGCATCCTAGTGCCAGTCCCAGCCCCTATGCCTTGGGGTGCCTCCTGATGCTCTTCACTAAGTATCCCGTGGTCCCGAAGCATTTCCTTTGAAAAAATTAAGTGTCCAAACTACAGGTGGTGTAGCTTGCTTAACAGCCGGGATAATCCGCTGACTAGCAGACACTGCTACTAGGCACAAAGTATTTCCTGGGCTAGATGCAGTTAAAAATTTGTAAGTAGATACTCTCGTTGGATGCTGAGAAAGCATTCCATAGAGTCTCCTGGCACGCCATATATGATTCTCTTAAAAAGCTTGGGGTAGGGGTCTAGGGGACCCTTTTATAGCCAAAATCACGGCCCTGTATCACAATACGTCACCTAGGCTGAAGATAAATGGAACTGTAGCACCGAGGGCTCGGTTGCTACAGACGTATTGCACCTCACCCAGAGGTGTGATATCTCACTCTCAGATAAGGATGGAGTGTGGATCAGGACCCGACACCTGCATGCATTACACCACATTGCCGTGGGGCAGGGCGACCAATATGCCCCTGAGATGGGCACGACAGTCCCTGTCCCTGGCTGGAGTGGGGGGAGGGAACACTGAGGAAGGGGAACCCTGCAGTGCAGGAGCAGGGAGGAAGCAGTTCCTGGGTGCATTGAGAAGGGAGTATAAAAGGTGGGCACCATCTTAGTTCAGTGCAGAGAAGTCTGAGCAGAAGTGGCAGGGAGCAGGGGCTCTGCATGAGCTCTGCTCCGGAGGCGGGCCTAGTAACAGAGGCCCAGGCCTGCAAGAGGGAGAAGGAAGGAAGAGGAGCGGAGAAGGCTCCAGGAACGAGGAATGAAGGGATCCCAGGGGTGCGGACGGGCGAGTCGCCACCGCACGCCCGAATCCACCTGCGTGGAGGGGTCAGGCCAAAGGGGGAGACCGGTCCCCGAACTAGTGGAGGCAGGAAACGACCCTCAGCTAGAAACCGGAGGCTCTGACATTTTATGTGGCGCAGCCCCTTGCTCCACCCGCTAGGAAGGCACCACATAGGGTCAGGGAAACTGGCGCCAAGTTTACCAAGAGGAGGCCCGAGGCAGCCGGACAGAAGTGTTGGTAAGAAAGGCCAGACAAAGGACACACAAAGGGGGTCCTGTGAAGCGCTCCAAAGTTATGTGGGAGTTGTCTGAGCCCCTCACCTGGTGAGCACAGTACGACGTGGGCAGCCGTTACCTGCAGACGTGGTCTGGATAATAAGAACTGTGAGTAAAGGCCCTGAACTGCATCACTGACTCCGTGTCGTTACTGCTGCTGCCCTGCACCATCACCCCCATCCTCCGCATACACTGCCCTGAGGCTATACTCCTCCCGTGGGGAGTTATGCTACGCTCTGCTGCACCCACAACACCAGCCTTAGCGGTCTGCCCTGTAGCGGCGGTTCACTCTGACCGCAATCCACGGGTGGCGTAGTCGGACATTTAAACATCAAAACCACATAAATAGTTCCGCCACTGGTTTGACCGCCCTGAGCCACGGAACCGGATCGCCGCCACGAAGACTACAACCACCAGCATCCACCAAAAAGGGTCCGGCTCCGGGTGTCCCAAGGCCCAGGGGGTGCGTCAGAACATTTTCATCACCTTTCACAATCACCAATGGGACAAGGCAGGGATGTCCTCTGTCCCCTCTCTTATACATCCTAGTGACGGAGCACCTGCTCTCATCAATTCGCCATAACCCCAATATTAGGTGGATTGAGGTGGGAGGCACCGAGTACAAGTGCTCTCTATTTGCTGATGATGTCCTAGTATATATCACTCAATCACATATATCCATCCCTGCTGTTATGGCTGAAATAGATCACTTTGTTACATGGTAAAATTTTAAAATCAATGCAGCGAAGTCTGAGGCCCTCGATGTCTCCCTCCCCAAATCCATATAGGATTCCATCCAGTCCAACTTTCCCTTTGCCTGGCCCTCACAGGGTATCAAATACTTAGGAATTCCTATTCATAGAGACCTCTCCCATCTATGTTATCTTAATTTTGGGCCCTTTATTGAACAATTCCATACAGACCACGGTTGGCAAGTTAGAACTGTAAGATTCACTACGTGAACCACTGGTGTTTTGTGGAAAAGCACATGTACACTGTGTTCCAAATTATTATGCAAAAAGTGTTTAGGAGTGATAAGGCAAGAATTTGTTTGTTTGTCAGTTAAACTCATTGATGGTGATGTGTGTCAGGGCTCTTTATATCACTGTAAGCAATTGCAGACACCTGTGCTAATTAGTTTGGCAGGTGTGTCCAATGAAAGGCAAGACTACTTAAGAAGGCTCTCTCACATTATTAAGCAGCCTACATTTTCTGCCAAAATGGGAAAGAAAAAGGATGTGTCGGCTGCTGAGAAGCAACAAATTGTGGAGTGTTTAGGTCAAGGCATGACTACAATCAACATTGTGCGATGATCAGGATGAAGTGTCTTGGCAATCAAGAAGTATGTAGCTGATTCACAGTACACACGTGTGCGTGCTGATAAGGGCAAATTGAGGACTCTTTCCTACAGGCAATTACGTCAGGTTGAAAGAGCAGCGGCAAAAAAGCCTTGTCATAGCAGCAGACAAGTTTTTGAAGCTGCTTGTGCCTCCAACGTCCCCCGAACAACAAGATGCAGGGTCCTTCAGAGGTTTGCAGCTGTGCATACGCCATCCTGTCGACCTCCTCTATCCACTTCACACAAGCAGAAACGGCTCCAGTGGGCCAAACATTACATGAAGACTGATTTCAAAACTGTTTTGTTCACGGATGAGTGCCGTGCAGCGCTCGATGGTCCAGATGAATGGAGTGGAGGATGGCTGGTTGATGGACACCCCACGCAAACACGGCTACAGCGCCAACAAGGAGGAGGTGGAGTAATGTTTTGGGCTGGAATCATGGGGAGAGAGATTGTCGGCCCCTTTAGGATCCCTGAAGGCGCTAAAGATGAACTCCATAATGTATGTGGATTTTCTCAAACAGCACTTCCTGCCATGGTTCAAGAAGAAGAACCGTGTATTTCACAGCAAGATCATTTTTCTGCATGATAATGCACCATCTCATGCTGCACATAAAACATCTGCATCTCTGGCTGATATGGGCATAAAAGGGGACAAACTTATGGTGTGACCCCCATGCTCCCCTGACCTCTACCCCATTCAGAACCTTTGGAGCATCATTAAAAGGAGTGTCTATGATGGCGGGAGGCAGTTCACATCTAAGCAACAGCTCTGGGAGGGTATTCTGTCCTCATGCAAAACAATTGAAGCAGAAACCATCCAAAACCTGACAAATTCAATGGACGAGAGAGTTCAGAAGCTCCTTTCGAACAAGGGGTCCTATGTGAAAATGTAACATCACCTAGAATAAAGTTTTGAGTTGAAAACTGTTTGATTTCAGTTTCTAACAACCTGCTAATGCTTATAATTTCAAAAATGACCATTTTTTTGGTCTTTATTAAAATGAAAAGGTTGATCGAAAAGTTTGGGGGATCTAAGAGTGTGGCAACCCAGTAGTCATGATTACTTCGAATTCTGACAATATGAGGGTCATGCTGCAGGTAGTGCAGCAAGAAGGCACTTATGTGTCTTGCGCATCTCGGAGCCCCAAAATTATTTTCCGGGCTAGATGCAGCTAAAAATTATTTTTAATTTTAAATCTGGTGAAGCTTATTATAGATGGCCTAAAAGGATCAGTGCTGCACACTGCTACAAAGCCCAAATTATTTTCCAGTCAAGATACAGATAAACATGATTAGTAATTTGAAAGCTTAAAACGGTTGGTAGGGTGATTTTAACCAATCATCAAGCTTTTACTCTCCCCAGGATGACACAGGGGTAGAAAAGTCGTTTCGGATCCATGATTTGTTCATCTTTATGAACGTGAGTCTGTCTACATTATCAGTGGAGAGCCGCGTGCGCTTATCTGTCAGCACACCACCAGCAGCGCTGAACACACGTTCAGACAGAACACTGGCTGCGGGGCATGACAAGATCTCCAAGGCGTAAGTGGCTAGCTCCGGCCATTTATCCAGATTGGAAGCCCAAAAAGAGCAAGGGTCCAGTGACACAGTCGTGGCTTCAATGTTTACTTGGAGATACTCCTGTACCATCGTCTCTAGGCGTTGACTATGTGTCAGACTTCTTGTCTCCTGTGGCCTTGCAAAGGATGGGCTAAAAAAGTGGTGAAATGATTCCGCAAAATTGATGTTACCAGCAGATACTGTGGTTCTGTTACGGTTTGAGTGCTGAACACTTGACGGTCCCACGGTTGGCAAGTTGGAACTGTGAGATTCACTACGTGCACCACTGGTATTTTGTGGAAAAGCACATGTAAGATTCTGCAACAGTCTCTGCTGATACTCCTGCATGCGTGCATCCCTTTCTATGGCAGGAATAATTTCTGCAAATTTACTTTTGTACCGGGGATCTAACAGTGTGGCAACCCAGTAGTCAGGATTATTTCTAATTCTCACAATTCGAGGGTCATGTTTCAGGTAGTGCAGCAAGAAGGCACTCATGTGTGTTGCGCATCCAGGAGCACCAAGTCCCTGTTGTGTTGGTGGCGAGGTAACAATCATGCTTCCTTCCTCTGTCCTCTCCCCCCAACCTCGCACAACAGAAATGTGATCAAGGTCTCCCTCATCTGATGAGTCTTCCATCAGTTCGTCCTCCACTTCTTCCTGGGCTCCTGCACCTTCCTCACTAGTTTGGCTGCTACCATGCGCCCTGGTTAAACCATCTCCCCCACCCTCACATGCCTGCCGCCTTGGTGCTGCCGACCGTCTGGACCTTGCAGATGTTAGCCCTTCCGCATACAACTCCTCCTCCTCTACTTCCTCCACCTCCTCTTGTGCCACCACCTGACTCCGAATTCTGTTTAACATGTGCTCCAGCATGTAAATCACCGGAATAGTCATGCTGATAATGGCATCGTCAGCACTAAACATCTTCGTCGCCATTTCAAAACTGTGCAGAAGGGTGCATAGGTCCCTGATCTGAGACCACTCCTCCAGCGTGATTTGCCCCACCTCTGAATCTCGTTGGCCCAGGCTATACGTCAGAACGTATTGCACCAGGGCTTGTCGGTGCTGCCACAGTCGCTGCAACATGTGCAGAGTTGAATTCCACCGGGTAGGCACATCGCATTTTAGCCGGTGAAGTGGCAGGCCCAACGACTTCTGTAGAGATGTAAGTCGCTGAGCTGCGGGATGCGAACGGCGGAAGTGAGCACACAGCGACCGTGCCCTCTGCAGAAGGCCATCTAGTCTGGGATAGTGGGCTAAAAATTGCTGGACAACCAGGTTCAACACGTGAGCCACACAAGGCACGTGTGTGACATTGCCCCGGCGAAGGGCCGCACCCAGGTTTGCAGCATTGTCGCACACGGCCTTCCCTGGTTTCAGGTCCAGTGGAGACAACCATTCATGAAATTGGTTCTCCAGAGCTGACCACAACTCCTCAGCTGTGTGACTCACATTTCCCAGACATTTCAATGTAAAAACCGCCTGATGACGTTGAGCCCTACTGCCAGCATAGTAAGGAGGTGTGCAGGATCCCTTCTGCGCAGTTAGAAAACTTGTGGCATGACCAGACAGGCTTTGGGTGCAGGTGGAAGACCGAGAGGAGGTTGAGGAGGCAGAAGCAGTGGAGGAAAAATGACATAAAGAGGATTGACGCACAACTCGTGGGGACGGCAAGACTTGGACAGCAGCCCCTTGTCCTGCTGTCACCATAGTTACCCAGTGCCCAGTCAGCGACATGTAACGCCCCTGTCCATGCCTACTCGTCCAAGTGTCTGTGGTGAAATGCACCCTGTCACACACAGAGTTTCTCAAAGAAGCGGTGATGTTGTGTGCGACATGCTGGTGGAGCGCAGGCACACCTTTCTTTGAGAAGTAGTGCCGACTGGGCATCTGGTACTGGGGCACTGCGACGGACATAAGGTCTCGAAAATCCTCTGTGTCCACCAGGCGGAAAGGCAGCATTTCTGTAGCCAAGAGCTTGCAGATGGTGAAATTCAACCTCTTAGCTTTCTCATGGCTAGGAGGAAATGGTCTTTTACTTGTCCACATCTGAGGGACCGAGGGCTGGCTATTGTGCTTAGACGGGGTTGATAAGGGTGTCCCCGGCAAACTGCCGGTCTGTGAGGAAGATGCAGGCGGACATGTTAGGTTGCCTTGATCCAAAGGTGGTGCTATCGATGTCGGACAGCGCTCAAGACCAGCTGGTGTTACCACCTCCAAAGAAAATGATGACCTGTCAATCACGCTGGCTGTTGCGGGTAAAGAGGTGGCAGGTCTGCGCCCCAAAACAGGTGTGACTGCTGTCCCCCCAGTCACAGAGGATGAAGAGGCCGCGGATGCACAAGATATGGCAGACGGTGGTTGGCCCGGCCGGCTAGACCGCATTGTAGCACACTGAGCTTCCCACTGCAACTTATGCTTCATGTCCATGTGCCGGTTCATGCATGAAGTACTCAAACTATGTATTTTTTGGCCTCTACTTAGCTTTTGCTGACAAATGTTACAGATAACACGAGTTGGGTCATCTTTATCGATCTGAAAAAATGCCCAGGCTATGCAAGGCTTAGCACCCATGCGACCTGAAGAGCCACCACGACTTGTGGTGAGAGGCAGAGTTGTGTTTGAGGATGCAGTTGTTGACGTGCTTCCAGTACTACGTCTCTGTCCAGGAAGGCGCAACCTGACCTCGTCGTCACTAGCATCTTCCTCCACCTCCTCTGCTGACCTCATCTCTTGGCTGACTGTGGGTTGACAGTAAGTGGGATCTCCGACCTCATCATCATCACCCTGTGCGTTATCACACCCGTCGTCCTCAGAGCCAACCTGTTCCTGCCCTGACAAAAAACTAAAGTTGTCGCTCCAATCAGGTATTTGAGTCTTATCATCGTCTTCCTCATTGTCTCCACCAACAGGAGTTACAGTTTGGGAATGAGGGTCTACATTATGGTCAGAACCTTCTGCGTCTGGTCCTGGATCCGACTCATAAAGATTCTGGGCATCAGTGCAGATCATTTCCTCGTCTGGATTCACAGAAGCGCTGGAGTCGACCTCTGATTCCCAGGCTATAGTATGAGTAAACAGCTCTGCAGACTCAACCATCTGTTCTACCTCATACTCAGACGGGCAGCTGGAGATTTGGGAGCTGTGAGGAAGCAAGTGCGATTTGGGTGACACCTTTGAGGACTGGAGTATTTGTGATGTTGAAGTTGATGTGGAGGAGAGCCCACTTAAAGGAGCACTTGATATCCGTTGAAGCACCTGCTGTTTTTGTGCCTCATCTGGAATTTGTAGCGATTGGCGTGGCCGTGAGAAAGGGATCTTATCACATTGTCCGCTAAAAGAAGTAGACATTTTAGTTTGGCTGGAAGATGGTCTTTCTTCTGCACCTACCCCACGGACACAACCTTTTTTCCCCTTCCCAACACGCCTATTCCCCTTTCCACAAGCAGCAGGCCTTTTTCCACTCATTTCGGTGGTTAACTAATTCACAACTCTGGAGTTGTTTGCACAAAAAAACAATGGATGGTAACCGAGCAGAGCTGAGTGGCCAAACTGTGGTATTAGGCCAAAACTATTGGCTGGGTTAGATGCAGAAAAAAATTATTTTTAATTTGCAACCTGATGGAGGTCAGTATAGATGGACTAATAGACCAAGTCCCACACACCGCTAGAAGCCCAAATATTTTTTCAGAGCTAGATGCAGAATTTTTTTTTATTCAATTTGCAACCTGATGGAGGTCAGTATAGATGGACTAATAGACCAAGTCCCACACACTGCTAGAAGCCCAAATATTTTTTCAGAGCTAGATGCAGAAAAAAATTATTTTTAATTTGCAACCTGATGGAGGTCAGTATAGATGGACTAATAGACCAAGTCCCACACACTGCTAGAAGCCCAAATATTTTTTCAGAGCTAGATGCAGAAAAAAATTATTTTTAATTTGCAACCTGATGGAGGTCAGTATAGATGGACTAATAGACCAAGTCCCACACACTGCTAGAAGCCCAAATATTTTTTCAGAGCTAGATGCAGAAAAAAAATATTTTTAATTTGCAACCTGATGGAGGTCAGTATAGATGGACTAATAGACCAAGTCCCACACACCGCTAGAAGCCCAAATATTTTTTCAGAGCTAGATGCAGAAAAAAATTATATTCAATTTGCAACCTGCTGGACGTCAGTATAGAAGGACTAATAGAACAAGTCCCACACACTGCTAGAAGCCCAAATATTTTTTCAGAGCTAAATGAAGAAAAAAATTATTTTTAGTTTGCAACCTGATGGAGGTCAGTATAGATGGACTAATAGACCAAGTCCCACACACTGCTAGAAGCCCAAATATTTTTTCAGAGCTAGATGCAGAAAAAAATTATTTTTAATTTGCAACCTGATGGAGGTCAGTATAGATGGACTAATAGACCAAGTCCCACACACCGCTAGAAGCCCAAATATTTTTTCAGAGCTAGATGCAGAAAATTTTTTTATTCAATTTGCAACCTGATGGAGGTCAGTATAGATGGACTAATAGACCAAGTCCCACACACTGCTAGAAGCCCAAATATTTTTTCAGAGCTAGATGCAGAAAAAAAATATTTTTAATTTGCAACCTGATGGAGGTCAGTATAGATGGACTAATAGACCAAGTCCCACACACCGCTAGAAGCCCAAATATTTTTTCAGAGCTAGATGCAGAAAATTTTTTTATTCAATTTGCAACCTGATGGAGGTCAGTATAGATGGACTAATAGACCAAGTCCCACACACTGCTAGAAGCCCAAATATTTTTTCAGAGCTAGATGCAGAAAAAAATTATTTTTAATTTGCAACCTGATGGAGGTCAGTATAGATGGACTAATAGACCAAGTCCCACACACTGCTAGAAGCCCAAATATTTTTTCAGAGCTAGATGCAGAAAAAAATTATTTTTAATTTGCAACCTGATGGAGGTCAGTATAGATGGACTAATAGAACAAGTCCCACACGCTGCTAGAAGCCCAAATATTTTTTCAGAGATAAATGAAGAAAAAAATTATTTTTAATTTGCAACCTGATGGAGGTCAGTATAGATGGACTAATAGACCAAGTCCCACACACTGCTAGAAGCCCAAATATTTTTTCAGAGCTAGATGCAGAAAAAAATTATTTTTAATTTGCAACCTGATGGAGGTCAGTATAGATGGACTAATAGACCAAGTCCCACACACCGCTAGAAGCCCAAATATTTTTTCAGAGCTAGATGCAGAAAAAAATTATATTCAGTTTGCAACCTCATGGAGGTCAGTATAGATGGACTAATAGAATGATGCTATGCCCAAAAGATTTTACTTCACTAGGTGCAGTAAAAAAATTGGTATTCTATACACAGGTGGTATATCTTGCAACACAGATAGGCTACTCCACTGACTAACACACTCTGCAATAGGCCAAAAAGGATTAGCTTTGCTAGATTCAGCCAAATGCTGTGAAAAAAACTTGCACAGCACTGGCACAGACCTGCCTGGCAAAAACTGATAGGAACTGATGTAACCTAGTCCTGACATACACTGCCAATCACACATGCCCTTGCTTGTGTGAAAAAAAGCACTTCGCTCCGTGTGTGCGCTGCTGATAGGCTGACAGATTGCACCTCCCCACTGCAAATGCGGGAAAGAGAAAAAAAAATGGAGATCTTCATTGTTCCTGCAGAGATCCATCCCCTGCCCCTCCCCCCGCCCCGCTGTACACTCAAACTGCGTATTAACATTAATTTTCATCATTACTGAGAAAAAATCCAGTTATGATTTTGGTGCACGAACAGTTATCGAACATAACCTCGAACAGCCGAATTTTTATCAAATTGTTCGTGTTCGCCGACCGGCTCGAACACCGCCCAAAACAGCTCGAATTTGAGATTGGCGAACAGTTCGAGTAGAACAACGCTCATCTCTAATTATGACTCGGTGGCGGAATCCTGAAACCTTCCGCAAAACCTTCAAAACACACTTTGACACCCCGTGTGAGCTACCGTTACAGTGGGAGTACACGTGTCTGAATTTACAGCTATTCCCGTATTTACACTGGCTGTCATTAAACTACCAGCATGTTCCTGTTTTCTCTTTTGCCCCCTGTGCCCCCTGACTCCTCGCTCCTTGTCTGAGGACTGACCCCCTGCTACCCCCGCTCCCATGAAAGGACTCTCCATATCTGGATGGCCCCATAACTTTTAGCCAATGACCAATATCCTTCTGGTTCCATCTCATCACCGGTCACTCCGCCTTCCTCTGTCTAAATTGTTCATCGTATGTACGTAAGTACGATGCCCTTCCCCTATGGAACCTAAGTACCAAAACAACCCCGAGCAATTCTCCAGAGACTTTTTCCCAATGACACTAGCCAGTATCGCAAACTCTTGCAGCCAATTCACGAATGTCTGGGTAATCAACCTCCACCTCCGTTTTTGTTCCTCTTCTTTTTTACTATCATCCTTCTTTCCTTTGTCCAAGTTAAACTTTTCCAAAGGGAGAAGAGAGAAAATTTCCACATATTCATCACGCAAAATTTTTTTTTTTTACTTCTTTCTTCAAGTGTGCCCCCAATGGCCCCTCAAAGCAGACATACACCTCGCCCTTTGCTCTATCATCGAGCTTCACAGCATCCGCTTTATCTTTTTCAGTCTGTACGGACACCGACACGCCCGTCGACAACCCCCCGATCCCCGCCACCGGCCTCTCGAATTCGGTCGCAACCTGCGGCAACACCGCCTGCCCATGTAGCCACGCTCCTACGGGCGATGTCCCTGACCCGCTCGGTGCCCCATTATCCAATCTGAGCAACATTTTGCGACATGCTACTCAGGATATCTCTGAGCCCCAGTACCTCTGCTCCGCTGGGCCCACCTATATTCCCCAATGCCATGCCCCAGCTGACTACCTCCATCCCCTTGTGACCCCAGCCGCCCTGATGGCAACAAACGAGACATAGATCCACACTCACCAGGCTGCGCAGGTGCTGTGTCCCCGCCAGCCGGAAAATCCTGAATTCCGAAGATCCCGTCTGTCTTCCTACTCATTGCCGGATGCCGATCCTTCTGACTCCAACCGCAGCGCAGGGCCCGCTCCCCTGGCCTCCTCTTCACCAGGGGGGACCCGAGGACTTGATGCAGTTCCCGTCACTCCGCGAGCAGAAAACCGCCTTGGCCTTGTGTTCCTGCTGGACCTCCTAGCAGATCTTGATCCCCCTCTGCTTCCAGAACCTGATGGCCTGTCTCGGTCCACACTGTTTCTTGTTGGACTGCCAGACAGCTCTCCGGTGCTGCCCACCACAGTGCTTCGCCGCTGCCTAGGAGAGCCAGGCAGCAGGTCTCCAGACTGCTGTTGCTGCTGCCTGCCGGCTGATCCCCGCTGTGTCGCCTGCCCGCCGCTCCGTCCAGCAGGCACCCCGACAGGAGCATAGCCGCGGGTACCTGACGTGCCACTTGATCTGCCCGATGTCCTGGCCGTTGCTCTCTTGTCCGCCTGATCCCCCTGCCTTGAAAACGCTCGGCATGGTGTGCAATCAGCTGGAGAGCACGTATTATGTGCGTCCCCAGCATCCAGTCCCAGCATCTATTGCGCCGCATGTCGCACTTCCTGTGCGGCCCTGACTTCCGGTGCGGCCTGCGATCCTCTCTGTACTGCGTCCGCAGGCCGGCTCGACGGATTTCTTGCGGTGCGAGCGCGGCTTTCGCGGGACTGCACCATCTCGCTCACCTGCTGCAGGGTCCCGTGAGGGGCTCCGAAGCCAGCGCCTGCAGTGCGTTGATAATTCCGGGGACAATCTCTCTGGGGGCCGTGCCCTACTTGTTCTCCTTCTCGTCTCCGGTGTCGAGTCCTGCGGGCAGGTAGTTCCCAGAAATGAGGATAGCTGAGGCTCCAGCCACCCTCCACTTCCTGACCGAGCCGCATCGCACAACTGACCGACCAGAGCTTCAATGGCATCCATTAGGTCAGTGTCTCTGTGTCTGTCCTGCTTGTCTTCCCCCTCAGGAATGATGCTTTTCCCGCACTTTTCCTTATATACTCCACCCCCGCCTCATCCTGAATTCCCTCCCTCCAATCTCCATGTCCAATCCTGTACATCGCATCCTTCAAAACTTGAACCCTCCCCGCCAATCCCTCCTTCTAGCTCTGCTCTTCTCCTGCCCCCTCCTATCTGCTTGAAATTTCTTTACAAAATTACCTTCATCTTCTAATGCTGAAGACAATGATGAATTCTCGGCGCTGTGTGTTTGAATATTTTGGCTTTGTGAAACATAATAATGAAATTATTCATTCTTAAAACTTAAATTTATTGAGTTTTTCGCATTATGTAAACAAGTGGTATAGAACGGCCAATAGAGAAACACATTTTAAAATCTTTTTCAGTAGTCCTTTGCCCTTATACAAGAAAAAAAAAATACAAAATGTGAAAAATAGATATAAATGTATTTTTTTATTTTTATTTACCACTGATGTCAGCAATAAAAAAGGTATATGAGAAAGAAGAACAGTCAATAAAGAAACATATTTTAAAATCTTTTTTAGTGGTCCTTTGCAGTCATAATAGAGAAAAATAAATAAAAAATTTGAAAAGTAGATATGTATTTAGTTTTTTCCTTTTATTTACAAATGATGTCAGCTGTAAAAAAAAAAAAGGATATAAAAATTATGAAAAAATATATAGTGAAAAAGAGAGGCAAAAATTATTTTAATATCCAAACAAGAAATTTTTTTTATAACCCTTAAATGTATTATAAAATCAGAAAATGTACCTGGTGAGGAATGGGGGAAAATGGCCTGTCATGAATTAGTTAAAGAGGGCATGTTTAGAGGTGAAAAGTAGCCAGATTTCATTATTATTTCATTACCGCTGCTCCCCTGAGTATGCCCTTATTCCTTTTTTTTAATCCACCATACAGTTTCAGAGATATGGGCCTTTTTATTTAGTGCTAATTTTTATGATCTTTACAATTTAATGTTGATTTGGAGTCATGTTTTCTGGCTGCTCTCTCTTACCCTGTGAGCAAAACACCCTTAGTAAAGATCATAAAAACAGGACTAAATATAAAGGTTCATATCTCTGGGACCTTTAGGGTATGCTCACAGAACATCTTTTTCAGGGGGGAAAACCCGCCAAATTCTTCAGGATAAGATATGGGCGGATTTTCCTGAATTGTCTTTTGTAGCAATTTTTTGGGGTTGGTTCTTGGGTGCTTTTTCAATATTTGTGACTGCTGGTGTTACTTTTAGAATTTTTCTAGCTTTTTTGTGGCATTTTCTGGTTGTTTTTGTTAATTTGAATCAACAATATGAAACCGCTATCAGATTTTTAAGCAAAAATGCTGAAAATGAAGCCCAGACGTTTTTAGAGCATTCCCATTAACTGGTATTGTAAAATAGAAACTGTCTTCAGAATGGAAAATGCCTAAAGAATGATCAGCTCACTTCTTTTGTTTTCTTGGCATCTTTTGAAACTTGAACCAGTTAAAAGAGGCTCAAAAGATGCTTTTTCAGGAGTCTTTTCGGAGCAAAATCAGCTAAAAAAAATGTTGTTTACACATAACCTCTGATGGGAAAAAAACGCATACTCTGGGGAACTGGAATAAAATAAGAGTGAACAATGGCCACATTTGGTACTTCCATAATTTTTTACCATGGGTTAGGCAACAGTTTGTAAAGTACAAAGTAGTATGTGTATGTCATGTTCTTTATATATCAATATTTCATATAACCTCGAATAGACTACAGCAAGAATCAGAGGCTTCTCCAGAATGTCACAGAGATATTTTTTACAGCCATGTAACCAAAGAAGGAAAATATTTTTATCCTTTGACAAACTGTAGCTGTTTTTTGCGGCATTCATCCCAGAGGATTTAAACATGACATTGCTTTTTCATACTACAGATAAAGAGCAGATCATACTGTCAACTCAACTGCATCTTTCTTCACCAAAAGGGAATTCTATTACTGCATGAATGAATCAATAACTATCCTCATTTCAAGAATTATTTTCAGCATCAGACTTCTATTCAGACAAGAGAAATCTGGATTTTAGGTGAGGTAGTGTATAGAATATGTCAGTAGTTATAACCAAACTTGAGTTTACAAAGATAATGTTTTGCCATTATATGTCTGTTTCTTGTTTAGTTATATGCAGTGAACTAAGATGTGCTTCACATGCATATGAATGTTCAATTTTCTCATTATTTTTAAAGGGTTCTCTTATGTTCTATGATGGGGAATATTTGGATAATGTTTGCTAAAACAAGCAACTTTGATTGGTGGATAAAGCTTTGTTGGTGTTTTACTATAAACATCTCGTTGCCAAGAGACTGGACAATGCTGTTCTCTAGGGAGTGGTGGCAGAACATGTGCAGTGCTTACAAGCGCTTTTCTAGTGAGCTTGTAAGCACTGCTTTGAGGCTAGCCAGGGTCGCTGGAGCACGACTGAAAGGGCTCACACTCATATGCGAGAAAAACAGATGAGTGCAATCCGATAAAAAATCGGATTGCACTCGGACCAATGTTAATCAATGAGTGACATCTCATCTGTGATTTTTTTTCTCAGCTGAAATCGGACTGAGAAAAAATATGCAGCATGCTGCGTAGTGCCGCGTATCTTGGACGAGACTTGCCAATGCAAGCCAATGGGTGCGTGAAAAAAATCGCACAGCACTCGGACCATGCGAGTGCCATCCGATTTTCACTCACCCATCTCCTTGAAAACTGACAATTCATCAGCTGCATAATGTAAAATTACAGTGGTACCCGACATTATAGAGAGAATAGCTATACATACATAGAATAGTTAGAAAGATGTCAGTGACATATATAATTAGTACAGTGAATGTGTTGCTTACTATACATGTAATTTATTGTTAAATTAAAGAATTTAAGAAAAAAATGGCGTGGGGTCCCCGGTAATTTTATTCACTAGCAGAGGGTAAGCGGACAGCTGTGTGCAGCAGTTTCTAGCCTGGGAAGGGGGTAATACCCATGGAGCTTCCCAGGCTATTAATATCAGCCCCCAGCTGTATACTTAGCCTTTACTGCCTATTAAAATGAGTGACCCTAAAAGAAAATGACGTGGGGCCCCCCCTATTTTAACAGCCAGAAAAGGCTAGGCTGACAGCTGGGGGCTGATATTAATAACCTAGGAAGGGGCCATGAATATTGGCCCCCTCCCAGACTACAAACATCAGCTCTCAGCCATCCCAGAAATGGCGCATCCATAGGATGTGTCAATTCTGCCACTTAGCCTCGCTCTGCCCATTGCCCTGTGGTGGTGGCAAGTGGGGTTATAGGGTTGGGGTTGATGTCAGCTTATAATGCCAGCTGACATCAAGTCCAGGTTAGTAATGGAAAGGCGTTTATAAAACGCCCCCATTACTAACCCCATAGTGGAAGTGTGATAAAAAGACACCCACATTGTGAATAAAATATTTTATTTGAAATAACCACACAAACTTCTTTAATATTCTAAATTAAACCTAACTTACCATCATGCCCATTCCACGGAATCCATTGTCACTTGCAATTTCAATAAAATAATAAACCAACCTTATCCTCACCTCTTCGACGTGAAGATCATAATTCATTTGTCCCTCGATGGGTCCAGCTCTGCTACATCTAGATGGCAGTCTGCATATTCCTTCATAAATACCATGCCTAACAAGCCCTTTATCCCAGATGACACATTAACAGATGTTTAAAAAAAAAAAAGGATATTTAAAGTCAGTTTTAAATATGCAAATAATTTTTTGACTAGTCGATGGGTTTGTTTCCCCAGACTAGTCGTCTCACTCACCATGTTATCACGCTCATGTGGGCATGATAACATGATTTTCCAGAACCAGTGTCAATGTCGGCTGTCTGAAAACCATGTACATGTGCGCAACTTTATTTCTTACACGTAAATTGTAAACCGGTTGTATGCCTCCTGGCTTCAAAGGCGAACTGCGCATGTCCAGAACCAAAGAAGGCTGATGTCCACAGAGGAGCTGAAGATCAGTTACCGGAAGACATATCTATAAGAACAGTTGTTTTTACAGCCCCACTCTACCACCACTGATTCCCACAACCCACCAACAATCACAGTTTTGTTAGTAAAATTAAGAGATTAAATAGATTAAACTGAGGGCATTTCTTTCAAAGGACCTTTTTTGCCTCCGGACATGCACAGTGCGCCTCTGAAGCTGAGAAGTTTACACCCGGTTTTAGAGGCACACTGACATGTAAAAAAAAAGCCATGCGCATGCACAATATTTGCAGAGAGCGGGCGATAACACCCACAGGGGTGTGATAACATGTTGAGTGGGACAACTAGTCTGGGAAAACAAACACTTCACCAATTACTCAAAAGGTGATTTGCATATTTAAAATGGACATTAAAAATATATTTTTTTACACATCTTTTAATGTGTGATCCAGGATAAAGGGTTTGCTAGGCAGGGTATTTATAAATGAATATACAAATGCTGGTGGTTTGGGGGGCATGGGGGACCTGTCACGTTCCCTCTAAGGCCCATGGTGAGATGATGCTGATGACGTGAACTATCACTCAAGCAGAAGCAACCACCTCCCCTTGCCTGAACAAACTTAAAGTCAAGAAAGTGGGAAACAGTACGTTACTGCTTCAGAAGATGAGACATCAAACCCTTTAATTTCTCGGCTCAAAATTCTGTGCTAATTTCAGATTATATTTATAAGCAGGTGGAATTTTTACTACAAAGAGCTCCACATCCTCCACTTTCCTGCATATAGCTATAGAATTTGGCTGCCCGAAGTCACCACAAGAGAACATTGGGAGATTTTTTACTTATCGCCTTAAAACTGAGTTCAATGGGATGAGCATAAATCTGTATGCCCTAGTGATGGCTGCAAGTAATAACAATTATGGTATTGTAATGCTGGGTGATGGTGAAATGATCCACTGCTAGCCAGAAAGAGCAGTATGTTGGTCACACTTGGTGCTAGCTGTCGCATTGCCGCACGCCCTTGAGGGACGGGTATGCTCTTCACCCGCCTCCCGCTCCTGGCAAGGGGGAACTATAATAGAGCCCTTCCCAACTGCAAAACTAAGGTGAACAATGATAAACCAAGCACAGGCACCAAAGCATGAACCAGCTCAGAAGCACAGAAACACTGACCTTAACTACCCAGCAGAACTGAAAATAATCAGCAATCAAAAGGAGGAAATGGCAGGTTTAAATCTGCCTCCCACCAGTCATCTGACCAAGCTGGGGCAACGCCAAATCTCCACCCCCAGACCACAGACACAAGAGGAGGGGAGAGAAGACTGGAGGGAACCTCCCACTGTCTGACTGCCCTAGCAGGTACAGTGTCCCACTGGCAGGAGCTAACACCAGGGGACCCGGCATCGTGGGGACACTGCGCGATACTACATCAAATGTATTTTTATTGGGATGTGTGATATCACACGTTTGCAACAAACTCAGCATTTGACTTCACTACCACAGTAGTTCAAAAATTACAATTAATATATCACATGGGTTTTTGCACTGCAGCCTCACTTTGCATCGTAATAAATTGCAAGCCTATCTCTCTTACATTAAAGAGAGATTTGTAATGTGCATGTGCTTTCTGGATGATCTCTTAGATGACCTTTGCCTGATATTTACTGGGATTATAAACTGCCTATATCAAAAAATAATCTCTAATATGATTAGCTTTTTCCTCTAATTACCTGTACATATAAGAAGTGATGTATGTTCGGCACTGTTATGCAGGGTCTACAGTGCAATGACTCATAATCCTTGGAACCACACAGATGTTTGCATATTAATTTAGTGGGAAATGTCAACTGTTTTGCACATGTTTAATCATGTTTTCTGCACTCGCATAGATTTGATTAACCCTATAAAGGTCTTAGAATGATAACAGTATTCACGGATTCAATAATGGTGAACTATAAGAACAGTGAATATAAGATATTGCATTTCTAAGGGCGGGTGTACACTGTGTCTGTGCATTTAGCCTACATTATACGTTAGTAGCTTTTCCTAACATATATTGTAAAGTTGCCATAGGCGACCATTCACCAGATGGAGGCTGGAAGTGTCTTCTTTCAGCCTTCATCTGGCCAGTATGTGACTGTGTGGCGCCCCTGCGGGTCCTGTTGCCACAGAGGTACTGCATCTCAACCAGAGGTGTGGTACCCCACTTTCAGGTAAGGAGGGAGTACTGCCCGGGACCCACCCACTCACATCCAACACCACACCACTCCAGTAGGGAGGGGCAAGATTGCTCCTGAGGGAGAGCACAGACCCGGTCCCTGTCTGGAGGATGGAACTAAGTGGAGGAGGTGGGTGGAGGAAGTGGTTTAGGGGAGCACTGAAGGAAGGACTGAAGGTAGAGGGAACCACATAGAGTGACATGGGTCACATGACAGAGAGCACAGACCTGGACCCTTTTTGTAAGGTGGAACTAGGTAGAGGAGGTGGGTGGAGGAAATAGTTTAGGGGAGCACTGAAGGAAGAGTATAAAAGGAAGGGTAGAAACATCTAGAGGTGGTCCTTGAAGCGAGAGAACAGTGGGTTAGGACCGTGGAGGAGTGGGGCCCAGTCAGGGAGGCCCAGTAGGAGAGTGAAGAGAGAACACCGGAGCAGTGAGAAAGGCTCCAGAGAGAGAGGATCTTAGGGGCACGGGAAGTGCGGAGTCCATCCGTGTGCACGAGTTCATGCCGACCGTGAAGAGATCAGGTCGCAGTAGGGGACCGGCCCCAGACTAGTGGAGGACTACAAGACTCAGCTAGCAAACCGGAGGTTGCTGTATCTTCATGTGCCATAGCCAAAAACCACACACATTCACTGAAAAAGTGGCCATATAGGACAAAGTGGACAGAAAGGATGTCGCCCAGCAAGGCCCGCGGCCACTGGCTCGGGACACTGTGTGTGAGGCGCAGAGCAGGAGGGCGACAGCCAGCGCAGAGAGACGACCTGGGAAGGTACACAAGAAGGGGGTCCCGTTCAAGTGCACCCAAGTTATCTGAGAGTTGGCAGGATCACTTCCCTGGAGGACCCAGGACTCGGTTGGCTGTCATAATCTGGGCGTTGTAACCTGGAACACCATAAGAACTGTGAGTAAAAACTTGATGACTGCACCCCGCTGTGTCCTTTACTTAATTGCCGCGTCACCTGCCTTGCATGACACCAACATCCTAAATCTCTCATTTAACTGCCCTGAGGCCTAACTCTACCCGTGGAGAGCTGAACCATCTTTGCTACGTCACCAACAGCCTCAGTGGATCTGAACAGCAGTGGCAGCCATCTATAGCCGCATACCACGCGTGGCGTCACGAATCATTAGCCCCCAATTGACTTTTCTTTATTGACCGCCCTGGGCCACGGACCGGGTCACAGCCACCGTGACTACCCCAGGAAGGATCGGCCAGGCTACCGAGTACCTCATGGCCCCAGGGGGCGCGTCAACTGCATATTGTTTGTGAGGGCTCTTTCACACGCCTGTATTTCCGGTACGTATGGTGACAGTTTCCATACGTACCAGAGACACTGACACACACAGACTTCAAATCTATGGGTCTGCACACATGTCAGTGTGTTCCCATGAACCGTGTGTTCACACTTTGCACTGAAGAGAGGCAGTACCCTGAAACACAGTGTCTGCAAATTGAGTTTCTGGTTCTGGCTTATATCCTAAGTCATGCGATAAGGCTCGTTAAAGGGTCACTATTGACTTTTAGGATTGCTACTTCCTGTAGGTGGCACTAGAGTTCTGGTCCTCTTCCTCTCTGAAGAGACAATTTGCATATTTCCCAGAGGAGCATTGGGGCTTTAAAAGTTTCCTCACCGTGACATGCTTAACATGTCACTCTCCACAAGGAGAAATGTTACCCCTTAGACACGGTCTGACGCCTCTCACCCAGCCAAACCAGAACTCACACTTTTTACTGACAAGGGGAAGTACCCCGAAACACAGTGACTGCAAATTGAGTTTTTGGTTCTGGCTTATATCCAAAGTCATGAGATAAGGTTCGTTAAAGGGTCATTATTGATTTTAAAGATTGCTACTTACTGTAGGTGGCACTAGAGTTCTGGTCCTTTTCCTCTGTGAAGAGACAATTTGCATATTTCTCAGAGGAGCATTGCGGCTTTAAAAGTCTCCTCACTGTGACATGCTTAACATGTCACTCTCCACAAGGAGAAATGTTACCCCTTAGATCTGTGTGCTCCACACGCTCACATGTCCATTTTTTTTGCAGATGCACGGTCCTCAAAAGTGTCTCACACTGAACACACACGAATGACATCCGTGTGTCATCAGTGTGACACGTACTGGCGCCTGGGAATCAGCTCTACAGTTAGCACTGTTCCCAAGCGCCGGGTGCTTAACACTGTCCTCATCATGGTTCCTGCCGCGCTGTGATCAGCATCAGCAGGGACAATGATGAGAGTAGTAATAGTCTTCTCCCGCAGTGTCCCTGTATAAAAATAAGATTAAAATAATAAAATCCATATATTCACCTGTCCTAAGTGTCCCCCGCTGTAATCCTCTGACCATTGACGCCAAGCGGCTACAGAGCTGCGCTGAGCTCAGCTCCAGATCAGCTCGCTGGAGCGGCTCATTCTCTCTGGCTCCTCAGCGTCAGCGGTCAGAGGGACCATTATAAAGGAACGTATATTGCATGGTAGCCATCTGTACAGTCTGCTGCGCATTCCTATTCAGCTAAACAAATGATATGCAGTCGCATACCGCCCAGCTGATCTAGTGAATAGTAGCCTATGGTGATGGTACAGTATAGGTCAGTAAAAATTCCGGATATGTACTGTAGGACAGGTGCACAGACGCAGTCCATAAACACAATTTATCTGTAGATGTAATGTGGGTTAATCTGCAAGTAAATAGCGTTAATATCTTGCCTGCCTACCATACTGGAGTAGTGCGTGTGCGCCCACTGTAACCGCTCCCTACACGGCCCCTATGACAGAAAGGAGGATATCAGGTCATTTTTATCCTGGAGCCACTGCTCCAGTAAGTCAGTCGGGCAGGATTTTAACACCATTTACCTTTAGATTAATCCAATATCTGCAGGTAAATAGCGCTTCTGGGCATGATGGATTTCCTTTAAAGAACTGGCCATTTTTCAACAGAGTGCTGAATCTACTTTTCTTCCATTATTGGTTCATGTGTTGTAGCACAGGCGATCAGATGATAGCAGCTTCTAGTCTCTATTGAAACATGTAGAAAGTAAAAAAAAAATGCTTTAAAAATATTAAAAAAAAATTAAAAATATAAAATCACCCCCTTTCACCCCATTCAATAAAACAAACAAAAAAATCAAATATACACATATTTGGTATCGCCACGTTCAGAATCGCCCAATCTATCAATATATAAAAAGAATTAATCCAATTGGCAAACGGCGTAATGAGAAAAAAAATCAAAACGCCAGCATTACTTTTTTTGGTCGCCACAACATTGCAATAAAATGCAATAATGGGCGATCAAAACATCGTATCTACCCCAAAATAGTACCAATAAAAATGTCAGCTCAGAGCGCAAAAAATAATCCATCACCCAGCCCCAGATCCCGAAAAAAATAGAGACGCTATGGGTCTCAGAAAACGGCGACTTCTTTTTTCACCACTTAAACAAAAAAGAACCTATACATGTTTGGTATCTACGAACTAGTAATGACCTGGATAATCATAATGGCAGATCAGTTTTAGCATTTAGTGAACATGGTAAGAAAAAAAAATAACTGTGGAATTGCACTTTTTTTTTGCAATTTCATCGCACTTGGAATTTTTTTCTCATTTTCCAGTACACAATCTGGGAAAACCAATGGTGTCATTCAAAAGTACAACTTGTCCCAAAAAAAATACGTCCTCACATGGCCATACAGGCCAGGTATTTAAAACTGTGTTTTCTCCGTCACACGGCTCATATATATACGTTGTCAGAAAATACTGCCATTTTTGGCCTCCATTAAAAATATCTTTCAGTGTGTCAGTGAAGCAATTCACAGCAGTTTGCTGGTCAAACTACTTACCTACAGGCCACGTATTTAAAACTCTGTTTTCTCCGTACACGGATCACATATAAATTCGCTCCAAACTCAGTCATTTGTAGTGAGCGTGAAAGATACTGTTCTCCATTTAAAATGGGCAAGGCACGTGGCAAGGGATGGGAAACTAGACGTGATAGTAATGGTGCATGCAGAGGCCGAGGACAAGGCCATGGGCAAGCCGAAATTGTGCCACAACAAACACCCACAGCTTCTTGCCTGACCTTCCTGTCCCAATTTCTAGGGGACCGCAGCACACCACTATTGAACCCAGAGCAGTGTCAAAAGGTTGTTGGTTGGATAGCGGATAATGCTTCCAGTCACTTAGCCACCACCACCCTGTCTTCCACACGGTCAAGTCTCAGTAGCCGTGAGTCTGGACCGCATATTCCTCACCCTGATCCTCCTTCTTCCCTCCATGCCGAGTACCCAGAGACAACTGATCCCACACTTGGACACTCTGAAGAGCTGTTCACTTTTCCATTTATAGATTCGGGCCTCTCGCCCGGTTCACTTGAAGCTGGGCAAGAGGAGATTGCGTGTAGCGATGCCCAAATATTTGAGCAGCCACGGTCACACGAAGGCGACGGTGGGAAAGTGTCACAAGAGGTGGACGATGATGAGACACAATTGCCAGAAAGTCAGGAGGAGGACCAGGGTGCGGAAGTGGATGACGAGGTGGTGGATGATATAGTAACTGACCCATCCTGGCAGGAGGACATGAAGAGCGAGGACAGCAGCACACAGGGGGAGGGAGGCAGAGCACTCCAACAGGCAGGAAGAAGCAGTGTGGTGGCCGCAGACAGAAGGCAGGCAACCGTTCCCCGTAAAACCAACACAAAGGAAGTTGCCAGTACAACTGTTAGGTCTTCCCGAGTCTGGTTGTTTTTTAATGACTCTGCCGATAATCCCAAAAAGGCCATTTGCAACACCTACCAGGCCAGCATTAGCAGGGGTGGCAAAACGACAAGCCTGACCACCACCAGCATGATCAGGCACATGGCAGCAAAGCACCCGACTTTGTGGGCCGAACCCCAGGGTCCAGGAACAGTGTCTGCGGGTGGCACCACTGCTTCTTCCGCTGTTGTGCATGTAAGCCAATCCCCTGTCCATGGTGCATGCGAAGTTGCCCTGCATACCATGAACCTGTCGTTGCACACTCTCAAGTAGCAGCATCAGGAATCACGTCCATGTCCTTGTCCCAGCGCAGCGTTCAGTTGTCAATACCCCAGTCCTTGGAACGCAAGTGCAAATATGCAGCCAACGCCCCACAGGCCACACTACTACATTCTCACATTTCACGACTGCTTGCGCTCGAAATGTTGCCTTTTAGGCTCGTGGAAGCAGAAGCATTCCGCAACTTGATGGCGACGGCCAACCCTCGGCACTCGGTCCCCAGCCGCCATTATTTCTCCCAGTGTGCCGTCCCTGCATTACACAAGCACGTGTCCCAAAACATTAGCCGTGCTCTCAACAACGCAGTTACCGGTAAAGTCCACCTAACCATGGACACGTGAACAAGTGCTTGTGGGCAGGGACGGTACATCTCGCTGATGGCACACTCGGTTAACATAGTGGAAACCGGGACCCAGTCGGACCTTGGGACGAAACACGTTCTCCCGATGCCAAGGATTGCGGGCCCTAGGTCAATCAGGGTTGCCCTCATGGTCTACAGCTCCTGCACCTCATTCTCCTCTGCCTCCTCCTCCTCTTCAGGATCCATCTCCGAAATGACCACATCAGTCACAAGCTGGAAGCACTGCAGCACTGCCTCGGCCAAGCGGCAACAGGCTGTGCTGAAGCTAATATGCTTAGGTGAAAAACCGAACAATGCTGAAGAGTTGTGGACAGCTCTGAAAGAGCAGGCAGATCTGTGGCTCACACTGCTGAACCTACAGCCAGGCATGGTCGTGTGTGACAATGGCCGGAACCTGGTGGCGGCTCTGAGGCGAGGCGAGCTCACACATGTACCATGCCTTGCCCATGTGCTTAACCTCGTGGTTCAGCGGTTTCTCTAATCATACCCGGAGCTGCCAGATCTGCTTGTTAAAGTACGCCGCCTGTGTGCCCATTTTAGAAAGTCAGCTACAGCTTCCGCCACCCTTGCAGTGTTTCAGCAGCGTTTGCAGCTTCCGGCTCACAGACTGGTGTGTGATGTCCCCACATGTTGGAATTCTACATTGCAGATGTTGGGAAGGATTTGTGAGCAGAAGAGGGCAGTTGTTGAGTACCAGCATCAACAAGGCCATCGGTATTCAGTTCAGACTCCACACATAAGACCTCAGGAGTGGACATGGATGTCAGACATATGTACCATCCTCCAAAACTTTGAGGACTCCACCAAGATGGTGAGCGGCGATGACGCCATAATTAGCGTCACCATCTCGCTTCTCTGTCTTCTGAAACGCTCTCTGCTCACAATCAAAGAGGATGCATTGCAGGTGGAGCACGATGAGATGGAGCAAGGAACCATACAGGGTGATTACACACAGCCAAGCCTCCTCTCATCCCAACGTGGATTGGGTGACAATGAGGAAGAGGAGGAGGAGGAGGAAGGACAGGAGCTAGTTTCATGCACTATAGACGGTACTACCGGCACAGCTGTCATACCGTCTGTTCAGCGTGGATGGCCGGAGGACAGAGAGGAGGAGGAGGAGGAGAGCATGGTCAGTCATCCTCTTGGTGAGGACACGGAAGTCTTGCCTGTTAGTAGTCTGGCACGCATGGCCGAGTTTATGTTATGCTGCCTTTCCCATGACCCTCGCGTTCTCAAAATTTTGGGTGACAGTCATTACTGGTTGGTGACACTTCTAGACCCACGCTACAAGGAGAGCTTTATATCTCTTATTCCTGAGGCGGACAGGTCTACAAAAATGGGGCTGTACCAGAAGGCCCTTGTTGCGGAACTATTAAAAAAATTCCCATCTGAAAACGCTGGCGACAGAGGGCACACTTTGTTGGACAACCAAGGAGTACAGGCGAGAGAGACACAACTTCAATCCAGCAGAGGCAGGGGAACACTGTCAAAGTTCTGGGAGAGTTTTCTCAGCCCCTCCCATCGCACAGGCCCTGAGGCACGGGGTACTCTCACAAGGAGTACAAAGTTTGGGAAGATGCTGAGGGAGTACCTTGCCGACCGTACCAACGTCCTCTGTGATTCCTCTGTGCCTTATAATTATTGGGTATCCAAGCTGGATACGTGGAATGAACTGGCTCTCTATGCCTTGGAGGTCCTGGCCTGCCCTGCCGCCAGCATTTGATCAGAGCGGGTTTTTAGTGCCGCTGGTGGAATTATAACTGATAAGCGCATCCGCCTGTCAACTGAAAATGCTGACAGGCTGACTCTTATAAAAATGAACAAGGGCTGGACTGGGCCAGACTTCTCAACACCACCGAATGATAGCAGCGTAACATAAACTCCAATCCAGTGTCTTTTCTTGGGAGGTATATTCCATGCACCTTTACACACCCACACATGGGTATACGCTTCCTGATTTTGGCTATTTGCTCTTGTCCTCCTCGTTCTCCTCATTCTCCACCACCATATCACCAGGGTGACCGTAGTCCGTGATGCAACACCCACCTAATTTTTTTAAAGGGTGTTTATGATGCCCGTAAAAAAAAAAATTTTATACAGTATGTTCATGTATACCCCCCAGCGGAAATGTTTGTCAGCCCATACACTTAGTGGATGGGCATTACAAGTATAGGAGGCCCGCTCCTTTCTAATGGGAACATTTTTTTATGAGGCCCTCCTCCACGTCTCTTCCAAAGGGCATTGAAGTGCCTCCAAATTTTTGACAGCCCTTGCATTCACTGCATAGGCCAACACTATGGGAGACTCTCTCCTTTCTAATGGGAATTTGTCGTTACTGTGGCCCTGCTCTGTGTGTCTTTAAATTCTTAGTGGTGTTTTTACTAAAATTGTCAGCCGTTGGACTCACTGCATACCCTATAACTGTATAGCAGACACTCTCCTCGTGGGGTTTCCTTGATCATGAGGAAGGTGAGAAATCAGCCTAAAACTACACGGGGGGAACTTGTTAATGATCTACAGGCAGCTAGGACCACAGTCACCAAAAAAAACATTGGTAACACATTACGCCTTAAAGTTTTAAAATACTGTAGTGCCTGCAAGGTCCCCCTGCTCAAGAAGGCACATGTGCAGTCCCATCTGAAGTTTGCCAATGAACACCTGGATGATTCTGTGAGTTATTGGGAGAAGGTGCTGTGGTCAAATGAGACAAAAATTAAGCTCTTTGGCATTAACTCAACTCGCCGTGTTTGGAGGAAGAAGAAGGATGAGTGCAACCCTAAGAACATCATCCCAACCGTGTAGCATGGTGGGGGAAACATTATTCTTTGGGGGTGCTTTTCTGCAAAGGGGACACGAAGACTGCACCGTACTGAAGGGAAGATGGATGGGGTCATGTATCGCGAGATTTTGGCCAACAACCTCCTTCCCTCAGTAAGAGCATTGAAGATGGGTCATGGTTGGGTCTTCCAGCAAGACAATGACCCAAAACATACAGTCAAGGCAACAAAGGAGTGGCTCAAAATGAAGCACAGTAAGTCATGGAATAGCCTATCCAGTCTCCAGACCTTAATCCCATAGAAAACTTATGGAGGGAGTTGAAGCTCCGATATGCCAAGCGTCAGCCTGAAAATCGTAATGATTTAGAGATGATCTGCAAAGAGGAGTGAACCAAAATTCCTCCCGACATGTGCGCAAACCTCATCATCAACTACTAAAAACGTCTGACTGCTGTGCTTGCCAACAAGGGGTTTTGCCACCAAGTGTTAAATGTTGTTTTCCAGAGGGATCAAATACTTATTTCTCATTGCAAAATGCAAAAAAAAATTATCTAATTTATACGATGTGATTTTCTTGATTTTTTTGGGGGATATTCTATCTCTCAATGTTAAAATTAACTTACCCTTAAAGGGGTATTCCCATCTCCAAGACCCTATCCCAATATGTAGTGGGTGTAATAATAATAAATTTAGCAAATACTTCCAATTAGAAATGTAGTGTAGTATTTCTGATTCACTATGCCACTTACCTCATGTGCAGGTATTGCAGGATCTTAGGTATCCACGGTTTAGCCCACTAGCAGCTAGCTAACTGTCACTTTTTCAGTTGACGTAACTATGGATACCTAAGGTCCTGCAATGGCTGCACATGAGGAAAGAGACATAGCGAATCAAAAATACTATACTACATTTATAATTGCAGGTATTTGCTAATATTATTATTATTATTATACCTACTACATATTGGGATAGGATCTTGGAGATGGGAATGCCCCTTTAAAATTATAGACTGTACGTGTCTTTGTCAATCGGCAAACTTACAACAACAGCAAGGGATCAAATACTTATTTCCCCCACTGTATTAAAACATTCCTCTTGCTGGTAAAAGCAAGGGACCTGCCATTTCCAGAGGATGATTCTTTCAAATCTTTTTATAATTCACATTAACTTTTATCACTTGCAGTTCTGCCACTGCCTATAGCAAAACAGTCTACAGACACAAATGCAATAGGAAATAGCACCACCAGCTGTGAGATAATTTAGAGTGAAGCTTTGATTTGGAGCTAATTTCAAAATCTATTACAGAATTTCCTAAAAGTACACAGAAATAATAGAATTTTCCTTTTCCAAGTTGTTAAAAATTATACATATATTATATATCTGTTTCTGGAGTGTGGGGTAATAACACTGCGACTTATATCTACAATATAAGTCGCAGGCAGAAGTTACTACCCACATTTGCTGCAGTAGTGGGCACACACAGTGGATATAAAAAGTCTACGCACCCCTGCTACAATGCCAGGTTTTGGAACTTTTTCCATCTTTAATGTCAAACAAATTGAAATTATTTTGAGGGGGAAAATAAAAATAGCAAAACTAACATCATTTGGTTGCATACATGTGAAAACCCTCTTATAATTAGGAATGTGGTTGTGTTCAGAAGTAGCCAATTACATTTAAACTCATGTTAAATAATAGTCAGTACACAGCTGCAATCATACATAGTAATTCTGATGAACCCTATATAATGTTTAGCTGTTCTAGTAGTTTCTTCTTGCCATTTTTTTAGTTGCATTTTATAGCAAGAGCAATGGTCTGTAAATAGCTTACAATACAGCAAAGGGATCTCATTGTTGAAATTTATCAGTCAAGAGAAGATCATGAGTGCCATCAGATGCCATCACAACCCAAATAAATTTCCAAGGCATTTGATACATCTTGTAACACTAACTAAAAAAACAGCCACCATATAATTCCATCAGCAGAGAAATAAAAAACTATAGCCCTCAACATATAGTGATGCAAAAACAATTATTTTTTCTTTAAAATAGTTTTTACTGTATAAAGTGCCAAACCATACAAAAAATTATACAAATGTGGTATCGCTATAATCGTACTGACCCGAAGAATAAAGCTGTCTTATGATGACTTTTACCACACGGTGAACGGCATAAATGAAAACCCCCAAAAAATAATTCCTGAATTGTTGGTTTTTGTTCATTCTGCCTCCCAAAAATCAAAATAGAAAGTGATCAAAAAATATTATGTGCCCGAAAATGGTACCAATAAAAATGTCAACTCGTCCCACAAAAAACAAGCCCTCACATGACTATGTTGGCAGAAATATAGAAAAATTCTAGACCTCAAAATATGACGATGCAAAAACTTTCTTTTTCTAAGAAATAAGTTTTTAAAAAAATAAATAGAATAAGTTCTTGACCTACTGTTGATTTGTTCATTCTGCCTCCTAAAGATCGCAGTAAGGCTCGGTTCACATTTATCCTGCGTTCTACGCTGAATGCTTACACCGGGGTTTCCGTGTAAATCTCTGATATACTTGATTCAGACTGAACCTCAGGCAGAAGATTCCCTATAATGAGGCACATGGAGACATTGTGGACACCGTCTGGCCTATAATCTGGCGGTGTCCGTCTTTTTAAGCGTGCATAAAAGTGCGGTCGGTCTCAGTTTTGTGCACCTCTGAAAAGAAGTAACCACTGATCAGAGGCCAGATGGAGTACAGAGTAACTCTGTAAAATGTTCGCAATAAAAGCTTCAACTCAATCCACAAAGGATGCAAGTGCCCACTCAGGTCCATCATGTGTCACTGGAAATATAGGGGGCTTCCACGTTACTAGTAGCACAAAGGCTCTGGAAAAGGGCTATGGCTCCTTGCCCCCTAAAGGAAGCCCAACGAATTCAGAGCTGCCAAATCAAAATGCCCTCTCCCTTCTGAGCACCACAGTGTATCTAAACCGCATTTAGCATCCATATTTGGCATTTTTGTAGCAACGAGAGCCTGCTTAATTTTCGGGGTCCATGTCTCCAAAAGCATGAGCTGGGCACAATGAATGGGCACTACAATGTACGGGCATTAAAATGGCATATTTGCAATTTTCATTCATCAACATCCACTGCTGCTTGTTTTTGTAAAACATCCATGGAGTCTATATTGTCTATATTGTTACTAAACCTGTAAATAAATTCCCAGAGGGGTGTAATTTACAAAATATGGTCACTTGAGGGGGAATTCTGCACTTCTGGCGCTTGGGGGTTCTGAATAGGAAGTTCGCAAAATATTTTACAATAATTTGTTCTCCAAGAGTCAAATAATACCTGTTACCTCGTGTGAATATGTAATGTCTGGGGCTGAAACTAAATTCTTGTGGCAAAAATGTAATTATTTTTTCTTCACTGCCCAATGGTATAAAATTCTGTGACACACACGTGGTGTCAATATTATTACTGCTCCTTAGATTAATTCATTGAGAGGTGTAGTTTGTAAAATGGGGTCACTTATGGGGGGATTCTACTGTTCTAACACCTCAGGGGCTCTTCCAGTGGGTCATGGCATCCGCAAACCATTCCAGCAAAATCGGAAATATGGTGCTCCTTCCCTTCTGAGCTTTACGCTGTGCCTTAGAAGTAGTTTTTGACCACATATGGGGTATTGGCGTACTCAGGAGAAATTGCATAACAAATTGCAATGTTCATTTTCTTCAGGGAAAACAAGTAATCACCTCTACACAGGATAAGCGATACATTACTGATTAGTGAGGGTCTGACTGCTGGGACCCGCACTGATTGGTAGAATGTGGAGCTTTTATCCCCATTAGACTGGAGCTCATGTGCAACTTGGCCACTGATCCATTCATTCCCTCAGTGGCTGTTCTTGTTTTTTTTCTGGAAGCCCCAAAGAGAATGAATGGAGCTGCGGTCAGACATCCCACCTGCCGCTGCATTTTAAAATGGGGATAAGTGTCCTGTCAGGGATAAAACTTCCCCATTCTTCCGATCGGTGTGGTTTCCAATGTTCAGACCCAAACAATCAGTAAGTTATCACCTATCCTGTGGAGCCCTTGGATCGATGATAACTTGTTTTAACCAAAGAACCCCTTTACTGCAAACTACCGTAATTGTACATCCCAGTTATAGCATGTGCACAGTAGATGTGCCGGAGCCGCGGGTGATTTACAGCAGACGCTCCACTGTAATGGGGATATTGGCTATCAGGTATTTGCATATAACTGTAGGGTGGGCCCTGAGGATCAATTCCTCCTGTGGGCCCCAGACACCCCAGTCCGACACTGCCTGTCTACACCCACTGCTCAGAATTCTACTACAAATTGAGGGGGCATAATGGTGCACTATCAGTTGGCCACTTGAAGGGTGCAGCAAAGCCCCACATTTGCATATGAAATATTTTTTATGCCAATTTAAACACTAAATGCTATTCTATTGGTATGGTTTTACAGGGACTGTACAGTTCACACAAACCTAGGTGGCTTAGTTAGCAATTTGGTGATGGGAGGTTCATTTACTGTACAATAGGTAACCATAATCCAGGGATTAGGACCGGTGTGACGTTCCCTCATGAAGGCTTCTTCATGTCGTTGCCTATGTGCTCACCAGACCAATTTCTGGCATTGTGTCCAAGACAAAATTAAGCAGGACTCATTGCTGAAGAGGATAGATCTCCACTCTAGCCTCAATTGCTGTATTGCTCTGCACCATAATAGCCTTTAATGGTGGTGGTGTAAGGACAATGGAACACCTGTAGCTGGACATCTGACTTGTAGCCCAATGTCTTAGAAATGCCCTCAGATAGTTTGTGTAGACACTGTTTACTTATACTTATAGTACAGAACGCATCAATCGTGAAACAAGTGTTATGGCCAATTCTCCAATGTGTCCAAGAAGCCGTTTTTCAGCACAAGAATGTCAGGCCTCCTGCTGCTCTCATTACTATGAACAGCCCGCTTGGCCCAAAGGTGCTACCATGGCCTGCAGTGTCTCCGGCCCTGTCTCTCATTGAGCACATCTGAGACATAATTGGTCAGCAATCGCAAAAGTAGATGCCAGCAGTGGATCTTGATGATTTGCATATCCAAGTGCATTCAGCTTGTTAGAATATTCCTCAGACAGCCATTAATAACCTTATTGATAGCACGTCAAGGTGTGTAAGAGTATATTTCTGCACATGGTGCTCATACTCAATTTTAAATAAATCGAGATGTCTTAAAATGTTGTTTACATTCTTTCCTTATTTGCATATCATTATCATGTCAATTGATCTTGCGATTTCCATAATTCCATGATTTTTCCATTTTTGGTGTTGCAATTTCAATGGTGAGGACTGTAGCTTTGCACTTTTAGAGCTGTGCTGGGTTTAGTTAGTCTGGAAAGCAGTAACACAGCTATTGTAAGGTGTGTAAACTGTAGAAAATCAGAGAAGACAGAAACTGTAAAAAATACTTCTGTCTTCTCAGCGGATACAGTTATTTAACTTCCCAATCACTGAGACAGCTGGCTTAAACCTGTACTATAAATATATTGTATTGTTATGTTGGCTTGAATACCAGAACCACCAGCTACAATTAAGTCCATAAACAGTCAAAAATGGTTTTAAAAAAAATTGTAGCATAATGCACTAAGATAGAGCACACAGAGTTTTATGAAAATTTCTGCAACATTTTATGGGAAAAAAGGCACAAATCAATTGATAACTTTCTTCCATTGTGTATTGAGGATTACAAATTCTCTTAATGCTATCAACTAAAATCTGTATGGGTCAAAAAAAATCCAATCTAAATCAACATGTGCACTAAGACAAGGATAAACCTGCTATGTCCTTAAAATGTCTTTTCACAATGCATTATACCATACTTACTGCATATACTGCATAATTTCATTTAAGAAATTTTAAGTTTTAAGAAGAGATGAACAAATAGGTCTAGGTGCATACTACATTCACCTGTTAGGTTCAGATGGATGGCTAAAATTAATTCTAATAAAATCATGCCCATGCATATAAAACTGTTACAGGACACTCTTTTGCCATATGTTTGGTCATTAAAGAGGACATTTCACCAAATTTTTAACTTTGAACTGGACGCACCATGTAATACTGACTGCAGAGTGGAATAAAACATGTTTGTTTTTTTAAATTTCTCCTCTCTGTTGTGGAAATATTAATAATCAAAGTATTTGTAATTTAATGAGTTAACTTTTAAGTCCAATGTTGGTGTTATCAGATAGCAATGCATACAAGAAAAAGGAGGACACGCCCCCAATGAAAACTATTTGACAACACCCACTTTGACTTTAAAAAGTTAACTCTTTAGGTGCCAAACACTTTGAATGCTAATATCTCCACAAAGGAGACACAAAAAAGAAAAGCAAAACAAATTTTATTCCGCTCTGCAGCCACTATTAAATTTTGTGTCCAGTTTAACATGATAAATTCAGTGCAAGATTAAACACCATTGACATATTTGTACATGTGATGGGCCGAGGTTAACACTGACAGCTATGCAAGACAGTGTATGGGTCCCTTGTTACTCAGCATCTCATCTTATAGCACTCCTTATGTCTCTCTGTGACAACGGTGGGTAAGGACTCACTATGCCACTGGCCGAGCTTTCCATGGAGGGGTATAACTAAGTGGCTACCTGGTCTATACTAAAGCCTCTGATGGTGAGGATAGGCTTGGGCTGTTAGGTTAGCCACCAGGTGCCACTCCAGGGCAGTCCACAGTCCTGCAGCAGCTGACAGAAGTGTCAGAGGCACAGATGCAAAGCACAGAGGGAATAAAGAGAGAGATGGTCAGGAAGTCCGAGGTCAGGGCGGGCAGCACAGGTTCAGAATACGAAGCCGAAATCAGGAACAGGGAGGTCAGACAAAACGAGTACACAAACCGGATCAGTAACAGGAGAGTCAAAACAGGAATGCACCAAGACAGGTAACTAGAAATGGTCTGGAACTAGGAACTTACATTCAGGCAAGGAGTGGAGGGAGGAGCTGCCTAATATATTCCCTGCTGGCAGGGGATAGGACAAGGAATGAAAACTCTGCAGGACACAGCGGCGTAAATTCCTGCAAATTCTGTCGCTCCTCCCTATATCCAGGTGGAGACAGCAGGAAGATGCCACCGTGCTTGGAGGGCTGCAAGAGGCAACTTAGCAAGACAGCCTGACAGTGGATGGAGCAGAGCGGTTAAAGCAGGGAGCAGGACGATGCTGAGAAGGAATGCAAGT
Source organism: Phyllobates terribilis (assembly GCF_046119375.1). Lineage (NCBI taxonomy): Eukaryota > Metazoa > Chordata > Amphibia > Anura > Dendrobatidae > Phyllobates > Phyllobates terribilis. The sequence goes on from NW_027362762.1 coordinate 295,843,228, forward strand.
TATCGGAGTGATACTCTCTAGCAGTTGACAAATAATTGTTAGCCATAAAATTCATGAGCCATATATCTGCAGTCTAATAGACTGCTATTTGTAAGGTGCAAGAGCCCCTTTACTATTGAGCCCCTGAGCAGCCTTACCAGTTGCATCAATGATGTGTCAACCCCAGGTGATGGGAGATTCTCCTATCCTACACCAACCTTGCATCACATAATAGAAGATTACCAGTTTGGAGATTTATTTCTGTAAATACACTAGATAATTTTTACAAATTCTAATTTAAAAGGCCGTGCGCTGTATGTTTTATCAAGATGTGAATGCTAACATTTTCCTGTTGTTTCAGTCAGTAAAACTTCTTATTAAACCTTTCACAGTCGAATATTTTCTTTGCAAGTCAATTCTAGTAATCTTAATTAACGCTGAATACAAAACGAGATCCCTGTTTACAGAATACACAGCAGAGTCATTGGGAACAAACTACCTACCACAGAGGAGCTAAGCAGTCTTGGTACAGATGAGCAGCGCGGCTCTATAATAGGTAGAATACCGGTAAGCTAATCTGCTTTTGCTTTCATGTCTTAGCAATAAATAGATTCATTTCATGCATAACTGGAGGCGATACTTAGGAGATGTGATGCATAGCAACCACACTGAGACTCTTTCAGATAAGTCCTTAGTGGGCTCCATGGGAACAGCTGATGTCATTGTGATGTCTTTACACTTACCTATTGATTTCAACCTCAGGAAGAGTGCAAATCTGGAGACGGTGGCTATTTAGCTTTTCATGTAATTTTATAATTGTCAGTGTAAATCTAAATAATACGAGTACAAAATGTTATGTCCTAAGTCGTGTGCTATATACAAAGGTTTACAAGATAACATTTTACATTATCCTCTGACACCTTGCAGTAAAGCATGATGAATCACCTGGAAAATAACAGCAGCTACATTTAACAATCGCCAATGCCCAACTAATCCTGAAAAACAACTGCTCACACGGTTCCTCTGAACCTCAACCCGATGTCGTCTGCTAATCCTTCTATCTGGTCTAGGAGGTTTCATTAAGATTCTACACCACCTCCTTTAGACAGAACACAGGATTAGTAACTTTCATATAATCCTGGTTATCCACGTAAACTCCACAAGGATCGACCTCCTGAAATACACAATCATCTTTAAATATAAATGTCCAATTGTCAAGCTCGCTTGGTGTTAACTTCAGGAAACTGAGTTACTGAATAAATATGACATGTATTGTCTACTGTGTGCAGTTTTTTTATTTGTAGTGAAGGGCACTATGGCTTATCAATGTAAATAGTTCTCTTATAACGGCTATATATTTATTTATATATACAGTATATTAAATATATATATATATATATATATACACATAAATATATATAAATAGATATAGATTTTTGGAATATAATTAGAAGTAAAATGTGTTTGCTGCAGGGATAAAATATTAAACCAATGATTAATGAATGAAGGGATTGTGGGGATATGGCTCTTTCATTGCTTTTGGATTGGTAAAGAAAATAATTCAATATAATCTATAAATTGCTAATATGTTTTATTGCAGGCCATATGCCAGTTTTGCTAAAGTCATGTATTTGTTACTTTCAGCTATGGAAACCAAAGATTATATTACAAACATCCTTGAGATATCATGGAAGACTCTGTTTTCTAGAGAGTTTTCTGATAAAATGTTCTGGCAGGTGATAGCAGGTCAGATGTCTCACTGACTTAATTCATTCTCAGTGTGCATGTTTTTTCTTCATCTCTTACCTTTTATTTATCCCTTTTTAATTGTAACTCTTATGGATCATACTCATCTGCTTTTAAAACGGATCAGTGCAATCCGATAAAAAAATCGGATAGCATCCTGACTAATGTTAGTCAATGACACTATGTTCATCTGTGTTCTGTCACTTTCTATGCAGCACACATTAACTAGGCTATTAACCTCTCTTAAGTGTGCATATTTTTTTTTATGTTTTTAATTGTATTTTAATATATATTAATACACATATTTTGGACGCTATTAAGGAGAGTATATCAGTATATTCCTGAGTAGATTTTCTTTTGTTGGGTGAAGAGAAAGGGGCATCAGACTGCGCTGCTCGCCTGTCACAATTATGTACAAGAGGAATCCAATTCCATGTAATGATAAAATAGACTTTATTTCTACGCATTTCGTGGTGATCACACCACTTCCTCAGGACAGATGGACTGTCCTGAGGAAGTGGTGTGATCACCACGAAACGCGTAGAAATAAAGTGTATTTTATCATTACATCGACTTGGATTCCTCTGGTACATGATTCTGACAGGCGAGCAGCGCAGTCTGATGCCCCATTCTATTCACCCAACAAAGGATCATTGCTTCGGGGTTTGCAGCAGCCGCCAATGCTAAGTACAGTGGTTGTGTCTTACACAACCCTAATAGGTGAGTGAATTTGATTTATCTTTTACATATATTCCTTTTATCTCGGATAAGACCCTATGTGCGCTCTATATTCCTTCTAGTTACCTGGGTAGCTTTTCTGGCATTTGTCATACTCTTGCAGCCTACCTTTCAAATCAACGCACTGTCATGCACAGACACTGGTCTACTAGCTGTGTCTGGCATGGTATTCCTCTTCACACTTAGGCTGAGTGCCCGCGATGCGTTTTTCAAGCGTTTATGCTGCGGAATTTCCGCAGCATAAACGCTTCAAAAACGCATGGTAATCCGCCCCCCATGGTCCCCAATGACAAGCCGCACTGTCAATGCCCATGCTGCGGATTTTTCCGCAGCGTTTATGCTGCGCTCAAAAATCCGCAGCATGTCCATTCATTTTGCGGAAGCGCGACGTAATCGCCGCCATTGACTTGCATTGAGACGCATATAATCCGTGTCAGTACATTTGTACTCACGGATTATATGCGTTTCAATGTGCGGATGGTACCCAAGTCTGGAGGAGAGGAGACTCTTGTCCAGACCTGGGTACTATTGTACCTGTAAAAAAAAGAATAAAATAAAAAATAAAGATAATATTCACCTTCCGACGGCCCCCGGTCTCCTTCCCTGTGCTTGCGGGCAGGACTGAAGGACCTGCGGTGACATCACAGTCATGTGACCGCAGGCCCTTCAGTGCAGCCGGGAACGAGCGCAGCAACACACGCCGGGCCATCGGAAGGTAAGTATAGGTTTATTTTTTTATTTTTAAACATTCTTACGGTCACACTATATAAATCCATGCTGTTTGCATGGATTTATATAGTGTGACCTAGTTGTCAAGCACTTTCCAAGTGATGCTAAAATCGCCTGGAAAGCGCTTGTCAATCCCCATGCAGAAACGCATGTGAATAACGATTCAAATCCACATGTATTTGGCAGGAAAAACGCATGCACAATCTGCATGCGTTTTTTCTGACAGGGAGACGCAGAAATGCTGCAGAAATTTTCTGCTTAATTTCTCCATCGTGGGCACATAGCCTTAGACACTAGTCTCCTTGATGTTTCTTGGCCTGGCACCCCTCTTCCCACTAAGAAGATTTGGCGACTCCTTGCCATTCTTGGATGATTGATCCCTAGCTTGTTTGTTTGATGCATTCTTCAGTTAGGAATAAGCCGCCACGTTTCCCCCTGTGGTAGAAATCATTGCCCACCTAATGGCAGTAATGTCCCATGCAGGTGGGCTGGTCACCTTTCTCCTTCTGACACAAACTACACAGACCACAGCTTAGGCTAAAGCTTTTTAGATGCCACATTGCGGCCCTCACTAAGGCCACGGCCCCACTGTCAGTATTTGGTCAGAATTCGGTCAATATTTTTCTCAGGAGTGGGAGCCGAAACCAGGAGTGGGTGATAAATGCAGAATTGGTGACTTGTTTCTATTATACCTTTTCTCTGATTGTTCCTCACCCGGTTTTGGCTCCCACTCCTGAGAAAAAATGCTGACCAAATACTGATAGTGGGGCCGTGGCCTAAGTCTTGGGGTAGCACACTTTATTAGTAAGTGCTACTCATCCCCATTTGCCAACTAGTTATATTGCAAGTGTGTCTCTATTGTTGCACAACTTCTCCGTTTCTGCTTGTCTGTACCATTTGCACATGTCTGACCTATACTGATGAGAAAGATTTGATGAATGCTACCGGGGATGTGACATAGCTTAGAGTATAAACATCACTTTGCCCTCATATAAACAGCCACTTTGAGAACATTAACTTAAAGGACAAAATGCAAAACAGCTGTCTTTACCTGCAGTACCTGAGACTACTGACACTGCTATACTGTGAAAATCCAAGTTTATTGAGTTGGGGGCGCATCAAATATACATTCACTAGCTTCACTACTCCATCTCTTATGTAGCATTTCACACAAATTTGTTGCATATTTGTCACAGGTCCATTGCATCACACACATAATATATTGGCTTTAACATACATTGGTATGCTGTACTGAACATACAATCATGGTCAAAAGTGTTAGCACCTGTGAAATTGTTCCAGAAAATGAAGTATTTCTCTCAGAAAATTATTGTAATTGTAATTACACATGTTTGTTATGTTTATTTCCTTTGTACGTATTTGAACAACACAAAATAATACAGAGAAAAAGGCAAATTGGACATAATTTCTCATAAGCCCCCAAAAAAGGGCCGGTCAAAATTGCTGGCACCTTTCCAAAATTGTGAGTAAACAACTTTTTTCAATCATGTGCTGCACCTTCAAACTCACCTGTGGCAAGTAACAAGTGCGGGCAATTTGAAAATCACACTTGAAACCAGATAAAAAAAGGGAGAAATTGACTCAATCTTTGCATTGTGTGTCTGTGTGTGCCACACTAAGCAATGAGAACAAAAAGAGGAGAGAACTGTCTGAGACTTGAAAAATATTAACAATCTCCAGGTTACAAGTCCATCTCCAGAGATCTTGATATTCCTTTGTTTACGATGGGCAACATAATCAAGAAGTTTACAACCCATGGCACGGAAGCTATTCTGCCTGGATGTGGACGGCAGAGAAAAATTGATGAAAAGTTGCAAAGCAGGATAATTTGGATGGTGGATAAGCAGCCCCAAACAAGTTCCAAAGAAATTCAAGCTGTCCTGCAGGCTCAAGGTACATCAGTGTCAGCGCGAACTATTTGTTGACATTTGAATGAAATGAAGCGCTATGGCAGGAGACCCAGGAGGACCCCACTGCTGACACAGAGCCATAAATCTAGACTGCAGTTTGCCAAAATGTACATGAGTAAGCCAAAATCCTTCTGGGAAGGTGTCTTGTAGGCAGATAAGACCAAGATAGAGCTTTTGGTAAAACCCATCATTCTACTGTTTATCGAAAACAGAATGAGACCTACAAAGAAAAGGACACAGTACCTACAGTCCAATATGGAGGTTCAAAGATGTTTTGGGGTTGTGTTGCTGCCTCTGGCATTGGGTGCCTCGATTATGTGCAAGGCATCATGAAGTCTGAAGATTATCAAAGGATTTTGGGACCATGTAGTGCCAAGTGTCAGAAAGCTGGGTTGTGTCCCGTGTCTTCCAGCAGGACAATGACCCTAAACATACTTCAAGAAGCACCCAGAAATGGATGGAAACAAATCACTGGAGAAATCTGAAGTGACCAGCAATGAGTCTGGATCTAAATCACATTGAACACATGTGGAGAGATCTTAAAATTTCTGTTGGGAGAAGGCACCCTTCAAATATGAGAGACCTGGATCTGTTTGCAAAAGAAAAGTTGTCCAAAATTCCAGTTGAGAGGTGTAAGAACCTTGTTGATGGTTATAGGAAGAAATTGACTGCAGTTATTTATTCCAAAGGGTGAGCAACCAAATACTAAGTTGAGGGTGCCAACAATTTTGACCATCCCATTTTTAGGGTTTTGTGTAAAATTCTATATTTTTGTGTTGTTCAAATACACACAAAGGAGATAAGCATATGTATAACAAAACATGTGTAATTGCAATAATTTTCTAGAACAATTTCAAGGGTGCCAACACTTTCGGCCATGACTGTACCTAAATATAAGACATAATATTACTTTGCAATTGTAAATTGCACCTGATACAATACAAATATCAGAACATAATATAACAAATTATGTGTCATCTAAAACAAAATGGTATTTGCATAGTAATAATTTTATTTGGCAACTAAGTGGTATCTCCACTATTATCGGGACAACAGTAACCCATAGCAGTATGCAAAGGATCTGATCCTGGACCAGTTAATTTTTTGCAGTTTAAAATCCTAATTTTTGTGAGAGGATGGCCACAACAATTTTAAAACTCACTGTAACCTGGCAACAAGTGTCCTGTAATCTTGCATGGTCAAAGCAGGGAAAATAAAGCATTATCTGGTATTCAAAGTAATCAATGAGTTATCTGTGTACTGGACAACATAACAGGTCCTGCAGAGTGCAAAAAAATTATCTTTGAGTGCACTCTCTGCTTTAGCTAACTGATGAAAGTCCCAAACTAGAAACACCCTCTATTCGACCTAATAGGGTATTTAACCCCTTTACAGCCTTGGACGTATGAGTACAAGGTCGTATCCAAGGTCATATCCCTGCACTCCATGCGGGCTCCAGCGCTAAGTCCACATGTTTTCAGGCACATGACAGCTGATCTGTACAGCTGTCATGTGCCCCTAACAGCTGCGAGTGGAATCGCGATCCACCCGTGGCTGTTAACATGTTAGATGTCGCTGTCAATTTAACATGGCCACGTTGAAAGCGGGTCACTAATCCCGCCCATCGGCACCCATGTCACATGACCGTGGGTCACAGATGGGTTGGCATGGCAACCCAGGGTCTGCAGGAGACCCCTGCGGTTGTCATTGCCAGTATACTATGAGCGCCGCCCAGCGGTCAGCGCTCACAGCAAGTGAGCATTTTAGCTACACACAGCAGAGCTGAAGCCCTGCCATGTGTAGCACAGGCGATTGGAAGTTGTAGATTCTAGTCTCCCATGGAGACTATTGAAGCCTGTGTAAAGTAAAAGAATTTTTTTTAAAAATAATAAAAAAATATAAAAGTTCAAATCACCCCCCTTTCGCCCCATTCAAAATAAAACAATAAAAAAATCAAATATACACATATTTGGTATTGCTACGTTCAGAATCGCCCGATCTATCAATATAAAAAAAGAATTAATCCAATCGGTAAACGGCATAATGAGAAAAAAATCAAAACGGCAGAATTACGTTTTTTGGTTGCCGCAACATTGCAATAAAAAGCAATAACAGGCGATCAAAAGATCATATTTACCGAAAAATGGTATAATAAAAGTCAGCTCGACATGCAAAAAATAAGCCCTCACCCAGCCATTGGATCCCGAAAAATGGAGACGCTTTGGGTCTCATAAAATGGTGCCATATTTTTTTTTTCAAATTTTTTTTTTTTTTTCACCACTTAAATAAAAGGAACCTATACACGTTTGGTATCTACGAGCTCATAATGACCTGGGGAATCATAATGGCAGGTCAGTTTAAGCATTTAGCGGAAAAAAAACTACAATTGTGGAATTGCACTTTTTTTGCCATTTTACCGCACTTTGATTTTTTTCCTGTTTTCTAGTACATGATATGGTAAAATCAATAGTGTTGTTCAAAAGTACAACTCATCCTGCAAAAATACAAGCCTTCACATGGCCATATTGACTGAAAAATAAAATAGTTATGACTCTGGGAAGAAAAAGAGCAAAAAACGAAAATGCAAAAAAAACAAGGGTGTAAAGGGGTTAAAAATTGGTATTCTAAGCTGAAAAAAACAAAAAAACATTTTAAATACCCTAGCTGCTTGGTTTATTAACAAATGCACACTAATCCAATCTGCCATAACATGAAAACCACTGAGAGGCAAAATTAATAATATATTATTGAGCAAGAAAATTTCTTGAAGGTAATGTTTTGGACGTAGATAAAATTGGCAAGTATAAGATTCCAAGTAACTTTGGCAATGGCCAAATTGTGATGGCAGGTCATGTGGTGTGATCCTCATAGGCAGTGGCTAGTAGTTAGGACTGCCATGAGAGCAGTTACAACCATTACAAGTATCTAACCTTCTAATTAAACATGGGGTTCATATAATCCCTTTCTACAGCCACTCAGTAATAATTTTCCTAGTGTGCCCCCATCTAATGCCCAATTCTTTCTGTCATCATGGATGTAAATTAGTAAGGACGCCATTAGGAATGATAACTCTACCCTAGGTTTGACTCAATTCACGTTTAGTTCTAAAAATCCAGAAAGGAGTCAGCACTCCAAATTTAAAGTGAAAAAAAAATTGACTTTTATTATCTAATGTGCAGTGACATTTCACTCTGTGTTACTCTGAACTTTTTTAAGCTATATTGTTAGAAATATATACTTTGACAAAGCATACACACTATCATAAAGAGTTGTGATATTGGCAGTTTCCAGTAAATTGTAAATCAAGCATGGAACATGAAGCACAATGAACATGATCAACTTAATGATGCCCAGAGTCAAGTTAACATCCTGTGTTTTGCAGGAGAATGTAATTATAGTGACATCTTAGACAAAATCACACCAAGAAATGAAATTTGACCAAACTCATCCTTAAAATTAAATTTCTCAATATACTGGATAAAGCAATTCGAGTCCTCAAATTCGCACAACAAGACATGATTTGAGAATATCTTATAGAGAGATATACCTGTGGCAATTTCTGAGACTTACACAATAAATACATCACCTGTTCAATGCAAAGGAAATCCTGAAAAATGGCCTGTTGGGGGAACTTGAGGACCAGAGTTGAGAAACGCTAAAATAGAGCAGCAAATCACATGTGATTTCCAATTACTGCAAAAAATCTATGACAATCACAATTGGCATACTTTCTATTCTTAGGTCTGGTTCACACTTCACAGTTTGATTTGTTTCAAGAATGGAAATTTACAAATATTCAAATGTATGAAAGAGAGGCAGAAAAATATACTTCAAATCTGTCAAGTGTGAACATACCCATGGGGCATAGTAACAGCTTTTTCTGCTGCTTTGTTGAAATAAATATTACAAAAATCATGAAACCCTCTCATGTATCTCAAATGCAGTTCTTGATTCAGTCTTTTAAGACAAAAGTGAATGCAAAAAAGGAAATAAACATTATACATGCAGGTCTATATATGGTATGTGATTGTAATCACCTGAACAATATAAGTATACATTATTTAAACTACGCAATTAATGCAGTAAAGAAAAATACAGAAACATTGAAATGCCATTTTTCTCCATCTCTCATTAAAAAAATCAATAAAATAATTTGTCTTCCAAAAATAAAAAAAAAGTTATTATTGGAGATAAAAAAAGTGTTTTTTTTATTGTAAAAAAAATATATTACTTAGTATAACAATAAACATATCAACTAATTGAGTAAAATGAACGCATACGGTAATTTTTCCATGTTGAAAATGCTACAAAATTTGAGACAAAAAAAATGCAATGGAGGAAATGCTGTATTTGTCAAAATAGTAACTTTAAAAAAGTATAACTCATCACAAAAAAAACAAGCCCATGGTCAGGGATGACGATGGACAAATAGGGTTAGTGCCCTCAAAATTTGGCAACACAAAAAATTACCAAATCAGTCCTGGTCCTGAATAGGTCAAACTCAAATAAAGTCAGAATAATATCCATTCACTGCAGCTTGTCTGTTTAATTATACCTTTGGGAGAGTAACAATATAAAAATAAAAAAGTTTATACATATAAAAGTGTGATAAATAGATTTACATGTGATGGTTTATGACTAATGTTAAAGGGTTATTCCCAACATTTCCAGTAATTACATATCCACAGAATAGGTGATAAATTTCTGTTCGGGTTGGGTTGGGTGGGTCTGACTACCTTTCAGAATGTAGAAGTGGCATTCATTGCATATGGGAAATGCAGAGTGCTTTTGTCATATAGACAAAGAATGGAGTGTGATCCATTCTTATTGGGCATTTTCAAGCAAGTTTTCAGGATTAGCGGGGGTCCCAGTTGTCGAACCCCTACTGTTCAGAAAGTTTTCACCTATCTGGGGGATAGGTGATAATTTACAATGTTCGATTAACACTATAAGATTTCATTAAAAAAAAGTTGAATGTTTAACATTTTGTATTATTTACTACTACCTGATCAACCAAATTGCACCGCCTCAATTCTCTTCTTTCCCTATCTGTGCTCCGGCTGTCTGCCCTGCTGCTCAGCAAGCAAGCATTATTGTAATTTAATATTATATTTCTGTATGTTGGATATTTGCCTAAGGGAAATCACTACTATAACATATTGCTCATCACTCATACAGTGTAGGTTATTGTAAGCAACGGTCCATTGATGTACTGTGTAGGCCAGGGGTCTCAAACTCGGCTGGGTATATGGGCCGCACACAGAAATTTTTTTTATTTGGGGGACCGCATTCTTTGCAGGACAAAGTAACATTTTTAGTGATACCATTTGTTATGATCTGCTACAGGGACTAAGGAAAGACAGGAGAACTGTCCCTACAATAGAACTAAACTAGATCCCTACGATGTAACGGGGAACCTGATCCTGCGATCAGACCCGCTAAAGTCCTCGGCTAGTCTGAACGAAGACCTATAGATGTGAGGGAGGGATCCCTACAAGAACTAGGGACTGGGATAAGTTGGACACCTCCTAGCAGAAATAGTAGCAGTCAAAGACAAACACACAACAAAAAGCATAGAGGTCAGAAGACCTAGCAAAACTAACAGAGAACGGCAACAGAGCACCAAGCTAGCTCAAGAGTAGTAAATACAATGAAGTCAAGCAAGACCAGGAGGGCGGAGCCGGATTAAATAGGCAAAAATGGTCATGTGACCAGCAAACTAAAAAAAACCTAACAGGAGAGTTCTAACAGTACCCCTCTTCTAAGAGGATCCTCCAGATCCCCTAGGCCCAGGCTTGCCAGGAAACCTCCTGTGAAACGCTCTGATAAGTCTGGAAGCAGAAACATCATCCGCCCTCACCCATGAGTTATCCTCAGGTCCGAAACCCTTCCAAGCGACGAGATACTGCAAACTCCCTCTATACCGTCTAGAATTTAGGATGCGGGAAATTTCATATTCCCCATCCTCCACCACCGGAGGAACAGTGGCAGAGGCGTCACCATCAGACACATCAGCTTTTTTCAACAGAGAAACATGAAACACCGGGTTAATCTTCCAGGACGTAGGAACCTTCAACCTAACAGCAGATTGGTTAACTATCTGAAGCACCTTAAAGGGCCCTCCATTGTCAGCACAGACCCTCTCCAGACTCGGAGCAGACATAGCAGAGGATTTGCTCTCATTAACCCTTGCACGCAGTCTCCTGTCCACCCGTATAGCTAATTGCATAGCCTCCTGCAAGTTTCCAGGTGTGGGATAAGCAATCAGTAGATCCTTAACCCTTTCACCTAGCCCTGCAAGAAACAAGCTTTTCAAAGCTGAATCGTTCCACCCCACCTGGGCAGACCACCGACGGAAGTGAGAACAATATTTTTCCACATTACCTGATCCCTGCCTCAAACTTCTCAATTCAGACTCAGCAGATGAGACACGATCAGGATCATCATACAACAAACCCAAAGCAGAAAAAAAACTATCCACTAATCTAAAGCATGGATCACTAGGTTGGAGAGAGAAGGCCCATCCCTGAGGATCTTTGCGCAAAAGTGACATTATGAACCCTATGCTCTGTGATTCATCACCAGAGGATCCGGGTCTCAAGCGAAAATACAATAAACAAGCATTTTTAAAAGAAAAAAAATCTTGTTGTTCGCCAAAAAATAAATCAGGCAGACGTACCTTTGGTTCCACAAAATGTGCTCCAGAACAGCTACTCACGTGTTGTTGGAGCTTGGCCACCTCCAGAGAGAGTCCCTGCAAGTGTTGAGCCAAATCTTGAACCGAGGCCATGATGGAAAACTGGAGGTCTTTCCTTAGAGAAAATTTTTTTTTTCTTTTAGGGCTGGACTTACTGTTATGATCTGCTACAGGGACTAAGGAAAGACAGGAGAACTGTCCCTACAATAGAACTAAACTAGATCCCTACGATGTAACGGGGAACCTGATCCTGCGATCAGACCCGCTAAAGTCCTCGGCTAGTCTGAACGAAGACCTATAGATGTGAGGGAGGGATCCCTACAAGAACTAGGGACTGGGATAAGTTGGACACCTCCTAGCAGAAATAGTAGCAGTCAAAGACAAACACACAACAAAAAGCATAGAGGTCAGAAGACCTAGCAAAACTAACAGAGAACGGCAACAGAGCACCAAGCTAGCTCAAGAGTAGTAAATACAATGAAGTCCAGCAAGACCAGGAGGGCGGAGCCGGATTAAATAGGCAAAAATGGTCATGTGACCAGCAAACTAAAAAAAACCTAACAGGAGAGTTCTAACCCCATTTTTTTTCTATACACCTTTTGAACATTTTTGCTGTTTTATTTTTTATACACTGTGTGCAGAATTAATAGGCAAGTTGTATTTTAGAGGAGTCTATTTATTATTGATCAACAACTATGTTCTCAATCAACCCAAAAGACTCATAAATATCCAAGCTTAATATTTTTGGAAGTTGGAGTGGGCTTTTTTTCAATTTGGCTATCTTAGGAGGATATCTGTTTGTGCAGGTAACTATTACTGTGCAGAATTATTAGGCAACTTAATAAAAAACAAATATAATCCCATCTCACTTGTTTATTTTCACCAGGTAAACCAATATCGGTGCCCAAAAATTAGAAATAAACATTTCTGACATGCAAAAACAAAAACTAAAAAAATTAGTGATCAATATAGCCACCTTTCTTTATGATGACACTCAACAGCCTTCCATCCATAGATTCTGTCAGTTGCTTGATCTGTTTTCGATCAACATTGAGTGCAGCAGCCACCACAGCCTCCCAGACACTGTTCTGAGAGGTGTACTGTTTTCCCTCCCTGTAGATCTCACATTTTATGATGGACCACAGGTTCTCTATGGGGTTCAGATCAGGTGAACAAGGGGGCCATGTCATTATTTTTTCTTCTTTTAGACCTTTACTGGCCAGCCATGCTGTGGAGTAGTTGGATGCATGTGATGGAGCATTGTCCTGCATGAAAATCATGTTTTTCTTGAACGATACCGACTTCTTCCTGTACCACTGCTTGAAGAAGTTGTCTTCCAGAAACTGGCAGTAGGTCTGGGAGTTGAGCTTCACTCCATCCTCAACCCCAAAAAGGTCCCACAAGTTCATCTTTGATGATATCAGCACATACTAGTACCCCACCTCCACCTTGCTGGCTTCTGAGTCGGAGTGGAGCTCTCTGCCCTTTACTGATCCAGCATCTGGCTCATCCATCTGGCCCATCAAGAGTCACTCTCATTTCATCAGTCCATAAAACCTTTGAAAAATCAGTCTTAAGATATTTCTTGTCCCATTCTTGACGTTTTATCTTATGTTTCTTGTTCAAAGGTGGTCGTTTTTCAGCCTTCCTTACCTCGGCCATGTCCCTGAGTATCGCACACCTTGTGCTTTTTGACACTCCAGTAACGTTGCAGCTCTGAAATATGGGAAAACTGGTGCCGAATGGCATCTTGGCAGCTTCACGCTTGATTTTCCTCAATTCATGGGCAGTTATTTTGCGCCATTTTTGGCCAACACGCTTCTTGCGACCCTGTTGGCTATTTGACATGAAACGCTTGATTGTTCGGTGATCACGCTTCAAAAGTTTGGAAATTTCAAGACTGATGCAGCCCTCTGCAAGACATCTCACAATTTTGGACTTTTCAGAGCCCGTCGAATCTCTCTTCTGGCCCATTTTGCCAAAGGAAAGGAAGTTGCCTAATAATTAAGCACACCTTATATAGGGTGTTGATGTCATTAGTCAACACCCCTCCTCATTACAGAGATGCACATCACCAGATTTACTTAATTGGTAGTTGGCTCTCAAGCCTATGCAGCTTGGAGTAGGACAATATGAATAAAAAGTATCAAAGTGATCAAAATACGCATTTGCCTAATAATTCTGAACACGGTGTAGCTTGGGTCGTTATGGATGTGGCAATAATAAAACATGCACTTTTTTTGTTTACTTTAGTTTAGATATAAAGCAGCATTTTTAGTGGGAAAATATTTTTCATGCTTTATTTTGAAGTTTTTCTGCCAAAATCGTGTAGTAATGTGCCCCACCCTGGTCTGCATCTTGTACTGTCCCCCATCTTTGTCCCCATCTTGTCGTAATGTCACATACCGGTCCCCATCTTTTTGGACTGTCCCCAGCCTGGTCCCCATCTTTTAGGACTGTCCCCAGCATGGTCCCCATCTTTTAGGACTGTCCCCAGCCTGGTCCCCATCTTGGAGGACTGTCCCCAGCCTGGTCCCCATCTTGGAGGACTGTCTCCAGCCTGGTCCCCATCTTGGAGGACAGTCCCCAGCCTGGTCCCCATCTTGGAGGACTGTCCCTTGTGCCGTTCTACACATACAAGAGAAAAAAAAAAAAGATTCTTCTCACCTGTCCTCCATTCCCTCGGCGTCCTTTCTGCACCTGTGGCCCGCAGGCACCATAGACCCCGATGACGGCCCGGTCCAGGAGCTGCCAGCAGCTGCGCTTCAGTTCAGTGTATTGCCGTGCAGAGACCGGCTCTCTGCACAGCAATACCAGTGGCAGCCGCCGGCCTATCAGAGGCCAGCAGCTGACATCTGCGCGTGTCAGTGACGACATATGCCGCTGCGCTGGGACGCAGATGTCAGCTGCTGGCCTCTGATAGGCCGGTGGCTGCCACTGGTATTGCTGCGCAGAGAGCCGGTCTCTGCGCGGCAATACACTGAACTGAAGCGCAGCTGCCGGCAGCTCCTGGATCGGGCCGCGATCGGGGTCTATTGTGCCTGCGGGCCGCGTGTTTGAGACCCCTGGTGTAGGCAGACAATATACTTCTTGTTATACAGAAGTCATTGTATGCTACTGATAGAGCCAATGTGAACTGTCCTGAGAAAACACTGTGTTTGTCCTGGATCCCAGAGAGATTCAATAAAGCCATCAGGGCAAACAGAAGTAAACACAAGGACATGAAAAGAAAATATTTCTTAGTCACACTTTTATGTGTTATTTGCATCAATGATGCAGAAGGAATTCCCATAAGCATCAAAGTTTAGCAAAAGAAGAGGTCACAAGAAATGCAGTCGAACCTTACAGCTGTGAATGAAGTAAGCTCAGCACTTGGATTCAGATCAAGTTATGAGATCAAACCTCTAAACAATAGTCCTGCATCATTACTTATATGTAACTTGCAGTATATGCATCAAATTTTGCCAATGAAGAAATCACCAAAGGCATATAATTGGATGGTTAAGGCAAAGCTGATCTCTTAGAAGTTGAAAATGCAGGCAAATACAGGCATCTGAGCAACTTTGACAAGTGCAAAATTACATTGGTTTATGATGAACAAACATATTATGAATTAAAGAGTCATTTCCATAATCTTTACATAAATGAATAGTATAAACAAATGTATGAAAATTTGTAATATATCTACTTCCTGAACTCATTCTCTCAGAAAACCTGCTAATATACCAATATAAAGCAGTCTAAAAAATTCACTGAGGGATCAGATTACAGCAGCCAATTGAAAAGAAGGGAGGGAAAGAGCAAGACAGGAATTGAGTGAGAGAAAAGCAAACTGACACAAACGGCTAGTGATACATGTTTCCAGTAAGTGTTTTATTAAATTCCATGGTTGAATTCACAGCTAGACTTCAGGATAATGTCTTCCATCCTGCTGCTACTGCTTATGAACATGTAATAATACATAGAGACAGGCGAGCAGAAATCCCTCAAAAGTTTCCCTCATCTATAGTGGATACTACACATACATATACGTGACACAAACACTGCATTACACACACATCAGTATATACAGGTGCATCTCACTAAATTAGAATATCATCAAAAAGTTAATTTATTTCAGTTCTTCAATACAAAAAGTGAAACTCATATATTATATAGAGTCATTACAAACAGAGTGATCTATTTCAAGTGTTTATTTCTGTTAATGTTGATGATTATGGCTTACAACCAATGAAAACAAAAAAGTCATTATCTCAGTAAATTAGAATTGATGCAAAAATGAATCAAAAACTACACCAAAAACTACTACATCTAATATTTTGTATGACCTTCATGATTTTTAATCATAATAGCTATTTAAATCATTGACTTAGTAGGCCATGAAAGACATGCGCGGTCCCTGGCAGTCATTGCTGCCCCACGTGTTGTACAATGACAATTCTAAGGAGTGGCCCAAATACAAAGCAAGGATGGCGTTCTTCAAAAAAATAATGGCAGATAGGTATCCACCATAGCACGTTCTCAGCATCGATCATTTTGCAAAAGCCAGAAGAATCCATATGATATGGCAGCAACTGTGGTGAACTTGGACATGCGGGACATGAGCACAAATGAATGATTGAGCTTTCCTGGATGCATACAGTTGTAACCAAAAGTTTACATTAGTGATGAGCGAGCACTAAAATGCTGGGGTACTCGTTGCTCGGGTCGAGCACATTGGAATACTCGAGTGCTCGACCCGAGCAACGAGCCCAATGTAAGTCTATGGGAAACTCGAGCATTTTTCAGGCGGCTCCCCCTGGCGGTCTGCAGAGGGCCTAAAAATTGCCCAAATCGATGGGAACAGTGCTCAAATGACATGGGAAGAGCATGGGGAAGACTCCAGGAAGCATCTCAGACTCCCAGATCACTGCTGTCAACAACGTTGTCAGAGTATTATGACACTTTTATGGACTCACAATAAAACATATAAAAACAAAACCAAAATGGATTTTCCTGGGAAATATGTTAAGGAACATCCTTTCCAGGGTAATGACTTGTATATAAGGCAAAATAAATAACAAAAAAGAAAAATACTCCTCCACACCTTGGGCTATGTTTACACATAGCGTTTTTTATGCGTTTTCGCACTTTTGCATTGCTTTCAACCAAGACAAATGCATTCACCAGGAAATGTCATTTTAACATTTTACAACCTTGTCTGGCCATGTGGTGTGTGACACATCATCAGACACATGCATACAGTGCTGAAAAGACATGGGAACAGCGTGGGGAAGACCTCTGGAAGCAGTTCTGACTCCCAGGTCACTGCCTAAAAGTGTGCCCATCATAAGTGATCCTTGGCGCAAGCGAAGATGCCTCCCGCCATGCAACTGTCATTGCAGACTTGCAACAATCACCGTCCACATCCTTGTTCCAGTGCAGCGTTCAATTGTCCCTACCCCAGTCCTTGGAATGCAAGCGCAAGTATGCAGCCAGCCATCCACCAACCCACAGGCTGCAATTAGTGATGAGCGAGCACTAAAATGCTCGGGTGCTCGAAGCTCGGGTCGAGCACATTGGAATACTCAGGTGCTCGACCCCAGCAACGAGCCTAATGTAAGTCTATGGGAAACTCGAGCATTTTTCTGGCGGTCCCCCCCGGTGGTCTGCAGAAGGTCAAAAATTGGCCAAATTGATGGGAACAGTGCTCAATTAAACGTCAGGCAGGCAGAATATATAGGTAGACAGGCAGGCAGGGTATATAGGAGGGTGCATGAAAAACATAGCAGGGCACTTGGAACACACTAGTACCCTCCGATTTTCATGCACCTGTTTCTTTAAAAATGCCAGCCGGCAATTCATCAGCGGCATACACCGGTACCCAACAATTTAGAACAGAAAGAATAGAGCATCACACATAGATTAGAAAGATATAAACATGTCAGTCACATATATAATAAGTACATTGACAGTGTTGGTTACTGTACTTGTTATTTCGTGTTAAAATAAAGGATTTATTAAAAAAAAATAATAGTGTTTTTGTCTCTTTAAAAAAGCCGGCCGGCAATTCATCAGCGGCATACAACGGTACCCGACAATTTAGAAAAGAAAGAATAGAGCATCACACATAGATTAGATACATAGAAATATGTCAGTCACATATATGATAAGTACAGTGACAGTGTTGGTTACTATACTTGTCATTTAGTGTTAAAATAAAGGATTTATTTAAAAAAATATTGGCGTGGGGTTCCCCGTAATTTTAGTCTCTAGCGGAGGTTAAGCAGACGGCTGGGGCAGATGTTTGAAGCCTGGGAAGGGGTTAATACCCACGGAGCTTCCCAGGCTACTAATATCAGCCCCCAGCTGAATACCTAGCCTTTACTAGCTATTAAAATGGGGGACCCAAAAAAAATGACGTGGGCCCCCCCCTATTTTAATAGCTAGCAAAGGCTAGGCAGACAGCTGGGGGCTGATATTAATAGCCCAGGAAGGGTGCCATGAATATTGGCCCGCTCCCAGGCTAGAAACACCAACCGTCAGCCACCCCAGAATTGGTGCATCCATAGGAAGCGCCAATTCTGGCACTTAGCCTCGCTCTTCCCACTGCCCTGTAGCGGTGGCAGTGGGGTAATAGGGTTGGGGTTGATGTCAGCTTATAATGCCAGCTGACATCAAGCCCAGGTTAGTAATGGAGAGGCGTCTATAAGACACCCCCATTACTAACCCCATAGTAAAAGTTAAAAAAAAACACAAACACCCAGAATAAAATCTTTTAATTGAAATTAACACACAATTCTTTAATGTTCTAAATTAAACTCTACTTACCGTCACGCCCATTCTAGCTGAAGCCAACGATCTCCTGCAATAAAAGTAAAATAATAAACCAACCTCATCCTTACCTTTCCATGGTTCCCAGGATGGCTTCAGCTCTGCTACATGACAGGCTGGATTGCAGCAGAACGCTTGCCATGCCGCAGACACTGAGAAGCTCCTCAGTGAAGCTCCTCATTGTCTGGCTGTGACGGTATCCAGATGAGCCGAGTTCATGTCCAATGAACTCAGCTCACCTCATGCACGTCACTGACAGCGTGGGAGAATTCTCCTGCTCAAGCTGTGCGGGCAAATGATGTCACCGCTTGAACAGGAAAATTCTCCCACGCTGGGACGGCATTGAAATGGCAGGCTGGATGGTAGCAGAACGCTGCCATCCAGCATGCCATCCTTCAGAAACACTGAGGAGCGCAGGCATGGCATCGTCTCCACCTTCCACAAGCACGTGTCCCACAACATTACCCGTGCCCTCCCCAGTGCACTTACTGGGAAGGACCACCTAATCACAAACACATGGACAGGTAAATGTGGCCAGGGACGGTACTGAGCCAGTCCACAGCTTTTTTTTGCTGAGTTGTATTTCACCACAGCCATATTCTTTAGCTTGGTGAAAGGACTTGGAAAACCATATCTACCCAGCTGTCATTTTTCCCAGGAAGTCCCCTAAAGCTGCATTCACTTGAAATGTGGCCTTTTAGGCTCGTGAGGCAGAAGCTTTTCATAACCTCATGCCTCATGCCTCGTGTCCATACTCGGTCCCCAGACGTCACAGCTTTTTTTGCTGAGAGTTGTATTTCACCACAGCCATATTCTTTAGCTCGGTGAAATGACTGGCATAGAGGGAAACCGTATCTACTCTGGGTGTCATTTCTCCCAGGAAGTCCTCTAAAGCAACTTTTGCAAAAGCAATGGCAGCCAGTCCAACATCAACTCGCAGTTCTCGGTGGTGCTTTGACACAAACATCTTTCTTTGCGCATTTAATTTCATGACTACAGAGTTGGGCAATGGCCTGATCTTCAATCCGGTTTGAGAAATAACATGCATAAGCATGTCCGATCCACATTAAAAAAACAGCCATAGAGTCCGGGAACCTTCTCCCACACTTTTCTTAGCCAGGGCTGCTACTCGGCAGGGTTGGAAAGACCCACCAGAAAACCGGAGACTCCTCCGGTGGGCCCTGGCTTCTCCTTCAGGAGAGTTCATAGTGCCGAGGTGAGGCCATGAATATTATGATAGAGGCCACCATCTGCTTAGTTTTCTGTTACTTGGAATGCAAGCGCAAATATGCATCCAGTCACCCACCCACAGACTGCAATACTAAACTGCCATATTTCTGGACAGCTGCTTGCACTTGAAATGTGGCCTTTTAGGCTCGTGGAGGCGGAAGCTTTTCACAACCTCATTCCTCATGCCTCGTGTCCATATTCGGTCCCCAGCCATCACTATTTCTCCCGGTGTTGTCTCCGCCTTCTACAAGCGCGGGTCCTTGAACATTACTGCTGGTACTTTTCTTTGGGAATTTGCTTGCCTCCTACCAGCCTGGAATATTTCCAGTAAACTATGGTACGATGCCATGGTATTAGCACTGCCCCCAGTAACAGTAGCGAAGTCATCCCCAATTTCCTTCTCAGGAATTTTATTTGGTAGACTGAGTGGCTGCCCAAATACATTAGTTTCTCACAAAGGAGCTGAAGATAGAGTGGCTGTTAGATATTGAACGGCAGCACATTGGATCAGTGGTTAGCACTGAAGACTTGCAGCGCTGGGATCCTGGGTTCAAATCCTAGCAAGGACAACATCTGCAAGAACTTTGTATGTTCTCCCCATGTTTGTGTGGGTTTCCACCTCAGTAAAAAAGCAGCCATAGAGTGTCCGGGAATCTTCCCACACACTTTTCTTAGCCAAGACTGCTTCTCAGCAGGGTTGGACGGTCCCAACAGAGAATACTCTGGTGTGCCCTGGCTTCTACATCAGGAGAGTTCATGATAGCGCTAAGTTTGCAGCTGCTATGGGGCTCTTTAGCGGGGGAGAAAGGTGAGCCCTCAGAATCAAATACTCTGGTGGGCACAATGTTTTTCAATCTGAAACAGCTTCTCAGTGGGAGTTGTATTTCACCATAGGCACATTCTTTAGCTCGGTGAAAGGACTGGCATAGAGGGAAACCGTATCTATTCCAGCTGTCATTTCTCCGTCACCAGGTTCTGCCCATTGTCACACATGACCATGCCTGGCTGTATGTTCAGAGGTTAGAGCCACAGATCAAGCTGCTGTGTTACAGCTTTCAACAACTCTGCAGCACTGGGAGGTTTGTCACCTAAGCTTTAAGCATGTTATCTTCAGCACAGCCTGTTGCCGCTTGGCCAAGGCAGTGCTGCAGTGCTTTCAGCTTGTGACTGATGTGGTCATTTTGGAGATGGAGGAGGAGGTGCAGGAGCTGAACAATGTGATTACATTGAGGTTACATTGGCGACTCTGTTTTTATACTAAAGAAAGATCCTACTGTTTTGTTTTCTTTACTTTATTTTTAAGGCAAATGCATTCACCGGGAAATGTCATTTCAACATTTTACAACCTTATCTGGCAATGTGGTGTGTGACACATCATCAGACACATCCTGTTTCATTGATGATGGAGAGACTCTGAAAGACACATAGAGCAGGGCCACAGTAACGAGTACGACATGTTCCCATTAGAAAGGAGAGAGTCTGCTATACAGTTATAGGGTATGCAGTGAGTCCAACGCCTGACCAATTAAGGAAAACCCCCACTAAGAATTTAAAGACACATAGAGCAGGGCCACAGTAACAAGTACGACATGTTCCCATTACAAAGGAGAGGGTCTGCTATACAGTTACAGGGTATGCAGTGAGTCCAATGGCTGACCAAATTTAGGAAAAACCCCACTAAGAATTTAAAGACACATAGAGCAGGGCCACAGTAACAAGTACGACATGTTCCCATTAGAAAGGAAAGGGTCTGCTATACAGTTATAGGGTATGCAGTGAGTCCAACAGCTGACCAAATTTACGAAAAACCCCACTAAGAAATTAAAGACACATAGAGCAGGGCCACAGTAACAAGTACGACATGTTCCCATTAGAAAGGAAAGGGTCTGCTATACAGTTATAGGGTATGCAGTGAGTCCAACGGCTGACCAAATTTAGGAAAAACCCCACTAAGAATTTAAAGAGACATAGAGCAGGGCTACAGTAACGACAAATTCCCTTTAGAAAGGAGAAAGTCTCCCATAGTGTTGGCCTATGCAGTGAATGCAAGGGCTGCCAAATATTTGGAGGCACTTCAATGCCCCTTGGAAGAGACATGGAGGTCAGAGGGCCTCCTTAAAACAATGTTCCCATTATTAGGAAGTGGGTCTCCCATAGTGTTGGCCTATGCAGTGAATGCAAAGGTTGCCAAAAATTTGGAGGCACTCCAATGCCCCTTGGAAGAGACGTGGAGGAGGGCCTCATAAAAAAATGTTCCCATTAGAAAGGAGCAGGCCTCCTATACTGGTAATGCCCATGCACTAAGTATATGGGCTGACAAACATTTACCCCTAGGGGGTAAACATGAACATACTATATAAAAAATTTTTTTTACGGGCATCATAAACACCCTTTAAAAAAATGATGTGGGTATTGCATCACGGACCACGGTCACCCTGGTGATATGGTGGTGCAGGATGAGGAGAAGGAGGAGGACAAGAGCAAATAGGCAAAACCTTTTCACACCATGTCTGGGTGTGAAAAGGTGCATGGGAATACACCTCCCAAGAAAAGACACTGGATTTGAGTTTATGTTATGCTGCTATCATTCCGTGGTGTTGAGAAGTCTGGCCCAATGCAGCCCTTGTTCATTTTTATAAGAGTCAGCCTGTCAGCATTTTCAGTTGACAAGCGGATGCGCTTATCAGTTATAATTCCACCAGCGGCACAAAAAACCCACTCTGATACAACGCTGACGGCAGGTCAGGCCACGAACTCCAAGGCATAAAGAGCCAGTTCATTCCACGTATCCAGCTTGGATACCCAATAATTATAAGGCACAGAGGAATCATGGAGGATGTTGGTACGGTCGGCAAGGTACTCCCTCAGCATCTTCCCAAACTTTGCACTCCTTGTGAGAGTACCCCGTGCCTCAGGGCCTGTGCGATGGGAGGGGCTGAGAAAACTCTCCCAGAACTTTGACAGTGTTCCCCTGCCTCTGCTGGATTGAAGTCGTGTCTCTCTCGCCTGTACTCCTTTGTTGTCCAATGAAGTATGCCCTCTGCCGCCAGAGTTCTCAGATGGGAATTTTTTTAATAGTTCCGCAACAAGGGCTTTCTGGTACAGCCCTATTTTTGTAGACCTGTCCGCCTCAGAAATAAGAGATATAAAGTTCTCCTTATAGCGTGGGTCCAGAAGTATCACCAACCAGTAATGACTGTCACCAAAATTTTGAGAACACGAGGGTCATGGGAAAGGCAGCGTAACATAAACTCAGCCATGCGTGCCAGACTACTAACAGGCAAGACTTCCGTGTCCTGACTAAGAGGATGACTGATCATGCTCTCCTCCTCCTCCTCCACTCTGTCCTCTGGCCATCCACGCTGAACAGGCGGTATGACAGCTGTGCAGGTAGTACCGTCTATAGCACATGAAACTAGCTCCTGTCCTTCCTCCTCCTCTTCCTCATTGTCACCCTATCCACGTTGGGATGAGATGAGGCTGGGCTGTGTGTAATCACCCTGTATGGTTCCTTGCTCCATCTCATCGTGCTCCGCCTGCGATGCATCCTCTTTGATTGTGAGCAGAGAGCATTTCAGAAGACAGAGAAGTGGGATGGTGATGCTAATTATGGCATCATCGCCGCTCACCATCTTGGTGGAGTCCTCAAAGTTTTGGAGGATGGTACATATGTCTGACATACATGTCCACTCCTGAGGTCTTATGTGTGGAGTCTGAACTGAATACCGACGGCCTTGTTGATGCTTGTACTCAAAAACTGCCATCTTCTGCTCACAAATCCTTCCCAACATCTACAGTGTAGAGTTCCAATGCTTGGGGACATCACACACCAGTCTGTGAGCCGGAGGCTGCAAATGCTGCTGAAATAGGGCAAGGGCGACGGAAGCTGTAGCTCACTTTCTAAAATGGGCACACACAGGCTTTCTTTAACAAGCAGATCCAGCAGCTCCGGGTAGGATTTGAGAAACCGCTGAACCACGAGGATAAACACATGGGATAGGCATGGTATGTGTGTGAGCTCGCCTTGCCTCAGAGCCGCCACCAGGTTCCGGCCATTGTCACACACGACCATACCTGGCTGTAGGTTCAGCGGTGTGAGCCACAGATCTGCCTGCTCTTTCAGAGCTGTTCACAACTCTTCAGCATTGTGCAGGTTGTCACCTAAGCATATTAGCTTCAGCACAGCCTGTTGTCACTTGGCCAAGGCAGTGCTGCAGTGCTTCCAGCTTGTGACTGATGTGGTCATTTCGGAGATGGAGGCTGAAGAGGAGGGGGAGGCTGAAGAGGATGAGATGCAGGAGCTGTAGACCGTGGGGGCAACCGTGATTGACCTAGGGCCCACAATACTTGGCGTCGGGAGGACGTGTTCCGTCCCAGGGTCCGACTGGGTTCCGGCTTCCACTATGTTAACCCAGTGTGCCGTCAGCGAGATGTACCGTCCCTGCCCACAAGCACTTGTCCATGTGTCCGTGGTTAGGTGGACTTTCCCGGTAACTGCATTGTTGAGGGCACGGTAATGTTTTGGGACACGTGCTTGTATAATGGGGGGACGGCACACTGGGAGAAATAGTGGCAGCTGGGGACAGAGTACCGAGGGACGGCCACCACCATCAGTTTGCAGTATGCTTCCGTCTCCACAAGCCTGAAAGGCAACATTTTGAGCGCAAGCAGTCGTGAAATGTGAGAATTTAGTAGTGTGGCCTGTGGGGCGTTGGCTGCATATTTGCGCTTGCGTTTCAAGGACTGGGGTATGGACTACTGAATGCTGTGCTGGGACAAGGACATGGATGTGCTTCCTGATGCTGCTACTTGAGAGTGCGCAATGACATGCGCAGGGCAGAAGGCATCTTCACATGCACCATGGACAGGGGATTGGCTTGCAAAACAGCGGAAGAAACAATGGTGCCATCTGCAGACACTGTTCCCGGACCCTGGGGTTCGGCCCACAAAGTCGGGTGCCTTGCTGGCATGTGCTTGATCATGCTGGTGGTGGTCAGGCTGGTCGTTTTGCCACCCCTGCTGATGCTGGCCTGGCAGGTGGTGCAAATGGCCTTTTTGGGGTTATCGGCAGTGTCTTTAAAAAACAACCAGACTCGAGAAGACCTAACAGTTGTACTGGCAACTTCCTTCGTGTTGGTGTTACGGGGAATGGTTGCCTGCCTTCTGTCTGTGGCCACCACACTGCTTCTTCCTGCCTGTTGGGGTGCTCTGCCTCTCTCCTCCTGTGTGCTGCTGTCCTCACTCTGCATGTCCTCCTGCCAGTTACTATATCATCCACCACCTCATCTTCCACTTCCACACCCTGGTCCTCCTCCTGACGTTCTAGTAATTGTGTCTCATCATCGTCCATCTCTTGTGACACTTTCCCACCGTCGCCTTCGTGTGACTGTGGCTGCTCAAATATTTGGGCATCGCTACACGCGATCTCCTCTTGCATATAGGCCCGAATCTATAAATGGAAAAATGAACAGCTCTTCAGAGTGTCCCAGTGTGGGATCAGTTGTCTCCGGGCACTCGGCATGGTGGGAGGAAGGAGGATCAGGGTGAGGAATATGCGGTCCAGACTCACGGCTACTGAGACTTGACCGTGTGAAAGACAGGGTGGTGGTGGTGGTGGTGGCTAAGTGACTGGAAGCTTTGTAAGCTTTCCAAACAACAACCTTTTGACACTGCTCTGGGTTCAATAGTGGTGTTCTGCGGTCCCCTAGGAATTGGGACAGGAAGGTCGGGCGAGAAGATGTGCGTGTTTGTTGTGGCACAATTTCAGCTTGCCCATGGCCTTGTCCTCGGCCTCAGCATGCACCATCACCATCACGTTCAGTTCCCCATCCCTTGCCACGTGCCTTGCCCATTTTAAATGGAGGACAATATCTTCCACGCTCACTACAAATGACTAAGTTTGGAGCGAACTTATATGTGATCTGTGTGACAGGGTAAACAGAGTTTTAAATACCTGGCCTGTAGGTAACAAGTTTGAACAGCAAACTGGTGTGAATTGCTTCATTGACACACTGAAGGAAATTTTTAATGGAGGCCAGAAATGGCAGTATTTTCTGACAACCTATATGTGATTCGTGTGACGGAGAAAACAGAGTTTTACATACCTGGCCTGTAGGTAACTAGTTTGAACAGCAACCTGGTGTGAGTTGCTTCACTGACACACTGAAGGAAATTTTTAATGGAGGCCAGAAATGGCAGTATTTTCTGACAACGTATATGTGATCCGTGTGACGGAGAAAACAGAGTTTTAAATACCTGGCCTGTAGGTAACTAGTTTGAACAGCAAACTGGCGTTGAACTGCTGCACTAATACACTGAAGGAAATTTTTAATAGAGGCCAGAAATGGCAGTATTTTCTGACAACGTATATGTGATCCGTGTGACGGAGAAAACAGAGTTTTAAATACCTGGCCTGTAGGTAACTGGTTTGAACAGCAAACTGGTGTGAATTGCTTCACTGACACACTAAAGGAAATTTTTAATGGAGGCCAGAAATGGCAGTATTTTCTGACAACGTATATGTGATCCGTGTGACGGAGAAAACAGAGTTTTAAATACCTGGCCTGTAGGTAACTAGTTTGAACAGCAAACTGGTGTGAATTGCTTCACTGACACACTGAAGGAAATTTTTAATGGAGGCCAGAAATGGCAGTATTTTCTGACAACGTATATGTGATCCGTGTGACGGAGAAAACAGAGTTTTAAATACCTGGCCTGTAGGTAACTAGTTTGAACAGCAAACCAATGTCAAAAATGTTGCTGACACAGTGAAAAAAAATTGGAATGGATGCCAAAAATGGCAGTATTTTCTGAAAACGTATATGTGATTCGTGTGACGGAGAAAACACCATTTTAAATAGCTGGATTTCTAGCGCTGTAACATGGAAAGGACCTGGCTGTATTCTGCAGTGCCAACAAGCAAATGGCGCATAAAAATGGTGTTCTCTGAATTGCTTTTTAAACAAATAATGAGGATTAAGATCCAAAAAAAAGTATTCCTGGCTCATGATACCTGGGCCTTTGTATAGAAATATCTAACAGTAGCAGAAGGCAGAATTGGAATGCAGCCTCTTGTGCTATATGCACTGCAGTCTGCTATATACACTGCCCGCCTATATACCCTGCCTGCCTGATATCTCTGCAGATGGATTAGTTAGTCCTCAGAAGGACTGCTTGTTAAGATGGATATGTGTAATGAACGTTTTTTTTCCCTACACTACCTAATACACAAGCAAATCTCTCCCTGACGCAGCAGCACCTCTTCCTACTCTGCCTGATTCCGGAGTGACTGTGACGAGCACAGCGGCGCCAGGTCTGATATAGACCTGATGACGCTGTGCAGCCATCCAATCACTGTAATGCCACAACCACCATGGCTGCGGCATTAAAATGAGTGGCAGGCAATCCCTGCATGTTGATTGGCACTCTAAAGAGCAGGGAGGAGAACCGAGCTCCTGCTGAGCAACCCCGGAAATATTCGGCGAGCGCCGAGCATCTCGAGCAGTAAGATGCTCGGGCGAGCACCGAGCAGTAGCGAGCATGCTCGCTCATCACTAGTTTACATACATACATGAAATGTATGTAAACTTTTGACTTTGCAGTAAGTAATAAAAATGCCTTAAAACATTCTCTCTCTCATTATTCTGGCCTTTGGCAAATATTAATATTATTAATTTAAAAAATTATAGTAATCCTAATTGACCTAAAATGGGAGAGGTTTATTCTGATTTCATGTCAGATATTCAGAAAAACATGCATATGTGTCTTTTTATTTAGTGTATGTAAACTTCTGGTTTCAACTGTATATTGATAACTGATGATGCAATGGGGAAAAAGGAAAAAATAAGAGTACAGAAAGAAGTAGATGATTATGGTGGTGATGACATTGACCAGTTAATACTTAATGATTTGGTCTGGCTACTAAAAAGATGATCACAAGGAGAAGGAGGAGGATAGATGAGCCTTGCTCATGTTGCTGGCCTGTTTGCTTTTCCCCACACAAGCAGATGATGCCGTTTCATGTGCTGATGGATAGCTGCAGATCCTAGACAATTTGTGTCAGTATGTCAATAGCTTCTTTTGTGGCTGCTGAACCTGCACACTGCAATAGATTGGTCCTCCGGTATCATAAAAAAATAATTTCCACATCTAAGATTTCTGCAAATAACCACGAACACCAGCACCAACACCAGAGCATTCAGGTGCTTTTCTACTCAATTAATAGCAGTTGTGGCATCACCTGCTCCCGAGCTGACTGCAATAAAAACAGGTCTGTCTCTAGAACATATTTTGGACTAATTTCAGCTCCATTTTTTATCATTAATGCCATGAATCTTCTCTAATAACATCACCTCATTATCCCAGGTACTGTCCACCACACAATCATTATAGTCATCATTCTGATTCCCACCTCTAGATTTTCCTTGAATCTTGAATCCCCCTACCACCGCGGCTGCCATTGTCAGTGTCGTTATCACCATGGTTGCCATTGTCACTACTACCAACACAAATACAGCTAGGCATTTGAGTCATGTCCTCCACTTTCTCCTCCCCCATCTCATCCAAGTCCAAATGCTGATTGTTCTCATCCAGTACATCAAATAGAAGAAGCTTTTGTGAAATATTTTCCTTAGCACCTAAAGTGATGTAGTTTAGGAGACTAGATATCAGAAAAGAGATGTCATTGACAGAATTGAAAATCTGTTGTCAGTCTAAAAGATTAACTGTTCAAACAGCATAAGAAGATGAATTTACAGGACACTGACTCAAACTGACAGTGTCACTGTCAGAGGTAACAACATCCTGCTGTGACTGAGATGGATAGTCCATAATGGCTTGCCAGAGGCAAAGAAGAACAACTGTGCTTGTAGTACTACTGATCAGATGATTAGTGCCAGTGGTGAGGGTGCTGCTGCTACTTGCGGCTCCCACATTCTTATTGCCAAATGCTGATATGTTTTTTGCTTCTTTTATATTATCTCATCCATTACTATTGCCATTTTTTTATTTTACAGTTACAATTTATGCGATCCCCTTGATGGACAGGTCTCTTTCTATGTTCACACACAGGGAGAAACCTGTCTGAGGTGGGGAGAGTGGCCCCAGACTAGTCAGTCAAGACACATAGTCTACGGCCAGCTTTTCAAAGTATGTTTACTCTAAATTTCAGAGTACATCATTCCTGGCTGCAATCGCACAGCCAGTGTCTGGTTTATAATGTCTTTGGTTTGGTCAGCATTAATCTGATTACAGGTTCACTTTAAATAACTACAATTTTTTATTTCTCGTTGGATTTTTTTAACACAATTTCCGGCTTCTCAAATGAAGTGATCAAGAAATATTAGGTAAACTGTAAAAAAACAACAATGGCAACAGGCAGCAGTATTGGTGTTGCATGTAATATTTCAACAGTGCAAACAATCAGTAGTAGTATTTGTGACGTATACTTTGTTAGGCAGTCACAGAGTTATATGTCTCTATTTTTTTAATTCTCTTTTGTTATTTTCATATACAATTCTCCACTTTCCAAAATAGAGCAACAAATAAATGCTTGGTCAGCGTGACATATATAACTGCAGGAAAAGGCAGCAGTATTTGTGTTGTGTAAAAATATGTCAAATTAGACTGATATAAATATAACAGGTTAGGCAAAAAATCAGTACTGTTTGTGACACACACTTTGTGAGACACTCATAGAGATAAATATTTTTTTCTTTCAGCAATATTGGTGGCTTGCTTCTGCAAAAAAAGTGATTGAATTGCAGGGGCAACAACAGTACAATGACACTGATCAGCAGCTCAGTTATGTTACCCTTCTTGGCCCTGCCTTACAGACTTGATCTGCTCTCCTATCTCTCTCCCTATCAATTAAATCTGTATTATTCTCTTTTCTTCACACACCAATCTTCTTCACCGCTGTGCTGTTAGACACACACTATCTGTACCATTTCTTTAGAGTTTTCTATCTTTATGGCTAAGCTTTTAATGTGCTGTCCTTTCACTATCCAGATTAATCACAAAATGGCTACTGCAACACCAGACCACATGTTTCTGGTGCTAGAGTAAGCAGCAGGCATGGCCTAAAATGTCATACAATGGCCTATCAAGCACATCTGGGATATCATTGGTCGGCAAATGCGTTGGGAGGTGCCAGTAGCGGATCTTGATGATTTGCATGTCCAAGTCTGTTCAGCATGGCAAAAATTTGTCAGACAATCATTAATAACCTCATTGATAGCATGCCAAAGTGTGTAAGTGTGTGTATTCTTGCCTATGGCACTCATAATTGATGATTAAAAAATAAGATGTTTTGAAAATTCATTTCCATATTTTCATAATTTGCATTATTATTAACTTCACACCAAGTTCCAAAACTGTAAGTTATCGTTATCAGATAGGACACTCAAATAGGTAAACATCACACCAAGTTCCAAAACTATCAAGTTAAAGAGACGAATGAGTATTTAACCAATAAATCTTTATTAAAATAAATTTAAGTAAATGAACATATAAGATCATAAAATGTGTATCTTTCCATATAAAGTGCATCCATGAAGGCAAGGGTAATTAGACATGAAAAGATTGTAATGAACAAGGAAGCCTCATACAAATTGTGTCTCTGTGCTTAAATTACTAAATCATCATAATATACCTACAGGAGGTATGGCCCCATGACTACGGCTATATGAAAATATTCAAATCACAATAACATGATTCACAGTCCTAACAGGTTTCAACCCTTTATTTAGAAATAAAGTGCTATGTGCAAAACCATGTGCCTTTTAAGTCTAATAGATGCCTGTTAGCTGTCAGTACACAGCTCCAAGTTCATAATATGCAATTCATGTCCTGAGTCTGATCAAAGATTTCAGTCACTCTGGACACATAAGTACCTGTGACTAGATGATTAGTGTCTGTATACTGTAGGCCTCGCTGCCCCAATGTGCGTTTCGCCCATATCTCCATCAGGGGGTGCATTTCGCTATATTTTCATATAACCGTAGTCACGGGGCCATACCTCCTGTAGGTATATTATGATGATTAAGTAATTTAAGCACCCAGAGACACAATTTGTATGAGGCTTCCTTGTTCATTACAATCTTTTGCATGTCTAATTAACCCTCGCCTTCATGGATGCACTTTATATGGAAAGACATACTGTACATTTTTTGATGTTATACTTTAATTTACTTTAATAAAGATTTATTGGTTAAATACTCATTGTTCTCTTTAACTTAATAGTTTTGGAACTTGGTGTGATGTTTACTTATTTGAGTGTCCTATTTGATAACGGTAACTCCATATGAGAACATAAGTGTAATTATTAACTTGTCTATTGGTCCTTTAATTTCCATAACAATGTCATTATTATATCAATAGTAATGAGAAAATAATTGGTTCATCTTACAGTGATTTAGCATTACATTCCAGACATTCAAAAATATTATCGTCATCTATGTAATACATAAATGGGCCAAGTGTGCCAGTGGCTCCCTGCCCAGTTCATATATGGATGGTTCTTAGCAGAAAATTCCCCTCCAAGACATCCTATTAAATCCCTACATTATTTAGATATTCCCTTAATATAAGATAAATATACTAAATCCCTACATTTTTTTGACAACTCCTTTAAAAAGAGTGCAGCACAATGAAATAGACTAGAGTGTTAATTTATATTTATTGAATAGAGAATTAGCACAATATTCCCTTCACAAGTACAGATACCATGGCATTTGTCCTAATTGCATGGGCCATATTTGGAACTCTTATATATTAAAGCAAATTATTCATTGTTATTTTGATACATTATAGTACTTACAATGGCTGTCACTGTTGTAACCTCAAGGGTCATTACCCAGGGGAAACTGCACTGTGGGTCATATATGTATGTTCTAACAGTCTTTCAATAATGTGTATATACCAAACTATATAGAAAGTGTATTAATAAATATCACAATGTCAATGTGGGAGAATATCATTGTTGACTTGTTAAAGTGTATCTCCAGCTTTGTAACATTTTTTAGTTCTCAGGAATTGTTTTGCAATGTAAATTAAACTCATTATTGATGGATTCAAGTTAGAATATGGTCACACAGAGCATTATTCCTCCATTATCCACACACTAAAATGTGAAACAACTTAAAGGGAACCTGTTATGTAAAATAATGCTATTTATCTGCATATATGGGGTTTATCTGCATTTTGACACCATGTGGCGTTCACACTGAGAACCCCACTGCCAGAAGGAAATGAACTTTATTCCCCCAGGAATGTTCGGCTTCCAGTCATAGAGGTGGGCATCAGCAAGTTTTCAGTCACTGCTCTGTATATAGAGAGCAACGGCTGTAACTGCACCCCCAGCACTGACTGACACCAGGCTCCAGCATTAGGGCTAGCTGTCAGTCAGTGTCGGGGGAAAGCCTCGGCACTCTATACACACAGCGGTGACTGAAACAGTGCTGGCGTCACCTATATGACTAGAAGCCGAACATGCCAGGGGGGGAATAAAGTTAATTTCCTTCATTGCAACGGGGTTCAGAGATTGGCCTCACTTATACAGCCAAGTAGTCTTTCTTTAAAATGCTGAGACGTTTCAGAGAAAACAGAGATGACCATAGGGAAAGACAAAACTAGTCCAGTGCGAACAGTGGCCGGCTTATCTCTGCTCTACTCCAGGTCTCTCCCTATGTACAATCAACTGGACCAAGGCAAAGACAAGACGGCCGTGGGCCACACTAGGCTTGTCATATCTCTCCCTATGCTGCATTGCTGACCTTTTAAACTATGTTTTCTCTGCAATATTTCAGAGAAAGACATACCTAGCAACTATTGCGCAGCAAGTATCTGATTCACACTGCCCATGGTTCTGGCTGCATGAATCTAGTGACAGATTTCCTTTAAGGTCATGTACTGTATACTGCTATATACTGAGTGGGTTAAATAATCATGAAAAATAGATCTTTATTCCGGTTGCTTCATGAGAACACTTTAGAGACTGACAAATGTCATGTCAGCTGTTAGCATTAGAGTAGCCAATACATTTTGCTCTGAATATATACAGAAATATATCTTTGTACAAGAGGATATAATCAGCTCACCACGTTTGCATGCCAGTATTGCTCCGGGTGCACAGCAGTTTGTGATCACCATTTGCGTAGAACAAAAAGAGATATAGCACATCCTGTTCAGTAAAAAGATATATAGTTTCTTTTTAATTTCGAAATGTGCAGCAACATAAAAAAGCTGAACAATCTTCTGCGTCTGCTCGCAGCAATGCATTTTGAATAGAAATTCTTTATCAAGACTACTGACCAAGTCAACGTTCTCTCTTTATATTTTCCCCCTCTAAGAACTGGGAACTACAGTATATTTTTGTATTATGTCAGGAATAGTGATGAGCGAGCACTAAAATGCTCGGGTGCTCGATGCTCAGGTCGAGAAAATTGGAATACTCGGGTGCTCGACCCGAGCAACGAGCCCAATGTAAGTCTATGGGAAACTCGAGCATTTTTCAGATGGCTCCCTCTGGCAGTCTGCAGAGGGCCTAAAAATTGCCCAAATCGATGGGAACAGTGCTCAAATGACATGGGAACAGCATAGGGAAGACCCCTGGAAGCATCTCTGACTCCCACGTCACTGCTGTCAACAACGTTGTCAGAGTATTAAGCCACTTTTACGGACTCACAATAAAACATACAAAAACAAAAACAAAATGGATTTTCCTTGGAAATATGTTAAGGAACATCCTTTCCAGGGTAATTACTTGTATATAAGGCAAAATAAATAACCAAAAACAAAAATACTCCTCCACACCTGGGGCTATGTTCACACATAGCGTTTTTGATGCGTTTTTGCACTTTTGCATTGCTTTCAACCATGACAAATGCATTCACCGGGAAATGTCATTTTAACATTTTACAACCTTATCTGGCCATGTAGTGTGTGAGATGATCAGACACATCCTGTTTTATTTATGAAGGAGGGACACTGAAAGTCACAAAGCCTATTTTTATAGGGCCATCAGGTGGCCTTTACTATTCTTAAAGGGCCAGCAGTCGGCCATCACTATTCTTAGAGAGCCATCAGCCGGCTATGTCTTTTTGTTCCCATTACTAAAAAGTGGGTCTCCTATACTGTTATTGCGTATGCAGTGAGTGGCAGGTCTGCCCAAATTTGGACGCACCCCAATACCCCTTTGAAAATTTGGATGCACCCCAATACCCCTTTGAAGAGACTTAGATGAGGGCCTCCTGAAAACAATGTTCCCATTATTAGGAAGTGGGTCTTCCATACTGTTTGCCTATGCAGTGAATACAAGGGCTGCAAAAAATTTGGACCGACTCCAATGCCCCTTGGAAAAGACGTAGAGGAGGACCTCCAGAAAAAAAATGTTCCCATTATTAGGAAGTGGGTCTCCCATTGTGTTTGCTTATGCAGTGAATGCAAGGGTTGCCAAAAATTTGGAGGCACTCCAATGCCCCTTGGAAGAGACGTAGAGTGCCTCCTGAAAATGATGTTCCCATTATTAGAAAGTGGGTCTCCCATAGTGTTGGCCTATGCAGTGAATGCAAGGGCTGCCAAAAATTGTGAGGCACTCCAATGTCCCTTGGAAGAGACGTAGAGGGCCTCATGAAAAAATGTTCCCATTATTAGGAAGTGGGTCTCCCATAGTGTTGGCCTGTGCGGTGAATGCAAGGGCTGAAAAAAAATTGGGAGGTACTCCAATGCCCCTTGGAAGAGACGTAGAGGGCCTCCTGAAAAGATGTTCCCATTATTAGGAAGTGGGTCTCCCACAATGTTTGCCTATGCAGTGAATGCAAGGGCTGCCAAAAATTTGGAGCCATTCCAATGCCCCTTGGAAGAGACGTAGAGGGCCTCATGAAAAAATGTTCCCATTATTAGGAAGTGGGTCTCACATACTGTTGGCCTATGCAGTGAAGGCAAGGGCTGAAAAAAAATTGGGAGGCACTCCAATGCCCCTTGGAAGAGACGTAGAGGGCTTCATGAAAAAAAGTTCCCAATTATTAGGAAGTGGGTCTTCCATAGTGTTGGCCTATGCAGTGAATGCAAGGTGTGGCTAAAATTGGGAGGCACTCCAATGCATCTTGGAAAAAACGTGGAAGAGGGCCTCATAAAAAAATGTTCCCATTAGAAAATAGCACGTCTCCAATACTTGTAATGCCCATGCACTAAGCGTATGGACTGACAAACATTTACCCCTGGGGGGTACACATGAACATACTGTTTGAAACATTTTTTTTACGGGGATCATAAACACCCTTTAAAAAAATTATGTTGGTGTTGCATCATGGACAATGGTCATCCTGGTGATATGATGGTGGAGGATGAGGATGAGGAGAAGGAGGTGGACAAGAGCAAATAGCCAAAATCAGGAAGCGTATACCCATGTATGGGTGTGAAAAGGTGCATGGGAATACACCTCCCAAAAAAAGACACTGGATTTGAGTTTATGTTATGCTGCTATCATTCGGTGGTGTTGAGAATTCTGGCCCAATCCAGCCCTTGTTCATTTTTATAAGAGTCAGCCAGTCAGCATTTTCAGTTATCATTCCACGAGCAGCACTAAAAACCCGCTCTGGTAAAACGCTAGCGGCAGGACAGGCCAGGACCTCCAATGCGCAAAGAGCCAGTTCATTCCACGTATCCAGCTTGGATACCCAATAATTATAAGGCACAGAGGAATCACAGAGGACGTTGGTACGGTCGTCAAGGTACACCCTCAGCATCTTCCCAAACTTTGCACTCTTTGTGAGACTACCCCGTGCCTCAGGGCCTGGGCAATGGGAGGGGCTGAGAAAACTCTCCCAGAACTTTGACAGTGTTCCCCTGCCTCTGCTGGATTGGAGTTGTGTCTCTCTCGTCTGTACTCCTTGGTTGTCCAATGAACTGTGACCTCTGCCGCCAGAGTTTTCAGATGGGAATTTTTTTAATACTTTCGCAACAAGGGCCTTCTGGTACAGCCCCATTTTTTGTAGACCTGTCCGCCTCAGGAATAAAAGATATAAAGTTCTTGTAGCGTGGGTCTAGAAGTGTCATCAACCAGTAATGACTGTCACTCAAAATTTTGAGAACGTGAGGGTCACGGGAAAAGCAGCGTAACATAAATTCAGCTATGCGTGCCAGACTGCTAACAGGCAAGACTTCCATGTCCTCACCATGAGGACAACTGACCATGCTCTCCTCCTGCTCCACCTCCTCTTCCTCCCAGGCCATCCACGCTGAACAGACGGTATGACAGTTGTGCAGGTAGTACCATCTATAGCTCAGGAAACTAGCTCCTGTTCTTCCTCCTCCTCCTCCTCTTCCTCATTGTCACCCAATCCACGTTGGGATGAGATGAGGCTGGGCTGTGTGTAATCACCCTGTATGGTTCCTTACTCCATCTCATCGTGCTCCGCCTGCAATGCATCCTCTTTGATTGTGAGCAGAGAGCATTTCAGAAGACAGAGAAGTGGGACGGTGACGCTAATTATGGCATCATCACCTCTCACCATCTTGGTGGAGTCCTCAAAGTTTGGGAGGATGGTACATATGTCTGACATCCATGTCCACTCCTGAGGTCTTATGTGTTGAGTCTGAACTGAATACCGATGGCCTTGTTGATGCTGGTAGTCAACAATTGCCCACTTCTGCTCACAAATCCTTCCCAACATCTGCAGTGTAGAGTTCCAACGCATGGGGACATCGCACACCAGTCTGTGAGCCAGAAGCTGCAAACGCTGCTGAAGCACGGCAAGCGCATTCTAAAATAGGGACACAGGCGGAGTACTTTGACAAGCAGATCCGGCAGCTCTGGGTAGGTCTTGAGAAACCGATGAACCACGAGGTTAAGCACATGGGCCAGGCATGGTACATGTGTGAGCTCGCCTCACCTCAGAGCTGCCACCAGGTACCGGCCATTGTCACACATGACCATGCCTGGCTGTAGATCCAGCGGTGTCAGCCACAGATCTGCCTGCTCTTTCAGAGCTGTCCACAACTCTTCAGTAGTGTTGAGCGAGCACTAAAATGCTCGGGTGCTCGAAGCTCGGGCCGAGCTCGCCGTGATACTCGGGTGCTCGACCCGAGCAACGAGCCCAATGTTAGTCTATGGGAGACTCGAGCATTTTTGCGGCGGCTCCCCCGGCAGTCTTTTAAAAGCCTAACAAGTGCCCAAAACGATAGTGACAGTGCTCAAATGACATGGGGACAGCATGGGGATCGCCCCAGGAAGCATTTCTGACCCCCAGGTCACTGCTGTCAGCAACGTGGTCAGAGGTATTAAGCCACTTTTACAGGCTCACAATAAAACGTTCAAAAACTAAAGTGAAAGTGCTTTCCTGTGAAATATGTTAAGGATAGTGTTGAGCGATACCTTCCGATATCAGGAAATATCGTATCGGATTGGATCGGACCGATACCCAAAAAGTATCGTATATCGCCGATTCCGATACGGGAAACCAATGCAAGTCAATGGGACACAAATATCGGAATGAAAATAAACCCTTTCTTTCCTTGTAGGTTAATTCTACATGAAGTAAAACAACTAAGAATAATGTAGAATGTATTACGCGAAAAGCCGGCAATTCATCAGCGGCATACACTGGTACCCGACAAGTTACAACAGAAAGAATAGAGCTTCACACATAGATTAGATAGATAGAAACATGTCAGTCACATATATATGAAGTACAGTGACAGTGTTGCTTACTGTACTTGTCATTTAGTGTAAAGGATTTATTTAAAAAAATAATTGTGTTTTCATGCACTGTCTCTTTAAAAAAGCCGGCCGGCAATTCAGCTGCGGTACCCGACAATTTATAACAGACAGAATAGAGCTTCACACATAGATTAGATAGATAGAAGCATGTCAGTCACATATATATGAAGTACAGTGACAGTGTTGCTTACTGTACTTGTCATTTAGTGTAAAGGATTTATTTAAAAATATAATAGTGTTTTCATGCACCGTCTCTTTAAAAAAGCCGGCCGGCAATTCAGCATCTGTACCCAACAATTTAGAATAGAAGGAATAGAGAATCATACATAGATTAGATAGATAGAAACATGTCAGTCACATATATATGAAGTACAGTGACAGTGTTGCTTACTGTACTTGTCATTTAGTGTAAAGGATTTATTTAAAAAAATAATTGTGTTTTCATGCACTGTCTCTTTAGAAAAGCCGGCCGGCAATTCAGCTGCGGTACCCGACAATTTATAACAGACAGAATAGAGCTTCACACATAGATTAGATAGATAGAAGCATGTCAGTCACATATATATGAAGTACAGTGACAGTGTTGCTTACTGTACTTGTCATTTAGTGTAAAGGATTTATTTAAAAATATAATAGTGTTTTCATGCACCGTCTCTTTAAAAAAGCCGGCCGGCAATTCAGCAGCGGTACCCGACAATTTAGAATAGAAGGAATAGAGAATCAAACATAGATTAGATAGATAGAAACATGTCAGTCACATATATATGAAGTACAGTGACAGTGTTGATTACTGTACTTGTCATTTAGTGTTAAAATAAAGGATTTATTTAAAAAAAAATTGGCGTGGGGTTCCCCTTAATTTTAGTCTCTAGCGGAGGTTAAGCAGACAGCTGGGGCAGATGTTTGAAGCCTGGGAAGGGGGTAATACCCACGGAGCTTCCCAGGCTACTAATATCAGCCCCCAGCTGAATACCTAGCCTTTACTAGCTATTAAAATGGGGGACCCCCTCAAAAAAATGACGTGGGGTCCCCCCTAATTTAATAGCTAGCAAAGGCTAGGCAGACAGCTGGGGCTGATATTAATAGCCCAGGAAGGGTGCCATGAATATTGGCCCCCTCCCAGGCTAGAAACACCAGCCGTCAGCCGCCCCAGAAATGGCGCATCCATAGGATGCACCAATTCTGGCACTTAGCCTCGCTTTTCCCACTGCCGTGTAGCGGTGGCAGTGGGGTAATAGGGCTGGGGTTGATGTCAGCTTATAATGCCAGCTGACATCAAGCCCAGGTTAGTAATGGAGAGGCGTCTATAAGACACCCCCATTACTAACCCCATAGTCAAAGTTAAAAAAAAAAACACAAACACCCAGAATAAAGTCCTTTAATTGAAATAAACACACAATTCTTTATTGTTCTAAATTAAACTCTACTTACCATCACGCCCATTCCAGCTGAAGCCAATGATCTCCTGCAATAAAAGAAAAATAATAAAGCAACCTCATCCTTACCTTTCCATGGTTCCCAGGACAGCTTCAGCTCTGCTACATCGAGATGACAGGCTGGACCGCAGCAGAACGCTGCCATCCAGCCTGTCATCCCGCAGACACTGAGAAGCGCAGGCTTGCTTGCGCTCCTCAGTGTCTCTCTGTGACGGCATAAAGATGAGCCAATGTCATGTCTAATGAACTCGGCTCACCTCATGCACGTCACTGACAGCGTGGGAGAATTCTCCTGCACTCAGCGCTTCAGCGTGAGAATTTTCCCACGCTGTCAGTGACGTGAATGAGGTGAGCTGAGTTCATTGGACATGACCTCGGCTCATCTTTATGCCGTCACAGAGAGACACTGATGAGCGCAAGCATGCCTGCGCTTGTCAGTGTCTGCGGGATGTCAGGCTGGATGGCAACGTTCTGCTGCGGTCCAGCCTGTCATCTCGATGTAGCAGAGCTGGAGCTGTCCTGGCAACCATCGAAAGGTAAGGATGATGTTGCTTTATTATTTTTCTTTTATTGCAGGAGATCGTTGGCTTCAGCTGGAATGGGCATGATGGTAAGTATAGTTTAATTTAGAACAATAAAGAATTGTGTGTTTATTTCAATTAAAGGACTTTTTTCTGGGTGTTGTGTTTTTTTTAAATACTTTACTAGAAATTCATGGTGGTCATGTCTAATATTGGCGTGACCCCATGAATTTCGGGCTTAGGGCCAGCTGATAATGCCAAGCTGGCCTTAACCCCTTTATTACCCAGTGAGCCACCGCACCAGGGCCCTGGATGAGTTGGGTACAGCGCCAGAAGATGGCGCTTCTATGAACGCACCATTTTCCGGGGTGGCTGCGGACTGCAATTTGCAGCGGGTGGGGCCTCCTTGCGCTGCGGATTCCAGCCCCCAGCTGCCTAGTTGTACCTGGCTGGACACAAAAATAGGGCGAAGCCCAGACGTATTTTTTTTTTAAATTATTTTATGAAATTCATGAAATAATTAAGAAAAAAAGGGCTTCCCTATATTGTTGTGTCCAACCAAGTACAAATAGGCAGCTGGTGGTTGGGGGCAGCCCGTTCCTGCCTGCTGTACCTGGCTGGACACAAATATAGTGCGAAGCCCCACGTCAATTTTTTTTTAATTATTTCATGAAATAATTTTTTAAAAAAAGGGCTTCCCTATATTGTTGTGTCCGGCCAGGTACAAATAGGCAGCTGGTGGTTGGGGGCAGCCCGTTCCTGCCTGCTGTACATGGCTGGACACAAATATAGGGCGAAGCCCCACATCAATTTTTTTTTAATTATTTCATGAATTTCCTGAAATAATTAATAAAAAATTGACGTGGGGCTTCGCACTATATTTGTGTCCAGCCAGGTACAGCAGGCAGGAACGGGCTGCGCCCAACCACCAGCTGCCTATTTGTACCTGGCCGGACACAACAATATAGGGAAGCCCTTTTTTTCTTTATTATTTCATGAATTTCATGAAATAATTGAAAAAAAAAATACGTGGGGCTTCTCCCTATTTGTGTGTCCAGCCAGGTACAACTAGGCAGCTGGGGGGTGGAATCTGCAGCGCCGGGAGGCCCAAGCTTTCTGCCCCCCCCCCCGGTGCAAATTGCAGTCCGCAGCCACCCCGGAAAATGGCGCGTTCATAGAAGCTGGATGCTGTACCAGGCTGGCATACAAAAATATGGCAAAGCCCACGTCAAAATTTTTGGGAAAAATTAATTAAAAAATAAATAATAATTTAGGGCCTGCATCTTTATTAACTCCTCAAATGTCATTTAGTGTTAAAATAAAGGATTTATTTAAAAAAAAATTGGCGTGGGATCCCCCATAATTTTAGGCTCTAGCGGAGGTTAAGCAGACGGCTGGGGCAGATGTTTGAAGCCTGGGAAGTGGGTAATACCCACAGAGCTTCCCAGACTACTAATATCAGCCCCCAGCTGAATACCTAGCCTTTACTAGCTATTAAAATGGGGGACCCCCCCAAAAAATGACGTCGGGTACCCCCTATTTAATAGCTAGCAAAGGCTAGGCAGACAGCTGGGGGCTGATATTAATAGCCCAGGAAGGGTGCCATGAATATTGGCCCCCTCCCAGGCTAGAAACACCAGCCGTCAGCCGCCCCAGAAATGGCGCATTCATAGGATGCGCCAACTCTGGCACTTAGCCTCGCTCTTCCACGCTGCCCTGGTGCGGTGGCAGGGGGTAATAGGGTTGGGGTTCATGTCAGCGCCAGCTGCCATGAAGCCCAGGTTAGTAATGATGGGCGTCTATAAGACACCCCCATTACTAACCTACAAAGTGTTAAAAAGAAAAAACACACTACACCCAGAAAAAAATAATTTATTTGAAATAAAACACACAATTTTATTTAATTCTTAGTTTACTAAAAAAAATAGTTACCTGTCCACGTTCCTGCGCTGATCTCCCATGCACAGCTGTCACATCTGGAGATGGTGACAGCTGTGCATGGCTGCTGTAAGCTCACACTGCCAGGAACACGTCCGCTCCCAGCAGCGGGAGCCACTGACTGAGGTCACCGGAGTGCATTCAGGCAGCGCAGCTCCGGAGACCTCCTTTACGGCACTGCTGTACCGTGGGAATTTCTCACGATACAGCAGGGCCGTAAAGGAGCTAACCGGAGCAGCGCTGCCTGAACTCCGGCGAACCCGCTTATGCAGTGACGGGGCTGCTTTACGGCCCCGTCATTCTAGCGGCG
Organism: Phyllobates terribilis; assembly: GCF_046119375.1. NCBI lineage: Eukaryota > Metazoa > Chordata > Amphibia > Anura > Dendrobatidae > Phyllobates > Phyllobates terribilis. The sequence goes on from NW_027362762.1 coordinate 295,885,015, forward strand.
GCAGCGGTTCAGAGCGGTCACATTCTATGTGGCTGCTCTAAACTGGAGATCTTCATGGGACACTCGTGGACTACTACGGAGGGGTGAGGATAAGGTTGTGGTTTATTATTTTATATTTTATTACAGGAGATCGATGGCTTCGGGGAATTAGGTGTCTAGGTGAGTATAGGTGTAGTTTTTTATTTTTTACTTTATTTTAGGTGGCGATCGGCGGGGACAGGTAATGTATGAACTAATTTATTGTAGGCAACCACTGGCCACCAATGACATGTATTTAAAATTTATTGGGGACACAGTAGGGCAATTTAAATAGCAGGATCAGGCTGATGGGAACTACTGCTCCCATCGAGCTGATCCTGCTGGCACGAGTGGACGGGGTACAGACATAGGCCGATGGGAGTAGTAGTGTCATATCGGCCTATGTCTGCCTGCACGCACACACCCGCAGACATCGAACAGACACCGCACACACTCGCAGACATCGCACACACACCGCACACACTCGCACACACTCGCAGACATCGCACACACCCGCACACACTCGCAGACATCGCACAGACACCGCACACACCCGCAGACATCGCACACACCCGCAGACATCGCACAGACACCGCACACACCCGCAGACATCGCACAGACACCGCACACACCCGCAGACATCACACAGACACCACACACACCCGCAGACATCGCACACACTCGCAGACATCGCACAGACACACCCCGCACACACTCGCAGACACACGCACAGACACCCACACACACCAATCATGACGGGCTGATCGTCTGGGAGGTGACGCTGTGCGGCCAGCCAATCACTGTAATGCCCACAAACAACATGGCTGCGGCATTACAGTGACTGGCTGGCATTCCCTGCATGTTCATTGGCTCTGTAAAGAGCGACAAACATGCAGGGCGAAGACCCGAGCTCCCGCCCGAGTAACCCGGAAATGCTCGGTGCTCGCCGAACATCCCGAGTAGCGTGATGCTCGGGCGAGTACCGAGCAGTGTCGAGCATGTTCGCTCAACACTACTCTTCAGCATTGTGCTTTTTGTCACCTAAGCATATTAGCTTCAGCACAGCCTGTTGCCGCTTGGCCGAGGCAGTGCTGCAGTGCTTCCAGCTTGAGACTGATGTGGTCATTTCGGAGATGGAGGCTGAAGAGGAGGAGGAGGCTGAGGAGTATGAGATGCAGGAGCTGTAGACAGTGAGGACAATCCTGATTGACCTAGGGCCCGCAATCCTCGCCCTCCGGAGGATGTGTTCCATCCCAAATCCGACTGGATCTCTGCTTCCACTATGTTAACCCAGTGTGCCGTCAGCAAGATGTACCGTCCCTGCCCACAAGCACTTGTCCATGTGTCCGTGGTTAGGTGGACTTTCCTAGTAACTGCATTGATGAGGGCATGTGGTTTTGTAATGCGGGGATGGCACACTGGGAGGTGCGGCGGCTGGGGACCGAGTACCGAGGGACGCCGCCGCCATCAGGTTGCAGAAAGCTTCCGTCTCTATGAGCCTATAAAGCAACATTTGAGCGAAAGCAGTCGCGAAATGTGGGAATTTAGTAGTATGGCCTATGGGGCGTTAGGTGCGTATTTGCGCTTGCGTTCCAAGGACTGGGGTATGGACAACTGAACGCTGCACTGGGACAAGGACATGCTTACTGATGGTGCTAGTTGAGAGTGTGCAGCGACAGGTGCAGGGCAGGAGGCATCTTCGCATGCACTATGGACAGGGGATTGGCTTGCACGTACATCAGCGGAAGAAGCAGTGGTGACACCTGTAGACACTGTTCCTGGACCCTGGGGTTCGGCCCACAAAGTCGGGTGCTTTGCTGCCATGTGCCTGATCATGCTGGTGGTGGTCAGGCTGGTAGTTTTGTTACCCCTGCTGATGCTGGCCTGGCAGGTGGTGCAAATGGCCTTTTTGGGGTTATCGGCAGAGTCTTTAAAAAACAACCAGACTCAGAAAGACCTAACAGTTGTACTGGCAACTTCCTTCGTGTTGGTGTTAAGGGGAATGGTTGCCCGCCTTCTGCTGTCTGCGGCCACCCCACTGCTTCTTCCTGTCTGTTGGGGTGCTCTGCCTCTCTCCCCCTGTATGCTGCTGTCCTCACTCTGCATGTCCTCCTGCCATATTAGGTCACTTACTATATCATCCACCACCTCGTCTTCCACTTCCGCACCCTGGTCCTAATCCTGACTTTCTGGCAATTTTAATGGAGGCCAGAAATGGCAGAATTTTCAGCACAATTATATGTGATCCGTGTGATGGACAAACCACAGTTTTAAATAGCTGGCCTGTTGGTAACTATTTTTAACAGTGCCGACCTTGTGTCAATAAGTTCTCTGACATACTACGACAAAATTTCAATGGAGGCCAGAAATGGCAATATTTTCAGCACAATTATATGTGTTCCGTGTGACAGACAAACCACAGTTTTAAATAGCTGGCCTGCACGAAACTATTTTTAACAGTTCCGACCTCGTGTCAATAAGTTCATTGACACACTGAAACAATATTTCAATGGAGGCCAGAAATGGCAATATTTTCAGCGCAATTATATGTTATATGTGATCCGTGTGACGGACAAACCACAGTTTTAAATAGCTGGCCTGTAGGCAACTATTTTTAACAGCAAACTGGTGTCAATAACTTTGCTCACACACTGAAACAAAATTTTAATGGAGGCCAGAAATGGCAATATTTTCAGCGCAATTATATGTGATCCGTGTGACGGAAACACCACAGTTTTAAATAGCTGGCCTGTAGGTAACTATTTTTAACAGCGCCGACCTTGTGTCAATAAGTTCACTGACATACTGCAACAAAATTTCAATGGAGGCCAGAAATAGCAATATTTTCAGCACAATTATATGTGATCCGTGTGACGGACAAACCACAGTTTTAAATAGCTGGCCTGTAGGTAACTATTTTTAACAGCGCCGACCTCGTGTCAATAAGTTCACTGACACACTGCAACAAAATTTCAATGGAGGCCAGAAATGGCAATATTTTCAGCGCAATTATATGTGATCCATGTGACGGACAAACCACAGTTTAAATAGCTGGATTTTTAGCGCTGTAATATGGAAAGGACCTGGCTGTATTCTGCAGTGCCAACAAGCAAATGGTGCAGAAAAACTGTGTTCTCTGGATTGCTTTTTTTCTGGCCCCAGGCCCCTGATACATGGGGCTATTTCTACAAATTTCTGTAAAAGTACCAGCAGACAGAACTGGAATGGACCCTCTTGCTATGTGCACTGCAGTCTGCTATATACCCTGCCTGCCTGCCTAGCACTGATATCTCTGCAGATGGATTAGTCCTCAGAAGGACTGTTAGTTGAGATGGATATGTAGAGAATCTTGTAGAATACTTACACTAACTAATAAACAACCAAATCTCTCCCTAGCTCAGCAGCACCTCTCCCTACACTGCCTGATTGCGGAGTAGACTGTGACGAGCACGGCGGTGCCAGGTCTGATATAGACCTGATGACGCAGTGCGGCCAGCCAATCACTGTAATGCCACAACCAACATGGCTGCGGCATTACAGTGTGTGGCAGACAATCCCTGCATGTTGATTGGTGCTCTAAAGAGCGCCAAACATGCAGAGAGGGGACCCGAGCTCCTGCCGAACAACCCCGGAAATATTCGGCGAGCGCCGAGCATCTCGAACAGTGAGATGCTTGGGCGAACACCGAGCAGTAGCGAGCATGCTCGCTCATCACTAGTCAGGAGCAAGGCATTTAGAGAATCAACAAATGATGGAGCTTTAGACAAAGCAACTTAACTTTTGCAGGGAAGCAAAATATCCTTAAACCATGGACAGCAAAGTCGAGGTCCCAATAACAAACTGGATTAATTTACTTCATATTTTGATAGATTGGACTTTTACAAATGCAGCATTACCAGATATGTGTATTTTTATTTATTTTTTTATTATTAATGGAGCAAAAGGGGAGTGATTTGAACTTTTGTGTTTTTTTATATTACTTTCAGATTTTTAAAAACTGTTTTTTAACCTTTTTACTGTATTTAATATTCCCTTTAGGGGACTTGAAGCTGCGATCATCTGATCGCTTGTGCTATACATATCATCACTGCTATGTATAGCAAAAATCACGATCTCCTATGAACGCCAGCTCCAGGCTGACTTTCACCGGAGAATTATCATGACAAGCATGGAAGTCTTCAGCAGATCTCTCATTGTTATGGCAACCCATCAGCGCCCCGAGGCCACTTCATAGAAGCGCACTGTTGGCGCATGTTAAATGCTGCTGTCAGAGACTAACAGAGGCATTTAACAGGTTAACAGTAGTTATAAGTGAGCATGCTCATTACTCGAGATTTACGAGCATGCTCAGGTGTTTTCCAAGTATCTTCAGCATGCTCGGTTGTTAAGTTTTAGTCACGCCGTGCGCATGATTTGCGACTGTTTGACAGCTTTAATATATGTGAGGAATGCCTGTTTCTTAGGCATTCCTCACATATATTAAAGTTGTCAAACAGTCGCAAATCATGCGCACGGTGTGACTGAAACATAACACCCGAGCACGCTGAAGACACTCGGTGAGCACCCGAGCATGCTCGCCAAAAGGGTTAACAGAACATACTAGCTCATCACTAGTTAACAGCATTGGGCGGAGTTCCATCTTCTGGCTGGTATAGGCACATGATGGCTGATTACTGGGATTTACATCTGTTATACAGAAAAATGTACATGCATTATAAGCAACCTGTCAGGTGATTCATGCTGTCAAACTGAATGAATCGCAGTCTTGCTGCACAATTGTAGTCAGGTATTTAATTCTCTAAAACATTTCAGCATTTCAGAAATAATATACTTTGAAGATCCAGCTGACGAAAAAATCCGGAGCAAGACTAGTCTGGTTCCACCCCGGCCAGCTCTTCACAGCATTGCTGTAGGTGATTGATGGGTCTTTCCCTATGTGCTCAGTCACTGGGAGCGGTGCTGGGAAGTGCCGGCTGGGGGCCGAGCTGGACTTTTCTCGTCTCCAGCTATATCCACTGCTGGATTCATGCTGCGATTCATGTGCAGTATGAATTGCCCGACAGGTTGTCTTTAAGTTCATATGAAATTGGCCTAATGGTGTATGTAAAGATGGATTCTAGTATTTTACACATTTTATATGATTTGCATTATGTTATCTATATGCTACATTGCAAATAGTATCTAATACTATTATATAGTATAAAATACTAGACATTATATCCTAAGAAAAACAATGGTTGTCAGCAATTTATCCTAGATACCATATAGTTTTATTTTCAGGTGTATCATTTAATAATTAATGTATACTGTTACAACATGCATACCTGATTTTTGTCTCTGATGGTTTATATATAAGAGGAGAGATTATAACTGACAAGGAGTTCTTCCCATGATAGAATAATCTATCCTCAAAGCTTGATTTAAAATACAGCTGAACAGATGAAAATAGTATGTGAGTTACAGAGTCGTTACAACACATTGCAATTTATTGAACCTTCAATCAGAAATTGTGAATATAAGATGACTCATATCCTTTAATTCTGTATTTATTCTAATTTAGTATTTGGCAGTCTAATAGCTTGATGAAATGCAATTAATACACAGAAATCACATTTCAACACAATTCAGGAAGGGTGGGTAATTTCCCTTGCAAGCGTAGTGGTCTTGGAAATAAAAAAGTCACAGCTGACAGTCCCCTTATTAATATTAGTACAAAATACTCAATTTCATAGAAATTTGGGTGATAATATTTTTGTGATTTGTGGGCAGACCTGTAGGTTTTATGAAAATCCAAAATCTATGTTTAAAATCTTTTTACTCACATTCATTTGCACAGTTGGGGAGTGAGCCAGTTTCTCAAAAATAGACAGCTATCTTTGTAAAGCTTTGCCTTCACACTCTGCCAGGCATGAGCTTTTCACACAATAATCATGAAGAAAAAGTGGCATATACAGCACTATGAAAAAACTGTGATTAGGTCTCAATATTTCCTAATCAAGTTGATCTCCTTTTTTGACTTGATTAAAGACATTTTCCACCATGAGAACAGTTTGCATATGGTTAAGATATGTCATGATGATCACTGCCTAAAACCCAATTGAACCTCCAAATTTTTGGAACAATTTTTTCCAGTTTAGCTAAGCTCCTGATCACAAAGCGCCTTCACTTAAATGAAACTGTGTTGCAATTGTCTGGATAGCAGGTGGACTGGACACTGATTTGTATGAAATAGGTGGAGGAGACCTCATGAGTTTTCACTTGCAGGATTAGTAAATTGTCAAAAGGTAAGACGAGCACGGGCTATACTGTTATGAGAAATGCTATTGTTCTAATGTAACATTCCAAAATTGCAATGTTATTGGAAAATTAATTTACCAAATATTTTTTCATTTATGGGAACTGAAATTTATACCACTTATTTGCTAAACAACATTGAAACTTTGAGACTAAATTTCCTCTATATGCAAAGATTCAAATTTTATTTGGTGCAACTTTTTCTGCACATGTTCATACTTTGAAGAATGAATAGATCTATGGCATCAGCTAGAACATTGTGTTAGCCTTCTGATGATGTCACATTAGAGACTACTTTTCACCCTTCAAATAGACAGACTCACTGATTAAAAGTTTGCAGACAACTGTGATCCTTATTACAGGACACAACTTAGCTTCACATGTTCCTATGGTCAAATATTTTCTATCAGTGTCATCTTGTTTGTCCAGGCCATTTTCAATGGTTTTCTTGTTTTACATTTTTCTGTTGAACCACAAATTAAAATCAATGTCTCACTTTCCGTTAGTTGATATTCAGTAAATTTAAACTGAAAATTACTTTTGTCAGTTTCAAGTTATATCAGTCACCACTGTGGGTTTTTCTTACTTTAACAGAAGGGTACCAACGATTTTGTCCACATCTGGATATGAATATGATGTATTTAATTATACATGTATTATCGCTAATGCTAATATACATGTACTATGCTTATACTGTTACACTACCGCTCTTATTATTGGGTGTGGTCAAACATCCGTTACATCTCTAAGAATTTAAGATCAGAGTAAGCTAAAAAGAGAAATAAGCTGCATTGTAAATATTGTGTCATTGTCAGCAGGCATTTCTAATGCTACAGAAGTTTACTGCTATTATAATTAATTATAAATAAAGGGTTTATTTAGTTAAAATAAGTTATTACCTATCCCTGTATAGTTGATAACTTGTTTATTGGTGGGGGTCTGACTGCTGGGACCCGTACTGATTTCCAGAATGATATAATTTTATGCCTGTTAGAGTGGGGCATCGGTGTCAGACCTGTCGCACAATTTTGGCATGGGGATAAAAGTTCCCTAATCTGTCAATTGGTGCGGGTCCTAGAATTGAGGCACCCACCGATTAACAAGTTAACGATAACTTCTTTCAGCTGGACAACCCCGTTAACCTTGTTTTCTAAAATACCTAATGATATTTAATGAAGAACGCATCGCTCTTTTACATTGTAATAAAGAAAATCACTATTGAAATATCATAACATCACGCTGATCAAGCTAAATATCATTATGCTGACTTAGTGAGGTTTGTAAAATATGTTGTTGACTTACTGTCTTAATAATGAAATGTTCATTTCCAATACTGATAGCACAAATATAATCATTTTATTTCTATAGTGCCAACATATTCTGCAGCACTTTACAATTCAGAGGGTACTTGTGCAAACATTATCATTTAGTCTTCAGATTTATCTGATCACCACTGGTTTGGCTATGTAGTAGTATTCTTGTGTAATGAAATGGTCCTCTCATAGTTTCCTAGTTATTCTTAAGATAACAATAAATTACCATCTTTATGTTAACCAAAGGGAATTAGATATAAAAAAAGAAAATCAATGGCACTATGGTAGAGGGTTATTATTACTCATTAAAAGTAGCAGGCATTGATGCTTAGTTAAGAGCTTGGGGACTCCCAATATTTAGAAACAGTCTGTTCAGCTGAAAACATACCAAGAAACATTAAGAATTACATTGGTCAGTGCTTCTCTTCCATATATGTGCAGTAATTTATGTGATTTTAATGAAGATAAAGTGTTGTGAAACAGTTTCAAATGTATGATCAAAGTGTGTAACAAAAAACCCTGAAATCTCTATTTTTAACATTGTCATTGTTGATTATTACATTTTTGAAATGATACAAATATTATTCTGCATTTATAAATTAGAGACAAATTTATTTACACTTGCACTACAAGCCTACATATAGCTTGAGTGCTACTGGTTTCAGGGAGCTACATTTAATTTCTGGTATCCTGAGTTCACAGATGTACAGGTCTATAGTGAAGATGCTACCATCTCTCCGTGCCCTTGGTAAACGTGCACTTTTCCAAAATGACAATGATCCAGAGGCCAAGTATGCCTCCTGATATGAACCTAATTAAACAACTATGGGGAATTCTGAAGAGACAAGTTGAACATCACTTTCCACCCAGCATCCAGGCTCTAAAAGAGGTCATGCTTGAAGAATGGAAAAAGATACGGTTGAAACCAGAAGTTTACATACACTATATGAAAAGACACATATGCATGTTTTTCTTAATATCTGACATGAAATCAGAATAAACCTTTCCCGTTTTAGGTCAATTAGGATTACCATAATTTTTAACATTTGCCAAATGCCAGAATAATGAGAGAGAGAATGTTTTAAGGCATTTTTATTAGTTACTGCAAAGTCAAAAGTTTACATACTTTCATTAGTATTTGGTACCATTGCCCTTAAACTGAATGACTTGGGTCAAACGTTTGGGATATCCTTCCACAAGCTTCTCACAATAGTTGGTCAGAATTTGGGCCATTCCTCCTGACAAAACTGATGTAACTGATCCAGGTTTTTAGATCGCCTTGCTCGCACCTGCCTTTTCAGCTTTGCCCATATATTTTCAATAGGATTGAGATCAGGGCTTTGTGATGGCCACTACAAAACATTGACTTTGTTATCCTTAAACCACTTTGTTACCATTTTGGCAGTATTCTTCGGGTCATTGTCCATTTAGAAGACCCATTTCCGCCCATGCTAGCTTTAACTTCCTGGCTTATGTCTTGAGATGTTGCTTCAGTTGCCACTGAGTTTTTTATGTTTCTTTTGGAGCAATGGCTTCTTCCTGGCAGAGTGGCCTTTCAGCCCATGTTGATACACTACTTGTTTCACTGTGGTTATTGACACAATCTTTCCAGCTTTCGCCATCATCTTCACAAGGTCTCTTGCTTTTGTCCTTGGGTTGATATGCACATGTCGGACCAAAGCACTTTCATCTCTGGGACACAGAATCCGTCTCCATCCTGAGTGGTATGATGGCTGGACATTCCCATCTTGTTTGTACTTGCGTATAATTGTTTGTACAGATGAACAAGGCACCTTCAGATATCTTGAAATTGTACCCAAGGATGAGCCAGACTTGTGCAAGTCCACAATTCTCTTCCTGATATCTTGGTTGAATTCTTTAGACTTTCCCATGATGCTACAAAAAGAAGAAGTGTGTTTCAGGTGTGCATTAAAATACATCCATAGATATGTCTCTAATTAACTGAGATGTTGTCAAGAAACCAGAAGCTTCCAGACACATGACATCATCATATGGGCAGTCCAGAATTGTTTAAAGGCATAGTAATCTTAGTGTATATAAACTTTTGACTTTGCAATAAGTAATAAAAATGTCTTAAAATATTCTCTCTCTCTCATTATTCTGGCATTTGGCAAATATTAAAATTAAGGTAATCCTAATTGACCGAAAACAGGAAAGGTTTATCCTGATTTCATGACATTGAGAAAAACATACATATGTGTTTTTTTATATAGTGTATGTAAACTTCTGGTTTCAACTGTAGATGTTGCTATCAGTTGCATACTTGTTTATTCCATGCTTAGAACACTTTGTTCTGTCTTTAAAAATTATAGTGGTCATACAAACTACTAAATGAAAAAATAATACAGCCACTTCAAAAATTATTACATCAACTAATTTGAGTAAAACTGAAGATTTTGTAATTGCTTTACTATTAACCTTCCTTTCATGTTATGGGTGAAAAAAAATATCTATGAAACTCAGTCTTGTCAACATTTTTGGACACTGTTTTTGTGTTTGGTGAGATATTGATTAAAATATTACTTTTCAAAGCGTGTGTACCCTTCTCATCAAGAGAATGCCAGGAGTGTGCAAAGCACTCCTCAAAGCAAAAGGTGGCTACTTTGAAGAACCTACAATATAAGACATATTTTCAGTTGTTTCACACGTTTTTGTTAAGTATACAATTCCACATGTGTTAATTCATAGTTTTGATGCCTTCAGTGTGAATGTACAATTTTCAAAGTCATGAAAATACAGAAAAATCTTTAAATGAGAAGGTGTGTCCAAACTTTTGGTCTGTACTGTATATACAGTATATATATATATATATATACTGTATATGTATATATATATATATATATATATATATATGTATAGACAGTTATATGAAAAAGTTTGGGCACCCCTATTAATCTTAAGCTTAATGTTTTATAAAAATTGGTCTTTTTGCAACAACTGTTTCAGTTTGATATATGTAATAACTGTTGGACACAGTAATGTTTCTGCCTTGAAATGAGGTTTATTGTACTAATAAAAAATGTGCAATCTGCATTCAAACAAAATTTGACAGGTGCATAAGTATGGGCACCTCACCAGAAAAGTGACATTAATATTTAGTAGATCCTCCTTTTGCAAAAATAACAGCCTATAGTCGCTTCCTGTAGCTTTTAATGAGTTCCTGGTTCCTGGATGAAGGTATTTTTGACCATTCCTCTTTACAAAACAATTCCAGTTCAGTTAAGTTTGATGGTCGCCGAGCATGGACAGCCCTCTTCAAATGATCCCACAGATGTTCAATGATATTCAGGTCTGGGGACTGGGATGGCCATTCCAGAACATTGTAATTGTTCCTCTGCATGAATGCCTGAGTAGATTTGGAGTGGTGTTTTGGATCATTGTCTTGCTGAAAGATCCATCCCCTGCGTAACTTCAACTTTATCACTGATTCTTGAACATTATTGTCAAGAATCTGCTGATACTGAGTGGAATCCATGCGTCCCTCAACTTTAACAAGATTCCCGGTGCCGGCATTGGCCACACAGCCCCAAAGCATGATGGAACCTCCACCAAATTTTACTGTGGGTAGCAAGTGTTTTTCTTGGAATGCTGTGTTTTTTTGCTGCCATGCATAACGCCTTTTTGCATCACCAAACAACTCAATCTTGGTTTCATCAGTCCACAGGACCTTCTTCCAAAAAGAAATTGGCTTCTCCAAATGTGCTTTTGCATACCTCAGCCGACTCTGTTTGTGGCGTGCTTTCAGAAACGGCTTCTTTCGCATCACTCTCCCATACAGTTTCTCCTTTGCAAAGTGCGTTGTATAGTTGACCAATGCACAGTGACACCATCTGCAGCAAGTTGATGCTGCAGCTCTCTGGAGGTGGTCTGAGGATTGTCCTTGACTGATCTCACCATTCTTCTTCTCTGCCTTTCTTATGTTTTTCTTGGCCTGCCACTTCTGGCCTTAACAAGAACTGTCCCTGTGTTCTTCCATTTCCTTACTATGTTCCTCACAGTGGAAACTGACAGGTTAAATCTCTGAGACAGCTTTTGTATCCTTCCCCTGAACAACTATGTTGAATAATCTTTGTTTTCAGATCATTTGACAGTTGTTTTGAGGAGCCCATGATGCCACTCTACAGAGGAGATTCAAACAGGAGAACAACTTGCAAGTGGCCACTTTAACCCCTTAAGCCCCGCGGGTGGTTTGCACGTTAATGACCGGGCCAATTTTTACAATTCTGACCACTGTCACTTTATGAGGTAATTACTCTCGAACGCTTCAACGGATCCCCCTGATTCTGAGATTGTTTTTTCGTGACATATTGTACTTCATGATTGTGGAAAAATTTCTTCGATATCACTTGCGTTTATTTGTGAAAAAAACGGAAATTTGGCGAAAATTTTGAAAATTTTGCAATTTTCAAAATTTGAATTTTTAAGCCCTGAAATCAGAGCGATATGTCACACAAAAGAGTTAATAAATAACATTTCCCACATGTCTACTTTACATCAGCACAATTTTGGAACCAAAATTTTTTTTTGTTAGGGAGCTATAAGGGTTAAAAGTTGACCAGCGATTTCTCATTTTTCCAACAAAATTTACAAAACCATTTTTTTAGGGACCACATCACATTTGAAGTCACTTTGAGAGGTCTTTATGACAGAAAATACCCAAAAGTGACACCATTCTAAAAACTGCACCCTTCAAGGTGCTCAAAACCACATTCAAGAACTTTATTAACCCTTCAGGTGCTTCACAGGAATTTTTTGAATGTGGAAGAAAAAAATGAACATTTAACTTTTTTCACAAAAATGTTAATTTAGACCCAATTTTTTTTATTTTCACAGGGGTAACAAGAAAAAATGGACCCCAAAATTTGTTGTGCAATTTCCCCTGGGCACGCAGATACCCAATATTTGGGGAAAAAATACTGTTTGGGCGCACGGCAGGGCTCGGAAGGGAAGGAGCGCTATTTGACTTTTTGATTGTAAAATTTGCTTGAATAATTAGCGGACGCCATGTTGTGTTTGGAGAGCCCATGTGTGCCCAAACTTTGGAGCTCCCCCACAAGTGACCCCATTTTGGAAACTAGACCCCCCAAGGCACCTTTCTAGATGCATAGTGAGCACTTGGAACCCCCAGGTGCTTCACAAATTGATTCGTAACAATGAAAAAGTGAAAAAAAAAAACACTTTTTCATTTTTATGAATCAATTTGTGAAGCACCTGAGTGTTCCAAGTGCTCACAATGCATCTAGATAGGTGCCTTGGGGGGTCTAGTTTCCAAAATGGGGTCACTTGTGGGGGAGCTCCAATGTTTGGGCACACAGCGGCCCTCCAAACGCAACATGGTGTTGCTAACAATTTGAGCCGATTTTCCGTTAAATTTGTTAGAGGACACCATGTTGCATTTAGAGAGTCCCTGTGTGCCCAAACATTGGAGCTCCCCCACAAGTGACCCCATTTTGGAAACTAGACCCCCCAAGGCACCTATCTAGATGCATAGTGAGCACTTGGAACCCCCAGGTGCTTCACAAATTGATTCGTAACAATGAAAAAGTGAAAAAAAAAACACTTTTTCATTTGTATGAATCAATTTGTGAAGCACCTGAGGGTTCCAAGTGCTCACTATGCATCTAGATAGGTGCCTTGGGTGGTCTAGTTTCCAAAATGGGGTCACTTGTGGGGGAGCTCCAATATTTGGGCACACAGCGGCTCTCTAAATGCAACATGGTGTCCGCTAACAAATTTAACGCAAAATTGGCTCAAATTGTTAGCGACACCATGTTGCGTTTGGAGAGCTGCTGTGTGCCCAAACTTTGGAGCTCCCCCACAAGTGACCCCATTTTGGAAACTAGACCCCCCAAGGCACCTATCTAGATGCATAGTGAGCACTTGGAACCCCCAGGTGCTTCACAAATTGATTCGTAACAATGAAAAAGTGAAAAAAAAAACACTTTTTCATTTTTATGAATCAATTTGTGAAGCACCTAGGGGTTCCAAGTGCTCACTATGCATCTAGATAGGTGCCTTGGGGGGTCTAGTTTCCAAAATGGGGTCACTTGTGGGAGAGCTCCAATGTTTGGGCACACAGGGACTCTCTAAATGCAACATGGTATCCGCTAACAAATTGAATGGAAAATCGGCTCAAATTGTTAGCGGACACCACATTGCGTTTGGAGAGCTTCTCTGTGCCCAAACTTTGGAGCTCCCCCACAAGTGACCCCATTTTGGAAACTAGACCCCCCAAGGCACCTTTCTAGATGCATAGTGAGCACTTGGAACCCCCAGGTGCTTCACAAATTGATTCGTAATAATGAAAAAGTGAAAAAAAAAACACTTTTTCATTTTTACGAATCAATTTGTGAAGCACCTAGGGGTTCCAAGTGCTCACTATGCATCTAGATAGGTGCCTTGGGGGGTCTAGTTTCCAAAATGGGGTCACTTGTGGGGGAGCTCCAATGTTTGGGCACACAGGGACTCTCTAAATGCAACATGGTATCCGCTAACAAATTGAATGGAAAATCGGCTCAAATTGTTAGCGGACGCCACATTGCGTTTGGAGAGCCCCTCTGTGCCCAAACTTTGGAGCTCCCCCACAAGTGACCCCATTTTGGAAACTAGACCCCCCAAGGCACCTTTCTAGATGCATAGTGAGCACTTGGAACCCCCAGGTGCTTCACAAATTGATTCGTAATAATGAAACGTGAAAAAAAAAACACTTTTTCATTTTTACGAATTAATTTGTGAAGCACCTAGGGGTTCCAAGTGCTCACTATGCATCTAGATAGGTGCCTTGGGGGGTCTAGTTTCCAAAATGGGGTCACTTGTGGAGGAGCTCCAATGTTTGGGCACACAGGGACTCTCCAAATGCAACATGATATCCGCTAACAATTTGAGCCGACAATTTGTTAGCGGATATCATGTTGCATTTGGAGAGTCCCTGTGTGCTCAAACATTGGAGCTCCCCCACAAGTGACCCCATTTTGGAAACTAGACCCCCCAAGGCACCTATCTAGATTCATAGTGAGCACTTGGAACCCCAGGTGCTTCACAAATTGATTCATAAAAATGAAAAAGTGTTTTTTTTTTCACTTTTTCATTTTTACGAATCAATTTGTGAAGCACCTGGGGGTTCCAAGTGCTCACTATGCATCTAGAAAGGTGCCTTGGGGGATCTAGTTTCCAAAATGGGGTCACTTGTGGGGGAGCTCCAAAGTTTGGGCACAGAGGGGCTCTCCAAACGCAATGTGGTGTCCGCTAACAATTTGAGCCGATTTTCCATTCAATTTGTTAGCGGATACCATGTTGCATTTAGAGAGTCCCTGTGTGCCCAAACATTGGAGCTCCCCCACAAGTGACCCCATTTTGGAAACTAGACCCCCCATGGCACCTATCTAGATTCATAGTGAGCACTTGGAACCCCAGGTGCTTCACAAATTGATTCATAAAAATGAAAAAGTGTTTTATTTTCACTTTTTCATTTTTACGAATCAATTTGTGAAGCACCTGGGGGTTCTAAGTGCTCACTATGCATCTAGATAGGTGCCTTGGGGGGTCTAGTTTCCAAAATGGGGTCACTTGTGGGGGAGCTCCAATGTTTGGACACACAGGGGCTCTCCAAACGCAACATGGCGTCCGCTAACAATTTGAGCCGATTTTCCATTCAATTTGTTAGCGGACACCATGTCGCGTTTGGAGAGCCCGTGATGTGCCTAAACAGTGGAGCTCCCCCACAAGTGTCCCCATTTTGGAAACTATACCCCTCAAAGATTTTATTAAGGTGTATAGTGAACATTTTGAACCCAGAGGTACGGCACATTATTTGTTTACATTAGGTCATCATATTGAATAAGTTTTCATTATTCTTGAGCGCAAGTGCTCGCTACTTGAGTTTGCATCGGGTACTCAGGTATGCACCATGTACAGCGTGTGCTCGAGTGACATGCTCGAGTCCCTGCTCCGCATGTTTCACGGTTATTAGACACCCAAAAAAAAACATGCGGGGATCGCTCGTGCATGGCAGGCAATCCCCGTAAAGTTTTTTGGCCGCGAAGCATATGGGGCAGAGACTCGAGCATGTCACTCAAATACCCACGATACTAAATGCATACCAGAGCACCCGATGCAAACTCAAGTAGCGAGCACTTGCTCTCAACACTAGTCGCCATATCGTCATCTTTTTTTCTTACTTTTGAAAAAAATCCCAACCCCAGCCCTAACCCTAGCACAACCCTAGCCCCAGCACAACCCTAGCCCCAGCACAACCCTAGCCCCAGCACAACCCTAGCCCCAGCACAACCCTAGCCCCAAACCCAGCCCTAACCCTAGCCCAATCCTAACTCAAGAGTTTATTTTTGACGCCGTTCCTTGTGCGGTATAAGTGATTAGACGACTTTATTCTTCGGGTCGGTGTGATTACAGCAATGCCAGAATCATATGGGGTTTTTATGACTGACAGCTGTCACACACTAAAGACGCATTTTTTGTAAAATCTAGTTTTTGCATCGCCATATTTTGAGAGCTATAATTTTTCCAAATTTTGGCAGACAGTCATGTGACGGCTCGTTTTTTGCGGGATGACTTGACGTTGTTATTGGTGCCATTTTCAGGCACGTGACATTTTTTGATCGCTTTCTATTCCGATTTTTGGGAGGCAGAATAAACAAAAACCAACAATTCAGGAATTGTTTTTTTTTTTTTTTTTTTATTCTGTTCCGCGTGTGGTAAAATTGATGAGGCAGCTTTACTCTTCGGGTCAGTACGTTTACAGCGGTACCACATTTGTATAATTTTTCTATGTTTTGGCGCTTATACACAATAAAAGCTATTTTATAGAAAAAAATATTTTTTAGTATCGCTTTATTCTGAGAGCTATAACTTTTTTATTTTTCGGCTGATTGAGCTATATGGCGGCTTGTTTTTTGCGGGACGAGATGACGTTTTCAGCGGTATCATTTTTATTTATATGTGTCTTTTTGATCGCGTGTTATTCCACTTTTTGTTTGGCGGTATGGTGATAAAGCATTGTTTTTTGCTTGGTTTTTTTTTTTTTTTTTTTACCGTGTTCACTGAAGGGGTTAACTAGTGGGACAGTTTTATAGGTCAGGTTGTTCCGGACGCGGCGATACCAAATATGTGTACTTTTATTGTTTTTTTTTAATTTTTTTTATAATAATATTTATTGATGGGTACATTATATTTTTATTTTTGGTGTATTATTTTTTTTATTTTTTTATAATATTTTTGCACATTTTTTTTTTTTTTTTTTTTCCACTTTCACACAGTTTATACACTTTATTACTTTGTCCCACTCAGGGACTTTCACTTTTTTTTTTCTGATCGCCTGCATGGCACAGGAATGGAGCACCATCCCTATGCCATGAAGGCTGTCAGAAGTGCACAGTGTGAAGATTGCTTGGAGATGCACTGCGCATGTCCAAGCAATCTTCCTGCTCTCTGGTGACCCGGATGTTGTCATGACGACATCGGGTCGTCATGGCAACACCCGGGAAGCCTTTGCAGACTGCGCTGGAAGCCGGAAGAGGAGGTGAGTATCGGCGATCACCTCCCCTTGCCCCCGCAATGCCGCGATCGACTTCGATCGACTTCGATCGCAGCATCGCGGGGGTTAATGTGCTGGGAGCGGTGCGTGACCGCTCCCTGCACATAGTACCGGGTGTCAGCTGTGACAATCAGCTGACACCCGGCGGCGATCGCGCCCGCACAGCCTGTGTGCGCGCGCGATCGCCATGACGTACTAATACGGGTCTGGCTCTTAAGTCCCAGGGCACAGACGCGTATTAGTACGTCAGATGTTATTAAGGGGTTAAGTAGCTCATGATTGCATACACCTGGCTATGAAGTTCAAAGCTCAATGAGGTTACAAAACCAAAAAAAGTGCTTTAGTAAGTCAGTAAAAAGTAGGTAGGAGTATTTAAAACAAGAAAATGATAAGGGTGCCCATACTTATGCACCTGTCAAATTTTGTTTGAATGCAGATTGCACATTTTCTGTTAGTACAATAAACCTCATTTCAAGGCAGAAACATTACTGTGTCCAACAGTTATTACATATATCAAACTGAAACAGCTGTTGCAAAAACATCAATTGTAATAAAACATTAAGCTTAAGATTAATAGGGGTGCCAAACTTTTTCATATAACTGTATATATATTGCTGGGGTTCAAACTCTAGTCATTAGGTATTAGGCCTAAGGTAGCATTCACATAGGCAATGCAGTTTTGGTCCAAATACATGCAGTTTTTATTGCTTTCCATAGGTTGCACAGCACCAAAACAAAATCATAAGCATGAATCCCTTGCCTTGTTCAGGCGCTAATGAAACAGAACAGACCCTGGCTACTCATAAACGTCTGAACTAGCCTCAGCTCGGTCAAACAAAACAGTTATTGTCTATAGCAAGTGCCTAACAGAGCACTGGAGGATCCTCCGTTGGGTCCTCCCCTTACTTCTGTATGTTTGGAGAAGAGACACTTTGGCTGAAGTCTGAAGCATTATTTAAGGAAGTACTGGCATCTACATTGAGTTCTGCAGTACTCCCTTAATATAACTCCCTGTGCCACCTTATAGGGGTTGTCTGGTCCAAATCAATAAGTCTGCAGTCACTCTGTGTGACTGCAGATTTATGAATCTCCCTGGCATGCGCACTGTGCGCTGCAGGGATTCGCCGGTTTCTGAGCCGGGACCGGCAGATATATATGCGTTATATGTACTCCCGTCCGGAACCCGACTAGTGGGCGTGGTTTCGCTCCATAAACTTGTATTGGAGGTCTAGTGTGGGGGCCATTATACTGAGTGGAGGACTGTATGATGCGGGATCTTGTGAGTCATGACTAGTGTTGAGCGATTCCTTCCGATATCAGGAAATATCGGATCGGATTGAATCGGGCCGATACCCAAAAAGTATCGGATATCGCCGATTCCGATACCGGAAACCAATGCAAGTCAATGGGACACAAATATCGGAATGAAAATAAACCCTTTCTTTCCTTGTAGGTTAATTCTACATGAAGGAAAACAACTAACAATAATGTAGAATGTATTGGGGGAGGTGGTTGCCCAAATCGATGGGAACAGTGCTCAAAGTGAAACATGAAAAGTCGGCAATTCAGCAGCGGCATACATCGGTACCCGACAATTTAGAAAAGAAAGAATAGAGCTTCACACATAGATTAGATACATAGAAACATGTCAGTCACATATATAATAAGTACAGTGGCAGTGTTGGTTACTGTACGTGTCATTTAGTGTTAAAATAAAGGATTTATTAAAAAAAAAATTGGCGTGGGGTTCCCCGTAATTTTAGGCTCTAGCAGAGGTTAAGCAGACGGCTGGGGCAGATGTTTGAAGCCTGGGAAGAGGGTAATACCCACGGAGCTTCCCAGGCTACTAATATCAGCCCCCAGCTGAATACCTAGCCTTTACTAGCTATTAAAATGGGGGACCCCCCCAAAAACATGACGTGGGGTCCCCCCTATTTTAATAGCTAGCAAGGGCTAGGCAGACAGCTGGGGACTGATATTAATAGCCCAGGAAGGGTGCCATGAATATTGGCCCCCTCCCAGGCTAGAAACACCAGCCGTCAGCCGCCCCAGAAATGGCGCATCCATAGGATGCGCCAATTCTGGCACTTAGCCTCGCTCTTCCCACTGCCCTGTAGCAGTGGCAGTGGGGTAATAGGGCTGGGGTTAATGTCAGCTTATAATGCCAGCTGACATCAAGCCCAGGTTAGTAATGGAGAGGCGTCTATAAGACACCCCCATTACTAACCCCATAGTGAAAGTTAAAAAAACACAAACACCCAGAATAAAGTCCTTTAATTGAAATAAAGACACAATTCTTTATTGTTCTAAATTAAACCATACTTATCATCACGCCCATTCCAGCTGAAGCCAACGATCTCCTGCAATAAAAGAAAAATAATAAAGCAACATCATCCTTATCTTTCGATGGTTCCCAGGACGGCTTCAGCTCTGCTACATCGAGATGACAGGCTGGATCGCAGCAGAAAGCTGCCATCCAGCCTGTCATCCCGCAGACACTGAGAAGCGCAGGCATGCTTGCGCTCCTCAGTTTCTGGCTGTGACGGCATCCAGATGAGCCGACAATGAACTCAGCTCACCTCATGCACGTCACTGACATCGTGGGAGAATTCTCCTGCGCATGCGGTGAGCGTGAGAGACTCGGCTCATCTGGATGCCGTCACAGCCTGACACTGAGGAGCGCAAGCATGCCTGAGCTTCTCAGTGTCTGCGGGATGACAGGCTGGATGGCAGCTTTCTGCTGCGATCCAGCCTGTCATCTCGATGTAGCAGAGCTGGAGCTGTCCTGGGAACCATCGAAAGGTAAGGATGATGTTGGTTTATTATTTTTCTTTTATTGCAGGAGATCGTTGGCTTCAGCTGGAAAGGGCGTGATGGTAAGTATGGTTTAATTTAGAACAATAAAGAATTGTGTGTTTATTTCAATTAAAGGACTTTATTCTGGGTGTTGTGTGGCTCATCCATAGGAGGCGCCAATTCTGGCACTTAGCCTCGCTCTTCCACGCTGCCCTGGTGCGGTGGCAGGGGGTAATAGTGGTGGGGTTCATGTCAGCGCCAGCTGCCATGAAGCCCAGGTTAATAATGATGGGCGTCTATAAGACACCCCCATTACTAACCTACAAAGTGTTAAAAAGAAAAAACACACACTACACCCAGAAAAAAATAATTTATTTGAAATAAAACACACCATTTTATTTAATTCTTAGTTTACTAAAAAAAAAATAGTTCCTGCGCTGATCTCCCATGCACAGCTGTCACATCTGGAGATGGTGACAGCTGTGCATGGCTGCTGTAAGCTCACACTGCCAGGAACACGTCCGCTCCCGGCAGCGGGAGCCACTGACTGAGGTCACCGGAGTGCATTCAGTCAGTGCAGCTCCGGAGACCTCCTTTACGGCACTGCTGTACCGTGGGAATTTCTCACGGTACAGCAGAGCCGTAAAGGAGCTAACCGGAGCAGCGCTGCCTGAACTCCGGCGAACCCGCTTATGCAATGACGGGGCTGCTTTACGGCCCCGTCATTCTAGCGGCGGCAGCGGTTTAGAGCGGTCACATTCTATGTGGCTGCTCTAAACTGGAGTTCTTCGTGGGACACTCGTGGACTACTACGGAGGGGTAAGGATAAGGTTGTGGTTTATTATTTTATATTTTATTGCAGGAGATCGATGGCTTCGGGGAATTAGGTGTCTAGGTGAGTATAGGTGTATTTTTTTATTTTTTACTTTATTTTAGGTGGCGATTGGCGGGGACAGGTAATATATAAACTAATTTATTTTAGGTAACCACTGGCCACCAATGACAAGTATTTAAAATTTATTGGGGACCAAAAACAAAAAAAATATATATATGGGGGCCTAAAAGAATAAAACACGTATAGGGGTAAAAATAACATATGGGGCAGTTTAAATAGCAGGATCAGGCTGATGGGAACTACTGCTCCCATCGAGCTGATCCTGCTGGCACGAGTGGACGGGGGACAGACATAGGCCGATGGGAGTAGTAGTGTCACATCGGCTTATGTCTGCCTGCACGCACACACTAATCATGGTCTTGGAGGTGAGGCTGACCTGTGCGGCCGTGGGAAAGTTCATGTGAGTTCATGCAATGCAGTCAAGCATGAACTCACATGAACCCTCTGAGGGCACCGCGGCTACTTCAAATGAACAGCTGATCGGCAACACCTGATACCTCAGCTGTTCATTTGAAATAACCGGCGGGAGAGTTCAGCACAGAACGGGAAAGCCGGCGGTGAAGTCTTTTCACTGCCGGCTTCCCCGCCCGGATCCTTCGCTACCCGCTCCTTGGTGCTGCGCTCCCCGCCCGGTCCTAACTTACGATCGGGATGGGAGGTGGCGAGGGGAGCGGAGGATCGGGGTGGGAGGCTGCGGGGAAGCAGTATGGGGCTGTGTGATTGTTTAAAAGCCGGCGGCTTTTTACCGCCCGCCGGCTTTTAAACAATCGGGAGAATTCTTTCAAGCTGGGATGGCATTCTGATGACAGGCTGGATCGCAGCTAAGCACTGCCATCCAGCTTGTCATCCTTCAGAGACACTGCAGAGCGCAGGCATTATGGGAACTTCCGATTCCGGTATTCGATATTGTGAAAGTATCGGAACTCTGATACCGCGAATATCGGCCGATACCCGATATTACAGTATCAGAATGCTCAACTCTAGTCATGACACATCAAAACCATGACCCTTCCAGGGGCCTCAGTGCTGGCACTGCCGATGATATGGCCATATCGGCAGAAATTTCTTGTACAGATGAGGTCCGAGTCGGCGTTAAACTCTCTCCTGCTGCAGTAGTTGGATATCCTGTGGTGGTTCACCGAACACCAAGCCCCATGCGCAATGAACACAACCTATATGCCAGTAGCCCCATTTTGGAAGCCAAGTAAGAAGGCCAGCAGGTATGCTGCCTGGTCGACACTGGGTCGGAGTGCACCATTATGCCTCTGGGCACTTAAGAATCATGGATGAGGATGACAGAGTGTGACTGGTAATGAATTGGGGGAAAGAGCACAGGTGTTAATTAATTTATATATTTATTGGGTGAGAAAAGTGGCTATTTATAGTAAGTGGGGGCACAGTGGTGGATTAAAATTTCTATTTGGAATGGTGGGTTGCATAATAACTAATTATATATTAATGGTGGGTGCACTTCTGTATTCAGCTGTATAGTGTAGTACACAACTGTAAGTTGGGGAACGTGCTCTGGATAACTGTGCGTTATTTTATGCAGAGACGAGTCCTGGCTGGAAGAAGTGATGGCAGTCCGCTCTGGATTAAGGAGAAATGCGAAGATGAAGGAATTCAACTAGAGACATCACCGGTGAGTCAAGGTGTTATCTGTACACTGGCACTATACACTGTATACACTGTATACTATGTACAGAGCTACTGTGTATAATGTAACTGGTGATCACTGTATTACCTATACACTGTGTACAGAGCTCCTGTGTATAATGTCACTGGTGATGACTGTATTACCTGTACACTATACACAGAGCTCCTATGTACAGTCATATGAAAAAGTTTGGGCACCCCTATTAATCTTAAGCTTAATGTTTTATAAAAATTGGTGTTTTTGCAACAGCTATTTCAGTTTGATATATGTAATAACTGTTGGACACAGTAATGTTTCTGCCTTGAAATGAGGTTTATTGTACTAACAGAAAATGTGCAATCTGCATTCAAACAAAATTTGACAGGTGCATAAGTATGGGCACCCTTATCATTTTCTTGTTTTAAATACTCCTACCTACTTTTTACTGACTTACTAAAGCACTTTTTTGGTTTTGTAACCTCATTGAGGTTCTTGCAAGTTGTTCTCTTCTTTGAATCTCCTCTGAAGAGTGGCATCATGGGCTCCTCAAAACAACTGTCAAATGATCTGAAAACAAAGATTATTCAACATAGTTGTTCAGGGGAAGGATACAAAAAGCTGTCTCATAGATTTAACCTGTCAGTTTCCACTGTGAGGAGCATAGTAAGGAAATGGAAGAACACAGGGACAGTTCTTGTTAAGGCCAGAAGTGGCAGGCCAAGAAAAACATCAGAGAGGCATAGAAGAAGAATGGTGAGATCAGTCAAGGACAATCCTCAGACCACCTCCAGAGAGCTGCAGCATCAATTTGCTGCAGATGGTGTCACTGTGCATCGGTCAACTATACAACGCACTTTGCACAAGGAGAAGCTGTATGGGAGAGTGATGCGAAAGAAGCCGTTTCTGCAAGCACGCCACAAACAGAGTCGGCTGAGGTATGCAAAAGCACATTTGGAGAAGCCAATTTCTTTTTGGAAGAAGGTCCTGTGGACTGATGAAACCAAGATTGAGTTGTTTGGTCATACAAAAAGGCGTTATGCATGGCGGCAAGAAAACACAGCATTCCAAGAAAAACACTTGCTACCCACAGTAAAATTTGGTGGAGGTTCCATCATGCTTTGGGGCTGTGTGGCCAATGCCGGCACCGGGAATCTTGTTAAAGTTGAGGGACGCATGGATTCCACTCAGTATCAGCAGATTCTTGACAATAATGTTCAAGAATCAGTGATAAAGTTGAAGTTATGCAGGGGATGGATCTTTCAGCAAGACAATGATCCAAAACACCGTTCCAAATCTACTCAGGCTTTCATGCAGAGGAACAATTACAATGTTTTGGAATGGCCATCCCAGTCCCCAGACCTGAATATCATTGAACATCTGTAGGATCATTTGAAGAGGGCTGTCTATGCTCGGCGACCATCAAACTTAACTGAACTGGAATTGTTTTGTAAAGAGGAATGGTCAAAAATACCTTCATCCAGGATCCAGGAACTCATTAAAAGCTACAGGAAGCGACTAGAGGCTGTTATTTTTGAAAAAGGAGGATCTACTAAATATTAATGTCACTTTTCTGGTGAGGTGCCCATGCTTATGCACCTGTCAAATTTTGTTTGAATGCAGATTGCACATTTTCTGTTAGTACAATAAACCTCATTTCAAGGCAGAAACATTACTGTGTCCAACAGTTATTACATATATCAAACTGAAATAGCTGTTGCAAAAACACCAATTTTTATAAAACATTAAGCTTAAGATTAATAGGGGTGCCCAAACTTTTTCATATAACTGTATAATATCACTGGTGATCACTGTATTACATGTAGACTGACACTATATACAGAGTTCTTGTGCATAATGTCACTGGTGCTCACTGTATTACCTGTACACTCTGTACACTTGCACTATATACTGTATACTATGTACAGAGCGCCTGTGTATAATGGCACTTATGGAAATATTAGTAATGTGTTTTTTTATCAATGATCAGTATTGTAGTATTCGGTTACTATGTGGTGGTAATATGTGGTCTGGTCATGGTGTGATGGTATTTGTCCTTTGTATGTGATATCACTGGTCATGTATGTGACACATTCCCTTAAAGAAAAATAAATAAAAATATACCTAAAAAAAGTATTGGGTATTTTAAGAAATGTTTAATAGGTTACAGTAGGGTAGGGCCCGGCCAGACAAGTCTACCTTGTCGTGGTGGCAGCATAAAAATGTTTTGGCCTAACAAAATCTGATGGCGTTGTATGTGATCTGGTGTTCAATGGGAACTGTTAATGTGTGATTGGTGAGGACGTGGCGCAGAAGTAGAGTTTTTCCAAGAGTGGGCAGTGGGACTGTGGAAGGTTCGAGGGGTGGAGGCGAAGCTGAGGTGGAGACGAAGCTGGGGTGGAGTCTGAAAGGGGCCAGAAAATTTTGCCAGTATGGGGCCCTGAAATTCCTGGTGGCAGCCCTGATTAGATGTAACACTAGGTATGAACGTGCTGAGAGACCTAGACCATCACCTCTATGCCAAAGAAAGGCCTAAATATTAGCAACGGGCCACCACACACCGGCCGACCCAGAAAGTTCTGCAACAAATGGAGAGGAGCTGTAGTCTGCAAAAGAGCACCATGTACGGTCAGTCCATTGGATGGGTAAAGGTGCTGATGAAGACCCTTGTGAAGATCCCGCCATGACAGGAAGAGATATTGATGCTGCCGGTGGGGGCTGTGTGCCTATACGCTGTATCAATGTCCTAGATAGCGAGTCAATCGTTCTCGGAAATACTCTGCTAGCCGAAGTTTATGTTCCTGATGGAGAAGTCCTCGGATGGGAAAGCTTCACGCTACAGACAGATAAAAGATCGACCTGGACCTATGCCACAGATGTCCAGCGGAGAGAGATTTCAATGGAAGAGTGGAATGATCGAGTGATCATGGCCCAGATGGGGGTGGACAGCCGGATCCTGACTCCGGGACAACAAAAGCTTCCGGAAGATACTCTGTGGCAATTCCAGGAGGTGTTCTGAAGGAATGACAAGGATTTTGGGTGTGCTTTCGCCATTGAGCATGAAATCCCTACCGGTGATGCTGCGCCAATTCGGGAATGATATCGGCAAATCCCACCAAAGATGTACCAGGAGGTGAAAGACATGGTGGCCAGCATATTGGAGAATCGGGTGATCCAGGAGAGTCAAAGTCCTTGGGCTGCTCCAGTGGTCTTGATGTGGAAAAAAGACGGGTCCCTCCGATTATGTGTAGACTACCGGAAACTAAGTGCCCAGACCATTCAGGATGCCTACCCACTTCCGCACATCAAACAGTCGTACCGGATACACAGCGCCACCGGTTACTCACCGCATATGCTCATGTTCGGGAGGGCAAGCCGGGGAATCGAGGACCTCAATATGCCTGATCCAATGGGACCACCGCCAAGAAATACAACTGAATGGGCGCAAGAGCACCACCGCCAGCTGAGAGAAGTGCACAAGGCGAATGGTGCACCCCAACCCGAAACCCATACAGAAAGATGAGCATGCTCTGGGCAATTCAGTAAAGATTGGGCCAAGAGGCCATCTGGTAAGCTAAATGGAAGGTGGGTCCGGCCCCATATATTGTGAAGAGGAGGATGGACCCTGCCATTCCGGTTTACGAGGTGGAGCCAGTAGGGACTGGGGGACCGTAACATGTTAAGACGCTGCACTTTTGAAGAGCCCCTGGCCACGGAGGAGGTGCCTATCCCTAATTTGAGTGCAGTAGAACCTCCATAGGTGAGCCCAGACACCAATGGGGTCTATGGCTGGGGCAGGCTTGCCATCTGGGGAGGGAGTTGCGCAGCCGGCAATAAATGTGCCTGACGTTCCTTGTCCTACAACTCTGCGCAGGATGGCCAGGCCCAACGCTAGCATACCTCCACAGCATTAGGACATTGTCAAGGATACCAATCTCTAGTGGAGTGATATGTGAGGTGATGGGGAATATGCCACTGACCGTCACCTACCACTAGCCCTTTGCATGTAATTTGTAACAACTGTTCTGTTTTATTAGTAATGTACAAGGACCTTGAGAATATTTTTGCCTGCAGTACTCATCACCGACCACAGGAGGCCACTGTATCTCCTGTAACTGCTCAATGATTCTGGCTTAAACTGGTTTGTGCAGGATTTTTATTCAGAGACAGTTACCCAGTTCTGTGAGGAGACATAGAAACAGCTATTCTGTTGGCAGAGACTTGTGTTATGTTAAATGGACTCTGTTATGCTAGTTTGAACTGCAATTTGGACAGAACCAGACAAGGCTCCAGCCAAGGGGCAGTGCCAGCAGCAATTATAAACTCAGCATCCCTTGGTCAAACAGCTGTCGTCCACGCAAGCTCATCTCTGCATCGACACAGCAATCAGACAAAGGTCGGTAAGTCCTCACCTCAGGCCCACTGTGAGGATTACGGTGGGAGTGTGCACGCACACACAATTTGCAGCTCGGACTTAGACAGGCAGATACAGGCACTCAAATGCATCAGTGCACATCAGACTCCGTTTGCTGAGCTACTAGGGACTTACAGAGACTACAACAGGGGAATCTACCGAAGTATAAAGAGGTGTTTTGAAGAGCGGCCCATTGCACTCACATGGTCCTTAAAGTGAGCAATTCAATAACTGAGTTCTACCTAGTGGGTTTAGAGTCATTTTGTTAAGTTTGTAAGCTGCTGTGCTGCATCACCAATAGGCCACCCCTGCCATTCATTTGATTATTCCAGTTTTCAAGTTAAATGCTCAGTAGCCACACTAGGCGGGTGAACAACTAGGTAAATTATAGAAATGTAGTCAACATTTTGGTGCCTACTGAGTGATGCAGCACAGTAGTCCCGGTCAGTTCTGACTGTGTGTGTGTGAATTAACCTGTTACATTTTGTTGTTTGGTGGTGGCGCACTCAGTCTAAGTTTAACAGTAAAATTTCATTTGACAAGTTTAGTGTTTTAATGCTTTCCTTGTCCACGGCTTTGCTGTATCCTGGGGAGCCCACCCTGGTCTACGGCTTACAGAGGCAGCACAGAGACCAAATGTAACCATGAAGGAGCAGCAGAGTTCCCAAGAGACTGGAGTATTTGTCCATATGACCATAATAAGCAGTACACTCCATAGAGGAGGCCATTATAGAAGAGTGGGCAGAAAAAAAGCCTTTACTTACACACAAAAATTGTAAGGCTTGTATTGAGTTTGCCAAAAAGACATGTGGGAGACTCCCCAAATGTATGGAGGAAGGTGCTGTGGTCAGATGAGACCAAAATTTAAATTTTTGGCCACCAGGTAAACGCTATGTCTGGCACCAAACCAACAAAGCTCATCACCCCAAGAACACCATTCCCACAGTGAAACATAGAGGTAGTAGCATCATACTGTGGGGATATTTTTCTGCAGCAGGGACAGGAAAAATGGTCTGACTCGAGGGGAAGATGGATGGTGCGAAATACAAGTTACAAGGATATTCTTGAGCAAAACCTGTTTCAGTCTGTCAGTGATTTGAGACTAGAATGGAGGTTCACATTTCAACAAGACAATGACCCAAAACTTATTGCTAAAGCAACACTTGAGTGGTCTAAGTGGAAGTGTGTAAATGTTTTGGAGTGGCCTAGTCAAAGCCCAGACCTTAATCCATTTGAGAATCTGTGGTCAGACTTGAAGATTGATTTTCACTATAGGAAGCCATCTAATTTGAAGGAGCTGGAGCAGTTTTGCCTTGAGGAATGGGCAAAAATCCCAGTGGCAAGATGTGGAAAACTCATAGAGACTTATCCAAAGTGACTTTTCAGCCGTGATTGCTGCAAAAGGAGGCTCTACAAAGTGCTGACTTTAGGGGGTGACTAGTTACGCACACTGAAATTTTCAGTTATTTTGTCCTATGTGTTGTTTGCTTCACAATAAAAAGAAAACCAAATGTTCACAGTTGTAGATATGTTCTTTACATGAACTTAGGCAAACCCTCAAAAAAAAGTGACATTCCAGGTTGTGAGGTAGCAAAACACAAAAAATGCCAAGAGGGGTGAATACTTTCGCAAGCCACTGTAGGACTAATAAATTAAGGACATTTTGCTATTTTTTATTGTTTATTCCAAGAGTCGTAAATTTTTTATTTTTCCACAAACATAGCTGTATGAGGGCTTGATTTTTGTGTGACGAAATGTTGTTTGGAATGGTAGTATTAATTTTATGATTTAATATACTGAAAATCAGGTTGTCTACAGTACAACCCACAGAAGTTGCTCAGGTAGTGCAGTTCATCCAGGATGGCACATCAGTGCGAGCTGTGGCAAGAAGAGTAGCTGTGTCTGTCAGCACAGTGTCCAGAGCATGGAGCAGATACCAAGAGATGTGGAGGGAGCCATAGGAGGGCAACAACCCAGCAGCAGGACCGTTACCTCCTCCTTTGTGCAAGGAGGAACAGGAGGAGCACTGCCAGAGCCCTGCAAAATGACCTCCAGCAGGCCACAAATGTGCATGTGTCTGCACAAACGGTTAGAAACCGACTCCATGAGGGTGGTATGAGGGCCCGACGTCCACAGATGGGGGTTGTGCTCACAGCCCAACACCGTGCAGGACCCTTGGCATTTGCCACAGAACACCAGGAATGGCAAAGTTGCCACTGGCGCCCTGTGCTCTTCACAGATGAAAGCAGGTTCACACTGAGCACATGTGACAGACATGACAGAGTCTGAAGACGCCGTAGAGAGCGATCTGCTGCCTGAAACATCCTTCAGCATGACCAGTTTGGCAGTGGGTCAGTAATGGTGTGGGGTGGCATTTCTTTGGAGGGCCGCACAGCCTTCCATGTGCTCGCCAGAGGCAGCATGACTGCCATTAGGTACCTAGATGAGATTCTCAGACCCCTTGTGAGACCATATGCTGGTGCGGTTGGCCCTGGGTTCCTCCTAATGCAGGACAATTCCAGACCTCATGTGGCTGGAGTGTGTCAGCAGTTCCTGCAAGATGAAGGCATTGAAGCCATGGACAGACCCGCCTGTTCCCCAGACCTGAATCCAATTGAGCACATCTGGGACATCAAGTCTCGCTCCATCCACTAACGTCACGTTGCACCACAGACTGTCCAGGAGTTGGCAGATGCTTTAGTCCAGGTCTGGGAGGAGATCCCACAGGAGACCATCTGCAACCTCATCAGGAGCATGCCCAGGCATTGTAGGGAGGTCATACAGGCACGTGGAGGCCACACACAATACTGAGCCTCATTTTGATTTGTTTTAAGGACATTACATCAAAGTTGGATCAGCCTGTAGTGTGTTTTTCCACTTTAATTTTGGGGGTGACTCCAAATACAGGCCTCCATTGGTTAATAAATTTGATTTCCATTCATGATTTTTGTGTGATTTTGTTGTCAGCACATTCAACTTTGTACAGAACAAAGTATTCAATGAAAATATTTTTTTGAACAGTGTATATATGTATATGTATGTATATATATATATATATATATATATATATATATATATAGCCTACTGTGGGGCTTGTTCTACGATACAAACCATTATTTGATATGTCTCCAAATGTTGAAATTTTAAGCATTGAAACATTACCTTTCTCGAACCTGTATGATTCAACAAACTATTTTGAAATTCTAACACAATGTCATGGGCACTTCAAATTGAATTATGTAGCGTTACACTTTAATCCTTTACTCACCTGACTTTTCTATAGCAAGTAAAAAAAATTTTTATATAAAGTGTACTACAGTTAAATAGGTTTTACTGTATTGTACATTTAGCATTGTGTTGCATTATATAAAGGAGAGCTGAAAATGCAGACTGAATAAAGATTTTACCAAGTTACTAAACTAGACTACCTTATTTTTCGGACTATAAGACGAACCGGACCATAAGACGCACCTAGGTTTTAGAAACGGAAAATAGAAAAAAAATTGAAGCAAAATGCACAGTTATGGGGGGTGGTCTGCTGATGACACTGTTATAGGGATAATGTCCCACAATTCTTTACTAATAACCCCATCCTGGTATATACATGTCCCCATCCTGGTATATATGCCCCCATCCTGATATATATGTCCCCATCCAGGTTTATATGATCCCCTTCCTGGTATATATGTCCCCCAATCCAGGTATACATGGCCCCCATCCTAATTCTGGTATGCCTGGCACCCTCATTCCCATCCTGGTATACAGGTGCTTCTCAAAAAATTAGAATAATATCAAAAAGTTAATTTATGCCACGCTGCATTGTTGCAGTAATTGATGCAGAAGGAGCCCCGACTAAGAATTGAGTGCATTTACTGAACATACATTTCAGGCCAACATTTCGGATTTTAAAATCATTTTTCAAGCTGATGTTATAAAGTATTCTAATATACTGAGATAATGACTTTTGTGTTTTCATTGGCTGTAAGCCATAATCATCAACATTAACAGAAATATACACACTTGAAATAAATCACTCTGTTTGTAATGACTCTATATAATATATGAGTTTCACTTTTTGTATTGAAGCACTGAAATAAAATAACTTTTTGAAGATATTCTTATTTAGTAAGATGCACCTGTATATGACCTCCATCAAATCCCTATCCTGGGATGCATGGTCCCTTCACCCCCATCCTCGTACGCATAGCCCCCTCATCCTCATCCTGGTATGCATGCACCCTCATCCCCATCCTGGTATGCATAGCCCCCTCATCCCCATCCTGGTATGCATGGCCCCCTCATCCCCATCCTTGTACGCATGGCCCCCTCATCCCCATCCTGGTATGCATGGCTCCCATCATGCTGCATACATAAAAATATAAACGATTCTACTCACCTTCCCTCTGCTCCAACGCTGTTCTGCTGCCAGCTGCTGATCTCAGCGTGTAAGCAGCGCATGACGTCACTGCCATCCGCTCCCACACGCCGAGATCAGCTGCCCCATGGGCCTGGGGAGCAGTGAATATTCACTCTCTTTAATAGCTGGCACACTGTTAGCCACAGCTGCGGGCTTCCTGCAGCGGCTGGGCGATCACGTGTGCCGACTATTAAAGAAGATGAATAATCACTGCTCCCCACACCCATTAGAATGGAGAGCAATGAATATTCATTCTCTTTAATAATGGGCACATATGATCGCCGAGCAGCTGCTCATTTTTAGTTTTAGTTGTAGTCCTGTAAAACTAATCTGATAAGTTTCTATGAGGAGGTAGGTTCCAGACTGGACAAGGGTAAGACAACTAGATGTTGTCTATCTTGACTTTTCCAAGGTGCTTAATCCAGTACCCCATAAAAGGCTGGCGCATAAAATGAAAACACTGGGACTAGGGGAAAATATGTACAATGGGGATAATGACTGGCTAAGGGATAGGCATCAAAGAGTGGTTATAAATGGATCACACTCCCATTGGGTCACAGATAACAAAATGGTACTACAGGGGTCAGGAGTGGGTCCTCTTATTTTTAATATATTTATTTATGACCTAGTACAGGACATACAGAGTAGAATATCAATTTATGCAGGTGATGCTAAGCTCAGCAAGGTAATCAACACAGAAGATGATAATTTATTATTACAGAGTGCTTTATGTAAGCTGGTGGCTTGGATGGAGACATGGCAATTGAAGTTTAATGGATTTAAATACAAGGTCATGCACTTGTACAATTATGTACTAAATGGTAAATCACTGGGTAAAGCTGTAACTGAGAAAGACTTGCATATATGGGTAAACAGCAAACAACTATAATGGTAGCTGCTAAAGCAAATAACATCATGGGATGTATTAAAAAAGGCATAGATGCTCATGACAAGAACATAGTTTAGCCTCTATACAAGTCACTAAACATGCCACACTTAAAATACTGTGTACAACTTTGGACTAGAGCGTACACAGAAGAATGATCAATATTATTAAATTAATAGATGCACTGCAGTATCGAGACAACTTGAGGTTTTTCAGTTTGTGATACGATCGCCACTAAGTCGTAATTTTTCCAGTGCACAAATTTATGAATGGACAGTACAGAGATTTTTCAAATGATTTTTTTACATTATAAAAAATCATAGAATAAGTTTCACATGATCATAATAGAGATTTCCTGTAGTGTCCATATTTTGGAAAAAACAACTGTATTTGCATAAAAAAAGTATACCAATGTACCTGCCCAACTGAGTGTAAATGATACTTTGTGAGGTGAATAGATATACTTGATTTGCACACAAGAAACCGTTACATTGCATGCACTAAATGGCCACAAGACTATGCACCATTACATGTAATGAATTAAAGCGAACCTGACAGCTGATACATACTGTCTGATCCACGGACAGCATGTATCAGACATTGGCTGCATGATCTCAGCTAGGTATGTTTGAGTCTGAAGCACTGTGGAACGACACGCTTGGGAGACTAGTCGGACAGGTGGGTCCCCAGCGGCTTATATCCTCCCCCTGCCTTGGAGAGTCAGGTCTCTCCCTATATGCGCTTATAGGGAGAGAACTATTACTCCAGGGCAACAGATGAAGAGAAATCTTGGTCCCCAGCGGCTTTTAAAGTATGTTCTTCTCTGAAATGTTGAGTCATACCTGGCTGAGATCATACAGTCAGTGTCTGATACATGCTGCCCGTGGATCATGCACCATGTATCAGCAGTTAGGTCATCTTTAATTCAGTACATGTAAGAATGCATTCACACTGCTATTGTGTACAGAGGTTTGTATCAAAGTTCTTGCAATACATCACTTTTCGTGCCTGCGTGTGCTATAACAGCCAAAATCAAATGAATTTTTAATAACAGAATAGAAATTCTCAGTTACAGATAAGTAAAGCAAATGGTTCAATGTGATAAGGAGAAACTAAAAAGAGACTGAAAAAAATGACAGTGACGGTCTGTGAACTCTAATCCTTAGAAGGATTTAGATTACTGAGAACAGTTGTGGAAAAGTAATAACCCAATTAGTTATATGTAATAAAGTCTCAGGTGATTTGTTTTTCCAGTAATCGTAGGAGCACTATATTAAGGATTTAGAGTTTAGGTAAATCAATACTCAGGGGTTAAAGTAAGTTTACTCAATTTATATGTCCTATTTTGCAAAATTCATCTTTGTTAATCCCTATGAACATTATGTAACATGATAATATTATTTTCTTCTGTTGAATACTTATTCCAAATCTATATAATATTGTATCTGTCAGTATCCATATAAGATTATCATCTAACATTTTCTGGAGTATTTAGTGGTTTATTGTATCTTATAGAAATTTTGAAAGTTTGCACCTTGCTCTGACCTCAATATCGTTAACAACTTCCCTGGTTGGTAAAGAGTTTGCCGTTCTGAAACAGCCAATCATCATAGGTTTCTGGATGGATTTTAGCTAGCACAGTAAGGCTACTTCAGTTACGAGGGCAGACAGTTCATGCAAGAGACAAATCATTTTTAATCAGAAAAGAGCTGAGAATCCAGAAGGACACTGCTTATAAAATCTCCTCTAAGACAGAAAGTTAAGAAATATATGGTAGTAAATTTATGATTCAATGGAGTTTACTTGATTTGTACAAATAAAACTTAATCACTTCACAATAAAATGTTATTAAAATGTCTAATATACTTTATGCTTCAATTTCCCTCCATTTTCAAGAGATCTGCTTTCTTTATAGGGGTTATCCCACGAACAAAGTACATTTTAATTAATAGATCTTGAAATAAACTCTAGTTATATTACAAGCTATCAGCCCGAAGTTACATCATTCCAGTCCATACTTTTGAATTAACTCAAATCACTTCAAGGAGTTTTCCCACAAACAAAGTGTAGCATCGGCGTCTCTGCCTCCTGATAGGCAGAGACGCCGTTCCCCTCACAGCCGCGGTCCCAGTCCAGCGTCTTCCTGCTCCCCTGCTGCTGCTGTGGCACGCACTGAGCGCAGCTTCCCGGGCCCTGTGCTTTGGGCATGCTCGCTCCCTCTTAAAGGGGCCGCGTGCCGTCCTAAAGAGTCCCCGGCCAATGACCGGAGGACGTCCCCTTTATAAGGCACCTCCTCCAAAATGGAGGTGCCTATGCCTGTTGTTTGTGTGCTAACACTTTCCTCAGCCCTCAGGTCCTGCTGCCTGTCAGTCCTGCCCGCCAGTCTGTCTGTCAGTCCAGCCCGCCAGCCTGTCTAACAGTTCTGCCCGCCAGTCTGTCTAACAGCCGTGCCCGCCAGCCTGCTTACCTGGAACACCTGCCAGTTACCTGCTGAGTCCGCCAGCCTGCTTATCTGGAGCACCTGCCAGTTATCTGCCGTGCCCGCTAGCCAGCCAACCCGGAGGACTTGCCAAGTAACCTGCCATGCCTGCCAGTTTGCCTACCCGGAGCACCAGTCTGGCTATACGCAGTACCCGCCTGCTTGCCTACCCGGAGCACCTGTCTGGCTATCACCCGTACCTGCTCTCACACACGGTCGGTCCCAGAGTGGCACCTGGTTCACCTGCCCGGTCCCTCCCTGGTTCACGGAGTCGACTAAGCCGCCGTGTGACCTGGGTCAGTCCGAGTAGGCAATTAGTCACGCCCCTCTGGTCCCTCCTTGCACCGAAGCACAGAGGTTCCACCACCTGGACCCGTAACAGTTTGCTCAGGCCATGGAACCCGGTGGCCCCCAGGCTCCTTCTCTCTCAGACCTGTATCAAGAGGTCTCTCGCCAGAGATCCCAACAGGATACTATCCTGTCCTATCTGCGGACAGTCAACTCCCGCCTGGACGCACTGTCCACCCCGACTGCTTCCGTCTCTAACCGAGCGGTACCCGCTTCGGCGGCACCTCAACCCAGTGGCCCTGTCCTATGTCGGGGCTTCATAAATTAGTGCACGCTGCAGTTCGACCTCCTGGCACACCAGTTCACCTCCGACCGGGCCAAGATGGCGTTCATCATGTCTCACCTCACCGGGAAGGCATTGGCATGGCTAAACCCTCTGTGGGAAAGAGGTGACCCCTTGGTGTCTGACCTTCTGGCTTTCCTAGCTGCCTTCCGGAAGGTCTTCGATGAGTCCAGACGAAAATCTTCTACTGCCTCCTCACTTCTCCATCTCCGCCAAGGGAGTCTCACTGTGGGCCAGTATGCCATACGTTTCCGAACCCTCGCATCTGAACTTGCCTGGAGCAATGAGGTCCTGGTGTCCACCTTTTGGGAGGGTCTTTCTGGACAGATCAAGGATGAGCTAGCCGGTCGTGACATCCCTTCCACCCTGGACGACCTGGTGTCATTAGCTACCCGGATCGACTTCCGTTTTCTGGAATGTGCTAAGGAGACTACCCGGGAGAGAAGATTTCCGCCTCTCGCTCCTGCATTCCAAAGGGCAGCCTCGCAACCAGCAATTCCCCGGGCATTTTCGCCTAAGCCGATGCAAATTGACCAAACCAAGATGGTCAAGTTTCGCCTGGAGACGCACCGAGCAGAGGGGAGTTGCTTCTACTGTGGCAGTATAGAGCATCTGATCAGTTCCTACCCGGTGAGGCCGGGAAACTTCAGTGTCTAGGACCGGTCGGAGAGGTCATCCTAGGCAAGAGTAAAAACTCACCATCTTTGACTCTGTCTGTTTCCATTTCCAGTGATGAGACCCGCTTCTTCGAGATAACGCATCTGGATTCCAGAGCCGCTGGGAATCTCATTCAACAGGCCATCGTGGAGCGTTACCAGATTCCTACCGAACGTCTGGCAGAACCATTGGCGGTTGTCTCTGTGGATGGAAAGCTTCTCCCGGAGACCATCTTGCTTGTCACTGAGCCTCTAACCCTTCATGTGGGAATGATGCACTCGGAGAAGATCTCCTTTCATATGCTGTCCGGTCTCTCTCACTCCCTCTTGCTTGGTCTACCCTGGTTACAAAGACATGAGCCTGTCCTGAATTGTAGATCTGGTGAAGTGCTCCGTTGGGGTCAGGAATGCCATGAGTCCTGTCTGGTTCCGGTTCGTCCTGTTTGGCTCCCGTCTACTCTGGCTAATCTACCTGGTCTGCCGGCACCCTACTGGTCCTGTGCGGACGTCTTTGACAAAAAGGAAGCAGAGACACTACCACCTCATAGGCCATATGATTGCCCCATCCACCTGGAACCTGGTGCTTCTCCTCCCCGCTGGCAAATCTACCCCTTGTCGCTGGCTGAGACCCGGGCCATGTCTGAGTACATAGAGGAGAATCTTGCTAGGGGATTTATCCAGAAATTCACCTCTCCGGCTGGAGCAGGATTCTTCTTCGTCAAGAAGAAAGATGGCTCTCTATGTCCCTGTATCGATTACAGGGGCCTAAACCAGATTGCCATCAAAAATAAGTGTCCCCTGCCTCTCATCTCGGAGCTGTTTGACCGCCTTAAGGGTGCGAAGAACTTCACCAAACTCGATCTTCATGGGGCGTGCAATTTGGTCCGGATCTGCCAGGGAGACGAGTGGAAGACGGCATTCAACACCCGGGACGGTCACTACGAATACCGCATGATGCCCTTTGGTCTCTCTAATGCTCCTGCCGTCTTCCAGGAGATGGTTAACGACATTTTCCGTGATCTCCTGTATTCTTGCATGGTGGTGTACCTGGACGATATCTTGGTTTTCTCTCAGGATCGGCCCTCACACTGGAGGGATGTTCGTCAGGTTCTGCTGAGGCGGAAGAATCGCCTATATGCTAAATATGAGAAATGCCTCTTTGAGTAGACCTCTCTGCCATTCCTGGGCTATATTATCTCCGAGACTGGTCTGCGGATGGATCCCGAGAAGGTGTCGGCAGTCTTAAAGTGGCCCCGACCGGAGGGGTTGAAGGTGATTCAGCGATTCCTGGGCTTCGCAAACTATTACCGCCTCTTCATTCCTCATTTCTCCTCCCGGACTGCTTCCATCTCCGCGCTTACCCATAAAGGAGAAAATCCCAGGGAATGGACTTTTGAAGCGGAGAAGGCCTTCATCTCCCTTAAACAAGCCTTCTCCTCCGCTCCTGTGCTACACTGTCCAGATTGCAACAAGCAGTTCTTCCTGGAGGTTGATGCATCCTCCTCCAGAGCCGGAGCAGTGCTCACCCAGAAATCCTCGTCCAGGAGAATGGTAACCTGCGGCTTCTTCTCCAAGCTCTTCTCCTCATCCGAGCGCACTACTCCATAGGAGATCGTGAGCTTCTGGCCATCAAATTAGCGCTGGAGGAGTGGCGCTACTTGCTGGAGGGGGCTCTGCACCTGGTGGTCATCTACACTGAACACAAAACCTCGCTTATTTGCAGAACATCCAGAGACTAAATCCGCGTCAGGCCAGGTGGTTTCTATTCTTCGCCCGATTGTGCTTCACTCTGCATTACCACCCGGCGGACAACAAGATTAAAGCTGACGCTCTATCCCGCTCATTCCTGTCTTCCGACCAAGAGGAGGAGCCTCTACATATCATTGGCCACTCCAAAGTAATGACTGTTGCTCCATTTGACTTGTCTCATCTTCCACCCGGTAAGACCTTTGTAGCAGTTCCGGATTGAAAGAAGGTTCTACTCTGAGGTCATTCATCCAAACTAGCCGGTCATGCTGGCCAGAGGAAGACCTTTCTGCTTGTCGCCTGACATTACTAGTGGCCTTCCCTGTGCAAGGATGTTGCGGACTTTGTCGCGGCTTGTTCCTCTTGTGCCTGTAATAAGGTTCCCAGGCACCTTCCATCCGGCCATCTTCTTCCTCTTCCCGTGCCTTTCGCTCCATGGCAACACATTGCAATGGACTTCATCACAGATCTCCCTGTTTATGCCGGTTGTACTGTCATTTGGGTGGTCGCTGACCGCTCTTCTAAGATGGCCCACTTCATCCCTCTGCCTGGTCTTCCATCTGCATCTGTGCTGGCTAAGGACTTCGTCCATCACATCTTCCGCTTTCACGGCCTACCCCTCCACATTGTCTTGGATCGTGGAGTTCAATTCACTTCGCGCTTCTGGAGAGCCATGTGCAAGCTGCTGGATGTCTCTTTGGATTTCTCCTCTGCTCATCATCCTCAGTGGTCAAGTGGAACGTATTAACCAAATCCTCACCAGCTTTCTTCGGCACTTTGTTAACGCTCACCATAGAGATTGGGTTGAGCGCCTGTCCTGGGCCGAGTTTTCCTATAACAACCATGAGAGCGAGTTTTCCAATAAATCCCCGATTTTTGTGGTCTACGGTCGACACCCTCGGATTCCGTTTCCCATCTCATCTTCTGTGGATAATCCTGCCGCGGAGTCTCTCATCAGCGAATTTTCGGCTATTTGGGAAGACACTAGAGCTGTGCTTCTTCAGTCTTCCGAGTGGATGAAGAAACATGCTGATAAGAGAAGTCTGAATCCGCCTCAATTCTGTCCGGGAGACAAGGTCTGGCTTTCATCCAAATATGTCCTTCTCAAGATACCTTCTTGTAAGTTGGGTCCGTGGTTCATCGGTCTGTTCGAGGTTCTGAACCAAATTAATCCTGTGGCTTACAAGCTGAAACGCCCGGTCACCTTACGGATCCCCAACTCCTTTCATGTATCCCTCCTCAAACCAGTTGTCCTTAATTCTTTCTCTGACGATCCAGGTACCACCCCAGCTCCAGTCTCCGCGGAGGACGTCTTTGAGGTCGAAAACATTTTGGCCACCAAGAGGGTAAGAAGAAAGACCTTCTTTCTTGTGGATTGCAAAGGCTTTGGCCCGGAGGAGAGGTCTTGGGAACCCAGGGAGAACATTCATGCCCCTCATCTTCTTAAAAAATTTCTTGCGGGCCTAAAGAAGAGGGGGCGTAAATGGGGGGGTACTATAGCATCGGAGTCTCTGCCTCCTGCCCGGCAGAGACGTCGTTCCCCTCACCGCCATGGTCCCCGTCCGGCGTCTTCCTGCTCCCCTGTTGCTGCTGTGGCATGCACTGCACGCAGCTTCCCGGGCACTGTGCTTAGCATGCGCTCCCTCCCTCTTAAAGGGGCCGCTTGCCATCCTAAAGAGTCCCCGGCGAGTGGCCGGAGGACGTCCCCTTTATAAGGCACCTCCTCCAAAATGGAGTTGCCTGTGCAAGGTTGTTGTTTGTGTGCTAACACTTTCCTCAGCCCTCAGGTCCCGCTGCCTGTCAGTCCTGCTCACCAGTCTGTCTGTCAGTCCAGCCCGCCAGCCTGTCTAACAGTTCTGCCCGCCAGTCTGTCTAACAGCCGTGCCCGCCAGCCTGCTTACCTGGAGCACCTGCCAGTTACCTGCCGTGCCCGCCAACCTGCCTACCTGGAGCACCTGCCAGTTACCTGCCGTGCTCGCCAGCCTGCCTACCTGGAACACCTGCCAGTTACCTGCCGTGCCCGCCAGCCTGCCAACCCGGAGCACCTGCCAAGTAACCTGCCATGCCGCCAGCTTGCCTACCCAGAGCACCTGTCTGGCTATCCGCCGTACACGCCTGCTTGCCTACCCCGAGCACCTGTCTGGCTATCAGCCGTACCTGTCTGCTTATCTACCCGGACCACCCACCAGCCTTCCTGCCGTGCTTACCCGCTGTACCTTAGTCACACTCCTCAGATCCCTTCTTGCACCGAAGCACAGAGGTTCCACCACCTGGACCCGTAACACAAAGTTAATTTTAATCAACATTTTAATCAATAGATCTTTGAATAATAATAAGTCCCACAATTGGATGTGCTTAAAAAATGTTCCTGTGCTAAGATAATCTTATAAATGTGTCTCTGCTGTGTACCGTGTAATGGTTGTGTCTGACTGTGCAGGAACATGGTCTGAACGTACCACACAGTTCCTGAGCGGGGGAGGACGCAAAAGAGTATACAGACAGGACAGCGCAGGATCATAAATGATTCTTTCTTTGAGGAAAAACATTGCTTAGGCAGTAAAATGTTTTGCCTCACAGAAAGA
This sequence comes from Phyllobates terribilis, assembly GCF_046119375.1. NCBI lineage: Eukaryota > Metazoa > Chordata > Amphibia > Anura > Dendrobatidae > Phyllobates > Phyllobates terribilis. Next base: position 295,925,346 of record NW_027362762.1, read on the forward strand.
ATCATTTGCGATCCCATGTTGTAATGTCTGTATACTCTTTTCTGTCCTCCCCTGCCCAGGAGCTGTGGTAAGATCAGATTATGTTCTTGCATGGTCAGACACAGCCATTAAACAGGGTGCAGCAGGGACACATTTATGAGATTATCTCAGCACAGGGACATTTTTTAATCACATTCAATGTGGAACCTATTATTATTTAAAGATCTGTTTATTAAAATGTTGATTAAAATTAACTTTGTTTGTGGGTAAACCCCTTTAAGTCATTTGTGTTAATACAAAAGTCTGAACTGGAATGACATAACTTCAGGCTGATAGTTTGTAGTATAACTAGAGTCCTATAAACCCTAATGTTGGTCTTGGGCTATGAGTACCCTCCATTTTGACCCCATACCTTGAGATGACAAACTGAATTCAGACCTCACGCTTAGAATCCAAAGTGAATTCAGATCACAGACTCAGAGACCTCTAAATTTATTGAGACCCCAAACTGAGAACCCTGTAAACTATCTATTTAATGGTGGTACAGCTAAAAGCAGTTTAGTCGTCTCACTACAAGACAAGTCTTAGACAGTAATTTTTGGTGAAAGAATAGTCAGCGCTAATGAATATTGTGCATGCACTCCTGCTTCAGAAAGACTTTAAACAATAGAATACTACCACCCATCCCAAAAAAGGGTCACTATGTTTGTTGACAGAAACAATGGAGTTAAGAATTATACCGCATTCCTAACCATAAAACTGTATGTAAGCCTATGAAAACAAAACATGTATATTTTGCTGCCTTATGGCTTTTTTGTCTATACCTACAAAAATAAAATCTCCATAAGGAAAAATGTTAGATGTTATTCTACATCATGTATATTCCAGCAGCCAGAAATGCGAAAAAGCATTAAAAGGTCCAAAATATCTGCTAAGCCGGAGCCATAAGTGAACCCCTGTTTCCCAACTCAAACAGATGCTTCGCACATGTGGTTCTTTCTAGCCAGTGTGCAAGGGTTAGAGGAACATACCGCAGTTTGCAAGGTGGTGCTGTACAAAAAGGGGCTGAGGACCTAGGAACAGCTAATACAGATGTCTTTTCCATGTAAGACAGATCAATTATAGTTTATTTAGAAGGGACCGGAAACAGGGGAAAGGCGGAGGAGTCTGCTTATATGTAAAGTCATGTCTAAAGCCCAGACTAAGGGAAGATATAGGAGAGGGAGAAGAGGGAGTCGAGTCTATGTGGGTAGAGATAGAGGGGGCAAAAAATAATTATAAAATATTACTGGGGGTCTGCTATAAGCCACCAAATATAACAGAGGAGAATGAGAATCTGCTATTAGGACAAATAGACAAAGTAGCAAAACATAATGAAGTGATTGTAATGGGGGATTTCAACTACCCGGATATTGACTGGGAAACAGAAACCTGTAGATCTCAGAAAGGAAAAAGGTTCTTGACAAATATTAAGGATAATTATCTCTCCCAACTAGTGCAGGAACCAACGAGAGGGAAGGCCGTGTTGGACTTAATATTGACTAATAGGCCTGATAGAATAACTGAGGTACAGATAGGGGGGCACCTAGGTAATAGCGATCATAATATTATCGATTTCAAAATGCCCTTCAGTAGGGTTATCAATAAGGGAACAACAAAATCATTAAACTTTAGGAGGGCGAAGTTTGATCAGCTGATAGAAAACCTCCAACTTATTGACTGGGACAAAGTTCTTAATCAAAGGAATACGAATAGTAAATGGGAAACCTTCAAAAGAATTCTGAATACTCAGTGCGAGAGATATATACCGTATGGGAATAAAAGGGCCAGAAATAAGAGGAAACCAATATGGTTGAACAAGAACGTAAAAGGGGCGTGAAATAGCAAAAAAGAGGCATTCAAGAGGTTAAAACAGGAAAACAGTAAGGAGGCACTAAAGTGTTACAAGGAAAAATCGAGAACCTGCAAAAAACAAATAAAAATAGCGAAGGAGGAAACAGAGAGACGTATTGCTAGGGAAAGTAGATCAAATCCCAAACTGTTCTTTACGTATATAAATAGTAAAAGGATTAAATCGGATAATATTGGACCGATAAAAAGTGATGAAGGCAAAATCATAGAGAAAGATGAGGATAAAGCTAATCTATTAAATAATTTTTTTTCGACAACTTTCACAAAGGAAATAGAACTAACAGGCGAAATGAGAAGTGACAAGCTTAATCCTCCACTAAGTATGACAAATCTAACCCAAGTTGGGGTACAGAAACGCCTCAGTAACATTTGTTTATTTTAATCACCAGGACCTGATGGCATACACTCACAGGTACTAAGGGAACTAAGTAATGTGATAGACAGACCGTTATATCTTATATTTAAGGACTCTGTTGAGACTGGGTCTGTACCACTTGATTGGCGACAGGCGAATGTAGTGCCAATATTCAAAAAGGGAGCAAAAAGTGACGCCGGAAACTATCGGCCGGTGAGTCTGACGTCCGTTGTGGGCAAAATTTTTGAAAGCTTCATTAAAGAGGCGATTACGCAGCATCTTGATGCTAATAATCTTTTAACCCCGAACCAACATGGATTCATGAGGAATCGCTCCTGCCAAACAAACCTGATTGACTTCTACGAGGAGGTTAGCTCTCGAGTAGATCAGGGGGAACCAGTGGATGTCGTGTATCTCGACTTCTCAAAAGCGTTCGATAGCGTGCCACATAATAGGTTGGTATACAAAATGAGAATGATGGGGCTGGGGTAAAATGTTTGCAAGTGGGTAGCTAACTGGCTAAGGGATAGAAGGCAGAGGGTGGTTATAAATGGAATATACTCAGATTGGGTAAGCGTCACTAATGGGGTACCACAGGGGTCTGTACTAGGCCCAATGTTATTTAATATCTTTATTAATGACATAGTCAACGGGATAAATAGTAAAATATCAATATTTGCAGATGACACAAAGTTATGTAAAACAATTAATACAAAAGAGGACAGTGCAGACCTACAGAGGGATTTGGATAAGCTGGGTAGGTGGAGCATTAAATGGCAAATGAGGTTTAATGAGGAGAAATGTAAGGTCATACATATGGGAAGGAAAAATGGAAGTCACCAGTACTCACTGAATGGGAAATCATTGGGGAATTCAGAGATGGAGGACTTGGGCATCTTGATTGATAGCAAACTAAATTGGAGTGCCCAAAGTCAGGCCGCTGCTGTAAGGGCAAACAGAGTAATGGGATGTATCAGAAGAGGTATAGCTGCAAAGGATGAGAACATTGTTCTTCCACTGTACAGAGCACTGGTCAGACCACACTTGGAATACTGTGCTCAGTTATGGGCCCCAATATATAGAAAGGATATAAATGAGCTTGAAAAGGTACAAAGGAGGGCAACAAAATTAATAAAGGGAATGGAGGGACTGCAATACCCAGAGAGGTTGGCAAAACTAGGACTATTCAGCCTGGAAAAGAGAAGGTTGAGGGGGGACATAATAAATGTGTTCAAATATGTTAGGGGACAGTATAGAGATCTTGCCCGGGATTTGTTCAAAAGGAGGGATATTACGGTAATAAGAGGGCATTCACTAAGACTGGAAGAGAAAAGGTTTCAGCACCAGCATAGGAAGGGGTTCTTTACGGTAAGAGCAGTGAGAACATGGAATTCACTGAGTGAGGAGACGGTAATGTCGGATTCACTACACCAGTTCAAGCGGGGACTGGATGCATTTCTAGATACCAGGCAGATTTCAGCGTATACTTAAAAATAAAATAAAATAGTAGGTTGATACAGGGATTTATTCTAACTGCTGGTTTCAGAGTCAGGAGGGAATTTTTCCTCAGGTGAAGATTGGCTAAATCATTTGGGGTTTTTGCCCTCCTCTGGATCAACTTTAGCAATTACAGAACTAACAGGTCGAACTTGATGGACGCAAGTCTTTATTCGGCTTTACAAACTATGTTACTATGTTACTATGTAAGGGACCAACAGAGTGAGCTGATGATCAGGATAAGAGAGTGTCCAATCGGGAGAGGGGGACAACGTCAATTTAGCACTACAGGACACAGTAACAGTTGCATATAATGGTGGACGAGAGAATCTTCAGATCCCTGCTACACCTTTCTATCTGGGTATCTCCAACCTACTGTCTCTTTTCCCATTATCCAATAGACTGTAAGCCTGCAAGGGCAAGGCCCTCTCTCACTTCTGTACCAGTCTGCCATCGTTAGTTTGCTTAATTTTGCATACAGTATGACCCCTTTTCAATCGTACCACACCTTGGAATTAATTGTGCCCTAAAAATAAATAATAATAATACTGGTGTGGCAGCATAAAACTGTGGGTGGTGCATCATACTGTATGGGGTTGATATTGGAGGTATCATACTGTGTAGGGGGGCTGTGATGTATAAGGACAGTGGGGGCATGATACTGTGTGGAGGGACTGTGGAGGATCATACTGTGTGTGAGGGACAGTGGCGATATAATACTGTATGTGGGGCTCTGAGGGCATTAAACTGTGTGGAAGGGTATCATAATGTGTGTGGGGCATTATACTGTGTGTGGAGCACAATGGGGCATCATACTGTGGGTGAACATATGGCAATATACTGTATGGTCTGTGGGTATATAACACTGTGTGGGGAGCATGACACTGTGTATGGGGTAAACTAGGAGCATTATACTATGTAGGGGTCTATAGGGGCATCATACTGTGTGGGGAGAACTGTGGGAAACATCATACTGTGTGAGGGGGTATCATGCTGTGAGGGAAATCATACTGTGCTTGGCAAAATGTACTTTGGGAACATTAAACTGTGTGGGGGAATGTCCTGTCGGTAAATCATACTTTTTGTGAAGTACTGTGGGGGCATCATTTGATTTTTGGTGGAATCTAGAATGGGGGCATTATACTATAAGGGGCACTTTGGGGGTTTCCAACTCTGTGAGGAGAACTGAGGGAGCCATGAAAGGGTATCATATAGAGTGAGAAAACCAATGGGCTTAACTACGAGAAATATTTCTGTGTGAGCAGAAATAAAGTCCTGGGTGAGGGTAGGGAAGTAGCTTACCATAAAATAAAAATAGTTATGGCGTGAGCGGTATGTTTCTCTCTTTCTTAGCTTTAAAGTTGGGAGGTATGTTATTACACTAAGCATGCCTTGACAGCTGAAGACTTTCAAGACTTTGCTGAGAGTTGTAGTTTTCCCCAAAACTTGCATTTACCCAACAACTCATCTTCTAAGGGGTATTCAAATATAGTGACAACAGTATGGCTGAGATGTGGCCAAAAGAATGCTAACATGCAGTTTTACCTCAATCAACATGGTTTAAAATTAATTGTTAGTAATGGTGGAATTTTGAAGGTACGTACAAAACAGTATGACCATTATCAATCAGTTTGAAAACTGCACCATTTTATTGTAAAACGACATACGGCCACCATTTTAGACTGCTGTGGTCACTAGTCACTATGTGTGATCTGACCTTCCACAGGATTTGCCATACACGTCACCTCTGGGATTCTTACCTATCCACCACCACCCAATCACCAATTTCTGTCCACAACATTCCTAATATACATCAGTGAAGACATGACCACTATCAAATGCAGCAAACTTTGTCATAAAGGATATTAAAAATGTGGTGGCCAAAGAATTGCCAAACAAGGGTAAGGTGATATGTGCTTCAAAGTTGACCCCAAAATCAATTGAACTGGTGGGCCTTTATATTCCCATTCCAATACTGGCTATAAAATCTGTTTAACGATGAAATATCATAGCTATGAAAAAGACATTACAAGTAGGTGTTGGGGTTGGGGCTTATATGCCCCAGTATGGAAACGCAGTCCTCTTGGAAAAAAATTCTGGAAACTTTCAAAGTGCGGAAGCCAACTACTTAATTTCAGACATAAATCTTTAACTAAATGCCTTGACTATTAAGAATTACAGTAGTTGTATTGCCCTGTATTATTTAAAAGGAATCCGTCAGCAGGATTTTACTCCCACACTATTTATATAGCGGGTAAAATAAGTATTGAACACGTCACCAATTTTCTAAGTAAATATATTTCTAAAGGTGCTATGGACATGAAATTCTCACCAAATGTCGGTAACAAACCATCCAATCCACACAAGCAAGGAAATCAAACCATAGATGTCCATAAATTAAGTTATTTGTAATAATGAGAAATGACACAGGGAAAAGTATTGAACATATGAAGAAAGACAGGTGCAAAAAGCCATGGAAACTTATGACACCAGCGGAAATCTATCAGTAATTAGAAAGCAATGCTGACACTTAGTAAAGAAAAATAAAGCTGGTTCAACTGATGGCTTACAAAAAAGGTGTCTCATTACCAAGGTGCCACACAAGAAACACCTCACGATGGGTAAAACCAGTGAGCTGTCTCAAAACCTATGCAACTTTATTGTTGCAAAACATACTGATGGCATTGGTTACAGAAGAATTTCTAAACTTCTAAAGGTTCCAGTGAGCACTGTTGGGGCCATAATCCGGAAGTGTAAAGAACATAATTTCACGATAAACTGGCCACAAACAGGTGCTCCTCGCAAGATTACAGACAGAGGAGTGAAAAGAATTATCAGAAGAGTTGACCAAAAGCCTGTGGAGAGCTATAGAAAGACCTGGAATAAGCAGGTACAATTGTTAAAAAAAAAACAATAAGTAATGCACTCAACCTCCATGGCCTGTATGCACGCTCACCATGCAAGACTCCACTGCTGAACAAAAAGCATGTTCAAGAGCATTTAAAGCTCGCTCAACATTTAGACAAGCATGTGAAATACTGGGAGAATACAGTCTGGCCAGATAAGACCAAAATTGAACTCTTTGGATGCCAAAATACATGTTTGGAGACCAAAAGGCACTGCATATCACCCCAAAAACACAATACCAACAGTGAAGTTTGGCGGTGGGAACATCATGGTGGGAGGCTGTTCTTAAGCATACAGCACTGGCAAACTTCATATAATGGAAGGAACGATGAGTGGACAAATGTACCAAGACATTCTTAAGAAAAATCGGCTGTCACCTACCAGGATGATGAATATGAAACGAGGGTGGACATTTCAGCAAGACAATGATCCCAAACACACAGCCAAAGAAACTGTCAATTGGTATGAGAGAAAGAAAATAAAGCAGCTAGAAGGGCCCAGCCAATCACCTGACCTGAATCCAATAGAAAATGTATGGAAGGAACATTAATTCCGAGTTCATAGAAAGAGCTCATGGAACTTTCAGGATTTAAACAGTGTTTGTGTGGAGAATTGGCCAAAAGCACACCTGAGCAATGCATGCAACTAGTTTCTCCATACAGTAGGCGTCTTTAAGCTGTCATCACCAAAAAAGGCTTTTGTACAAAGCATTAAATAAATTTCAGTAAGCATGTTCATTAGTTTTTGACTGTGTGATTTTTCATTGTTACTAGTGTTGAGCGAGCATTCTCGACACTGCTCGGTACTCGCCCGAGCATCACGCTACTCGGGATGTTCGGCGAGCACCGAGCATTTCCGGGTTACTCGGGCGGGAGCTCGGGTCTCCGCCCTGCATGTTTGGTGCTCTTTACAGAGCCAATGAACATGCAGGGATTGCCAGCCAGTCACTGTAATGCCGCAGCCATGTTGTTTGTGGGCATTACAATGATTGACTGGCCGCACAGCGTCACCTCGAGTATTTAAAACCGGGCGCCGCCATCTTGGACACAGACGCTCCGGATCAGAGAGTGTAGGGACAGGGCTGCTGAGCTAGGGAGAGATTTTTCCTGCGAAATAGTTAGTGTAGGGTCTGTAAAGGCTGCCAGAACAAACAAACAGTCCTTCTCAGGACTAATATTCATCCCAGATATCAGGCAGGCAGGCAGGCTGTATAGGAGAAGCAGTGGTTATACCAGCAAACGCTGCATTACAGTCCTGCGAGCTCCTGTTTCTGAAATTGCTGGACTTAGCTGCAGGTCTCGGAGGCCAGTAAAAATCCTTTTTTTTCATCTAAATCCTCTTTTTTTTCCCTCCTACACACTGCATAAATACCCGTCTTATTAACCTATTGGTGTCGTGGTGTCGTGGTGTCGCCCCCCCCCCAAAAAAAAAAAAGTGTGTCTCTGATTTTTCAGACACAAATATATCTGTTGAAAAGAGTCTGGTATAAGCCAGAGAAACAGAAGTGTGGTTTTCCAGTTCCATGGGTAAAATCTCTGTAGTATCCAGTTTTGGGCCTTTGGTATCTAAAAAAAAACAGTTTGAGTGTGTCGCTCACTGTTCAGCCGCAAATCTATATTTTTAAAAAAGTCTGGTATACACACCAGTAGATTAAAACTGTGGTTTTGCTGTTCCACGGTAAAAAATCTCTATTATCCTGCTTTTCGCATTTTTTGCAGTAAAAAAAAACAGTAGTGTCTCCTGAGTGTTCTGACACAAAAATATATCTGTTGAAAATAGTCTGGTGTACGCCTGACAAATCCCAGTGTGGTTTTGCAGTTCTACGGGTAAAATCTCTGTAGTATCCAGTTTTGGGCCTTTGGTATCTAAAAATAAACCAGTTTGAGTGTGTTGCTCACTGTTCAGCCGCAAATCTATATATTTTAAAAAGTGTGGTATACACCAGTAAATTAAAACTGTGGTTTTGCCATTCCACGGTAAAAAATCTCTATTATCCTGTTTTTCGCATTTTTTGCAGTAAAAAAAAACAGTAGTGTCTCCTGAGTGTTCTGACACAAAAATATATCTGTTGAAAATAGTCTGGTGTACGCCTGACAAATCCCAGTGTGGTTTTGCAGTTCTACGGGTAAAATCTCTGTAGTATCCAGTTTTGGGCCTTTAGTATCTAAAAATATAACAGTTTGAGTGTGTCGCTCACTGTTCAGCCGCAAATCTATACTTTTAAAAAAGTCTGGTATACACACCAGTAAATTAAAACTGTGGTTTTGCTGTTCCACGGTAAAAAATCTCTATTATCCTGCTTTTCGCATTTTTTGCAGTAAAAAAAACAGTAGTGTCTCCTGAGTGTTCTGACACAAAAATATATCTGTTGAAAATAGTCTGGTGTTCGCCTGACAAATCCCAGTGTGGTTTTGCAGTTCTACGGGTAAAATCTCTGTAGTATCCAGTTTTGGGCCTTTAGTATCTAAAAAAAAATCAGTTTGAGTGTGTTGCTCACTGTTCAGCCGCAAATCTATATATTTTAAAAGTGTGGTATACACCAGTAAATTAAAACTGTGGTTTTGCTGTTCCACGGTAAAAAATCTCTATTATCCTGCTTTTCGCATTTTTTTGCAGTAAAAAAATACAGTAGTGTCTCCTGAGTGTTCTGACACAAAAATATATCTGTTGAAAATAGTCTGGTGTACGCCTGACAAATCACAGTGTGGTTTTGCAGTTCTACAGGTAAAATCTCTGTAGTATCCAGTTTTGGGCCTTTGGTATCTAAAAAAAAAACAGTTTGAGTGTGTTCTCACTGATCAGCCGCAAATCTATATATTTTAAAAAGTGTGGTATACACCAGTAAATTAAAACTGTGGTTTTGCTGTTCCACGGTAAAAAATCTCTATTATCCTGCTTTTCACATTTTTTGCAGTAAAAAAAAACAATAGTGTCTCCTGAGTGTTCTGACACAAAAATATATCTGTTGAAAATAGTCTGGTGTACGCCTGACAAATCCCAGTGTGGTTTTGCAGTTCTACGGGTAAAATCTCTGTAGTATCCAGTTTTGGGCTTTTGGTATCTAAAAATAAAACAGTTTGAGTGTGTCGCTCACTGTTCAGCCGCAAATCTATATTTTTTAAAAAAAGTCTTGTATACACACCAGTAAATTAAAACTGTGGTTTTGCTGTTCCACGGTAAAAAATCTCTATTATCCTGCTTTTCACATCTTTTGCAGTAAAAAAATACAGTAGTGTCTCCTGAGTGTTCTGACACAAAAATATATCTGTTGAAAATAGTCTGGTGTACGCCTGACAAATCCCAGTGTGGTTTTGCAGTTCTACGGGTAAAATCTCTGTAGTATCCAGTTTTGGGCCTTTGGTATCTAAAAAAAAACCAGTTTGAGTGTGTCGCTCACTGTTCAGCCGCAAATCTATATGTTTTAAAAAGTGTGGTATACACCAGTAAACAATAACTGTGGTTTTGCCATTCCACGGTAAAAAATCTCTATTACTCAGGTTTTGGTATTTTTTCCGTAAGGAAAAACAGTAATAGTTTCTCCCTGATTGTTCTGATTGTTTAAAAGAGTCGGGTGTAGGCCAGAGAAATAGAACTGTGGTTTTCCTCTTCCATGGTTCTAATCTACTCTTTATTACCCTCTTTCCATTGATAGTGCGAGTGTAAGCTATTTTACTTTCTTTACAATGGGCAAGGCGCGTGGCAAGGGACGTGGAACTGGACGTTCTGGTGATGGTGCGTGCAGAGGACGGGGCCGTGGCCAAGGTGAAAATGTACCACAACCAACTGCCACATCTTCTCGCTCCCACTTCTTGACCGAATTACTAGGGAGCCACAGAACAACACCAGTATTGCGAACTGATCAGTGTGAACTGATTATTAATTGGATAGCCGGATAGCAGATAATACTTCCAGTTACCTGGGCACCACCACCTCCGGTCTGTCTTCCACACGGTCAACTCTTAGTAGCCATGAGTCTCGACCGCATGCTCCTCCTCACCCTGATGCTCCTTCCTCCCACCATGCCGAGTGTCGTCAGACAGCAATTGATCCCACACTTGGACACTCTGAAGAGCTGTTCACTGGTCCATTTCCATATTTGTGCCCCTCGCCTGCTACGCTTGAAGTGGTGGAAGAGGAGATCCCATGTAGTGATGCCCAAATATTTGAACAGCCACGGCCAGAGGAAGTCGACGCTGGCAATTTGTCACAAGAGGTGGACGATGACGAGACACAATTGCCAGGAAGTGAGGAGGAGCATCGTGGTGCACAAGTGGAAGAGGAGGAGGTGGTGGATGATCTAGTAACTGACCCAACGTGGCAGGAGGACATGCAGAGTGAGGCCAGCAGCACACAGGGGGAGGGAGGCAGAGTACCCCAACAGGCAGGAAGAAGCAGTGTGGTGGCTGCAGACAGAAGGCGGGCAACCGTTCCCCGTAACACCAACACGAGGGACGTTGCCAGTACAAGCGGTAGGTCTTCCAGAGTCTGGAATTTTTTTAAAGACTCTGCTGATAACCCCAAAAAAGCCATTTGTACCACCTGCCATGCCAGCATCAGCAGGGGTGACAAAACTACCAGCCTGTCCACCACCAGCATGATCAGGCACATGGCAGCAAAACACCCGACATTGTGGGGCGAAACCAAGGGTCCACGACCAGTGTCAGCGGGTGTCACCACTGCTTCTTCCGCTGTTGTGCGTGCAATAGAACCCCCTGTTGTGTGTGCAAGGCAATCCCCTGTCCATACTGCATGTAAAGATGCCCCCTCCTCTCAGTCTTCACTTGTTATGGCAGTTTCTCAAGAAACAGCATCAACGTCCACGTCACACCGCAGCGTTCAATTGTCCATATCCCAGACCTTTGAACGAAAGCGGAAATTCGCAGCTAACGCCCCACAGGCCACAATCCTAAATTCACACATTTCACGACTGCTTGCGTTTGAAATGCTGCCTTTTAGGCTGGTGGAGACGGAATCCTTCCGCAACCTTATGGCGGTGGCCGTCCCTCGGTACTCGGTCCCCAGCCGACACTATTTTGCCCGGTGTGCGATCCCCGCACTACACAAGCACGTGTCCCAAAACATCTGCCGTGCCTTCAACAATGCAGTTACTGGGAGAGTCCACCTGACAACGGACACGTGGACAAGTGCTTGTAGCCAGAGACGGTACATCTCCCTGACGGCACACTGGGTAAACATAGTGGAAGCCGGGACCCAGTCGGACCTTGGGACGGAACACATCCTCCCCACACCGAGGATTGCGGGCCCTATGTCAGTCAGAGTTGCCCCCACAGTGTACAGCTCCTGCGCATCATCCTCCTCCTCCTCATGTTCAGCCTCCATCTCGGATATCACCACATCAGTTACATGCTGGAAGCACTGCAGTACTGCCTCCGCCAAGCGGCAACAGGCTGTGCTGAAACTCATAAGCTTAGGTGATAAACCTCACACTGCTTGTGAGTTGTGGACAGCTGTGAAAGAGCAGGCAGATCTGTGGCTGAGACCGCTGAACCTACATCCAGGCATGGTCGTGTGTGACAATGGCCGTAACCTGGTGGCGGCTCTGAGGCGAGGCGAGATCACACACGTACCTCGTGGTTCAGCGGTTTCTTAAATCGTACCCCGAGTTGCCAGATCTGCTCGTGAAAGTACGCCGCCTGTCAGCTCATTTGCGCAAGTCGGCTACAGCTTTCACCGCCCTTGCTGTGTTACAGCAGCGTTTGCAGCTTCCGTCACACTGAATGGTGTGTGATGTCCCCACACGTTGGAACTCTACCCTCCACATGTTGCAAAGGATTTGTGAGCAGAAGAGAGCAGTTGTGGAGTACCAGCTGCAACAAGGCCGTCGATATTCAAGTCAGACTCCACACATAAGACCTCATGGACCTGGATGTCTGACATATGTACCATCCTGACAAACTTTGAGGAGGCCACCAAGATGGTGAATGACGCCATCATTAGTGTCAGCATCCCACTTGTCTGTCTTTTGCAACGCTATCTGCAGAGAATTAAAGAGGAGGCATTGCAGCCAGAGTATGATGAGATGGGTCAAGAAGCCGTAGTGGGTGATTACACACAGCCCAGCCTCATCTGATCCCAACGTGCATTGGGGGACAATGAGGGAGAGGAGGAGGAGGAGGAGGAAGAACAGGAGCTGTTATCATGCGCTGTAGACGGTAGTACCTGTACAAGTGTCATACCGTCGGTTCAGCGTGGGTGGCCTGAGGACAGGGGGGGAGGAGGAGGAGAGCATGGTCAGTCGTCATCTTGGTGAGGACACAGAAATCTTGCCTGTTACCAGTCTGGCACGCATGGCTGACTTTATGTTACGCTGCCTTAACCATGACCCTCGCGTTGTCAAAATGTTGGGTGACAGTCATTACTGGTTGGTGACACTTGTAGACCCCCGCTACAAGGAGAACTTTCAGTCTCTTATTCCTGAGGTGGAGAGGTCTACAAAAATGGGCCAGTACCAGAAGTCCCTTGCTGCAGATCTGTTAAAAAAATTCCCATCTGAACACGTTAGCGGCAGAGGTCACAGTTCGTTGACCAACCAAAGCGTACAAGTGAGAGAGTGGCAACTCCAATCCAGCAGAGGCAGGGGAACACTGTCAATGTTCTGGGACAGTTTTCTCAGACCCTCCCTTCGGACAGACCCTGAGGCGCTGGGTACTCTCACAAGGAGTGGAAAGTTTCAAAAGATGGTGAGGGAGTACCTTGCCGACCGTACCAGCGTCCTCCGTGATTCTTCTGTGCCTTTTAATTATTGGGCATCCAAGCTGGACACTTGGAATGAACTCGCTCTGTACGCCTTGGAGGTCCTGGCCTGCCCTGCCGCTAGCGTGTTATCGGAGCGTGTTTTTAGTGCCGCTGGGGGAATTATAACTGATAAGCACACTCGCCTGTCAACTGACAATGCTGACAAGCTGACCCTTATCAAAATGAACAAGGGCTGGATTGGGCCAGACTTCTCATCACCACCAAATGACAGCAGAGTAACATAAAATCAAATACACTGTGTTATTTCGTGAGGTGTATTCACATGCACCGCTTCACACCCACACATGGGTATACACTTCCTCATTTCAGCTGTTTTATGTTCTTCTCCTTATCCTCAGCCTCCACCACCACTATACCACCAGGGTGACCGTGGTCCGTGTTACCATTATTGAAAGTTCCTCCGTCCTTATTTTTGTCAGCTTTTGCTTGGAAGGCATAAGCAAAGACTGTGGGAGACCCACTCCCCAATAATGGGAATAATGTTTTTAAGATGCTGCACTGTATGGCTCTTGTAAGGGGCATTAAAAGCGTCTTGTTATACCACTCTGACCTCCACGTCTCTTGTAAGGGGCATTAAAAGCGTCTTGTTATACCACTCTGACCTCCACGTCTCTTCTGAGGGGCATTAAAACCGTCTTGTTGTACCACTCTGACCTCCACGTCTCTTCTGAGGGGCATTAAAACCGTCTTGTTATACCACTCTGACATCCACGTCTCTTCTGAGGGTCATTAAAAGCGTCTTGTTATAGCACTCTGACCTCCACGTCTCTTCTGAGGGGCATTAAAACCGTCTTGTTATACCACTCTGACCTCCATGTCTCTTGTAAGGGGCATTAAAAGCGTCTTGTTATACCACTCTGACCTCCACGTCTCTTGTAAGGGGCATTAAAAGCGTCTTGTTATACCACTCTGACCTCCACGTCTCTTCTGAGGGGCATTAAAAGCATCTTGTTATACCACTCTGACCTCCACGTCTCTTCTGAGGGGCATTAAAAGCGTCTTATTATGCCACTCTGACCTCCACGTCTCTTGTAAGGGGCATTAAAAGCGTCTTGTTATAATACTCTGACCTCCACGTCTCTTGTAAGGGGCATTAAAAGCGTCTTGTTATACCACTGGGACCTCCACGAGTCTTCGAACGGGCATTGCATTTCCTCCTAATTTTTGGAAGCTTTTGCTTGGAAGGCATAAGCAAATACTATGGGAGACCCACTCCCCAATAATGGGAATAATGTTTGTAATATGCTGTACTGCATGGCTCTTGTAAGGGGCATTACAAGTTGCTCCGTCCCAATTTTTGGAAGCTTTTGCTTGGAAGGCATAAGCAAATACTATGGGAGACCCACTCCCCAATAATGGGAATAATATTTTTAAGATGCTGTACTGTATGGCTCTTGTAAGGGGCATTAAAAGCGTCTTGTTAAGCTACTGTGACCTCCACGTCTGTTCCAAGGGGCATTCAAACAGTCTTGTTAAGCTACTGGGACCTCCACGTCTTTTCCGAGGGGCATTAAAACCATCTTGTTAAGCTACTGGGACCTTCACGTCTCTTCCAAGGTGCATTAAAAGCATCTTCTTAAGCCACTCTGAACTCCACAGCTCTTCCAAGGGGCATTGAAATGTTGTTTTTAATTACCTCTAACCTCCACGACTCTTCCAACGGGCATTGCATTTCCTCCTAATCTTAGTCAGCTTTTGCTTTTCAATGCAAAGGCGAAAACTAAGGGAGACCCACTCCCCAATAATGGGTAGAAGGTTTTTAGTACGCAGTAATCCACGTCTGTTTCAAGGGGCATTGCAGTTCCTCATAATTTTTGGAAAACCTTCCATTCACTGCTTAGGCTAACAGTGTACAGGGGACCCAGTTGCTATAAATGGAAAAAAAGGCTTCGTTAAGGCCCTCTGACTTCCATGTCATTTCCAAGGGGCATTGGAGTGCCTCGAATTTTTTGGTAGGCATTGCACTCACTGTATGCCCTATAACTGTGTAGCCGAACCGCTCCTTTTGGTACAGAAACATATCCTACAAGACATATGTGATTGACTGGCCTGATATTGATGTGAATCGTCCCTGTTCCTCCTGCTCTTTCTCCTTTGCCACTACCTCATCCATCATTTATCACCTGAAACTTTGTTTTAACGAGAGTCATAGAACTGGAATAGTAGCAGGAAAACATCCAGCAATCCTCGGAGGAGGTAGGCTATGCGCCAAAACGCTGACCACCTCAGGCCTAGCCGCTACTACATACATGCGCTTGCATTCCAAGAAAACAAAGCAGATGCTAACTTGTATCATCATAATCATGGTCCTCACCTTGGCACTCTCAACTCCACTGATGGAGAAGCCAGGGCCCACCGGAGGAGTCTGGTTCTCTGGTGGGCTCGTCCAATGCTGCCCTAAAGCAGGCCAGGCTAAGAAAAGTGTGTGGGGGGATGTACCAAGGAGAAGTAGGGGCGGCTGGGGACCGTTTATGGATACCCGGCTGCCCCCAGGCGGCTGGGAATCGCGTGTGGACACCCGGCCGCGGGGCAGCTGGGGACCAAGTATGGATTCCAGGCCGCCAACACAGCCATGACGTGGTGGCCAGATTCCGCCTCCACATGCCTAAAAGGCCCAATTTCAAGTGCAAGCAAGCAAGCAGTATGGTATTGCAGCCTGGGGGTGGGTGGGTGACAGTGCTCAAAAGACATGGGGACAGCATGAGCATCGCCCCAGGAAGCATTTCGTGACCCCCAGGTCACTGCTGTCAACAACGTGGTCAGAGGTATTAAGCCACTTTTACGGGCTCACAATAAAACGTTCAAAAACGAAACTGAAACGGTTTTCCAATGAAATATGTTGAGGAACTTCCTTCCCAGGGTAAAGACTTGTGTATAAGGTAAAATAAATAACCAAAAACAAAAATACTCCTCCACACCTTGGGCTATGCTCTCAAGTAGCATTTTTTATGCGTTTTTGCACTTTTGTATTGCTTTCAACCATGACAAATGCATTCACCGGGAAATGTCATTTTAACATTTTACAACCTTATCTGGCCATGTGCTGTGTGACACATGCATACAGTGCTGAAAAGACATGGGAACAGCATGGGGAAGACCCCTGGAAGCATCTCTGACACCCAGGTCACTGCCTAAAAGTGTGCCCATCAGAAGTGATCCTTGCCGCATCAGAAGATGCAGACTTGCAACTATCCCAGTGCAAGTCCTTGTCCCAGGGCAGTGTTCAATTGTACCTCCCCCATTCCTTGCAATGCAACCGCAAGTATGCAGCCTGCCACCCACCCACACTCAGGCTGCAATACCATACTGCTATCTTGCTTGCACTAGAAATTGGGCCTTTTAGGCATGTGGAGGCGGAATCTGGGCACCACGTCATGGCTGCGTCGGCGGCCTGGTATCCATACTCAGTCCCCAGCCGCCCGGCGGCCGGGTGTCCACACATGGTCCCCAGCCACCAGGGGTCGGCCGGGTGTCCATACTCGGTCCCCAGCCGCCCCGCGGCCGGGTGTCCACACATGGTCCCCAGCCACCAGGGGGCGGCCGGGTGTCCATACTCGGTCCCCAGCCGCCCCGCGGCCGGGTGCTCACACACGGTCCTCAGCCGCCAGGGGGCAGCTGGGTGTCCATAAACGGTCCCCAGCCGCCTCTATTTCTCCTGTCAACTTCCCCCACACACACTTTTCTTAGCCCGGCATGCTTTGGGGCAACATTGGACGAGCCCACCAGAAAACCAGACTCCTCCGGTGGGCCCTAGCTTCTCCATCAGGGGAGTTGAGAGTGCCAAGGTGAGGAGCATGATGATGATAGAAGTTAGCATCTGCTTTGTTTTCTTGGAATGCAAGCGTAAGTGTGCAGCCTGCCACCCACCCACCCCCAGGCTGCAATACCATACTGCTAGCTTGCTTGCACTTGAAATTGGGCCTTTTAGGCATGTGGAGGCGGAATCTGGCCACCACGTCATGGTTGCGTCGGCGGCCTGGTATCCATACTCAGTCCCCAGTCGTCCGACGGCCGGGTGCCCACGCTCGGTCCCCAGCCACCAGGGGGCGGCCGGATGTCCATACTCGGTCCCCAGCCGCCCCTATTTGAAGGACAGCCAAACCACAAACATGTGGACAAGTGAATGTGGCCAGGGATGGTCCATCTCACGCCTTCACACTGGGTTAATATTGTGGAAGCCGGGACACAGTTGGACACTGGGATGCAACACGTTCTCCAGACATAGAGGATTGCGGGTCCTGGGTCAATCAGGCTTCAACACAAAGTTCAAAAGGTAGACAGCAGCAGTGGTCGGCCTCCTACACAACGAGTAAATTATTCATGATCATGAGGCCATCCATCTCCTTAGCTTTCTGATCCTTGGAATGCAAGCGCATGTATGCAGTAGCGGCTAGGCCTGAGGTGGTCAGCGTTTTGGTGCATATCCTACCTCCTCCGAGGATTGCTGGATGTTTTCCTGCTACTATCCCAGTTCTATGACTCCCGCTAAAACAAAGCTTCAGGTGATGAATGATGGATGAGGTGGTGGCATAGGAGAAAGAGCAGGAGGAACAGGGACCATGCACATCAGTATCAGGCCAGTCAACCACATATGTCTTGTAGGATATGTTTCTGTACCAAAAGGAGCGGTTCGGCTACACAGTTATAGAGCATACAGTGAGTGCAATGCCTACCAAAAATTTCTAGGCACTCCAATGCCCCTTGGAAGTGACATGGAGGTCAGGGGGCCTTAACTAAACCGTTTTTTCCATTTATAGCAACTGGGTCTCCTGTGCACTGTTGGCCTAAGCAGTGAATGGAAGGCTTTCCAAAAATTATGAGGAACTGCAATGGCCCTTGAAACAGACATGGTTTACAGCATACTAAAAACCTTCTACCCATTATTGGGGAGTGGGTCTCCCTTAATGTTCGCCTATGCATTGAAAAGCAAAAGCTGACTAAAATTAGGAGGAAATGCAATGCCCGTTGGAAGAGTCATAGAGGTTAGAGCTTATTAAAAGTAACATTTCAATGCCCCTTGGAAGAGCTGTGGAGTTCAGAATGGTTTAACAAGACGGTTTTAATGCCCCTTGGAAGAGACGTGGAGGTTGCAGTAGCTTATCAAGACGGTTTTAATGCCCCTTGGAAGAGACGTGGAGGTCGCAGTAGCTTAACAAGACGGTTTTAATGCCTCTTGGAAGAGACGTGGAGGTAGCAGTAGCGTAACAAGATGGTTTTAATGCCCCTTGGAAATGTGGTGGAGGTCGCAGTAGCTTAACAAGACGATTTTAATGCCCCTGGGAAAAGTGGTGTAGGTCGCAGTGGCTTAACAAGATGGTTTTAATGCCCCTTGGAATAGACGTGGAGGTCACAGTGGAATAAAAATACAATATCAATGCCCCTTGAAAATGTGGTGGAGGTCGCAGTAGCTTAACAAGACTGTTTTAATGCCCCTGGGAAAAGTGGTGGAGGTCACAGTACCTTAACAAGACGGTTTTAATGCCCCTTGGAAGAGACTTGGAGGTCGCAGTAGCTTAACAAGATGGTTTTAATGCCCCTTGGAAAAGTGGTGGAGGTCGCAGTAGCTTAATAAGATGGTTTTAATGCCCCTTGGAAGAGACGTGGAGGTCGCAGTAGCTTAACAAGGCGGTTTTAATTCCCCTTGGAAAAGTGGTGGAGGTCGCAGAATCTTAACAAGACGGTTTTAATGCCCCTTGGAAGAGACATGAAGGTCACAGTGGAATAAAAAGACAATATCAATGCCCCTTGAAAATGTGGTGGAGGTCGCAGTAGCTTAACCCCTTTACCCCCGAGGGTGGTTTGCATGTTAATGACCAGGCCAATTTTTACAATTCTGACCACTGTCACTTTATGAGGTAATTACTCTGGAACGCTTCAACAGATCCCCCTGATTCTGAGACTTTTTTTTCGTGACATATTGTACTTCATGATTGTGGTAAAATGTCTTCGATATCACTTGCGTTTATTTGTGAAAAAAATGGAAATTTGGCAAAAATTTTGAAAATGTTGCAATTTTCAAAATTTGAATTTTTATGCCCTTAAATCAGAGAGATATGTCACACAAAATACTTAATAAATAACATTTCCCACATGTCTACTTTACATCAGCACAATTTTGGAACCAAAATTTTTTTTTGTTAGGGAGCTATAAGGGTTAAAAGTTGACCAGCGATTTCTCATTTTTCCAACAAAATTTACAAAACCATTTTTTTAGGGACCACATCACATTTGAAGTCACTTTGAGAGGTCTTTATGACAGAAAATACCCAAAAGTGACACCATTCTAAAAACTACACCCCTCAAGGTGCTCAAAACCACATTCAAGAACTTTATTAACCCTTCAGGTGCTTCACAAGAATTTTTGGAATGCGGAAGAAAAAAATGAACATTTAACTTTTTTCACAAAAATGTTACTTTAGACCCAATTTTATTTATTTTCACAGGGGT